>NC_040905.2:14466090-15798978 GCF_004126475.2 Phyllostomus discolor | reverse complement strand
CAACAAACAGATAAAAAGGCACGAGGCATAGGTCAGTTTTTGTACCTCTAAATCATAGATTCTGATTTTTAACTTTAATGCCTGCTGAAATACACAGTTGGCAAGCCTTAGGGGCTCAGATTTCACTTATGCCTATGCAACAAGCTCAATTTAAGCAAGTTGACACTATAATCTTAGGAAGGTACTAAACATAAAATAGAGGGCAAATACGCATGTCCACCTTAACTATTGTCACTATTATCTTAACTAAATTGCCTATAGCTATAGTACCCATTGACCTAAAATATACCATAGTACACATAGGCACTCGATCCAATTGTAAATTGGCTTGATGAAATGAGACCCCTCAGACACTACCTCAGAGCTAAAATAATTAATATGACAATGTAAACTCTATCAGGATTGAAACTCATTTTACAAGAGCTGTTCAGAGGAGTGATTATCTCCACCATTTCTCCATTTATGGCACAATCAGACCTGTTCTTATGCTTAGACAGAATCAATGGCACCTCACAATGATCACCACAACCTTAATGTCCCTTAATGTCTGATCCCATCCATTGAGGATCTAATAAGCAATGTTACTGAAACTGCCAGCCTATCCAATCATCAACTGGTACATGCTTCACTGTTATAGTTTGGGCTAATATATTCTCCCTTGGGTGACTATTTCAGCATCTTTGAATGACTAGATATCATATACATCAACACTTCCCACAATCTTTGCAGGCAAGATCTTCACCACATGCTATTCTACCTAAGAGTACAGGTGCAACATGGAGTGAATTGTTTCTTCCTCTGAGGAAATCCATTTGACATATTCATTCAAAATATAAAAATACTCACACTGTGACTCAGTAGAGGAGGGGAATTGCCCTACACATAGCAAAGACCACCTCATATAGATTTTTGAGAACTATGTGGAAATCTAAAAACAACTCTATCCCTGACATTGTCAAGAAAGTGATGAACTCTCCTGTCATGCCCATTGCTGACAGAAACATTTTTTTTTAGTATTTTGGGAGTCCTGGAGGCAAAACTATTACTCATTTATGAATTTTACTTAAGATCATTTATTCTACTAATTGCATATCAGCCCATCTTGAACGAGACTTCCTTCAACAAAAATTCTAATATATGTATACATTGCAATTTCACAGACAATTCTGTGGAGTCCTCAGAGAGCCTCCTTTTCCATAGAGGCTAAGGAGACTTGATTTCATGGCTCCTAGAATCTTTAGCCTTTAAAGTTTGTCAGCAGAAGTTGCCCATGTGTTTCTGATGCAAGAAACTGCTGCCTGTTAACCTTACAATGTATATCATTAAAGTGATTATTCCTGATTCTTTGTCCCAACCAAGCTACTTGCATTGGGTCATGGAAGCAGCAACCCACACACGCAGCACAGCCATCAAAGCCTCCTTGCTACAGAATAAGGTAAACACGCACCTTCTTGTATACCCCATGTGTAAGAGCGGGACTCTCCGCTGTCTTTGACAGGTGTCATGCTGCTAGAGGAGGTCAATCAATTTCCAGACCTCTTGGTTACCTAAGAAACCCCAAGGATCAAATAAGTAAACAGAAAGTGGAGTTCATGTAATTTGCAGATGGCATCACCATCATCACACATGATACAGCACAGTGGGAATTTGCTGTTATCCATCCGTTAACCAGGAAATTCTAATAAAAAATGAGACCCAAGAGTCAACACAATTAATTAAACTTCAGGCAGTCATTTTAGCACTGGATGCTCTGGCTCACCATCAGCCCTATCTGCACATCTTTACAGACTTTTGGACCATTGCCAAGGGTAAAGTAATTGGCCAATCGATGCCAATTATAACAGAATGAAGGACAGATATAAGGATAAAGGGATGAGTAAATATGTAATAAAATAAAGTAGAATAGTAATGATATAACATAAGGGGTAAGTATAAGAATATTCACTGTAAAACACTTTAAATACTGCTCTGCATTTTAAAAAATCACAACAAAATGTTGTGGAGAATGATTTTTTTTAAAGCCATAGACAAACAGAAGGAGGAAATGTAGACTAAATAAACAAAACAACCTTTTGCAATACTTTCGTTTTGTTAGAATCCTGGTTTATAAATAACACAACTGTATTTTTCAATAGTATTGGGGACATTTAAGTGTAGAATGGTATTTGAATGTTTTTAAATGCTTTACATATAATGACAGTGTCACTTTCAGGTAGGAAATATACCTGTACTAAGGAGATGCATGACTAGAATGAAGTTTTATGGTGTCTACAATGTACAAAAAATGTGAAGCGGTTCTGCAGTGTGATTACATAAGTAGATAAAGAATACAGAAAGATAAATGTAAATAGACAGTAGCAAATGTAGTCTCACCAAAATGGCATTGCTTTAACCTATGTAATAAATTAAAAGTTATAATCATACTATCTGTTTTTAAACTTTTCTAACTATGTTTTTTTCCTTAAGGAAATATGAGAAGTGATTAGGTTCAATGATTGGTTGGAAATGAGAACTCAGATAATAAAAACATGTACATTTGAATAATTTTGCATTAACCTTAAAGTGAGGTATTTTAGATTAAAAGACTTATTTCTATGATTTTTTGTAATTGTGTTATTTCCCCCTCTTTTAGATTGTGTGAGTCACTTCTAATAGACTTTTGTGTGTAATAGTTATGTTGTTTCATTTTCAGTTTTATGTCTTCTGTGTTATATTTCTCTTACCTTTATCTTTCTTCTATTATCTTCTACATATAAAATGATCATTTTCTGATATTTCTTAATTTTTTTCAAGAAATTCACTAGCTGCTTTGACCACAAGATGTCCCCTGTCACCATCTACTTCAGTGAATTGTAATATAGACTATTATAACACTCTGCTTATTAACATTACATTTAAAAGATCCTATATATTGATTTAAGACAGAACCTAGAGAGAACTTTTACTGAAGTGCAATGAAATACCACTATATGAACAAACAAGCAAACAAAGCACAATTTCAATTTACTGTATATAAGTCTCCATAGATCTGAGATGAGTCTTACTAGATGCCCATGTCAAGGATACCTATGAGCTGCGAAAAGGAACAAGGGAAGTCTACTTTCAGGGAGAGCAAGTATGTCCATATGCCATGCAAACTGTCATGTCACCACTCTATAATGTATAAAATCCCAACTGCTGTCTCTTCTTTGCTTTTTTTGCATAAAGCAAAGAAATGCATTCATTTGTTGTAGACTGAATGCTGATGTTCTCCCCAAATTCATATGTTGAAATGGAAACGTCCATTTGATGATATTGGAAATTGCACCTTTGGGCAGTAATTAGGTTTAAGGGAGGTCGTGAGTGTGGAGGCCTCATGATGGGATTAGTGGCCTTTATAGGAGAAGAAAAAAAATCCAAGCTCCCTTTCTCTGTCATGTGAGGACACAGGGAAAAGACCTTTAAGTTACCCAGTTTGTGTTATTTAGTTATAGCACTCCGAGCAGATTAAAATAGTATTCTGTCTCCTCCAAAGGCATTTCTGAAAGGCATTCTCATCAGCTAATATTTTTACCCTAGGTTGACAAAGTATTTTAGTTAAACATTAATACAATCAGAATCCTTAAGAACAAGTCAAGAGAATATTAAAAAATAGGCTAATTTTAAAGTATTGCCTCTCAAAATTCACCCTTCTCTTTGCATTTAGTCCTGCTAGCAGGCGAACTCTGCCATTGCACGCCCTCATCGTCAGCTGGCTGTCAGAGGTTTGCTCTCCCAGCAGCAACAATCAGGGAGAGACTGGCATGCCGGGGGAGGAATAAGCCACATACCCCTTTATGTTCTTCTACTTGACCAAGTCAGCACCTCTTCAACGATGACTCTATCAGTGAATTCCAGTTAGAACTGATTCCACATTACCATATCCAGTCCCATTAAACCTCCTGAGAGGAGGCAGTGACAGTGGCTGGTGGGTAACCCAGTCCCAAAGTTTGGATCCCAGACACTAATAAGTTGAGCTAGTTCCTGCGCCATAGTAGAAAACCTTCCATCGGATAAACACAGTGACACAGGGACTTGAAGGGGGAAGTTGCCAGTGTGCATGAAAATGTCTCCTGCAGCTTCACCTGGACTCAGGGGGGCCCAAGAAGATGAGGCGCAGTTCACCCACCATTTAAGCCTGCCTAAGCCCTACAGTGAGTCTCCTCTGTCATGCATGCTTAAGGTTACGGCTAAGCATAGCATCCAAAACTTACGTGACACCAGCAGTAAAGTGGGACAAGCCACAGTCTTTGATGCAAGTATTCCCAAGGCTGTAGCTAATGCTAACCCCCATTCTTGAGCCATCTTCATACTGGGCTAGCACTTCAGCTGCGTTGTTTCCTTGTTTGGTAGAGTGGTGTAGGCACAGATCTCTGATGGCCCCAACTGTCTCCTTACCCGGCCCTAGGTTCCTGCCACTGTCAGTTGCTTCTTGTCCCCAAGTTTGCAAGCTCTCAGAGGTACCTCAGTAGAGTCTCTGAGTTCCATTTCCTGATAATGTAGCAATAAATATCTCTAGCACCTCATTTTACTCCAGAGGTTTCACAGTCTGGTAGAGTAATCTCTTTCTTTTTTTTACTGTTCTCTCTGCATTAAATGACCAAAATGAACTGATGATACTAATAACAGTAGTTCATGGAAATATTCCTTTCCTCCACCTCAGAAACACCAGGATCATTAATCCCTCATAGAATGGGAAGGATAAAAAATACAAATTTGTCAAATGGTCACTGAGAGTGATGATAATAGAAGTTACTCCTTTGAGCGCGGGCTGGGAACTAAAGTGTCCCAGGTTCGATTCCCAGCCAGGGTACATTCCTGGGTTGCAGGCCAGAACCCCCAGCAATCGCACATTGATGTTTCTCTCTCTCTCTCTCTCTATCTCCCTCTCTTCCCTCTCTAAAAAATAAATAAATAAAATAATAAATAAATAAATAAATCTTTAAAAAAAAAAAGAAGTTACTCCTATTAACATAGCTTGATTTCTAGATGCAAGTCTTCTACCTATTGACCCCTCAGCAAGAGATAATGACCATTGGCTCAACATTGATACGACCACCGGCCTGCAGTGACTGCAGAACACTGCGGACAGATGGCTCATCAAAACACGAGAAAAACATACACAGAGACAACCAGGTCCTGTGGGGAAATAGGGACGAAATGGCCATTCTCTCTAGTGGAAAGCTCCCCCCTTCTCCCACCCAAGCAGGCTTTTATTTGGTTCATTTACACAGGAATTCAGGTAAAGCTCATTAAACGTTGCCAGGAAGTAAGGATCAAACAATAGATAACAAGGAACTCTGAGGGCCTATTTTGAGTCAGGGTCAGATAGCTAAAGAGCTGTAAAACTTTGAGGAACAAACTTACTTCTTGCTTGGACCCTTATCATTTCATTGAGAGCATTCTCAAACAAAGCAGGTTTTACAGGATTTTACATTTTCTTTCTTAGGCCTGATCACCTGGGGAGCTCACCCTTTCCAGCACAGGGCTACACCGCCCTCTGTCATTGTTTCAGGCTTAGGTGGAGGAAGGGAAGTAAGGCAGCCAAGAGATTAGGAGATTTTCTCACAAACAGTGAGGACTCAGGCTATGTCAAAGCTGAGGGGCCAGAGTCCATAACCCCCTTTTGCTGTAGCCCCCCAGTCCTTCCCTGGGGCTTCCCACATGATTGTGCCTGTCTTAGGTCGTTCCCCCCTTGGGGAATCTTACCCATGATTGGCTAACAGACCAAGCATTGGGGGCCAGGCAGGGTGAAGTAAAAGGAGCAGAAGCAGTGCTCCTGCCAGGGAGATAAGCTTTTGTCTCCTTGGTGTCTTACAGTCCAAGGTTATTTCCTCAGCCTTGGCAGGGGTTACGGCTTCTGATACCAGGCAGGGCAGTTCCCAACACAACATCTATACACATCAAGTCTAACATACTGTTCTAACATCACGTGTTCTATATCTTATCTGGTGATTTAGCTGAACCTTTATGAGAACCCCCCAGTGCTCCCCTGGTCACTGGCAATAACATCACTATGGCACTGCCTTATCTTCCTGCTCCGAGTTTCAGCTTTTCAAGGTCTTTCATCCTAATTTTACCCACTCGTTTCTGGTAGCTGTTTTCTGCAGATACTGATTCTCTGATATAATATCTGCCCACCCCATTTCCCCCCTTTCAGTCCCTCATTTCCTGTTCAAATAACTCTTTACCTGAACTTTATTGAAATAACTGCTGTGGTTTCCTGACTAGTGCTGAAGATGGGCAGAAGAAGCTGGGGTAAAAGGAAATGTGTCAGAGTAACTGTAAGTAAACTGGAGCAGTAGGTTAAATTGGAATCTGAGTAGCCAAGAATTTTCCTCAAGTTCATGAGAATATGGTACCTTATAAATGGTGTAATTGGAAGATAGGTCAAAGCTGCAGAAACAGACAAAAAATCAAGAGAGAAATTAAACTCTTGAAAAGGTCATCATTTTCTTTTTGGTGAACTGAAGAAAAATGGAGAAATGCCTTGGGAACTCAGCAGTATTAAAAAGGACTCTGCGAGGTGGTGTGGTACAGGATGGATTATATAAAAATTCGAACAAACTGTCTTTACCAGAAGTTATGTCAACAAGAAGCATTTGTAATTGAGTGACATAATTATTGGTAGCTCCAATGATTAAGAGTTGCTGCTGTAATTTAATGACAAAGGACAGTGATATCACATGTCCTGGAATGCAGGGGACTCTTCAGGAAAAGGGAACACTCTCTCCCTACAGCCAGGAGCCTTCCAAAGAGAAACACCATCTTGGATACTATTTTTAGTATTTTTTCTACTGATTCTTTTTTCTTCAATCACTGTCTTGCATTTTATCTTATGCACCATATGCTTCAGGTAATACTTTAGTAAATGAAACATTTAACTAATGAATCTAAAAATGTCAGCTGAATAAATCTTAAGCATAAGACTCTTGAATAGTGTACTATATATCTTTCAAAATTGCACAAGTACTTTCTATTAATATTATTCAATTTGGAAAGGAACAGATATTCTCAAGATTTCAAAATTATTTATGTCAAAACAGTACTAAATGTATGCAGATTTCCTTAGTGGAATCAGGCAGTTTTGTAAATGTTTTGCTTTTGAAATGGTGTAAGATTTTGAGTTCATTTCTTCCCAAATTTCCTGCTCATCATTCTTTCCTTTGTAAATATTTAGATGAAGTAGTCTGAATATAAGCTTTTTGGTACAAATAACAGCTGACAGACAAAAATGTAGATTAGCTATGGCAGGAAAAATTGGGTACTGAATCAAAGCTGCTACTACCAGAATTAAAATATCTTATGGTTTGCATCTGGTCCAGTTGTGAATGTGAGGGCACTGCATACAGATTTGAGATAAGTAAATGGCACATGAGCAGAAGAAGTCAGAACAAATAATAGCTAATTTTAAAATATGTGCTTTATTACATGTGATCTAGTGTGTAGGAGAAAAATTTCTCATCTCAAACCTGGTCTGGGACTAAACTATGCTTGTCGGATATAATTTATATATTCCTGTAGAGAGTGAAAAACATTCTTATTAAAATGCTCAACTGTTTTTTTTTATTATTTTAAAAGGATTAAGAATTCATTTTAGAAAATAAGAATTACCCAACTTGCTGACAGACCATCTATCCTTATCATCAGTAAGCCTCTATTTCTTTAATCTACCACATTTGTTGTTGTTGTTTGTATTCATTGTTTTTGTATATAAGTGTCTCTATGAATAGTAAAAACCTTTGAAATGGCTTTTTTAAGCACCTCTTCCCTTTGGCAATTGCAATAACACTTTGACAAGTACAGTCAAGTTAATGTTCATGAAGACAATTATGAGTAGAAACAGTACTCTCATGTTGGAATACTAATAAGTTTCAAGAATTGAAGGTTACTGACTTCTGTGTAGCCACACTGAAATTTCTTTACTGGCTATTTTAAGAGAAAGAATCTTACCTGGACTCATGGAGACAGCCAAATACATGATGTCTAATACCATGGTTATGAAATTCACAACAATTTATTAATCACATATACTCATGAGCTAGGGGAGAATGGCACAGCATGCCACCCAAGGCCACGGGGCAATTGTATGTATGAACATAATGAAGAAGCAGGAGCCAAGAGAGGCAGGCTTTGTTGTATGGAGTGGGTAGGAGGTCCAGTCCCACAGGGAAATGTGATTGCTTTGTCGGAACAATTCCAGGCAATGGCAGGGGAATAAAACCTCTGACTAACAGTGGTGTTAGTGGGAGTTCCAAAATGAAGAAAGGTGAGTTTACAGTTAAAGAGATGATCCAGACCCGAGTTTGTATCACCCTTCCTATACCTCACTCCTGGCTTTGGCTGGTACCCAAGACTTGAGATGAATGCAAAACGTTCTGAAAAAGAATTTTTGAAGCCAGGGACCCATAAGTAGGGGTCTATAGCTAGGGTTTCTGCTTGACCAAGTGCAGGAAGTTCAAAATGGAAAGTGGCTGATAGGCTTCTCATGAACTCTGACTCACATCTACATGGAATGATGTTTAAAGATTTTCCTTGTAAGTGAAGTCATTGAATAATAAGCTATTCAAAAATCTCTTAACCTAAAAGAATGTTTGGATGTTTAAGTGTGAAATTGAAGTTTAACCTAAATGTATTTAAATTTCAAATATGACTGTGTAAATAATATAGTAGTTTGTTTAATAAAATTTTAGAATTGTTATAAAAAACAGTTCATTTAAAATTTTACTTTTAGCCCTGGTTGGTGTGGCTCAGTGGATTGAGCACCAGCCTGTGAACCAAAGGGTCTCTGGTTTGATTCCCAATCTGGAACATGGCTGGGTTGCAGACCAGGCCCCCAGTTGAGGGTGCATGAGAGGCAACCACACACTGGTGTTTCTCTCCCTCCCTTTTTCTAAAACTAAATAAATACAAAATAATAACATTTTATTTTTAAATGTACCTATTAATATCTCCTGTTAAATAGATATTACTTGAACTTTAAGCTTAGATAAAGTGTGTATTTAGAAGAAAATATTTCTAATTCATCAAAAATATATTTGAATATATAAAAATATATTTATTTGAAAATATAAAAGAAATGAAAATGAAACCCTGGCTGGGGTTCTCAGTTGTTTGGAGTATCGTTCTGCACAACAAAAGGTTGCAAGTTTGATTCCGGATCAGGGTACATCTCTAGTGGGGGTGTGTAGGGCAGGCAACTGATCAATGTTTTTCTCTTTCTTTCCTTTCTTCTCTTTCTAAATTCAATAAACATATCCTAAGTGAGGATTAAAGAAGTGACAGAAGTATAAACTGTTATAACGTACACAGTTATATAACTCTGAAAAAAAAAAAGCTCTTTATAGGCATTCATACTCTCGGGACTGCTAAGTAGAGAGATGCCATTATACTGAATAAGTACTTAACCATTACTGTGGAAATATAAACCACAGCAAAACATAAAATCTCAAGTGCCTTGAATATAAGATAATAAGTAGAGAAATCAGGAGTATACTTAATACAATTTTCCCCACCCCATCCATTAGCTTCAATATTCACTTTTATTAGGTTTAATACACTTTACCTCTCAATATTAATTCTTTTAAAAATCAGATGCTCACATTCAACTTAGTTTATAATTTTACCTAACCCGTCATGATCCTAGACTGCTGCCATCCTTTGGCACAGATTTTTCTCAGTTGTCACTCTACTGTGTTTAAACCCAAATAGATCATGTTACTTCCACTCAAATTCTTCAGTAAACTCATATGCTTAAAATTCAAAGCCATTTAACAAAGGTAGGTCCATGGAGACCTGGTACATATTGTATTCTCTTGTCTCATCTTATTGATGAGATATATACTATTACAATAGAGAATACAATACTATTAATGATTCTATTAATTCATCCATCCTTTCACCCATCCATCAATTCATTCATATTTATGGGCCTCTAATATTCAGTTATACACTGTTATAAAGCTAGGGATAATGTGGCATGAACAAACACCATGGTTCTTGATGTCATGTGAACATCTTTATAGTGGGAAAAATGCAATAAAATAAAAACAAATTAAAAAGATAATTTTGGAAAGTGACACAAATCTTTAAAAATAATGCAATGGCACAACTTTTTGGCAATGGAATTTGGTCACCTTCAACCAAAACAGAACAGTCAAGAGAGATTACTTTAAGAATACTAGTGCTTGCCTCCTAATTCATTTCCTGTCTGTAGGAATAGGAGATTTTTCCAACCCCTCCAGGACGTATGCTTAGGAGATACCAGTGCAGCTTGTGAAAAATAGATCCATTTGAATGTTTCTCTCTCCCTGAGACTTCAGATTCCTTTCTTTGCAGCATGCCAAGCCTTTTAGAAATTGGAATTATCTATTTTAAAATGTCATCACCACAGTGAGTACCATCACAGGTGTAACCAAGAAACCCACAGGCTTGTCCTAGCAGGGAAAGTGTCCAATCTATGATTTAGGATAGGTAGGCTGTTATTTTTCACAGTGAAGGAAAAAAGAAAGGATAGCAAAGAACAAATAAACATTATTCCTATTTTTTGTTCAGGAAACTGAACAATGAAAATGAAGGCTATTCATAGTAGGCAACTAGTTATTCCAGATTACAATGAACCAAAATACCAGAATAGCAACTCCAGGCCCAAGTGTATGAATCAACACAATAATAAAAAAATCTAGATGACATAATTCGTATTAAAGAAATTGACTCTACTAAGCTTAATGTTTCCTCTTACTTGGCTTAATTAACCCTTTTGAAACTGACTCCCACATAAGCTCTTCAGAATCCTAGTAATAAAAATTAATGTGGGCTTAGCCTTTTAGTGTATAGGCTATCTCTTTCTGAATACATTGTGAATCTTATGTTTAAGATTATTTTGGAATCAAATTCATTTTGTACTTGCAGGCAGTGACATGTGCTGGTTAGGGGAAGGAGAGCCTGGAAGAGAATCACTATCCAGTTTTGATAATGAAATTTAAAAAAAAATATTTTATATACCACGGGAGGGCAGTTCTCTCAGTGGTGAAGTGGGGCTGTCTCCTCTTTAATAGAGAAGGATGACACAGTAGTACGTATATTAATCTTAGTAGAGGTTGAACCTAGCTTGTTATTCCCACCTGACTTTTTTTTCCTCTCTTAAAATTAAAGTTGCATGTTAGACATTTTCTGGTATACTATTAAGGGATCTGCAGTTTTGCTTTCCATGTGACTCTAAGAAGTGGACTGGCTTCAAAACTTCAGGAATTCTGATAAAAACAAAACAAAACAAGTGACCAGCTCAAGGATGCTGATATTAAAGATCCAATCAAGATCTATGGGAAAATGTCCAGCACATCATCCCCGAATTGGAAAGCAGGATGTTTGCTTTAGGACAAAGGCTTAGTTTGCCATGCCTGGCACAAATCACTACCCACCTTTTGAGCACATTGCAGGAACCTGCTGTTGGAACCTGGGCCTGGGGCAGCCTGATCACTGGGACTGCTAATGCCAAGGTCCTTCCTGAAGCTGACCGGAAACCTGACGGCATGTCTACCCGCCTCTGCCTGCACAACCACAACCCCTCCCCCTGACTTCTTTGCTCTGCTTTCCCGCTCCCTCCCGATAAAAACCCTTGCCTGCACTGAAACGTTAAAATGATTTTTGAGGACAGGAGTCTGCTGTCCTCTCAGGTAGTCAGCACCTGAATAAACGGCTTCCTTTCTCACCAACACCTGTCTCGTGAGTTTGGCTTCAGCAGGAAGACAAACCTGTGTTCAGTTACACTATGAAAAGTGTTCAGAGAAATTTCAAGATTTAAAATTCTCGTCTCATTCACAGCTTCCCAAATCACCTTATTCCAGGATGAAAAATTCCAACCTCTTTTTAAAAGTATCTTGGTATCAAGAAACAAAATATTTCCTTCTTACCTTTGGCATTAAAAACGAATTGATCTCTCAGTAATATCTATTAAAAATAATTTATACTGTATTTTAGTATCTTTGAGTGGAAGATTGGAAGCTATTAAATGGAATATAAAATCAATTTAATGAGTTGAAAAAATATATTTTTAAAAGTGAAAAAGTGGGCCAAAAGATAAAATGTCAGAATCTACCACGTGTAATGAAATACTGATTTGTTAAACTTAAATATTACACATAAACACACATACAAATACAAAAATGATTAGATTTAGATTTCTCCTAGCTATTTATAAAAGTGAATTATTTGTTTTTTCCTTAAGGTTTAAAGTTTGAACATTTAATAACATTTTTAATAATGTTAAGGTCATTCCTTGTATTTGTGGAAGAATCAATGATTCATTGACTCTGTAGAACACTATCATATTTAATCAGCATAATAACAAGGCACGCCATTCATATTTACTAACATCTGAAACCCTTGTTAAATTAGGTAAGCTTTCTAGTAAAAAGTCTGATGTATAGTTTGAAATGTCATGCACCATTGCTTATAAATTTTAGATATTGTCCAAAGAAAATAATAATAATAAATTATTGTAATGCATTTAATTATAAAACCAATTATAAAATAATTTAAAGTAGATAAGTGAATAAGTTATTTTAGTTTCGGTAAATGATGGGGCAGGTTATATAGCTATAACTAATAGGGACAACTGTAAACAATTTATAAGAATTAAATAATGTTACAAACCAAAAAAAATCAATTACATAGCATCATAATTTTAATTTTGTATACTTGTTTAGTATAATAGCATTTACAATATTAGCCAAAATAACCAATGACCAAAACTATATTTAACTGTGAGTTATTTAATTTCATTTAGATCATGGGCCTTAAAGAAAATTTGAATTATTTTTTTTTCAATCTCAGGAAATTAAATAAAATTTACTGTCATGAAACCTACGTGGAGGTAAAATTATAAAAACATGTTCAATAACATCCATGAAAAGCATTTCCAGTAATGTTTATGAAAAATAATCTATCTAGCTCTGTTAAAATTATCAAATCTTATAAGAAGAAAAGAAATACCAATAGAAATATAAGTAAAACATAATCAAACTTCAAAGAACAGATTTTTACAAGATTTCTGTTTAAAGACATTTAAAATTTTTACTTTATGGAAACTATCATTTTAATAAATTTTTGTCAAAATGACTTCTCAATATACCCTGCCCCATAAAAGAAGGGAATATGGGATAAGCACAAGAAACGTCCCCTCATTATTCAAGTGATCTATATAACAAAGTCGCCGATGCTCCTCACACGCTCAAATCGAATAGCCGATCCTCAAACTTTTTATCCCACTTTTCAAAAACTTCAGTCATAGCAGATTATCTCCATAAGATTCTATCCTGTCTTGAATTCTGAAATTTCCTACACAGAAGTTCTGTCCTTATTGATGGTCTTACCTTCTGTGTTTCTTTTGTTTAATATTCTTGTGTCTCTCTTTCAATCACACAACATATATAATTTGTTGGTAAATTCAAAAACCTTTTAAAGAAATGTCTGTGAAATCTTATATGATCGATTTGTATCAGTCAGGTCAAATCTACCATTATCTTTTTCCCATTCTGAATAAACCACTGTTAGTATCTCCACCTCACCTGTCCTCCAGATCATAATGCCCATACAATTCATGTCATTTCTCAGTTAAAAAATTTCTAACAACTTTACCACCCAACTCTAGATCTGTGATAATTTAGAAGCCCAGGCCTCAGGCATCAGCTTTTAAAATAAGCAAACAAACCCATTCCAGGGAAATATTGGAAGGTGGGTAATTGTGACTCTTCCATTTGTTCTGAGACCTGGGGGCATAGCCGTGGCCAGAGCTTGTACACCAGTTAAGAACCACTTCTATGTTTACAACAGTTTTGTGCTTACGTAGACAAGGGTGTTGTTGACACTTAGAGGTAGGTGTTTCAGGGGCTTATCCCCTGGGTGGCTGTTTTATAAGTTAGCATGCTGGATGTGGGGTCCAACCCTTCACTTCTCATGGAGAACCTGGGAGTTGGGGGTTCCCTCCCTGTGTGATGGCACTGTGTTAGAGGTGGGGTGCAAGCAAGAGTATGGGTATTTTCTCATTTCCCCAAAGTGCAGGAGGAGGTTAGCTAGTTTCTGAATCTCTTTCAGAAGAAATCACTTCATGTGTAACTGTGTATTTGGCACCTCTGTAGAAGCAGGAATGCTCAGAGCCCCCTATGTTGCTATCTTAGTCAATAATCTCCATATTCTTAGTAATACAGCCAAATTGATTGCAGTAAAAACAAATCAGATGCTAGTCTTCTGTCAAAACCCTCCAATGTTGTAAAATCTGTAAGAATAAAAGGAAAATCAACCAAACAAAATTTTGGTAAAAAACTACAACATCCTGGAAGAGTTTATTTGTACAATATGATTTCATATTACTTTGGACTCATACTAGACAATCCTACTACATTATTTTCCCGCAGCAGTAACAGGGCTTTTGTCAATTTCAAGTATGTTTCTGTTCAACAGAAAAAAAAAAAAAAACTGTGGTTTTTCTATGTAAAACACTTTCAAGTACACCATCTTTCACCATGACTTAACTTTTATTTATTTAATATTGCTTTTCTTGATCTGGAATGTAAACTCCCTAAGGACATGGCCTTCGTTAAGTTCAGTGTTTTAGTCTAGCTCCATTGACAGTCTATGGTATCAAAATGGGTAGCAAAGGGTCCTGACCGAATTTAGTTGATTACAGCATCATCCAGATATGCCAAGGTCACAAGTTCGATCCCTGGCCAGGGCATATACAAGAATCAGCCAATGAATGTATAAATAAGTGGAAAAATAAATCTGTCTGTCTCTTTCTTTCTCTCTCTATCTGTCCCTCCCTCCCTCTCTCACACTGCCTCTCTCTCTAAAATTAATAAATAAATGTTATTCTTTCTTCTGAGTAATATTTCATTGTGTAAATGTTACCACAGTTTTTTGATCCATTTATTTACTGATGGGCACTTAGGTTGCTTTCAGCACTTGGTTATTGTAAATTGTGCTGCTATGAACATTAGGATGCATAGGTTCTTTTGGACTGGTGTTTCAGGGTTCTTAGGATACAATCCCAGTAGTGGAATTTCTGGATCAAAAGGCAAGTTCCATTGTTAGTTTTCTGAGTAAATTCCATACTGTTTTCCACAGTGGCTGCACCAGTCTGCAACCCCACCAACAATGTACTAGAGTTCCCTTTCCTCCACAACCTTGCCAGCACTTACTGTTTGTTGATTTGTTTATGACGGCCATTCTGACCGATGTAAACTGGTATCTCATTGTGGTTTTAATTTACATCTGTCTGATGGCTAGTGATGCTGAGCATCTTTTCGTCTCTGGGCCCTCTGTATGTCCCTCGTATATGTTGTGACAGCATGAATGGGACTGGAGAGCATTATGCTAAGTGAACTAAGCCAGGTGGTGAAAGACAAATACCATGTGATTTCACCTATAAGTGAAATCTAATCAGCAAAACAAACAAGCAAGCAAAATATAATCGGAGACATTGAAATAAAGAACCAACAGTAACCAGAGGTGAGGGAGGAGGGTATAACGGGGGAAGGAAGAGAAAAAGTTGTAAAGGAACATGTATAAAGAACCTATGGACAAAGACAAAGGGAAGAAAGATTGATGGTGGGAGCTGACGGTGTGGTGGATATGGTGGTGGGAAAATGGAGACAACTGTACATGAACAACAAAATAAATAAGTAAAAATAAATACGTAAATAAATAAATAATACATTTTTAAAAATAGGTAGCCAAGGGTTTTACCAAGTAAGAGGTGTCAAAACATTGTTATAACAATTTAGCCCTGGCAGGCGTAGCTCAGTGGATTAAGCACGGGCTGCAAACCAAAGTGCCGCAGGTTCGATTCCCAGTCAGAGTACATGCCTGGGTTGCAGGCCATGACCCCAGCAACTGCACATTGATGTTTCTCTCTCTATCTCCCTCCCTTCCCTCTCTAAAAATAAATAAATAAATAAAATCCTAAAAAAAAAAAACATTGTTATAACAATTTAATAACAAAAGAGGCACTAAAGTTTTTAAAGCAAGTAGAACACAATAAAATACACATTTTATTAAGATCTCTCTGACTGACGTCTGAAATGGAACAAGTTTGGAAAAGGAAAACAGTACAGAGAATTTTTTACATAAGCAGGTAAAAATAATAAACATTTAAAGCAATGATGGAAACATCCTGATAAAAAGAGAAAGATTGAAAGAAAGTATGCTCAACAAACCTAGATAGAAAAATAAAGTCTATCCTAAGTATCTGCAGATTCGGCAACTGCAGATTCAACCAATGGCGGACAGAAAATATGTTTTTCAAATGTTATACCATTGATGTGCCCTGTGTAGTTAGGTCTATAGTGCTCGGATCTGTACTGAAAATGTACAGATTTTTTTTCTTGTTAGTATTTCAAAAACAACATAGTAAAATAACTACATACTCAGCATTTACATTGTATTAGGTATTATAAATAATGTAGGGATTATTCAAAGTACCCAGGAGGATGTGCATAGGTTATATGCAAACTATACCATTTTATATGAGGGTTTTGAGCATCTGCAGGGGACCTTGGGACCGATATCACGCAAATACAAGCAAACAACTTCAGTTGGATATAAACTCCAATAATATTCACTTATTGCATGATGTGGCTAAAAAAAAAGTCCTAAGATTTTTAGTAAGCTTGGATGGCAAGTCAAAGGAATCTTAGTATTTTAAATACAAAATAGCAAAATTTAAGGGTGTGTGTTTTAATTAGTCATACTGCTCATGAAATAAACATCTGAAAACATGCTGATATTTTCTACTGGTTATAAGAACACCATTTAAGACATGTATTTAAGAACATAGAATACATTTCAAAGGTTTCACAGTTCATACAATGTATGATTTTAAAAAAGACATAAAAATATACTATGCAGGTATGTTGGCATATATGAAGCAGAAGTTTTCCAGCAACTTGGGGAAACCTGGTAACAAGCATATTTTTGAAGAAATGGGGTTAAATCTGTTGAAATAGTAAGTCTCACCCCAGCGACAGCTTTGGTGCAGTATCCAATTAATCAGCACCCAAGATGGGTCTGACAGGCATCCCAACAATGCTCTTGGTTCTCTGCACATAAGTGAGGCCAATCCATTCAAACAGCAATGATGAAAACCCACAGGTACTAAGACAATTGTTCATTCTAGGTGTGATGGTAACAGGCTTGTGGGTGTGACTCTAGTTTTATTTATTTTAATTTTTTTATTTTAATTGTTGTTCAAGTACAGTTTTCTGCCTTTTATCACCATCCCAGCCCACCCCCAGCCCTCCCCACCTCCCTCCTGTTTCTACCCACCCTTGTTTTTGTTCATGTGTCCTTTATACTTGTTCCTGTAAACCCTTCCTTCCTTCTCCTGAAATTCCCTCCCCTCTCCCCTCTGGTCACTGTCAGCCTGTTCTCAGTTTCAGTGTCTTGGGTTATATTTTGCTTGTTTGTTTGTTTTGGTGATTAGGTTCCTGTTAAAGGTGAGATCATATGGTATTTGTCTTTCACTGCCTGGTTTATTTCATTTAGTATAATGCTCTCCAGTTCCATCCATGCTGTAGATCTCCACTTTAGGGCTGAGAGAAGCTCTCTGTACTTGTTTGTCTAGACACCTTGAAACATAGAGAGCAAAGGGGATTAGTGGATAAAAATCACAGGAAGCCAAGGTCACTTTTAGTCCTAATAATTTTAAGAATAAGAAATGGCATTCTAAGTCAGCATAAAAAACAAAACAGCCAAATATGTCTTCTGCCACCAAGACATCAAAAAAAGTATAAACACTAAGCTAAAGATAAGCCAGTGTTTTCTTTTGCTATTGGACAAAAAAGAATATGCATGACTAGGATGGATCGGTATGTAAGTATTAGATAAATAGTAGGTAGATAGAAAATAATTTTATTCA
This sequence comes from Phyllostomus discolor, assembly GCF_004126475.2. NCBI lineage: Eukaryota > Metazoa > Chordata > Mammalia > Chiroptera > Phyllostomidae > Phyllostomus > Phyllostomus discolor. The sequence continues at coordinate 15,781,046 of NC_040905.2, read as the reverse complement.
TACTTTCTGCATTGTTTCCTAGTTATGTAGTTCTTCAACTTTCATGAATAAGTAGATGGATGAAAGACCAAAATTATTTAGCATATTTTATGATCAATATATGATTAGTAAAATATTTGTTTTAAGAACAAATTTAAAACGTACCAGCCCCATGGTGTTCTGTGGATCGTAATTCTATGTAAATATTTTTTTATTAGAGGAAGACCTTCTGGAAAACAAAAATATAATGTAAATATAATGTAATAAATGTAATATAATATTGTTTCAGGCAACATCTTAAACCACATTATGGCTCTTGTAGACACTTTGAAATATGATATTTCTCTCATCCTCTTTGAGTCAGAAGACATGAAAACCATTCATTCTGACATCTATCTACACTGTGCAATCGATTCACTATATTATTTTAAAACTATTTCTAATTTTTGGATATATAAAATAATATATCCATTGGAATAGCCTATAGTAAATCTAATTTCTAATCTACAATTTTCATTCTTCAGCTTGTGATAATTGTTCTTTGTTCGCCTCTTTTTGGTACATGTTATAGAAAGAACTGGTTATATAGAAGTCATTTTTCCTCCCAGGATCAGAAATTAGAATTAGGAGATGTGTTGTAAGAAATGGTACATCAAAGATAGCAAGGAAATTATGCTGGATATTTAGGACATACTTTTTAGTATATAAGAGACAATAAAACCTATTTGGGGTTTCCTACAAACTGGTAGGACCTCAAACATAGTAGAGAGATGGCCATTAATAAAACAATAACACATCTCCTACATATAAAAATAGTGTAGACCCAAGAAGTCATACTCACTGATTTTTCCCAGTTTGGTGCTCTTATCCAAGGCAGAGGCTATATTCTCTGTGTTTCTCACAGTCAGCTATCATGTCTACACAATACTGGATTTTGCCAGTCAAAGGTCATCCTGGGCTGAAGTACTTTACTTTTAATGTCTTATGTGTTTCTGATAAATGATCATCAGCTAAATAATATCAGAGATTAACATGGCTATGAGCTAATGTTACAGTGGAAACAAGCCTCCTCACCAAATGTGTAATTACAGAACAGATAACGCACATGTACGGACAGCAGTGGCAATTTTCTAACTCTTCCTCCTCTCCCCATGCCTTTGTTTTTTGAGGACCTTACCCTTTCATCGAAATGCCCTGGCTGAGTACACGCTGGACACAGTAGTTTCTAGGGAGAAAACAAAATCTTGTCTCATATTAAAGTTATTTTCAGTTCACGAAGCAGGGGGAGTCTGTGTCTAAAGAGAACTTAGTGACTTACAGAACGCTTGCTGGAAAACAACTTGTTGAGAATGAAAGGACGACTGCTGGTGTCTGGCTCCTTTCAAGTTTGCTCGCATTTGTAGAGCCTGAAGGAGACTGTGTAAAGAAGATAAAATAAAAGCTTGGATGCCACACAAGATTAACTTGGCAATAGAGATAAAAGCAATTAATCAATGGAAACGCGCTTCAAGGAGCAGATCGGATCACAGTGACCGGAGGGCCATGTACAAAGCCCATGAACAATTGCTATTTACCTTTTGAAAACAATGACAGTAATATTTTGCATTTCGATAGCTACTTTGATCAAAAGTTTCCCAACTCTTAGCATAGTTTAACATATTAAGCCTTCTAAGATTGATACGACTTCAATCAGAACTTTATAAAGGAATAGGCCGCTTGGATTTCTGCTGGAGAGAATGCAAGTTGAGTGGAGATTACTCCTGAAAACATCCCGCAGCTCAGCCCTTTGTGGAGTGCAGGCTTATATTTTAAATAAAAGCCAGTAGAGTTTCAAGGTAATCAGAATCCTTCACTAGCTGTGAATATTTTCAAGTGGACAGAAATACTGAAGCTTTATTGTAAATGGAATTTGTGCTTATCCCTAAACATATCACAAGTGTTAAGGGAACAAACAAATAGCAATAAAACAGTAGTAGAAAAATACAAAAACAATAGGAAAATGGAATCAGTTTGTATATAATTAGGTAGTATGTCATTATATTAAGATGAATTAAGCACCTGCATGTAAGTGATTGGATAATAAAAGTTAATAGTTGTGATAAGAAGTTAGCACAATTATGCTAGTGGAAATTCATTAATATCACCTTCTTTAAATAAAAACGTCTTTCACACTATTTGTAATTTCACATGCATAATTAAAAATAAATAAATTTTACCTCACTATAACACATGACATACACCAAAACTTTTCAAACTCATAAGAAAAAAATTATCTTTAATGAAGTCTGGTTATCAAGAGGGGAAGCATGGGATAGTGGAAAGAGATCTTTCATAGTCTTGTTTTTCTAGCAAATTGATGGGTAGATAGATAAAATGATGATGATGGATAGATAGATAGGTATATAGATAGATAGAGACAGACATAGGCTAGGCATATAATTCCCCCCTTTCTTCTAACTTCAAGTAGGGACTGATTTTATATACACTAGTTTCAATCTCGGGCTGTGTATAATGTCATGTTTAATTCCTATCAGGTGATCTCTGGGGAAATGGAACATCCATTTCTCTGATTTCTTTGGTGTGCAATATTTTTGTGCAAATGTGTATCCAAATATATTATTCACCTGGAGTGATTAGAATATGTGTTTAGAATTTATTAACTAATTTGAACTGATATATACTAAGCTCATTATTTAATTATTATCAACACTCTTATGATAAATGAAATGGGTTTTCAGGAAATTTATTTTACAATGAGGAGAAACATAACTAAGTTAAATTACCTACTATGCAATTGAACCCTTGACTTAAATCTCATCAGTGATTTAATTAAAAGAGCTAACTTAACTTGTTGCCAAATATGGCACCAATCTTTTCAAGGCAATTTATTATGGGATAAAAATAATTCATCAAGTTCGAAAACATAGTGGAAATGGGAAGCAGACTGAGGAAGCTGACTCTAACATTATTTAAACAACCTGAAATATTGGGAATGTATTCAATGTTTAATGGAGGTTCAAAGCTTAACAATGATGTGCTGACTGTGCATATTTTCTATTTCAGTATTGCAAGACAAGTTCAGTGACCTCATAGAGGAAAAGTTATTGTGCATTTTGTAATAGTATATTAATAAGGGACTCCAGAAAATCTCCAAGAATGCATCAAGCAGAAACACCTATGTAAAAGAGTTCCAAGTAAGTCCTTATATATATTGCAGATACAGTCAGCACTAACTTGACATCCATACTCCTTTCTCATTTATTAATGAAACCATACATTTATGCATGTTTTAGGTTATCGTATGTTTCAGGAGCTCCTTCCAGGTTATGTAGAATTGTTATTATTTATGAACCAGTACATAAAGTAGGAATGGAAAAGACTCATGTTTTGATTTTTGGTGTTGGAGACCAATGCTTTTTTTAAGTCACTGCCAATTAATTGTTAGTCTATCTCAAATCCAGAGAAAGTGATTAGTGTTATCTTACATCATAGGGAATTAAGATCCATGAGTATATCCTAACTTTAGAAGTAATTCTTAATAACATATATTCTATGTACAAGAAAAACTAGTATTTCTAATACATTTATACATTAAAACAGGTCCATTTAACTATAGATCTTTAAAACATAAAGCATGTTATTATGTATGTATAACACCATATATGTTACTATATAATCATAAAGGTTATCATATATAAAATACAATAATTAATATATTACACAACAAATTAAGATTATATAATGTAATATATTATTAGCATACATTATTAATAATATTGCTCTATTAATTAATACTAATAGTATGCATGGTATTATATATGATTTATAATATAGTGTGTATTATTATAATTATTATATAATTATACATAATAGCACACCTTATTATATATAATAACTTAACATGCCTTATGTTTTAATGATATAATAACATGCCTTGTGTTTTAAGTTATGTTAACTTATGTTTACCTTATATTATTATTATATTAAGCTATTATATAAACATGGGTTCAAGTAGTGATGAAACAAATTGTAGTATTTGTTCAGCATTTACAAAGGTATAAGATTTTTATTTATCAATTAATATATATGAATGCAGATAAATCCAAATTTATTGTGGGCTTTAATTTTATTTTCTCCATTATCTATCTATCTATCCATATACTTTGTAGGGTATTGTGACATAAGTATATGTGTGTGTATGTGTGTATGTATACACACACATATGTATACACAAAGTACATGTATATGATTATATGAATGAATAAAATATACCTATGTGTTAAATACTATTCTTTGAGAAGACTGACAGGATATAGTTAATTTTGATGTATTTTCCAATTTGTTTAAAATAATCTTGCATAAGACTGCTTTTTAAAAAAGAACAGAAAAGTATAGCTGGTCCAAAAAACAATGTGAAGATGTCATTAAATTTCTCAGAATTAGATAGTCTTTATAAAAACAAAATAAAATAGAACAAATCTGTTTATTCCAAAATATCTATTTTTATTCACATATTTACCAATTACACTTTAGCTTTTGCTGAATAAAACACTTCTATACATATTTTAACTGCCCTTTTTAACACGAATAGTCTAGACATAAGAGGTAACATTTATCAGGTGTCTTTAGTAATATAAAATTCAGTATCTAGTTTTATTAGGACACTCTAACATTTTTTAAGGGCAATGGAAATGTTAGGGTATGTCATCTGAATCATAGATCTGTAAAACTAAGTACTGAAAAACACTATAAATCAATATTATTAAATTTTTATTACTAAAAATAGTTTTTACTGAATTCTTGGCCTCACTAGTATAAGTAACTAAAATTAATTTATGTTTCTAAAAATATTTATTGCCACTTGTTAAAAATATAGTAAAATAAACAATTTTCTGTTCTGAATAAGATTTAAAGATTAAATAATCGTTTAAAAATAAAAAATCAAAATAATTTTAAAAATAAAATGAAATGCTTCTATTGAAAATTCTACCTGATAATTTTGAGACTTTCAGACATATATTGAGATACTCTTAGAGAATAATTTTACATAGATTTTTAGATAATGGTATATTAAGTAACTATCAATATTATAAATACACTAAGAGAAGTTCATGGATATAATTATGTTTCCACATACTTTCTAATCACATATCTCTAACTGATGATTTTAATCATCTACTCTGATTGAACTCCACCTGCAAAAAGATTACACTCAAACTTCCAGTACTAACTGTAAGATTTTTTGAAATATAGAACTGAACAATACATTGATAAAATACATGGAAATTCTTTAAGAATATGTTTAAATGTTTAAAGTTATGACCATTAATTTTTGCAAATTGTGCCAATGATAGCAAACTGCTGAAAATGAAAGGGAATCATTTAGGACTTCGGGGTTAAAGTATACACATCATGTGCTCTTTTCAAATACATTGTGTGTTCTATGCAAGTAACTCTTCGCTTAGAATGTAATCAAAATTCCTGTTGGCCCAATTTATTTGACCTCCTTAAGAGTAATTGCTTGAAAGTGATGTTATTATTGTAGTTTTAGTCCTACTAATATGCCTTCCAAATTAGGTCTGGGGAAAACTTTTTAACATTTGTATCACATAATAGCATAAAATTATTGAAAATCCTGTCATAAAAATTATTTCTTAGATTAGCTGGCATTAGCCATACATTCAATAATGCCACCCTGGTGTATCTCTAATTGAGGCCTCAGCTTTTCAACGTAAGTATATTAGTTCAAAAATCTATATTTGTCTGTAAGACCTTTTAAATCGATGTCTTCTACTTGGCTAACTTTTGGTTATTTTCCTGTTCTTTCTTTAAGTTCAAGATTCCTCTTCTCAGGGAAATGTTTTTTGATATCTTTTCTCTGCCTTAGGTTCCTATGTGTTACCTATATGATCAAGCAAAACACTATGTTTCCTTGTATTTTAACTTACGACTTATATTGGTGAACTCTTTGAGAAAAAAATATGGTTACCTAGTCTTTTCTTCCCAAAGCCTGTCTTTGACTACTTATCTGGCACTTCAGAATGTCCCTATACTCTTGCTAACATGCTTAAGATAATTAAATTGTATTGTTGAAGACAATTCAAATGCCCTCCTTTTATCTAGCATTTTCTCCACATTGGTAAATGTTTACCTTTGGTCTAAAGTAATAATTTTCCATTAGAACTGGCTTAAGAATGAAGGAACACATTGGATACATAAACATAATTAAATGGACCATTAATGATTTATTTATAAATGTAAATTGCTGACAGGAATCCCAGCTGTTATAATTTAAGGATATGCTTTCATCTTAAATTGACATTATTTTAAACCATTATGTATTAACTAATAAACAAAGCCTGCCAACATTTTAGTTTTTCTATTTTCTAATTATTTTTTTGGATGGGCATGGATGTACCCTTTTACACATTTTAATTTGCTTTCTAAATGAGGTTAAGCAGTCCAAATGTACAATTGTTTAAGTTTTGTGATATTGGATTCCTTAAAAATTAACTATATTACTGTTTTATTTACCAGTGTAAATTATCATAACACTTGAATATCTATCATTATTTTTTTGTCTCCACATCTTTCTACCTATAGAAGCTATTTTTTAAAAAAATTATTTGATTGTTGTTCAATCACAGTTGTCTGCATTTACCCCCCACCACTCTGAGGCCATCATAAACAACTCAACAAACAACAAGAGCTGGAGAGGATGCAAAGAAAAGGAAACCCTAGGGCACTGTTGGTGGGAATGCAGACTGGTGCAGCCACTGTGGAAAACAGTATGGAACTTCCTCAGAAAACTAACAATGGAACTTTTGACCTGGCAATTCCACTACTGGGATTATGTCCTAAGAACACTGAAACACCAATCCAAAGGAACCTATGCACCCCAATGTTCATAGCAGCACAATTTACAATAGCCAAGTGCTGGAAGCAACCTAGGTGCCCATCAGTAAATTAGTGGATCAAAAGACTATGGTACATTTACACAATGGAATTCTATGCAGCAGAAAGAAAGAAGGAGCTCCTACCCTTTGTGACAGCATGGATGGAACTGGAGAGCATTATGCTAAGTGAAATAAGCCAGGCAGTGAAAGACAAATACCACATGATATCACCTTTAACAGGAATCTAAACAACAAAACAGACAAGCAAACAAACTATAACCAGAGACAGTAAGAACAATGACAAGAAGCTATTTTTAAATTTATGGGCAGTTAATTTATTTTATTTTTCTTTATGAAAATAATATTTCTATTTTATTCATATTACAGAATTTTTGTAATAAACTTTCATACATAATTTGACATAGAAGAGGTCTGTCCAGAAAGTATCAAGCCAAATGCTATGAAAAATAGACACATTTATTGAACAAGATGAAAGATACAAAAATATTGTACATGGGACAATGATACCTCAATCCCTTTCAAATTAGGTACCATGGGACCTCACACAGTTCTTCTAATCGCCATCAGCTGCCCTGTTATACTCTCCTGAATCTTATCGATGGTCTGAAATATTTTCTCTTTTAAAGATGATTTTATTTTTGGGAAAAGCCAGAAGTTACAGGGCACTAAAACTGGGCTGTAAGGGGATTGAGTCACCTATGGGATTTGATGTTTCATCAAAAAACTCCACATAAGATGTGATGTATGGGTGGACGTGTAGTTGTAACGAAGCTGCCAATCACCAGTTGCCCACAGCTATGACCTTCTAAATCATCCAGAGAGTTTCCACAGAGGAATGCTCAAGCTTAATGAAAAATGTGGTGTAGATTCATTGCTCAGTCATTTTGAATGTTCGGTCACACAGTATACATGCTCACTCAATGACATCTACAGCCCCCACCGAGTATTACAGTGCAGTCATCATTGTTCATGCATGTGCACTCCAGTCCATCCCCGTTGGCTGCCAGGTAACATCCATGTGGCACAAACTAGTCTTGTTATATTAACAATGGCTAGGCTTTTTCCTGACAGACCTCATATTTGAAAGTTTCTAATGTATCACTTTTCTTTAACAAAACTCTTTGTCTTATTCTATCTATATAGATATTGCATTAACCAGGGTTTTCCACAGAAATAGAACTAATATGTAGAGAGAGAGTGAGGCAGAGAGAGAGGAACAGAGAGGGACAGAGACAGAGACAGAGAGATGTTTATTTTGAGAAATCGGTTCTCCAACTGGGGAGACCAGCAAGTCCACAACCTGCAAGGCAGATCAGTAAGCTGGAGACCAAGGAAAAATGGAAAGAGTCACAAAACTTGAGTCTGAAGAAAACCTGCAGGTAGCATTCACTCTATGTACATTTGTGTCCAACTTTCTTCCTCTTATTAGAACACCAGTCATATCAATTACCACATCACTTAAGTACCTCTTTAAAGATATTTTCTTAAACTGTCATATTCTGAGGTACTAGAGATTAAGACTTCAACATAAAAATTTGAGGGAACTTAGCTCATAACAGATAGATAGATAGATAAATATGGATGGACACTTACAAACATAGATCTAAATGTGGATCTATGAAGAGCTATAAACTGAAATTTAATTTTATACTTTTATACTTATTTAAATATATATTGAGATATATTCAAATCTCTTTGATTCATCAAAGAGATGAAAAGAATTCTTAAATATTAACTTTTATTTATGTGCAGAAATGCTATGTTTTTTTGAATTTGAGAGTATTTAGTTTGTCTTTAGATTTTGTACACAGAATTCAAAACTAGAAAATAATGTAAATAAGATGACTGTCAGAGTTCTAAAAAAAAGTCAATTTTTGCACATAATCAAATATTCTGATGAATGAAAGAAAATAACAGATAAAAACATTTTTTATTATAGCCCTAGCTAGTGTAGCTCAGTGGATTGTGAGCAAGCCAGCAAACCAAAAGGTCACCAGTTCAATTCCTGGTCAGGGTGCATGCCTTGGTTGCAGGCCAGGTCCCTAGTAGTGGGCACATGAGAGGCAACCACACATTGATATTTCTCTCCCTCTCTTTCTCTTTTCCTTCCCTTCTCTCTAAGAATAAATAAATAAAAGCTTTAAAATATAAATTTTCTCTTTTAATTTTTGGGAGATACAATATTTTAAATCATTAGATTTGGAAATGATTTTTATCTAATCACTAGTATAATTCAGTTTCTCTACAAGCATGATAATTAGAGTTGAATTTATTTGGTTGTTTGCACACATTTACTTGACTTGCATCACAAGTAAGATTCTGGATGGAAGAGAGAGATGAAAAATGTGAAAAGAAGAATTGCTATGGCACTGGGCATTTCTCAGAAGAATCAGTTTTGGAAAGACTACATATCAGCCTTACATATCTGACATCAATGAACTCAACCTCCTTTGTGCCTTTGTACTCTAACAGTGCATCTGTATATAAACAGTATGAAGAGTGCTTTAATAAAAGAATTAACAAAATAAGTGCGTATGTGAATAGCCTACTAATATTAACATCAACACCAAATAAATGAATTGCCTTGTGCCATGTGTACCAGGCCAATGCGTTATCTTCATCAATCTGTTGCTGGTGGCAATTCAGGCTCCTCCATAGGATCATGAAGAACCCATTCCAAGGACCCATGACTCACAGGAGATTGTAATGTGGCAAGGTTTATTCAGGTGGAAATCTGTCCTTGGGTTTCCAGATTCCCATTTCCCTTCATCTTGTCTTGGAAAAAGGCCAATTGTGTCTTCAGCAAGGTCAAAATACAAGCCAGTGTCCAATGTTTCTGTTTTATATTAAAGCTTAGTCCTGTGCAGCCTGTGAGTCTGCCACAAGTCTATAAGGCTTCTAGACCAACAAGGCTGTATGCTTGAAGCAAGAGAGAATGTGTGAACAAATGGTGTGTAAGTCACTGGAAGAGGAATGAGACAGAGAGAGAGAGAGAGTACTCCCTGCCCCAGGGATAATATTAGTTTGTGTTTGCAACAACCAGATGCTTCTTCAAAAGAACCAATCAACTTTCCAAGTTTTCACAGGCTTTTGATAGGTCCACCCCTAGCTAGACTGCAGGCCTCTCTGGTACAGCACCACACCCTGAGCCCTGAAGCAACCTGGTACCAGAATGGGAAAAGAAGGTGAGTTAATCCCTTTGGCAAAGCAGTGCTATGATTCCCTGGGGTGTGAAGTTGTAGCTTCCTGGTAAAGCAAAAAGTCTCCTGCTCCCAAGTTTATTAAGCTCAATGTCTAATTCCATTTGCTCTCTTTCTTATTAATAACTAGTTAACTACCCATGGTAACAAATTTTCACAACGATCATGCATACTAAAGGGAAAGCAATTTTTCAAAGTTTTACTGAATAAATATTGAGATTTGACTAGGTATTCATAATAGATTCACTCAGTATATTAGGTCCTGGAGGAATAATGATAAATAAGACATAAAAATTTAAAAATAATTTATTAGTAAAAATAGTAACTATGAAGACATAATATGATGGACATTATATCAATCGTTTCATAGGAGAAAAAGACAAGCTATTTACACATTTAGTGAAAGCTCCATTCTGAAGCAGGGCATATTTGAAATTTCCATGCAGCTTTGTTAACAATTTCTCAGGGGGAAAAAAGATGTTTGTTAGGTATTTCAGAACCTAATCCTGGCCTGCAGGGAGAAAGTAGTCAGGAAAAAAACTACAAGTTTTAGAAATTTTTGAAAAAAATGTTTTTACTTGTCTGGGATTTTTTTCTAAGGAAGATAATTCTGGAAGGAGCCAGAGTATTCCATATGTTATAGAAAGAAGGAATTTTAATATGCTTAGATTTAAATGGAGATCATGAATCAAGAATGGTCTACCCCTAAAGCTAAGTCTATAGTAAAATCAAGAAAGTAAAATTGTTTCTTAGAGATCAGATTTCTTGTATTTTAAAGGTTAGAAAAAGTCTCTATCATATCCTGCTGTTCGAGAAAATGTCAAGTCAGATATCTTCCTGAAGAGAGGGATGTTGTTGTGAATGAGCTACAAAAAATATTATAAGCTAGTGATGATTTCACTGTCACAACACAATTCATAAAATTTAGTTGTTCTTAGCCCTGGCTGGCGTAGCTCAGTGGATCGAGCGTGGGCTGTGAACCAAAGTGTCGCACGTTCGATTCCCAGTCAGGGTACATGCCTGGGTTGCAGGCCATGACCCCCAGCAACCGCACATTGATGTTTCTCTCTCTCTCTCTTTCTCCCTCCTTTTCCTCTCTAAGAAATAAATAAATAAAATCTTTAAAAAAATTAAAAAAAAAATTTAGTTGTTCTTCCTTCCCTTTTGCCAGAAAGTCCAAGAAACTTTGTTCTGAAATGACTATGTCAAGCAATAGGAGTAAGATAGAAAAGTAGATCATTTAATGAAGAAAAATAAAACCAATAGCAAAAGTAGATTCTGGATATTGGGAGGCTATCAGTAAAACTACACACTCCAAGTTTAAGTTGATTTAAATATAACCTGAACATGTATATCATTTACAAATTATGATTAACTTCTTTTAATCATAATTTGGTTACAGAGTTAGCAAGAATCTTTTTATGTACTCTCCATTCAACAAAGTTGGAATAGGATGAGAACAAACCAGAACACTCCCCTACTTCTCTCTTCATTTGGGGCATCATCATGTCTTGGGTTTTTCCTTTTTAAATGTAACTATCCAGCTGTTATCTTAATTAAGTCTGCCACAGGCAAGAATCTGGTTTTCCACACCTGTGGAGAAGATTGTCATGGCATTTAAATGACTTAATCAAGCTTTAGGAAATGGAACCTAGTGTGAATGTGAGTAATGATTTGTTCGACTCAGTGCCAAAGCTGTCAATTTCCAATTAAGAGATGTGTTTGTTCCTCCACAATGTAATACCACAAATTCTGTGTTTTGACACTGTTAATTCATCTTTTGCCACCTGATAGAAATAACTCCAATGGCTTCCAGTAATCTCTTCCATGATAGAGACTTACTGAAGTTAGGGACATCTGGTTATCAGGTTTAAAACCAAACAAAATAAATTATTCTCAGGAATGGAAATATATGATAATAAAAGAATAATTATCTTTAGTAATGTACCAAACATAGTTTAATTGACTGCTATGGATGCCAGAGTATGTAGTTGTAATCATTCAATGTTCTCTTTGATAGGGAATTCTGATGTGGTTTATGTGGGAAGTATAGTACTCAGTGATAAGAAAACTTTGGCAATAGAAGATGAAGTAAGTATAAAACTCTTCTCCCAAAGAAGCATCGAGTTATTTATTATTTTCTATATATATTGGTGTAGAAAGCTAGAAGGTTAGAGAAAACATGAGAATGGTTGAATAATAAATAGGAAACATTTTAATTTGTAATATTTATCCTCAAAGCAGTATATCTCTGCTAAGCTTAGTAATAAGTACCACTTGTTAATTACTACATAGTATTAAAGATGTTTTAAAATGTGTAACCAAGAAAACATATGGAGAACAATGAATATACTTGTGGATGTAAAATCATAGTGATAGCTATTATTTATTAACTAAAATCTATGTATCAACAATTGAGATAGGTTCATCTTCATATATGTTTCATTTAATCACCATAATATCCATGCAAGGTAATTATTAATCTTATTTTTTTTAATCTACGAATGACAGAAGTGAAAGTAGAAACAATGAAGTAAATAGACTAAAGTAAAAAAAAAAAAAGGAAGGACTGTGTTATCAAAAGAACCCTATCTCCTGATACAAATGTACATGTGCGTTTGTTTCAACTACCAAGTTCCTTAAAAGGTGTTAATTTTCTTTGTTAACACATGATGATTCACTTGCAAAGAACATAGTATATATTTACAATGATGCTATTAGTCATTTATTGCCACATAAACTCACCTTAAATCATAGTGATTTAAGGTCTTCCAAATCATACTGAGTTTGGTAGGGGTAGTTCATCTCTGCCTCCTTAGGCTAGGCTGGCGCAGCTTGATTTCCTCTGGAAGAGAGGATACACTTTCAACACAGCTCACTTGATTTGCTGGCAAGTTGGTACTGGCTGTTTGCTAGGAGCTCAGCTGGAGCCATTGACTAAAAGCCTCAGTTATCTGCATTTAATGTCTTTGTGGAATAGCCTGATCTTCCCTACAACATCTCTGCAGTTAAGTTCCAAGAAAGAGCATTGAAGAGGACAAGCTCTAACGAGAGGATGGTAAGCTTCTTCCATTACACTTGCTAGTCCTCCATCCATCAAAGTGAGGGACATGAAAGAAGCCACTGTCAAATGTGAAGTGTCTTCCCAAGAACCAGAAAACAGGGAGGTATAAACAATTTAGAAACCCTCAAATAATAGTCAATCAGGACATAATATCTAAAATTTTGATGTGGAAGTGTGAGACCTATCTATATTTCCTTTATTTCTGGATGGACATTAAAAGTGACATAGAACAAAATTTTTCCCTTTCACTGCAATGCAAAACAGACATTTAATAAGTATACTTAAAACATCAATGACATGAAGGAAACATTTTACCAGAGGCTGTGGTTTCTAAAATTAGTATTTAGAAATTGTGTGAAGAGAGTATGGGGAGTGAATAGTAATGGAAAAATACAACAAAATAATGTACAAATGCATAAAAACTAAAAAAAAGAAATAGATTATCTTGAAAAAATTGTGTAAGTATAATTTGTAAAGCTTGGGAGATTCTACCCAGCAAAGAGTTTGTGTACCTTCAGTGATGATATTTATGAATTAACAAGAGAAAAAGTATCAAAAATAATAGATAAAAATATTTAAAAATTCTCTTTAAATAAAAGTAATGGAAAGGTAAAATAGTAAGAATATCAACTTATTAAAACCAAGTAAAATTAAGAATCCCAAACTTGACATTTTTCCCAAGTGCATTTGCAAGTGGGATGAACTTGAGCATAATTTTCTTGGCCTTGAGGAACACAGGGGCAGCTGGTGACATCTCATGCCTGCCAGGATGAAAGTTCCAATGGAGGGCAGTCCATGAACGGCTGGAAGCTAGTTTTCCAGCCCGCCAGTGTGTGCATCAATCCCAAGCCTCAAGAATTGAAAGAAAAGTCTCTTAGCCAATATTATCAGGAGAAAGTGTTGATAAAATAATACCTCCTGAAGAATTCTTAATGAAATGATTACGATGCAATATTTATAAGATTAGTTTACATTTAATTTTAATCATTCCCTGTGAAACCATAAAGTGTATTAGTACCTAAATATTGAAAGTCATGAGAATGAATATTATAACAACTCTGAACTAGTTGAATTCCATGAAGTGAAAGAAATCTCCATAGAAATACAATAACTAACATCAAATTAGAGAAACTATGTTAGAAATAAAGAAAAGTAACAGTGTTTCTTCATATACTTGTCTTTGTTAAAGAATGTTTGAGTTTTTTTGTAGAGCTTACTTTAGAACTTCCTTACAGTTCTACTAAACATATTAACCCATTCATTTAAAAATGTGAATTTTTAATATATAATCTTCAATTCATGTGAAGAAAAATACCTCAAACATTTATTTTTATAAAAGAAATCCATATTATGGGACACTAGGATACTATCCTCATATATGGCTGTTAGCGTTTATACGTGGTGTTTTTGGGAAATGGTTTCATTTATTGGTTTACTTTTGATTATTTTTTAATTAAACCTCTGCTTTAGTTATGTCTATTGCCAGAAACCTCAAATTTCAGGCTTAAGGAAAAAGGCATGCAAATGACGATGCTTATAATTATAATAACTGCAATCAGTAAATAACGTGTTAAAGGGAAATGTGCTTTCCTAGCTCTTTCATTTCTTTCTATGAAATGTAATTTCCCTAAGCCTAACATGAGGCTCCTACGAGCTGCCTTTGGGAATATGTAAACAGAATTTAGTGGTGAATTTGGAAATGTAGGAGTAGGTTTACATGAAGTTAGCATGTATTCATATTCACCCCCTCCATTCTCGAAGGTTGTTGTCTACACAAGGCAGTAGAGTCTCAGTACAGTCCGGCTAGGAACGGGGCATAGCTGCCAATTCTGGAGTTCACTTAGCTAGCTCACTTGGTTTTTACACTAAGCTATGCCCTCCAGAAGCGGTGTGCTGGCTTAATCTACTATTTATTTGTTTTATCAGTTATTCAGAAAAGAGGGATAAAGAAAGATTCTATTAATTAGAGGACTACTCAGAGATTCTAATAATATTGGTAACATTAATAATATTTAGACAACGTTAAATAAGTGCTACTAGCTATAAGATTTCCTACTCTCGATAAAGTTTTTGTGATTCTATTGTTGTTTTGGTTCATACAAGTGCTGATTTGTTCTTTTATAAAGCATGTATATGTCCTAGGTCAGAAAATTGATCAAAAAAAGTTTAAAAGATTTGACATTTCTTCTGTCAACTACATGCCACATTTAATATCTGAATCAATAAGTTCTTTGAAAATCAGTGTAGCCTATTGGAAAAAAGGGTCCTTGTGTTAGAGACAATTCAAAACTCTTACTGTACATTTAATTTCTTAATGACTTGTATCAATTATTTTAACTTTATTTCCCCATATTTCCTCATGTAGGGAAGAGGAATAATAATTCTTTTTTAAAAAGATTTTATTTATTTATTTTTAGAGAGGGAAGGGAAGAAGATAGAGAGAGAGAGAGAAACATCAATGTGCTGTTGCTGGGGATCATGGCCTGCAACCCAGGCATGTACCCTGACTGGGAATCGAACCTGTGACACTTTGGTTCACAGCCCATGCTCAATCCACTGAGCTATGCCGGCTGGGGCGGGAATAATAATTCTTCACTAATAATGATGCCAAGGGTTAAAGATACAAGGCTAAATAGACAATTCACAGATAATTCAGAATATGGCATACAGGAAATGCACTTTTTCTAAGGTGGACGTAAAGAGGCTTTCTGATAGGATGTAGAAATACATGTGAACAGGAGACACAAAACATCAGATGTCTAAGCTCCTTCCACTCTAATAATAGAAACGTTATTCAATGACCATAATACAATTGGTCAAAAGACTTCAAATTAAGGAACTCCAGTGTTACTTTGTATATTTTTCTGGTAAAGATGCAAATGATTTCTTTCTGTTGAAAAGGATAAAGCCCTTAAATTTATCCCCCCATGAAAAATTAACCAGCTTGCATCCAAAAAAGCAATCTTAACATTTTTTTATTAAATTGCTGATTAATATGTAGCTCCCCAGATGCTTTAGTATACATTCTTTGATATGAAAGATAAAGCGTAAAAAAGAAAATTTCCATCTAATATATTCCAAAGGACAGAGCAGGGCAAACACATATTCTAAAAACAAACCTTCACTCTATAAAACTACATTAAACTTTATTTGAAACAAATTGATTTAATTTGTGGAAAGAACAAAGGAGAGAACTGACGAAATCAAAAAGATTAAATGTTAATGCACTTGATACTTAAAAGGAAATTTGAAGCACTGCAATTCTCCAGTGGTCTTATTAACACCACTTCAGGCCAAATGCAATATACATGCATCATCAAAGGATTTACAAGCACATTCAGTTTTGTCTGATTTATCAGCCACATTTCTCACTGAATAATCACTTTTTTAATTACTCCTATGAATTGGTTGCAAGTTAAAGTTTATTAGTGTTTTATTCCAATTAGTGTCTTGATTATTGCTATGCTGATTGCCAATGGCATATCTGCTCTGAGAAATGATGTATATATAGCTCTAGGTTTTATATGAAGATGGCGATTTCACTTTCTGCACTTTCTTGTTTGAATTGTTATAATTATTTAATTTATCAAAGTTACACACCCATGTAAATAGACAACCGGTTTTATAATGTTTGTTAAGAGAAAATGCACTCGACAATCCCTGTTCATTTCCTTTCCTCATTTTCTCTTAGTTTAGTATTTTCAAGTCGGTTAGTTGAATCTTTGTGATTTATTTTCCTGTCTCTAGAGAATGTGCTTGATTGCTCTTTCAGGCATTTGTTTTAAAGATTTATTTATTTATATTTATTTTTAGAGAGGGAAGAGGGGTTGAAAGAGAGAGAAAAAGAAACATCAATGTGCGGTTGCTGGGGGCCATGGCCTGCAATCCAGGCATGCACCCTGACTAGGAATCGAACCTGCGATACTTTGGTTCGCAGCATGCGCAGGCATTTTCTATGGACTTCCCACCAAAGACATTGAAGACTAAAGCATCTTTCCTTCACCAAGCCCTAACATATGGACACCCACTTCCCACCTACCATCTTCCAAAAATAAATAGATCATTATATTGGTGAGGTCAATATTGACTGTTTACATTATTATTAGGTAAGTGAATTTTATTCACAAGCAAATCACCCAGTAGACATGCTTAGTTATTTATAACTGCATACTGTTTATTTTATTTGGACTTCATACAAGCCTTACAGTTACAGTTGCTTAATTTGCTATTTATTAATAATTTGCACATAAGGTTGTTGTATTGGTTTTGTTTTGTTTAGTTTTGTTTTGTTTTGTTTTTATTACCAGAAGCTAAATCTTCCCTTTAGGTGTGCATTTACTTGTTTATTAATGACTTTCTTTAGAAGAATTCTGTCTTTAGTCTGGCTTGTTTTCCATCTACAGTTGGTGTCCATGGGCATATCTAGGGGTCCCCAGTCTGTCTTCCTGGAGACAAGGTGTGCCTCTTTCCTGCTGAGGTTTTGGTTTCTCTCAGCAAGTATCATCTTCTCAATATAGTCCCTCTTCCTGAGAATGGATGGCAAGTGTCACAAATATTTTATATATTCCATGTCTGAAAATATTTTTGTTTTCTTCAGATATGTAATTAATAGTTTTGATGAATGTAACATTTAGGTAGAAATAATTTCTCTTCAAAATGTTAGACACCTTACTCTACTATCTTTATTATCTTTTAGCTTTCTGTTTTGCTGTTCATAAACATGAAGTCATTATCATTCATGATGTTCTTCTATGACCCATTCTTGATTCCTCTGTGCTTTTTCTATCTAGTATTCTAAAATTTCTTCACATCCCGCATTAGTAAAAGTGTACATTTATGCACTGTGCAAAGGCTTCAGTGGACCATATGCATTTGGAAAAGATCCTTTAGTCCTAATGATTTTTCACAGATTTATTGACTATGTATCCTTTTTTATTTTGGGAAACAACCTATATGTTACTTATGTTCAATCTGTGTGGTTGATGCTTAGTTTTCTTATTCCATTACCTATATATTTGACTTTCTAAGTTCAAAAATTAACTTCATATTCAAACATTAAAATAAGTTTTATTTTTTTAAAAGTTTATTCTGTTATGTTTTTAATTTCCATTAAGTTTTTCTCTGAATGTCTTCTTTATGGTTTCCTCCTTGTTAAACCACAGAATCAATGTCTTCCCTAAACTGAGAATATTCCAGAGAACATTTTACAAATACATAAATTTGGGTGGATTCTGTATTTCTTATTATCTTTTAGGTTTAGTCTTTTATACTCAGGTTTGATAATTTTCTTTTTTTTTAAGTAAGCAATTTATTTCTTTATTTAAGTATATTTTGTTGATGATGCTATTACAGTTTTCCCAATTGTTTTCTCCCTTTTATCTGCTCTCTGCCCTGCACCTTGCATCCTCCAGCATTCCCCTACCCTTTAGTCATGTCCAGGGGTTGTACATATAAGTTCTTTGGCTTCTCTGTTTCCTATACTATTCTTAACCTTCCCCTGCCTGTTTCATGCCTACCAATTATGCTTCTTATTTCCTGTCTCTTCCCCACCATGCTTCCCCTCCCCCTCCCCACTGAAAATCATCCAAGCGATCTCTATTTCTCTGGCTCTGTTTATCTTCTAGCTGTTTACTTAGTTTTTTTGTTTTTGTTTTTTAGGTTCAGTTGTTGATAGTTATGAGCTTGTTATTTTATTGTTCATAGTTTTTGATATTCTTCTATTTATAGGTAAGGCCTTGTAACATTTCATATAATAAAGGCTTGGTAATGATGAGAAAATAGATAATCTATCTGATGCAGAGTTCAAAACACTGGTAGTCAGGGATGCTCACAGAACTGATTGAGTTCGGTTGCAAAATGAAGGAAGAAATGAAGACTACTCAAAGTGAAATAAAGAAAAATATGTAGGTTTGACAATTTTCTAATTGATATTTCCTCTTGGGTTGTTCAGGTTTCCCAGGAACTACTCCTGGAGAGTATTTGTTGATGACAGCTCGCAGGAGGAAGTTGGAGATGTGCTATAAGCTTTCAGTTTGCACGTATAATTATGATTTCTGCACTTGGTATACAATCTCTGCTTATAGCAGTGTCTGAAGTTTCCTTAATTAATAGGCCTATTGTCATCTGCAGAGAAGAAATTGGCATTCTATGGCTAGTTTGAGGAACTGTCCATCATATGACTGAAAGTAGTAGAAGAAGGATTTCAGAAATCTTATTATTTAATAAATTTCAAATGACTATTCCAATTCTGTGACACCAGTCTTATTAGTACTTGCAGAAATATCAGATGCTGTCAATTCATGAAGAATTAATATATTCTGTGTTATAAGTAAAGTTAATAATTATCTGTCACTACCGCCAATTTAAATTGTTTTTTTTTATGGTCTACTAGTTTAGTTAACTCTCATTCATTAGTTTTCCATTGTTCAATATTTGATTGCTACTCTTTTTTTTTTCTTTGCCTGTGAGGGTTTCTTCTTAAAGAATAATCTTTATTCTACTCTCAAAAGCATATAGTTTTGAAGATACGTGGAAAGATTATATGGTGTAATGGAGTTTTCTTTAAGAAAGCTAATATAAAAGCATAAATACAATTTTAAAATATATATGGGACCTTGGAAGCAGTCTATGAATTTCAGATGCTCTATAGCTGAATATCAACTAAATTCATGGTAATTCTATTTCTGATCCTAGTGTTAGTATGTTTTTAGTGGGGAGAGACAGACATAAAAAGTATACACTTCTTTTCAATTTGCCGTCAATACTCAAAATCTGATTTGCATCACTTTGAAAGTGTGCTCATTCCTTGTAATACATTTTGTGGTAATTCAATTTAAATTTTGTTCATCACATCAGTATAAACTAGAACACCATGTTTTATAAAGGCCTAGAATATTTATGCAATGATATGCTTTTTATGCTATACTATTTTACTTTTCATTTATGCAAACTGTCTAAAATATAGTAAAACTGTTTCATACGATATCAGTAAATATTAACTTCATGAAAATTAACTTGTTTTACATAGAAATTACATTATTATACAGAATGTAATACATGTGGATTAAAACATGCAAGAGATTTGTAGAAAAATGTGTTTTTTATCAAAAAGACATTTAAATCTTGGTGTCCTCTTTTATTACATTTTATTTGTAGTTTTAGAGAAGATCACATTTTAAATTCAAATTGTTCTTGGTATCAAATAAATAGCACTAAAGAAAACAGTGAGTTTCTTCTTCTTATGTCAGTTGCGGTTCATCTGAAGAAAGAAATAGAAATAAATAAATAAGCAAAATATATGGCAGATAATTATGAGTGCTAAAGAAGAAATATGAATGTGGGTAAAGGAGAACCTTGGACCTTGGACAGAGAAGCAATTTTAAATAGGAAGATGTATGTCATGTCTTGCAGACCATATTATGGATTTTGGCTTTGAGAAAGGAGGTTAGCTATTTAAGGTTTGATAATAGGTTAAATGTTGAAATTGAGATTTTTGTTGAGGACGGCCACATGATTTTTAACAGAGTTTTTACAAAGTAAGGGGAGAAAGACAGAACATATGTGTACACATGAGAAAATAAATGAAAGCAATTAGAGAAAATGATTCAAGTACATGGTAGATATAAAATGACTACTGAAGAGCCTAGAATTACAATAAGAGTGCAAAAATGATACTTATTATGTAAATGAAAATGCACATAAACATGAAAGTGAATCTGGTCTACTGTTATACTCAGCAGCATCCCAAAAAAGAAAGTAACAATTTTAAAGATGCATCATATCTGTAGTTTTGAAAGAAATGGCAAAATAAGTCTCCAGAAAAAGAGCCATCCTAGATTCACCTACACATGTTTCAGTTTTTATCTTTATTTAAAATTTAGAAATTCTAATTTCAACATCTTTGTTCCTTTATTAAAATAACATTATTGGTTTATTTTTTAACATTTAAAAAAAGATTTTATTTATGTATTTTAGAGAGGGGAAAAGGAGGGAGAAAGAGAGGGAAACATCAATGTGCGGCTGCCTCTCACATGCCCACTACTGGGGACCTGGCCTGCAACCCAGGCATGTGCCCTGAGTGAGAATCAAACCAGCCACCCTTTGGTTCACAGGCTGGCACTCAGTCCATTGAGCCACACCAGCCAGGGCATCAAACTGCTTAAAAAATTTATTACCCTAGTTTCAAAACCAGATAAAGACAGTGCAAAGAAAGATAATTATAGGCCAATGTCACTGATGAACATAAATACTAAAATCTTCAACAAAATACCAGCAAACCAAATACAATAATTCATCAAAAAGATCATACATCCTGATTAAGTGCAATTTATTCTGGAAATTCTAAGTTGGTACAACATTCATAAATCACTAAATGTGATTCACTATATAAATAAAATGAAGGATAAAAGCCACATGATCATATCAGTAGATGTAGAAAAGGCATTTAATGAAATCCAGCACCTATTTATAATAAAAACTCTCACCAAAGTGAGACATACCCAAACACAATAAAGGCCATATATGACAAACCCAAACCCACTGCAAGCATCATATTCAATTGGCAAAAACCATAAGTGTTTTTCTTAAGGTTGGCAATAAGACAGCAATATTTGCTTTAAACTCTCTTATTCAACATAGTACTGAAAGTCCTAGTAGCCTCAGCAGTCAAAAAACAGGAAGAAATAAAAGGATTCCAAGTTGGAAGAGAAGTAGTAAAACTATCTTTATTTGCACATGACAAATACTGTACATACAGAATCCTAGAGATTCCACCAAGAAACTACTAGAACTGTAAGTGAATTCAGCCAAGTATTAGGATACATAATTAATATCCATAAACCAGTTGCATAATTTACTCCAATAATGAACTAACAGAAAAGGAAATTAAGAAAACAATTCCATTCACAATTGTTTCAAAAAGAGTAAAATGCATAGGAATAAATCTAAGGATGTAAAAGACCTGTACTTTGAAAACAATAAAACACTGAAGAAAGAAATTGAAGAAGATACAAGTAAGTAGAAGCATATACCAAGTTCATGAATAGAAAGAATTAACATCATTAAAATGTCCGTACTACACAAAACAATCTTTAGGACCACACAGTTCCTCTTAAGATTCCAATGATGTTTTCACAGAACTAGAAAAAATATTTCAAAAGTTTGTATGGACCCACAAAAGCCCCTGCATAACAACAGCCATCCTGAGAAAGAAGAACAAATTAGCCCTGGCTGGCATAGCTCAGTGGATTGAGCACGGGCTGTGAACCAAAGTGTCGCCTGTTCAATTCCCAGTCAGGGCACATGCCTGGGTTGCAGGCCACGGCCCCCAGCAACCACACATTGACTCTCTCTATATCTCCCTCCCTTCCCCCTCTAAAAATAAATAAATAAAATCTTTAAAAAAAAGAACAAATTGAAGGAATTACACTACCTAATATCAAACTGTACTACAAGGCCATAGTAATCAAAATAACATGGTACTGGCACAAAAACAGACACACAGATCAGAGGAGAATAAGAACCCAGAAATAAGCCCACACCTTTATAGTCAATATTTGACAGTGGAAGCGAGCACATAAAATGGGCTAAAGATAGTTTATTCAGTAAATGGTGTTGGAAAAATTGAACAGGTATGTGCAAGAAAATGAAACTAGACCACCACCTTCTTATACCACACACAAGAATAAATTTGAAATGGATCAAAGACTTAAATGTTGGACCTGAAACCATAAAAATCATAGAAGAAAATGTTGGCAGCAAAACCTTGGACATTGCTCATGTCAAAATGTTAATGGATATGTCTCCCCAAATAAGGGAAACAAAAGAAAAACACATGGGGCTAGATCTAACTAAACAGTTTTTTCACAGCAAAGGAAAACATTAACAAAATAAAATGACCCACAGAGTGAGAAAACATTTTCGTTGATACACTTGATAAGGGGTTAGTATATAAAATTTGTAAAGAACTTATAAAACCCAACACCAGAAAAATCAACAACCCAATTAAAAAAATGGGCAAAGAACCTACATAGACACTTCTTCAAATAGGACATACAGATGGACAATATGAAAAGATGCTCAACGTCACTAATCATCAAAGAAATTCAAATTAAAACCACAATAATATATTATCTCACACCTGTCAGAATGGCTATCATCATAAATCAACAAACAATAAGTGCTGGTGGGGACGTGGAGAAAGGGGAACCTTTTTGCACTGTGGGTGGGAATGTAATCTAATGTAGTTTAGTGGAAAGCAGTATGGAGTCACCTCAAAAAATTAAAAATGGATTTGGCTTTTAACCCAGCAATCCCACTTCTGGGAATATATCTGATGGAATGCAAAAAATTAATTGGAAGCACCCTTATGTTTATTGCAGCATTATTTACGTTCACCAAGATAGGGAAGCATCAGTGTCCATCATTAGATGAGTGGATAAAGTAACTATGGGGTATTTACACAATTGAACACTATTCAGCCTCAAAAAAAAAGAAGAAGAAAAATTTATTCTTTGTGATAGTATTGATGGTCCAGGAGAACATTATGCTAAGTGACATAAGCCAGTGAGAGAGAGAAAAATACCATGTGATTTCACTTATATATGGAATCTAATGAATAAACTGAACTCATAAGCAAATAGATGTAGGCTCATAGAGAGAGAGCAGGATGAAAACTAAGGGGGGTGAGGTTAGGTCTGGAGGAACGGAGCAAAGAGGAAAAGGAACTCATGGGCATGGACAACAGTGTGGTGGTTGTGGGGGTGTGGGCATATAAGAGGATGAAATCTTAATGGAAAAAAATTAAAATTAAAAAATTAAATTGAGAAAATATTTACTAGGGAAATGTAAATAACTACCTTTAATGAGTGCAATAAAATATAATATGTGAAGATGCATATGCATTTTAATAAAACACAGATAATCATTTGGAAAGTTTTATGTTAATATATTTGTTGAGCAAAATTATTTAAACAGTATGGGCTTATTCAGTGAAGCATTTTGTTGTTGTAAAGGAGATGAATTGTGAATGATGTATAAATACATGTTTTCATCAAAGGAGAATTGCAAGAATAAGTTCTTTTTTTTTATTTTAATCATTGTTCAAGTACAGTTTTCTCCCCCCTACTCCCATTCCAGCCCACCCACCCAACCCTCCCCCCTTCCCCCATTACCCCCCACCCCTAGTTTTTGTCTATGTGTCCTCCAAATTTGTTCCTGTAATCCCTACCCATTCCCCCCTGAAATTCCCTCTTCTCTCCCCTCTGGCCACTGTCAGACTATCCCCTATTTCAGTGTCTTTGGTTATATTTTGCTAGTTTTGTTTTGTTTTGTTTTGTTGTTTAGATTCCTGTTAAAGGTGATATCATGTGGTATTTGTCTTTCACTGCCTGGCTTGTTTCACTTAGCATAATGCTTTCCAGCTCCATCCATGCTGTTGCAAAGGGTATGAGCTCCTTCTTTCTTTCTGCTGCATAGAATTCCATTGTGTAAATGTACCATAGTTTTTTGATCCATTCATTTACTGATGGGCATCTAGGTTGCTTCCAGCACCTAGCTATTGTAAATTGTGCTGCTATGAACATCGGGAAAATCTCAGATATTTCACGTAGAAACTTTTTTACTGACTTGTCTCCTAGAGCAAGGGACATAAAGGAAAGAATAAACAAATGGGACCTCATCAAAATTAAAAGCTTTTGCACAGCTAAGGAAAACAATATCAAAATAAAAAGAGAACCAACTGTATGGGAAAACATATTTGCCAATGATACCTCAGACAAGGGTTTAATCTCCAAAATATATAAAGAACTTACACGACTCCACTCTAAGAAGACAAGTAACCCAATTAAAAAATGGGCAAAGGACTTGAACAGACACTTCTCCAGGGAGGACATACAGAAAATCCAAAGACACATGAAGCGATGCTCAATATCGCTAGCCATCAGAGAGATGCAGATTAAAACCACAATGAGATACCACTTCACACCAGTCAGAATGGCTATCATAAACAAAGCAACAAACAACAAGTGTTGGAGAGGCTGTGGAGAAAGGGGTTCCCTAGTGCACTGTTGGTGGGACTGCAGGCTGGTACAACCACTATGGAAAGCAGTTTGGAACTTCCTCAGAAAACTAAAAATGGATCTGCCTTTTGACGCAGCAATTCCATTGCTGGGACTCTATCTTAAGAACACTAAAACACCAATACAAAAGAACCTTTGCACCCCGATGTTCATAGCAGCACAGAATAAGTTCTTTGTTATACCATGTAAAATTGGGAAAATAGTATATTTGTTTGCAAAATGCATTACATATTAGTACTTAAGTGTTTATTATTATCACAGATTATGATTCTTATATTTATTGAATAATAAACTATTTCTTATGTACACTTACTGAATCTACTTGGAATCATAAATCTATACCTTCAACACTAAAATAATTAAAATCCTCAAATTACTTTCAAAATAACAGAGAAATTAAGTTAGTAATATGTATTTTTGTATACCAAAATATCTATCAGACTTAAAGAAGAAGTAATATTGTTTATGATTGTTTTAAAAAATAAACAGATTTGAGTAAGTTTGATTCAGTGAAAAACTGTGAAAACCAGTTTCTAAGAGGAAATGTTTGTGTATTTTTGTGTGTATGTGTTTACACTTAAAATCATATTATTTATTTACAGTTTCACTGCAATATAGAAAAAAGGAATTAATTTAAACTATCTATTTCCGAATACTTATTTCCCCCTCTCTTCTTCATATAATGTTTGCCATTGCCATCTCCTTGGCTAAGGAGCTCCTTAGATTTAGACTCACTATTTAGTCAAAAATTGAAGTCTTCTGAAAAGAGCAGTTGGAAAATATTATCATGCACATTGGTAGATATTATTAACTTTCATTATGGAACCATATACTTGTCTATAGGAAATAAGGCAGTCAAAAATTATTAAATTCTACTCAGACACGTACACAGATTTTTTGGCATGTTATTTATGCTTATTATTTATTTCTCTGCCCTATATGAGGTCTGTCCAGAAGGTATCCAGCCATGTACTATGAAAAATAGAGACGTCTATTGAAGGAGATATAAGATACAAAAACTGTGTACACAGGACAATGATGCCTCCGTCCCCATCAAAGTAGGCACCTTGGGACCTCACACAGTTCTCCCAATCACCATCAGCTGTCTTGTCTTGGTTCCCTGAATCTCATCAATGGTCTGAAATCTCTTCCCTTTCTAAGGTGTTCTTTGTGTTGGGAAAAGCCAGAAGTCACAGAGTGCCACATGTGAGCTGTAGTGGGACTGAGTCACCTGGGTGATTTGTTGTTTCATCAGAAACTCTGCACAAGACGTGATACATGAGTGGGTATGTTGTTGTGATGAAGCTGCCAATCACCAGTTGCAGACTTCTGAACCATCAGGGGCAGACTTCTGAATCATCAGAAAAGCTTCCATAGAGGAAGGTTCAAGCTTCATGCAGTATTTGATGCAGATTCATTGCTCTACTCATTCAGCAATTTGAATGTGACAGCCACACAGTGCACACAATCACTCAACAACATCTACTGCCTCCACTGACTAGTACGATGAAGTCACCATTGTTCACTCATGTCCATTCCAGTCCTCCCTCCTTGGCTGCCAGGTTACATGGATGTCATGCAAACCATTCTCTTTATAGCAACAATGGCTGGACTTTTTCCAGACAGACCTCATATAACATACTAAATAAAAATACAAATTAGAATTCAAAATGACAAAAAGACAGGCTATATTCTTGGTTATGTTGAGATATTTGTATAGTATATAATTATTTGAAGATATATTCTATTTACATTGACATGCTGTCATTTAAGTTTTTCAGGTAATTGTGCTGGCAAAATGGAGTGAATTTTAAAAGTAAGATAGGTTTAGTATTATTCTGTAATGTAAAATTTCATTATATCTTCAAAGATTTTCTGCACATAAATATACATCTATTATAATCAGATGTTGAGTTCACATAGATCAAGCACTTAAATTAAAATCATTTCAAACTTTATGCCTTACATAGAATATATTCTTTTAATGTTAAATCTGCTGAGTCTAACTGATGGTATAACTTGTGTTTCTGTATAATACGTTGGTTAAATTTGCAATAAAAGACTATTATACCTAAAATTATGTTGCTTCTATTTTAACATACAATCACACCAGATACACATACTCCATATAAACATGTATACAAATATTTAAATATTTGTGAATACATGATCACTAAAAGATATGTTCCTATATTTAAGTTTCCAAAAAGGTTACAAGTCCTAAAGAAGTTAAACCTTATCTCTTTACATCAAGAATATTTTTGGCAAAGATACAACAATAATGAAATCTGTTAAAGCACCTTTTCTGAAACACATCCCAAATTTTAGAAAATATATTCAAGGACATAGAGATTTAGAATAGCAGCAATTTCGTACCATGTAAACAAACACAATATTTTAGACATGGAATCATTTGAACAACTTGAGACATGATATGGAAAGTTTATTATTGCACTACTTTTAATTTTTAACATGATGTAGAATTTAAAGAAGAGTTTTGAAAGTTTCTATTATTTGCTACTGAGTTGGAAATGTTTCGACATATGTTCCGGTCTTGCCAGGTGAAACACAAAATCAAAAAAGTGAAAATAATACAGATCAATAAAATGCAGCTCTGTATTACATTTTGAGTTTTAGGAAAGAAATGCAGTCGAGATAAAGAATGAAAAGAGCCAAGGAGAAACATATGCATGTAACTGCGTCATGATCACAAACCTGGGTAGGACTGTCTGCAAAAAGAGAGATGAATAAGCCAAGGAGGTGAATGAACCTACAGAAAAGGAAAAAAACATGCTAAATTTGATAGTTGGCCAGAAAAACAGTATAATAGAGAAAGCAGAATTGCATACTTTAAAAAGAAATATTCTGGATTTTTAAAAATTCTTTATACTTTCAAGGAAACTGAAGCAACTACTGGGATGATGGTGGAAGGAACAGAGCTTCGTGTTGTCTCTAGACTTAGAAACTGACAGAGCACCTTTGATATGAGTCAGTCCCGTTGCAAATGCAAAAGCCAGGGGGGAAAAAAAAGAAGAACCTGTGAATTGTCTCAAATGCTGGAAATGGTACTGAGTTTTCATTGTGTGTAATAAAAAGAGTAAGTTTGGAGAAATACATTTTTAAAAAATAACTGTAAATTCAGCTAAATCTGAAATGATTAACAATAGGTGAAACCTGTGAAATGCCATTAATCATGTTTTATGATTTTCAATAATTAATGTACATATGTTAAGAAATGTAGTATTGATACAAGATATGAATTAACACATTGTATTAGTAAAGATGGGTTATGTCACAAAAATTCCTTGATGTGATCTAGAGCCCATTACAATTTTATGCTAAAATGCAATAAGACCTCATACTCATAGTAAAGAAAACACTTATATATGTTTTGAATCCTATACTGCTTTTTAATTATTTTTAAATATAAAATTTTTTCTTTAGCTTCCTAAAATATATTCTATAACTTTCTTATCAGCTCAGAGAACAAATTTAAGCCTCAATATCTGGCTAGAGGAATTAATTTTGGTTCAAAATAAAACTAATACATTTTTAAGTAAAAACTCCACCATAAATTAAAACAAATTATATTTTATTTAATTATAGTATGCTCTTAGATTGGTCCTATTAGTATTTGATTTTCTTGCTAGGCAACTAGAAATATATACAATAAAAACATGAATGATGAGAAAAGGAGATAAGCAGAGTTAATTGAGGAATTGAGGATAAAATAAATAATGTACCTGTAGGTTGAATCATTATTAAAAAAAATTCTTCAAAAAAATGATCATGAGTCAAGTGTATTTAAGTTTTACTGAATATCAAATATTTTGCATTCAAGTCAAGAAAATAGGTTTTCCTTAGCAATTTTAGTTGTCAAGAAACAAGAGAAAAACTTTTTCTTGGATCAAATGCACAATTACTAGAAATAATAAGTGAATTTAGCAAACTTGTATTATGCAAGTTTAATAACAAAAAATTAATTGAATTTCTATATTGTAACAAAGGAAAATGGAATATGTAAATGTGTTCTAAGGAGATTCACAATGACAGTAACTTTGAGGCAAAAAAAAATATTGTCCTCAAAATATTTTAGGTCAACAATCAAGCTCTCACAGGTGATGTTACATTTGGCTATATTTGAGCCATACAACTATTTTAGGCTGTTTTATATCTGACTAGGATAGCAAGACATCCATGTCTGATAAAGCTAATTAAGACACTGATTTCTCTGGAACAGAGTAAGTCATTGTACTGGTTCATGATTGTACTTCCTAACTAGGATGACATCATTTCAAATTACACAAGTTATCAGCTTTGCCTCATTGGTCTTGACTGTAATAGTTTTGAAATCAAAATCCTGGGGACTCCAGCTGCCAAATTTTAACAAGTTTCATGGAATCAGGTATCACAGACACCCTCACAAAATCGTTGCCCTTTTTCCACATCCGACTCATCTAAGGTTGCTAGGTAATGTCTCACAAGGTCGTTTTGCAGATCTTAGGTCCTGGTACAATTCTGCCCTCAGCGTATAGCTCACAGATGACTGTGATTTCCAGATAAAACAGTAATAAAACCTGAGGAATGTGTTGGAAAATCCAGATTTAGACACCTCCTGGAGTGTGTGCCATTTATAATGCTTTTGGTCAAATAACAGAAAAGCAAAAATAACTAGAATGTTTTATAATAAGGCAAATTTATTATATCAATTAACAAAAAAAACTGCAAAAAAGAAACTTTAGAATTACTTGACTAAGGAGATCAACAATATCACCAAGGAGTGGGTCCTGCCCACTCTTCCCCCCTGCCATCCTCAGCACGCTGCTCCGGTTCCCCGTTTGGCCTCTCACATTAAAAAAGTGGAGAAAGCCATTTCAAAAGTTCAGTCTCACACAATTATATCAAAATCCATAGGAGAAAAGAATGTGCTCCTTCCATATGTCCTGTTTTCAGAGAAAATGAAAGTTTTTTTTTGAAGTTGCTCACACCCCAGAAGATTATTAAAAATTCCTGTCAAAAATCCACAGAGATATGCAAAATGCCTGTGGGTTATTCATAATATGAGAGCATGAGAGGTATATATGTAATATACTTTTAAACTAGGATAATAGTATTTTTCAACCATTGAGATATTTTTAAATATGAAAAGATTGAATGTACTCAAAACAATATTTTAAGCCTTTTGTTACATTGACAAGAGCCAAGAAATCCATTCTTTAGAGTTGACATTTCTAACTCCTGTTGTGAATTCTTGTTTCACAATGGTATTTTAAAAGGATGTCACTTTTAAGTTATCTTTTGTTGATTTAATTCAAACCTTCAGACACTTCTTTTTATATTTGTTTCCCTCTCTTTTTTCATGAGACTTTATGTTGCTGTAGATAACATGTTTTGTGCATCCAAAATAAAAAAGTCTGTGAATCGTTTATTTTAAATATCCAATATTTTAAAATCAGATTCTGTATATTTATTTTTGGTAAACTTATGTAACACTGAACTTCATATCAAATCATATTATTCAATTTTACAAATCAAATACTCTGGCTAAAATTTAGGTAGCTGTTTCAATTTAGTATTCCCTGGTGTGAAATTTAAATGGTCAGTTCTACCTACCAAATCACAGCTCATTCTCTCAAAATCTAAGTAGTACTTAAACTAGAGATTTTTAATGATATTAATATACATTATTTAAGAAGAATCAAGGAACATTATAAAATACTAATAGATAATAGATTATAAGAATACACATTATATGCTTAGAATACAACACATGTCCTATTGCCCACATGTATCATCACAAATACATTTCAAAAATATTCATGCAATGGGTATGAACTTTATGCACCTCACAGAGATGAGGAAACTTGCATGAGGTGGTTGTCATGGAGATCTTCTGAGTCCTCCAGGTGGGTCTCTCCACCAACATCCTGCAGGGATGCTCTGTAAGCAGCTATTGTGCTACAACTACGCTCCTCCATTGCGTGCTTGTGTGT
Source organism: Phyllostomus discolor (assembly GCF_004126475.2). Classification (NCBI taxonomy): domain Eukaryota; kingdom Metazoa; phylum Chordata; class Mammalia; order Chiroptera; family Phyllostomidae; genus Phyllostomus; species Phyllostomus discolor. The sequence continues at coordinate 15,749,816 of NC_040905.2, read as the reverse complement.
CACACAGAACTACCTGTAAACCAGACTCATTTCCCCCCCTCAGTCTGCAGGTCATAGGGAATTCTCAATGAAGCTATAAGTACAGGCTTGAGTTTGAGATGCCAGTGTGAATCCCTGGGCTCATTGTCTTTTTCCACTTTCCCCAGTTCAATTAGGGGTGGCCAATCAATCTCATTACACTCATTGTTTGGACAAAAATGTTCGAAGGTATCAAATACATGATTCTCCAGAATCCTGACTCATACAAGTATTTGGGTAGGAGTATCCAATGGTGATATTTTGTGTGTCTCTATTGTCACATTATGTCATGGGCACATTATGTAATAGGAAAGTACTCTCTTTCCCATTAAACTTAGAACAATCAGGATCTTTAAGCAGAATCCAATTTGAAAACCAGTTCTGTTCCTCATAAAACAAACAAAAAAATCACATGACTCATCATTAGGATTCTGTTCCCCTAAAATTACTCTCAGTACCAAACTCTGTATCAATCTACATTCTCCAGAGAACCAGAAGGAGTAAAAGGTATAACCATACATTAATGTCTTTATTGCAAGACACTGGCTTACACAGTTGTGGGAGCTAGGTAGGCAAGTCCAAAATCCATAGGGCAGACCATTAGGAAGGGCATGCTAGATCACCTGGGCATAAGCTGAAACTGCTACTTATGGGCAGAATTTGTTCTTTTTAAAGAAGTCTCAACTCAGTTTTTAGAACTTTCAACTGATTAAATCAGGTTCATCAAATTATCTAGGATAATATTTCTTACTTAAACTAATTCTGATTAACTGACTATGAAGTTTAATCACATCTAAAATATACCTGTAGAGAAAGACCTAGTGTCTGAAGAACTGGGAATTGTAATCTAGACAAGCTGATTCATCAAAATGACCATTTCAAAAGATAATTGCATGTAGCTTGTAGACAGTAATCAGAAAAAATTACATTTCCTGCTAAAGATTATGAACTTTATTATGTAAAAACTTAAGAAATACTGGAAAATTTTAGGAGAACATTGTCATGACTCAAGTTTATTCTACACTGATAACTCTGGGCTCATTATGATTAAAGAAATGAAGACTTCTTTAAGAAAAGAACTTGATATGAAAATATGAGAGTCACCAGAAGTCACAGGAAGTATATGCCATGGGAGTGAGTAATATCAATCATTATTTCATGTAATTAATATAAAATTAAGAGTTTAAGATATACTCAAAATAATATTAGAAATTAATAATTCTAAAGATGAAAAGTCTGCTCTTTCTCACAGGACCTCACAGTGAAGAGGCGCTAAACATATGCAGAGACTAAACATGTCCAAAGCTGGATGTAAAGGGATGGAGATATGCTTGGAGTACTGTGGGAGGCGGAGGAGGGATGCCTAAGAATGGGGACAGGAAAAGTTTCATAAGCAAGGTTAGTGCATTGAAAAGGGTAAGGGGGTCTGAAATGGGAACACTATTTTTAACAAAATAGACAAAGTCAAAAAAATTGAAATTCAATATTTAGCTTGAATGCTCAAACAAAAGTAAGAAATAGACATGCAAGTCCAGGAAGCATCGAGAGTCCCAAACAAGATGTATGCAAGAGGCCCACTGTAAGAGGCACATAGTAATTAAAATGCCAAAGATTAAAGATAAATAGAGAATCTTAAGAGAAGTAAGAGAAAAAGAGATAATTACCTATGAAAGAGTTCCCATAAGACTGTCAGCTGATTTCTGAAAAAGAAACCTTACAGACTAGAAAGGATTGTCAAGGAATATTCAAATTCATGAAAAGCAGGGACCTATAGCCAAGATCACTCTACCCAGCACAGATATCATTTAGAATTAAAAGGGCAGATAAACAGCTTCCCAGACAAAAAAAGCTAAAGGAGTTCATCATCACCAAACCATCGTTGTATGAAATGTTAAAGGGGCTTAAGAAAAGAAGATCAAAACTATGCATAATAAAATGTCAATAAATACACGCTTGTCAAAAATTGAATCTAAAAAACTAAACAAACAAGAACAGAGACAGAATATGGATATAGAAAGCATTTTGATGTTTGCCAGATGGGAGAGGGGTGTAGGGAAATGGATGAAAAGTTGAGGGGATTAAGAAGTACAGATAGGTAGTCACAGAATAGCCATGGGGGTATAAAGTACAGTATAGGAAATGAAGTAGCCAAAGAACTTATAGTCATGGCCCTTGGACATGACCAATGGTGTAGGGATTACCTGAGAGAGTGGGGGGTGCTGCATAGAGAAGAGCAAAGGGGGGAAATCAGGATAACTGTACCAGCATAATCAATAAAATATAATAATAAAAAAAATTAGTAGAGCCCTGGCTGGCATAGCTCAGTAGACTGAGCGCGGGATGCAAACCAAAGCATCGCAGGTTCGATTCCCAGTCAGGGCACATGCCTGAGTTGCAGGCCAGGTCCCCAGTGGGGGCCATGTGAGAGGCAACCACATATTGATTCTCTCTCTCTCTTTCTCCCTTCCTTCACTTCTCTAAAAATAAATAAATAAAATCTTTTTAAAAAGCTTAAAAAAGAATAATCTTAAAAAAAAACTAGTAGAGAAACTAAGAATAACATTTTCAAGAATAAATTAATGGACCACAAATTAAATAGTGCAGTGAGGTCAAGTGAGACAAGTAGAAAGTATTCATTATGTTTTGAAACTAAGAAATAATTTGTAAACTGGGGAAAACACAGTTTAATTAAAATGGAGAGGGTAGAAGCTCTGTTATAGAGTAGGTCAAGGAGTTAATGGGAGGTCAGAAAAATGAAAATAATATTTGCAGACTTGGCAGTGAAATAAACCATATGAGATTGTTAGAGGAGAAAAAAGACACAGGATGTTTTGTTTTGTTCATGGGTGGTAATTTAGCACATTTTAGGGTAGGAATGAATAATCCTGTGGTTTGGAAGAGAGTAAAGGAGCAGAACAGGACACATCTTATTGAACATATACTCCAAAAGGATAAAGACTTTCTATTTGTTTGGTTTACTAATGAATTAATGAATGAATTAAACAAATCCATAAAAGTTAGGAAGGAAAAAGCTCCTCAGCCCAAAAATTGCTAATGGGTGATAATTCTAATGGTATCACACAAGAGGACAACTTTTATCTGGATAAGAGAATGAGAAAAAATAACGTTTGGGGTGTCTTGCCCTTTGGTATATTCTGACACATCTCCTCTTTTAATTTGACCCTTACAAAATCATTTTACTTAAATATTGTATTCCTGTAATCACAAAACCTAAATCTGCCCTGGCTGGTGTAGCTCAGTGGATTGAGCACAGGCTGCAAACCAAAGCATTGCAGGTTCGATTCCCAGTCAGGGCACATGCCTGGGTTGCAGGCCACAGCCCCCAGCAACTGCACATTGATGTTTCTCTCTCTCCTTCTTTCTCCCTCCCTTCCCCCTCTAAAAAAAATAAATAAAATCTTAAAAAAAAACTAAATTTGAGGTTCAAAGAACTTAACAAACTGGAGAATCCAGGTCACTCTGATTTTATGGCCTGTACAATAGACGAATAATACATAATATATATGTTTTCTACTGGTTCTTTTCATTATTTTAGGTGGGAAAAATACAGAACATACTGTTAATGGAGTAAAATCAAATTATAATTGTACCTACATTTTTTCTTGCTTTAAGTATACCATATATTATTACTCAGCCATATATGTAAATATATATGTTCTATCCTGCTTCAGATCTTAGTCTATCTCTCGCTTCTTGGAAAAGCCTTCTCTGGTCCTCACACTGGGGTAACTCTTGCATATGGCATAGCACAGTTTCAAGAAAGGATTGTCTCAAATGAGAACCAAAGTTTATTTCTTGCCTTTGTGCTTCAGATCCAGTTTCCTTGAAGACAGAGGCAAGCCAAGGGGTTAGGTGCAAATGATTTGCTGGGTGGAGCATTTGCAGAGAGGGTGAGGGACACAGGCATTGAGGTGGAGAAAGAGGAGGAGCAAACGCACCTGATGCGGCTTCTTTCACTTAACATATTTGTGCAGAGATATAGCGAGTTGCTGCCCCAGTGATTCTCTACCATATGATGTGCGCCAAGAGGCCAAAGAAAAGTGCCTCTAAATTGACCACTGTAGGAAATAAAGGAGAAAACTCTGTCTCCCGCTCCTTCCACTTCCTGCCAGTGAGCTTCTCTGTGAGGAGTTGATCACCACCCCCACACACCACAGGCCAGAGGGCGTTATGTCGTCCCTGTTGCAGGTTTAGGGGAAGCCATGTCCCACGGTCTGAGTAATATTTTAACCAAATTCAAGACCCAGACGTTTACCTGGCTGCCCTCGGATGGTGAAACCATGTGGATTCACACAGTCACTTGCACTGCTTATCCAGTGAATTGACAGAAAACAGCAGAGAGGCAATCGAAACCAAGGAAAGGAAGAAGATGAGTGCCATACAATTTGTTTCATGTGTTGCTTTCACAGTTCTGTGTTTTTCTCTCTTTGGAGGAAATATGAGAAAAATAGATTGATGAGTAGACTTCTGTTCTCCTTGCTGCAATAGAAATGTTTAGTATCGATTTCCACAAAGTGACACTTACTAAATAATTATTTCCTTTAAAAAGAAGATGAAGAAATCTGGAGGGAACAGAAATATAGCCTAAGAAATATTTTCTGAAATCATTTTCGCTTGCGAAAACAAAATGTATTTTAGTAATCTGAATGCTATCAAGAGATAGAGTGTTGATCAACACTCAATAATTTGAGATCTGACTTATCTTTGTTAAGGCTCTCTGGATAAAAAGATGTAAGCAGGAATCTGGTGCACCCAAATCACAACTCATGAGCGAAAATTAGATGTACAGTCATCATCACATGCATTCATTTTGCGGGTGAGAATCAGAGACCATGAGAATATTGCCCTGTTAATAGACAAAAGAAGAGGAATAACAGAAAACGAATAGCACATCCTTATATTTTTAAGATTTTAAAATTTTTATAGAATTTTTGTGCATTTTATTCTCAAAGTGTGTTATTTTATTTTTTAAAAGATCTTATTTATTTACTCTTAGAAAAAAGGGAAGGGAAGGAGAAAGAGAGGGAGAAAAATATCAGTGTGTGGATGCCTCTTGTGCACCCCCTACTGGGGACCTGGCCTGCAACCCAGGCACGTGCCCTGATTGGGAATTGAACTGGCAACCCTTTGGTTTACAGTCCAGAGTTCAATCCACTGAGCCACACCAGCCAGAACAAGATTTTAATTTTCTATAGGCAGGGTAAAGGAGGGAGAAAATGAGGGAGAGCAACATCGGTGTGAGAGAGAAACACTAGTCAGGTTGCTTCTTTGTACATGCCCCAGTTGGGACCAAATCCACAACCCAGTCATGTGTCCTGACTAAGAATAAAACTAGTGACCTTTTGCTTTGTGGTACAAATACCCAAGCAAAAGAGCCACACCAGTCAGGGCCCACATCCTTATTTTTAATTGAATAAATTAATTATACCTTTTAAAAGTTTCTGCTCTCATTCAGTTTAATAGACCATGCATGCAGGAGAGTAAGAGATGGTTAAAATAACGTGTTTTCTCTTACCTCTTGCTGACTTTAGAGTTATCTACACAAGATGGCTCTCCACACTTTTCTCATGCAAAAGGCTGGTACCTTCTGATTTGAGGAAATAGTTATGGAAAACGGAAGCATGACAGCTGTCAGGTTCTTTGTCCAAATTTAATCAGGAATCAGACAGAAAAAAATGTTCTAATCCATCAACACCTGCTTGGGATAAGCAGTAAATCCACCAGAAGATCCAAATATAGTGACTTAATTAATTGAGAGGCTTTGGCACATATTGACATGTGCTGCTTCCAAGTATTCAACTAACATGGAGCAGAATCTACGTCTCAAGTATTGCTGTGCTTTATAGCTAACTTACTCGATATTTATTTTTTTAATGGCAGTTCATTTGAAAAGATTTCAAAGTACCAGAAGATACAAAATTGGAACTACTATTTCTTAAAACTTTTATATAGTATAATTTTATAAAGATTTGTAGTTTGGTGCAGAGTTCTGTTTCTATGTGAGTGGCATTTTTATATAGCTGCTATGGTGCTGATTAAATTGATGGGCAGGTGTGGCCTGACAACGCTGTATTTGTAGCTCATTCTAAAATGCATGTGCTAGGGACTAAAGAAAATTTATTTTACAATTTGGTCAGTTAAGCCATGTAATTGCAATTGTACAATATGCGGTTTCTTGGGGGATGACTTCTTTCACTTAACATACTCTTTCAAGGTTCATCCATGTTGTAGATTATATATTAGTATTTTATTCATTTTTACAGCTCAGTCAAAATCTCTATGGTGTTATGAATTGCTCTTAAATGTAATCTTTACCATATTCTGTTTCAAATAAAGTCAGTTTTCTGGTGTTGCTTCAGAGGCTCCACACGGGCCAAAACCCTGCGCTGCTGCTCCAGATCCGGGCATCAGTACAGAGGTCCACTGCTCTTCGAGAGACGCCCTTCGCTGGGAGTGAGAGGACTCAGCAAGGGCAGGTGCATATGGCCTCTGGGCTTGCCTCTCCATGCATGACCACAGCCTTACTACTGAGTGCAACTGGAGCACCATGCTCTCAGCCTGCTGGGCTGAGCCGGGGCAGGCCCGCTCATCTGTTCTTGTCTGACAGAGAGGTTCTGCAGTTAGAAGCAGGGTGGGTGGAAAATATCGGTGGTCTTGCTCTCCTGGGGAGATCACTACAGTGTTTGACTGGTTGGTTGGAGATAGAAAGCTCTGTGATCTTGTCTGCACATCAAAGAGTTAAAAATGTTGTGTCATGCTGAGCTTGTGGGTAGAGGGAGAGAATTATGGTTCAAATGCAATTGATTCTCACTGTTCTTACCAAGATTGGGTAGATTTACTTGAATAAATGTTTCTGCATTTATTCTGCAAATATTCCATTCAGAATACTTCTAGAGACTTAAAAACGGGGCGGTTTATAATGTTCACCAGTTATGTTTGTTTAGCTAAGAAGTGTGTCTACAGGGAACTTTCTGCCATCATTCCAGAAGTAGTTGTGAAGCTCTCATAAGATTTAAAAATGTGTTGAAACATTTTACATGAGTGAAGGCTATTCATTGATTTTCAACCATGTGTAAAGCTAGATTTTCACCTTTCTTTATTGCTATGTACAAAAGTACTGGTGTGCTGTTGATTCTGTACCAGATGGAGTGAGGGTGGTTAGATGACTCACCTACAAAACTGTATGTAGTTTCCTGTGTTGACTCGTTCAGCTTTCTCTTCAGTACATTGTAAAAATATAAGTGTGATACTATAGAATCTTCCATACACCTACAATAAAGGATATGAATGGTTCCCAATGAGAATATAAATACTTATATGAAACATCTTAGTTTCTTAAAAAAAGCTTATGTTTCATTGAGTTATTTTATTAAAATAGTTAAGAATTAACTTTATGGTATTATATCCCATCTTACTAGTATTCTCAAAATAACTTACTTAAATTACGTGTATTTAGTTTATTGAAATCATGTGGATAAAATGCAATGACTAACTCTGAATCTCCAGCGGAACAGAGTGACAAGCTATACTTTTATACTCCCAACAAACTTAGAAGATATAAATCTAATCACATTATTACACAGATCGGTAAACTGAGGTTCCCCAAAATGAACTGTTTTGCCCAAAGTAGCACAAGTAGTTAGTAACTGAAATATGAGTCCATGAATCTGGGTTATGTTCTGTTTCCACTTCATCATCCTGCCTTACCAACATGTAGAATCACTTCTCTTTCCAAAGAACAAAAATAATTCTGTCATTACTGCCTTTTAGAAAATATATAGGTGACACGTGTTCTAATTTGTTGGCCAATGACAGTAATTCATCATTAAGAGAAAAGAAACATCACTTCAGGAGTTTATGCATAGAGTAATCAATAACTATGGGCTACTTTTTTCTTTCACTTTTATTGTTTCAAATATTACTGGAGAAGTCAGAGGAGTGTAATGTATTGGAAGCAGAGAAAGTACATACGTTTCTGCATCTCTTGGTAGTTTATGATGCTCTAGTACATAACTATGATTGATGAGTATGGGGGAAATTTAGAAGGAACAATTAAATGTTTTTAAGACACTAAGTTCCTTTTAAGGGAATCCAAAAGTAAGAAATTGGCTGTAACTATAGTTTCTCAAATATTTATTTCTAAAAACAAAACATAGTGATATAACAAGGACTGTCTTATAAGTTTATTGATATAATTTGTTAAGTAATGTGTTCACATATTTGTATAGTTTAGTAAAACTCTCCCCTGTTTCCTTCTTTTTCATTCTAAGAGGGAAAATCCTAATTTCTTATTGGAATTGAATTGATAAAAATCTAATTATAACAATTCAATTTACTTCACTCTTGCATATTATGTCTCTTATACACGCTTAGACTTTTATGCTTTCAATAAAACAACATTCAACATTCCCTGAAATTTTTTTCAGATCAATTAAGTATGTCTTTTTAGCACATCCTGTGTTCAGAATAAATGTCAAAGTTACAAATGATTTCCATTACTCTACAATACATTAGTTGAGTAAAGTCATTTTTGTGACATGTTTAGTGCAGTTGGTAGAAGTATGGCTGGAAGCCAGAAATGAACGTGAATGGCATACACATAACACTAATGCCACCCTCAGCGAGTCCTTTTGTCCCCGTGTGAGGATACCAAATACATCTGTGGCCATTGCAACACTCTCTCACTGTGGGGTAAACAGTGACAGAAAGAAATAACAATGTTAGCTAATTGCAGATAAAGTAAGTCATTTTATAAAATTTATCAACAAAAAGCATGCCCATGTGAATACATTATTAATACTCATGGACCCATGAAAAAGTGGTCTTAAAGCTCAATCTTCATTCACGTCCTAGTGAACCTTTATTCTGCTTCTGTTTCCTCCTGACACGTGGAAAGAAACATCTCTTCTGTCATCTGAACTCGTTCTATGGAGGACAGGGTCTATCTGCTTTTATCTGCTCTGGGACATTGGCTTCCTCAATTGCCCCATCTTAATATAAATATCCTTCTACCGTCCATCCAAAAAATAGACAGATAGATAGATATTGCTATTATATCACTTCTTTCACTTTACTTTTAATGGCTTCTATTGTTGCTAAAAAGTCTAAAGTCTTCATCAAATTTACAAAGCATAGAAATCGTGCATGATTGACCTCTCCTGTCCCTACAACCCAGGCTCCTCTCTCTCATGTTCTTTATCAATGATTTCATTCACGTTAGTATTATTATGGTCCTTGAAAACCTTACACATGTTTCAATACTTTGAGTTTATTCATTCTTCCATGCCCCATGAAAGATTTCCCAACTATTCACAAAACATAATTCTATCTGCAGTTCATGTCTGCACCTAAATGCCCTGCTAAGCAAGCTTTTTCTGAACACCTTTCCTTCATTACCTCCTATCCATTTATTTTAAAGTGTTTACATAATTTGAAATTATTTATTGTGTGAGTGTGCATTTATTTTAAACAGTGTTTGCATAATTTGAAATTATTTACTGTGTGTGTGAGAAAGAGGGAGAGGGAAAGAGAGAGACAGAATGGTGTTAGTGTTATGTTTATATAACTCATTAATTTTTGGCTGCTAGCAATTTTTTTTACCCACTGTACTAATCTTGTTATAAAAAATGCTTTTACTCAACTAATGCATTTATATATATGTAAAGATATTTAAAATATATATTTGTTGACTTGAAAGAAAAAGAAAGGGAAAGGGGGGAGAGAGAGAAAGATGGATTTGTTGTTATTCCACTTATTTATGCATTTATTGATTGGTTCTTATACGGGACCTGACTAGGGATCAAACTGGCAACCTTGGCACTGGGAAGATACTCTAACCAGATGAGTTATCCTGCTAGGATGGAAATTATATATATATATAATACATATAATTAATTATAATTATATATATTATATATAATTATGTATATATAATATATGCATATATAATTATGTATGTGTATACATACATGTGTATATTTATGTATATATACGTGTGTGTGTGTGTGTGTTTTCTTTTTGGTTGTCAAGGCAAGGCATTTCTGCATTGATGGCCATTTTTTTCCTTAATATGTCTGCCACTTCCTACTCTGTTGGTACTAGTAGTTGTGACTTGAATAAATAAATTAATGAATTGATATTGATATTTAGAGGATAGATAGTTAGGGAGAAGATGTACCACCTGGAAAAAGCAAATAGGGAAAAGTAGCATAGTTAAGAAGACAGTAAATTTTATAAGCAAAGAGAAGGAAAAAAGGATACTAAAAAGAGTATGTTTAAATGTACTTGATTTTTAAAATTATACTTAAATAATTATAAGATTTACCATCTTTACCAGTTTCAATTGTTCAATGGCATTAAATACATTCCTACTGTTGTGCAACTTTTTGCACTTCTATGAGTTAAGCTGATATCGGTACCTCCAGGTAGAGTGATACGGTATTTATATTTTTGCAAAATAACTTTTCTGTGTCAATTTATATGATTTTTTTTCTTCTTTAGAGTCATAATATGGTGAATTAAACATTTATTTCCAATTTAAGCCACACCTACATTCCTGGAATAAACCACACTTGGTTGGTTAGTCTGGATTTGTTAGTAATTTGTTGAGGGGCTTAATGCGTACATTCATGAGCTATATTAACTTGCTTTTTTCTTTTTTTTTTTACTGTGTTTTTCTGATTTTGGAATGAAAGTAATGCTGCCCTTGTTAAATGGGTTCCAACATTTTCTCATTTTCTATTGTATGGAAGGGATTTTCTTAGAATTAAAATTATTTCTTCTTTAAATGTTTGATATAATTTGCCAGTAAACCCATTTGGGCCTGAAATTCAATTTTACGAAATGTTTTTAACAACAATTTTATTTTCTTAATAGTTTTAGGACTATAAAATGAGCTATTTCATCTTAAGTAAGTTTCAGTATTTTGCAGATGTCAAAATATTAGTCTATTTAATTTATGCTACTGAAAGAGTGTGTATAGCTTTCTCCATAATATTCTCTTATTCTCTTGATGTTTATGGTACCTATACTTATATCCAATCTCTCATTTCCGATATTGGCAATACTTGTATTCTGTTTTTCATTGTCAGTCTTACTGAACATTTATCAATTGTGTTGACCTCTTTCAGTCAAAAGTTATTGGCTATTCTGTGTTTCTTTATTATAATCATGTTTTCAATTTTATTGATTTAGTGTATATTTATGTCCTTTATTTGCCTTCTTTGGTTTATTTTGCTCATTTTTAATGTTTTTTTTTAAACAAAGAAACATTAATTTTTGATTTGCAACTGCTTCAAATAAGTAGTAATTTGAGGAATTCATAAACATTTTTGTGAGGTCACTTTCCCGAACTCTTTCCTTTCTTTGATCTCCACAGTAATTTTTGGTTCCCTGTGGTTCCATTTTTTACTTCTGTAACTATAAAGGGAGAGCTTTAGTCATTTGCTCTGTCATTCATCTCAGCAACTAATACCATACCCAGGGCTAAGTGACAGGAGGCCAGTGAGAAAAGAAAGGAAACAGAGGTTGTCTCGTGCTGTTGAAACCACAGCTCCATTTCCAGTCCCTCCAAATGCGTAGCTCCCTGCAGGCTCCCGTTGTCACCGCTTCCACAGACACAAGTTTTCTGAAGCCCTAGACAATGGAGAAAATGAAAAACCGACCGACCACCCCCAACAACAATAACAGCAAAAGGATAATTTCTGTACAATCTCTGATGTTAGTTCTTTTTTCCCTATTCCACAGGAAAGAATGTGGAAAAATCTGGGAAGGTCATTTCTGGAAGCCAGGAAGTAGATATACAACAATTTGAACCACACTGAGTATATACCTCTAATGCAAATACAGTACAAATAAGAATGACATTTTAAAACTGAAAAGAGAAAAAAAAGAAGGAAAGAAATCCATAATAAAAAGTCTAAATATACATTTCAAAAGTGTTATGTTTTTTAAGCAGTTAATAGAGTATGTGCACTTTCTAAAAATATGAGCTTCCCATCAACTACTGTTTCTTGCACCAGATCCATAAAAGAGAAATGCAATTATACCATACTATAATTTTCAGCATAGGAAAATGCTGAAAGTCAACACAGTGTAAATGTTGTTTATGGGTTTTCAATGTTATTTTTTTAATTTTTAAAAATATTTTATTTATTTACTTTTAGAGAGGGAAGGGAGGGAGAAAGAGAGAGAGAAACATCAATGTGTGGTTGCTGGGGGTCATGGCCTGCAACCCAGGCATGTACCCTGACTGGGAATCGAACCTGTGACACTTGGGTTCTCAGCCCTCACTCAATCCACTGAGCTATGCCAGCCAGGTCAATGTTACTTTTCTTTGATGAATAAAGAACAGAAGATTTGGTTGTAAAGCAAAATTGAGCAACATTAACATTATAACAATAAAAATGTGTAGAAGAAGTTGTAGCCCAGTGCAACAAGGGGTTATAGGGCCCACGAGAGGTGTAAAAAGGGTAGAAAATATGAATATGAACATTCATGTAAAGGTGTCATCAGATTTACAAAATAAAATGATGCCAATAATTGCAGAGACAAATTTAAACTATCATCCACACAGAAAAGTACAAAATTCAACCAGGAAAAATATCTAACTGCTACTATGGTGAAGCAACCTTTGAAATCTGTGAGTTTTACTAAATTTACAGATATGACAATAATTAATATTGAAGAAACTTTGTTTAAATTAACAGCTGAATAGGACTGAAAATATATAGCACCTCGACATGCAAATAATTTACTCCTAAAGGATAAAAAATACAGTAAGTTAAAAAAGACAGCCACTAGCAGGACATTTCAGTGATTACTAAGCAAAACATATTCTGAGGTGAGATAAACGTGAATCTGTAAATGAATATAGCTCATTTATTATGGTAAAAATCAATGGGAAGAGATAATATCTATTCCACCAAAAACACTGAATTTCAAAAATCAATATGAAATCCTATAATTATCTTTAGTAGGAAGAAAGAAGATACATATGAGGGAAGGTATAAATGAAAGTGTCCTTAGAAGTCTCAAGTCAACAATAACAATAATAGAACACACTAACAACAGCAAAAACAGCAGTGCCACGAGCCTCCGATAAGAAAAATGTTTACTAGGTCAGAATTTTGAAAAGAAATCAAACTTGCCCAGATGTTCAACTAGTAGAAAGTTCACTACCCATATTAATTAACTGAAAAATATTATCAAACCATACTGAGACAAATTCGAGGTGAATAAAAATAATCACAAATGGAGAAATGTAGATTTAAAAAGACAATGGGAAGTGATGACATGTTTCTTAGGCGACAAGAAAAATAAGCTCAGGATTCAGTAGGGGGAAGTGAAGCACAGAAGGTCAGAAATTCAAGTTCTGCTACAGTTCAAACACATGGGCTCACTCTGAAGGCTGGTTCACTCCTTTGGTAACTGGTGTCTTCTGGGCCCTCCCCTCCTAAAAATTCTTCAGCTCCTTAATGCAGCAGCTAACTTTTAATTCCACCATATTTTTAGTTTAGCTTTCCCAATGCAGCGTATCAGCTCTCCAGCAAGTTACAGGAGTCACTGAAGTTGGAGGATAGAAGAGATCAAAGAGAAAATGGGTGCCAGTTCATTCTAGTGGATCCCTGCTCATCTTGGAGGGGTCTAGTTTGTCTGGCTCCTTCCTTGTGATGTTCGGCTTTCTCTCTTGGTAGCCAGACCCGCTGACTTCAGGACCAGCACCAGGTGCCAGGGTAACAGACAAACACAAAGGGCCTAACTCAGTCTCACAATTACAAAAGATTATATCAGCATATCCCTTTTATCATTCATAATATTTCTGCTTCTTTGATGAAACCCTGAAATGTGTATAACAAAATGGCAATGTCATTGTTCTTGAAGACAATGAATATAATGATAGTTCCTTTAAAATAGTAAACTACCTTAATTTTTAGAATAAACTAACAGAAAGCATACATGGAAAAGAGTAGAAAGATCTGAAGTAGGTTGATTTCCTCAATTAACATAGTGTAAAAGGATAGCATGCAAATGACAATGTTAAAAATAATGTTTTAAATTATTAATTCCATTGAATTTCGGAGAAAGTACAATTTACTCTGCAAAGAGAACACAGAGAAGTCTTTCTAGTGTTTGGGCTACAGTTCAGGTGAGCAGAGAGAACGTTTCAGTGAGATGATTCACATAAAAAATGATTTTGATTGAAGATGATGTTTTATGTTTTTAATAGTGAAAATAAAGTGCTCTGGTTTACACTGATGGTGTGTTAGCAAAACATGTTAGTTGTGATATGACAATGTTTTTCACTGGTAACAACTCACACACATCAGAATGACAAAGAAAAGTCAAATCTGCCAATACATATAATAAGAAACATATCAACATATCAAATAGGATACTTTGAAAATTTAAACATAAGTTTTTCTGAAATTTTATAAACTATCCCCACCTCAGTAGAAATGCAATATGCTCAACAGAATAAGAAGTTTACCATTTTATTAGCTTTGCCTTTAAAAGCTGTAAAAACTTGTCATGCAAATGATATAGTTTTCTGAGGATTCCTCAATCCAAGTAAAATTTGAATATTCCCTGAAAATGTACCCTGCTTGCTGTATTTTGCAAACAATATGACATATTTGTTTTAAATTTTCACTTATTGTTGCCTTTGAGTTGAACATGTGTGCACAGTTCCAATAAAAATGTGGTAAGGGGAGGAGACTTTACTTGGGATAGAGAATACACAACACAATATACAGTTAATATTATAGAATTGTACACCTAACACCTATATAACTGGATTGGGGTAACCAGCATGACCCCAATAAACTCATTTAAAACTGTGATGAGGGCCCTGGCTGGCGTAGCTCAGTGGATTGAGCGCAGGCTGGGAACCAAAGTGTCCCAGGTTCGATTCCCAGCCAGGGTACATTCCTGGGTTGCAGGCCATAACCCCCAACAACCACACATTGATGTTTCTCTCCCTCTCTCTCTCTCTCTCTCTCTCTCTCTCTCTCTCTCTCTCTCTCCCCCCCTTCCCTACCTAAAAATAAAATAATTAATTAATTAATTAATTAAAAATCTTAAAAAAAAAAACTGTGATGAGGAATGGTTTGGCTCCAGACAAATTAAAAGAAGCTCATACTTGAACCCTTCTCATGAATGAAGTTGAACTTTGCAATAGAAGAAAATGAACTTGATGATAGATTTCCGTGGGCAATCTAGTTTAGGAGAGAAATGAGCAGGGGAAAATAATTTCAATTAGACAGTATAAAGAGTCAAGCCAGAGGGAGAGGATAAAATGAGTTCAGGGCTTATGCACTTGCAAAGAGAAATAAAGACACATAAGCAAGTGAACTAATAATCTCCTAAAATGGTTCTTGAGCTGTAGTGAATGTAGAGTTAAACTAACTGCCTTGAGATCAAAGTAAGGAGCTTCAGAAAATTTAACATTAATTCGCACCATTTTTGTCAGCTGCAAAATCATGTGGGAATCAAAGCTTATCTAAAAGTATTTTTTTTTGTTAGTCAATCACAGAAAGTAAAACATTTTTAAACTTGCGATGGCATATTGATTTAACAACTTCAATGATGGTGACTGAATGTATAAAATTCAAGTCAATGATGAAGCAAAGGAAACATAGGGCTAAGCTGTATTTTATACTGATAAAATATAATTTTTATGAAGTTAAAAGCATGCCTCATACAAATATAATATAAGCATGTGCGAAAGATTTATTCACTCATTAATGAGAAAATCAGTAAAATTGAAAAGCTAATTCGATAACCGTTTTGGGAATCAGAGGGCAACAGTCATTTTGAAAAAAATATGTTAAAATAATGTGGTAAAAATAGATTTAAAAAACTAGTAAATGTCCTATAAGTTAAGAATATAATTTCTGAGGTTGCCTTCTCCATCAGACAGAAATCTGCATGGTCTTCACGTTGCCTGGGGTTTAATCAGATGGAAAATAGCGATGTCAGCACAGGTACGTTCTCCCAAGGGGGAGAAGGGTGTTAGTACCCTGTATGATATTTAAATTACACTATATCCTCTTTTGCCTTATTTTCAAATTTTGGATACTTTTTCTTTATAGTTAATTGATCAAAACAGAAGACACCAAGCCTACCATTTTAATTGTTGTAATAAATCTAAGGAACTTGTTTGAATTTATAATTAAAGTTGAAGGTACTTAAACATAATGATTATGTATATATAAATTTTAATTATAGCATAATAAATAAAATTTCTGTCTTCATATGCAAAATAAAGGTCATGCATATCTGATCCTGATTTATAGCGATGGTCATGAAATCCCTATGTAATATTATTTATTTACAGACACATAGGTACTGGTGTTAAAATATGTGTTTTTTAAAAGATTTTATTTATTCATTTTTAGAGAGAGGGAAAGAAAAGGAGAGAAATACCAATGTGTAGTTGTCTCTCATACTCCCCATACTGGGGACATGGCCCACAACCCAGACATGTGCCCTGACTGGGAATCGAACCTGTAACACTTTGGTTCACATCCCACACTCAATCCACTGAGCTATGCCAGCCAGGGCTAAAAGCATAAGTGCTTTTTAATACAAACTTTATTAATAGTCCCGGCTTTAATCATTGTTTGCTTTTTATTATTGTCTTAATCCGCAAAGTTAAATATTCATTTGTAATTGTTTTATTTGTTTTTGTCAGTTTTTATATTTTTAAATTAATGTAGCATACATATTTTCATGAAAAATAGTAATGATGACTAGAAATAAAAAGTGATAGAGACAGAGGTTAGGGAATGTTCCTCCCGAAGATAAAATTTTAAGTCTGAAATAATTGGTATGGTACAAAGCCAAATGAGCACTAATCTGGGTTTAAACTTGCGGCTACAGTGGTCAATTGTTTTACAAGCCAATTTTAGACATTTAGCGTAGCTTCACTTAAAGCCAGTTTTCAAAGTTATTTAACACCACACATAAAGTTGATTTTTAAAGAATTGATGTGGGCAGCTAAGCAGTTTCAGCTACAGCATCTGACATCTGCTGCTTAGGAAATAACAACATTAATACAGACACGAGATTTTCCACAATGAATAGATTTTCCACAAAGAATAGATCTAGTAAATCACTAGAAAATTAGTCATTAATCTTTTCTGCTCAAGGCTAAGCCATGGGAAATAATAAGAAAGAAAAAGAAAATAAACAAGAACACCTAGTCAAGAGAATGAAACGTTAAGTGAAGTAAGTGTTGTTTGGATAGAAGACAAATGTTTCTAAGTCGGGGAAACTACTCATGCTTAAACAATAGATTTCTCTTCTATTTCTCTTCACAGTGAAATACTTTTGATTGTGGCTTTGAAAGCTGGTATCCAAGACTAAGTGTAAATGTCTCCATTCCTTTCTTTCTGCTAAATTTTATCTCTTTCAAATTATAGTGGATGGAAGTTATAGTAACATTCATGTAAGGCAAGGAATACATGAATATCTCTAAGCAACATTAGTTTACCAGGATGGAGACAAAATAGTTTAGAGATTACAAGGAAAACAGGACAAAAGACCTTATGGGAGTGAAAAGCGTCTCTCTGCAACCATACTTCCTATACAGTAAGGAGTAAACGGGAATCTTGGGAACTTAAATTTGGAGCCATAGTCTTGGGAGATTTTCTTTTTTTTCAGTAACCCTTACATACGAAGCTTCCGTGCTGTGAAGGATTGAACTCAGCCTCTGCATTATTGCCATAAATTCTAATGAACACTGTTTGTATTAAGTGCTTATGAAATGGTTTGAAAACAAGGTAGATCAGCAATCATTAAACATCTCTGATAATATTCATAATTGCCACGGGGATGCACATTAAGAATGATAATGAGAGAAATAAAAGTTTAGAGAATTTTCTTCATGTCGGTAAGTAAGTCTCAGCTTTTGGGTTCAAGGCCGTCAATGAAGATGTTATTCCCAGGAACCAAAGTATCAAGTTCAATAGAAATATGGAAAAAGGATTTATCATGGCAGAAAAAGCATTTTCTTACAGTTGGATATTTCTAAATAACATTAACAATATACCTTTTATATAAATGTTATTTTATTTTGCTCTAGAATAAAAAGTTGATTGATTTGTTCTCATCAAACCATACAGAGAATAACAACCACTTTGTTCTACATATGTATTTTGATTCTCCTCTTAGCATCAGTAACATTGTAAAATGCATTACAAAAACAATAATTAATTACCTTGAATTAAAAATTATCTTTGTGCCCTCACTGGCATAGCTCAGTAGATTGAGTGCGGGCTGCTAACCAAAGTGTCGCAGGTTCAATTCCCAGTCAGGGTACATGCCTGGGTTGCAGGCCATGACCCCCAGCAAGTGCGCATTGATGTTTCTCTCTCTATCTCCCTCCCTTCCCTCTCTAAAAATAAATAAATAAAATCTTAAAAAAAATGAGACTTAGGAGGAAATAAATATGAAAACAGTGCTAAAATATTATCTTTGCACTAAGAATGCAGTTTGCGATACTGAGAGACAACCTTGGAATGAGTTGTTTGCCCTATTGTCATGGAGAGAGCCCTGAGTCAGGAGCCCTGAGTCAAGAGCCCTGTCCCAGCCTCAGTTCTTGTCTCACTTGCAGGACATGAATTAAAGGGACAGAGAAATATTCATAGTGGGAATGAGATAGCGAGGTTATTTATGAAACACATTGGAGCAGAGAGCTACAAGTGGGCACTCAGCTGATCTGAGAGCCCCAATTATTGAGGTCCAGTTATAAGGTTATACACCTTATCCGGCTTCCAGAGGTGCCCCTTCTTCTCCTCCTTCTAGACCTTGGGATTGGTACAAAGGTCTTCCTCCTTAGTTAGTAAAGGCTTTCTGTCTAGTTAGCCAAGTTGTTACAAAGGCTTCCTTTCCCAGTACTAAATCTCAAGGACCTCCCTTATCCTGTGTTATTCCTGCTTGTGATGTTCAGGACACTTGGCAGTCTTATCAGACAGGGGTCAGAACTGCTGAATAACCTAGGAAGGCCCATCTCCCTTTGGCTCCTGGCTTCCTGTATTTAAATTCTTTGTAGATTGTAATGGCGAGGGGTCTACTCTATTTCCACTCTGCTCGCTCATTCCTAGCTGCTACCGAACACTTTCAGTTCTATACTCTCAGTTCTGTTCAAATCCTAATTTTCTTTCAAACAAAATCCATAGACAAATATTTAATATATTTTAAGTAAGTAGCGAAGTATATGCTTTTCTTGGCCTTTCCCTTCTTATTTAGCAACGGTATAGTTATGGAGTTTATGCGTGATCCTTGAGAAGTCACTTACTATTTGCACTGGAATCTCCATTCCTTTAATAATTTATACTATTAATCCTTTCTAACTCACCACTCCATCCATCCTCAGCAAACTGAGTTAGCGTCTTTATTGGCATATTTGGGCCTGCTGCAGAGTGTTCTTACTGTGCGTACATGTACGACGACCCAGTGCAAAGGCAGTGCAGTAGTCGTTATAATGATGTACGGTCACCTCAGGACACGTGGCCCTTTCCAAAGTTCATAAGATTACAAGGGATCTTCAGATAATTTCCAGATTGTAAGTTCTATTTACATTCTGCCTTCAAATGGACATTTATGAGAATTCATCTGCCAATCATTCTCACCTACACATTCCTAATTGTCCATTTCATATATCGCTCACATATTTAGTGAACTCTTACTATGGAACAATATCCTTAGTAAAAGAAAAAAAGAAAAAACCCACTATAACAAACAAAGGCACATTTGAATGTACAACATTCACTGATGACATTAGTAAAAGAAATGCCAATTCCTGAATGCAAATCCTTTTAAACCAATTTGTTTTTCTTTTTCTAACCACATTGGATGGGAAACGAAATTCAGTTCTCACCTGGTAGGCTATTCAAAACAAACTTTGATGGCAAATAACTATAATTTTGTAATATGAGTCAGGAGGAGTGCAAGATGTTCCGTGGCATCACTGTCATACAAAATTTGTCGTGCCTGTTATTGTTTGTGTGAACACATTTTCCAAGTCTATAGCTATATAAGTGAAGCCTTCTGGAAAATGTTTTAGTCCGGCAAGTATAAGTATCTGTCTGTTATTGTAGGTAGTTAACTAGTTTTAATAAAAGAAAGAGAGGCAAAGAGAATTAGACACAGAGCTTAATAAACTGGGGAGCATGAACCTGTTTGCTTCACCTGGAAGCTTGGGCTTCACACCCCAGGGGATCACAGCACTGTTGGCTAAGAGGATTAACACTCCGCCCTTCTGCTCTCCAGTGTTGGGAGGCGGAGGAGGAGACTTGGACCATAGAGGACTGTTAGTCTAGCTAGGGAGTGGGCCCTTTTAAAAGATTATTAAAGCTTGGGAAGTTCATTCATTATTTTGAAGAAACACCATGTGGTCCATCCCAAGCCCAAGGTAATATAATCCCAATGGAACAAAGAAGTTCTTTTGTGCGCTCTCTCTCTCTCTCTCTTCTTCTCCTTCTTCTTCTTGCTCACATGGGAATGCATTCTCTCTCACCCAGGAACATGGCACCATGTGGGTGTAACAGCCACTGGGGCCCACAGAAGACTGTGCACTCCAAAGGACTAAGCTTTAGCAAGGAACAAGAACTCTGGACATGAGCTTTTGTGTTGGCCTTGCTGAGGACATGGTCGGACTTTTTCACAGCAGGACAAAGGGAGATGGGACAGTAGAAACCCAGGGGCAGATTTGCATGGAAATAACTTCTGCCATACCCCAATATGCATGGGTCCCGGGAATGCTTTTCTCCTGGTCCTGGAGAAGAGTCTGATTTCCACCGACAACATATCTATGTGTACAATAATTGTAATTAAGTATTTTCTATCAAATTAACATGTATATAGATGATAAGATTTTATTGTTAATAAAAACTTATCAAAATTTCAGAAATATACACACATGCATTGTACTGATAATCCTATATTGCCAATACCTTTCTGTAAACACAATTGAGAAGAAATTCTTTAAAACTTAGAAACCTAGGGCAACAGTATATTTTAAGAAATAAACTTCAAATTATGTTTATATTTTGTGTGAAACTGATGAAGGTGAGAAATATAAAATATTTTAAGAATAAAATATTAAATTAAGATTCATTTTAGAAAAACAACCAAATGAAATAGAAAA
This sequence comes from Phyllostomus discolor, assembly GCF_004126475.2. Taxonomy (NCBI): domain Eukaryota; kingdom Metazoa; phylum Chordata; class Mammalia; order Chiroptera; family Phyllostomidae; genus Phyllostomus; species Phyllostomus discolor. The sequence continues at coordinate 15,728,626 of NC_040905.2, read as the reverse complement.
CAAAGAAAATATTTAAACTTTTCATTGAACATTGCATACATCATAAAATGTAATCACTTTTTATGTTTTTAAATCACTCAAAAATCAGAAAATTATCAGGATCACTGAAGCCCACTTTGTGTCTCTTTCCCATCACTAACTGCACCTTCCCCAAGATAAGCACTATTTTAGTTTGTAACAACAAACATGAGTATTTTCCTGGCTTGAACTTGATGTATACAGGAAATATTCTTGGATCTGACTCTTTTACCAACATGGGCTGTGAAACTATTCCATACATTTGTATTTAGAAGGAGTGTGTTCCTTCTAACTACTAAGTAATGTTCTATGACATAATATAACAACATTCCATTCTAAGTATACTTCGCAGTTGCTAGTGTCCAGTTTGGGGTTGTAACTCAGGGTGCCTTCGTGAGGATTCCTGTACATACCGTCTTGTAAAAGTATTAACACATTTCTGCTAGGTTATTTACCGGGCAGTGCAACTGCTTAGTCATAAGGTATGCATGTATTCACTCTTTCAATTTTTTTACCAGTTTTTACTCCCAGTAGCAGATTATGATATTTTCTGCATTTCAAGACCCCCATGTCATTTTGTTTTGTCCCTCTTTGGTGTGTGGGTGAATCTGGTGGGGTCATTGTATCATCTGCAAATAACAGCAATTATCCTTTTCTTTCCAAAGCATATCCCTTTTATTTTTAAAATGTCCTTATTGTGTTGTATCATATTATTTGGCATTGTGTTTTTTGTTCTGTTTTTCAACTTATTTTTCTGGCATGACCCACTCCTGGAGAATGCTTTATAGTATTGCTAATATCAGGCATCCTTGCTTCATTCAGAACTCAGTGTTAAACTTTTCACATTTCACCGTTGTTTATCATAGTTGCAATATATTTTGGGGAGATTATTTGCTGTTAAATAAAAAAGGTCACTATTCTAGTTTACTAAGAGTTTATGTCATGAATGAGTTGTTTATTTTATCAACTGACTGTTCTCTTTCTGTAGAAATAATACAATCTTTTATTTGGTTAATATGAATTATACTGATTGTTTTGTGGATGCTAAATCACTTGTATTCTAGGCATAAATTATATGTTGGCTACAGCTGTACATTTGCTTATGAACTGATTTATTTTGTTAATATATTTTTAGAATTATTAATTTATAATATGTTCATGAGAAATTAATATATGGCTTATAATTATATCTGTTCATGAAAATTATATGTCTATATTTTCCTTTTCTTGTCATGTATTTGTCTGGTGTAGATATCAGAGTTATTAGAGCTTCAAAAAAAGAATTGCTATGTGTTCTTCTTTTTTCCATTATCTTGAGAATTTCATGTGATATTGCTGTCATTGATTTTTTAAGTATTTGAAAAAATTCTGATGAAGCAATATGAGCCTAAATTTGAAGATTATAATTTTTAGGGCATTTGTAAATTTAAAAAAAGTTTTATTTTAATAGTAGATATGAACTTTCAAATTATCTACTGTTTCCTTTGTTTGTTTTGGTACATTGTGTTTTAAAAATTACCATTTTCAGACAAATTGTCAAATTTAATTGGCATAAAGTTGTTCTTAATGGCATCTGTTTATCTTTTGAATACCCATACAGATTTCTTCCAGGCTAATAAGGAATACTAATAGTAAATCTATGATGTGAGATCATAAAAATCATTCTTGGGAAACAAAAACAAAACAATAAAATGCTCATAATATATTTTTAAGTGGAAAAAATTAAAAAGTGTTTTAAAATCTTTACCAATTGTATAATTTGTGTATGGAGAGAGGGAGAAAAATAGATTGAGACATACACATGTGAAGTATACACATTTAAATCATAACAAAGTTATCACAGGAAAATGGGAAAATAAGTGTCTAGCATTTTGTTCAAGATTTTTCCCTGTAATTTACAAGGTTAATATTGCTTTCATAATGAGAACAATGTTTGGAATTGAAACAGGAACCCATAATTTGTTAGGATCAATATAAAAATTAATTTAATGTTTACAGCATATTTATAATAATCTGCATACATGCAATGGTTGTATACACTGCAGGCCTGTTAAATATACTTTTATTTCAATATTTGTTTTTGGAAGATAGGATTCAGACTATTAGAAATTGCTAGACTTACAGTTATACTTTATTTTATAACACAACTATATAAATCAAAATTAGCAGAGGAGAAGCCATGAGGAAAAGTCTGGGAAAAACATGGTACAAGCCTCCAAGGGTTCTCTCCTAGTAGAGTCACAGGACACACTTAATTCCTCCAGCAACAGACTGTAACGTACATAAAGTATTAGCTATAGGGAGCTCATTGGTGCCTGAGACTTTTTCAGGGGCTGGTGGTGCAGGTCCTCTCTGCCTTGCGGTCAGCCTGCAGAGCAGGGCGGACCCTCACACAATATTCGGTCTGCATGGCAAGACTGATGGCCCCACATGCACACACTCACACACCCACTCTCTCTCTCTCTCACACACACACTATCTTTCTCTCCACACATACAAACAGAGTCACCCCAAGAAGACACAAAAGGGTTTGGACTTGCACGTTGAGAATTTTGGATGACTGACAGGGGAAGGGCAGGGCCTGGAAAGGAGACCGATGCAGGGTTTTCTTGGCGTTTCTGGGCTGGGGCTGGCAAGAGGGCTGCACAGGTTAAGTATCTTGCTAGAGCCAGTGAAGGGAGCACAGTACTGGCCTGTTAGCCTACTCGAATGTGAGCCAGCAGTGTGAGAATGAAGGGCAAAGCCTAAGGGTTGTCTGTAGTCAACATCGAATATGGAGTTAAACTTTTTATTACGCCTTACTGTGAACATACCAAAACCTCAGACCCCTAAAATGGCAGTGAATGTAGGGCATGAATGCCAGTTTTAGCATAGCAAGCCAGTCTTTTACTGAGGAAAGTTGGATGCCAGCTTGCTGAAATATTTAAACACCAAGCTCCAGACACCAGCCAAGGGTCAATTTAACAAGAACTTTCTTTGGATCAGAGTCTCAGGCGTGCAGTGTTATGTTCTGCTCAGGTATGCACTTTAAGTCATATAGACCACCTGATTATTTTGAGGTCATCACAACTTAGTAAAATTTGTGTCTCAGCTTTCTTTTTGTATAACATGCAGCTAGCTAACAGGACATATTCTAGTAGAGATGTTGCAATACAGAGAAAGCAAACCAGATTAACCCTCAGTACTGTGGGTTCTACACAGTATTTTGTCTATCTAAGGTCAGGGCTTTTTTAGCTGTGTCTTCAACTTGTTGTACATTTTCTGCTAACCTTCTCAGTTGCATGCTGCAAATGCTGGGTCAATTGGGCAACACAGGCCCTTGACTGACAAGGCATCTTGGGCACCTTTGCTAAGAACCAAGTAATGAATGTGTAAAATAGATTTCACCCTGTTCTTCTTTCTGTCCTGAGTGGCTGGTATCTGTAGTTGTCCTCACATGGAATCTAATTATATATATATAAATATATATTTTTTTCATGTTCTCTGAGCCACTATATATATTTGCAAAATATAATATAATATTAATTATAATAAAACTAGTATATTATACTTTATATAATATTACTCCTCATGTTCTTTAGTTTATATTTTTGATGAGAAACTAATTAATGGGATTTTAGAGCAGACACATACAGCAAAAAAATAGAGTTTAGCTAACTTACAGGCATGTATTATGTATGTATGCCAACATGCTTTCAAGGTTGTCAACAGTTTTCTATTTAAATGTCAGTTTTAAAATTCGATTGTCTTCTGTTATAGATGAGTCAGTTTTTTTATTACTGGAGCATAGTTATAATTCTTTTAATGAATGGAAGATTGAAAAATATGCAAGGTATGGCACATTTATTAAAGTAATTATACTTTGAACGCTTAGCTACAAATTTCATACCTCCTGACTGAGGAGTTAAATTGAAATAGCAAACTGCTATAATACAATTTACAATATAATTAGCTGTTGGTAGCATTATGTATTTCAAGTAACTCCATTACTAAAACATTTACAATTTACATAATCAGACAAATAATTTAATGAGGTTGAGATAAAAGAGTTTTGTTTTTGGTTTTTTGCCCCTACATATATGCAAAGACACACAGTAGAAATAATGGCCAATTTTGAATACAGGGAATAATTTAAGCACCATAAATCAGGTCAAAAAATTTAACTCAAATAAAATAGAAAGATACATTTTAGCATTAAAGTATACACCTTTTATTTACTTTTGTAAAAATTATACCCTTTGTTAACAAAATTAGTAAAATCTTTTATCATTTCACTATTTAAACTTAATGCACTTGATATTTATCCTAAAATATTATAATATTTAATTTACTAATTAGATCAATCTTACAAAAGTTATTTTGTTTTTACTTTTGTCAGTTGTCAATAATTCAGAATTTTTTAAAAAAGTATTTTGAGTCACCTGAATCTGCTTTGCCGTTAGTGTGAGGGTCTAGACATGCCAAATGTAATCAAAAACAAAGTAGACAGGCTTAATAAAAGTCTCTTTAATGATGCGAAGAGGCCCCTTCTTGAAGGAAATGTGTTCGACGGAAAGATCGGAACAGGCCTTGACAGCGAGACTCAGTAAGAGCCTCGTCTGTTTCAGAGGAGAGGAATGCTGAGTGCAGCCAGTGTCCGACACTGGGTATATTTCCTTTAATTTTCTGACATAGTTTGAGGTCAAATCGGTACCGAAATTACTGCATCACGTAAAACGTAAGCAAAACATCAATCACGTAAAACTACCCTATTCCATTTTCCAGGGAACCTTATAATTTAGTGTGATTTCAAGAAGAGTCCACTGTGCAGTGGCTTTTTGAGGAATTCAGGACTCTGGTTACAGAAGGAAACAGAATTTCCATGAACAGAGGTGGTAAAAAAAAAAGGGGGCGGGGTATCGATTAGCATGCCTTTTGTACGAAGTACAAACAAAATACTGCCAGATTCTCCCAGAAACACCTGTTGAAAGCCATACAGGAGTCTGAGGTTCTTGTGAGAATGAGGAGCCACGGCGTAGGCGTGCTGTTGTTCGGGAGGGAGGGTGGGGGGCGGGGAGGGCGGTGTGTGACCTTCATCTCTATTCCTGGAATGTGAAGGGCGGCTTTGTCTCTCCTTGGTGCAGCTACGTTTGATTGCAGCACTGTGCTAGCCGTGGGCGGACATCAGGACATATTTGGACCACCTCTGTCCTTTAGAATGTGTTTACAGAAAAAAAAAATCGAATTTAAATTAGGGGATGCTTTAAATGAAAACAAAGTCTGGAAGCTTTGTGTATGTTTCTTTGCATCTCAGGGTGTTTGAGTCGCACACAATACTTTGTGCATCTCTTCTTATAAGTATTTGTATCAAAGATGTGTTTGATCTACAAAGTGACCGCCTGGAGGCCAAGTCCAGCTGGCAGCCTGTTTTCATTCTGCACATGAGCTAAGAATTGCTTTTACATGTTTTAGAGGTCTTTGAGAAAAAAAAATACTATGTAACAGAGCCTAAAATATTTACCACAACATAATAGACCACAAAGCCTAAAATATTTACTCCTCAACCATTAACAACCACAGAACATGATGATGGTAGGTGATTTATAACCACCTGTGTCCACTCAGGTCTCTTTTAGCAATAACTGCCAAGCCATCTGTCTCCCCATCATTTGCTTCGCAAAGTTATAAAATCTGAGAGTGGACTGGACCCTAAAGGTATTTCTAAAAATGAATCTGTGTGTGTGTGCATGTGTGTGACAACAGTATAGGCATTTACTGTTGGAGTCAACAATCACGGCAGGCTGTACTGTGGGCCATGAGGTCCAAAACAAATTAAATTAATCCACGCATTTGCGGGGATTGTGGATATTTCAGATAATGAAGCTTTACATAACAGGTGGTGGTGAAGAGCGTGGAGTCTACAGCCAAATAGCATGTATTTCAATCTAGCTACTGCCATTAACAACCTTTGTAACTTTGGTCCTATCACTCAACCTCACTGTGGTTTCCGCATCTTCTCTAAAAGGGGAAAAATGATAGTATGTAACCACATGAGGCTTTTCTATGAGGATTAAATGAGTTATTACTGGTAAAGTACTGAGATTTGTTCTAGTCAATCTGTTTTTGTTGAGAAATGAATATTGAGTTGCAACCTAGGTATGTGAAATTACCCAAGAAAAGTGGTAACAAGAAGAACTGCTGACCTGTGAGAATCTGTTGTGTTTTTTTTTAAAGATTTTGTGTATTTATTTTTAGAGAGAGGGAGAGTAAGTGAAATATCAATGTGTGGTTGCCTCTCATGTGCCCCTTTATTGGGGACCTGATCTACAACCCAGGCATGTGCCCTGACTGGGAATTGAACTGGCGACCCTTTGGCTCTCAGGCTGACTCCTTGGCTCTCAATCCATTGATCCACATCAGCCAGGGGAGAATCCATGTTTAGCAGTATAGGCAATATTTATATACCTGGAATCAAAATATGCTAATATAGTATAAATTAGAAACAAAAATAATAGAATGTATAGTAGTATTAGATAAGATTACAATTTCATTTCAATGTATGGAATATAAGCAACTTACAATGTTATGTTACTCTTTAATGATTAGAGAGATTAAAATGTCTTTTCTGCCACCTGTTTGATACTTAGCCTCATGGATGACAATTTTTAAGAATATAGATATCTTCTTTTCTCACACCATATTTAGAAGTATATTTTAGAGAGAAAAACTCTTAGACACTAGGAGTCATGATACATTAAGAGACTCAATTTAAATTTGGAAGACTATCATTCCAAACTATACCTATGTAGATTATTACAGATTTCTTTTCTTAAAGATTTTATTTATTTATTTTTAGAGAGGGAAGGCAAGGAGAAAGAGAGAGAGAGAAACATCAATGTGTGGTTGCTGGGGGTCATGGCCTGCAACCCAGGCATGTACCCTGGCTGGGAATCGAACCTGTGACACTTTGGTTCGCAGCCCGCACTCAATCCACTGAGCTACGCCAGCCAGGGCTAGATTTCTTTTTTTTTTTTTAATTTCTTTTTATTGTTGTTTAAATACATTTTTCTGCCTCCTCCCCGAACCCTCCCCACCACCCTAACCCTCCCCACCTACTTCTCCTGTTTCCACCCTCCTCCTTGCTATTGTCCATGTGCATTCTATAATTGTTCCTATAAACCTTCACCTTTTTCCTCCATTATCCTCTCCCATCTCCCCTCTGATTACTGTCAGTTTGTTCTTAATTTTAATGTCTTTGGTTATATTATGTTTGCTTGTTTGTCTTGTTGATTAGACTCCATTTAAAGGTGAGATCATATGGTATTTACCTTTCACTGCCTGGCTTATTTCACTTAGCATAATGTTCTCCAGTTCCATCCATGAATAGAAAGAGCATTACTCAACATAATAAAGTCCTTTTATGAGAGACCTACAGCCAACATCATACGTAGTGGGCAAAAACTAAAAACTTTCCCACTAAGATAAGGAACAAGAAAAGGTTGTCCACTTTTACCACTTCTATTCAACATAGCATTGGAAGCCCTAGACACAGCAATCAGACAAGAAAAGGAAATAAAAGGCATCCAAATGGCAGAAGAGGAAACAAACTTGTCATTTTTTGCAGATGACATGATAATACACATAAAAAATCCTATAGACACCGCCAAAAACTGCTTGACCTAATAAATGAATTTGGCAAAACAGTGGGATACAAAGTCAATATTCAGAAATCAAAGGTAATTTTGTATACCAACAATGAAATATCAGAAATAGAAATCAGGGAAAATATCCCATTTCATATAGCAACAAGAAAAATAAAACACCTAGGAATAAATCTAACCAAGGAGGTAAAAAACCTATGCTCAGAAAACTACATAACACTGAAGAAAGAAATCAAGGAAGACACAAACAAATGGAAACAGATTTCAGATTATACCTTCATAGGTCATTAGTTTTTCAGTCTAGATTTCATCTGAATATTCCCCCTCCCTCCCTTCCTTTCTTCTTGGTAATGGTGTTTAAAGAAGAATTTAGGAAAAAAAAATTTTTTAAAGTATGGCTAATGAATACAAATTGGGATTCTAAGGAAGAGTTGAAATTATCAGTTCATAACAAATAAATTGTTATTTTGTTAGAGAAAGAAGTCATGAAAAATCCATGGTCATATCTTTTATTTTTAAAAGCATTGTCTTGATTTTTTCCTATAGAAAATAGGTTTAAAAATATCTACACAAAATAGCTTTCATGATAATTAAATGTCAATTATTGTACAAAATTCTTAGAAAAGTGAAAATACATTTTTGTTAAGATGAAATGGTTGCTCCTACCCCAAATTTATATTCCTTACTGACTCTAATGAGGAAAAAACTAAATGACTTGTTTGAAGTGACTTCAACATTAAAGATACACTTGTGTGGGTGAAAATTTTTAGAAGAAAATTTCAGGCTTAGTATAAAAGAACATTTTCTGAAGTTCTATACATACAAAAGTTGAATGAACCTCACCGAGAAATAGCTAATTCCCTGTGCAGATGTTCTGAAACAGACCAGGTAGCACCTCATTGGCGGTGAAGTTGAGAGTCTCATAAGCACCTGTGAAGATCTCTTAGAATCTGGCTCTGTCTTAATGTTTAAAATGGATTTTCATGAACATAAATATTCACTCAAGGCAAAGCCAATTTGCTTCTTCAAAGAAATTGGGTAAGTTTCTAGGAAAAAGAAGTAAAAAAATGGTTTTCATATAAACTGCCAGAAAGGTCTGCATATAACATTTTGCCTAGATAATCGGAATATATTGCTGGCCAAATAATGGCAAACAGGACTATATCTTTCTTCATTTATGACATAATATGAATAAAACCATGCCTCCCAAAGAGAGATAGAGAGATCAAGAGAAAGAAAAAAAATCATTCTATACTAGCAAACAGATAATTGGTGATTATTTGTTTTTAGAGTTTCTTGTATAATTGGATATGCTCAGGAGTCTTAATGATAAACTGAAGAATTTTTTGAAAAGAAGATCTTGTGTGTGTTCATTTTTGAAAGACAAAAGTCTTTCATTTTCAAGAACATTGAGTTTTGAAAATTAAATAATACAATAACAATAAGAAAAAAGTGCTATTTAAATAAGGTAATGCCACTGAATGGAAACACAGAGTACCCAGGATCATCAGCTGTAATATACTTCACACACAAGAGTAAAATTCTACTATTCCATTGATTCTTTCCTCTTCAAGTTTTATTTATAATTATGTAGGTAAAATAGAAAGGAAAAGGGATTATTTTCTTAATACCTCTAAAACCTTGACATCCTTATAGCATTTATGCAAAAAACAAGGGGAAAAGGAATGATCTTTGCTGCTCAGGGCTTTCAAAAGACAAAACACAGTAAAATTAACGTAGCCAACTTCCATAACAAATGAGAAATATTAAATATCTCTTTGTACGGGACACTTTGAATGGTGTCCAAGTCAATATTAACACTATAGCTCAATAGTTTTGATGATATGTTGACAATAAACTTAAAAATGATTATGTAATCAAACTTGCAACGATAGGCATGCTTTTATATTAAATTAATACCACTCAAATATCATAAATCTGGTAGTATTATACTTATATTACAAACTAGAAAACAGATTTAAATAGGTTGTTATTCATCTGGACCCTCAATTAATAACTGCTAGACTTTGCTCTTAAACTTAGATGCCTTCCTCTAAACTCAGAAGTGCCAGGTGTTGCACAGGTTAAAGGTGCCGTGAGAGAAGTGAAAAGTGCTAAATGAGCATCGTGAACAATACTGGAACACAGAAGAGACATAACTCTGAATTTGTGTGAGCCAGAAAGTTTTCATACGCAATGGGATATAGCATTTTCTCTATGAAAGGTAAGAATCATTTATGGAAGCTAAGGAGAAGAGTTGGGATGGATTTGTAAGAATTTGTAAAATACTGAAACACAAATATACATTAAAATCATCACCTGCCTGTTCAATAACAACATTGTGGCAAACATGAAGAGTGACTACGAAATATCGTCTGCATTAACTCTCAGACAAGAGTATAAATGTCTTTATTCCCTATGTCCAAAAAACCACCTATATCTTTCAAACATAGAAATAAGATATTTTTAAAATTTTGCCTTTCTCTCTCAGGTACTTATTTTACCTGTAAGTAAGTTTGTGTATGTTAAAAGGTAGGATTATAAATTTGTTTATGTTTTTACATCATGATGATTATCATGTTATTGATGATGAAGGTAATTATGGTGATTAAGGATAAAATTAATACCTGTTATGTTTACTAGTTGTTGATTATTCATTTTAATATTTTGCATGTTTTAACTCCATTAATCTTCACAAAACTCTTTGAGGCAGGCATGTTATTATTATCCCCACTTTACAGATGAGGAAATTTAGGCACCTAGACATTAACTAATTGCTTATGAATACAAAGCTGGTAAGGGCACACTTGAGATTCAGATACAGGTATCTGGATCCAGATTGGTGTCCTTAGCTACTAAAATCCAGCCTCTTTCAGATGAATAATCATCCAGAACCATTTATTTTCCATGTCTTTTGTTCACTGACCTGAAATGCAATCTTAGTTAAACATAGTGTTCATATAACGTAAGTCTGTTTCTGAACTCTCTTTCCTTTTCCACTGGTATATTTTTCTGTTCCTACACTGAAGGAATTCCACCTTAATTAGTGTAAGTGTATGACAAATTGTGTGTTTTGGAAACATCTATCAACTCTATTTTTCTTCTTTAACAATACCTTAATTATTCCTGGCCCTTCGCTTTTTCAAATACATTTTAGAAAAATTTGTCAAGTACATCAACAAAAATTGTTTTAAATGGGATTTTGACAAATATCCTTAAAACTATAACCCAATTTGGAGATAAACAACATTTGTTCAGTTTTAGGTCCTCTAATCTATAAACATAGGATGCTTGTTCATTCAACTGGCCTTTTTTTTTTTTAACTATGATTCGCTAGTCTCCCTTAAATTATTTGTGAAATTATTGAGGAAAATTATTCCAAAGACAATGTGCATGTGCTTGCTTATAGTAGGCATTTAGGAGAACTGTCTTCAGGCTGGAAATGTGATATGATCTTGGATTTAATCCATGTTAGAATTTGCTTTCTGATTACAACTTTTCAGAGAAATCCTAACCAGACCTCCTGCTCAATGATGAGCAACTTTTATTTCAACCTTCTTTAGATGAGGAAGTGGGAAGACATCAGACTTGGTAATCACACTCAGAGAAATTATAGCTCTGTGGGATTGCCATTTTATAAGAAAAGGATCTTGACTTCAATTTGGGCAAAAATCAAGATAGTGTCCTTGGTCTTTGGTGTACATTGAGTCTTGGAAAACCAAAGCTTGTCAAGTTCATCAGTTTTTGACGTTTTCCCCAAATAAAAATGTCTCTGATACTGGATTCCCACCTTCATTCATTTATTCTAGCTAAGTCTCTAATAATTTTAAGAATATTTTTGTAAATAGTTTAAATGCTCCTGTTTCATTTTCAGTTGCTTTCTGAATACTTAGCCACCTAGTTTATTGGTTTATATTTATTTAAATAATTCACCATTCTTAATACCAGCCTTTCTTGAATTTCTTATTATAATTTTCCTTCTATCAAACATACACTTGTAAGATTGTATGTGTTTATATATGTGTGTGTTATATGCATATATTCCAACACTTAAACTTTCTAGGCAAATTCTTATAAATTACCAATACATTTAATATGAAGGGTTATGAGAAAATCAGAAAGATATAGTTATGGATATGAGTAGATTTATAGTAATAGAAAATAATACATATGGTGTGTAACACATGTAAGAAGGAATCTTAAAACAAACATACTAAATATTCTTTCAAGGATTTTATATGAATTGAGAGATACAATATAAAATATATTTTTATAAAAACAAACAAAACCTAGGCCTTCATGCTTTTAATAATCTCAAGGCCAAAGATCAGTTAAATTATCCACAAATAAAACTTAAATATGAAAACCAAACTGTAACAGGGTGCAGCCAAGAGGGGGTCCCCAAATAGGGATTTGGAAGGGGCCCAGAACTCAGGGTGTCCAGGAAATATTAGGATGTCCTCACCCCTTCCCCACAGGTGTGGGTTGGGGGAAGGGACAAATGGAGCAGGGCCATTGAGAGCTGTTTTGCATAGCAATAGCTTTGCAGCTAACTTCTGGTGTGGTAATTTAACATATCTATAACCTTTACCTGGTTGCATAGATATGTTAAATAGCTGTGGCCATGCTCTGAGCCAGGGGAATGGAAGTAACTTCTCCACCAAGACATAACTGGGGGGCAGGTCCCCTGAGTTACAGTGCCTGCGTGGGAACTTGGAGAAGACTGGCTCCTTGACATGGGGCCACACCTGCCCAGACCCACAATGGCAGCCCAGTAAGGCTGGAAGGCTTTGAGAGTACCAGCAGGTGTAACTGATTGTGGGAGGAGTCAGAAATGGGGCTGCAGAGGAAGATTGGTGTGGGGATTTAAGCCCAGACACAGCAGCCATTGTGCAGAGAGAACCACTTAGTCTTTAGCAGAGTGGGGACTCCCGCAGCCCTGCGAGAATCACCATGTGGCTTTAGCAGAGAACTGTCACTCAGCCTTGGCAGAGTGAAGGCCCCCCTCCTTGCAGCCATTGAGAGGGCAGAACCACGTGGTTTTGGCTGAGTGGAGACTCCTGTGGCCCTGGGAGAGAGAACCACAAGGCTTTGCCAGAGTGGGGACCCCCGCAGCTTTAGAAGGGGGAACCACCACCCAGCTTTAGCAGAGATCCCAGCGACACAGCTGATGGTGCCGGGAACCGAGGGAGGCCTACCAGCTGAGACGGGTTACTGGGAAGAACTGGGGGCTGCCTGAGCCATGGACTTCTATTTCTTTTCCTGAGATACGGTACCCCAGACTGGGCAAAGGTGGGAAGGAAGGACTGTGTGTGTTTGTGGGTGTTTTAAGGGTCTTTGGGATTCTGATGAAGATATTAGGTCACTACTTTAAGTCTGCATAGCATTAAATAAACATTTCCTGTCCTTTTCACAAATCTTTGACATTGAGAGACGTCCTTCCTCAGGCGGCGGACATAACAAAACTGGGGGTTCCTTTCGGGTAATAGTATATCACCTCTAGGTCCCCCCTTGCTGTTCTGTAACAAAACCACTACTGTCTCAGAATTTAAAAAGATATTATAGAGATTACAGAGTTGAAAATTTAAGAAAATATTCTGGGTTTTAGAAATGTAGGCAAAAGCTACAGATCTTTTAAATATGATACTAAGGAACTTAATAAAATACATTTTTGCCAGCTGTTTGCAGATTTTCTAAATTACAGCAAATGAGTTTTAAAAGCTGTATGCCAGATGGAGAAAGGCTCATATTTCCTAATGTGTCAATGAAGTTTAGTTATAGCAAGTTAGATACAGGAAAAAAAATATTGGTATAAGACATAATGATTTTGTCAAGCCAGCAGCTGTCACAATGAACTACTCATCTGCCCATATTTTGGCATGTTTCCCATATTTGTTACTATATTTATTATATAACAAAACACTGAAAAATGTTCACTTTATATGCAAGTCAGATTTGATGTCTCCATTGAATGCCCTCTTACTCATAAAATTTTAATATAATGCAATATTGTATAACCACAATAATCCTAATATATGTATGACTTTGTGAAAAAAATGTATTCAAATTGATGATAGAAAATCACCAGTTATTTCTATTATTCCCATGTGTTTAAGGACACTTATATTAATATGCACACATTTGAGAAATGAGATGTTTTTATTACATGAGTAGAAAATTAGCCATTGATAATATTGGTATATCCAGAAGCTTAAACTCATTCTCAATTTAATGTTATAAAATGTTGTCTTCACAAATATAGTCTCTCCTTTTCTTAGAAATCAATAAGCAAAAATTTGTCCAGAAACATGAAATAGTCTCCAGTCACATTTGTAGTATATTATAATTTTTAATAAGCTTTCACATGTAGTTATTAGCTTTAGCTTTGGAAACATGAAGGAAAGAAAAAACATTTACATTGAATAGTAGTATAAAAGGGAGATTAATTTTAGCACATGAGAAAATGTGACTTGTGAGAGTTGCGTTCGAATGAAGAAGGCAAGGACATATCCCCAAAATGAACATATCTTGTTTCAGTGATATTTCAAAGGGGATTTTGATGCTTCCTAATTCCACTATACAATAACAACAGTGGTAAGGTATACATTGATAAAGCTTTTTGGGCAGTAGCTAATGGGCTGGCTGTATTGTCGGGGAATGGGCTGTGGATGAGTGGAGGATGGGAACAATCTTACTCTGGGTGCTACATTGTGGAGAAGGAACTTCAAAGCGGGACAAACCAATATGCATCAAAGCAAAGCCCTTACACATTCAGCAGCCGCCAAGAACAAAGAAGCACACGTCCCCATCACCACTTGGAAGTGGTCTCTTCGCCCCAGTAGATGAGCAGCCACAGAGGCAGTCAAGCCATGCAGTGGGGAAAACGGCAGAATGCCTTCACCCGCCTCTCTAGCAAGCATGTGCTCCATCTCCTTTCTCCTCCGTTGCTGTCTGTGGGACAACTGCTGAACTATCAAAACTTGCACACTGGCAGCTTGAGCGTAGCTTCATATTGCTCCCCAGCATATTGTTCATACAAGCCTTCCACTGAAACCTACTGCTTCCTTTGCTTGAGAAGGCATGTTTGCAGATATTGAATGTTGAATAAAAATAATCCTACATTGTAGGTAGGAGAATCCTATAGTTTAGGTGGAAAGAAGTATGCTAAAAGTTCTGATATGTGTTACTACCACTACTATTACTATTAGCTCGCATTTATTAAGTATGGGCTATGAGTTAAATATTGTTTAATCACTTTGCATGAACTCTTTTTACTTAAATTTCACACTTTTCTGAGAGAGTATTATTAATATCGACATTATCGGTTAATTGACTTGCCCAAGGCACACAATTGGTAAGTAAGTACCTGAAGCCAGGCCTGCTGCCTTGAGAAAAGGCAGGCCCAGAGTACTTTGTTATATTAAAGTCCACAGTATCTGGACATTTCTCTGCGTCTGGGTCACAGATTATTGCTGGGTCACAGCATTATACATTCATGTAAGCTGCTCAAGTATCTAAGGTGGGATTTTGCTGCCAGTTTGTTCTGTAAACATATGTAAAAACCATTTGTTTTAGAATGTACTGGCCCATGGAGTCATTCCTGAGTGCATCCCTTCTGTCCCCAAACACACACACAGTGTTATCAAATGACTAGGGGTACTTTTTACAACATCACTGTTTCTTATGCCTGCTATGGTGTGGAATTCTTAGGGGAAAAATATCCTTTTTTTATTTCTTTTCCATGAGCTCCATTATATTTACAAATATTTCCAGAGCACAATTCTAGCTTACCCTGAGGGAATAGTGAAGCCAACTTCTCTCTAGTGTTTGAGTAGCTTACTGTCTGAGTGAAGACACTGATTTGGTTTCTCAGTCTTTGTGACAGAATGTTACCTGCACAGCCGAAATATTTAAAAATTCATTTTGGTTATGATTAAGCAGTTGTGTGATAACAGGTTTGGTTCACCGTTGCCCCCAGTTCCTGGAAAGCAAAATCTAAATCCTTGGGACTTCCCTGATGATTGCATTTCATGGTGGGTTCCAGCCACACCTAAGGCTTATACTGGTAGTGTGGGCCCCAGATAGTCTCTGCTAAGGAGACGACTCAGGGTGGAGGCTGGCTGTTCCACAAAGACCAGCCACTTGAAGACTGGAGCGCTAATCCATGCAATATCAAACAAATCTCTGGAGAAGAGGAGAAGAACTGGAATTGATTACAATGCCATGAAGAGCAATTTAATCAACCAGGCCTATGTAACAGAACCCCAACAAAAACTCTAGATGCTACAGCTCAGGTGAGCCTCCCTGGTTGGTAGCTCAGTGTACTGTCACACAATAATGCACTTGATACCTCTGTCTACCTGTCGGTTTTAAGTGGGAAGTGGACCAGAAAGGGTACCATCAGGCCTGTGGAGCTCAGCTCCCAATAGGCCTTGCTGGTGTGCAAACCTCCACACAACCCCTCTGCATCACCCTCTCCCTGGTTCCGGCCTGGTTTCCTCCGCCTTCTCTGGGGAAGAATTGAATGGGAAGGTTCTATAGACTGTCCTGGCAGCTCTCAGGGCGACCTAATGAAAAGGATAAGAAAACAAACAAACAAAACCAAAACAACAACAACAAAAAGAAACACAACACTTGACTAGAGGTTTGGTTTAGAGGTAACTGACAGCTGTCACTGTGAATTGACTCACGGATACCCCAAAGAAGAAGGGCTGGGGGTGGCAATATGTCACTGTATCAGCCCTTGTGTACCTGAGTTCTTTAAAAACTGGGCTTAAATTTGAAGGTGATGCTGAGAGTTAATTCCTGGGAACATATTATAGTGGCAGTGCTTCAGTTTTCAGGTCTTTGATCGATGATATTTCTATAATGTAGTTGCTGAGTAACATGCAAAAATTGTGAACACTGACTCTATGTCCAAGTGCATTGCTACCTGGAGCCACGTTTGCAGCCACAGAAGGACCAAAGATGCCAGGAAATTCATGGGTGGGTCTCACCCACTGACCACCACGTCAGGGATTTGCCTGAGCTGGTGTTCTCAGACTCACCCACTCTTTACTTGGTGGCTTGGACCATAGTTCATTCACACACGTGCACAGCAATGTTCTTCATATTCTCCTGACCCACCCTGTGTCCTGCTTGGCATTGCCTCTCCTCTTCTAGCATGTTAAGGTGAGAGGTCTGTTGCTTGGAAGTTTCCTTCTGTTGGTTCATTCTGTTCAAATGTTCTTTATGTCCATGCTGCCTGTTTCTTATAGTAGTTCATGCAGTGAAAGGAAATAAATAGAATAAGCTAAACCCTGTATGTTCTAGTCAAAATAAAAAGGTTTGCAAAGGGAAGGAAATAAAATGCTATCATCAATTTATATCAAGCAAGAGCACTACTTGTCAAAGATGTACTGTGTGGCTTGCTTCTGTTAGTGAATGGATTATAGTAAAACTTTCAAACCATATGTACCGATCACTAGCCTGATATTTAAAGGTAAATACATTTTCTTTTGAGCCTCAGTCATATAAAACCTCCGGGTCTAAACTTACTATAGTCTTATATTCCATACAACATTTTTTTATAATGAATGGGGTAAGTCAGCAAGGTTTAAAGCCATCAGATGATTGATTTTATTTTCAAGAATGTTTATAAATAGATCAGAAAAACAAGTAAAACTTAAAACTAATTGGGTCATGTTTTGCTGAACGAGATGGAGTGTGGGCCCACTTTGAATAGAAAGAGCTTTTGTTCTTCACTGCTGTAAGATGAACTATGAGAAGTTAAACTTTTGTGCACAAAAGGGAAAGAAGTTCCCTGGTTTCAAACATAGAACAGATTCTAGAATTCAGAGAAATAAGGAAGTAGTGTCCTTTCTCCTATTCCTAATATAGGCCACTGAGGTTGCTCGATTTTGCTAAAGTAATTCTCTGGCAAGTCAAAAAGCATAAATGATTCAAGGAGTTACCAGAATAAGAAATTCATTTCTTTTTCTAACATTATTTTATATATTTTTATTAGAGCTTTTTTTGGATTGCAAGTAATAGAACATTAATGAAGGAAGTCAGATTAAGCAAAAAAAAGTCACAGGGCTTCCTCCTAAACTAAAGGCAGGAGAGAGCCCGTGATCACAAGACTCCCAAGGAGCCCTGAGGAGCTGATCGGCAATGATTCTACCTTCACCTCGCTGGCCCCCTGAGGCGTATTCTTTCTCCAGAAGGGCAATTGAGTCCATGCAGCCAGAGAACTTCTTCAAATCTTCTGAGTTTAGAAGTTTAACATCTGCGTGCCATGGAGAAAAAACTTTTTAACATCACAGATTATAAATTCTTTGGGAAGAAATTCTGATTTTTCTCACTTGAGGTGCTTACTCCTTATTCACTTGGGTATAACTGAAATGGATGAGGTGAAATTTATGTATCAATAAAGGATTCCCTGATCTTATTACAATAGGAAGGTTTGAATCCAAACTCATACTCACCCTTTAAAATGAATTTCTGGCAGTTGTGTATGGGACTATCGTGAATAGAATTATATGATGGTTAAATGGATAAAATATTTTTATTAGAAGTAGTTATAAGTAATTGAATTTTTCCCATTTTCATAGTTTAGCTACATTGCCTCCAACCATCAATGAATGATAACAAAAGGGATTTAAAGTTAATTTCATATAATAGTAGATTTCTGTGGGGAAACCAGTGTTCTGTATATTCTTCCTGTAATATGATTTCATTGAACTTTTTTATAGCTCATTCTCTTCACTTAGATCCCATCTGCATCACCAGCTTGTTTGTTTTCCTTGGGATTAAGGATTGCGTTAATAATAGGCCTCACAGATCCCTGTGGCAATGCAAATGCTAAAATTTAAAAGAGATCACTCACACCAGAGGTGAAGTAATCCCTAGAGAAAAAAAAACATATTTTCTTCTTTGCCTTATTTATTCCATGATGTGTTGATAAGTTGAATGAGTAAAAACATGCTTGTGTGTATTGGTTTTGAGGCAGTTTTCTAAATTTTAGCATTCAACCTTTGCTTTTATCCCATTCTTTAAATATGCATAATTTATGTGCATGTATGTATATGTTGTATTTTATTTGATTGGCCATCATTAAGAGAAGAATATGTAAATATAGCTAACAATCTTTCAAATGATCACTAAGAAGCTGCAATTAAAAAGTTATGTGTATTCACCCATTAAATTTGTAAGTGAAATAATCTATCACATAGTATGCAACTTGTAAAACTAAAATAGTATATTAACTTCAAGTTCATTAAAAATTCCTTTCAATAAGTAAGGGTGGGGCAAAGGTAGGTTTACAGTTGTAAGTATGCAAAACACAGGATTCATTCTTGTATTATTAATTACCCATATTTTGCCATGTATAATGCACATATTTTTGCCCAAATTTTTGAGGGAAAAATAAGGATACAAATTATACACCGGTAGTGTTAAAACATGAAAGTGCATTATACTAGGTAAAAGACGGTAATAATTGTATTTTTTTCCAGATGAATAAATGTAAACCTACTTTTTTCCCACCTTATATTATTACATGCACAGTAACATGTAATATAGGTAATTCTGTGTTGAATTTTGCATGAACAACTTTTATTTTGATTTTATCATGTTGATGTTTGGATAAGCTATATATGTATTTATGTGTTTGTTTATATACTTGTTGATATACGTCACCTCATTATTAGTGTATCTTAAGCTCTCACACCTTGCCTTATCTTTGCTGTCTCACACCTTACTATCTTTGCTATTGATTGAATTCATTAAATATTACCACTGAGCTGACTTTAGTAGAAATACTTTGAGTTAATTGAAACCCACTAGGATTTTGGCTTACAAACTGCAGTATGGAAAACAGTAAATAGACTACTAGGGAGTGACATAGCAAAAACTCATTAAAAATGCTAATTAGCAAGCTGAATCTTTCTGACATACCCACTTCACTAATCCGCTAGCTAAACACATCATAAAAATGTGCCTGCCTTGTAAGTGAGCAAATATCCAGGGGAAGCATGTTTTAATTTCCAGATTACTTTAAATTAACTGAATGCAGAACAGCTCAGAATATGAAAGGCTGCATTATTGAAATTGTATTTTAAGTACCTAAATGAACATTAGAGTCCAATCATACTGTTGCCTTAACTTAGGCAGAATTCTTGACTGTTTCTATGTTTACCCCCATTCTTCTCTGTACCCTCTCTTTGCACTGAACAATGTATTCACTTATTTATTTTTTTACAGATTTCAGTACACTTGTTACATCTCTTTTTTTTTTACATTTTGCATTCTTTTATTATACTACATAATTACAAATATGATCTAGACTACTAGATAGAAAGTTCTATAAAGTCAGGTATTCAATGTTTTCTTCTTACCAAATGATGCTCTGTTTGAGAAAGTGTCGAATCTAAAAGTAAATACTTTTAACTTTTTTAGTGCTTCACTAGGCCTTTGCAAACCTGCTCAGGTGTTGGACAATGGTGTCTGGCTGGTGTCCCACTGAACACAATTCTTACTTCTAGTGTGTGTGTGTGTGTGTGTGTGTGAGAGAGAGAGAGAGAGAGAGAGAGGAAATATATTCTCCTAAAATACATTGTACAAATTTATTTTAATTTCTTAAAAAGCTGATATAAAAATAGTTTTAACAAACGTGAAGAAGGACTTTGGCTCTAATTTCTTTTCATGCATGAAACTTGTTACTTATTTTTATGGCAACTGATTTTTGATGTTTTCTAGTTCTTCCTAAAATGACTTTCCAGTTTTTAGTTCTTCATTTCTTTACTATACTTCTTTTTAAGAAAAATTCTTTCAACTGTTTCTTGCCTAAAAAATGTATTTATTTTGACTTTATCAATGAAGAATATTTTAATTTATTTATAAAATTTTAACTTGAGACTTATTTTTCTCTCATAACTTTTAATATCAACTCACTGTTTACTGACTCCCAAGGTTTATTTGGTATAGTGAGTTGTCATTCTAATTCTTTCTCTTTTTTGGGTAATATTTTCTGATCAGATAGCTTTTAATGAATTATATTTTTTTGTGAGTTGGATACACTCTGCATAGGTGTACTTTTCTATACAAATATTCTGATAGAGATGTTCTGAGCTTTATAAATATCTGGGTCAATGTCTTTTGATTAAAAAAAATTCTAACCTATCATCCCTCAAACATTTGTAACGCCCCGTTCACCATGTCTCATATTTTTCTGGGATTCCAATGGTAAGAATGATAGATTGTATGATATTTTTCTACAGATTTCAGATTATCTGTTCTTTTTCTTCTTTTTAAATTTTACTTTATAAATCAAACAGTGTTTATATTTACAACTCATTTTCAACTTCATTGAACTTTTCTCTGTTGATTACCAAAACATTTATTTTTTGCATAACACTTTTTCTTTTGGCTTATTTATTGACTTTCACCTCTTTCCTATATATCATAAATATTGCTTGCTTTATTTACTACATTACTTAATGTATTTATATTAGTTATTTTATGTCCATATTTCCAAAATTGATGTTATCTTTCTTGTTCCATTGACTCTTTTGTTTTTTAATGTGTCATGTGGTCTTGCTTTTTTGTGTGCTTTGTAATTTTTTACACTTGAATGCCACACATTTTGGTAGAATAATAATAGAAATTGAAAAGTAATAATTTTATACAGAAAATTATAAGCCCATTCTTCTATCAAGTGGAATATTTTCAGAGGTAGTCAGATCTGTTTTGAAATAAACTTCTTATCATCATCAGCAGCAGCAGCAGTATCTTGCATTTGCTATGTCCTGTTCATTGCATACTTCAAATGATTTGAGTTCAGGACCAGACGCTTCTGTTTTGCTGGGCAACTAATTTCAGTTAGCTTTCCTTGCCTTTAGCCTTCGGCTTGCCCTGGGCTATTGCAACTCAGAAGAGATTTTTCTCCTCAATTCTCCTGTCCCTCATCCAGAGGCAAATGTCCAGTGTTTGATACTCAGTATAAGACACAGAGAATTTCTCAGTCATTAATGGCCCCCAAGACTGTCTCTGTCACCTCTCTTGCTACTACAGCTATAGAGGGCTGCTGCCTTGGATTAAGTTAAAACCTGAAGTGCTTGTCACATTTATATGCTTTCGACCTTGCCCCATAATTTCTCCAGGTCTGACACATCTCTGCCTCACAAGATGGTCCCTCCTGGTGACCCATTTGCCTGCAGTCTTTTGATGAGCAGTCAGTGGATACCAGTGGAAAGAACTGTCTGATTGTTAAGTCTGTCTTTAAGCCTATTACTGTAGAGGGTTTATATTCTCATGCTAGCCCTCACTTGCACATTAAAAGTCAATTACGTTCTCACCTGCTTTCCTCCTACCAAGCCTTCCTCTACCTCTTATTGCTTCACCCAAGATAAAAGCAGCTGCAGCTTTGTCCATAAGAGTTTCTCACTTCTTATGAAATGTGTTTAGTATCAATTTTCCTGTAGAAGCCAAATTTCTAGTCACCATTTTATAAGGGACTGAACCCCCTTTAGAAAATGATATTAGTGTGTTCATTGTTTTTTAAATTGTTGTGTTTTATTGGTTGATAATCACCTTTTTATGAGCCTGGATTTATGACTTTTATTTTTATATATTATGCATTATTATAACATATTTGCAGCATAAATGATTATCAGTGGGTGAATTCACAGCATCAACCACCTTTTTATTATTTAACTACACTTGTTTCCAAGAAAAATGATAGAAATTTTCTTAAACCGATATGTTTTCCATAGTTTAAAGAGAAAAGAAAAACAACCATAGATCCTGAACATAATCAAACCTGATGCTACAACACTGTGGAAGGATCAGGGCTCATGAAAAACCAGACTAAACAAATGCTCAAAAGGCAGCTCCTCTCTCTGACTTTCTCTTCAGTATGGTCATATGCAAGACCATGTGGACAAAAATGCTAGTCAACCTCTTTCCCTTGCATTACACTTTTGCACAGTGTCTCTTGGATAATTTGGAAAACTGCTGTTTAGTAACTACAGTGAAATTGGCATTTTAATTTCCTGAGGCTTCCATTACACAGACGCAGCAATCTAGGAATGTCTGTGGACAGCTTATGACACATGTGGGTGCCAGCATGAGCTAATGAAACAAAAATCTCAGAAAGATGTGCCGATAAGTAATGGTTGCAAAAATAATTTTAATCTACTATTTACACACAGATGTTTCGATGGGCTTTGGTTGCTTTGGTTTGTATGTGAATCCTACACTGGTCACTGAATTAAATTTCTGAATATGTCAATATCTGTGTTCACTAACTGATGGAATAACCCAGAAACTGAGCTAATAAGCTGTATAACAATTTACATATTTTACAAATTTTTAGAAAAGATGGCATGTGTTTGCTGTAATAGGAGTTAAAATTTATATCCTACAAATAAGGAAACTGTGAAATACTAAGGAAATAAACAAAAATCACATTACAAAACAGCTACAGAGTACACCAAGTGAGAAAACTGTAATAACATAGACTCCTCATTCACTTTTTTATCTCCATTTTATTATCACTGGGAAAAAACATAAAATCAACATTTTAGATTTTATTATCTAAAACTAACTCAAATGTGTTCATTGTCAGCATTTAGCTGAATTGCACACTGAATAGAATCTAAATCATAGGAAAAAAATCAGGAAATACACTCGAATTAATTTTACAGTTTAAAACCAAGCATTATAGTTCTAAAAATACAGACAAAAAATACCAAAAATTTTAATTCCTTTTCTTGTTCTAGAGTAATTTTTAAACACAAGATATCCTACTTTTATCAAAATTCAAAATTAGTTATACTGATATATTTCTGCAGTAACAACCCCTAATTTTCCATACCCCTTTCTATCTACTTGTGTAGCCTCTCCTACCCTGACTCTAGGCTTTTCAATGTGAGTTCTTTTCACCAATGGGACAATAAAAAATCCTTGGGAAGCAGAACTTTAAGCTTGCTGTCTTTATACTCAGTCACTATTCCTTCCACTAGGCAAAATCAGCAAGGCTACCTACGTACAGAAGCAGGTCCCATTTGGAAAAAGACCAAGTCTGAGATGAAGTTATAAATCAGACAGCAAAGCAACCCCCACTTTGTGATCAAGGGACATACATGAGCTCAGCCGAGATCAGCCAAACTATGTGCAGATCAGAAGAACCACCCAGCTGAATCTGGCTCAAAACTCCTACCCACTTAATCAGGAGCCAACATAATTGACTGATATTTTAAGCCACTATGTTGTATGTCTCTTTATGCAGCTCTATTAATTCATACAAGCTGATCTAAATGTTTTTCTACCCCTATTTCTATTAACCTGCTAAATGCTGTGTATTGAAAACTATATATTGAAATAAAATAGTATTAGTTGTATCCTAGTTTATATTTTTATTTTCCACTTCTTATATATCTAGTAATCATCATGAAATCAAAGGGTGTTGTTTTTGTTTTATTTTTATAAGTTAGATTTTTTAAAAAAATAATGAGTAATAAGTTATATTTATTTTCTGATAGCATTTACTATTAAAGACTATAATTTAAACCATGTAACTCTTCATGGACAAGTCTTTCTTTTTACTCAAAAACCTCTATAATCTAATGAAGTTGAACATTCTGTCAATATTTTGTTAAATCTGACTATAAGCAAAAACACATAAAGAAAGACACAGACATTGACACTGGGATTGTTAAACTGCACGGAATCACTAAATTATCATTCTCATGTATTTTGTTTAAACAAAACAAATGTGCCTCTAACATCATAAAAAGAAATGCGCATAATAAAGGATGTTAGCAAAATATGTCACCTGTAAAATAAACTATATTAGCAGTAGACAAAAATTAAAACAACTAAAATTAATGTTCATATCTTGACAAGGTAAATAAAGTTGCATGCTAATTGAGCAGTGAACTTATTTAGATTAAGATGTGTCTATACGATGCAGTGCTAAATTATCATGAGAAATTACAACTGGGGCCTGTATTTATTGTTTCCTGATCGCAATGCCCTGAGAAGAGCAGAAGTGCACACATACTAAGTAAGTGTGCATTGTATCGTTCCACACTGAGGGGGAAAACACTAAAGACAAACTAACAAATACATAGACCAACCTCATGTTATATCTCGAATTTCTTAGAATAACCTATATGTAAATTTTTTATTCCAATCATATTTCTTACTATATAAATAAAACCATAACTCATTTTAAACCACAGTAAAGTCACAAAATGAATTTAAATAATCTAATTATTAAGGTAAGTGTATAGTGAATTGTCATTGACAAACGAAAACAATGATAAAAATCATAAAAGATAAATAAAAAATGGATAATATATATATATATTAGTTTTAAGGTTATGCTATTTCTTCTGCAAAGCAATAGTTAAATGATTCATAAATGTCAGGTTTTTAAAAATGTATTATTATATTTTTAAAATGTCAGGTTTTATTACATTTAACTTAATGTTAGCTAAGCCACACTGAATGTGCTTTAGCATACGTGTCCCTTCAATAATATGAGCCAAAAGATAAGGATTCATTTCCAAAGTGTATTCACATAAATAACATGCTTTTAAAAGAAGCAATGAGTACATAGAGAATGGGGAAATGAAAGAACTTACATGTACAGCTCAAGGAGATGAACTAAAGTGGGGAGAATGCCAGAGGGTTGGAGGTTCTAGGGCAGAGGGGGATAAAAGGCAGGAAAAAATGAAACAACTGTAATAGCATAATCCATAAAATATACTTAAAAAGAAGCAATAAGTAAAAACAGTAAAAAGGAAATATATTACTACTCTTTGACTGGTTTTATAACAAAAAATATCCTTCTATAAAATTTTATTGTACAAGTATCCCAATTTTTTCTGCACAGCATGTCTGCATCATTGTATGGTGATACATATTTAATTGTGAGTAAACCAAAGAAAAACAATCTGGAAGTTTAAGTACAAAATATGATCAGTTTTCTTTGGTGGTGGGAATGCTAGATATTATTGACTCTTTTATGTATACTTGTCTATATTATCTGTTTCTTTCTAATAAGCATCCATTACTTTTATAACTTAAAGGGTCTATTTATATTTGGAAGAAAAATAACATGAACATATTTTAATCTGAATCTTAAATATAATGGTCATTGCATGATTAATCTATTCAAAATTGATCTGAGCAAGATATATTTAATAGTACTTTTTAAGTGTTTGGAGAGCATTATTCACTAATTGGAAGCATCTATCAAAATTTTAAGTCCACTTGTGGAAATTTTCTAAATTTTAGATAAAATCAATTTTTACAGTAAATTAAGGTATCCTTGGCTTTTTATTTACATTAAGAGTTCAAAGTTCTTTTCTCTTAATTTCTTCACGGTCTGAGTTGAAAATGGCTAGTATCAATATTGACTGGTTCTAAGTTTCCCTTCTTTGGGAAAATTACTCGCTACTACCTTGTAGTGTATAACACCCATCCTTCAAGAGACTGAGAACTTTACTAAGTGACTTAAACAGTGTTACATTTTCTCAAAATAATAAAATATCTGGGGGTGTGTGGCTCTTATGATTTTTTAAAATATCTTTGTGGAAATAAAACTGATAAATAAAAACAGTGCATACAGGTATGTTTAGTATACATAATTTGATGAGTTTGGGCACATACATGCACCCATGAAACCATCACCACATCAAGGTACTAAAATATCCATTACATCCAAAGGTCTCCTCATGCTGCCCTTTTCTGAGGGGGATGGAAAGGGAAAGAACACTTTATAGGAGATCTACCCGCATGGCAATCTTTTAAGGGCACCATGCTGTACTAACCGTATCACAGACAGTAGGGTACACAGCAGATCTCTAGGATGAACTCATCTTGCATAACTGGGTGATGCCATCTACAAGGGTGAACTCTCTGTGGCTGTTTCCACAGCATCCATCCTGCAACTTCAGGCACCCTACTCATAGCCAACACAGAAAGAAGGGGGAAACAGACGACACCAGCAAAACCACCACCTTGTATCAAGAAAGGAAAAGCTTTCCTTGAAGCTTCCCAGCAGTTTTGCTTTTTATTTCCATGGTAAGAATCATTTTATTGGTCATTTTGAGCAGCAATGGAAACAGAGTAGCAAGGATGTAGTTTCTCCAATCTCTGGAGTGAAGCTGGTAAGAGAGAAGTCACTTGGGAATGGGTGTTGAGTTAGCTAACTATTTCTCAGTCTCTTTTTGAAATGTTGCTTGGTTCTAGGTTTTATTCATCAGTTCTCAAGTGACACAACATTTGCTCCTTAAGCAATCCCTTACATAATCATCTACCTAATGCTACCTCTTCCCCAAACCACACCTATACCTCACCTCTGAGTTCCACATCCATATACTCATATACTACCAACCAGAGTTCTTCCTCCACGAGTAGCATAGATATTAGATGTATCAGACAATCAGTGTGCACCATTCTGTACAACCACTAACAAAAAGCCATCCCCTGACTCCCAACAGAACAATCACCAAGAACTACTCACAGATAATAGATCCAGCCCATGTGATCTGTTCAGTTAAAGTTAGAAACCCAGGCCTTCACATTGACTCCCCCAGCTCATCACTCATGATGACTTGATTATTGAAGATTTCAAGCTACTATTCAACCCTGTCCTCCCCCTTACAGATATAATTGCATTTGTAGGTCTTTGTTTTCTGACCCTTGAACTATTGCAAAATCCTCTTGCCTCAAACCTCCAGTATCTTTATACCCCAATACCTCTTTAAATAACATCATGTATGCTACTTTTAAAATATAAAAGACTGACACTGCTGCTCCTTCAGTAAAAAGCCCTTTCATTGATTGTTAGTACTAAGTACCAACATTTAAATATGGGATTCACTTGCACTTCTCTCACCTGTCGCCTTCATTGCTCCAGTCATACTAAACTGTTCGCAATTACATGCAAGTTTGCAGAAATGTAATACCAAACTGGGCATGAACTTGAATCATTAATCTTCCTGTAAATTCTGGTTTATTCTGTGTAACCTATTACTGTGACATTTGTAATATTTAAAAAATCATTTTCTCCATGAACATTATAACCCACCTTACCTACTTGGTTAGCATTCCACTTTTCCATTCTTGAACTTGAATTATTGAACTAAGTCATTTATTTACCCTTTGATTCTCATACTGAAATATGAGTGTTTTGGAGGCAATAAATCTCATTCCCCTATGAATATTCAAGGCCTAGGCCCTAGAGTCTTACAGAGCATGCAGCCCAATAAGAATGGTGGTCTTGTTAGAAGGGATACCAGTGCATTCTCTCTCATTCATTCTCATTCTCTCTCCCTCTCTCTCTCTCTCTCTCTCTCTCTCTCCCTCTCTCCCTCTCTCTCTCTCTCTCTCTCCCTCTCTCTCTCTCTCTCTCTCCCTCTCTCTCTCTCTCTCTCCCTCTCTTTTTATTCATACACAGCTATGGGACAACAGACAGAAGGTGCCATCTGCAAGGCAGGAACAGACCTCTCACCTGCCAATAATTCTGCTGGTACCTTCATCTTGGGCTTGCAGTCTCCAGAATCCGGAAAAAATAAGTGTCTCTTATTCCAGGCATACAGTCTGTGTTTTGATGTGGCAGCCCAAGCACAATAATGAAATTTGTGGATCAATTGTTTACCTAAGATCACCTGATGAACAGTATAGATTGTGCTACTAAAATTAATCAAAGACCTGCTTTTCCACGGGCAAGCAAAATGTGTGAAGACTAAGTTTGCGGCAAGTACAACATAAGGAAATTTGCATTGCATTTATTAGCAAGTTTAGCAGATTGGCAGATTGTATGGGTAAGAGTTAATGGGTCTGCATAGTTTAACTCGTGGTTATATTCAGAATCTATATCAAGAAACAATGTAAACTTAGTTTCCAGAATCAAAGACTCTATTTTTAAATTTTGTTTTCTTTAGGTTCCTTTTAATGCACATAACTCAGAAAGACTAAATATATCAGTAATTCTTGTTCACAGCTCAGGGGCTTTTCTTTTGTGGGTTAGAGATTAATAGGCTTTATGTAAGTTACTTTTATTTTAAATTTAAGTACAGTTAGTCACTTACTAAGTTACTATTTTGAACATCTGCTAACTATACAGTTAAACTTCATAAAAATGAACCTGGAAATAAGTAAGTTTTCGATCTGTGTTGTCTTTTCTCTTACTTTGTAAGTATAGTATACTTTAAATAATAAAAACAAAGACACGATGAATAAACAAGTTTAAACATTCCTCAGCAAATCCACACACAAGATGAATAAGGTATGTAAGAAGATTCCATTGAGAAAAAAAATCAACAATTTGCCATCCTCTTGTCCATGCCCATGAATCCTGTTTCCTTTTTGTTCTATCCCATCCCCCCGCCAACCTCCCGCCTCCTGCCAGCTGTCACCCTGCTCTCCATCCATCAGTCTGTCCCAAGTTTCCTTGTTCAGTGTGTTCACTCGATTCCACACATGAGTGAAATCATATGGTGTTTGCTTTTCTCTGACTGGCTTATTTCACTTGGCATAATGTTCTCCAGGTCCATCAGTACTGTCACAGAGGGTAAAAGTATCTTCTTTTTTATGGTCGAGTAGTATTCCATTATGTAAATGCCCCATAATTGTTTTATCAACTCATCTACTGACAATTAGGCTGCTTCCATATCTTGGCAATTGTAAATAACACTGCAGTGAATATAGGGGTGCTTATGTTCTTTTGAATTAATGCTTTGGATTCCTTTCAGATATATTCCCAGAAGTGGAATAGCTGGGTCAAAAGACAGATCCATTTTTAATTTTTTGAGTTATCTCCATACTGCTTTCCACAGTGGCTGCACCAGTCTGCATTCCCACCAATAGTGCACTATGGTTCCCCTTTCTCCACATCCTCACCAGCACTTACTGTTTGTTGATTTACTGATGATGGCCACTCTGACAGGTATGAGATGGTATCTCATTGTGGTTTTAATTTGCATTTCTCTGATGATTAGTGACATTGCTGGGAGAAAGTGGGCATAAGGAGACTAAATGGTAATGGGAAAAATACAATGAAGATTAAATTAAGGAAAATAATTTGCAATGTTTTTATCTATGTGGGAAATCACTTTAAGTAGATTTTTATGATGATTATTATTGTTTGAAACTTTAAAAAAACAAAGAATGATGACAGAATAGGTACTGGAATTTCAGTAAGATTCCTGGATTGAATCCAGACTCTGCTTCTTATTTTCTTTATGACATTGGGAAAATTAACCTCTCTGAACTTTAATTTCTTGCACAGTTAAAAGGAAACAATTATGGGATGCACCTTGTAGGTTGATGTAAAAATTGCATGAGTTAGTGCATGTTAAATGTTTGGTATTCTGACTGACACCTAATAAACATCCAATGAGAGGTAGTTATTTAATAAAAGTATTAGTAACTATCCATAACTTTACATTGATATTTAAAATAAACACAACATATTTTCATTAGGCAAATAGAGAATATCTTCCTGACATATAATAAATTTCAGAGTTATGTTTTAGTTCATTTCATCCCTATGATCATCTGGGATTTTGAACTTTTGACCACAAAGAGATTTAGCCTATAAATATAAGTGTGTGCAACACCTTTTTGATATACTGTGTAGAGCAAAGAATTTATGTTTTACCAATATGGCAAATTCTGCCATGATACACAGTTTCTGTACTATACAGAAAAGTTGTTGAACTCAGGAAATTACCAGGTTACCTTGATATCAATTTATTTTCTCACACACACATACACACACACACCCCTGAAACTAAATGTATCCCTGAATAAACAGCCACATGGTGAAGACTCATAGAGCAATTTAAAAATTATTTAAAAATACATGAAGCGACATCCTCTTAAAGAAAAAGCTCAAAAATATACATTTCATATGTCAATAAAATACTATCTTAATTTCCTTTTTTTTTCATATATACAAACACTTTCTAATTTGATCATCTAAGAGATGTTTTGGAGTTAATAATAAAGAATAGTTGCTTTAGGGTGTAATATTAATGGAAACTTCTAACTTTAAAAAAAATAATCCATGAATGTCCTAGTCAAGAGATTTAAAAAAGGGCCAGCATAGCGGTGGGGAGAAGTTATTATCATTAACGACTTTTCAACAACAGTGGCAGGGTTCCAAGGCAGTCTGCTGCCTGCAGATTCGTTAGCTCCTTCATGGAATATGTCACAAGGGAGGTATTTTTGAAGCATAACAGAAGTGTGTGAAAAATCTCAATATGATGCATGGGCATAATCTCCTCCTTGCAGATGTTAATTCCCTGCTTGTTGCAGCTACAGAGCAGGTGCCAACGTGCCTGTGAATGCTCCTTCCCGCTGGACAGTATGTAAGAATCCTGGAGCACGCTAGATGCCATGGATATGTGATAAATCTTAGTAGTTCAAAAGGCTTTTCAAATGCATGGGTAATTTTTGATGATATTTAGCCCCCTTTAACTTGAAAAAATTAAATGCAGTAATAGAGGCTGTGTGTGTGCTCTGAGCTTGGAGGAGAGATTTGTCCTTGTCCTGTTGTCGCTGATGAATTCTCAGGAAAGGCAAATAATCGTTGCTACCACATACCTTTGACATTGTCTATAGTTTCAAAAATGCTGCCCTTTTTTTCACAAAACGTTTTTGACAAAGACATCATAATAGTGGAAGAAAAACTGAAGAAAAAATTTAACTTTCCAGGTCACATAGGGTAACTTTGTAATCTGAAGGTGATAGAAATGAGCAAAAATGCTTCTGAAGAACTGTAAAAGCTAGGATCAAAAGGAAGTTCATATCCTCCTTATAAAAAATTAACATAAATGAGTTTTCAAGATCAATATACACTTCTGCACTAACAGCTCATGGTAAAATAAGCGGCATTCTTTTAATACAACCGATGACCTTAGCTACCTAATATAATGATTATTCTGTTTGAACAAATACAGAAGAAAATGAGTTTTCTAAATGTTGTCATCGAATTCTAATTGCCTAGTAT
Source organism: Phyllostomus discolor (assembly GCF_004126475.2). Taxonomy (NCBI): domain Eukaryota; kingdom Metazoa; phylum Chordata; class Mammalia; order Chiroptera; family Phyllostomidae; genus Phyllostomus; species Phyllostomus discolor. The sequence continues at coordinate 15,696,958 of NC_040905.2, read as the reverse complement.
TAGCCTAAGCACATTTTTCATATATTGAAAACTTCCATTAATATCCTCTAGAATTATGAATGCAAAAAATAAAGTAGACCATTATTGATTTTTCATGTGTGCAGGACATAGTTTTACAAAACTTGGATGTGTAAAATAATTTCATTTCTACAAAAACTAGAAGAAAATACTCTTATTTTCCTCTTTTGACACACGAGGAAACTGAAGAAAAGACAAAGCACATTGCATTCCCATGCAGGTAATTTGTGCTACATCTAGGATGTGAGCCAGTTTCCAATAACATTATTTTTTATTTATTTTATGCATTTTATTTATTATGCTTATTATACTTGTCCAATTTTTTCTCCTCTTTATTCCCCTCTGCCTTGTGTTCCCCCTCCCACCAGCATTCCCCCACCTTAGTTCATGTCTATGGGTCACATAAGTCCTGTGGCTTCTCCATTTCCCATGCTGTTCTTAAACTCCCCCATCTGTTTTGTATCTACCATGTTTGCTTTTTATTCCCTGTACCTTTTCCACTATTCTCCCTCCTCCCCTTTCCTACTGATAATCCTTCACGTGATTTGCACTTCTGTGAATCTGTTTCTGTTCTAGCTGTTTACTTAGGTTTTTTGTTTTCTTTTGTTTTGTTTTCTTTTTTTTTAGGTTTGATTGTTGATAGTTGTGAGTTTGTTGTCATTTTACTGCTCATATTTTTGATTTTCTTCTTTTTTCTTAGGGAAGTCCCTTTAACATTTCATATAATAAGGGCTTGGTGATAATGAACTCCTTTAACTTGACCTTATATGGGAAGCACTTTATCTGCCCTTCCATTCTAAATGAAAGCTTCGCTGGATAGAGTAATGTTGGATGGAGGTCCTTGCCTTTCATGGCTTGGAGTAATTCTTTCCAGCCCCTTCTTGCCTGCAAGGTTTCTTTTGAGAAATCAGCTGACCGTCTCGTGGGAACTCCTTTGTAGGTAACTGTCTCCTTTTCTCTTGCTGCTTTTAAGACTCTCTCCTTATCTTTAATCTTGGGTAAGGTAATTATGATATGCGTTGGTGTGTGCTTCCTTGGGTCCAACTTCTTTGGAACTCTCTGAGCTTCCTGTACTTTTTGGAAGTCTATTTCCTTCACCAGTTGGGGAAGTTTTCCATCATTATGTTTTCAAATAAGTTTTCAATTTCTTGCTGCTCTCTTTTTTTTCTGGCACCCCTATGATTCAGATGTTGGAATATTTAAAGTTGTCCCAGGGGTTCATAAGCCTTTCCTCATTTTTTTGAATTCTTATTTCTTTATTCTGTTCTGGTTGAATATTTATTTCTTCCTTCTAGCTCAAACCGTTGATTTGAATCCCAGTTTCCTTTCCATCACTGTTGGCTCCCTATACATTTGCCTTTATTTCACTTTGTATAGCCTTCACTTCTTCCTCTATTTTGTGGTCATATTCAAACATTTCTGTGAACATCCTGATGACCAGTGTTTTGAACTCTGCATCTAATAGGTTGGCTATCTCTTCATCATTCAGTTGTATTTTTTCTGGACTTTTGATCTTTTATTTCATTTGGGCCATATTTTTTTTCATCTCGAGGCACGTGTTATGTAGTAAGGAGTGGAGTCTTAGGTGTTTGCCAGGGCAGGGCATCCCAGAGCAGGCAACCCAAGTTACTTCATTGTGTGCTGTATGTGGGGGAGGGGTCCAAGAGGGAACAATGCCACTTGCTTGGCTCTCTGCCAGCTTTCAGTCACTTCTTCCTCTACCCACAAGCAAATCAGGCCTTTCCGGTGCCGATTCCCTGGTGGGTGGGGGATCTGTGTACATTTAAGGACCCTGTGGGTCTCTCCCACAAACTCTTCTGTGAGGTTGGGAGTTTCTTCCATTGCAACAACATCCACAGATTTTTTTTTTCAATCAGAGGTTTGAAGCTTTATTTTCCCACACTGGAACCCTGGGTTGAGAGGTCTGTCTCACTCCCCAGTTGTTCCTCCTGGTTTATCTGCATGAAAATGTGGGGCAGCCTGATCCTCCAGCCACCAGTCTCTGCCCTCCTACTGGTCTGGATGAATATTTCTTCTTTAACTCCTTTGTTCTTGGACTTCCATACAGTTCTATTTTTCTGACAGTTCTGGATATTTTTTGTTTCTAAATTTGTTATTGTCCTTCTTTTGGTTGTGCAAAGAGGCAAAGTATATCTACCTACACCTCCATCTTAGCTGGAAGTCTATCAATAACATTATTTTTCTCTAAGTGAGTCTGATTTTTTTTCTATTCAGCAGTTAGTTTAGGGTCAGATCATCTTAATCCAGAGACTGAGAATATTCAAGTGAGTTTTTAAACATTATCCTTGGAAATCCATCTACTGTCTCCTCAGCTCCCTGAATTCCTTAGCCTTCATTTTTTAACCTTTCCCCATTAGCCACTAACAACCTGAAAAATTCTTTAAGACACAAAGCAGTATTAGATGAGTTTTAGCTAACCTTATTGAACTTTCCTTTTTCCTAGGATTATGCCCCCTTAAATCATGAATTACTTGGTAGCTTTAACTTATCTTCAAACATAGACTTATTTTTCTACTTGAGTTCCACTTTTCCAGTTATTTCCATTGAGTGATTATTTCTTCTACATCTGTTTGTTGATCTATAATAAATGGATATGTCATTTACAACAGGTAAATTTTATTTATCTCTGCCTCATGCATTTCCACCAACTCAAATACAATACCACATATTTCAATAAAACCTCGCCTCTTTCTTAATATATTTAACATTAACAAAAATAAGCAAGCTCAGAAAAAAAGATGTACACAAACAATATATATTTGCATATTTTGGATTTTTCTTTTTCTTTTTTTTACCAATATTTCAGCTTATCTTCCAAGTAGCTAGACTAACATGTCCAGATTATACATCATGGTATACATAAATCGTACTTAGAAAAAAAAGCTTGTATTTTTAAATTCATAAATAATAATTTATAAAAAAGTATAAAGACTTCTTTTAAAAATCATGCTAAGCTACCTATTTTTTCACACTAAATCTTCAAAATTTGGTGTGTATATCATACCGAACAGCACATCTCAATCCAAGCTAACCACATTTCAACTTCTCTTTAGCCACTTGTTGCTAACAGCCATCATATTTGAAAGCACAAGTCTAGTTCCATTTTAATAATATCTCTGTAACTAAGTATGGAAATCAATAAAAAAAATCATAAATCAAAGAGGAGAATAGTCTAGTTAATGTAAACATATACTATTATAATTTGTTCATTTTATACTCTTCTGTATTCCTTATCTTTATTAGAATTAGCATAGATTCATACTTTCCACCAATGATTACTTATTTCAAATCTAGAAGAATAAAACTTCAGATTTTTCTGTTGAAAGATGTTTATTTTATTAAATAAGCCTATAAAAGAATAGAGAATTACCAAGAATTTGCCTGTTGGTGGCTTAAATCAAGTTTCTCATAGATTTTTACCAAGGAAATAAATTCCTATACTACATAGTTTTAGACAATATAACATTTGGAGGAATGTGGACATATTATATTCATCTCCTAAACTCAAAGACACATACAAGATTGACTAGAGTAGACTATTTGCTTATTTTTATTAAAATAAAAATAGTTTTCTTCAGTTAATAATATTTCCCATGAAAAATTAATTTTTTGACTGGTGCTGGTGGACAATTTCTAATCTGATGTGTGCATCTGGAGAGATTCTATAATACATGTGTGAATGGTAATAATCTTCTATTATAGGTGGTTTCCAAATGATCAGAAAAGCAGTAAAATTATAATTTAATTCCAAAGTGTCATTTGTTTTGGTACATTTGAATTGCATAATCTATGCTTCATTTTATGCAATGCCAACAGCAGCTTCCACTAAACTATGTAATCATTTTCTCTGAGATATTCACCTTTTGAACTACTAAATTTTATAGGGGGACATTTGAGGAATATTTGGAGATATGTTAGGAAAAAAGGTTAGGAAGATATTAAAACATAACTCTTTTACTTATATAGCTATGAATTGATATTCAAAGGTCATAGTACCAGGTTTATTATCTTTGAAACACAAATTCATCATTTGTAACATTAGAAAAATATGTAACATACACGTCATTGGAATACAAAGCTGAAACTATTCTTGCTGGCGGATTTCTAGTTTCATTAAATCATAGAAAATGAGTTTTATGAACAATCCTCCAGATGGGCAAATGTTCACATGCCACACAACATTTCACAGATTTATGTGAAAAGCAATCTGTAACCAGATGCATACCAGGGACGAGAAAATGAATCTACAGATACACACGAATTGCCATTAGGTGTACAGCTGTACGAATTTGATGTCTTCCTTCCAGTGGGTTTACCTGCTGCCTCCTTACATTTTGTCAGCTAGGTGATTAATAGTAATTAACTTTTACAAGAAATTAAACTGCTAAACATAAACAGGTGTCTTTTTAGGTGTTTTTTTTCTTTGCATTGTCAATATGTGAGCATAACTTGTGCATTTATAGTTTTACTCAAAGCAAAATATTAATTTTACATTTCCCACAATTCTCACACCCAGAAATATAAGGTATTCCAGACTCACATACAGTTTCATACAGTGTCACATGATTCCTTTACTTATTCTTTTGTACAGCAATGTAAGTGTAATTAATATAAAAATGATTATCAAAAGTATTTTGGTCAAGATTAAAATGCTTTTGTCCCTTACCTAAGCAGAGATAATTTACTATTAATGTGTTTTCAAATATCTATTCCTTAATCTTTTAATGATACCATATACATAAATACAACCTAGAATTTCCCCTCTCTCTCACCGTTTTTCCTGTACTGCTCACCTGGGCACACACCCTACCTCCCTTTTCTTTCAGAATTTACTAACCTAATTTCCCCATGCATATGGTTAATTGCCAGAATGAAAAAAATGTATAAAAGGTATCACATATTTTTTCTTCTTTTCTTTTAGAATAAAATAAAATTCTGTTAGGATATGTCTACTCTCTATAACAATTTCAAAGGCTTGACCTTAATTTTCTTAAGAGGAGAAAATATCTTGTTTGATCCAGTGTCCACAGGACTCGAGTTCTGTCTGGCATATCATGAACTTTTAAAACCTTCTAAAGTAAAACTGAACCCAGTTGAATCTGTCTGGGTTCTGTGGCAGATCTAGAGAAAATCAATTACCATTAAAGTGTAAAATATATTATTTGCTTATAGACTGCCTTTCATATTTTCACCATAGAAAATATATCCAATGAAGTGCTATGTTCTACACATCAAATTATATCACAAGAAGTAAAAGTAATAATCTTTTTTTTAGTAAATCTTGCAATGGATAGTCCATCATCCCTTTTAATGCAGTTTACATTTTAAATTCTCAGAATCATTCTGAGCTACCTTTGGATTTTCTGAAATTTATTCTATAAGCACACAATCTATTTTTCCAACAACTTAAGTCATTAATGTATTTCCCCTGCTTAGTAACCCCTTCAACACATTCTTGAACACAATGAAATCACACCAGACTGTTCTCACTGACCTACAAGTTAAATATTGGAAGTTTGAAATTTGGCAGTTGTAACAATGCTATATTCTCAAAAATGGAGGAGGTTTTTTTGCAATAAATATGCAACTTGTATAATGAATTTGTATAATGAGCTGTTAATTAGGAAATCAAGCAAATTACTGTTGGTAAAAAGAATGGCAGGGTATAAATCATTACAATTATCAGAATGTTCTAACTAAAGACATGCATAACCCCGACAGTTTCCTATCAGTGTAAATCTTTATATGGAATTGCTATTTCTTCAACAATTGCCTGAGTACAGAATAATGTGACAAATATGTAGTGTAACCACACATTCCAGGCATGCAGTGATATATTTATTAAAAATAAAATAATGACTTAGAAATAGTATTGATTTTAAAGTTGTGGTTCAGTTTTTATGTTCCCCCAGAGCTGAATTTTATTCCTGAGCTCTTCCCCCACTTTGTCTTACTTCCCTCCAGAAGTAACTGAAGTTCAATACACACCTGTTGCCTTTCCAAACCCTTAAGTTTTTGTTTCATGCCTGAAATGACTGAACCGGGTAACCATGTCTGCAAACTTGTTCTGCATGCTTACCTGGAGCTAACAATATCACACAATAGAAAATGCATGCAACTGGGAACTTACATATAACCTTCGTTTTATATTGTAACTTTACCATTTGCTCTGACAAACTCATTTAATTTGGCCATGCCTCAGTTACTCTGCTGGTGGTGAAATATATTCGGGTTGCTTAAAAAAGTACAGCATTCTTATATAATAGCTAATACAAACATTTGCTGAAAACTCTTTCTTCTTTGCAACCTATTCAGAAAGATTCCTTTATATCTTTTTATTTTTTTTCCAACCCTTCTGAAAGAGCATTGATTCGTTGGCAGGGAGGACCCGCCTGTCTATAATCACACAAGCCATTTAACTCTCAACAGATGACTGTGATAACTGAGGAGAATGTCTACACATTTCTAAATCTAGCCTCAAAATAGAGAAGGAAAACATCTTCTATATTTTATAAGCTATTAAATGCTTTATGGCAAATTACAATCACACAACAGCCGACCTCTACCAACTCATTCCAACTGGATTATTCCAGTTTCTGCAGTCTAATTATAAGTACATATCACCATGAATTACTTAATGATTTCTTGCCAATAAGATCTTTAAAAAAGGGCAAATAGCGTGTATTAATCAGCCACTTACATGTAATTGGTTGTTTCAAAAAGCAACTTTCCTCTGAAGTAAATTGAACATCCTTCTTGTAATTCTGGTTAAAAAAAACTAACTTATTTATTTTTCATATTTAGAGTAAAATGAGACTTTAGATTTTTTTCAAATCCTAGTTATTTTAAATGAGACTCATCTAGATCAACTATTTTCTGTAGTAAGTTCAAACATTGCTTATTTACTGTTTCAAAATGTAAAAATAAAATCAACATCCAATATGTTCCTTAACCATCTCAATATGAAAGTAAACTGTGCCAGGTATCATCATATCAAATAATTTTTCATTGCTACTTTTATTAAATTAAACCTACAAATTCTTCTGAGTCCAAGGTTTGTAACTCCTCACCCTCCCCCAAAGAAAGAACAGTTTCAACCCTGCTTCCTTAAGAGTAGGAAGTATAAAATATTATTTTTTTAATTTGCTAAAGCCATGTGATTCTTACAAAGTCACAGGTAGTCAAGGTAGACAAATTTATCATGCTTATTTTTACATAAAAATTTTTACATAAGCATTTACTCAGAGGGACAGCTGCTTTAGGAGACACATCTGTCCAAAAATTTATTGGTGCTTCCCTAAAAAATCTGAAATCTGAGCACCTTTAACAGCTATGATTTGACAAGGCTGTGCGGTTTCGTTATCTATATACACTGCATCTCCAAATGCGACTTCAACCTTTATTGACAGAGGGAAGAGGGGATTATTATTATTTACCTTGTGTATTCCTACATCCAGTTTTGAATGTTAGGAAGTATTTGATATTTAACAAAGCTTTTTTTCTCTACCACTTAGGTTGGATAATTTCTATTGACCTGATTTTAAGATCATCTATCTTTTTCCTCTCACTTATTTGGTTGTTGAGGCAACCCAGGGAAAATTTTATTTCTTTGTTCTAAAATGTCAGTTTTTAAATATTTACCAGTTCCCTGTTAAGACTTTTTTTAATCTTTCCATTTATATATTCCACACAGTTCCCCACACGTATATATTCTATAGAAGCACCTCAATATGTTTTGTTTTTGTTTTCTATGACATCGAACCTCATGACCCACACCTATTCTACCTCTTTTCCTTTCCAGTAAGAGACTAAATCTTTAGTCACAGAGTTTGTTACATGGACTCAGGCTAAGTCAATTCTATTCATCATCCTTGCCTACAGTGATTGTTCAGGAAACACCTGTACAATCTTAATCCAAATCAATGGGAAACCTTTTTCAGATATTTTCCTCCTACATTTTTTCTGTTTTCTAGGAATGTCATATAAAGAAGTCCCTATTATTTTTCTCCTTTGTAAAAAAAAAAGATTTATTTATTTATTTTTAGAGAGAAGAGAAGGGGGGAGATTGAGAGGGAGAGAAACATCAATGTGTGGTTGCCTCTTGTGGGTGTGCCCCCATCTGGGGACCTGGCCTGCTACCCAGGCATGTGCCCTGACTGGGAATTGAACTGGAGACTCTTCGGTTCACAGGACAGCACTCAGTCCACTGACCCACACAACCCAGGGCTATTTTTTCTTCTTTTTTCATGACACATATCTCTGGTTGCACTCATGGCTCCACCTTTGTGGAAGGAGTTGGCTTGTGAGAATGGAGCAGAAACACAAAAATCAGATAGGAGAGTGGAGACCAGAGAAGATGGATGGTCTCAACTCTATAATTCTGTTTATTTCTTAGGCCAGAAGCATTCCTGCTCTGCCTGCTGATCCTTTTACAAAGCTACCGAATTACATATTTTTCTGTCAAAGCTAGTTGGAATTTACTTGCTAACAAGTAAATGCTAGTGCTTTGATGCTTAAGTAAAGAAAATGTTATGACAAATACTAGGGTTATGAACTTTCAGAATTTTAAGGTGACCCCAAATTTGCACCATTTCATAGGCAGGTTCTGAATCCAGTGAAGAAAATACAAAAGCAGCTAGAGAAATAACCACCTTACTGATATTGCTACGATTGAAAAATAATTGGAAATCAACACAGCTTTGATACCACACCCCAGAATCACTATTATTTTCTGGACATGTGGGAAGAAAGGACATACACCAAAAATACTGTAAACCTTAACTCTTCCACCGAATAAAGGATTTTTTAAAAAAACAAATTAAACACTTTATCATAAATAAAAATGATTCAAATGTGATTTCAAGGTAAGAATTTCATGTCATGTGCATTTTAATTACTGTTACCATTTGCAATACCAGGCAACTTAGTCCAGTGATATGTATAAATACAGGGAAAAACAGGGCATGGAGTCACTTAAAAGGCCTGCAGACTAACCACAAGTCAGGACTAGACAAAGTTAAGGCAGTCATCATTTCTGTCCTTGTTCATTAGTCACTTCTGGCATTCATGTTTCCTGAGAATGTCAGTGTTTTGTCACTCAAAACATTAAAGTATATTCCTGTTATGACAACAATGGTGAGAAGAAACACTAATTATTTCATATATGATAAGAATAATTATAACAATAATATATACACACATACATATAAGATACATATACACACACATGGATGCACATATGCATATTTCTGTTTCATCACTAAAAGTTCTATACTTTCATTTAGAAACAGTCATTTTATATTTTAGCTAGCACCCTTACTAAAAGTCAGATTAAGTGCTACCCTGACTTGCTCTTCATTAAGATATAGACTGATTATTAAAACAAGTTAAAAGAATGATATTTCTCACCAAGCTTTAAAATATTAGTTTCCACTTTGCCTCAAAATAAGATGTTTTATTCATTGGCAAAATTCCCAGTTCAATAATATAAAGGGAATAAATTTTGTGCATTTGGATGGCACTTTAGTGGATTTTTAATTAAGAAATGGTAACCATCATCTAAGGGGACACATTTTATTTAGCAAGTAAAAGAACAGATCCATTAACCCCCCATAAGTTCAATACTTAGCAGTAGGGATGCATTTAAAATTACTGTTAATTTGTTCTTATGTAAAATAATGTGAGCTTAGATTATTGATTAAGAATGAAGAATGAATGAAATTTTCTTGCTATGCAGATATAACAAATATTTTGTATATTTAAATATGAAATGTGAGCATGATCAGTACTTAGCATGTTTTGTGATTAAAGAAATAGTGGGTTTGCAGCATTTTAAAGTAACTGAACACACTGTAGTGTATAACAGAAATGGCTAGTGAACACTCAAGAATTTTCTTAAGGACATATGCATCTTTGTAATTTTAGACAGTTACTTGATTGAGTATTCTCTGATGATAAAGAAGCCCCCTAAAATCAGTGGAGTATATTAAACAGTTACCCCAAACATTTTAAATGATACTTATGGTTTTGAACAGAAAGACAACAAAACCAGAAGATACGTTCCTGAATAGTGGAAGGAGTAAGTACAATGTTTTATGTGTTATGTATCAAGATGGAATTAAAACTAGGGGAAAATTTGATATTTTACTAAAACAGTCACAAATGAAACTATGTGTGAAATACATATATACAAAAGCTTAAAAGTAATGGCAAGAATATCTGAAACTTTTAGAAAAAATAATTTTATAAGTAACACTTTCAAAATGAAAAGTATCTAGAAGTTCAAGTCAATATTTAAAATACATATTGATTTGTGGAAATTCTTGTATAAGTGGTTGTTTATATTTGTAAGAGTCCATTAGCCTTTCAACATGTTTCCAAAGACGTGATCCTTATTTATTCAATAAATGGATGCTTTTAGGACAAGCGGCATGGCATATTTAATAAACACTGGCCTGTGATCTATAAGTAGAGATGGCCACTTGTTGGTGATCTAATAATAGCACTAGCTAACACTATCATGGCAAAAGATAAGAAAAGGTCAGTAGACTCAATTTCATATATTTCTTTATTAACAATGGATGCATTTACTTACAGAAAAGGAGTAAATGCATTCGTAGGTATGTAAACATATACCTACAAAGGTCTGTCCAGAAAAAGTCGAGCCATTATTAATATAAAGAAAATAGTTTGCACGACATCAGTGTAACCTGGTAGCCAGAGAGTGGACTGGAATGTGTATGCATGAACATTGACAACATCATTGTATTAGTCAGTGGGGGCAGTAGGTGCCACTGAGGGAGCATATGCACTGTGTGACTGTGGCATTCGAAATGCCTGAGCGAGTAGGGAAATGAATCTGCATCAAATTTGGCATTATACTTGAATATTACTCTGCAGAAACTATTCGGATGATTCAGAAGGCTTTTGGGAATGATGCAACGAGTGTGGCACAAATAAGATGTGACACAAATGCTTCAAAGAGGGTCAAGAATCTGTTGAAAGGGAACCACATTCTGGAAGGCCGGCGACAAACAGAACACCTGAGAATGTTGAATGTGTGCAGGCTGCAATCAACGAAGACTGGCAACTGACAGTGTGAGAATGGAAAGCTAATCTGGGGATTCCAAGCACCACTGCGTCTGAGATTTTGATGCAGGATCTTGGCATGACACGTGCCATGGCAAAATTCGTTCTACAGCTTCTGTTACCAGAGTAGAAGAATTGCTGTAGTTGCTAATGACGTAATTCAAACTGCTACCAATGAGGTTCCAAGGTGCCCACTTAGAAGGGGACTGAGGTGTTATTGCTCAATGTTCAATGTTTTTTTTAACCTGTATCTTCAATAAATGTGTTTGTCATATTACATGACTAGATACTTTCTGGACAGAGCTGGTATAGTTGAAAAATATTTAAATTGTTTTCAAATAATTTAAATCCTATTTAAACAATTTAGTATATATGCAAATATATGGCATATGTATTTGGCTAGTGGCAATATTCAGTGAGAAGGGGATTGGTTCCAATTAGGCTACTCTGTATTTGCTGCATGATGATTTCTTTATCTCTCACTAATCATGTTTACTCAACTAGTACCTTGATATACATTTAAAAATATCTTCCCAATTACATTAAAAAGAATATTCTCGCCCTGGCTGGCACAGCTCAGTGGATTGAGCGCAGGCTGGGAACCAAAGTGCCCCAGGTTCGATTCCCAGCCAGGGTACATTCATGGGTTGCAGGCCATAACCCCCAGCAACCGCACATTGATGTCTCTCTCTCTCCCTCTCTCTCTCTCTCTCTCTCTCTCTCTCTCTCTCTCCTCCTCCTCCTCCTCCCTCCCTTCCCTCTCTGGAAATAAATAAATAAAATCTTAAAAAAAAAGAATATTCTCTTCATTATAAGGTTATATTCTAGAAATAATTGAAGTAGTTTTTTTTAATAATGTAGAACTTTTGAAGGTATTAGGAAATGCATATCCCTGCTTTCCCTTCTGTAGGGACACCTAAGTCTCCGACTGCAAATACAGGAGGTTCCTCTCTCTCCCTCTCCTTTTTCCTCCCTTTTGACTCCCCGGATACCCCACTTTAGTTGATTTTGTGATTACTTCACACAAATACGAAGACCCAAAATACATCACAGCTCAGGTAGTCGTGCCTCTGCCACCCTTCACAATATTGACTTTTGCGTATTGCACATCTACCTGGTTTAGGTGCAGTGTTCACTGTGAGGCTGGGGGTACTTCCCCTCAGTCCCCAACTCTAGAGTTCTAACAGAAACTACAGTCTTACAGAGGATGCACAGGTAAGACAACCTTGTCTCGTCCCAGATTTTAAAAGCTTAAAATTTAAGGAACTTGCCTGTATGAAGGACCCACAGACAAAAACACCAGGGGCAGATTGAATGTGGGAGGTGTGGGGTAGGTAGGGCAGGGAAGAGTAATGGGGGGGAATGGGACAACTATAAATAAACAATAATAACATTTTTTTAAAAAAAGAAAGACACGCTGATATATAAATCTGCATATATAAAGCTCTGTATCTTTACCTAGATAAAGATATAGATTAAATATTAAATTATTGCAATTTTTTAAAAATTAAAAAGTTGTTTCTAGCTAGATTAGTGATGCCCCTCAATTATTTTTCAGATATGAAATCCATTGTAATCAGCCTGACAATTTTACTTTGAGTTTATTGCTTTCTAGTTTATAGAGATACTAATCTACTGTTTTTAACTGTCTTGTATAGCATGTATGTCTTTTGCTGTGTGTTTGAAGTATTATAGAGAGTTAAAAAAAGGATGACTGGAGTCTTCCACATTGAAAGATCACCTTTTTATAAGTATATTTGTTTGTAATATATTTTGTAAATTATATTTGTTCATATACTTTTCCACTTAATTGTAGATATTCTACTATTTTTACCTCTATCATTTTATAATCTCTATATTTTTAAGATCTTAAATGTTTCATTTTTGATGTGAATATTTCTATTTTGTTTGGTGCCTCCAATTATTTTAATGTTTACATGGAAAAACGTATACAAAAAAAAATATGTCATTGCCAACTGCGTCTTTACCTGATGCATTTTATTTTTGAATTTTTTAAAAAGATTTTACTTATTTATTTTTAGACAGAAGGGAAGGGAAAGAGAGAGTAAGAGAAACATCACTATGTGGTTGCCTCTTGCATATCCCACACTAGGGACCTGCCCTGCAATTTAGGTGTGTGCCCTGACTGGAAATTCTGTGGTTCGCGCAGGCCGGTGCTCAATCCACTGAGCCACTCCAGCCAGAGCCCTGATGCGTTTTATGAGAGCTCCACATACCCTTATGTTTTCTTTTCTTGTTTTCTAAGTGTGAATACAGCCAACATTCCCCATACTGTTTACAATCTGGGAGTTTGTCATTAAGTCCATAAGGTTGGAAATGAGGGAACTATCAAGACTTTAGAACTGGCACAGGAAGTATGACTCATATAAAAATTACATGATTACTACAATTGTAACCTCCAGATATTTTGGAGTGAAGCAGATCTTATCTTTTACAAGCAAAGTTAAAGCAATCCGCAGCATTTCCTTAGAGTCGAGGAGTTTGCACCATAGTTAGGAAATTGATCTATGGCTCCTTTGCTTCTCTGAGCGGGGGAGTCACAGAACTTACTCTCGCCTAAGGGATAGATTTGTGCTCTTTTCTCCTTCCTCTTAAAACACTGTGAGTGATAATGACAGACATTGTTCCCCTGGCTCCCACTAAAATGTCTTTAAGGTGTATTTCAAGAAAAAATACTTTTTCCCCATCTTGATTTAAACTTCGTGTCACCCAGTGATTTCAAGTCAGTTGGGAAATTTAGGAAGTTTCTTTTTTCTTCAGTTTAAGGTTAAAATTGTAAGATAATAAAGGTTGTTAAATAAATGAAACAGTAACAACACTAACAAAACAATTTTGGCTTTTGTATGTACTCTTCACATATTTGCATCATTGTTAAATGAGTATGAGTGAAAAGATCACTCCCTATCACAAACTCCCTCCACAATATAACTCTCTTAAGTATCATAGATTCTTAATTTCTGTCAAGCATGTTTTATGGAATGGAGACGTTCAGACTTCACAGTTCCATAGAAGGTTGCATTTAGCTGTATTTTCATACAAATCACTGATTCTCAATCAATCTTTCACCACTTCGATATACTCCAAAAAAACAAAGGAAGCTTTGTTTTTGTGAAAAATTAAAGTCAAGTACTTATTGCTGAAATAAGTACAAATTGAAGAATGCTTTTGTTTCTAATTCACAATATTCTTCAAATTCTCCAAAGAGAACAAGTAGTATCAATTTAACTTGTCATACTCAGGAAGCACATATATTTTTCCTACAGAATAAAAGTAAGTATATATTCCAAGTCTCCAAATATGTAGAAAAAATTATATATATTTCTACTAGTTGTCTGAGTTGAACAGGGAAATAGGATTAGTAGTTGATATATCTACTTAACGTTTAGGTAATTTTTATTGATCTAATATAGTGTTATTTAAAATCTTTAGATTATCTGCTTCAAACCACAAAGATTCTTGTTAACCAAATGAAATTTCTTTTTCTAAAGATTTCATTTGTTTATTTTTAGAGGGGGGGAAGGGAGAAAGAAAGAGAGGGAAAGAAACATCAATGTGAAGAGAAACATTAATTGGTTGCCTCTCCCCCATGCCTGGACTGGGGACCTAGCCCATAATCCATGCATGTGCCCTGACTGGGAATCGAACTGGTGACCTTTCAATTTGCTAGATGATTCCCAACCCATGGAGCAACACCAGTCAGGGTTATAATCAAATTTCAGTAATTTAAAAAAATCACCCATTATTATATATTCTAATGTGTATAATGCAATGAGGTATTATTTTGGTGATTAGATACATACTATTTACTTGTCTAACAGAAAAACAAACATTGTAGGCACTTATGACATTTCCTCCTTTTCTATAGATTAGCAATTCCATGAACAACTTGACATTTATTCATTTTGCTGTATTTGGGGATCTGCTGAGAGATTAGAATGAGGAAGAAATTCTCATTCTTTAGGGCTGATGGTCTCTGAAAATCAAAGTACTAGAATAAACCTACATTGGAAAAAGCTATTTGAAATCTTAAATTACCCTGAGCAAGAGTAAAAGCTCCTCAAATCAAAAGTGGTTTGAGGGCTTTTAATCTAAACATACTTTAAAAAATTCTTAATCTCTATCAAGTGTGCTTTATGGAATGGAGACATTGAGACTTACAGTTCCATAGAAGGTTGCATTTAGCTGTATTTTCACACAAATCACTGATTCTCAATCAATCTTTTACCACTTCAATATACTCCAAAACCTTCCTTTGTTTTTGTGAAAAATTAAAGTCAAATACTTATTGCCGAAATAAGTACAAATTGAAGAATGCTTTTGTTTCCAACTCATGAAATTCTTCAAATTCTCCAAATGGAATAGGGACTAGAGTTCTGCAAATATAGCCTTCTGGTCTACTCTCTGCAGAGAAGAAAACCAGTGGCAGACAAAGTGCATGTGAAGACTGGGAGAACCCTTAGGTGCATTATCCAGTTTTGGTAGAGCTGTCCATCTTACAAATTAGTAAGACAGAATGATTGACAAGGCAAAATTAACTGATGAATTATAAAAGGAAGGTAAAGAGGAAATCATAATTACCAAAGTTTAAAAACAAAGTCCACACACGTACATTTTACTCTTGGGATAATTAAAAAAAAATTATTACCAGTAAAAATAAGTTACTGGTAAAAATATAAAATGCCAGGCTGAGATAAACAAATACTTCAAAACTAAATAAGCTCAGGGTAGAAGAAAAACTATTATAGAAACAAGCATGAGTAAGAAAAAATACAGTAGCAGAATTACCTTATATTGGAACCCAAATCAACAGACTCAAAAACATACTTGGGATAATCACTGAGAAATCAGAGGGAAATTAGATAACATTAGTTTGAAAGAAGTTAATAAATATGAAGTAAATATTGCAACTCTATGATCTCTCTCAGTATGTGTGAGGGATCGATCCAAGATCCCTCCAGACCCCAAAATCCTGGATGCTCAAGTCCCTTATATAAAAAGTATTGTATTTGCATGTAACTTACGCCCACCCTTTCATACACTTTCATTCATTTCTAGATGACTTATAACACCTATATAATGTAAATGCTATGTAAATAGTTGTTATCCTGTATCATTTAGATACCAACCTTCTGGATTTTCATTTTTTGAATATTTGTGTTCTGCACTTGGTTGGATGTGCATATGTGGAAACTTTGGATAGTAAAAACCATTTGTTAATAATTAATTGATTAAGGTGCAATAAATACTTTATATTATTATATTATGGCTATTTGAAGCACCCACATGTAGTGAGTAAAATTAAAGTTAAAGAGGTGAAATCAATATGGTTTCAGATTACTTCCCAGGAGCATTCAGTGGCGGAAAGCCCTTATGAATAATTTCTGCAGGGCAATGGTGGAAATCTAGCCAAGCTGTCATACAACTATATCAAAATTACAGTAATCAATGTTCTACTTTACCTGAGTTAACTGCTCACATGGTCACACTCCAAAGACAGCCAGCACTAGTAATGCCTTTTCTCTGAAATGCATATTTTAAGGATCCTGGCATTTGAATACCGTGTATCCCTCCTACCCCAGAGCTCACCTATTCTAAGTGCTGTAATGCAAAGGTCCTTTATTTAATCAAGAACTCCAATCCATTGATGCCACAGGGTTTACACTATGAGTCAATTATTTGTTTCTTCAGTTCCTTTCTTAACTTTACCACTCACTAAGGTTTTATGCTATTCACTCTATCTGTCATATGCAACTCAACACACCTCATCCCAGTTACTGATCTATTCAGGGTTCATACCTAAGTGTCTAAATATCACTAAAAAAAAATAGAGCAATTTTATATGGTTCTAACTATTTTTGTACATGAATCTCACACAAGCACTCTCCATTTAACTATTAATCACACATTCCCATTCTCTGATGTAAATCTTTACATCCAATATTTCTGTTTAACACTTCATCCTTTCTACCTGTCCCCATTTGCTAAGCAGAAAACTTTTTCTAACATTTCCTTTGAAAGACAGCAATAAGGAAAAACAACCCACCAACTTCAGATAGGTACTCTCTGGTCTAGTATGGTTCTTTATTTGAATGCCTATGTTCTGAATTGGCTCATATTACAGATTTAGAAATGCCCCTACTTCTATTCAAGGTCTTTCTTTCATTTATGATTTGAACGACATGCCCCTCTATCAACTCAAGGATTTCAATAGTATGGTTTTCTTCTCTCACCATTTACATTTTTCTTCTATACCATATAGCTTTATTTATTTTATTTTAGATTTATTTTTAAAATCTAAATATAAAAACTTCCTTGACTCAACATTTCCTTCTAGAAATTTCCTAATCCTTTGCTGCTGGATGCAAAAAATAGTAACCTAATATAAGTTCCTTTTTACTTCCTCATACATTCTTTTCAAGTCATTTCATATGGATTTTTATATCCACCTAGTTAAAAACAATTTTAAAAGGACTATACATGGATGAATATTAACATACATTTGCACAACTGATATTTAGGTGGTATATATATATATATATATATATTGCACTATGTTATGAGGATAATTACAAGTGTTCTACTCTGTTAAAGAATTGGGTTAGATTCTTGATAAAAATGAGAAAAAGAAAATTTGTAATTGAATGTCATTACTTTTTATTTTCATAGATATAAATAGCGAGGAATAACACATTCAAAAAGTGTATTAGTAATTAAGAGCTTATGCATGGGGTTTCCTATCAGTGCACTTCTGCCTTTCCATTCAAGTATGTAGAATTCTGAGATCTTCTATTTCCAGTCAAACATTAAAAGAGATGAACTAGAGATTTGTATCCAATCTCCAGAGACATACAGCCAATAAGATGTATATATGCACATCTAGAAGAGATGCATTATAAAGTATTGACTGACATGGTTATGAAGGCCAAAAATTGCATAATGCCTTCTGCAAGCTGGAGACCACAGACTGCCAGGGATTGAGTTCTAAGGCTGTAGAATGAGAGATCTGAGAGTATAGATTCTAGTCCCAACCTGAAAGCCTGAGTGAGAACAAGCATCACCAAAGGCAAGAAAAAATCGTCACTCCAGGTAAGTTAGGTAGAGATAGAGACTGAGCTACAGATAGAGAGAGAAAGAGATGGGAGAGTGCAATTTCTCCCTCTTCAAATTGTTGTTCTATTCAGGTCCTCAGGGGGTTGGACGGTGCCTGCCCACACTGTGGACACAATCTGCTTAACTCAGTTCACCTATTCACACGCTAATCTCTTTTGGAAACACCTTCAGAGACACACCCAGAAATAATGTTTAACCAGATATCTGGGCAACTCATAATTTAGTCAACTTGCAACATAAAATTAATTATCATAAGGTCTTATGTTTAAAAGGTTGAGAAAGCCCTGGCTGGCATAGCTCAGTGGATTGAGGGCGGGCTGTGAACCAAAGTGTCGCAGGTTCGATTCCCAGTCAGGGTGCATACCTGGGTTGCAGGCCATGACCCCCAGCAACAGCACATTGATGTTTCTTTCTCTCTTTCTCCCTCCCTTCACTCTCTAAAAATAAATAAATAAAATATTTTTTAAAAGGCTGAGAAAGCTAAGCAGATATTAGATAATATCTGAGAAGCCATGCAGGTATCAGGTATCACTTGTTTTGATATAATATACTCATATATTTATGTGATATACACTGTAGCACATAAAAGACTATAGTTTAAAACCAGGCACTTCTGATGTCAGTATTTGAAGTTTGACCCTTTTATTCATTAAAAATGAAATGAATGAATAGATCTATTAATTATGAATTAGCACCAAAGAGTGTTTATCTCCTGATATTTGACTAATAATTGTCCTAAATCTAGAACTTCATATAATCACCACATATCATACTGCCAAACCCTTTGAAAATAAATTTCACTAAGTTGTACACCTGAAACCAAGCTAATAAAAAAAATAAATCTCAAAGCCAATAATAAATACTGTATTTCAATTATATATGTATATATGATGTGTAAATATTTATACATATATGCATATTTGTATGCATATGTATATGTGTGTATATACATATACAACACCAATGTATAATATTATGTAAGAAGATATACATTAAAAAAACAAAATAGATAATAAATGTAGAATTATACCCCTTACGAAAGAAACCTGGCTCAATGAGGTTCATAGGCATATTTTTCAAATATTTTTAAAGCAGGAATTATTCTAATTTACATTATAGAACAAAACCAAGACAGCGAGAGAGAGAGAAGTATTTTTCTTTATTTTTTAAAATGAGGGGGAAGTTTTTAGTAATTCTCTTTTTTACCCTGTACTGCTTGGAGGAAATGAGGCATCTGGAAAGGAGAAAATTAGGAAACTGACCAGATTGATGTCTACAAGGTAGATTTTATTATTGACACTATTTTTTTACCCTTACAGATATACATGCTTCTTCTCATGTAATTTTTTAGACTCTTTCACTAACAACCCCTATACAAACCTGAACCTTAACTTTGGGCTTGGCCAACTGACCTACATTGAGCAGTCATATATGGATGAAAGTGACAGTGTTCTGATTTTGACCTGAGACCTAAATGCTACCTCATCTATTCCTGTTGCTCTCTGGCAGCTCTCCCATCTCTGTAGGAGTATGTCCCCTCTGGTCTGTGATCCAGCACAAGACAGATCACTTGGCCTCTGGCTGTCTGGTAGATTCATGAGCAGGTCTGCCCTGCTCATGACACTACAGACACTAAGCTTAGCCCAGTGTAGATCAGCTGATACCAAGCTGACCTACAGATGTGCGAGCATTTTTCTGGGCATTTCTCTGAAGGGATAAAATCGAGGCAGACTTATAATGATTGACTTGAACACCTGCTCCTAGTTTGGGAGATATAAAGACACAAGAGATCATTACATGACAGTAGAGTACACATCTAGTAAAGGGTAGAAAGGCTATTTAACAACAACACAAGAAGATTCGTTTTATCAGAGTGTGCCAAAGTTGCATGCATTCCCCTTTGATCTGCACTTGCATCATTCCTGAAAGAATAAAATTAAATATGAAGTTCTTTATCTGTGAAATCTTCTAGCAGAAGACAAACAGTGCTCACATTGTCTGGAAAATAGGCTAGATAATTCACCAAGCTCACTGGCTCAATGTTGATTTTCTTATACATGCAATGTCATACTTGGAACATTACTTTTCTTGTACTTGGAACATTCTCGGAGTGATCATTAAGATCCCAGATATAGTTAAAACTTTGAGAATCAACATCATGTATTTTCTTACATCAAAGTTACCAGGCTTGATATAGATTTTTCAGTAATAGGTATTTCACCCTTTGGCCAAGGGGTAGAGAAGATACTACTTTATTGACTGACAACTGCACCCTCCAAAATTCTCTGTTCCAAAAATCTAGCTGTTACAATTTTTGTTTCAGAAAACGCATATAGGGTGAATTCAGGATGAAGACTGAAAATATTGTATTTTCATCATGAGCTTCACTAAAACACGTGTTGAATCCATAAAAGATGCTCTTGTGAGTCTAGAACTATAGATGCTAAAAGTATCAACAAACTATGCTGGGGAGAATCCTTCAAGATACTAACATTACTAAAAATAATCGGCATGCAGACTGGGATATTGTATTAAATAAGCAGTATGTGTAGAGATGAGGTGTTTTGCAACTCAAACACTTGGCCTTCTGGAGGTTTATATGTTATATACCACTGGATAAAACATTATTCTGTCCTAACCATGTCTTCGCTGTCTACCAACAACTATTCAACTTATTCAATTCTGAAATATCACAGTTTTTGCACATCATTCACCCAACTCCTAAATCACTAGGTTGTCATGTTTTCTCTTCTCAGATTTGAAAATTAACCAAATCAAAGTAATATCATGAAACATATTAAACTTATAAAGATTTCTCAGTGTTTTTAGTTACAGTTAAATATGCTTGCATACATTAATGTTTTTCTTCTCATATTTCAACTTTCACACAAACTCAAATATTTAATATCCTAACTGTGATCCACATGAGATTAAAAAAAAAACTAACTCTGTGTATTTCACAAGCTATCAACACTTGTAATGCAGTGAATGAGGAGAGAAATACATATAAAGACCATTTCCTTTGTTGATCTATTGCTATGTTAACATGCTAGTGGATTTTCATAGCATGTGATCACTTAAAAACTTTCAATCAATTTGTAAAAGAAATAGTCCAATATTTATAAGGTTTTTTTTCCTGAACAGATTAAATGAGTGTCTTTTAAAACTGTAGCCTTCAAGTACATGAAGGAGTACTATAACTAGCTGCTCCTCATTTCCATGAGGATGAAAAGCATGGAAAGATGTTTAAATTAGAGCAGGAGTGATTTAGGTTGGACAACAGGAAGATACACTTGATGGAAAATCATACTAGACCCTAAAAAAGATTACCAAGGGAAATGTGTAAACTTCTCTTCCACACAAGACTTTGCAAATAGATTCTACAACTACTGTGATGACCATGAATTCTTGCAAGCAGGTCAAAGAGGTGAACAATGGAATGTTAAAGTAACAAACATTTTTTATTACTCTATACTAAATAGGAGTATAGAAGTTATCTTGTCTTACTCATTGCCTTTCTCACATGACTTCTTTTTTCTTCCCTTAGCTAGTGTGAATCCACTGTGTGTAAGTCAGTATAAATGGGCCATATGTCTGTACCCACCTTGGTGCTTTGTTATTAGCAGTAAAGACCTCTACAATAAACATATTTGCCAATGATACCTCAGACTAGGGTTTGATCTCCACAATATATAAAGAACTCACACAACTACACTCTAAGAAGACAAGCAACCCAATTAAAAAATGGGCAAAGGACTTGAAGAGATACTTCTTCAAGGGGGACATACAGAGGGTCCAGAGAGACACTTCTCCAAGGGGACATACAGAGGGTCCAGAGACATATGAAAAGATGCTCAGTATCACTAGCTATCAGAGAGATCCAAATAAAAACCACAATGAGATGCCACTTCACACTGGTGAGAATGGCCATCATAAACAAATCAACAAACAGCAACTGCTGGAGAGGATGTGGAGAAAAGGGAACCCTAGTGCACTGTTGGTGGCATTGCAGACTGGTGCAACCACTGTGGAAAACAGTATGGAATTTCCTGAAAAAAATAAAAACGGAACTGCCTTTTGACCACAAATTCCACTGCTAGGACTATATCCTAAGAACCCTGAAATACCAGTGCAAAAGAACCTATGCACCCCAATGTTCATAGCAGCACAATTTACAATAGCCAAGTGCTGGAAGCAACCTAAGTGTCCATCAGTAAATGAATGGATCAAAAACTATGATACATTTACACAGTGGAATTCTATGCAGCAAAAAGAAAGAAGGAGCTCCTTTCTACCCTTTGCAACAGCATGGATGGAACTGGAGAGCATTATGCTTAGTGAAATAAGCCAGGCAGTGAAAGACAAATATCAAATTATCTCACCTTTAACAGGAACCTAATCAACAAAACAAACAAGCAAGCAAAATATATCCAAAGATATTAAAATTGAGAACAGGCGGACAGTGACCAGAGGGGAGAGGGGAGGGGTTTGCAGGAACAACTATAAAAGACAGATGGACAATAACAATGGGGGGTGAAAACAGGGGAGGGAGGTAGGGAAGGCTGGGGTAGTGAGGAGGGGTGGGGGGAAAAGGCAGAAAACTGTACTACTTGAACAACAATAAAAAATGTTTAAAAAAAGACTTCTATAATAATAGAAGACACCGAAGTTGACAAATTGATGTCCCTTTTATTGAATTAATTTATCTCATATTTCTATCTTAACACTAAAAGATACCATATATTTTCTATTGCAAATGTTTTATTTTATTGAAATCATTTATTAATGCCTTAATATTGTGTGGAGGATACTGGCCAGCAGTATCCATCCCTGCTGCGGATGCTCGTTGAAACACGAGAAAAACATACACAGGGACAACCGAGTCCTGTGGGGAAATAGGGATGAAACAGCCACTCTCTCTAGCAGAGAACACCCCGTCTTCCCGCCCAAGCAGGTTTTTATTAAGAATACAGACACAGTTTGTGGATTACAGTCTGGCAGGGAAGATCAAAAGGGATAGGTAATTCTCAAAGGGTCTGACAGTACTCCTGCTGGGATTCTGGGCAGAGTTTGGGGTTTTATCACTACAGGACCTAAAAGGCTAGTGTTGTTTCCTGCCCTTGCCTTCATATTCTAATTCAATAGCATCCTCCAGGAAGCAGATCTCAGAGGATCTTGCATATTCTATGTCCCAGGCCTGATTACCCCTGGGATACGCCATTTTTGGTCTGGGCTGCACTGCCCCTGTTATTTCTGCAGGCCTGAGTCAGGTAGAGGAGACAAAGGCAGCCAGGAGACTTGGATTTCTCACAACTAAGAACAAGGACTCAGGCTTTGACAAAGCTAAGGGGGCAGGGGTTGATGTCCATCACCCCTTCATTTCCACAGCCCTGAATCTCTTTCCTAAGGCCCCCTCATGATCATGCCTGTCTTAGGCAATTCCCTCTGTGGGAAATCTTACCTGTCATTGGCTAACTGATCAAGCATTGGAGGCCAGACACAGAACAGGAAGCGTTCATGCCAGGGAAATAAGTTTTGTCTCCTTAGTGACTCCTGGTCCGGAGGTCTCTCACTCAACCTAAGTCATAGTCAGTTACAGCTTCCTGAGACCAGGCAGGGCAGGCCCCAACAATATTGCTTTCTATCTCTGCATTTGCACTGAGAAAATAATGGAATCAAAAGATCCTTTGAATTTAGAAAACATTCTCCTCTAATTTTGCAAATATATTTTAATAAGTCAGTGATAAGATGTTAAAAAAGCAAGAACAGTCAAAAGTGCACTCTTTCTTTATTGCTATAGTATCTCAGTTATGTTTTCCCACCTCATGTATGCTTAATAGAATAAAATAAAATGTTCTCTCTATAGCTAAATTGGCCATCTATATTCTTTTTGTGTTAGGAACCAGGGTTGAATTTTTAAGTTGCCTCAATGATTCTTCCTATCCCTGTGTTCCTGTTCTTTAGCAATACTGTGCTCTTCCTCCTATCAAAAAGATCCATTTACTCATCCATTGAATCTGTGCTGGAGATATAACTTCTTGACCAACAGAATGGTCAGAGGTTATTTTGAGAGTATAATCAACTTCCTTCCTTTTCTTCTTAAGATATTGCCATGAGACCACCATGTAAAGTCATGTCACTGGAAGAGGAGAAACCATATACATGAGAATTGAGGAACCACACTGCACGTGCAGTGCCCAGTGGCCACATATGTAAGTGAAGACATTGGGGACCATTCAACCTCTGTCAAGTCATTTTGTTGTTGGGGACCACCCTGCCTGGTATCAGGAGCTGTAACCTCCCGCCAAGGCTAAGGCTGAGGGGGTGACCTTGGACCATAAGCCAGCAAGGAGACAAAAGCTTATCTCCCTGGCAGGAATGCTGCTTCTGCTGCTTTATTCATAACTGAACCCCAAAAAGCTTAGTCGATTAGCCAAAGACGGGTAAGATTCCCCAAGGGGGGAACGATCTAAGCCGGGCACGATCACTTGGGAGGCCCCCCAAAATAAGGACTTTGGGGGCTGCAGCAAAAGGGGGTGATGGACCCTCGCTCCTCAGCTTTGACATAGCCTGAGTCCTCATCGTCTGGGAGAAAATCTCCTCATCTCTTGGTTGCCTTAGTTCCCTTGCTCCACCTAAGCCTGAAACAATGACAGGGTAGTGCAGCTCTGTGCTGAAAAGGGCGGGTTCCCCTGGTGATCAGGCCTAAGAAAGAATATGTCAAATCCTGTGAAAACTGCTTTGTTTAGAATGCTCTCAGTTGAATGAGAAGGGTCCAAGGAGGAAGTAAGTTTGTTCTTTCAAGTTTTATAGCTCTTTGATCCTGACTCAAAATAGGCCCTCAGACTTCCTTGTTATCTATTGTTTGATCCTTACTTCCCGGCGATGTTTAATGAGCTTTACCTGAATTCCTATGCAAATGAAACCAATAAAAATCCTCTCTGGAGGGGGACAGGGTGCTCTCCCCACGTGAGGAGTGGCCTTGCTATTTTTATTCCCCCACAAGACCTGGTTGTCTGTGTGTATGTTTTTCTCACATGTTGACGAGCCATCCACAGTGTTCTGTGCTCACTGCAGGCAGGTGAGCATGTGTCATTTTGTGACTGCAGCCCCATGAGCACCCTCAGTGCAAATGGTCACAAAACCCCCTCAGTTAAGCCCTGCTTAAGTTTCTGACCTATCCTCTCATGAGCAATGAAAACAGTGTTATCTGAAGTCACTCCATTTAGGTATGTGTTTTGTTAAGGGGTGCACCCATTCCATGCTCAATTCATACTTTACAGATGAAATAAATTACAACATGCAACATGTGACAATAATATTTTATGCTACATACTATATAGTAATAAAACAATTATGGGTCTATGAAAACTATCATAACATGAGATAAAAGAAAAAAGACATATTTAAAGAAAAGAAGATGGAAAAGGAAAACAGAACCATACAATGGATTTGATAAAGATTTCAAAGGGTCATGGAACATTTAATACATGGAATTTGAATGACTAAGTAGATGATGTTTTTAGTTTATTTCTTTAGATATTGTTGACATAAATTCTCTCTCAATCTCTCATTTTAGTTTTCCAATATGACACTCTCACCATGTCCTCACTGTACTACTTTATTTGTCCTTTCCTCATCTTCCTCATTGGTTCTTATTTATTTTCACATCTTTCTAAAATGAATGTAAATATTATTCAGTGAGATGCAGTATGGCCAGGAGAGCAAACTAACCAAAAATGAGATAGTGGAGCTGCCTGGAAGCCAGAGTCTGCAGTGTGAGCCTGAAGAGTGGTTAGCAGTGGGGGCAGCAACGCTGCTTTAAATGACTGTCCCTGTGGAAAGACCCTGTGCCCTGTCATTCTTAATTCTTGTCCAGGTCTCATGCTTCTGCATGTGATGCTTCTGCACTGATTCTACAGATTCTTTGATATACTTGTCTACCCCAAGGAAAGTGCATTTAATTATTTTAATTAGAGATTAGACATTCAAAACATGGAATTTGCTCCCCATTCTGTTATAGTTTCTGTGCTATGGTATGTTCATTCTTTCTTTACTTCAATACATTTGAAAATAATTACACATCTAAGTCAAAAAAGTATTTTAGAATCTTTAGTTGTTGGTTTCAAATTTAGGAAACACAAATTAAATTATCCATTGTAAATTCCCAGTTTTATCAGATATAGACAAGAAAGATATTTTCTAATATAAATTCTGCTTTCAGCTACATAAATCTTTGACAGAATGATTGAGTAGTTTTCTTGACGCATCTCCTACCTTGAAAAATAACCTTTATAATCTTGTCGAGTTTTGAGATAACAAGATCTTTCTGCAAAACATATACTGAGGAAATAATCACGGGGCTCACTCTGCCCCTACTCCCCCCATTTTATCAGCTCTCTGCTCTTGCTGTCCTTGTTGACCTCCAGAGTCGAAGCTGAAGAGCATCTTAAGGCTTTTTTCAGCAATTGATTAAAAAATAAGCAAAAGATTAGCACAAAAATTAAATCCTAAATGCACACTTTCATTTTCATATATATTTAGAGTATATGTATTAATTGAATTTAATAACAAGTATGAATGCAATTATAAGCAATATACTTGACATTTGTGTCCTCACAGCATTTTAAATTAGAAAACAAAAAGTCAACATAAGGAAGGAATGTTATTAAGACATAAGGGTAGCTATGGAGAAGTTCACTCGGTGATTCATAGAATCTATACATTTTTAGCTTAATAGACACTAACAGATGTGGTATTTAAAAAATAACAAGCTTATAACATGACAGGCCTTATCAATTTTGATCTCAAAATATGCTGTTTATAAATTATTGTTTTCATTCCAAAACCTGATTATTTTATAATCACTTGGTATGTAGGAATAAAGGTAAAAAAGGGGATTGACAAGTCATTTAATCATAAGTCTAAGATTTTAAAATTTAGATATAAATTATTTTAACTGATCAATATTTATTTTGATTTATCAATAAGTCCTCTCAAGTGGGTAAGGCAATTATGAGTCTTATAGACACTCAAAGCAGAATCAAATGCAATAATGCACATGAATACACATAAAAGCACACATACATATTTAATTATGATTATGAATATTCCTCTAATAACTACTGAAACTGACAAACTGCAAAAAGTCATTTGTAAAACTACTGTTTTATTTTTTTAAATAAATTTAAAATATCTGGCAACATTTTTAAATTAAAATAACTCTTAAGATGTTAATAATGATAACAGAGCAGGGTATTAAAAAGTTGTAATTCAGAAACAACATCTGATATGGAATTACAAGAATGAAGACAGTAATACATGTAAACCTCCTAAGCCAACTCCTTTTCAATCTTCTTTACCTCAATCCAGGTCTGTTTCTCTCTTCTAATTGCCTAAGACAAAGCCTATTCAGGCTCATTCCTCTTCGTATCACATCCCTTACCTACATTTTAAGACATCCTGCCTGTTATACTTTTGAAATCCAACCTTGAATCTCTAACTCCTGCCGGCGCCATTACCCTGACCCAAGAGTTATTGCAGAGCCAGCTCCATGGAAGAGCAACCTCGGCAGTCGGTCCATGTAAATGGAAGGGTCCCACTCCTGGTTTAAAGCTCAGTTCTCAGCTTCCTGAAATTCTTAATTATGTTTTAACTGCAGCCCAACTTTTCATTTTGCTCTAGGCCTTCATAATTGCGTAGCCAGACCTGATTGTGGATGTCCCCTGACGTGGTTTGCTTGTTTCTCCTCCAAACTCAGCAGAACTCCTAAGGTGATATGCCAGAAACTTATGTTAGATCATACAGGATAGGGCAAAAGAAAGTTTATAGTTGTTTTATGGAAAATAATATAATAATTAATAAACAATAAAAGAATAGATTGTGTTGTATACTCACAACTCTATACTTACTTTTGCCCCACCCTGTATTATTCCTTTGCTTCCAGTCTTCCATGTCAAAAGTTAAGGTTTTGACGAATTATCGTGTTTGATTTCTCTACACTCTTGTCTCTGTTATTCTCTTGCTGTTTTCTCACTATTTCTTTACGACTAAGGCACTAAACTTTTCACTAGTCCCATATATACACTACTTTTATATAAGGACTTTTGAATTTTTGTAGCTGTTGTTTGTAAGTCTAAAAACACAGTCTAACCTGGTTGGTGTTGCCCCAAAGAAAAAAAAGATGAATATTTCTTTTTTTTTTTTGCATATTACAAATTAAAATTGGTTCTACTCCTCCAATGGTCAACCCTATTGGTCAAAATCTTATTTTCAGTATTGAATTTCAGGTAAAGGAGAAATCAAGAAAGTCTAAAAAGCCTCCCAAATGGGTAGATAATAATATAAAAACATGTTGAGAAACATCAGTCTGGAATATTCTTCCACCACATATCTTAAGATGTGTTATCTCACGTTTTAGTCAGAATCTCTTCTTTAATGGGGTCTTCACTGACCACTCTAGCTCATTTCAAAACTTGCTCCCCTCTCCCCCTCCCATGTTCCAAAAATTAAATTTTCTTTCCCTAACACACACACACACAAGCACACCCATCACAATGTAGTCTGCTTTATATTTCACTTACAATGTTTTGTGTTGGTTTTGTCCGCTACAATACGAGCTCTATTAGAGGAATTTTTTTTGTCCGTTTTGGTTACTACTATACTCCAGGGTTTAGAACAGAGTGCTTCACACAGTAGAAACTCAGGACATGTTTGTAAATGAATGATTCAAACAACTTTAGGGAAGTAAATAAACTGTGCAATGCATTTGTTGAAAACAGATAAAACACAGTATCAATACATTTTATCTGTCATCCTTTGAGTATCTGAAAATATAAAAAATGTATAATAAACAGAAAAAAGCTTTTGTCTGGTAAAATTCAAGTAGAAGAGCATATTTAGTTCAAGCTCTGGATTTCAGATAAATGACAGAGAATAAAA
Organism: Phyllostomus discolor; assembly: GCF_004126475.2. Classification (NCBI taxonomy): domain Eukaryota; kingdom Metazoa; phylum Chordata; class Mammalia; order Chiroptera; family Phyllostomidae; genus Phyllostomus; species Phyllostomus discolor. The sequence goes on along the minus strand of NC_040905.2, from coordinate 15,667,759 downwards.
ATATTTTTGTAAAGAAACAGAGGAAACATCATTTTGGTAGCACTATCTGTTTTATTAACAATATATGCTATCATCTTATATCTCAAATTCCAATGCACACTAATAAAATTTTAATGTTTCATTTCACATGAAAGTGATACTGAATGTCTAAGCCTTTCATAATAGACTTGCAGAAACACAATTGGCCCATAGGCATGCTCAGTTTTACTTCTAACATATTTTAAATTTCAGCATGTGATATAAAAAATCTATTGAAAAATTAAAATAACAGCAATATAGCTATTACTCGCACATAGCAGCGATAGCGTGAAGCAGAGTGGCTGCTTTAACATCTAGAAGGATGTACACGTTCCCCACTTTGCCGCAGTGTCGGATGCCCTCTAGAATCTCTTCTGCCTCAGGGCAACTGTTTAAACTCTGTCACTCTCTCTCTCCGACTTTTTCATCACCAAGTTCAGTTTCCTCCTCTTCTCCCTCACAACCAGCCCTCTTCCATCATCTTGGGTTTTTTGTTTTGTTTTGTTTTTGTTTTGCTACACAATGAAACGCTTACATTAGACCAGCTTAGAGCCTGAGCTTCCACTCCCCATGCTTCTAAAATGGGCCCTGGCTGGGACTCATCAAAATGTGTCTCAAGCACAGCACTTCCCTCATTTTTAAAAACTTCGGTCAATCATGTTGCATTAACTAAGTCCTATATTAACAAAAATGATGCTGAACCTATTGTCTCAGTCTCTCAATAGCAACATTTATTATTAAAATGTGGAAGTTTCATCACCTAGCCAAGAGCAAAAACAAATTTAAAGATACATTGGAGCTTCAGATTTCATGTTGACCTTGGCTTTCCAATTATTTGGATAAATTCAAAAACTTATATTGATAAAATAAAATGAATGCATTTATATTTATTACATACAAACAATAAGCAGCCAGTCCCTTAAGGACCCATTTACAACATAAAATCTATGAGCTGCTGATATGATTATTCATATTTCACTGGGAATAAGTTTCCTGTTGCATAAAATAGATTATACATGTGGGCTCATAAAGCCAGTAAGACTTGCTTTAAGATTTTTGACTTTTGGCTCACTTCGAATTATCTAGAGTTCACTGATGCATCTGCTGCTTTCAGCAGATCTGGTAAGTGAGACTCCACACATCCCAGGCTTCAAAACTCATAAAACCTGATTTAGTTAGTGGTCACTTCATCCTTGGATATTTTTTGTGTGATACTATGTGGTAGTTCATGAATTCTGTAGGTGCACGTGTGGAGATGCTGATGAGGCCCTACCAGCATATTGAGGCAGAACTATACTCCTCCCCAAAGATGCTGTGTCTTAATTCCCAAAACGTATAAATATTTCTTACATTGGCAAACAGAACTTGGCTGCTGTGATTCAGGACTTGAGATGGAGATATTACTCCGGGTTAATTGATTTCTCTTTTTAAAAGTGTATTTTATTGATTATGCTATTATAGTTGCCCCATTTTTTCTCCCCTTTATTCCTCTCTGCCCTGCATGCCCCCCACCAGCATTCCCCCTCTTACTTCATGTCCATGGGTTGTACATGTAAGTTCTTTGGCTTCACCATTTCCCATACTATTCTTAACCTTCCCCTTTCTGTTTTGTACCTACCATTTTGCTCCTTATTCCCTATACTTTTTTCTACCTTCTCCCTCCTCCTGCTCCCTGCTGATAACCCTCCATGTGATCTACATTTCTGTGATTCTGTTCTTATTCTAATTGTTTGCTTGGTTCATTTTCCTTTTTGTTTTTGTTTTAGGTTCAGTTGTTGATAGTTGTGAGTTTGTTGCCATTTTACTATTCATGGTTTGATCTTCTTTTTCTTAGATAAATCCCTTTAACATTTTATATAAGGGCTTGGTGATGATTAATGCTTTTAACTTGCCCTTATTTGGGAAGTACTTTATCTGCCCTCCCATTCTAAATGACCAAGATTACACTAAATGATAGAGTAATCTTGGACGTAGGTCCTTGCCTTTCATGACTTGGAATACTTCTTTCCAGCCCTTTCTTGCCTGCAAGCTTTCTTTTCAGAAATCAGTGATAATCTTATGGGTATTCCTTTGTAGATAACTGTCTCCTTTTCTCTTGCTGATTTTAAGATTCTCTCCTTATCTTTAATCTCGAGTAATGTAATTATGACGTATATTGGTAAGTGTTTCCTTAGGCCCAACTTCTTAAAAATGGAAAATCTTTCCTGACTTGGTCAGAGGGACGAGACAGAAATAGAAGGAATAGAGATTCAAAGTTCAATAAGGACTTGACCTATGTTTGCTGGCTCTGAAGAGAGAGAGTACATGTAAGAATGCGATTGGTCACATGTGGAGGATACCGGCCAGCAGTATCCATCTCGACTGCGGATGTTCATCAAAACATGCTAAAAACATACACAGAGACAACCAGATCCCGTGGGGGCATAGGAACAGCAGGGCCACTCCTCACATGGGGAGCGCCTTGTTCCCCCTCCGGAGAGGCTTTTTATTGGTTTCATTTGAATAAGAATTCAGGTAAAAGCTCATTACTCATTGCTAGGAAGTAAGGATCAAACAATAGATAACAAGGAAGTCTGAGGGCCTATTCTGAGTCAGGGTCAAAGAGCTGTAAGACTTTTAAGGAACAAACTAACTTCCTCCTTGGACCCTTCTCATTCAACTGAGAGCATTCTAAACAAAGCAGGTTTCACAGGATTTTACATGTTCTTTCTTAGGCCTGATCACCTGGGGGAATCCACTCTTTTCAGCACAGAGCTGCACCACCCTGTCATTGTTTCAGGCTTAGGTGGAGCAAGGGAAGTGAGGCAACTGAGAGATAAGGAGATTTTGTCCCAGACAATGAGGACTCAGGCTATGTCAAAGCCAAGGAGCAAGGGTCCATCACCCCCTTTTGCTGTAGTCCCCAAAGTCCTTCTTTTGGGGGCCTCCCACGTGATCATGCCTGCCTTAGATAATTCCCCCCTTGGGGAATCTTACCCATCATTGGCTAACCGACCAAGCATTGGGGTTCAGTTATGAATGAAGCAGCAGAAGCAGCACTCCTGCCAGGGAGATAAGCTTTTGTCTCCTTGGTGGCTTATGGTCCAAGGCCACTCCCTCAGCCTTAGCTGGGGTTACAGCTTCTGATACCAGGCAGGGCAGTTCCCAACAGTCACAGCCAGCGAGGAAACAGAGATGTCGACCTGACAGGCACAAAGAACAGGATTCTGCCAGCAACCTGAATAACCAAAGAACTGGGCCCTTCTCTAGAGGCCACAGGAAGGCACGCAGCCCTGCCACATCTTGATTTTAATACAGCTCAGACTAAACTACTGCATAACACCTGAGCTATGGAACTTTACGATGATAAACTGTGCTGTTTTAAACCAGTAGTTCGTTGACAAATTGTTAAAGTAGTACTAGAAAACTAATCCAAGGAGGAAAGGCAAACCATACACAGATTATGCATTGTTTCTCAGAAAGATCAAGTTATTTCTGTCTCTGGGATAATGGAGGCTGCCAGGCATGATGATGATCTCCCTGAGAAATGCTGTCCTACTGAGTGTTCAACATCGGTCCACGTCCTTGGAAACTGGATGGCTGAGCAGTGGTAGCAAACTGATTAGAATTGGAGAGGGTGATTTGTGCCTACCCACTGACACCACCACTCTTGTTTACGGAATCATTGGGAAAGCAAACATTGCTATGGCCTTGAGGAAGCCTCGCTGACATTCATAAAACAGTAGGGTGTTTTGAGAGCCTTTTTTAAATTGGATGTAATAGAGCGAAAAAAAGATAGCACATCTGGTACTCACAATTTTAGCCATTTTCATTTATGTCTTGGTTATGTTGACAAATAAGGTGAATGTTAAACAGCAAAGACCTACATCAGATCTTCATGAATTTGTCAATGACTTTTTTAGTGAACTGGGTAATTTTTGAATTTTTGAGGCAATTTCCTTAGTTGTTTTTGTGCTGTTTACAATGTAACAGATATAGACAATTTTCTAATCTCTATTATTAATGTTCTCTTCACCACTTATATCTAGAAAATTGGCAGTAATAACAAAGCCATCCATTATCTCCGCCATTTGTCAATTTTCCCTGTGGTATCCTCCCATCCAAGCTGATTTTGAGCTATCAAGGTCATATCACTGGTGATGCACTGGGATCGGGGCTGGGGTAAGGTGAGACTCCTTTACACAGTCCAGGGCTTACATTATTTGAATTTTTCTCCAGTGCAAAAGAAGTGAGCACCCAGATAGTTTTTGTTTTTGTGTGTGTGTTTTAATCAGCTTACCCAGATGTGTGGCAAAGAAAGGTGGCTGGTGAGGCTAAAAGCTGTCAGCAGTGAAATATCAAAATAATGTCAGACTCTTGACAGTCAGCTTTCACGGGCCATTATGAGCCCAGTCTGGCACACCAGTGCTTGTGTATGAATGGGCAAGGCTATGCAGATGATCCCAGATCAAATGCGGGCTTTGCAAATGTTCAAATATCTCTAAAGCCTTTGTCCCACAGGCTGAATTTCATACTACTTTTTCCACTACATAAAATTCACTTAATTACTTCGTTTCTTTTGCAACCAAAATGTCCGCAACATGTGAGGCTAGGGCCAGAAGACAGCTGTCTGTGAGTAAGGGAGCAAGACCTCACCAGACACTGAGTCTGCTGGTGCTGCCACCTCGGGGTGCGTGTCAGGCTCAGACGTCGTGAGAAATACGTGGTGTTGTTTCAGCCACCCGGTCCATTCCATTTTTATTATAATAGCCCACACATACTAAGACAATGTGTTTGTTAGCCTTATAAACGGCTTTGAGTTTTATTTTATTTAAGTATTTTCCTGGCTGGCATAGCTCAGTGGATTGAGCGTGGACTGTGAACCAAAGCATAGCAGGTTCGATTCCCAGTCAGGGCACTTGCCTGGGTTGCAGGCCATGGCCCCCAGCAACCACACATTGATGTTTATCTTTCTCTCTCTTTCTCCCTCCCTTCCCTCTCTAAAAATAAATAATAAAATCTTTAAAAAAAAGTATTTTAAGCATGCTGCTTGGTTTATGTATAGTAATCATAAAAAATAAATTAAACTTGAATCTGAAAATGAAAATTTTGATGTAACTGATATTTGAATTATGTGTTCTCAATCAATTTTAAAATGACCTAAAAATTATTACAGTATATTTTCCAGAAGGTATTGATTATGTCCAACCTATCTTAACCTAATCTTTATGACACATTTGGTTAACTGAACTGTTTTTCAGAACACAAATCAGGTAAACAACATTTCTGAAAAGCAATATATGATATTAAATACAATTTGGATTATGGTAATTAAAATTTAAAAACTAAGCTGATCACAATCAATATGTCATTTTTTATAAAAATAAAGTAGTGAATATATGACAAGCAGGAAGAATTACACTAAAATTGTTTACTGAATAAGTTGTTTTTAAATAAGACATTGTTTATTGCAACCCTGAAGAAATATAAAGAATAGAGTTTAGAGCACTTAACAACATGATGATTTTTTTCTAGAGACAAATGTTTTTTCACAAAATTTTTAATATCTATCAAAGTTTTTAATATATATCTTTGAAAAGTACCAGTTAGTAAAAGAATTTTCTTTTAAAACATTACTCATAAAAAAAAATTAGAATCATATGGGAGGTAAAACATTTGGGGGCAAGGGTTAGAATAAAAAGCTTTCCCAATATTTAATTTAGAAAAAGTTCTCCCCACCCCTAGAATCTATGCCTATTTCACAGTTAGCGGTATTTCCAAAAATGGTAGTATATTCATTGTTTTCTACTAATTTATCTTAAACACACCTTTAAGATAATACCTAAGATCACCCTAGCTGGCGTAGCTCAGTGGATTGAGCACGGGCTGAGAACCAAAGAATCGCAGGTTCGATTCCCAGTCAGGGCACATGCCTGGGTTGCAGGCCATGGCCCCTAGCAACCACACATTGATGTTTCTCTCTCTCTCTCTTTCTCCCTCCCTTCCCTCTCTAAAAATAAATAAATAAAATCTTCAAAAAAAAAGATAATACCTAAGATCTTAGTCAATTTTCTGTCTTTGGGATATTTTTAACAACTATTTAAAAATCACTTGTTAATAACAACTGTCTTTTCTATTCCCTTTTAAATCAGATTTAGATGCTTATATTACTTTCCCCTATCATTATTATTTGTGAATCAATAATATCCTGGAAGTTAATTAAAGTCATATTATTGCCCGGATGTCAGCACAGGCCATGCGTTCTCCAGCAACGTAATATGTACATTGCTTTAAAAATTGTAATGGCGTATTATCTTAGTTCACATTATTGGAAAAAGCAAATATGTAGGACATATCTGCTGATCTTTAATAAACAGTTGAATTTATGGTCATAAAAATCTAATAATCTAATTTTTTTATTTTCAGAATAATACTGGCAAAAGTCACACAATATTACCTAGATAATACAGAAATATGTCTTGTTTCCCATAAATTTTATATACACAGAATATAATTAGGATTTAAGCCCTATCATGTTTGGTAGCTACAATACGTTTGATTTGTTTTTTATTTGCAGTTGGACATTAGGGTACTTGAATACTATTGTCTCATTAAAATACATGGCAAGTATAAAAATATTACTTTGCTGAGTAGGCCCATGAACTATAATAAATACAACATGTAACCTAACCAGGTATGTATAAACCAAAAATATTCACTTTGAAATTATTGGAAATTGGACCAATTTGAAAAAAAGTCTATAAGCAAAAAAAAAAAAAAGCTTTTACTTTTGTGGAAAATCATCTTTTTTGCTGCCAATTAAAATTACCAAGTGTGAAGAGTAACAATACTACATTTCAATATGCCAAAAATATTCTAATAGCAAAATAAAATTACATGACTTTTATAGATGTGTAAATTATTGTTAAGATTCAATATATAAATACAGTTTTACTGAGAAACATCTCCCCTGTGAGGAAAAAAAGAAGTTACTTCTTTGAGTAGTTGTTTCATTTCACTCCTGTGCTAGTTTCCTCTTACCTGACGTTTTGCTTTCTGTGCTTTTAGTTACCTGCGGCCAACCATGGTCTAAAAAGGTTACATAGAAAATTCCAGAAGTAAACAACTTACAAGTTTTAAGTAGTGCACAGCATGATGAAATCTCGCGAGTCCCGTGGTGAATCCTCCCTTTGTCCAGCATCTCCGCGCTATCTGCGCTCTCACCCGTGGGTCGCTTGGTAACCATCTAAGCTATCAGATGGACTGTGGTGACTTCACAGAGTGTGTGTTCAAGTAATCCTTTCCTTACGGCCCCAAAGTGCAAGGACAGTAATGCTGGTGATTCGGATTTGCCAAAGGAAGCCATAAATTGCTTCCTTTAAGTGAAAGTTCTTGACATAATAAAGCATTTTGTCTTCTTACATCATCACTAAAAGAAGGGTGAGTACACTATAAGATACTTTGAAAGAGAGAAACCACATTCACCTAGCTTCTGTTATAGTCCAGGAACCAACAGAAGTAAGATGTGTGTGCGTGTAGCTGGAAGGGTAATAATATGGGTGTAATAATTTACAGTTTTAATTTGAACATTTTACCTAAGATGTCATATGGTGTGCTTCCATGTGATATTGTTATGTTCCAGAATTACATGCTTATGATTTTGTAAGAAAATAGTTTGCAAATAAAAATGGCATTATTTGTCAGACCCTCTTATTGTTTTATTTTACTCTTGTTATTGTTTATCTCTCACTGTGACAATTCAGTATTAAACTTTATCATATGTATGTACGTATAATAAAAATGTAGTGTACCCAAGATTCAGCAGCATCTGCAGTCTGGAGTTTCGGCTGGGCATATTGGAACATACCCCCCATGGATGAGGGGAGGGGGGAAACTGCCTTAGATTAAAGGACAGTTTAAAACCAAGCATGTATAAATGTGTAACCAAATCTCTTTTAACTCCCCATGAGCCATGGAATTCCAAGCGATTTAATCAGGAATTGGCTAAGTGACAGATGTTAGCATCAGTGTTAACACCATATGGTGTTTTTTAGCATCTACGAAGAGACAATAGAATAATAAAATCCTATACTGAACGCCAATCCTTTAAATGCTACATTTATAATCATTGGCTATCAAAGTAAAATCTTATTTTAAAACTCACTTTACAAAAAAAAAGCTCCCTATATAAAAAGTGTGTTTTTATATAGCATGCTTATTTTAAAACTGGCATTATTAGCAGTCATGATATGAAGTGTGGAGATTTAATCCCAAGAGGATATAATCATATTGGTTATATAAAATTTAATCCAATAATTTAAAACCATACACACACACACACACACACACATATAAAATACCTTGGTGTTTCCTTAATGCACTTAAAAAAGACCTTTAATACTATCAGCTATATTTAGAACTATAATTGGGACATACAACACGTGATATTAGCATCAGTACCTTGGTGTGGAGAACAGCAACCCTAAGGATATTATCAGGGCATAAAGATACATCAGTAGTTTACTCTCTCACTTATCATGCCTGCTGCAACAGTAATCACTGGGCTCCAAATAGGAAAATATTTTTGGAGAAGATTTCCTCATGTACATGACCTAATTTATAAGTACGAATGGTTCAATAAACGACAGTATGTAATTTATTTTTTCCCTCAAGCAAAATGTCCCTTAAATTTTTTATAGATTTTAAACTTCCACAAATATAAGCCCATGTCTTAGAGCACAATCAGCCTCCTAAACATTGCCACAAATCAAATTTAATAAATCATATTTTCTTTTCCCACCAAATTGAAAGAAATTGGAGACACGAATAACTTGATTTTCTTTCTAGTGATCTTTAAAAGTAAAGTGAGGTAAACAAAATGTTCTTTGCTCTTTTTCTGGAACTGAAATTTTTTCTATGTGAAGGTTATACTCCATCTCTCCATATGAGTTTTAGTAACCATCCAAATCCTTTGTTTGAAAGGTACTTTACAACAACTGTTCATTTCTGGCTCTGATACATTGTAATACTTCTTGGGTATTTAGATCTGTGGGGGTTATTGAAGAAAGTAATCAGCAACCAAAAATATATAAAACTTTCAACTGAGGAAATAGCAAGAAGCATGACAGAAATCAACATTCTAAACTCATGAGCAAGAATAAAATGGGGTCAAAGCAGTGGGATTAAATTAAAATCTATATGTACACCAACTGTAATCATTGTCCCAAATATCCTTCCTCAACCATCCCTTTCATTTTTACTTAAATTAAGAAATGCAACTCTTATTCTATCAATGAAAGAATAAAATTAAACAGAAGCTATTTAAAGTAAATAAAGTAAAGTAAAATAATAAAATGAAGTACTGTTAGAAATTTAGGGACTTTAGTGTGAATTTTTTTGTAACAGTGTGTTCTTTCTTTCCTGTAACTTCAAAGAAATGGGTTTATTTTTAATGGCCATCCTTGAACATTATAAGTTCTTTCAAAATACATATTTATAATTCAAAATAGTTTTTCAAGCTCCAAATATCATCTTCTATCATTCCTTAAATCCAGCTTCTGTTCATTTTTCTAATATATATATATATATATATATATATATATATATATATATATATACAGTCATACCTCAGAAATATTGCTGGGGTAAGTTCAAGACTACCACAGTAAAATGAACATTGCAATAAAGCAAGTCACAAAGTTTTGATTTCCCAGGACATATGAAAGTAGTATTTACAGTATACTGTAATCTATTAAGTATGCAATAGCATTTTGTCTAAAAATTAAGACACATATCTTAATTAAAAGTTTTTCATTGCTAAATATGCTAACCATTATTTGAGCCTTTAGCAAGTAATAATTTATTTTGCGGGTGGAGGGTGCTGCTTTGATATCACTGGCCACGGACTCATCAGGGTGGTTGTAAAGGTTGTAGTAGCTGTGTCAGCTTCTTATAACAACAAAGCAGTGAAGTTTACTGCACTGGTTGAATCTTCCTTTCACGAATGATTTCTCTGTAGCATGTAATGTTTGACAACACTTCGCTCACAGCAGAACTTCATTCAGAATTGGAGTCGGTCCTCTCAAAGCTTATTGCTGTTTTATCAATTAAGTTTATCTAGTATTCTAACTACTCTCTTGCTATTTCAACAATCTGCACAGAGTCTTCACTAGGAGCAAACCCCAGCTAGAGAAACCATTTTCCTTGCGCATGCGTAAGAAGCAACTCCTCATCCTTTAAAGTTTTATCATGACATTATAACAACTCAGTCACACCTTCAAGCTCCACTTTTATTTCTAGTTATCTCGCTGTTTCCACCACATCTGCAGTTACTTCATCCATGGAAGTCTTGAGCCCCTTCAAATCACCCTTGAGGGTTGGAATCAACTTCTTCCAAACTCCTGTTCATGTTGGTATTTTGACCTTTTTCCATGAATCACAAATGCTCATCTTTTCCAGAAGGTTTTCAATTTTCTTTGCCCAAATCCTCCTTAGGAATCTCTATTTATGGCAGCCACAGACACACAAAATGTATTTCTGAAATAACAAGACTTTAAAGTCAAAACTACTTCTTGGCTGTGGAATAGATGTTGTGTTAGCAGGTATGAAACAACATTAATCTTGTACATCTCCAGCAGAGCTGTTGGGTGACCAGGTGCATTGTTGTTGAGCAATAAAACTTTGAAAGGGATATATTTTTTTTTCTGAGCAGTAGGTCTCAACGGTATGCTTAAGGCATTCAGTAAATCATGTTTTAAACAGATGTGCCATCATCCAGGCCTTGTTGTTTCTATAGGACAGAAGCAGAGTGGATTTAGCAGAAGTCTTAAAGCCTCTAGGGTTTCCAGAATGAGCATTGGATCCAACCTGAAGTCACCAACTATATTAGCCATAACAAGAGGGTCAGCCTGTCCTGTTGTAAAGCTTGGAAGCGAGGCATTCAATTCTTCTATTAAAGTCCTAGGTGGGATCTTTTGCCAATATAGGGCTTTTTCATCTATACTGAAAATTGTGGTTTAATATAGTTACCTGCATTAATTATCTTAGCTAGATCTTCTGGATAACTTGCAGCCATTTCTACCTCAGCACTTGCTGTTTTACCTGGCACTTATATGCTACTAAGACAGCTTCTTTTGTAAGCCCCCTGAGCCACCCTCTGCTAGCTTCAAAGTTTTCTTCTGCAGCTTCCTAGCCTCTCTCAGACTCCATATAATTGAAAAGAGTTAGGGCCTTGCTCTGGACTAGTCTTTGGTTTAAAGAAATGTTGTGGCTGTTTGATCTTCTATCCAGGCTACTAAAACCTTCTCCTTATAAGCAATAAGGCTGTATTGCTTTCTTATCATGTGTGTGTTCACTGGAGTAGCACTTCTAATTTCCTTCAGGAACTTTCCCTTTGCATTCACAACCTGACTATCTGTTTGGCTCTTGGCCTATCTTGTTTTTCAATGTGCCTTCCTCACGGAGCTTAATCATTTCTCGCTTTTGCTTAAAGTGAGAGATGTGCAATTCTTCCTTTCCTTGATATCTAGAGGCTGCTGTAGGGATATTAATAGGCCTAATTTAAATATTGTTGTTTCTCCGGGAATAGGAAGGCATCCTCCTGAGGAGGAGGAGAGAGATGGGAAACGGCCAGTCTATGGAGCAGTCGGAATACATTCATTTATTAAATTCGATGTCTTATAAGGGTGCAGTGCATGGCACCCCAGCACAATTTCAATAGTAACGTCAAAGGTCACTGATCACAGACCACCATAACAAACATAATAACGATAAGAAAAAAGTTTGAAATATTCTGAAAATTACCAAAATGTAACACAGGGACATGAAGTGAACAAATGCTGCTGGAAAAATGGTACCAACAGCTTTGCTCGTCACAGGGACCCATAGACCTTCAAGTTATAAAAAAGGCCGTTCCTGCAAAGCTCAATGAGGCAAAGCATAATACAAGAAGGTATGCCTATATTAAAGACACATTATTGTGTGACATCTATATCATATACTCTAGTTTATGTCTATTTATTTTCTCAAATCTAAGATGGCTTCTCATATTTGCTGTGTACATTAGTGCATTTTTTGCATTATATTTACATTATCTTCTATATTGTTTACAGTACTATTTTATTTTTGCCCTTTTTATGTCATGCTTTTCAAACTACTCATCTCTAATGAATTTCGTTGTTCTTGCTATTGTTTTCATTTCATTTATTTTGTGTTCACTAATTTTTCCTCATGTATCACAGAAGCTTTCCTTACAAATTTTTTTCCTTAGATTATATAGTGCACATTTTGGGGGCTTCTGAATCTTCAGATTGTTACTTTATTTGTACTTATGTACAATATTTTTTTATGTTTTATTTTTTTATGCATATAGTGCACATTTTGGGGGCTTCTGAATCTTCAGGTTGTTACTTTATTTGTACTTATGTACAATAATTTTTTATGTTCCTTCCTCTCTCTGCATCCTTCCAACCACTCCTTCCTTCCTTCCTTCCTTTCTCCTTCCTTCCTTCCTTCCTTCATTTTTCCTTGTATCTTTCCTTCTTTCCCTTCTTCATTTCTTCTTCATTCCAAAATTTATCTTAATCGGTGTGTTAATGGTCATTGGCATTCAAGTTATTCTTGGTCCTTAGGAATAAGTCAATTGTTTCCTCAATACCTGTAGCTAGAGGGCAGTGTGAATGTAGTACTTTTCGCACAATGTTGGTGCATAACATGGTTTCATCTACTGAGCCTCAAAGGACATGAAATAAAATTACATTCCGTTCAGGTGCAACACTTGAATACTGGCCCCACAATGCCCTCTGCTAGTGCGAATGTTAAGTCTCTGCTTCAGAGCCTGTAGGCCTTACACATCTTCAAGTGCAGACTCAATTGTAAAAAAAAATATTTTCACCCCTTGATTTTCAGGAAACTTCAATGATAGCATTAGTTTTTAGCTGGTAAAGATTCTTGTGGAATTAGAAAACAGTCAATCACAATGAAAGACAAGTAGGCTTTTTCTCCCTAGGCAGATGACCAAGAACAGGCCTGGGAGTTTATCAATTCAATTTTATCAGCTCGTGTGGGTCTTGAACATCATCTTAGTTTCACTATTTGCTGGGTGAATGTTTTGAAAGTTAACATGAATATTTTCATATAATATGTATAAACTAGCCTATGCAAGAAGTCGTTTTCAAATGTCATGAAACAGAATATTTGAATACTGATTTAGTAATATAATTTAGGAATGAATCTGCCAGAATATTTAAATTATTTGCTTAATACATAATCTTCCCAGGGTAATATGCATTGGAATCCAAGTAAAGATCAGATAATTAGTCATGAGAAATACAGAATTCTTGGTACATTAAGAGTCTATTCAAACCCCTGCACTAAAACTTGACTAAACTTCAGCACAGTTTCTACCCGTTTAAAGCCATATCTTAAAATAATCTAGTCTTGATAAAATGTTTACCTGAGAAACACCAGGGGATTTGACTTCTCAGCCAAATCATGGTGATAACAGATAGGCCCCTTAATTCCTTCTGAGAGCAGTTACTTTAGATAGTTCGCAATTACAAATAATTTTGTCACTGTATATAGTTAACTAATTTTAATTAGGAAGGAAGCAAAGGGAATAAGACATTGCCGAGCATAATCAACCAGGGAACATAAGCCTGTTTGTTTCACCAGGGAGCTAGAGCTTCACACACTCCAAGGTGTTACAGCCTTGCCCTGCCAATGCTTCCTTTCCCTCCTTTGGTACTGGATTACTGGGGGGGGGGGGGGGGGGTGGGGAGGGGGGGGCGGAACAGAGAGAGGTAAGCACAGGCACAATAATACTCAAAACAGTTCCTGGGTTGGTGCTTGACCAGAGAGGCCTGTCAGTCTGACCTGGGAAAGGGATCAATTGGCTAGTTTGTGGTCCCATCAGAAGCCCTCAGAAGCTTGGAAAGTCTACTGGGTATTTTGAAAAGTTCCTGGCCACCTGGCTGGCATAGCTCAGTGGATTGAGCGCAGGCTGGGAACCAAAGTGTCCCAGGTTCTGTTCCCAGCCAGGGTACATTCCTGGGTTGCAGGCCATAACCCCCAGCAACTGCACATTGATGTTTCTCTCTCTCTCTCTCTCTATCTCCCTCCCTTCCCTCCCTAAAAATAAATAAATAAAATCTTAAAAAAAAAAGTTCCTGGTCCTTTCCAAGCCCTAAATAATATAATTCCAGGAAACAAAGAAGAGGTTTCTCTCTCTCTCTCTCTCTCTCTCTCTCTCTCTCTCCCCCCACCCCCCTCCCTCTCCCTTTCTCTCTGAACCACACTTGCCCCATGTGCTTGCATGTTCTCTCTTCACAACCATGTGACCCTAGCCCATGGTTAGGGCCAGTGGCCCTGCAGACTCCAAACACAGGCTTCAAGCAGGAGCCTGAATATCACAACACAGCAACAGATTGCATCTGGGAACAAAAGCTAAGCCAGCTGTATGTCGAGAAAGACTGAACTAGACCACGCTTTAATGTGGAACAGAACCTCTGGACAGTGGCCTGTGTTCTGACCCTGCAGGAGACATGGTTGTACTTTTTCCATGGCTGGACTGATGCAGATGGACACAGAGGTAACCTTCTGCCTGAATAAATCTTGCCACACTGCATTCTCCCTTTGGGGTCGTGAAATGCTTCTCTCTGGATCCTCTGAAAGAGTCCCTCTTCCAGGAGCAACCCTTGGACCTTTGAGATGTAAATCTATCATCCAGAACCATGTCTTCAATGACTTGTGAGCCATCTTTTTTAAATGCAAATATTCAGGTAGGTAATTTTCACTCTGCTGGCCCTGTGGAAGGCTCAGGGCCTAACCTGGGGATGCTGTGCTCCAATGTACACACCCTCAAGGTTATTCCTCCTCCAGATAAGTGCCGATTAGCAAACCCAGATGACCTGGCCACCTGAACCAAACCCCTGTTTTTACCCTAATGCATTTCTCCTGGCACACCCTAACCTTTAGTAGTTTTGCTTGAGGACTTTATTTTTATTTATTTTTATATGTTAATTAAGTTTTTAGGTTGATATACGAGTTTCAAGTGTACAACTCAACCAAACACCATCTGCACAGGGCACCCGCTCCCGCTGCTCCAAACGGTCTCTTTTCATCCCCATTCTGCCTCACCTGCCTCGCCCCCCTTTCCCTCTGGCTATCACCACACTTGTCCAGGTCTATGTGTTATGTCCCCTGCCTTCCTTTTTTGATGTAGTTTGCATTCAGTTCTCTCTGGTCTGCCTTTCCTGTTGCAGTGGTTATTAACTGAATAAAATCTGACCCAATGCTTTAACTATGTTTATTTTTGACAGTGAACATAAATTTAGTTATAGGAACACAAGTGATATTAGTAAAGTTATAGGCATTTATCCAAAAGTAACCATTATAAAGAATGGTCAAGAGATACACTGACTACATGTTTTATCTGCTTCTCTTTTACTAAGAACTACAGTCAACAATTTAGTCACATCTTTTGTTTTCAATGTGTTAATAAGAGTGCTGTCACAGTTATAGATATGTTAATAAAATTTTATTTCTATATAGGTTGCACAAACCAAAAATAGCTTGTTCACATGACAGCCATACACTTATAGTTCGTTTCTCAGGTTGAAAAATTACAGAGAGACTGACTCACAGTATTTTGATTTATTTAATCAATCTTAAGAGTTCTAGAGTGACTTGGTATGTTGTTTCAAATCTCCTGTTAGTGATTAAAACACCTGAATTATATAAATTGAAATGATAGCTGTAATTTGCCTTGTTAATTCCTCATCCTTAATGCAGCCATGCACAGGCTAATATTACGAGGTTGCCTTCCTTAAACAAGACCACCCCTGTAAACACGTACAAGAAAGAATAAAATGTGGTGTGTTGGCATAGAGAGACAATGCAATCACACTCTGCTATGATGTACATAGCAATGATGTACACATAGACATGTACACAAACATGCCAAGTTTATCAACGTTGCATTATTCCAGATTCATTTCTGTAGATATTATAGTCATTATTTTTAAACATAGTACTTATATTTAAAACACCACACCTAAAGTAACATCTAAATGTGGGGGAAACATTTGTATACTAGAAAGCCAATCAGAAATTGGAAAAAAGTATACCATAACAATATTTGGAAAAAGTAATATATCAATTTTTAGGTGGGGGTATGGGGATAGGAAATGAGAAGACATTATATCTCTTTATATAAAGTTCAACGATCAAAAAAAAAATTGGAAAGTTGTTACACCAGGAAGTGTTAGGTAGCTTAAAATGTATTTAAGCAAAGGAATGGACACTTGCTCTAGTTATTCTATATCTTAAATTGTAATAAAGATGCTTCCAAGACTACCTTGCAAGTTAGTTTCAATGCTTACTTGGAACATAGACATAAACATGAAAACTGCCTGTTGTCACAGGTAAATGGCAAACATCATCAATGCATCAATGCTACTTTTAGCAAAGAACTGTTTTAGAATTACATATTAAATATATTTCATCTACTACTAAGAACATGGGAAAAGCATGTGGAGAAGAAATTATTACTATAAATTTTTACCCATTAACCTATTTTAAAATTTTTATGAGATGATTTTGTAGAAATGTGTTTGGGCATTATCAAACTTCTCCAGTTATTATGGTGATTGAAAGTTCCAATTTGTGGAGTTCCATAACATTATTAAGCACTAAATAAGGAAACCAAATATCATGCTATAATAATAATTCCAATAAGCCACAGCTCCACTTAGAATTTTGTTCCTATTGATATTTTAATTGTTTTACTAACAAGTATTAGGAACATTTACAAATAGTAATTTTGCTTCTGTCTTATAATTAATGGTAAATAATAGAGAAATTTGTCATCTTTTATGCCTTCACACTTTGGCCAATTTTATTAGCATATTTGATATTTTTGTCATTTCTATGGTGCTATAAAAATGTATAGTGGCCCTGGTTGGTGTGGCTTAGTGGACTGAGCATGGATCTGCCAGCCAAAGTGCTGCCGGTTCGATTCCCAGTCAGGGCCCATGCCTGGGTTGTGGGCCAGGTCACTGATAGGGGACGCATGAGAGGTAACCACACACTGATGTTATTCTCTCTCTCTCCTTCTTCTTGGTTTGCCCTCTCTCTGAAAATAAATAAATAAAATCTTTTAAAAATTGTATCAGTGAATATGCATTAATTGGTATACAGATAAGAAATCTGTATATTAATAATGATAAATACTTCTAAAGCAAAATAGCACATATTTACATTCTTTGAGTCTACTACATCTATGCTAAAATAAGCTTATGTCTTTGCCTTTTTTATTACTTCTAGCAAACACCCCAAAAGAGAAACTGAGGATATAATGCTATGTATATTCATCAAGTTTCTCTTCAAAATCACTTTTCAGACTTTCTTTGCCCACAATGCTTTTCACTCAGCTTAGGTTACCATTCAGCAGATAAAGGCCACTGGGAGAAAGTCGTGGATAGTATGCAGTAGTATGGTGCACACAGTTAACTAAATCTGTGCGTATCCCGGTCGCAACCTTTGACTTCTAATAGATACCTTTATTTCTCATTTAGTTTAAACTTCTTTCTGAGTTAACAGGGGAGAGAGAGTAAGACAATGGAAGAAAGATGAACTTAAGGGCAAAAGTTAGAAATAATAACTGTGCACATTAATTTTTTAATGTGCACAGAACAGGTAAGTCTCTGTTCTAGCTCAGTCTGTGGAATAGCAATATAAGAACTCTTGAGATATTGTGTTAGGTCAAGCCATAAAAATTATTTTGCCATAGCTTATACAATTAAGGCTTGGTTTCAATTCATCTCAATGCAGGGGTAGAAAAATATATAGCTGAAGTTGTTTCACCCTCATCTACATGATTCAGAGGAAGCTAACTTTCAAAATGATTGATAGTGACCTAGTTTGAAAGAACAGTGGAAGGCTGAAGATGCTCCTCATGTGAAATCAGCTAGCGAAAGTTCTCCAATGTAACTGCAGTACAGGAAGTGAGGTCATCCTCCAGAGAATGAAAGAGAAAATCGCTGTACTGGCACTCGGAGATCAAAAGAAGCTGCCATCTGCGGAGTCAGGCAGGGGAGTGTAACGACTTTAAAGCTGAGTAACTTGAGAAAACCTTAGATGCCTCAAGGTGTCTCATTCTACTGGCAGAGACAGCATTGGAGAACATAAATATCACTCAACAAAGCCAACCCTCTTGGACCCTCTCTTGAGAGCTCAGTATTACTATATTTAGGGCAAAGTCCTTTGGCATCCTCTTGGCCTTTCGGTTTCAGACACTGAGAGATATGTTAGATGCAGAATTAAATTTAACAAACTTTATATCACTGTCTAATGTGGAATTTTCTCCTCCTCAGAGAACACAATTAGTTGTTTCAAAAAAAGGAAGGATGTGGGTGGAATAACATTTGCTCTTTTTCTCCTTCTAATTTCTTTTTCTCTTGATTTTGGAAAATAGTACAGCATTTTTGCTACCTTAATCAAAGCAGTACATCATTTAGGGTGTTGAGAAGAGGACAACAGGTGATTTTCTTTTATGGAAAATAAAGGTAACAAATGGAGAACATGGCTAGATTAGACTGGAACAGGAAAGAGGTGAGGTTATTCGTCCTGCCTGACTCTCAGGTGTAAGATCCAAGAATCAAGGGGAAACAGTGTTAGCCAGGGACGAGATGCTGTCAGGTAAGCTTACAACCTGCTGCCTCCGTGGAGCCGGCTCAGCCCACAACAAAACCTCCAGCTGCAGCTCATCCTTGCTCAGGGCATGTCCCCCTCCGTCACCCAAGGACGTGGCTGAGAGCAGATTCCCTGTCTGTGCTTTATAAATAGAGACGACAGACTTTGTTCCAACATTCGCATTGCCCTGTGAGAGCAAATATTGTCTGTAACCTTTTAAGCCTTTGATATTCCTCTCAGAGCCATACATTTGTTTTCTCTGGACTGTAAATTCCTTTGCAGGCATTGCAAAACAACAATACATCAAGACAAAATCTTTCTCTAAAAACAAAACGTCGCAGCACCGAACAAAATAAAACAAAATACCCCACAAAATCTACCAGCCTTTTGAAGACGCTCCTGGGGGCCACATGAAGGCGGTCATAATTAAAAGCCATTTTCCTGCTTAATTGTGTGGGATACCCCATCAACAGTCCAAAGGCGATGTGCGTCGCGCACAGGGTCAGGAGGAGGGAGTATGGTCCCGCCTCCCTTCTGTCTTGTGCCTCCTACATATTTCATCACACCTCCTTCCATTTTTCCCACTTCCTCTCTTTTATAAGATAACCCTGAAATAAATGTTGACATATGTAAGCACTTAAAATGCATCTTGAATGTTTCCTTTCTGTTAATCTAAGAATAAAGCATTTTAAAAATGAAAATCAATATCAGTTACAGCAATATTTTTCAATAAAGCTCACACAAAACTATATAGATGAAAAATTATAAAACTGCCCTCTGGTTGTGAGTACATAGGTCACTAACACTGTAACATTAACTACAAATTTGTGTTAGTGAGCAGCCATGTTATAAAATAGGTACCTCATAGTTTGAATACATCATCATAAAATTAGTAACTTATGTATTTGCACTTCATAAAAAAACAGAAATGAACCTTATATTTTAGTTAATGTGCTTGAAATTTGATAAGTCATACAGTGAACTACAGATTGTACAGTTCCAATAATAGATATTTCTGAAAAGTCACAGTCTTTCTGTGATAATTTTCTATTATTTAGTTTTTAAAAATCACTCGGGTGTTCTTTATGGACAGTACTTTTTTTCTAGGTCGAGGTTGAGCGTCTGGGGACAATAGAGAAGAATGTGTAATGTAATTTGTATGTAAAGGTAATGGCAGTGGTGGTGTTTCTTTTTTTTTTTCTTTTTTTTAAAGATTTTATTTATTTATTTTTAGAGAGGGCAGAGAGGAAGATAGAGAGAGAGAGAGAAACATGAATGTGCGGTTGCTGGGTGTTATGGCCTGCAACCCAGGCATGTACCCTGGCTGGGAATCGAACCTGGGACACTTTGGTTCCCAGCCCGCTCTCAATCCACTGGGCTACACCAGCCAGGGCTGGTGGTGTTTCAAAAAGGGAACGCAGAGAAAAGCACAAGGAGGAGAGTTCAGAGAGGTGACCGCCAGGGGCTCGAGTGTTCAGTGGTGACTCACGGGGCTGTCACACAAGATAAAACTTGCCCTGGTGGTTTCAGCTGTGGGCGGGCGTCTGTTGTCTTCCCCTATAGATGGCAATAATTAGAAAGCTCACACTCAGTTTGGTGATATGTAATAGTGTCTGCCTAAGGATATAACGAAATGTTTGGATGACACAAAACCATTTGTTAAAGGGCTTCCTAGGTGTCTTTTTCCATAATGCGTGTCAGTTTTTAAGTGAAAACAAAAAGTTCCCCAGAAATTTATAATTAAGACTAAAAAGAAACAAAATATTGCCCTGGAAGCATGTTTCGACACTGGTTTCTGTCAGATTTTATATTTCCCAGATCTCATTATGGTGATTGCGGTTTGCACATAACAGCAATAACTGAGCAAGCTGCTGAGTCAGAATCAACTGAAATAAATCAGAGTAATTTGATGACAGTGAGGAGGAAAATGAACTGAGAAGAGATTTAAATGAATATACATCAGTGCTTTCACACACATGTTACAAATAAAATGTCTCTGAAAGTTATTTTTGTGCTCTTATCGGTGGACCTATACACTTAAACATTTTTAATGCAGGTAGACGTGTGGCAAGTTTTATGCATCGCATACGAAAAGAAACACAGAGACCTTGGCATTACTTCTTAACTGGACAATAGTAATCAACTTAAGCATTTACTTTATATTACCAAGAGGAGCAATATTGGAAGCAACTAATCTCAGATTTAGATAATGGTTTTGCAAAAAATCTCAGAACATAATATAATATTGTTATATTTTATTCATGTTTTAACTGTATCATTACTTTAATAGATTGAGAATTCACCAACCCCTTCTACAAACTGCATTAGCTATTTGTTGTTAATTGGCATGTTGCTGTCCACTAATGAGGTGTAGCACTGTGTGTGTGTGTGTGTGTGTGTGTGTGTGTGTGAATTATATAATCTTCCAGAGGGAGGGCCCCTTGTAGTACAGGTTTCCCCCCTAGGTGAGTGTTCTAGGAACCCATCTGTATCGGAGTATGAGCTGGTGTTGTTGGGAGAGGATGTGTTTGGCTTCATTGATTTCTTTTTTGGAAGACTCTTTCGGCGTGTTTGCCCATTTCCTGATGGGCGAGTTACTAACTCCCCTGCCCACACTGCGCCGAGTGTTTGGCAGTTTTGATTAAAAATGGTGTGACCCTTGGGCCCCACCTTACCTATTCAGTTGGTCTTACCCAAAGCAAATCTCTTTTTTTGTTTGTTTTCCCAAGATGAAAAAATTTCTCAAGGGGAAACATTTTACCAATGTGGAAGAGGTGAAACAAAAAACAGCAGAATCACTAAAAGGCAGGAAAATTGACCAGGTTAAAAACTGTTTTGAGCAGTGGAAAAAAGTCTTGATAAGTATATTGTAGCAAATCAAGAGTACTTTGAAGATGACTGAAGTTTAAACATGAAACAAAAAAAATAGAGAATTTTTAATAAATAAATTACAGTTTTTATGATCCTGCCATATATATATATACACACATATATATATTAGCTATTCAGATTTTTTCCACCAATTGTCAATACACACCTTTTGCTCAAATTTTATTGTATTTATTTTATTTCTTATTGATTTAAAGTTATTAGTATTTATTAGGTAGCATTACCTTGTTGATATTAGATAATGCAAATTGCTTTTCTCAGTCTGTGACCTAATATGCTTATTTTTCCTACAAGTATCAATAGAAAATGAAAAAAGTAATCCTCTTTCACTGATTTATAACAACACTTTAGTGATACAATAATATTAAAATAGTAATAAAAACAATGAAATTTAAATTTACAAAATTTTTATTGGTAAAATTTTAAAATATACTACAGCCAAGCATGGGTGAGGATGAGTGAAAACAGAAACAATTTTTGTGTTTGTTTTGGGACTTTGAATTTGCTAAGATGGTGTAGAAAACACTCTGGTAACTTTTATAGAAATTAAATATGCAAATGTTCTATAACCAGAAAATGGATAGAGTAGTTATTTTGCATTTATTTGAGTGCTTATGGTCATGCAAGGGCTCAAAAAAGAGACAGGCGGTAGATATTTTTACAGGATGTTAGGTGTAGCATAGTAGGTAATTATCAATAAGAAAATGAATGAATATGATGTGCACATATGATAGGTCATTACAGAGCACTTGGAAGTAATATGCTATATTTAAATATAAGAAAAAATGCAATAAAAACAAGGACTTGACTAAACAGGAGTGTGGGATACAGCATAATACTATTTATTTTATTTAAAAAATTAAGGATAATTTTATATCCTGTTTCCAAGATTACATATCTAAGGCCACTATGAAAAATATAAATAGTAATTATAGAAATTCTGCAACATGAAGAAGGGTCAGATGGAGACAGTGAAATGAAATAAAGAATAGGGGAAATGTGTTTGTTAAGATGATACTAATAATATGCTAAGAATTCTTTGCATCAGAATTTCCCTAAAATATCAATTCAAAAGAACCAGTGCACCCCAATGTTCGTAGCAGCATTATTTACAATAACCAAGTGCTGGAAACAGCCTAAGTGGCCATCAGTAAATTTGTGGATCAAAAAACTGTGGCATATTTACACAATGGAATATTACAAAACAGAATGAAAGAAGGAACTCCGACCCTTTGTGACATTATGGATGGAACTGGAGAGCATTATGCTAAGTGAAATAGGTCAGTCACTGAAAGACAAATACCATGTAACCTCACCTATAAGTGGAATCTAATGAACAAAATAAACTAATAAACAAAATAGAACTGCAGGTATGGAACCATGGAACAGACTGAAAGTGATGAGAGTGAGGAGGAAGGGTGGCTGTGGTGGAAAGGAGGGGAAAGGACTAGAGGAAGAACATGTATGAATGACCCATGGACATGGACAACAGTGTGGGAATTGACTATGGAGTCAGGGTTGCGATGGGAGGAGAAAGGCAAAGGGAAAAAACTGAGATAACTGTAATAAAATAACTATAAAAATGATTTTAAAAAGAAACAATAAAGATTTATTCTCTGTGCAATTTCAATAAAAATGTAAATGGAACCACTTTTTAGTTTGTCAAGAAAATGTAAATATTTTTAAATGCTCAAAAATGCAAAAGGTAAATAAATAAATAAATTAGAAACATATGCATAATCCTATGGAAGACTATAAGTATGTATAGTCCTATTCAAGATTTTAACTCTCTGAAATTCCTTTTCACGATCATCAAAAAACAAAACATTTAAGAAGTTTATCTATGAAGAGCTTTGTATTTTATTTAATTGAGTTATTTTGAGCTAGTAGACTTTAAAAAAGTATTCAATTTATCAGTGTTAGATTGATTAGTAAAATTACATAGATTTCAAGTGAAAAAAACAATGAATGGCTTTAAAAACCAGCTGCGCAGACTTGGCCAAATTCCTTAAGTAGTGCTTGTGAGAGAAACATAAATATGTTGAAATAACTTTTAATAACTATTTAATAGCTATCAACAACCTTTCATAACTAATAACTATTTAATAACTATTTTGATAAATATGTTGAAATATCTTTTAATAACTTTCTTGAATCATGAGTCGTCACACTGCTTTACACATTGTGCTGCAACAGTTAAGACAAACTAAAATTTACACATGCTCACAACTTTTCAGTTTGCATATTTTGTGAGCTCAAACTGCCGTTGCAACAGTGTTTGCAAAGTCAATGAAAGTGGAAAGAAACTTTCTGTATTTTAAGATGCATTTAATTATCAAGTGGAGGAACTTCCATATGACCTTTAATTGT
The DNA here is from genome assembly GCF_004126475.2 of Phyllostomus discolor. Lineage (NCBI taxonomy): Eukaryota > Metazoa > Chordata > Mammalia > Chiroptera > Phyllostomidae > Phyllostomus > Phyllostomus discolor. Next base: position 15,643,813 of record NC_040905.2, on the reverse strand, counting down.
AAGTGATTATTGGCAATGTAATGGCATGACAAAAAGCAAATATTAAGAAAATGATCTAATGTGCTTTTATAAATAAACTGAATTAAAAACATATGCTTGTGGACTGATACTAGTAGTTGGCATTACCTATTTCCACAAGAAAAGATTTTCATAGAGCAAATAAATAAATTCTCATCATAGATCAACATTAATAGATGAATACTTGCAAAACATTTTGATGGGATGGTCACAAACTTTAAATCCCAATTAAACAAAAAGAAAGAAAAATATTAAAAATTTCATTATTTCCAACAATAGATATTTATTAGAAAAATTGCACTTAGTAGTTTGTGGGAACTTGTTTTCTCTTTTACATAAAAGTATATGTACATTAAACATAAAGTGTTTTCTTTTACATAAAGGTATATGTACATTAAATCTTCACCTTGTCCCTTTGTCTTTACTTTAAAACATCTACTGTCTGGTCATTTGTCAGAAAATGCTGACTTCTCAATTAGAAGACTATATATATTTTCAGAAGATTTTAAACATTACATGTCACAATTATGACAATCCACTTCTTCTGGAAATTAATAAAGATGTATTGGGTTGGCCAAAAAATCCGTATGTGACAAATAAAAGACAAGTGTTTCATTTTTATCAATAACTTTATTGACTTTGATATTTTGAGTATGTTGGCTATCTCCTGCTATTAGCTTCTAGTGGGTAGAGGCAGGGGTGCTGCTAAACACCTTCCAGTGCATTAAGACAGCCCCACAGCAAAGGATTATTTGGCCAATGTCAACAGTATCAAGGAACTTTGCAAACCACTTTTGACCTGCTCCATCAGTCACAGCAACTTCTCCATACACTGCACAAATCTTTTTTTTTTTTGCTTTTCAGTTTTTTTCTACCTTTCTTGAAATAATACAGCATAAGATGTTGCATTCTTTCTTCCTTCTTCAATATTAAAATGGCTGCACAACAATTCATGAATTCTGATGTTTTTTATATGCACACTGATATGACAGCTGTCACAATACCATCTATGAAAATTGTTTTGAGTGAAGTTAAAGACAACAATTCATTACTAGAACTGGAAAAACTAAACAAACTTTTTGGCCAACCCAATAATTTTTTTACAGTATTCATAAACACTAAAGAAAAACTCTCAGAAACATTTGAAACTAATATAGATGTATGAAGATAGAATAATGTTAACATGAAATTATATTTGTTCTCATATCTGTATTAAATTTTAATATATGCGTTAAATTGTATTTACAATATATTCCTATGCACATTCTGTCTTTCTCAATTTTCTGGAGGAGGCTTTTTGATATTGGAATTAGCTATTTCTTGAATATTATGTAAAACTGTCTTGTAAAATTCCCTAAGCATGATCTTATTTCTTGGTTAAATAGATAATAAAAAGTTCTACTAAAGGTTAATGTTCAAATCAGATATTCTACTTATATTGTTAAACATTGCTGATTTTTTGAGAAATGAAAGTTGCACAAAACATAAACATGTACCTCAGTGAATTTGTACATAGTAAACACTCATCTAAGAGCTACACCCAAGTCACACAACAGCCCCCGAAAACTCTTCGTACTACCTTCCAATCATACTACATTTTGTCTTTCCAAAGGTTAGTCCTACATTGACTATTAACATGCAGTTAAGCTTTGCCTATGTCCAAAAATGTATAGACAGTTGAAATAAATCAGTATATATCATTTTGCATCATATTTCTTTTACCTAATTTTATACCTATGAGTTTAGGCATACACTGTGTAGATCATACACTGCTTTTATCCAGATTGCTGAATAGTTGTGTTTCATTCGTTTTCTTCACTTTCGATCATTTGTTTTGTGACTACAACACAAGTTGTTAACTCACTTGGGTGGTGATAAATGGAAAGTAAGGAGTTAAGCATTAAGTTTGTGATCTGTCGTCTCCCTTTCCCCTGGAAAGAAGACAGGTGTCTCAGCCTAATCTTGTAAATGTAAAAATAGCAGATCTCCTGGGGAAATTTTTTTTTTCTGGCAAGAGAGTTCTTATCTATGAAATAGTTTTAACAGATTGCCTGCTTATCTATGATTTCTTGCTGTTAACACACATGGGGTCTATGGATTTATAGGGCATGGCTTCCTTTCGCAAAGTCACATAAGCTGCGTAACTATCTGAGTATAAAATGTCAATGTTTTAGGACCTAAATGGCTACGTTTGTGTGAGTTTACCTCTTACTTTATTTAGACACTTCATCTGCTTTCGAAAGCCTGAGTATGTTCAGTATTGGAAATGAGGACCTAGGAAGTCTTGCAAGAGCCCTTGGATCTCTGCCTTCTTTGCCTGTGCATTTTGTTTATTTGTATTTAAAAGTAATTATAAACTTGAAAATGGGTAAGATCTGTAGTTTGCTGGAGTCTAACATGGCAATCTGCTCCTCTGTGTTATCAAAATGAACGTCCAAGTTGTTTTCAGTTGGCTGCTTAAGTTGAGTGCTGTATTATAGAAACAGACCCTGAGCTGAAGATGTGCCCGCAGAAGCTCATTGTGCACTGGGGGAATGCCTATAAAGAAGTGAGGATGTAGGACTGGGCAGAGATACAATTTTATCTGTGGAGAAATTACATAGGACATCCCAGACGAAGCTCTGAGGCTGGGTGGGCTTTCAGCGGGCACCCTCATTCAGGCAGGAGAGCTGGGCATTTCTGCCTCTCATTGACTAGTCCTTGGAGGGGGAATTTTTTTCAGGACAAGGCTTAAACATCTTGCGTTGGCTCCTTCCGCCTGACACATTAAGATAGATGACAGCCCACTCCACATCTGCTTCAGCTACGGGCACTGCTTGGTTGCTGTCGCCTGGGAAACCTTGAGATAGAACTTCTCGTATGAACCCTACCTATAAATAAACTAAATCCTGGTATATTTATATAAACACATAAATACAACTGTTATTTTAAGATGCTGGCCAAGATTTAGAGCTCCTGGTTCTTTGAGGAATAATTACAGGAGCAGAATAAGAAAGACGAATAGAGAAAATATCAGAACTCATTCTTCATTTGTACCTCTAAATACAGAGTATAAAAATCCTTTATAGATTCTTACTTCTCCCCAAGATAGAGCACAGAGCACCATACATATTCTTAATCTTCAGAATCATTATGATCATCTAGAGGTATGTGTTTATACTTCTCAAAATATGGTCCTGAAACTTATCTTATCTTGAAGAAAAGCCAACATTAAATGTAAAATGTGTGAGATATTTTTATTCATGGCATTTTCTATATCACTTTCTATTTCTGACAAAGTTATTTTTCAAGTGATGAAATACTTTTTGAAGACATTAACAGTGTAATATAATAACCATACTATAGTGAACTTTTTTTAAAGCTTTCTTTTTACTAGCATTACTAGCAACTAGCCAACATATAGATCATTGTTTTTCAAATGTCAATTATTTAGGTCATACACTGCTTTAAGCAATATTTCCCAAAACTCTGCAAACCCAGGATTTCATAAGAACAAACAGGGATTGGAGAATAATTGAATTTACTCTGTGAAATAAGCCACATACCTTTTAGTAATTAGCAATTTTAACATAAATTAAACCATTTAAACCATCCAGGCCTAAATAGAAATGTGTTATATTTAACATTTAATTCTTGTTAATAGACCACCGGGGAATCCCCTAGCCATAAATTGTCTTCTTACTTTTTGGTCATCATGGATTTGTGCCTCATAAATAACATTTTATTTACAATTTTAAATTGTTCTCCTGGTCTCATGGTAGTTCATTTGTGGCTATAATAGATTATATATAATGTCTGCATTCAGTTTTAAGTGTCTCTCCCTCACCTTTCTGAAACCCATGAAACGCATCTGCAGTACTGTTTGTCTCCTTTCACGTTTACTAATGGACATCCCCTAACAGTGCCAGGAATTGTATGTGATAAATGCCTCCAATAGTAATTATTAGCTTTTACTGTCATTAGGGTTCTCTTCTTCTTTTTACAATATAAACAAAATAACCAATATGCCTATTTTTAAGAGTTCTTTGTTTTTTTTTAAGAAAAGAACTAAGCTATTTATAGAAAAAAAGGTCTCATTTTTTTCTCTGTCTCTTGATATGTCGATTTACATGGAATAGTTACTTAAATTTTCCTGAGATTCACTGAGACTTTTTTCTTACTATTAAATATTAACTGCTCATTGTCACTGGCACTGCATTTGGGCATTGTTCACTTGCAAAAAAAAAAAAAAGGCTATCAAATGGGGCACTGTTATTGCTTTTAAAATGTATTAATTCTACAAAATGACAGAAACTGGGTTCCTGATTTATGAATAACCCCCCAACACATACCATAAGTCACACAGGTTTAGGTCTGTATGGCATTTTTTGAGTTTATGTGTTCCATGGATTTGTTCATCTGTCACAATGTACACCAAAACAGAACTAGAGTCTCTTTGCAAGGTGTTTCAGCATGCTGGGCAACACAGGAAAAAAGATGCTCTGTTCCTTGAGGGGGCGGAGAGATTTACACAGGGCTCTTGGCCAGCCTGGGTTATGGCAGATCAGAGGTGGTTTCAGATATCAATACAAGATTAAATGTATGGTATAATGTATCCTGCTGGGGACAAGGAGGAGAAGTCAGCAGCAGATCAGGGTAGGATATGGTCTTTGTGGGGAAGGTCAGTTACATTCTGGTTCTAAGAAAGAGAGTGAAAAATTATTGGACATGGGGCATTTGCCAGGGGCATGACAATGGTTTAATGATTCATCTTCATTAGTTACTTGCTATGCCACTTATCAACAAATTTGTAACTAAGAATGTGTTAACATGAAAATGCAAAAAAATTTATTACTGTGCTCACATTACATGGAATTCTAGCAATGTAGTCTCACACACAATATGTTTAAATACTACATGTTATTTGTGTAAAAGCAATCAAGTCATTTTTCATCAAGATATACTTTTTTAGTACTTATAATGGGAAACACCATTATCCAATTCACAATTACCATATATTCTCAATTCAGTTGCATTACAGATGATAAATAATTTCACAAAGAAGATAAAATAATTGTATAAAATACATGTAGTATTATATATGTTTTTATTGTCTTTGCTATAAAATTATATCTATTAAAGTAGCTAAATACAAATTAAAAATACAAAACAAAATAAGTATGGTATTTGCTAGTCATTTAACTATGTGGACCATGAAGAACCAATGTAATTCATTAAAATTAAGAAATGGTGTTTGGCCTTTTGCATTTGACGTCCCTGTTGAAATGAATTTATACTGGATTAAGGTAGATCCTAAATCCAGTGACTGTTATCCTTTCAAGAAGGCCCAAACCACAGTGAGATACCACCTCACACTTGTCTGAATGGACTTTATCAACTAGAAATTAGTGCTGGAGAAGTTGTGGAGAAGAAGGAACCCTCATACACAATTGATAGGAATGTAAACTGGTACAACCACTATATAAAACAGTATGGAGGTGTCTCATAAAATTAATTCTATTAAAAATAGAATTATCATATGACCTGGCAATCCCTCTTCAGGGTATCTACCTCAAAATTTTGAAAAAAATTATTTTTGTTGTCAAAACATCAGGAATGTATTCTTTTATAGTTTTGGAGGCTAGAAGTCTAGTATCAAAGTGTTGGCAGGGACATGCTCCCTCCAAAACCTCTAGGAAAGATCTTTTCCATGCTCACCTCCCAGCACTGGGGGTTACAGCACTCTTTGATGTTCTTTGGGTCGTCACTCTAATCTGAGCCTCTAATATTTACCTGGAGTCCTCCCCTCTGTGTCTGTGTCTGTGTCTTCATCTAGTCTTTTTTTTATGATGTTAGTCATTTATTTTGTTTTAACTAATTAAATTTATTAGGATGACATTGATAAATAAAATTATATATATATGATAAGCCTGTGTGTGATATGTTTCAAGTGTAAAATTCTATAATATATCATCTGAATATTGCATTGTGTGTTCACCACCCAAAGTCAAGTCTCCTCCATCACTATGTATTTGACCCCTTTTAATACCTCTACCCCAGGCCCCCTCCTCTCTGGTAACCACCAAACTCTTTTGTTGACTATGAGTTTTTGTTTGTCTTGTTTGTTTGTTGCTTTCAGTTTTATATCTCACAGATGAGTACAATCATATGGTTCCTGATTCTTTTATTTGACTTGTTTTGCTTAGCATTATACTTTCAAGATCCTTTCATGTTGTCGCAAATGACAGTATTTCATCTTTTCATATGGCTGAGTAGTAGTCTGTTGTATGTGTGTACCACACCTTTTTTATCTAATCAATCTAAGGACACTTGAGTTTTTTCCATGTCTTGGCCACCATGAATAATTCTGCAATAAATGTAGGTGTAGCATTTTGTTAACTCTGCCTTCAGAAACGAATATACAAGCATTATACTAATCATCACTGGAGATTCAATAGAAGGCAAGATCTGCATTCTAAATTCTATTGAGAATGATAGACAATTAAGCAGATGATTATAAGGCATTGTAATATGTGTTATTATTGGATGTTTTGCAGTGCTAAATGGCACAACTAAAACCATCAGAAGTCAAATAAGGCTTCCTGAGGTAGTATATGTTTGAATGGAGACCATAATGATGTAAGTAGACTTTAGATGTAAAGGGGATGGGGAGTAATTCCTGCACAGGAGTGTGTGCAAAGACATGGTGATGGCTACAGCAGGAATAATCTTAGATACTTGGAATGTAAGTTACATAGGAAAGGAAATGGTGTTGGGAGAGCTGGACAGCTACATACAACAAAATGAAACTTGATCATCAACTTACACCATATACAAAAATAAATTCAAGGTGGATAAAAGACTTAGATATAAGTTGTGTCACCATAAAAATCCTTCAGAAGAACATAGGCAGGAAAATCTCAGATATTCCACACAGCAACCCTAGAACAAGGGACATAAAAAAAAGAATAAACAAATGGGATCTCATCAAAATAAAAAGCATCTGCACAGCTACAGGAAATAAAATACTTTTTACAAGAGAGAGGGTGTGAAGGAAAAAGAAGCAGGAGAGATAAACAAGTTTTATTAGACATTTAAGACATATACATGAATATTAAAATTAGGGGAAAGCTACTGAAAAGCAAACTGAAGAATGTTATCAGATTTATATTAGTGAAATGAAATGGTGTAACTAATTTGCATATTAGTCTAATATGTTTTATTACGGCTGTCCAATGAGTTGATTGTTCACCCATTCTAAGACAGAAAAGACTAGTTTTAAACAATTATCCACTAAGACAGACTTTGCACTAATAGGTTTGTTTGTAAAGTTATTGATGAGATATATTTCCTCTTCTTCCTGATCATGCAGTTAGAATATATTTTTTTTGCTTCCTTTGCAATTATGCATGATCACATGACTAGGTTTCAAGTAAAATAATGTGAAGAGGAGTGATTTGTAATGCCTATAGGCCTAGCCCATTAAATATGTCCACATCTAACCCCTCATTCTTGATGCCCTTCTTGGCAACTTTGGGTGCAATGTAATAAAGACAGACAGCCATAAAAAATAAAAAGTCTGATTCCTTGATTTATGTACAATTGCCCCAGTGAGGCACAATGGTTTAGGTCTATGTGGGATTTTGGTTTTATCTTTTACAGAAAATAGAGTAACTCCAAATAATAATAGTATATGGAGAAACAGAGAGGAAATACACTCAGAACCATAAGGAAAGTGTTTATGAGAAAGAGAGAAAAAGTTGGATTACTTGTTGCCTATAACCATTTTCTATGGAGATTGGGAAGAAGAAAAAAAAAGTATTTCTAAAACTCCAGAGTTTATAATAGAAGAGAGATGCCAGGTAAAAGGGAACATCTATTTTCTTCAACATTTATTTCTTTTAGTTGAAGACTGTGTGTCTTCCACCCTACAGAAACGGTGGGATAATGACTAATCCCCCTTTTCTCAAAAATATGACTTAGCATCATACACTATTAATAGTTGTAATAAAAAGTCACTAACATTGGAAAATGGATTTGTTTCTCGTGTCAATGGGGTTCTTGCAGTGTGGCAGGAAAAGCATTTTCAGTGACCCACAAAAAAATCTCATGGTAAGATTTATTTGGGAGGTAAAATCAAAATGTCCCTCAAATGTTGCATCTCTGTCCATCCAGCCATGGACAATGAGAGCCAGAAATAAATCAATGTCCAGAAATCTTTTGCCATATTAAAGTTTGGCCCAGTCCACCATCCAGCTAATTTAGCTGAAGTTCCCGGGTCCAATTTATTGCTGTGCTAAGGTATTCAGGCTCTTGCCCAGAGCCTGAGTGCAAAGTGAACAGCCATCTCCAGTGCAACTGCTAGGGCCACATGGCTATGGGGAAAGGTCAAGAAAGTACATGAGGGCAATGCGGGTGATTAGCAAGAGAGAGAGCTATTTATCCCCCTGGGTTTTAACTAAAAGCCTTTTCAAAATAACCAATCAACTTCCCAAGATTTTGTGGACTTTTTGATGGGTCCACCCTCTAGTTATACTGAAAGGCATCTGTGGTTCAGCCCTTCCCTTTGCACCCCCGCCCCCAACAATCCAACAGAGGAGTGGCAAAGGGGGCAGTGGTAATTCCCTTGGTGGAGCAATGGGCTGTGAAGCTCTAGCTGCCTGGTGATGCAGAGGCTCAGTTTCCCAATTTTATTATGTTCAGTATCCAACTCCCTTAGTGTTCTCTTTCCTTATTAATGATTAGCTACCTACCTATGGTAACATTCCGCTCTGAAGATCTTGATCTTTATAATCTTACAAGGGTAAATGGATGAACGTCTCATCTTCTGTATGTGTTCTGTAGTGTCAAAGGGGTGCAATCTTGCCAATCCTCAAGCGCAGATGATCTTCCAATCTGTGAAAAGAAGAAAGGAGAAAAGGGGGCATGGGATCTTCATGTAGAGAAGGGATTTTGAAAAGTCCAGATCAGTTGGCTGTCCCTGAGAGGTTGTACACGTGACATTTAGAGGATGGCCTTGTCTAGAGGATGATGATGATAGACAGGCTGGCATCCTTGTTGTGTTCTAGAGGTGATAAATCTGACCAAAAGATTGAGAAAGCATAGTCCACAAATAAGGAGAATTATAACAGCTAAAGGTCTAGTAGGAGGTCAGAACTAAATGACAGTGGGAGCGGCTAACTCTACAGTGTCCCAGAGTAAGTTGGAGGAGTGGATTCCCTAGACAAAGATGTGTCACACCTGTGTGAAGTTCCATTGTTTACAACACTTAACTGAAATCATGCTAAGGGAAACATTCTAAGATCCTCTCCCTGAAGAACTATGAGCTTCTTCTGTCTAAATCATTTCAACAGGAAAAGGAGAGCAGTTACAAGCCAAGTCAACAGATTGCCCCATACATTACTGACTCAAACATCTACTCCTGACAAGCAATCCAGCCAAACCACTGAGTCTCGTTTCAGGAGGTGGTGATCTAGATGGGTTTTTAAGTGAGGTCTCTTCTCTTCAGAAGCAACCAGGTAAATGAAGTCATAGCCACACCCCCTGTGAAAATAGAAGGAAGTACACAAAGGTTAATGAGCACACCAAATCATAGACCAGTTTGAATTTGAAAGATTGTCAGTTGAGAAAACCTAAAAATATAAGGCTTTTGCTGGAATAAAATTAAACAGTGTCAGTTTGACAGATCCTTCTTGTCTGTCAGTTGAAAATCTTCAGTGATGTCATCAGGTGCTAAGACAAATTCTGTATGGCTTATAATGAAACAGCCTTAGGAGGAAGTTTAGTTCCCAGTAATTCCTAGTCCAGGGACAAAAGAAAATGAAACATTAGCTTAGGAAGTTGAAAAAAGCTAGAAGAATTTAAAAACCAGTCCAGCTTATAACTGAAAACAAAACTTCAAAGGCAGTAACTGCACTAGAGTACAACATCTACAACTGGGCACTGTGATTTCCATCAGCACTAAATTTCTCTCCTTAAAATCACCCTAACTGTCCTCAGAAAGACTGCATTAAGTCCAGTTTTAATTTTGAATTATTATTTGCATAAATGCAACACGAAGCATTTTAACATTGATCACACAAATGCCTTTTAAAATCTGCTCTGCAGGAGTTTCACAAGGAATCTTCAGATTGGGCTTTAGTCAGCCCCTCAGGGCATAGAGGCCAAGCCACACAGTTGCCATCAGTAAATTCCTCAGGTTCTTGAGGTCCCCAAAATGTCTTGAAGTTCCTTTCTTGCTACCTCTCAGGAACGAAACCTCTGCTTCTTACCTGGGAAGAATGCCATGAACCACATAACAAAGCAAGGCATGAGGCTATTTCTGCAGTGGACTTTTTGTTAGCTCAATTGCAGTTCCTAAGCCTTTCTGGTGACATCCAGAGTCCAGGCATGTCTTCCTTAGACATGACTTTCCAGTCAAAGTCTTGGTTAGTAAAACTATAATTAGAAACTGATCTTACTTGATTTATGCAAAGACATGTATTATCATGATTCATTCATTATAAATTATCAAATTCTTGGTGAATCACTTAAGGAGAAAAATATAAAACAAAAGGAAAAGCATTGTCTCTTCTATGGCACCAAACTACAGCTCTGCATTAGACACCAATTAGCATTCTTAGATTAAAAACATACTCCATAGCCTTCAGAGACATAGGCTCCTCTACTAGCAAACACACTTACACATTTGAGAGCCACACTTTCATGAGACAGGACAAGTATTATACAGTAAAACTCACTGATTTAGAAAGTCGCAGCTGGATTAAGTCAAACTGACTTGCTCAGCTGGCTAAGGTTTTTCTCTCTTGATAAGATCTGTCTGCCAGAAATTTGCCTTTTAAAATATGGCTCAGATAAGAGTTCTTGGAGACCAGGTATCTGAATTTCAAAGGTAGACTTATGCCCTTTTTTGAGACTCCCCAAGTTAAATTTCTGCCTGTTGACAAATATGCACCCTGAAAGGGGACTCTTGAGACACTGGGGATGAAGAATGTCTTGCCTGTTGTCTTCAGGGAGAAAAAAGTTTCATCTTCATAAAAGAGGGAGAAAAACTTTCATCGTTATAAAAAAGGGAGATAGTGGGTAGTTGAGAGAGGCATGAGCATCCTCCTTGTTCCCTGGCTCTGCTGTCATGTCACCAGAGCCTAGGATCAGTACCCGAGCCTGACTGCTGTCTGTCCTCAGCATCTTGAGGCTTGGTGTCTCACCCCACCCAAGCCAGGGTCTGAGGCCTTCCAAAAATAGAAATAAAATTGTCCAGGTGTAGAGCCTTACCAACAGTCAGTGGTGATGAGGCACTGTGCTTTTGGGGTTTATTTAACTCCACATGGGCAATTCTGATGGCCTCTGGCCTTTAGTAGTGGGGAAGGAACATGTTACCATTCCTTTCGTATTCCCAACAGCCTTGGTCTTTCAAGGGACCTAGTAAAGCGAGGCAGTCTTCCCCTAGAGGGGAGAGGGTATTCCCTATTAACCTCCCCAGGCAGAGATTTAACACCCTGGTCCTTGGGATAAATCTTATTGGCTTTCTCTAGGGAGAGATTAATCAACATTTAGTCTCCAAGATCAGTGAGCACTTACCTCTGAGGCTTTTCAGTTATTGAATACCCATAGAAGCATTAGTGAGAGTGGTGAGTCTGCTGCCCTAGATGCATAGACCAGCAGCTGTGATTGCAGGACAAGCTGGGATTTCCCAGGCTCCTGCATGAGTAGCAGGAGCTGCAAGACCCAGGTGGACATTCTGGCTGTGGTTGGGGCTCCCACCTATGCGAAACCAGCCTCTGGACATCACATTATGCTACCACCCATCAAAAGTCAACTGACCCAGTCCTTGCAAAATCACTCTTCCCTGCATGAAAATTCCATTCCCTTTTTGCTCCTTTTCCCCTTGAGCAGATAGGAGGTCCCTCTGAGCCTGGGGATGGGCAGGACTGTGTCCTTTGACAGCAAGAAGCAGCTACAGAAGGTGAGAACTTCATGCATTTACCCTTGTAAGATGATAAGGTTCACGTTCTTCAGGGGGCAAATTACCATAGTTAGTAACTTGTTATTAATAAAGAAAAGAAGAAAAAGGAAATTAGACATTGAGCTTAATAAACTGAGGAGCATAAGCCTGTTTACTTTACCAGGGAGCTACAGCTTCACAATCCAGGGGATCATAGCATTGTCTGTCAAGGGGATTAACACTCCTCCCTTCCCTACTCTGGTACCAGATTGTTGGGGGGCACAGAGGGAGATGCTTGACTGCAGAGTCCTGTCAGTCTAACTACAGAGTGTGGATCTATCAAGGGCCTGCAAAGGCTTGGGGAGTTGATTGGTTATTTTGAAAAAGCACCCGGTCTTTCCAAACCCAAGCTAATGTAATTTCAGGGTAACAAAAAAGCTTCTCTCTCTCTCTCTCTCTCTCTCTCTCTTTCTCTCTCCCTCTCTCTCTCTTTCTCTCTCCCTCCCTCTCTCTCTCTCTCTCTCTCTCTTTCTCTCTCCCTCCCTCCTTTCTGTCTATCTCTATCATTTCTCTCTCTCTGTCTCTGTCTTTATCTATCTCTCTCCCTCTCTTTCCCTCTCAATGACCTACACTCGTCCCGTTATTTCATGCATTCTCTCTCTCCTGGCAGCATGCAACTATTGAGTCTAACAGCTACCTGGGCTTGATGCCAACTATGTGGGCTCCAAAAAACTAAGCTTTACTATGAAACAGAAACTCTAAACACTGGCTTCTGTTTTGGCCTTACTGAAGCCATGGTTTGATATCCTCCATAGTGGGATAAAGGGAGATGGGAAATTGAAAACCTGGGGAAAATTTTCACCTGAATAAACCTCGCTACATTATAATCTCTTGTGCCGGGGTCCTCGGAATGCTTTCCTTGTGATCCCATGGAAGACCCTGCTTTCTACTGGTATCAGATTGAAGTTTATGACACTACATACTAGAAAACATTAAAAACGTGATAGGAGTAATTGAAGTCATGCCTTTGGTGTATTGTAGTGCAGATAGGACATGTGCTAACTCAACGTGTACAAAGGCGACGACATTTAAAGAAATGGTAATCATTTGTAAATATAGGATTGAGAGTCATTCATTGATATATTAAAAGGATGAAAAAAAGATAGGTGGGAGGTTGGTTCTGCACTCTTATAAATAGTGTTATCATTCTATAGAATGTTGTGTGCTTTAGATTACCATAGCACATCAAAAAGAAAATGCCTTAGAGACTGTGTGTGTGTGTGTGTGTGTGTCTACAGTGGAAGTACTTGTTCAGAGAGAGAGTAAATACAGTGAGAAGAGAAAAAAGTTAAAAATAAAATCCTAGGTAAATGTGAGACAAAGAAGAAAACCCACTTAAGAATAAGAGAACTCAAGGCCTCTGTATAGCTGGTCCATCTGACTGTCGTGATTACCTATTTTCCATCATTTCAACATGACTTCAATGCATGTTTCAGAAATCTGCTTAAAAGTTATTTCACAAAGTCTGTTTTCCACCTACACCCCCTCTGCTTATTCCAGGCAGCATTATTAAACATATAATTGAAGAAGAAAGTCATTTAAAAAAAAACCAAGGGCACATGCTAGTGTTCTTTATTTGAATTTTAGCTTAGTAGGAAATGTTTCACTTGAGGAAACTGAAACATTACGGTACTATATTTGATTTGTTATGAATATATCTTACCTTTCTTATTAGATTACTAAACACTCTCTACCCTTCTCTATAGAGTTTGCAGGTACTAAGTGTAATCCATCAGGTAAAGTAGCCAATGCCAGAAACAAGATTATATAGAGTCCCCGATAATACTATAGTCACTCCAAATGAAAAAGAGTGTACTAATCATAACAATATGGCCTTGAAGTTCAACAATCTGAGGATAATTCACTTCTGTGCCAACAAATTCAATCTATGATACAGAAATGCCTCAGGTTAGGAAGGAAAGATGTATGTAAACATTGTGGTCTGTAAACATGCATAAATGTCTCGATGTTGGAACCAGTATGAACTTTCCTTTCCAATTTTATTGAAATTGAGTTGATATTAATTAAAAGAAAGGGGAGATCCCCCGCTTTATTGTGTGACTTTGCTCTTGTGTGTCACCTTTTACACCAGCATCCTTTAAAGTTTCACCTCGCTACAGAGATAGTAACATCTAATAAAATAAAGGAGTGAGAGTGATTTGTATTACATGCCACACACAGACCAGCTTAGAGTGACCTGGCTTGTATAAATACTGGCACGAATAGGATATATGTAAGAGCAAAGTTAATAGACTTAGCCTATGTTGCTTTACTTTGTCTTTCAAATTTAGTGAATATGCTGCATTGTATTTATATGCTTTCAAACTTTTTCTATTATTCTACATGTTATCACATGAGAAACCATAAGTAAAACATTTTTTAGTATACATGTGATGAACTAAACTGAAATGGGTATTTCAAATTACACTGTCTACAGATAAGTGAGAGCCCCTTTCCACGTAGCTCCAATGGTGATTGGATCACTAACCCTTGGGGAAATGCATGTTCTACAATGCCCTCTGGTATTATTTTCCGTTCCTCATGACTCAGATGCATCTGTGTTTTTAAGAGCCTGTTGAGAGGTCATTAAGTCTTTCTGTAGAGGCTTTCAGAGCATTGTCTTCTTTGTGCACATTATTTACAGTTTATAGGAGTGGTGAACAACCTCAAAAAAACTTTAGCCTGAAGTAAACATATTTTTGGGTGCCCAACTAGTTGTGAAGCAATTCCTTGACCTTTCCTCTCATTCACTGAAGCAAATCAAAGTGTATTTCAAGTAGTGCCGCCTCAAGTCATCCTGAGAGCAAAGTTGCAGCATAAAAGTAGTTCACCCCTGAACGTGGTAGGCTAGTGATTCTATTCTTGACTCAAAAGAGCAAATAGAAAAAAAAAATGAAAGAAGTGCTGTGGATGGCAGTATTCTTTAATAACGTCCAAAGGCTTTGCCAAGATCGTTTGTTCCATTTCATGTGTATGAAGTGACAGCTTTTCAAGGGACATGATTGAGACAACAAAATAACTCCAGAACATACCATATACTGAGATGACAAAAAACTTCATGTTGTTTTGATTATAGCTCATTAAGAATTGCTTAAGTGAAGGGAGTATCAAATATAAAGAGAATAACATATAAAATAAGTAAGAGAGCATTTTCTGCTCGGACCTATATATAGCTTTATCTACAACTACACCTAGGACATATCAATATAACTTCCTTTACCATAGACTTTGGTTAAATAAGGGCCAAAGTTATGCAAATTATACCCAACTAAAATTGTTCAACAACAAAACAAATAATGAAACTGCTTCCTGTTGAATTCCTGAAAACTGAAAATTATCAGTTAAAATCACTATAAAATTTCAACGAATTAGAGAATCAGCTCTATTTTAGGGGAGCTAATATATTCAATTGGAAGTATATTTTTATTTATTTTTAAAGATTTTATTTGTTTATTTTTAGAAAGGGGAAGGGAGGGAGAAAGAGAGAGAGAGAAACATCAATGTGTGGTTGCCTCTCATGTGGCCCCCACTGGGGATGTGGCCTGCAACCCAGGCATGTGCCCTGACTGGGAATCGAACTTGTGATGCTTTGGTTCACAGTCCTCACTCAATCCACGGAGCTACGCCAGCCAGGGTGGAAGTATATTTTTATATAAAAACACAAATGTCTCAATATATCTATGATACAGATTTCCATAGACTAACCCTGTGGGTGATCACACTATTGGACCTGATTACTCACCCATCAATATACAACTTTTCATTCCTTCCACTAAAGAGGTTTGTATGGGGGGAGTTGATGGGAGTGAATAATATTTTCCCACTCCTTGAATTTGGGTTGTGCTATGTGACCTGCTTTGGCCAATTGAATGAGGAGAAAGTATAAAATGCTACTTCTGAACAAAGGCGTAAGAAGTGACTGATTTTTCTGCAGGTTTTTACACCTCCACCACTACCATTCAGTGAATGTCTGTAAACTAGCTCACTGATCCAACAGAAAAGATGTGGTGACAAGTGCAGCATAGCCACCCGAGTTCAGCTGATTTAGAAAAGCCACATTCAGCCAATACACAGGTGATAAGTCCAGTCTCAAGTCCAGTCTGTATGTAGTTTATCTGTAAGATAAATGTCACATAAATTATGTATCATGTCAAAAGTCACATAAGTGATAACTCTGGATTCAATAATGGATTACATTTTTATTCAATCTTTATTATATTTTGTCATTACCATTTAGTTCCCTAAATCTACCTCTCTGTTAGCAATCATCACACTGTTGTCCATGTCCCTGAGTCCTTTTCCCTTTTGCTCAATCCCTTCCACCCTCCTCACCACTAGCTGTCATCTGCTGTCCATCTATGAGTCCGTCTCTGTTTTACATATTAGATCAGTTTGCCATTAGATTCCCCATGTGAGTGAAATCATATGGCATTTGTTTTTCTCTGACTGGCTTATTTCACTTAGCATACTGTTCTCCAGGTCTATTCACACTGCTGCAAAGGGTAAAACTTTCTTTTTTATCCAAGTAGAATTCCATTGTGTGAATGTCCCTTAGATCTTTTATCTACTTATTTATTGATGGGCACTTGGGCTGTTTCCATATCTTGGTGATTGTCAATAATGCTACAATGAACATAAGGGTGATTATGTTCTTTCAAATTAGTGTTTTGGGTTCCTTCAGATATTTTCCCAGAAGTGGGACCACTGGGTCAAAAGGCAGATCCATTTTTAATTTTTTGAGGCATCTCCATACTGCTTTCCACAGTGGCTGCACAGGTCTGCATTCCCAACAACAGTGCAAAAGGGTCCCCCTTTCCCCACATCCTCACCAGCACTTGTTTGCTGACAGTCAGTCTGGCAGGTGTGAGATGGTATCTCATTGTGGTTTTAATTTGCATTTCCCTGATGATTAGTAATTTTGAGCCTCTTTCCATATGTCTATTGGCCACCTGTATGTTCTCTTTGGAAAAGTGTTTATTCAGGCCCTTTGCACATTTTTTAAATTGGTTGTTTGGTTGTGGTTTTGAGTTTTGTAAGTACTTTATCTTTTTAGGATACTAAGCCCTTATCAGATGTATCAGCGAATATATTCTCCCATTCTGTGGGTTGTCTTTTTATTTTGTTGATGATTTCCTTTACTGTGCAAAAACTTTTTAGTTTGTTGATTACATTTTTTGACCTAAACTCAGTTTATTATAATCTTAACTCACATTCTTTATCTGTTTAGTGAATCTAGTCACAAAATATAACATATTGAAATTAATACCATATTAATAATTATAATCATTATTATTGAGATTTTATCATGTTAAGCAATTGCATAAAGTGATTTAAAGTTTCTGCAAATTATATATTTACCCTGGAATTATATTTTCACAGATGAAAGAACCAAGGATCCAAGGATGAACATTCTTCAGAAAACCTACAGTTGGTAAGAAGTAGAATTTTCTGAACTCTAAAATAAGTAGTTTTTGTTCTATTTCACATTAATTTTCATTTTCTAGTGATTATCATAGTGCTTTCTGCAGAAAAGAGAAACAATTTTTTCATTCTACTGAAATAATCAAAATGAGTTTCTATTAACACTGTTTTTCTTTATGTTACTATTTATAATTCAGTTCACATTCTCCCTATATAAGTTTGCTATCTAGCACAGATATTCTTGTAGGTTTGTGCATTTCTGGTTTCCTTACTCTTTCCAATTGCTTTGTCTTTCCAATTTCTTTTCTGCCCTTTCTGTCTCTCTCAGCCTAATATTCACTATCCTTCCCCCATCCTTGCTCTCACCTTTGGTCTCCCCTTTATTCTGTCTGTTTTGCCTGGATATATAGGTTAAACATTTATACTTTTACATGAGTATATCCTTTTTCATGTGGGCAAGTTAATTTACTGCACTGCATTACAACAAGCAGTCATGAGACATAGAAACTCGATGTGATCTCGACATTGTGGTCTTATGTCTCAACTTTCACATCTGAATGTACACCTAAGCAAAAAGTGTTTTTACAATTATTAGTAATAGCAGCCTTGTAGGTCTCTCACCCTCCAGTCCAAAATCTGGAAAACTTTCAGGGATGACGAGG
This sequence comes from Phyllostomus discolor, assembly GCF_004126475.2. Classification (NCBI taxonomy): domain Eukaryota; kingdom Metazoa; phylum Chordata; class Mammalia; order Chiroptera; family Phyllostomidae; genus Phyllostomus; species Phyllostomus discolor. The sequence continues at coordinate 15,625,729 of NC_040905.2, read as the reverse complement.
CCTGAATGTGAACTAAAATGCAAACGTAAACAGTCGGGAGCAGGGTTGAGGAGTTAGAGGTCTGGCCAGGAAGGAAAAAGACCTTAATCTGCAAGAACTCTGAGTACTAGTGAATTAATGGACAGTGCAGAGAAAAATTTGTTGCAGGGCAACTAATGTCTGGATCATTTCTATTCTGTAGGCAAATTCCTCAAGGTTTCCTAATACATGACAGCGCACTCTGAATGCTGGACAAACGACTCATTGCCATTGATCAAAGCTGACTTTGAGGGTGTCCGTCCTTCAAGTGCCTGGGAGACCGATTTGAAACAAGTGCCACTTCCTGGTTCTCTTAGGCTTCTTATGGCTGCTAGTGCACATCAATAACATGAATCCCATTTTATTTTTTTTGTAAGGGATCTTATTTATAGGGCAATTTCCAGCTCCGTGTCTTGTCTCTATGAAATGATTGCCAACTCAGGCAGCCATTAAAGTTTACTGCTTAGGCCTTTCTTCAAGGTACAATATGGATATTACTTTCACAAGTAATTTGGAATACGGAGCGAGAAGAGCATGTTAACTCCTTGCAAACATCCAAACTTAGACAAGAAAATCCTTGCCTTCTGAACTGATGCTGTGTGCTCTTCTAAGAGAACATAAAATCCAGCATTAAAACTTACTGTTTTATGGCCTTTATTTATAAATTAAAGATGTCTCCCTTTCAAGAGAGCATTACCTCACAGAATTTTAGTTAATTGAAGGAAATGATCATTTTATTTCATTTTAGCTTTCATGCCAGTACCATAACCCTCCTCACACGCTGAGATAAACTACAAAAGCTGTCACATTTTTATGTGTTCTCTCTTCCTGAGGAAAAGCATATTTCCACTCAGCAGCCTGTCTCCACACTCCTACACACAATTAAATAATGGCATTCCCCAGCCACTGCCTAGTTAGGAAATGGTTCTATTCAGAATGTAATCAGATCTTTCAAAGTTCATATCTGCTCATCTAAAGCTTCGGGGAACACATTGCTGTATTGAAATATTCCCTAAACATGATTTTACACTGTAAGTTATATTACTGTCTATTCATGCCTCTTTTTTAAAAATTCTTTTGCAGATATGTGCCAGATGGAAACACGATCTTAGGGTGTCCCAGGAATTCGACTTTGGCTCATTTCTAGGCACAGAAAGGACTTCTCTGACCACTTGGCCTCAGAAGGGATGAAACCCCACTAGGAGACCAGCTTCGGTGTTGGACAGCACAGTGCTCCAGTGTTTCGTTTCATTGGACTGAATCCTCATTCCTACCCACTTCACATACTGTGGTGCTTATTCTGACCTCTTGAGTTGCAGACACATATGAAATTTTAATTTTAAATCATAGTTCTTAAAAAGATGCCTAGAATATCACACCACCTCCTCTTAATTATCTCTGGACCAGGTGAGTCATTTGTTCAAGCATTCCTCGTGTGCATTAAGATTCCTCCCAGTGTGTTTGTCCTCCTCTGGATAGTTTATTTAGTCAAACGTTTATTCTAAGATTCATTGTCCTTGTTGTGAAAAGATATCCTCAGTGTGGTAAGTCCGTAGTTCTGTCTGATAATGTTATTGTCAGTAGCTTACACAAAAACTTGTATTAATGGAAAGACTCCATTTCATCTTGAAAATGTGTTTCCTCAGTTGTATATATTTAGGTTTGCCTTATCATTCCCTTCATCTCCAAGTTTGTTTGTTTTTTTTTTTTATTCACCCTTGTTAAATTGAATCCTGCCAGAGTCAAGATAATCTTCCAATTGTATGCCTACTAGATTATTTTTATAATTTATTTTATATTTAAATATATTCTAGTTAGCTGTCATCTGGATGTTTTGTAACTAAATATTTTTATACGTTTTCAAAGAATGGAAGGTGATTTAGCATATGACAAAAACGATCTTTACAAACCTGCTCAGAGTCACCCAGGGTGCTAAGAAAACAAGTGCCCAACTAGCACGTTTGTTATCCAGGTATCATGTTCCCATCTGAAATAAATGGCTAATATAGTGCATTTAATTCTGATTGTTAGTAGAAAATGTGGAATCAACACAAATGACCTGAGAAACAGAAAGGGTAGTATTGTGGAGAAGCACAATGTTGGTATTAAATCAGGGCAGAGAACATGGCAGGGAGTAGATTGTACGCGGAATGTATACAACAGACGCAGTAAGAAGTTAGAAAGTTTTAGTTTGTTTGGGAGGGGGAGTTTTAAATAGGGCGACAACTTGATGTTTTTGAGCTTGTGAAAGATCACCCTGGCTATTGTGCAGTAGTTCATTTGCAGGGTAGCAAGATGAGAGGCGAGGGGACCTGACAGGATGCTGTGTCTGGAGTCTGAAATAGATTTAGAAGACTTTCTTTTGAATTGTTGTACAGTGTAAGGGCAAGATGTATCACAGAAACATCTAACATTTTCCATCTAAGTAAGTGTATTATGAGCTATTTACTGATACGTAGTTTTAGGAAGGGGTGGAATCTTTAATAATTATATAATGACATTGTTATTATTTTGGCTATAAGGCATCAAAAACCTCGTCATATTTGGGTCTTAAACAATGCAATACATGGTACCCATGATAACGTACACAAGTGACAAATGACAATCAATTTCCCTGGCTAACTTGCACCGATTGCATGGGCATGGAAGTAACATTTTGCAACTAGGAACACTCGCCCTTAATTTCAGTTTAAGAGATTATGGTCAAAAGAATCAACAGCAATGGCAGATTATCCTCTCTGGCAGCAGAGGCAGCTGTACTGAGTTTGAGTTTCTCAGGCAACAGTAGAAGCCATGCTAGCAACTGCTTTCACAGCAAAGGGCCAACTGGGCTTACATCGCGCTGACCGTGCTGCCTACTGCAATATCCAGAGTGCTGACCTGGAGGCCCCAGTTTGCCTGTGAAACCAGTTTTGTAGAGGGATTTTAGGAATAATCCCAGGTTGTTTATTTTCTAAAAATGATTCTTTAGGTATCCCTCAAATTTTGTGATTTACCAAGTATCTTTTTTTTAATTATGCTTCAGTTCAATAGACAGAATTTCAGTGCTTAAAATTAAAAAACAAAAAAACAAAAAACTTACTAATACAAAAATTAGAATCAGAAGTAGAACATCTTAAGGCAAGTGAAAGGAATCTGCAATTCATCATCTTCTTGTGGTGGCACCAAAGGCAGGGATAGCCAGCTAGTCCAGTAAGGAACAGATCTGCGTAGTACAACACTATTGACCTAAACAGATTCTTTGTGAGCTGGTAAACTGAACTGATGTTGTGATTAATACATTTGCAGAATAAACTTGTTTAGGTTGTTATTAACTTTGTGGAATCAACAGATGGAACACATTTTAGTGAACTCCTAGGAAGAACCCTGTATATATGTATATGTAGCACATGCACACATATGTATTATATATAGCACACATACTTATGTTCAGAACGTAAGAACCCAATTGTGGAGGATACTGGGCCAGCGGTATCCATCACAGCTGCAGATGCTCGTCGAAACACGAGAAAAACATACACAGAGACAACTAGGTCCTGCAGGGAAACAGGGACAGAACAGCCACTCTCTCTAGTGGAAAGCGCCTTAGCTTACCTTCCTAGGGGAGAGCGCCCTGTTCTCCAGCCCGAGCAGGCTTTTATTGGGTTCATTTACACAGGAATTCAGGTAAAGCTCATTAAACATTGCCAGGAAGTAAGAATCAAACAATAGATAACAAGGAACTCTGAGGGCCTGAGTCAGAATCAGATGGCTAAAGAGCTGTAAAACTTTGAGGAACGAACTTACTTCTTGCTTGGACCTTTATCATTTCATTGAGAGCATTCTAAACAAAGCAGTTTTCACAGGATTTTACATTTTCTTTCTTAGGCCTGATCACCCAGCGAACCCGCCCTTTCCAGCACAGGGCTGCACCACCTCTGTCATTGTTTCAGGCGTAGGTGGAGAAAGGGAAGTAAGGCAGCCAAGAGATCAGGAGATTTTCTCGCAGACAATGAGGACTCAAACTATGTCAAAGCCGAGGGGCAAGGGTCCATCACCCCCTTTTGCTGTAGCCCCCCAAAGTCCTTCCTTGGGGGCCTTGCATGTGATCGTGCCTGTCTTAGATCATTCCCCCCTTGGGGAATCTTACCTGTCATTGGCTAGCTGACCAAGCATAGGGGGCCAGGCAGGGTGAAGTAAAAGGAGCAGAAGCAGAGCTCCTGCAAGGGAGATAAGCTTTTGTCTCCTTGCTGGCTTATGGTCCAAGGTCGTTCCCTCAGCCTTAGCCTTGGCGGGGGTTACAGCTTCTGATACCAGGCAGGGCTGTTCCCAACACCCAGTATCATTAACAACCCAGTTTTTGATTTTTTTAATTAATTATCTATCTTTATTATGCAAGTAACGATCTCCTCTCCAGCTTATGTTTCACTGGGCATTTTAACATATGAGTTTTGGAGGAATACAATTCAGCCTACAGTGGTATCCTAAAATTGCTTATAGTCATTGAATAAAGTTTCTGTAAACTAAGATAAAAAACAACTTTATTAAACATAGGCTTTTACTATTCTGAATTCCATTGTGTTCTATTTTTTTAAATGGGCATTTTGGGGGGTAAAGTAATATTTATAGTTTTGATGTGAGTTTTCTTCATGGAGTTTCTGCTAGAATAAGAACATATTCTATTATTGTTTCAAAATACACTTCAAGTTCTACTAAGAAACTTTCCTAATATCCATATCAGCTTATTGGCTTATATTATATTGGTATTTTTAATAGAAGCAATGAAGGAGAAACCATCTAAAGCTCCGTCTTTTATAAAATGACAAACCCAATGCAATACTAGATCTAACACATTTAATACATCTAATACATTTTCATGTCAAGAACTTCAAATATGCTGAACAGAATTCCTTTATTTCCCCTTTTAGTATATTTGCTTGGCCAGAGCAGAAGGCTATCAAATCTTAGATCATGGTAAACTATGGCCTGTAACCAAATTCTGTCATCCAGTTTTTTGTTTCTTTTAATGAATTTCTATTGGAACATAGCAACTATATGTAGATTACATATTACCTGTGGCTGGTTTCAGACTACAATGGCAGAGTTGAGTACTTGTGATAGATTCTCTGTGGCTTGCAAAGCCTAAAATATTTACTATCTGGCCTTATGTAGAAAAGGTTCACCAACCTCTGCCTATGAGTAATCAACTGAAGATTTTAATTTCTGAGACATAAATTAACAATTCTTATTAGCATCAGTTCATGGATTGTTAGGGTTATCAGGGCTTACAAGAAATAATTTTGAGTAATTAAGACAAAAAAGTTTGGGGAAAGTGATGTGGCAATTATCCCCTAGACTGGGTCAAAAGCACGAGTCTCATGAGATATAAGCTTGCTAAAAGTTCAGCGGAGCAGGATCCTGGTAATCAAGTAGATTTTGTCATTATCAGATAAGCTCATTTCTTATCAATCATATTGTCCACTGGTTGTTTCTTTGATAAGGAATGTAATAGGATCTTCTCCTTATCAAAGCTGACTTAAAGTCAGTATGATCTAACCTTTCAGAAGTAGACTTCTGTTGATTCTATTTAAAAAAAAAACACATACACCTATGACCATGTATTGGCTATTTTAAATAAATGACATTGGGCTTTTAATATGGTTTTGACAACTCACATTTTCTTTACAGTTTGTATTTGTTTTCTCTGTAGCCATTGCATCTTTCAGAAAGAACCTTCTTTGTTCAGTTATGGAAATTATTCAATCACCAATATTTTATAAAGCATAATGTGTCAGACCAGAGAATTCACTGTGCAATGAAAACAGAAGGCAATGAGCTAAACTTCATGGATTTATTTGCATTACCCAACTAACATTCTTGAAAGTTTAACCTAGGTGTGGCAAGAGGAAAAATACCTTCTGAGTTTGGAGTTTCATCCATATCACTCTCTTTATCATTGGTGGAATACATGGTGTGAGAACTGGAGTATGAAAAAGGGAAGGTGGGTGCTGATCATCACATAGAAAGATTTCATTGTATTTTTCTTGGGAATCACACTTCCTGAGGAAAAAAGCTCCCATCGGCAGACTTAGTTTGGGGCCTAGTGAAGGGGAAGCCAAAGCTACCACTTTCAATTTCATCTATTTTCTTTGTGAGTCATTGAGCATGGTCAGTCATTGGCTAAAAAAGAAGAGATAATAGGAGGTATCAAATATATTAAGAAAGCAATATATTTGAAAAACATATTACTTGCTGAAAAACATTTTAACAGAAAATTAATTTACTAGGAAGTGAAGTAAGACTATTTTCCATATTTCTTGTTTTAGTCTAAATGTTCTGTATTCTTTGTGTGTGTGTGTGTGTGTGTGTGTGTGTGTGTTTTCCAAATAAAGCACCCACTACTCATGAAAGCATCTTCAATTATCTTGAGGGAACTCCCCTGGAATCGAGGCATTCTTTCTTTTTGACTTAAAAAATGAGCTAATTTATTACCATATGAGTGTTGTTGTGTCATCTCCCACTTAATGAAATATTTATTGAACTAGTGTGGTACTACTATACAAGGCAACATGCAAGAATGCAAGATAAAAAATTTAAAAATATATATTTATATATAAATATTTGTTTATATATAAATATATAATAAAATTTTATATAAACATAAATATATAACACATATATTAGGTGTGCAAAAGAGAACATTCAGAAAAATCATGAATTTACCCATGTGTTTCTAAAATTTGAACTTTTGAAATAAGAGTATTTTGAATAAAAGGAGCACAGGACAAAACGATGTGTAAATGGCTGTAGATCTTGGATGCTGTATCTTCTCTACATTTTCCCACTGCACCTTTTTTGTCAGGTTTTAATACATTTTCACTACCATAATGACAATAACCAGTTATTAAAAAAAACAATTTAATAGGATTTATATAGATAATTCTTGACTGTAAGTAATAATAAACATATTTATTAATATAGTAAACCAAGAGTTCTTTATGAATAAATATAACTATTTCACCCCCAATGCAATTACTATATTTAGTCTAAAATTTAACTTTCCCCAAGCTTATAATACAGAAATAAAAGTATTCAACATGTTCCTGTTAAATGTCTTGGTTTAATGAATACATTGTTCTCTGGCAATGCATTTCATGTAGCAATCGTTTCCTGGTTAGAGTACATCAGAGAACATTACCTCTGCTCCCCTAATGGTGATGCGAAGAGGAAGAGAGTCCCCTCTCATCCCAACACACCAGGGCTGTTTGGAGTCGCTCCTGACAGTTTTTCACTGGTCAGGGTAAAGCACTTTTATCTTTTTCAAAATCATGCTGCTCCTCACTGAGAAGTGAAATAACATAAAATTGGCTAGTATATTCGCAGCCTACAATTGAGGAGGCACTTGGCTCTTCAGAAGATCTTGTTATCTGCAAATGACTTCTAACAGGGCTCTCCAGATTTTCTTTCAATGGATGAGTACCACAAATTTGGGTACTTTCTGTTGCAAATACATACAATTTTCTCAGAATCAAAATAGGAAAAAAAAAGGATACAAGCCAAAGCAAACTGCAAAAGAACCCTGGTTTAGGGACATTGCAAAAATTTTCAGTTGCATTTATTTTTATTAAATATTGAACAAGATGTAGTACCATACAGTACATATTATGAAGCAAAAGTAAATCCATACTTAAGTAATTGAAGAGGACTTGGGGTACTCTCAAAGTCTGAATGATATTGCAAATGCATTTTGAAAAAAAGAACAAGAAAATGGTAAACCCAGTGACTTTTGGATTAGGGAAAACAATCCCAAAAGTAAGCAGTATAGGCTGTGTTAGATTGACATCTGTAAAAACGTATTGTTACAGAACACACAACAAGGGGGGCCTGGGATGATATACTATTATTGAAAGAAGGCCCCGGGTCCGTTATGTCCACCGCCAGAGGAAAAACGTCTCTCAATGCCAGAGATTTGTGAAAAGGAAAGGAAACGTTTATTTAATGCTATATACAGACTTAAAGTAGTGACCTAATGTCTTCACCAAAATCCCCAAGTCCCTTAAAACACCCACAAACACACAGTCCTTCCTTCCTTCCCCCTTTGCCCAGTCCAGAATACCATATCTCAGGGAAGGAAATAGAAGTCCATGGCTCAGGCAGCCCCCGGTTCTTCCCAGTTAGTACTCGATCTCTACTGGGAGACCTCCCTGGGTTCCTGGCACCCTCGGCTGAGTCGCCGGGATCTCTGCTAAAACCAGGTGGTGGTTCCCCCTTCTACAGCTGTGGGGGTCCCACTCTGCCAGGCCACGTGGTTCTCTCCTCAGGGCTGCAGGAGTCTACACTCCGTCAAGTCTGCGTGCTTCTCCTTCTCCTCTCAGGGCCAAGGGAGTCTTCACTCTGCCAAAGCTGTGGGGTTCTCTCTTGCAGGGCTGCGCATGGCTACCCCCCCCCCCGCCCAATGGCTGCTGTGTCTTGGTTTAAATCCTGGCGCCAATCTTCCTCTGCAGCCCCATTTCCTGCTCCTCTCACAATTGGCTACAGCTGCCAGATTCTGGGCAGGTATGGCCCTGTGGTGTGGAGCCAATTATCTCCAGGCTCTTCTGGATCTTATTACAGATCCCTGTTTGAGGCTACCCTCTTGGCTGCACCCTGTTACAGTATGCACTATTCCAAATCAACCAGCTTTTAAACCTAAGGTTACATCTACATGACAAAACTTTAAAATCTATTAAGTAATAGGTGAAATTAAAGTTAAATTAGTATTTTATTTATACATATTATATATTCATATTACATATGAATATATCTTTGTATATATGTATGTATATATGTAACAGGGTGCAGCCAAGAGGGGAGCCCCAAACAGGGATTTGTAATAGGGTCCAGAAGAGCTTGGAGATAATTGGCTCCACACCACAGGGCCACACCTGCCCGGAATGCTGGCAGCTGTGGCCAATTGTGAGAGGAGCTGGAAATGGGGCTGCAGAGGAAGATTAGCGCTGGGATTTAAATGGAGGCACAGAAGCCATTGGGCGTCTCTCTTTTTGGGACCACGCATCTGTTTAGGGCCACGTGGCTTTGGTGTCTTGGTTGGACCATGAGGCTTGGGTGAGAGTCAGGACCATGAGGCTTTGGAAGTGCTCCCTTTTGCCACGTGGAGGGTGATGGGAGGACTGTGTGCATTTGTGGGGAAGTTTAGTGTTTGTTATTTCAAATGAGTAATAAATTCCTTCCCTTTTCACTGATCTCTGGTATTAAGAGACATCTTTACTCAGGCGGCAGGCAAAACGAACCCAGATATGTGGGGAGGAACCCCCTGTAGATTGTAACATATATATGATGTTTAATTCAATGATGTATTTGCTATTATTCAATTTCTTCAAAATTAAATGTGTGGCAGGCATTCTTAATTTAATCTGTTGACAATCTCTGACATACTTTTAAATTTTGGAATTAAAAAATAATCCTGCACATTTCTCAGTGATTTGTTACTCCTTGCAGTCACAGGCAAGCCATTTTGTCTTATCTTACATCCTGAAAAAATAAAAATAAAAACAAAAAGCCATTTTCAACGCACTTTCTTTCCTGTAATATTCCATTCTTTGGCTTCCACTAAAATCCAAACCAAATTGTTTATACTTGCCACCTCTAAATCACTCCTCCTACTTTTCTTTGAACTGCATCATCCTATCCAAATGCTGCATCGCTGTCATCATCCGTGCCGACCAGGGCACCCAGTACTTCTTACCTCTGCTCTTGGAACCCTGTTTCTCCAGATCTCCACACTTCCAGGCTGCCCTAGATCCCACGTCCCTCACTGACTGCTTCACATCAGGCCCCATTGCTGGTTGTTACCAAAAACATGGTGCTTATTATTTTATATTTTTTCATAGTTCGAATATTAAGTAGCTTTTCCCCCCTTTTTTGTTGTTTTACAATTAAAGTTGTCCCCATTTCTCCCCCATTACTGTCTCCTGCCCTACCCAGCCCCACATCCTACATTCAGTCCCCCACTCACCCACTGGTTGTCTTTGTCCTTGGGTTCTGTATATATGGTCCTTGACCACCTGTCCTTTCTATATGTGTTACCAACTTTTCTTCTTTCTTTTGTTTCCAAGATACTTCAGTTATCTACTTATCTGAAAAATGTTTTATTTTAAACTTTTACCTACACCACCCCAGCTCTAAGCTATTACATCTTCATGGACATATTTGAAAATATATTTATTGATGAATTTTGCAGTCTACTTAAATGATACCATGTTTTTAATATTTTTGTATCTCAGCTTTTGCTCAGTCTTTTCAAGATTTATATATATTTTCATGAAAATATTAAAACAATTTAATATTTTAAAATAACTTAATAACATGCATACTTCAGAGTAATAAGAACTCATATTTCCCCTACATATTATGTGGGCAAAGAAAATATAGCTACACTCACCACTCACCACTGATACTAGAACTAGCATAAGTTTACAGTCTTGAACCTATTTTTAATTACCAAAGGCTTAATATATTTTGTCATGTTTTTCTTAAATTATTATTGCCTTTAAGCTGTTATATAGCTTTCTTTTTATACAATGTAATTATAGATTTGAAGAATTTGTTTTATTCTATTTTTAGTCTGTAACAATATGTAAATTGGATGAATATTTTTACTAACATTCATGTGCAAGAAGAGCCCCATCGACATATTTTCAGAATTACATTTAATTAAATATATCTTTAGCGGTTTCTCAGAGATAGCACACCATCAAGGTTAATTCAGTTCTGTTTAGAAAAACCACTCCTTTTCCCTCAAGCCTTTAAAGAAACTTGGTGCCAGGTAATTAAAGACGACCATGTTAATAGGACATCTGTATTGTAATTCTATCTGTTCAAAACAAAGCAAAGCAACACAGCAGTAATAACAATATTTTTGAGACATCTATTATTTACAGTCTAAATTAAGCAATCCACTCCAATGTCTTAAGGCTATGGGCTACTAACCTAAAAAGGTTTTGGCCTCCACACTCTGACAGCTCCAAGTCAGGGAAACTATTTTTTGACCTGCTATATATATTCTATTCCAAGCAAGTTAAGTTTCTAAGCAGGACCCTGGAATGAGTCAAACATCCCAGTATTTACTCCCTCATGTAATCAAATTCAAGTGACTCTCTTTTGGTGTACGTGCCATAAAAATGGTATATGGGGTCATAAAAGCCTTGCTGCATCGACCTAAATCTTTTGTTTTGGGCTACTTTTATTTTTATACTGCCTACCAGTTACTATGCCTTGATAAAACCAAAATACATGCAGAAGTCAGAAGTAGATTATTTGGTAAATAGCCCAAATGAGTTCCCAGCCAAAAGTCAGTCCCTGTCAGCCATGTGGCTTAACCACCTTGATCTAGCCAGGTGGAGCTTCAGGATGAGTATAGTCCAGCTGCCATTCAAACAAACATGTGAAAAACCTCAGGTGAGAACCATTTAGCTGAGTCTGGTCAACAAATAATACTCGTTTACTGCCATGTTTTAGCTTCTTCTGAATTGTTACAATATATGCCATGATTCATGTTTCTATTTTTTCACCTTGTGTAAATGATCCTTTATTAAAATTTGTACAGCATAAATATTAATATAATTATTATGAGATAGAGAATACAGATAATGTATATGATTTATGAATAAGGTATATAACTTAAAAAATAACAGGATGTAATGTGAATATAAATGGTTATATAAAACAAATGCAGAAATTAACCATTTGCAGAAGGATGTTAATAATACAGATGTGATCATAAGAAGGTGCATTTATTATTCTTTTATTGTATTCAAGCCGATGTATTATAAAAATTCACATAGATTGCTTTTGGCTTAAAATGCTTTGCATATATACTTTGCAGAGTGAAACATAAAATTTATTATATTAGTACATGATTCTGAATAATGTCCTTAAGATCATCAAGGTAAAAAAAAAAACCACAAGCAACACAGGAAATAACTGTTAAGGAATGTAATTAAACAATTTAAGATGAAATAGGTTAATTATAGCATGTTAATTTCATTCATTTTAATTTGAAGAAAATATAATTGTGTTTCAGATTAGTTCATCTATTTATTTGTTTTTACTCAGAGGGAACTTATCTGATAATTTAGGACCTTGATTTCTCTTCTTTATCATGGGTTCGTAACCAGTTCATAAGCATGCAGTACTACAATTGTAATTTACCTGAAAAAGGAACTCTCCATAATTTCAGTTTTTAAGTACTGAGAGGACATAGCAGAAATAATGTTCCAGTGTTTTCCAGTGTTTGCTAATAGGCTTTACTTATCTTTCTAAAGTTTTTCACTCTGTAGTGTGTTGATTTTATATGACATTTTATTTTTATTTTGCTTAAGTATTTAGCTGATTTTAATTTAGTTAAAAATAAGAAGGATTAACAAAACACTGACTTTAAAATCCTTGACTTCCTGGAAAAGATATATATGAGGTAGCTTTGATGCATAATATAAAAATGATCCTTGTTTTGTGATTATGAGTAATGTATCTATGAGCAATTTCATTCCACATTTTCATTTAAAAATAACTGTGCCTTATTAACCTTGAAAAATGGATTAAGTTAAGATGAATATTTCTTAATCACTTTACATTTGACTAAAATTAGATGGGCTCTAATCAAAATCAATAAATTTTAGATATAAATCTTAAATATTTGGTTAATTTCTGGTTGGCAAATAACTACATATATGTTAAATATAAAATACATTTATAACTATCAGTGTACATATAAAATGATTTCTTAAAAACAGTACTCTTCTATGCAATAGCTTCATTTGCTACTGTAAGAGTATTTAAGTATGCCCTTACTACTTCTATTTGATAAGACAAATGATATTAGTTATATGATAAAGGCATAAACTTTGAAATAAGAATACTGCAATGAAAAATATTCATAATATATGTTATTATAACAAGGCCTACATAATCATGATATATCTAGAAATTAAAAACATAAAATTTAATATTTAAAAATGATTATTTGTAGATTATGATAGTCTTAATAGGAGTACATAAAATTTTATCAGGTAGGAAATATCAAATATCATTTTGAGGTATAATTTAAAGGATAGAAATGAAAGGCCTGGATATTAATACTCTATCCACATTCAGCATTAGTTTTGCATGAATTATATTTCTTATGGTCAAACTGCCAAACATCCTGATAAAACGTGGTCCAATTTAGTTATCATCATGAAAGTTGAAAGGAATTTGATTTAGGTATAAAATTGGAATAGAATACCACCCAATAGTAGGAACAAAATTGAGTTTCTCAGAAGCAAAGATATTTAGCAAAAAAATATGTAAAGAATAAGCTAAACTTCATTAAGACAGAAAGACATTCAAAGGATAAGAAATGTAATATAAGAAAATATTGGTAATTTCTATTCCAAAAAATCATCTTAAGTCAATTTAGAAAGTTTATTTCAGGATACTCTTCTTTCACTAGCCAAACTAGAACTTGTTTAATTTTGTCCTGTGCTACATTAGTGCCTATTTCATAGTTTTTAATATGTACTGCTGATAATTCTTTGTCCACAAGCAATTGCTTAAAATTAACACTTTATTATATTTAAAATCAAAGGATAAATTGAGAAATAATTACATAAACATAAGAATAGATATTTTCTCCCTGGCTGGTGTGGCTCAGCGAATTGAGCACCAGCCTGCAAACCAAATGTTGGTGGTTCGATTCCCAGTGAGAGCACATGACTGGGTCGTGCACCATGTCCCCAGTAGGGGGCATATGGGAGACAACCACCACTGATGTTTCTCTCCCTTTTTTCTCCCCCTCTTCCCTTCTATCTAAAAATAAATAAATAAAGTCTTTAAAAAATATTTTCTAATATCATTGAACTTCTATTTACATACTTGTTCAATTTTTTAACCATATGAAGTTAAAAAATATTTTTCAAACTATTTCAATTACTGTAATTTTTAGAATTACATGATTTTTTAATATTTTCACAAAGTTTTAACAAAATATATGAAAATATTTGTTATATAAATATTTTATTTTTTAAGGTTTTATTTATTGATTTATTTTTAGAGAGAGGGAAAGGGAGGGAGAAAGAGAGGGAGAGAAACATCAATATGTGGTTGCCTCCTGAGCACCCCTTATTAGGGACCTGGTCCATAATGCAAATATGTGTCCTAGACAAAGAATTGAACCAACAACCCTTTGGTGTAGGCCGACACTCAATTCACTGAGCCACAGCAGCCAAGGCTGAGGTACGTAAACAGTTTAACATCATCAAGCTTCAAGAGAGTTCTCAAATTTATGATGTAATGCTTAATACTTAGCAGGGTTTCTCCTTTATGTAAATGCATTTAGAACATACCCTTCCAGAATCATTTCTACTGCTTCTTAACATATGCAAATTCTAATTAAGGGGAAATTATTTGTTGTTTTTTAGTCTCTGGATCATGCACCTTGTATTGTACAATACAAAACATCATGTAATGAAAGTAACCTTTGTGTGGCAGACAAATGTAAATGTCAATAAATATATTTTTACAACCTTTAAAATTTAAAATGTAAGTGGCATATGGTTGGAAACATTATGTTAGTGTAAAAGGATGAATTTGTTTTGCTGAGTTTTGATTTGTTGAATCAATCTTAGTTGGCTTCTAAGAAATCATTAATTAACGCTTAATCTTATGAGTCATAAATCCAGTTACTTTTTTGAAAGGGCTGCACATTTGGTTTCTATAGCTCTTGACATTTTGCTAATGCATAAGCACTTGGAAAATCAAGTTATGTCAGTTGTAAAAATTTACCCTTCCACATTTCCACAGTTACCTTTAACATATTTTTAAACTGTATAAATGAGATAATGTATTTATATTACCATTAGTTTAAGTATTAAACCCAAGGTCAACTCCCTAAATTGATTTTTCAAAATCCAACATCTATGTAAGTTCTGAGCCAAAACACATTTTATGGGAAAATTTGACATAAACATGAATAAAAGTGTAATTTTTGTATTACTTGATATTAATATTTACATATTTCCCTGAGGAAATCTTTAAGCAATTATTTTTAATTGAGTGTGCTTCCACAGGTTCCCAGTGAAGGTTACTTGTTATAAAGTATTCATTATCTTCCGAAACCTAAACCATTCTGAAACCAAAAGCATATTCATCTATAAGGATCACAAGATGCTGTACACCCATATTAAAATAAAATAGCAAAGATATATAGTGAATAGACTTTACACACTGCATTAGTTAACATGATGTATACTTCTATAACAAATAAGTGTTTAAATTCAGTAGTTTAAAAAGACCTTTATCTCTATCCACATAGCACTGCAAGGCTGCTGTACCTAAGCAAATGCCTTTCTATCATAGCGAGCTTCTGGAGTCCTGGTTGCTTGTGATGGATTGGTCAACCCTCCAGGTCTCTTTATTACCAGCTGGTGCAATGGAGCACAGTGTGTGAAATAGGGACACTGATCTCTAAAGGTTAATCCTAGAAGTAATGCTCACCATTTTTTGTTTTCTATGGCTGAAAAATAACTGCCTGACCACCATAAGAAAATGGGAATATATTCTATGACTGGACAACCTCCTTTGAGAAACATGTCTCTCTTATGAAATATTGAACAAAAACCAGACAATTCTATAAAGAGAGAAATTAAGTTAATGTTGTCAGGGTCTTGAAGAATGGGGGAGGGGGATGTAAGGAGTAACATACAATGGATAAGACCCTATAATTTGTTATATAAATTTACTGTGATCAGGTAAATATCCTGGAATTACACTAAAAATCACTAAGTAGTTAACTTTAAAATGATGGACTTTATGATATATACATTATTATATTTTAATAAACTGATTTTCTTTATAAAAGTACTCTGCAAGCTTATTGAAAAAAATATCATATTTATTCCCTATATTACCAATTAGTACATAAAATTTTATTTTGCATATAAAAATGATAATCATTTAAAAATGAGTGAATAAAATATGTCCAAAACAGAAAATTTGTTTACATTTTTACATGACTTTTGTAAATATTTTTCAGTGTATGTTAGAATTCTTATGCCTGTGTATATCCCTGAATATTTCTTTTCGCTTGTCCTGCATCAATATCATCACTGTGATCTTACTACCATACCTCCAAAGTTTTGAATTTTACAAGATTTCATAAGTCTACTACACTCTCCATATGAATTACTCAACTCATTCTTGAGAAACTCTTTTGGACATAGGTTGCCTTATTATATGAACATTTTAGATCAGAAAACTGTAGCATTGAGTTTTTTAAACAGGTTACCCAAGGTCAGCCAGAGAGTAAATTAAGGAACCATTGCTCAAAGGTCTATTTGATACCAGAACATGTGTTCTGAAAACTCTTCCTCTATTGCCTACATCATAAGTAAAGTAACATAGAACATGTGAAACATATAGACACATACAGACATCTGTGTAGTCTATGAATTTTTCAACATATAATTCTTTAAATTTTATTTATTCATTCATTTGTTTATCTTAGAAAGCATTGCTTTATTAATTTCTGCTGATTTGTTGTTACAAAATTTTAATTGTTCAGTTAAAGTTGTCCCATTTTGTCCCCATTGCTCACCCCTACCCCATCCTGCCCACTGCCACAGTCAATTCCCCTATTGTCCACACCCATGAGTCTTCTATTTGTGTTCCTTTGTTCACCCCTTTCTCCTTCTTTCCCTTGTTATACCCTTTCCCTCCTCCCTTCTGGTCACTGTCAGTTTGTTCTTTATTTCCAAGTTTCTGGCTCTATTTTGCTTGCTTGCTTGTTTTGTTGATTAGGTTCCACTTATAGGTGAGATCACACAGTATTTGTCTTTCACCATCTGGCTTATTTCACTTAGCATAATGCTCTCCAGTTGCATCCATGCTGTCATGAAGGGTAGCAGCTCCTTCTTTCTTTCTGCTGCATAGAATTCCATTGTGCAAATATATCACAGTTTTTGAACTGTGGATTCCACTCATTTATTGATGGACACTTAGGTTGCTTCCAGCACTTGGCTATTGTAAATACTACTGCTATGAACACCTATTAGGATGCATAGGTTATTTTGAATTGGTGACTCAAGATTCTTAGTCTATAATCCCAGCAGTGGAATCTCTGGATCAAAAGTCATTTCCACCATGCTTGTCTTTTAATTCCAATGCATTTTTTTTCTTCAGAAACATAATATTAGTTATCTTGCTAGATTATCTTTTGCCCATTCATTAAATATATTTTTTAGAAACTGTTATTACTAAAAAAATACTGTTAGTTATTTTTACAAATACTAGATTGCTTAAACAGCATGTCTCCAATATTTCAACCAATTTCAAACTATCAGTCCAATATAAGTTAAAGTATAGACAAGTGTCTCTGAGTTACAGAAATAAATAGTGTGTATTCTTTCTGGATTCAATCACCAGTGTCTTTGACAGCGTTAAAAGTACAACTTCTAATTGAGTCGAAAGTTATCATTAGATACCTTGCAGGGAGCAAAAAGGAGAAAAAGCAATTAAAGATTGCTAAAAACAGTTTTCAGAAGATTTTGCTAATTCCTTTCTGTAAGATAAGGGATGCACTTTACATTGGTTTTTGTCTTAATTTAGAAACTATTATAGAAAGCATAGTTTTAAGAGAAAAGTCAAGAAGTGATCCCCCATGAATAACCAGTTAATTTTCCTAAGTTCTTTTGTTTTTAATTTTATTTTTATTGTTTATGTTGTTACAGTCATTCACACTTTTTCTCCTTTACCCCACCTCCACCCAGGCCCTAAGTTCTTTTGGAATGTGAAATAATTTTCTCCTCAAATTTGATATCCAGTAAAGAGTTATTTCTAAAATATGGAATCCATACACTTGATTCCCAGAAATAGTAAAGTTTGGTGATTTTCTTGGCGGCCAAGGAAGAAAAGCAGTGTTACCTCCTCAATTCAAAAACAAATTTTGTTCAGATATAATCACATGACCACAAATCAGGCAACTTGGAGAGCTGCCATGACTCATACTTAAATATAAAACTGGGTTTACTCCCTATGGGATCCAAATGCCATAATATCAACTGATTGACTAACTATTTTTACCTTCATTTTATTTGTTCAGTCCTGGTTTTATGTTATTGCAATGCAGGTATCGGTGCATCTGCACAAACTTGGTCATATACCTTTCTGATTATTCCATAAATCAAACTCCTCAAACAAAGTATAAGATTGTTAGATCAAATAACATGAAATACTTTAAGGCCATTAAGAAAAATTGTCAAGTTGTTCCAAAAATTTAATGCTATTCTTTATTTTGTTCTTCAGTGTATGAGAATTTCTGTTTTATCACAATATTGCTAAAATTTGTTAAGGTTAGCCACTTTGATAAGTGCCAGATATCCTTTATTATTCTTTTCATAGCTATTCATTTGAATTTACAGGAGTGTAACCTTTGTTTGTATTTATTAAACATCTATATTTTCTTTTGTGTGAGTTTGTATTGCTTCTACAATTTCATTAATAGGTTGATACATAAATGTTTCTTATTTATTTGGTGACAGGCTAGAGCAGGAGGCATTGGCTTTGGCAATAGAGAGGTATCAGTTCAAATCCCAATTCAGCTAATTAATAAGTGTCTTTGAACATGAAAACTCATGTCACTGGAACTCCAATAGTATATCAGATACTGAGATGAGTAAGGGGAAAATCAGGATAGTAATATAAATAAGAAGTACAACCTTTAGTTACAAAATAAATAAATAACCAGGATGAAATGTGCAGCACAGAGAAAATATTCAATAATGTTGGAATAACTTGGTGTGGTGACAGAATGTTACTGGATTTATTTTGGTGATCAACATCATAATGTATATAAATGCTCATTTTGAATTTATTCTTGTTTGTGGTGTAAGAATGTGGTCTGGTTTCACTTTTCTGCATGCATTGTTCCAATTTTCACAACACTATTTATTGAATAAACTATCTTTAGCCCATTCTATGTGCTTGCTTTCTCTCAAATATTGATTATAAAGGTGTGGGTTTATTTCTGTGTTCTCTATTCTCTTCCACTGATCAAATGTCTGTTTTTCTTCTAGTACCAAGCTGTTTTGATTACTATGACTTTATAGTATAGTTTGATATCAGGTAGTGTGATTCCTCCAACTTTGTTCTTCTTTCCCAGGATCATTGATGGAGGCCTCACTATGCAAGACTTTTTATTATTTCATATACATTTTTATAATATTTGTTCTAGTTCTGTGAAATATGTCATTGGGATCTTGAAAGGAATGGAGTTAAATCTATAAATTGCTTTGGGATGTATGGACATTTTAATGATGTTAATTCTTCCTCTCCATGAACACAGTATATGTTTCCACTTATTTGTATCTTCTATTTCTTTCTTCGGTGTCTTATAATTTTTTCAGCCCAGGTATTTTACATCCTTGGTTAGGTTTATTCTTAGGTATTTTATCTTTTTGAAGCAATTGTGAATGGGATTGTTTTCTTATTTCCCTTTCTCTTAGTTTGTTATTGGCATATAAAAATGCAACTTACTTCTGGATATTAATTTTGTATCCTGCTACTTTGCTGAATTCACTTATCAGTTCTATGTCCCCAGGCAGGGGAAACAAAAGAAAAAGTAAACAAATGGAACTACATTAAACTAAAAAGTTTTTGCAGAGCAAGAAAATCATCAACAAAATAAAAAGACAACTTACAGAATGGGAGTACATATTTGCCAATACATCTGATGAGGGGTTAATATCCAAAATTTATGAACAAAATATAAAACTCAATACCCCCAAAAAACCCAAACAACTCAAATAGAAAATGGTCAAAGGACCTGAATGGACACTTCTTTAAAGGGGATATACAGATGGCCAATAGATATATGAAAAGATGCTCAATGTCACTAATCACCAGCGAAATGCAAATTAAATCACAATGAGATATCACCTCACACCTATAAAAATGTCTAACGTCAATAAATCAACAAAAAACATGTTCTGGAAAAGATGTGGAGAAAGGAGAATCCTTTTGCACCGTTGATGAGAATACAGATTGGTGCAGCCACCAATCTGAAAAGTAGAATGGAGATACCTCAAAAAATTAAAAATGGAATTGCCATTTGACCCAGTCATACCACTTTTGGGAATATATCCAAAGAAACCCAAAATACTAATTCAAAAGAACATAAGCACCCCTATGTTCCTTACAGCTTTATTTACGATCACAAAGATTTGGAAGCAGCCCAAGTGTCCATCAGTAGATTAGTGAATAAAACAACTATGGGATAGTTTTACAATGGAATACTACTCAGCTGTAAAAAAAAAAAAAAGAAGAAGAAGAAGAAAATTTTTCCCTTTGTGACTGCATGGATGAACCTAGAGGACATTGTGCTAAGTGAAATAAGCCAGTCAGAGAAAGCCAAATACAATATGATTTTACTCATATGTGGAATCTAATGAACAAACTGAGCTAACAAGGAAAACAGAGACAGATTCACAGAGAGCAGGCTGACAGCTCTGGGGGTTGTTTAGGAGCTGGAGGGAATCAAGCAAAAAAGAAAAGGACTTAGGGACATGGACAACAGAGTGGTAGTTGCAAGGGCTGTATAAGGATGACAAATGGTAATGGAAAAATACAATTAAAAAAGAATCATTTGCAAACAAAACAAAGTATAAAAATGTTGTATACCTGAAACTAATATAATATTGTATGCAAATTATACATTAATGAAAATAATTAAAAATAACAAAAACATTATATCCAGGTGTTTATAAATGCCTCCTAAATTTTAGAAGCAAACAGTTTACATGTTCAAATATGTTTGCCTTAATAAACAAGGACTGTTCTCTACCTCTCTATTTATATTTAGAACTGGGAGATGAGAAGGGCTCTGCAATAGTTCAAGCTAAAAAGAAAATAAGAATGGAGGGTTTTAAATGACTCTCGTTGCCCACACAAATCCTCTTAGACTGATGTGTAGCATCCATAGAGAGAGAAATGAGAGTCAGTTATGATGGGACACTTCCAGAGATTCTCTGTGGGACTGGGCATAAGTAGAATTACTCTGAGGCATTAGTGATGTGTAGCTAAGTGTGTGAAGCAAAATCTTTTCCATGACTTTGATTGGAACACAGCACTTCTCTGGGCTCAAGGGATATTTGGGATCCATCAGAAATTCTAACCATTGCATAAATATTAAACCCTCATAGTGGGTTGTAGCAATTAAAAAATGTAACATGTACAAAGTAGATGGGGATAAATAACTATTAAATGATGGCTGTAGTTTACAGGCTTGACCCATGGAGATTCTCTAAAATAATCATAGAAGAGGACAGAGACCTATTATGAGGGCCAGCAGAAATTCAGGATACAAAGATTTTTTAAAATAAATTCTGTATTCAAAATTACTTACTTTTCCTTTATATACTGTTATACCCTCCACCTTCAAAGCTAAGAGGATTAGTTATATAACTTTCTTTCAATATATCTGTAGCTTTATTTGTGTATGTTAAATATTTTATTCATCTAGGATTTAATTCACTATAAAAAGTAAACTACACTTGAAAAAAACAGATGGAAAATGAATTCAAAAAGAATTTTCCAAAATAATCTTTACTTGGTCAGGACATCTAAGTCAGCAGGAAGTGAATTGGCGTACAAAGGGACGAAGCAGATATGTCAGTGTCCTGGGTGGTTGGTGATACCTTGGGGAGACAGGTGAGAGTCATATCAAAAGATTATCCACAGTAGCTTCCTGTTTCTGATCCTGCAAATGTTCATTTTAGCCAAGACAACATGCTCTATCCATCCAGTCACTGAAACTACATCTATAATTAGTGTATCAAACAGAAAAGTTGTTAAGGAAGTAGTTACTACAAGCTGATATTTCTCTGTCAAGCCCTTTCCTCTCGTAGTGTTTGCCATCTCACTTAATGAGTACCTGTGACTCCTTTTTTTTTTTTTCCATTTTCTACATTCAGTCCATCAGCAGATGTTGTTGCTTTTATCTTCAAGCTATAACAAAACTTGACTTCTCACCACTTTGGTACTACTTTGTTGGAGCTTCTGTAATAACCTTTGATTCTGTCTCTCTCCTAGGCCTTTACCCTCTTCCATCCTACTCAGCACACGCAAGGAGAGCGAGCCCTCCAGAGTGTGAGCCACACCAGTATCCTCCCCCATCTAGCCGTCTAATGACTGCCTGTCTCACACAGGCTGAAATCTAAATTCTTGGAACCACCTCAGATTCCTTCTAGGATCTGCCCTGCAGTCGCCTCTGGGTCTCTGTCTTTGATTCTTGTACCCAGATGCCGGCCACATTTTATCTTCTCAGTGAACCACCCCATCCCTTTCCATGCTATTTAAAATTGAATGCCCTTCTTCAGAGAACAGACATACCACTCCTCCCACCTGCTCCCCTTTATTTCACAATGACTCTGTCTAAGTCATTTCTGTCTGAATCATCTAACTGAATAAAAATTCTAAGAATTTTCTTCTGTTTCATCCAGGCTCTATTACCAGTGCCTAGAACAATACTTGACATTAAATTGGGTTTATTTGTAGTTATCAAGTGAAAAATATTAATAACAGCTTATACTTTCATAGCTCTTATATGTTGTAAACCTTATGTGAAGTGCTTTATACATATTAGCTCATATAAAATTAATGAATACTTTGAACCAGTGAATCAATGGATAAATATTTTATACACTTCAAGATTTAAGCAAATTGTAGGACCTTAGTATCTAAACTTACATATTATCTTTCATGTTATAAATATAAATAAGACCTTGTTTCATAAATGTACAAACATACCATTTTAATTTTTAGTCCTGGCACAAGTATTTTGTTACAACTGTTTACTATGGGAATATGTTTTATTTCAGTATAAAAATTTATTTCAAAAATAAATGAAGGGAATGTGTAATATTATAACACATTTCTCTCCACTTTGATAACAAAGATAAATGTTACAGTTCTCATTCTTGTTGGCAGGTTCAGCATGATCCTTACCAGTGGTACATATAAATGAAGCAGTTGCTCTCGGTGCCATCAATGGACACCACAGCAGAGAGAAGAGGAAATTAGAGGATATACTCTATCTTAAAGCTTGTGGTAGGAAATGTCACAGGCCATTGCTTTCACATGTCATTGCCAAAGCAGTGTGGCCTCATCTGACCCAGGCAAGCAGAGAAGTAGTATCCTGTCCTGCTCCCAGAGGATGAAGGAGCAGACTATTGTGCTAAACTAATGCTTACAACAAAGTATATTTTAAAATCAAGTAGGGTACTTTAACTTATATGTGATATCTTAACAAGGTAATTCAGACCATGTCATTTTTACATAAACTTCACTTTCTGATTAGCATCACTTATTATGAAATGTTTTTTATCACATATATTACTTATCTACTTTTTAAAGATTTCATTTATTTATTTTCACAGAGCAGGGAAGGGAGGGAGAAAGAGAGGGAGAAAAACATCAGTGTGTGAGAGAAACTGATCAGTCACTTCTCTCACACGACCCAAACAGAGACCATCCACACCCCAGGACCTGCTTGAAATGGGAATGGAACTGGTCCCCTTTCACTTTGTGAGACCCAACCAGCTGAGCCACACTCATCAAGGCTATTTTGCTACAGCTATTAAATGTATTGGCTGCTTCTAAATGAGAGTGGAGAGCAAAAACACCCATCACATCCATAGTATGACACCTTTTAAAGAGTGTGGCTCATTTTTTAAAAGGCAACATACAGTAAGTTCTAGGACTGTAAGGATTTGTTTAAAACAAGGTGTTATATGTTAGCTAGATGGACGATACATATAAAATACTATACACATTATTTTAAAATGTACACACAAAAGATCTTCCAATTTTGTCATATTTATTGAATCTTAGTACCGTATTTTACAATTGACAGAGTTTATAGAGTAACCACTTTTAATAAATACTTTTCAATGAACATTTAAAAGTATTATACTTGGTTTTAAGTTTTATATAATATCCAAAATAATAATTTTTTAAAGATTTTATTTATTTATTTTTAGAGAGGGAAGGGAGGGATAAAGAGAGAGAGAAACATCAATGTGTGGTTGCTGGGGGTCATGGCCTGCAACCCAGGCATGTGCCCTGACTGGGAATCAAACCTGTGACACTTTGGTTCCCAATCCACTGAGCTCCACCAGCCAGGGCCAAAATAATAATTTTTATAGATGGATTTCCTGAGTTACAATTCTATTATTATGAAGAATGAAATAGAAGTGATCATGTTCTTTTCTTAACAGAAAACTTCCTGATAATTGCAGTTGAAATTATATTTGAAAAGTTCAGCTTTAGACCTATTTAGATTTAGTATGTCAGAGGTATGGCATTTATTTTTTTCTGATTTTCCATGTATATTACAAATTCTATCATGTTGATTGATAAGCAATCTGAGGAGACAACATGTGGCATCTGATGAAAGCCTATTTTAACAAAACATTAGTCTATGACTTTAAATCATACACAGGGGCATTTTTTTTTTTTTGTCACACTTTCATTATTTTAAAGGGATGGGAGAATCTCTGTAGAGAAAGTTTTGAATCAATCTCTCATTCATGAAATATGTTTGTATGTATTTACCATAATTACTTCTGCTTCTTTTAGATAATTGTTTAAACTTTGTTTTTTAAAAGTATGTTATATTAAGTATTGGTGAATTTCTGATCCAATAACACTTATTGTGTACAAAAGTATTACTCAATAAATGTTAATCCATTCATCTTTTTAATGTTTGTTCTTGCAGACTTTCAGTGCAAGGTATAGAAAATGAAACAAATAGGACTTGACTCACAAAGTACCAAGGGTAGTGAATAAAAAAAATAAACGGTCGATAATTTACAATATAAACTGTATATCATGTTAAAATGAGAAAGACAAAGTAAGAATAGGGTGAATGTGAGATATTTGCACAGACCCAGCATCTGACTTAGACCAGTGGGGATGGGGAAATGACAGTGAAGACACTGGTGAAACAAAGAACTCCAGGAAAATATTATAGGAAAAGCGAGTAGGCTGTACAAACTGGTGAAGTCATGAGAAAGAATTGTTGTTTTAATTTCTAATTTAAAGAGCTGAACTATTTTAGAAGAGTTGTTATTATAGATAGTTAGCTAATTATTAATAAGGAAGAAAGCAAAGGGTTTTGGACATTGTTGAGCCTAATGGGCAAGGGAACCTATTTGCTTAGCCAGGAAGCTATAGTGTCACACACTCCAGGGGATCATAGTATTGCCCTGCTAAGGATTAACACCTTTCTGCACTCCAGTCAGGAGGGTGGGGGCACTGAGGGAGGTAAGCACATGTACGAAAGAAGTCAAAATGGCACAGAGGGAGGGAGGTGCTTGACCATACAGGCCTGTCAGTCTGACCCAGGAAGGAGGTCAATTGTCTGGGGGGATGGACACATCAGAAGCCTGCAAAAGCTTGGGAAGTTGATTGGTTATTTTGAAAAACATCCTGGTCCATCCCCAACTCAACTTAAAATAATTCCACGAGCAAAGATGAGTGCCATCTCTCTCTCTCTCTCTCTCTCTCTCTCTCCCTCTCTCTCTCCCTCTCTCTCTGTGTGTTTGTGTGTGTGTGTCTGACCCACACTTGCCCCATACACTCATATCTTCTCTCTCCATAGCCATGTGGCCCTAGCAGCCACATGGCTGATGGCTGTGCAGACTCCAGATGAAGGCTGCAGGTGGAAACCTGGAAACCACAGAACAGCAGCAGATTGCAACCAAGACCACAAACTAAGTTACCCAGATGGTGAGAAAGGCTGGACTGAGTTAAGTTTTAATATGGCAGGGTGACTCTGAACAATGATTTTTGTTTTGGCCTCTCTGAAGACATGTTTAGACTTTTTACCCACAGCAAACAGGACAGAGATGGGGCGCACGGCTTGCCTTCTAACTGAATAAATCTTGCCACATCACAATCTTCTGTGCATGTGTTAGTGAAATGCTTTTCTCTTGATCCCATGAAAGAGTCCCACTTCCAAACTTCCAATGGCAGAGGCAGAGTGGAGAATCCATGCCTGGGAAATCCTTTTGTTACTTGAATGTTGGTTAACTTTGGTGGCAACTGTTCAGCTCAGGATGATTCCGAGGACTGTACCTCTGGGGAACACACGTATTTCTCCAGTAGCCAGGAGCATACTGTGCATCTGTGGTTCCTGACTTATATGAGAAAACCAGGGAGAGGTATTTAGCAAACCTAAGCTAAAATGTTCACATTTTCTTTTTACTATAAATTTGAAGTGGAAAAATATAGGCCCATTTCTGGGATGTTTTATTCACATAAGTTAAAAAAGAAAAGGAATTCCCATTGTGAAACAAAACATAAGAGAAAACAAAGAAAAAAAATAGGAGATGATAGCTCTGAGGGCCTAGGCACCACCTTTTCCTGAGGCCCACTGCATTGTGGGTCACTTTACTCAAGATGGTTCATCTCAGTGTAACTGACAAGTAGCAACAGAGCACATAAAACAAGGAATATTTTCAAAAAAAAGAAGAAAGAAAGTGTTAAGACCTGTATTGCAACTAAGGAAAAATCTTACTTTACCCATAAAATGTATATTCAGGTCTGGAAAAAGCATTATTCATTATTTTCAATTACATCTACAAATTAATACAGAGTTAAACACTCTGTATTCAGCCACCATGAAAGATTTATGATTTTTCCCTAGTTAATTTTATTTAATTCAAAGAACTGACCTCTCTTAATTTATTTCCTGCATTTCATATCTTGAAACATTAATTTAAAAAGTTAAATCACATTTAAACTATTGAGAGATAAAATAAATTACATGTGTAAGAAAGAGTAGAGGAAAAGAAACATAACAACCAAAAATGTAGATTTTTTTCAACAATGCCCAATATCAGAGTTTAGAAAAGAATGTACTAGTTTAAAAAGATGTACAGAAAAAAAGGATGTATCACATTATGCATTCGTATATCTTCAATATTTTTAAGTTTAACACAACACAGGCAATTATGAAATAGAGAGTAACTATATCTTGTGATGTCTATATTAACTATCTTTAAAGTAAAAAACACCTGCTCTGGATGGTGTGGCTCAGATTGAGTGCAGGACTGCAAACCAAATGGTCACTGGTTCAATTCCCATTCAGGGCACATGCCTAGGTTGCAGGCCAGGTCCCTAGTAGGGGCGTTTGAGAGGCAAACACACATTGATGTTTCTCTCCCTCTCTTTCCCCTTCCCTTCCCCTCTGACTAAAAATAAATAAGTAAATATTTTTTAAAAAAGAGGAAGAACCCAGTTCTGAATTTTCAACTCAGTTCTTTATTATTTTTGTAAATGTGTTCAAGTACAGTTGTCTCCATTTTCTCCGACCACATTCCAACCCACCCATCCCCACCTTCCACCCTCGAACCTACCCCCTTTGGCTTTGTCCATGTGTCCTTTATACATGTTCCCTGATGGCCCTTCCCCTATTTTTTCCCCACTATCCCACTCCCCTCTCCCCTCTGGTTATAGTCAGTTTGTTCTTAATTTCAATGTCTCTGGTTATATTTTGCTTATTTGTTCATTTTCTTGATTATGTTCCACTTATAGGTGAGCTATTATGGCGTTTGTCTTTTACTGCCTACTCTCCAGATCCATCCATGCTGTCGTGAAGGGTAGAAGCTCCTTCTTTCTTTCTGCTGTAGTGTCCCATTGTGTAATTGTATCACAGTTTTTTGATCCACTAATTTATGGATGGGCACTTAGGTTGCTTCCAGCAATAAAAATAAAATCCAAGCAAAATAGAAATAGAAAGGAATATTATCAACCATATACAACAGCTATAAAAAACCTATACTTACACATTACTGATAAGAATGTAAATTGGTAAGACCATATTGGAAAATAAATGTGGCAGTTTCCTAAAAATTGAAAAAGATAATGGGGGAAAAGGGGAAAGGGATTTCAGGAACAACTGTCAAAGACACATGGACAAAATTGACAAAACCAAGTGGGGGGCAGAATCAGGGGAGGGAGGTGGGAATGGCTGGGGTGGGGGTGGGAGTACTAGGGGAAAATGCAGACAGCTGTACGTGAACAATAATAAAATAAAAACATAAAAAATTAAGTGTGTATCTATTATGTGTTCTATACCAGGGACTACTGTTAACAATACAAAGTAATAGAGTATTGCTATATTCTACAATATGGATTGATTTCAGAGGAGTTGTGTTGAATGATAGAAATTGGGAAAATAATAGTACACGCTGTAAGTTTCTAACTATATAAAGTCTAAAAAGTTCTAGGTGTATGGATGGGAAAGATCACAAAACCCATACTAGAAAACAGTTGGGGATGGTAGTGATGTTTATTTTTATTATTGTATTTTTTATTTTTGTTTAATTTCAGTTGCCTCACCATTGTCCCCATTGCTCTCCCCTACCCCGCCCCCCCCCCCCACTCCCAAAGCCAACCCCCACCCTGCATGAGTCCACACTTTGTGTTCCTTGACTTGTCCCTTACCCTTCTTCCCTCTGTTATCCTCCTCCCTTCTGGTCATGGTCAGTTTGTCCTTTATTTCCTTGTTCCTGGTTCTATTTTGCTCATTTGTTTGGTTAATTAGGTTGCACTAATAGGTGAGGCCATATGGTATTTGTCTTTCACCACCTGACTTACTTCACTTAGCATAACACTCTCCAGATCCATCCATGCTGTCGTGAAGGGTAAGAGTGGTTATGCTTATTTTTTATTGTGGTTATGTTTATTTTTTATTGTGGTTTTAATTTCATAGATACATACCTATATCTGGAGCCATCAAACTGCACACTTAATATATATGCACTTTTTGTATGTTAATTATATTTTAATAAATATGATAAATATGTAAATACTAAAAAAGTATTTGTATTGTTGGTATGTAATATTAAACTTTTAAATGTTGATTTTAGAAATACTATCTGATATCTGAAAATTCTACATGTTTTATGATAAAATGTTATTTTGTCAGTTCTTTGTAAGAAATACCATTTTAGCTTTTATTTTCTATTGAAGACCAATGAACCTTCAAAAGTAAAGATCTGCATTTATAAAATGCAAATATATTTCAGAGAGATATATAAAACATATGGCTCACTTATTCTTTAATAATAGGATACAAATATCTCTTTTTTACCAAACTGAGAAAAAAACAAAGGCTTATTTCAGTTGAATACTATGGCCAATTATGTGGAAAGAACATGGTTTAGAAAGCTATTAAAGCAGAAAGAACAACAGTTTAAAAGGGAAGCAGTAAGAGTTTGATTATAATACTAAAGATGGGTGGAAAATAAGAGCTGAACTCGAAATGCATACACAAGCACAATAATACTCAACCTTATTAAAACAAAAGAAACACAGAATCAGACAGACATACGATGCCTCACCAAAATACGAAAATAAGAAAATAATAGAAAGATGTTTGAGCCCTGCTTTGATGCTCATTAAGATTCTAGAGCTAAATATTTTTAAAGCTGCATTTTGTTATCACAACTGCAGGCATGTGGATTATAACTGTAATTATTTTCCTGGTGAGCCACAAATATTTTCCTTTCCCTCTGTCTACATTGTTCGGCAAACAGCAAGTTTGTGTTTAACTTAAATTTAAGGAGACCTAACACCTAATCACTGGACAGAGGAAATATTATTGTATTTTAAACTATTAAAGTTGTCTGTTTTTTTCTCTGTATAGCATTGCTTTTATATTTATTTTCAATTTTAGACAGAAGTAATTTGAAAAATCAGTGTTTGAGCAAGAAAATATGTAAAATTTACATTGTATGTTGCTTTTTTAAAAATATAACTCATAAATGTTCTACTGAAATATAATAGAATTGTTATATCTAGAAACCATAACTCTCTTCTGCACCTACAGACTTTCTTGAATTCATTTTGTCTCTCCCTCACTTTCTGTTTGTCAGAATTACTGTACAGATTTTTTTCTAGCTTATGTTCATGCCACTTCCAATCAGAAATGTTTATCACTTTATATATTTACCAATGTTCATTTTAAATAATGTTTTAAACAGTGAATGGAAAATTTGTGTTAATAACTTAATTAGGACTCTTCTTAAAATACTATATTGAAGGTTTTCTGTGGAAGCAAGAGCTTGCAACATTGTTTTTGCCTGGCAAGTCCTCTCCCCGTCCTACTCATGTGAAAAATGTTGCCATTTTAAGTTTAAACCCAGTGTTGGGATTTCCTCTATGCATTATTTTTGCATCAAGCCCAGATTTTTAGAAAATGCTATTACTTTGTGTTTTTGCCCTTATACCAACTATTCTCATATTACAAACACATGTGTCTCTGACCCAGTATGTCAAAAGCTCCTCCAGAGAAAGGTCTCTCAACATGGCGCTTATGTTGCATGATCAAGAAAATGTTGAAAGAATCTGTGAATGTATAAATAAATGGGTAAATAAAGTTTTCTCAAGTCTTTTACACTACAGTATTTTTTTCCCTAAAGGATGTACCAATGCTGTGACCTTAAGTTGCATTTTACCTGAAACAGTTTGTATGCATAACTGCAGCAAATATAAAGCATTCTGTTTTACAAACTTAACGGCACAAAGAACACTAATGTTTTGCTAAGTATTTTTTTTTCTCAATAAGGTTGAGAGGAGATCATCTAAATTGCTTTAGATATGAGTCTATACTCATATGTTTATTGAAACGTGGTAGTATATAATGTTAAAATTCAGAAATGCTTACTGTGAGTATCCTCAAAAAACTAATGGATAGACATTTGTTTTCTTCCCTATCCCAACTGAAGAATGTACACATATATGCATGTATGTGTATATGCATGTTTGTATATGTATGTGTGTGTCTGCATACACTACTATGTACCCAAACAATAACTTTTATATTGTTATGTAACTTATATATTGTATTCTATTCTAGATGTATCACATTATATATTGAGAAAATATAGCAAGATATAAAAGAAATATATAACATGATATCAGATATTAGATACAATATTAGATATTATGTGCAATATATCATACATTATAAAACCACATGTTATTCCGTATGTTAGATTACATTCCAGTGGTGAGAGTGTGCACCCTTGTCTTGTTCCTGATCTTAGAAAAGAAACTGTTAAACTTTCAACACTGAGCATAACATTAGCTGTGGGCTTTTTACGTAGGATGTTAATCACATTGAGGTATGTTCCTTCTCTACCCAGTTTGTTGAGAGTGGTCTTCACGAAAACATTTAAACTCATCAAATGTTTTTCTGCACCTATTGAGATGACTGCATCATTTTTGTCTTGCATTCTATTAATGTGGTATATCACACGTATTGATTTGCATGTATTGAACAATCCTTAGGTCCGAGGGTAAATTCCACTTGATCATGGTGTATAATTCCTTGAAAGTTCCTTGAATGTGGTATGCTGATACTGTGTTGAGAAATTTTTGCATTTATATTCATTAGGGGTATTGGGCTACAATTTTCTTTTCTTGTAGTGTTTTGCCTGACTTTGATATCAGGGTCATTCTGGCCTCATAAAATAAGTCTAGAATTGTCCCTCTTCTTCAAGTTTTTGGAAGAATTTATGCAGGACTGGCATTACTTCTTTAAATGTTCAGGAGAATTAACCACAGAAACCATCTGGTCTTGGGCTTTTCTTTGTTAGGAGAGTTTTAAATACTGGTTCAACCTACTTATTATTAGACTACTCAGGTATTCTATTTATTTTTTTATTCCTTAGTATCTTAAAAAAACATTTAATTAACTAAAAACTCTGCTATTTTTTTAGGGTCTGGGCTTAGTAGATATTAGTGTATTCACTCATATATCTGCAGACATTTAAAAGTTTTACTGATGAATGGCATCTTTCATGGGCGTGCAACCTTTTGACATCTCTGTGCCACACTAGAAGAGTTGCCTTGGGCCACACATTAAATACACAAACACTAACAAAAACTGATGAACAAAAACCAAAAAGGTTTGAACTAAATTTACAATTTTGTATTGGGCCAAATTCATAGCGATCCTGGGCTACAAGGAGCCTGTGGGCCCTTTTGGGCACTTTTGTATCTAGATGGTCACTTTCATATGTTGGCCAATGGCAAGGTTTCTACTGAAGTGACAGCAGTGACTGGGATGTTTAACAAACTATTGGGGCTGGGTCACATAGCAATAAAGCTGTAAGGCATGAAAGCAAAATCTGCAAGACCCCTTAAATTGTGTGCTTTCTACTGACACAGCATCCTTTACCCCATTTGCTATTGGTCAGACCAACCACTAGCCAGCCTTGATGCAAAGAGTGGGAAAATGGAGGGTCTACAAAGTCTCCCTTTTTGAAATCTACTACATTTTACTTGCATATTTTTACAATCCTCATTTCTCCACATTAACTTGAATATTGGCTTTGGATCCTTTAATTGTCACAAAACATTAGACAACACTGTGACCTATTTGAACTCTAAATCACCTCTAAGCTCAGCACAGAACTCTAGTGTAGTTTCTGCCTTTGTTGTTAAGAATCTCCTTCTGACAACACCCTGGTCCAAAGGAACCCTGCTAGATTTAGCCAGTCATTATATGAAAGAGGAATATTTGACTTAAGTGTAATTTCTCAGGCATTTTTCCTTTCAACATTATGAAGGGGAACAACGTTCATATCTTTTGGGAATAACATGGGAACAAACAAGTTTCATGAATTCATTTATTTTTTATTATTTTTTTATCCCCACCCAAGAACATTTTTTTCCATTGTTTTTAGAGAGGAAGGGAGAGAAGAAAGAAGGAGAGAAAATGATGTGAGAGGGAAGCACCAGCTGATTGGTTCCTGCAGGCACCCAGGCTGAGGATCCCACGCACCCATAGTGGGCATGGAGCCCATAACCCAGGCTTGCGTCCTGACCAGGAAAAAAACCTGCAACCCTCTGGTTACAGGAAGACATCCCAACCACCTGAGCCACACTGGCTCAGGCTGAATGTGTTTACTTTTGTCTTCGCTTTCATAAGTGCAGATAGAAAATAGACACTCCTCTCCTGCCTCTAGGAAACTGGATATTAAAATATAAGACCTGAAACCTATATTCTTATTTAATTCATTGGTAAAAGTACCTTTCTATTAAAGATTGGTAATTTGTCTACATATACGAAGCATGAAATTACCACCAGCTTTCTGTCAAATAAATTTTATTGTACTTTGTTATTGTTGGGTTTTGTTGCTGTTATTATTCTAATTTGTGAGTATCATTAATATGCTTGTGTATTCAGAAGTTAAGATAAAACTATGTTTATCCAAATCAACTGTTAACTCGGGTCATTCCCCAAAGAGCTATCTTCTCAGTTATTATGTTTCTTTAGTAGATGCAAATTAAGTATTTATATAGTTAAGTTTTGACCAGGCATTACTCATTAGAGAAATTGTAGCTTTATAATGCAAAGGAAGCATTTTTTCCACCTTTGGCACTTTACAATAAACTCATTCTGATCTAAATTAATTGCTGTGGGATTATCCTGGAGTCATTAAAATAGTGCTGTATTGACATTCACTAATGTTTTTAATTAGCAATTTCAAATTCCAGTGTTTGGCATTAAATATAAACAGGTATAATTTATTATCTCCCCATAGCTATTTATTCAGTTTTATTTGTTTATTCATTGAGTATATTAAACATTTATTTAGCATGCTATGTGTTATATTTAAGTAGTCAATGTTTATAGTACATTCACTTTGGCCTGTGTGTCTTTTTAAATGAAGACATAGTTGAGACCCTGAACATCTCTGAACTTGGATTTGGTAAAAGATATATATTTATTTTGTCTTATCACTTTTAAAATGTTCAGCAAATTATTGAATTTTCACAAATTTAAAAGATATGCTTGTACACAAAACAAGGATGTCTCAATCTTAAGAAATTGGTATTTTTCAAAAGCCAGATAATTTTGTTGGGAGAGATGAAAATATTTGAATTTGAAATTTATGCACACATTGAAACTTACTCTCAACTGGCTTGGTGCTTTCTTTTTGGTAAATGTCACAATCATAGTGTTGCTTCTAAAATCCTTAAAGAAAAAGTCTGAAAAAAGAAGGAGCCAGTCACAAAAGTAGAAGAGCCAACAACGTGTCATCAGAAACAGACAAGAGACACCAGTGGGGACTAGGACTCGAGTGTCTTTCCCCCGCCACATCCTGGTTTTTTGAGGCTGTAATTTAAGTCAGAGACCACCTGTTTCGGAGTAGTGTTGAATGTGTGTCTGCACATGATTGCTCATCTAAGCTGTTAACTTGATCGCATTCCCTCTATAAACCAGATTCCTAGGTAAAAACCACAAAACAATTTTAACCACGTAGTTATTGCAAGTGATGGACAAAATAAGGCCCACATGGTGACTGGATGGGCACAGTTGGTGTTCATTGCATGTGGCTTCCATCTTTTCATTTTGTATATGCTTCCCCGCAAGAGTATCAAAATGTCCTGAACATCTGCAAAATATCAGAACTTCATAAAACAGAAAATGTATACTTTCTTTAAAAAATGGGTGTTGCAAAAAGTCTACAGTATTTTAGTATGTAATTATAGGGACCTTTCATGTGTTATCATTTTATATATAATCTAGCTTCAAGTAAGTTTATTTTGAAAATTTTAAGATTTATTTCTTACTGAATAAATACTACCTGGAAACCATTACAATTCTAAACTGAAATGGGTAAAAAGTGACAGTGGGGAAGTTGAGGTCTTGATAATACCGGATTTCTGGTCCATCCTGAACTAGGGCCTTTTTCTGTTGTGCTCTTTCTGCTTAGAACAATCTTCTTCAGGATATTGTCACTGCTCCCTCCTTGTCATCATTTATGGCTTCACTTTCCTGACAACACTATATCTAAAGGTGAAATCCCTCATCAGTCTCTCTTCAGTATATCACCTCATATTCTTATTCTTAGCACGCATGAGAAAAAGAAAGTATCCTTTATGTCTGTGTGTGGTTGATCTATATCTGTCTCTCTTTTTTAAAATATATAAATCCCATAAGGCAAAAACTCTAATTTTACTTTTCATCCCTATATTTTCTGTGTACAAAATGTTTAACAAACAACATTGACTTAATATGTATAACACATGTTAAGCAATGAACAGTTCTGTAGTCCTTAAATTTTTTATTCTGCTATAGTCTATCTGTCTATGAACTATTCAGAGCTCTAGATGGATGTGTGTACAATTTTGGAATCTGAATAAGCACTTGACTATAGCTTATCTGTGCCCAATAATTAAAAATACTCCTTACCCTTTGGGGTTTATTGAGGGTACCTAAATGGTATTAAGGCGTACAATTCTAAACGCAGAATAACAGGAAACAGGATCAGATACCAACCATGTCAACTGCAATATATATGTGTATATATGCATATATAGAGAGAGAGGGGCCGGCAGAAGTAACGCCTGCTCAAGTGTAGTTGGTAGGGTAATGATGTGGGTGTAATAATTTACAGTTTTAGTGTGAATATTTTTCACCTGAAATGTCATATGGTGTGCTTGAGTGTGATATTGTTATGTTACAGAATTACATATTTATAATTTTATAATAAAAGATGTTGTAATAAAATAGGGTGTTAT
Source organism: Phyllostomus discolor (assembly GCF_004126475.2). NCBI lineage: Eukaryota > Metazoa > Chordata > Mammalia > Chiroptera > Phyllostomidae > Phyllostomus > Phyllostomus discolor. The sequence goes on along the minus strand of NC_040905.2, from coordinate 15,590,098 downwards.
TTGTGCCAGACCACTGTATGGCTATGTGTGTGTGTGTACATATACATGTATATATACATATACCATAATTTATATGATATATATGGAACTGAGGATCATACCTTTTAAAGAGTCAACTTCAATGTGCATGATAAAGCCTCTATACTCAAACTTCATTTTATGTCTGTAGCTTTGGATATTAAATGGACTGATACTTATGAAAAGAAACTCCTATAGCTATTTTAGTTCTCTGTCCCATTACACTTCATCTTCTTACTGCTTAGTTTTGAGCTCAAAATTTGATACAGGCTTTTCCTTTATGAATATTAGAGTATCTAATAATTATAGTTTAATAAAATGAAACTCAGGAGTGAGATTCATCAACCAGAAAAATGTAGAGTTTTTTCATACAATTTAATAACATCAAATGGCTTCTATAATCATTTCCATATAAAGCATCAAAAATGGCTCAGCTGGGCTCATGCAGGTAGTTAAAAATGTGCTCAGACAGATCATATGGAAGTATGGTAATTTTACCTAAATTATATTTTATTATTCTTTTTGTATATAGTAAAAATTATATGAGCTATTTGACACTTGGTATTTAACTTTTTCGGGTTGGACATGGAAACATTGAAACAACTAAAAGGGATAGTTATGTGACTTACACACATTAGAATTAGGAATGGCAATACCTAATCTTGTGAAAAATACCTGCTAATATAATAATCAGAGACCCTCAAGATAGACGTGTTAACAATATTCCATAAAATTTCACTAAGGTTAATGTTACTTACACTTGTACATACAAAGTACTATGTAGATGAGTGCTGAGTATACACAAATTTTGAGACGTGAAGAATCAAATGTGTCTGGCTACTCTAGATGTAGCCTTTAGTGGGAAAAACTTGACTTTCTATTCACCTGTTTATGCAGGCAATTCTCAATCAATGTTAAAAGGAGATGTACTAAGAGCATGAGAAGAAAAAGGTAGTTCCAATTGAATTCGAAATCAGGTATTGTGATACAGATAGAGAAAAGAAACCTTTCAGAAGTACAGTTACTTAACGGAGTTTCTAGTGTCTGCCCACACGATCTGACTTTGAGAAAGTGAAAGCAATTCCAGAGCTTCATTTCCTGACCCATTTAATGGCTGTTGCACTACTTTCACCTAAACAGTAGGGCAAGGATTAATACTCATAAAATTATAGATAAATGTTCTGAAGTGTCATTCAATATTTAGTTTGCAAGTATTTACTGGAAGTCTTATCTAATCAAATAAGGCATCAAAAATAAATAAAATATATAGAGATTGGAAGGAAAATTAAAACTCTCATTGTTTGCAGACAACATAGTTTTATAAACAGAAAATTTACCAATCTATTAGAAACAATGAGCAAATAAATGAATTAAGGTTTATCAATACAAAGTTAATAGACAAAAAAAAAACCAGGTCTTTCTAAACATTAGCAAAACCATAGAAGTGATTTTATATATAATTTAGAGGAAGAAAAAAGAAAAAAATACCCACAATATAAATGAAGGATGTACAAAATCCCTCCAGTGAAATATTAAAAACATTCTTTAAAAAATAAATTGAGATATATGATATTAGTTGATTATAGCACTCAGTTCAGTATTATAAAGATGTCAGTTTGTTCCTTATTTCCATGTCTCTGTTTCATTTTGTTCATTTCTTTGTTTAGTTGATTAGGTTACACTTATAGGTGAGCTCATATGGTATTTGTCTTTCATTGCCTGGCTTATTTCACTTAGCATAATATTCTCCAATTCCATTCACGCTGTCACAAAGAGTAGGAGTTCTTTCTTTCTGCTGCATAGTATTCCATTGTGTAAATGTACCACAGTTTTTTGGTCCGCTCATTTACTGATAGGCATTCGGGCTGTTTTCATCACTTGGCTATTGTAAATTAGGCTATTATGAACATTGGGGTGCCTAGATTCTTTTGAATTGGTGTTTCAGGATTCTTAGGGTATAATCCCAGCAGTGGATCACTGGATCAAAAAACAGTTCCATGTATATTGACATATTTCACAGATACAGAACAAATATTTCAAAAATGTATGCAAAACCATAAACAACCCTGAATAACCTGAGCAATTTTGAGAAAGAAGAACAAAGTAGGAGGGATCACAATACCTAATATCAAATAATATTACAATGCCACTGTAATCAAAACAGTCTGGTACTGGCATAAGAACAGACACATGAATCAGTGGAACAGAATAGAGAGCCCAGAAATAAACCCATGTCTCTATGGTCAATTAATATTCAACAAAAGGGGAAGGAGCATAAAATGGAGTAAAAATAGCCTCTTCAATAAATGATGCTTGTGGAGCTGGACAGGTACATGTAAAAACATGAAACTAGACCACTAATGTATACTTTGCACAAAAATAAACTCATGGTGGATACAAGACTTAAATATACATCGTGACAGCATAAAAGTCCTAGAGGAAAACATTGGCAGGGAATCTCAGATATTCCATGCAGCAATATTGTCACTGACATGTTCGCTAGAGCAAGGTATATAAAGGAAAGAACAAACAAATGGGACTACATCAAATTAAAAAACTTCTGCATGGCCAAAGAAAACATTAGCAAAATGAAAAGGGAATCAACCATATGGGAAAACATATCTGCTAATGATACCCCGGAGAAGGGTTTGATCTCCAAAATATATAAAAGAACTCATACAACTCAACACCAGGGAGACAACAATCCAGTTAAAAAATGGGCAAAGGGCCTGAACAGACAATTCTCCAAGGAGGACATACAGGGGGCCTATAGACAAATCAGAGAACACTCAACATCACTAGCCACTAGAGAGATGCAAATTAAAACCACAACGAGATATCACTTCACACTGGTCACAGTGGCCATCATAAACAAATCAACAAACAACAAGTGCTGGTGAGGTTGTGGAGAAAAGGGAACCCTAGTGCGCTGTTGGTGAGAATGCAGACTGGTGCAGCCACTGTGGAAAACAATATGGAAAAATTAGATATTCTTATAGCATACTATCTGGAAATTTTGCCAAAGGATTTTATTAAGCAATCTGAAAAGTATGAAAATTCACAAAATGCATGTTGAGCTAACATAATGAATTGGATTATCAAAACTCTTGTGAATTAAGGATCTTATCCTAATTACTAATAATTTTAAGATTATAAGATATAAAATATAACTATAAATTAGCCTTAGATATCCCCAGGCCCTCTCTTTTATCATTGCACATGGACTCTCTTGCCTATAGTGAATGAGATCTCTAATGAGGTACATGAGCTACCATATATAATGTGAAGCATCTATGTTATAAAATATCTCTATTTAATACCCTCAGAATGTTATGTAGCATACTTCACATTCATGAAGATGTATTCCTTATAAATGTATAAATTGAAATTTTGCTTACCATCAGCCATCATAAAGCAGGGTATGATGCTACAAGAATTTTCTAGATATGGACTATCCTCCTAGCAATGAGCACTATCCTTTTTACCAGTAGATCAACGGTCAACACACTTATGTGGATATTGATCAGGCTCCCTGCCTTCTTTCTTTTCCCAGGAGCACACTCCATAATGAGTCAGAAATGGACCACAAGTCAATTGTTTTCATTTCTTCATACATACGTACAAATATATGGTGCGTAGAATTTTTCTGGAAGGGCTTATGAAAAATAAAAGTTGTGGTAGCTTCCACAGAGAGAAATTTGTGAATTGGCTGTTGACAAATGAAGTTCCTTTATAGTATATCTTATTTCTTACCTCATGGCTTTTGTGCCATATGCACTCACTGATATTTAAAAAATAACTTTGTCTCTAGATTTTGAAAAGTGTTCTCCTTAAAAATAAAATTTAAAAAATTAGCAGCAAAGTTTATAATAACCATATGGATTGTGTATTATAGTAACCATAATAGTGTGATGCTCACATCTCCCTTTAAGAAATAATTTGTTCAGCTGCAAGGAATGAAAATAGTGGTTTATCTCCAGCTGCAGTCATTTCAAGATCTGCCTCAGTTTCCAAGATAACTGTCAGCTGATGACTGGCTGGTGCAAGGGTTTCAGTGCATGGCTGTTTCAGATCAATGCAAGACTCCTCACCAGCCATCTTTATTTCAGAATTCTCTGCGGGTGTCCTGAGGAGTTTGTTCAATCTGTGTCACAGTCAGCGGGCCTCTTGATCGATACCATGTGTGCCCCACTTTCTTTGCAGGTTTCAGATTTGTAGTCTAAAAGCTTTTTTGTACATAAGTATTTCTCCTCTCCCTTTTATTTTTCATAATAAAATGTCAACATTCTTAATTCTCTCTCATTTTCTGCTTCTCAGAGAGCCAGACTAGTACAGTTGGTAAGAGGCTTGGTTCAAAGATGAAAATGTTTGTAGTTGGTAAGACGAAAATTTAGGACTGGAGCTCTCACTGCCTGGATGACAATGAAAACCTGATCTTATCAAGTGTGTGGAGTGTGGCTAGTCTCTGGTGCAAGACTGCGATCCAATTTTTGAAACTTTTGTTGTCTGGGTTTATTTGATTATGTTTCTGTGGAGAGGAAGGTCCAGGCTGTGACAATGATTCAGTCACTGGAAGAGTAAAGAGTGGAGAATAATATATACAAGAGCAATGGGACTGGTTAGTTGTTATTAACTTTCATTGATGCACTATAGGATTAGTAAAAGCATTGATATAATGCAATGATATGATGCATTTTACTAGTAAAAGCATATATTATTCTCCACAGGATAATATTTACTAGATGCTTTTACTAGTAAAAGCATATATTATTCTGTGGAGAATCATATATACAGGAGCAATGGGATTGGTTAGGTGTTACTAACTTTCATTTATGCACTTCAGAATTAGTAAAAGCATTGATATAATGCAGTGATGCATTATAAAATTAGTTGGGACTGTTACCCTACTCCCTCATTGATGACTAAATGTGAATGAAAATTGTCTTCCTGGTAGCTTGCAAAAAGCTCTTATCTTTTGATATGGGAGGGAAAAAAAATCTAAAGACCAAACCCAGGGTTTGCTAGTTGGAGTTCTTGAGTTTTTTAGACTATTGACTCCGGTTTATACAGGTCTGCAGTGCCAAACTCTGCACCCTGTTGGAGACCTGGAAGCCTCACACATCCACCAGGGACATGTCAGCAGATAGCCATGGGGACCTCAAGTATTAATGCCATAATCTTTCTTCAGATGTCTCTCCCTGTTCAAAAGAGACCATACAAAGAACAGGTAATAAAAACAGTCTTGGCTAAAGTCATTTTTAGACTGCATCTTCCAAGTTTTCAAAGGTATAATTGAGTGACAATTGGCAATTTAGGACTTCTCACATAGATTGTGGAATAAAAGTTGTTACAGAAGAAAAGAAGAAGTTAAAATCTCTGAATCTGACCAAACAATATAGCAGATTACAAATAATATCCTGGGTGGAGTAGAGAAGACATTCTAGTCTCAGAGATCTTAACAATTCAGCAACAGTAATAGCTATCATACCCCCATGTTATTCACCATCTGGCTAGTGAAGAAAAGTATCCTGAAAAATGAATTAAAGGCTACCCCAAGATCAGCTGAGTAGTATCCCTGATAGCAACTGCTGTGTATGAGATGCTATAATTTCTAGATCAGATTTACATGATTTTAAGGTATAAAAGCATTTAACTCCCCTCCACTCCTGTCTTTCAGAGGCTTCCCTTTAACATACTGCTCTAATATACTACTAATATGCCCTCTAATCTAATAATATACTGCATTTCAGCATCCTCTTACTGAAGGGCTCACAAACACAACTGTCAAACATGACAACAGTCCAAGAATGACTAACGCAGGCCTTGGGCTTGAGAGTGTTGATCCATGTGACCTGCTGTAGCTCAACATGATGAGAATAGGAAAAGGGTTCTTATCAGGGTAAGTGAACATCTCTAACTAGAAAGCTTTGCAATCAAATAAATGAGATTAGTTTTCCAGGGCATGTGTACTCAAGAATACACTTCTCCCGAGGCTGAGGTTGGGTGTGAGCACCTTTGTTCTCTGTGCTTGATAATTACAGATCTTGACCTACTGTGTCGATGATTCCTGGGACCAGAATATAAGATTCATAGGTAAAGATGCTGTGAATCACTGTCAGGTGGTGATCTGAGATTGTTCCAAGCTGCTGTATTTGTGCTAATTTGTTAAGCAGCAGTGGAAAACTAGTACACTCCAGGGAGACAATATAATTAATAGTGTCTTATAAGTGCTTATCTTAATGCTCATCCATTTACCTTTCTGTATGTGATGACGAAAATGGTTCGATGTTTAATATTCCTGTTCACTTAACTGAGTTTAGGTATCTAGCTCTACTGAAAAAAATATATTTGCACATTGGTTAATATTTTGTTTACTTAATTTTTTCCTTGCTATACCGCTTTTCTTTATTGCAAATCTAATTATACTAGCCATTTTAATATGGTTTTTGCTTATTTATTTTCACCCACTGGCCTCTTCTATTTAATATAGTCTAACAATATTATAGAAGCTTCTTTAGTTATAAGAATTCAGAGCATTCAATATTTCAGCAGAGGACATTTAATATCATTAAATGTGCTATCATCCTGTATCCTCATTATTTCCTCTGAAGATACATTTTTTGGAGGAAACATTATTTTCAAATTTTTGAAAGTAATTTTTTCCACAAATTGTACAAAATCTTCTTAGAATTGTGAGGCTGTTAGAATTCTCTAGAGAAATAATAGCCTTATTTTTAACTATTCCTAAGTAATACTGTCAAGATTAAATATAACCTATTTTCTTAATTAACATTTTAGTTGGCTATTAAATGCAAATTCAGGAATGGTTAAAATATGCTGAAAAGACTGTTTGGTCTATTCCACATCTCTGTAGAAATTTGCCGATGACTAGAAAGCAGGGTGGGGAGGTAAAACAGGGATGTTTACAAACACAAGAAAGGCTCTGAGAATGAGAGGTGCCAACTACAAAGAAGAATTACCCATATGTAGTAAATTGCCCATCACTAGGATCTTTGATTTGAAGTAAGCTAGCTATCATTTAAAGAGACCTTAGAATATATTGTACAACACCAGGTAATGTGCAATTAGTGTATCTTATAACTCTTATGCAATTTATAACAACTTATAACTCTTATAACACATAATGCAGGGTTGGTCCGCCCTGAAGAATAAAACCTCATTCAGAGAATATCCAGTGGTTAGATATTAAAAGATGGTTCTATGAATCTGCCCTTTACAACTAAGAAAACTAGGTAGTAGAGATTAGTGGTAGAGGCACTCATATGAAACCAATTCTAAGAGCCTTCCCTTTATACATAGGTGTGTATACCATTTGCATTTTTAACTCTGGAACAATAGAATATGAATGTAAACTCTCCATAACTAGTTCAACGTGGGGGAAATAAAGCATTTTTTTTTTATTCTGCAAAACACACTGCCAGAGTCGGCCTTGGGTACTCCATGTAACAGATTTTTTCTTTTAAAAAGGACTTGACAAAGAATTGGTAGTTTTACTTGTAGCTCAAATTATCTCCACCATAAACTGCCTTGACAACCGCCAGTGACATGTGACTTCTGCATAGTTTTCATTGACCAGATGAGCCTGTTGGCTTTGCAAGGGACCTGGGAATTACAGAATGAGAAAATGGAATAGTGCATATGCTTTGTGATCGTATCACAAAAAAGCTTCCTAAAAACACCACCACTTAATATATATTAGTATTTAAAGATAGTATGTTAACTGAGAGAAAATTTCTTAAAAATGTGTCCTAGAGGACACTTCTTATAAACGATAGAGTAAGTGTTACTGTTGGTATTTAACTAATTATTAATAAGAAAAAAGCAAAGGGAACTAGACATTAAATTTAATAAACTGGGGAGCATAAGCCTACTTGCTTCATCAGGAAGAAACAGCTTCATGCTCCAGGGGATTACAGCATTCCTCTGCCAAGGCAATTAGCATTCCTCCCTTCCCTTCTCCAGTACTGGATTTCGGGGAGGTACAGGGGGAGGTGCTGGACCAAAGAGGCCTGTCAGCCTACATGGGAGATGTAAATCCCTCAGAAGCTCACAAAAGCTTGGGAAGTTAATATAATCTCAAGGGAAAAGAGAAGTGTCTCCCCTCCCCTCTCCTCTCCTCCCCTCCCTTCACCTGTCTCTTCCCCCTCCCATTCCTCTCCTCCCCTCCCCTCCCCTCCCCTCCCCTCCCCTCCCCTCCCCTCCCCTCCCCTCCCCTCCCCTCTCCTCTCTTCCCCTCTCCTCTTCTCTTTTCTCTTCTCTTCCCTTCTTCTCTCTCTGTCTGTCTCTCTCTCATGGCCTGCACTCACCCAGTGCATCCATGCAACCTCTCTCCATAGCCATGCGGCCTCAGGCTGTGGCAACTCCACCAGCAGGCTCCAGCAGGGAGCCTGAATACTGCAGCACAGCAATGGACTGCAGCTAGAACAAACACTAAGTTAGCCAAATGCTGAACGAGATTGTACTTTATTTTCTAATATGTTATTGATTTTAGAGAAAGAAAAAGTACGGGAAAGAGAGAAAAGGAAACATCAATGAAGGAGAGTAACATTGATCAGTTGCCTTCCATACATGCCCCAACCTGAGATCTAACCTGCAAGCTAGCCCTGGCTGGTGTGGCTCAGTGGATTGAACGTGGGCCTGGGAACCAAAGGGTCCCTGGTTCGATTCCCAATCAGGGCACATGCCTGGGTTGTGGGCCAGGTCACCAGTAGGGGGCATGCAAGAGGCAACCACACACTGATTTTTCGCTTCCTCTCTTTTTCCCTCCCTTCACCTCTCTCTAAAAATTAATAAATGAAATTGAAAAAAAAAAAAAAAAAAAAACCCTGCAAGCTAGGTATGTCCCTGACTAGGAATCAGACTCTCCCACTTTTGGTGTAGGGGACACATTCATATAAACAGAGTAACACCGGCAAAGGCTTGACTGGACTTCGGTGTGGACCATAAACTCTGGGTAGCGGCCTTTACACTGGCCCTACGGAAGCAAGGGTTCACCTATTCCATGGTGGGACAGATGAAGGTGGGGCATTGGGAAGCCAAAAGGGGAACTCCCTTGATTAGACATCATCAATATAGTCTGCCATATAGACCCATTGTCCTGTGACAGTCTTCAGAAATTCTTTTTCTTGCGATGCTCTAAGAATTCCACTTCTGATAACACAAAGCGCATTCAAAGCTCCACTTCAGCATAAGAACAATGAGAATGCTGGAGGGAGAAAATATCTGTCAAAGTCAATGTTGTCAAAACTCAAAAAATTAAATAAAACCTTCCAACAATCTAAACGCTGTGTATTTAAGAAAAACTGTTTAATCTTGGTAAGAACAGCAAACTTTGTGGCACTTTTTAACCTGCCATAATTCCATGCTCTTGTCATCCAGATTCATAGTAGCCTTGAAAAACAACGCCCTCATAACTATAAAAGCTGTAAAACACACACACACACACACACACACACACACACACAAATGAGAAAAAAAACAGCAAACTTGCAGTCTGCGGAGGGTCACAGCAGTTTTGGGTATCCAAAAGAAAAAGCTCAGAGCTTTTGCCAGTGAATTGTCCTGATTTGACTTGTCTGACAGCCCCCTGAAAGGCTTGATTCTCTGGGCTTTTCTGTATTTGATGTGACACAGAGCGGTTCATTACAAATGGCCCTACCCTCGGGCACTTTTCAAAACAAACAGTGGCGATTGTTTAACAATACAGATGCCTGAGGTGGTAATAGCTATTGAGGGCAATAAGAGTCTGACAAAAAAAAAAAAATTAAAAGGAAAAAATGAGGAATGAGATTGTAAAGGGGGATGAATACACCAGAGTTATATAAAGCTAGCCATATTAATCTTAGCAAATATTAAACCCAACTTGCTACTGTAACCTGATTTTTTCCCTCAAAAGTAGAGCTTGCATGTTAAAAGTTTCTTTTCTAGACCTGGCTGGCGTAGCTCAGTGGATTGAGCATGGGCTGGGAACCAAAGTGTCCCAGGTTCGATTCCCAGCCAGGGTACATTCCTGGGTTGCAGGCCATAACCCCCAGCAACCGCACATTGATGTTTCTCTCTCTCCCTCCCTTCCCTCTCTAAAAAATAAATAAATAAAATATTTTTTAAAAAAGTTTCTTTTCTAAGTTTACAGCTCAGCAGTTACAGTTCCTGCGTGAACCTAAGGAACAGCCTGACCTCCAGGTCCTGGTGAGGCAGGAGATAGGAGGGAGGAAACTACAGAGGCTCCCCAGGAGTGAGACAAAGGGGATTGATACAGAACAGAAACCCTGCTCTCAGAAACTTTGTTCTAAGACGAGTTATACCTGCTTTCTGGCAGAACGGTGAATCATGGCTAATCACAACTGTACCTGTGCAGAAGGTGCTACGTGACCCCTGCTTCATTATAATAGCCTTATAACAAATTAGCATTGTGGGACACCCTTCCCTGGTGGTCATTCAAGGAAATCCATGGCATGCACAGTAGCTAAAACGTACTATGACTACTTGTACGTGCACAATGAAATCCCACCAAAACTAGCCAGGAAATATCTGCCTAGTAAGAATAGAATACCTCCAGCCAATGACGGCTAACCTCTGCTTGGTCTGCTCCCATATTCTGTGGAGTGTGCTATCATTTAATAAATCTGCTATTTCTCTCTTTGTGCTATAAATTCTGTCTGTTCATTTCAACTCACTATTCGTGATCATTAAGAATCTGGTTACCTGTGCCTACCTCTGACACCAGCTCAGAAATTCAATGGACAAAAGACCAACTCAGGGACAATGACCATGAATGTCTCTATCAGCACCAACAAGGACACTTCCTGAATGTCCACAGCCCCTCCCCTTACTCACACTTTCTTCTCTCACCAGCACCTGCACGTCCACACTCTCCCTCATGAGATTTCCCACTCCTGAATTTCCCACCAACTTCCTGTAAGAATTGCTGGCCAGACCAGAGATAGAAAAATGGGCTTTGGGACAAGAGTTGCCCTTCTTCCAGATTGCCAGCATCTGAAACGAACCACTCTTCTTTTCATGAGCACCTGGCTCAAAAGTTTGGCTTTCATTGCAGCAAGCAGTCAGAGCTGTGTGCAGTTACAAGATATTCATGGAGAACTTTGAAAACTTCTGACTTACCATGTGATTCTGGAAAACCATATATATACACACATACATACACATATTCATACATGTGTACATATCCAAGACATTGCACACTCTAGGAAAAACCTAAGAAAGCTCTGAACTTTGGCTGACCTTAAGACTTTATGTGAAGCCCTGGCTGGCATAGCTCAGTGGATTGAGCGCGGGCTGTGAACCAAAGTGTTGCAGGTTCGATTCCCAGTCAGGGTACATGCCTGGGTTGCAGGCCATGACCCCCAGCAAGTGCACATTGATGTCTCTCTCTCTCTCTCTCTCTCTCTCTCCCCCCTCCCATCCCTCTCTGAAAATAAATAAATAAAATTTAAAAAAAAGACTGTATGTGAACAGAAAGTGAGACCTAAGACAGACGTGAAAACTGCCTGGCAGAGCATCAAAAACATGCACACAATCAAACAGACTCCAGTGGCAAAAGCTAGAAAAGCTATTGGTTGAGAGAATGTAAGAAAATTCCTCAAGCGACCATTAAGTGAATGGAGCAGAGAGTTCAGTGGCTTTAGAGTACAGACTTTGCATGACAGATAAATAGACTATACATAATTAGTCCAGAAAAGACACTAAATGAGCAACTACCGATAAAGATAACAAATAACAGCATGAAACCCTGATGGTGAAAGTGGGGGAGAGGTGACTTCAAAATTGCCTCCTTTAAAATGTTGTCGATGTAAGAATTTTAAAACCGGTAGATAATGTTTAAAAAATCTATTTGAGCCAAACAGAGGATATACCTGGGAGCAAGATCTCCATAGACTGAGAGGAATGCTTCCCAGAATGGCAGTTTGCAGTTTCTTTCATGCATTTGGAATTAAGAAAGGAACATAAGGAAGATTATTCAAAGGTGGGAAGCTAGGTAGGGGCTGGATTACAGGATAGGTAACGAGGTTGAGTGCTTTCTTGAGAGTAATTATGCTTCTTTCAAATGTGTGTTTTCCTAGAAGCAAAAAAAAAAAAAAATCCCAAGCAAACAAACAAAAAATTAAACAAACAAAAACAAACAATGAGCAAGGAGTACAAAGGCAAAGTTAAACCTTTTATATGCCTGAAGTGAGACAACCCACCACCGTCTGCCCAAGGCAGTAATTTATGATCAGGTCACCCTGAGAAGTTACTTTCTTTAAAACCCCGTTTCACGTCCCCCCGCCCCCCACAGTGTTAACTAGATATGGAAAGAGACAAAACAAAAAAAGCCTGAGGAGAGTGAGAAAAAAAATAATCTCATTTCCAGAGCTGCAATGTTTTATTACATTCTTTGAATATTTAGTAGAATTCACCCAGGAAGGCATGTAATCTTGGGCTTTTCTTTTGGGAAGGTTTTTGATTACTGATTCAATCTCATTATTTTTTATTGGCATGTTCAGCTTTTCCATTACTTCTTGATTCAGTTTTGGTAAGTTGTATATTTCCAGGACTTTATTTATTTCTTTTAGGTTGTTCAATTTGTTGACATATAATTATACAAGTTCTTTATGGTCTTTTTTATTTCTAAAGCATTGGTTCTAATGTGTCCTCATTCATTTCTCATTTTAGTTGAGTCTTCTATTTTTTTTCTTAGTTAATATAGTTAAGGGTTTGTTGAATTTATCTTTTCAAAAACCAACTGTTGGTCTGGTTGTTTTTTGTTTCCTATAGTTTTTTTTTTCTCTGCATGTATGTATGTATGTATTTATTTATTTATGTAATCATTTATTTATGTAAATATTTATTTATTTACTGACTTTAGGCTTCTTTTTCTAGTTCCTTGAGCTGTAAAATGAGGTTATTTATTTGAGATCTTTGTTTTATTTTGATGTAGACATTTGTTTCTATAAACTTTGCTATTCGTACTGCTTTTGCTACATTGTATGAGTTTTTAGTGTGCAGAGTTTTCATTTGCATTTGTCTTATGATGCTTTAAATTACCTTGTGATTTCTTTGACCTATCAGTTGATCAAAGGTGTGTTTAATTTGAACATATCTATGAATTTTACCATTTTCTTCATGGTATTGATTTCTGGTTTTATTTTAGTGTGATCAGAAAAGATACATAGAATAGTTTTGATCTTCTAAACTTTGTTATGCCATGTTTTGTGATCTAAAATATGATCTATGCCAGACAATGTTTCATGCACCCTCAAAAAAATGTCTATTCTGCTGTTGGCTGGATAGTTCTGAATGTGTCTGTTAGGTCAATTTGGTCTCCAGTGTTTTTCACGTCAGCTGTTTATTGATTTTCTGTCTGGATGTTCAATCCATTATTAAAAGTGTTCTATCCTTTATTGAAGTCTCCTGCTAGTGTTGTATTGCTGTCAAATTCTCCCTTCAGATCTGTCAATTTTTGTTCAATATATTTAGGTTTCAGATGTTAGACGCATATATACTTATAGTTGATATAGCTGCCTATTGAATTGACCATTTTGTTGTTATATAATAACTTTCTTTATCTCTACAAAAACTTTTGACTTGAAATCTATTGTGTGTGATATATGTATAGCCACCCCTACTTTCTCTTGTTATCAGTTGCATGGAATATTTTTTTTCAATTTTCACTTTCAGCCTTTGTATGCATTAAAATTGAAAATCAATCTTTTGTGGACAGCATATAATGGGGTCTTGGAAATTTTTTTTTAAATTCATTCAGGTATTCTATGCCTTTTGTTATGGACTTTAATTAATATAAATTTAAGGTAATTTTTTGCAGGCTAGAATTTCCTATTAACATTTTGTTGATTGTTTTGTATGCTTTACAATTGTTTCATTCCTTTATTTGCCTCTTGCTGTCTTTGTTATTTGACAAAATTTTCAGAGTGATTTACTTTGTTCCTTTTCTCTTTATCTTTTGTGTATACATTATAAATTTGCGGTTACCTCTGTTCTTGCATAAAATTATCTTATACCTCAATATCTGTAAGTTGGAAACTTAAATTGAATTACACACAGAACTTGACACTTTCATTCCTTATCTCTAGCACTTTGTGTTCTTTTATTCAGAACTTGATTTTTTATTATGTAAATAACACTTTTTAAACTTTTATATTAATGTTAAATAATTTATGCATCAACATTACAGTGTTGCATTGTTCTTTATTTGTCTATATATTTACCTTTATCTGTAAAATTTATGCTTTCATGTTTTTGTTTTGTATGTTTTTATTCAATTGCCATAAGCATTTCTTATAAGGCAAGTTAGTTTTTGTTTTTTTTCATTCACTTTTAAAGAATCATTTCACTGGTGTCATATTCTTGGTTGGCGATACTTTCGCACCCCATCCCCACTTGTAATACATCATTCCACTCTCCCCTGGCCTGTGGGGTTTCTGCTGAATCCACTGTACTCTGATGGTGGTGCACAGCAGTGGCTCCTGTTCCTCAGGTCACAACGGTAACTCCGGTTTTAAGTTGGCACAGCAGTGGCTCAGGCTTCAGTGGACTCATCCACGGGGACTGCAGGCAGCTCAGAGCACTTGTGACATTATCACCAATGTCTATGGGTGTCCTTGATGGTAAAAACTATGGGTGTCCTTTTGTTTTTTTTTTTCCCCACACTGGAAACCACAGCCAAGTGGTTCTATCCTGGTGCCAAGCTGTCTCAGCCTGAGGGATCAGGTGACTCAGCTTAAATTGTTCCTACACCTCTCTCTGCAGCTTCTCTCATCTATTGTGCTCCACTGGGTTGCTGAGGCTTCTTAATTGAACAACAGAGCTCTCCAAGAACTCCATCTATTCTTTCATGTGCAGTTGTTAAATCATTATGTTCATGGGGTGGGTGAGGGCTAGGGCCTTTTATTCTAACACCTTGCTTCATCTTCTCCAAAAGTGTGGTACTTTAATAAGGATATTGTTATATATAAATTAAGTACAATTGGGAGTCAAAATATAAGTCATTATATTTGTGGTCAATTCACCTTTGACAATGGCAATATGGCAATTCAATGAGGAGAAGAAATGCCATTTTAACAATGGTGTTGGTACTACTGATTTTCCATGTCAAAAGGATGAAGATCCATCACCTCACCTTATCACAAAATTAATTCAAAAGCATCATATATTGAATACATAAATGTAAGAGTTAAATTATGCAACCCTTAGAATAAAATATAAATTTTCATGATATTGAATTAAACAATGATTTTTAGATATGATATCCAAAGCACAGATGACAGAAGGAAATATTTAGGCCTAGTCAAATGTAAAGGAAAAAAATTGTTTGTTTGTTTTTTTAAACACCATCAGGAAATTAAAAAGACAACTCAGAGAACTGATGTGAATACAATGGATTTCCAAATTGTATATACAAGGTCTGTCTGGAAAATGTCTAACCATTGTTAATATAATGAGAACAGTTTGTGTGACATTGATGCAAACTGGCAGCCAAGGAGAGTGGACTGGAATATGCATGTGTGAACAATGACGACTTCACTGTACTAGTGAGAGATGGCAGTAGACAATATTGAGTGAGCATGTGTGCCATGTAGCCATCACAATCAAAATAACTGAGCAAGTAGAGCCATGAATCTGCATCACATTTTGTGTCAAGCTTGAACATTCCTCTTTGGAAACTATTTGGATGATTCAGAAGGCTGTACCTATAGACAGTTGGTGATTGGCAGCTTCATCACCACAATGGCACCTGCTCACATCTCCTCACATCACATCTCCTGCAGAAATTTTTGGCAAAACATCAAATCACCCAGGTGACTCAGCCCCCTATACAGCCCAGATTTGGCAGTCTTTGACTTCTGGCTTTTCCCAAAACTAAAATCACCTTTGAAAGGGAAGAGGTTTCAGGCTCTCTATGACATTCAGGAAAATATAATGAGGCACCTGATGGTGATTGGTAGAACTGGGTGAAGTCCCAAGGTGCCTGCTTTGAAGGGGATTGAGGTATCATTGTCTTATGTACAATATTTCTTGTATCTTGTATCTTCAAGTAATGGCTCTATTTTTCATATTGCATGGCTGGATACTATATGGACAGACCTCATATGATGAGACTTGTATTAAGCATATGAAAAGAACTCTTATGATTTAAATATAAAGAGTCCCATTTCAAGAAAAAAAATTGACAAAGAATGTGAACATAGGTCCTTGTAAATAAAGATATAAACATAGATAATAAACATATGAAAAGGCATTTGGCATCATTATTTAGGGAAGTACAAATGAATCCACAATGAAACATTACTTCACAATTTCTAGGGTGGGTAGAACCATAAAGGAAGAATGAGTGTGGGCATGGGTGTATTTCCCTGAAACAGTGTGTGGTGAGAATATAAAATGTTTCAGTCACTTTGGAAAATGTAAGAGACTATTCTGCATGGCGTGGGCCCAGCTCCCATTCAGAGATGCACAGGACCCATGCCCATGGATAGGTTCTCCCGTGGGGAATCAGGCCTGCAATGTGCCTAGGCCACTTTGAGTCTTGCTCTTGCTGAAAAACTCCCTCACCCTAAGGTGAGGGCATTTACTGCAAAGTAACTTCCTAAAATCCATGCTAAACCTTCCAAGGATGAGTGTAACCTGTTCAACCATTTTTGCCTTTTCATTTGCAAATATCCCTCCTCTGTGATGTGATTAGTAGCATTGGCTCCTCTGTTTTCGGTAAAAGGTAACCACCTAAAGCGAACCTGTGCATAGTAAATGAGGACCATCATGTAATGTGCCAAGAAATAGAAATAAAGGCCTGACATGGCAGAGGCCATGGCTTTTGCTCCCCTTGAGAGAAAAGCCATGCTGTCCCTTTTCCTCCACCAGACCTGGTAGTCCGTGTGAATGTCTCATTTCATCCATAATGATATGGATGCTACGGGTTGGTGTCTGCATCAGGAAAACAATATTCCTATTCATCAAAAAATTAAACATGTTTCTACAGTATGATCCAGGAATTCTACTCCTGGTTATATTCCCCGGGGAACTGAAAACATACATTCACACAAAAAGTTCATACAAATGTCAATACCAGCATTATTAATAGTAGTGCCATGTGTAAACAACCCAATTATCTAACACCCATTAAAATGGTTATAAAAAATGTGGTATTATCAATGCAATAAAATACAATTCAGCAATAGAAAGTATGGCCCAAATAAACTGTGACAAAATTATGCTAAATGATAGAGACAAAAAGGCCACATAATTTATGAATCCATTTACATGGAATATCAAAGTAGGGGAGACAGAAACATGTTATTGTCCTCCTGGGTGTAGCGGAGGGCCTGGGACTTCTCTTCTCATGTGATGAGAATATTCTGGAATTAGATGGTGGTGCTGGTCACACAGCACCATGAATATACTAGAGACCACTGATTAGGATATTTTTAAAAAGGGGATTTTGAGGGTTTGCTGATTGTATCTCAATAAGCTTTTATAAAGCTAAAATGGAACCCAGAATTGGAACTATGCCTGGAAAGACAAAAATCTGAACTGGAGTTTGAAAGAGCAATTTCTGAGACAAATTCTTCATTCACAGCATACATTGAATTTAGGGCTATCCCTAGCCTGGAGGGAACTTTTCTCTGTTCGTAGCACATTGTGTACATATGGGCCCTTTCACGGCACTGTGGCAAGAGCAGCAGCGCATCCCTGCCTCCAACAGGAATCCACTTCTTCCCGTGCATCGCCATCTGATAATGTTACGCCTCTGTAATAATGTCTCTGTGGGAAATGTTTAAACTAAAAACCTTGATTTCAGTCTTCAAGATGAAATACTTATTTTCTGTGAGGTAGCATATGCATGTGTTCCGAAAGCAGAATAAGATGATTGTTGAAATAAGTCTAGCTGTTGAATCTATAAAGCTGAAAGTCAGGAACATTTTCTCCACATCAGACATTTTCATTTGATCATGAAATGGGTGATTTTTCACTTGCTTCAACTTTCTTTTTATATAAGAAGAGTAAAGTGGCATCTCTAGGTTAGCAATATTGTGTAGTTTTAAACTTAGTTATGTTATATGAACTATTTTGTGCTTATTGTTCAGCAAATGATTATTGTTGTATTTTGCAGACTTATAGTCTCTCCAAGTTTTACTTGTATATTCTTTGAAGTAAGGAAAGTGTAATGTCTGAGTATATTGAAGGTAAAAATCGCCAGCCTTCTAGTACAGCAAAATAACTGCGTATACCTTATTTAGAGCTAGATCATAGTCAGAAGTACTTTTCTTCAATGAAAGGTTTACTAATTATTTATTTTATATAAAAACCAAGTTTATTTTGCAAAAGACAAGTTTCAATTTACATTCTAGTAAGTTTTAATTTACCATATTTTTCAGACTATAAGACATATTCCCTGCTGCCAATTTGGGAGGAATAATGGTTGTTAATGCTGCTGTTGAGTTCTGTTTACATTTACATTGGTGAAATATTATGTTATTTATGCTGTTAAATATTTTACCACATTCTTTGCTTCATTTTTTTCCCTATTTCCCTCCTGTAAATCCTAGGTGTGTCTTATGGTCTGAAAATACGGTATTTCATTTATATTAAACATATACATATATATTTTTTAATCATTATAAAATCACTCCTTCAATATAACTATTTTTCTTGTTATTTTTATTCACTGTATTTTGGAAGAATACATTCCAATGACAGAAGCCAACCCTCTTCTCCTATATTACCAATAGTTACTCATATTGCTTCCCATATTTACTTACTTAGGGTTTCAGGAAGAATATCAATTTAAAAAGAAGAGTGCGCTATTTGTGATTGCTAAGATTTTTTTTTTTTTAAGTGATGGTTACATTTTGCCTATGACTATTGTCTTCCACTCATTTGTTCAGGAGGTAATTCCATTTTCCAATTTTCAGTTTTCATAAGGACAGATTATTTGTTTATGTCTGCCTTCTGCCTGTAACTTTTACTTCTCTCCACTCTCGTTAAGTGGATTTACTGCTCGGGGAGTGACTGATGATGTTATCAGTTCTACACTGGAAACTCTTGAGATACCTCCACTCCTTCACTCCTTTCTCCTGCACTAATCCAATCAGAGGGGGTGACCTGGGCTAGTGTATTCTTTTAAGTTCACATTTATCTCAGGTAAGCTGCTATAAGACCCGGACTTTGGGGAAGTTAGTTATGGAGTGAGTAGACCTGGTCAGCTCTCACACCAGCTGAGGTGTTGCATGTGGTTTTTGTAGTAATTATGTCCATGTTTGTGTGTGTGTGTGTGTTTCCTTTTTTACCCTGCTGTTGTTTCTTAATTTGATCAGCAAACTTAACAGGGAAAACTTGTTTTACTTGGGCTCCTTTGAAACAGGCAAGTTCCCTTAATTATTTCAGTTTCTTTCATGATCATTCACATAACAGCTAACATATATATATATATATATATATATATATATATATATATGGGTATATATGTACATACATTTGAACAGTAGTTCTACCAAACTACAAATTCACCATGAACTTCTGAAAAATAATACTGTCTAAGGTTTTCTGCTAACTTGCTTTGTTTAATTTGTTGCAGTGGGCAGCTAATTCTGTATTAACAAAAGAGAAGGGAGTCAGACATCTAATTAAGCCAGATTAACTAGGAGGCAGCTTCACAGACACCCCAGGAGACAGCTGCATCCCCTGCCAAAAGGACCTTAATCCATCCCCCACCCCCAGCAGACAGGAAAGACTGCCTTTCCAGTCTCCCAGGGGAAAACCAGCCCTTTAGCCCAAATTACCAGGGAGGTGGGTGGAGTGCAGGGGCATTAAACAAAAAGGGAAAATTCCTTTGCTGGGCACATGCACAGCAGAAGACAAGGTGGGAAAGGGTATGTCCTTCTACTAAGCCCATGAGCAATAGAAGCCGGAGGACAAAGCAGACCTTTGAGGCTTGGGCAGTAGGAGCCAAAATGGCAACCATAAAGGGGAGGAGTCTAACCTGGGAAAATTTGGGAAAAGGATCTGATAGGACACATGCCCAGCCCCCTGGGAGAGTTAGAAAAGGGAATAAATGGGGGAGGACCCAGCACAAGTTCACAATGAACTAGGAAGAAAACTGGTTAGTCTGAGAGAAAGTTTACCCTTACCCAAATCCAAGGAGATATAATCAAACTTAACAAAGGTTGCAAGCATGCTCAGAATCAAGTTCGCAGTTGGTTCATGTGGTACTAGGAGAAGAAACATGTAGCTTTATAAAAGTTTGAAAGCTTGTAGAAGCTGTGGTGTATCGGGACATCTTTTGGACCTTTTAAGTTAAAAATCTTTGCTGCTTCTTTGTTTTTCCAAGTCATTGATTCGTGCCATCATCTCGTTGTGTGTCTCTGCAGTGTTTGTGTGCTCAGCACGTGCATGTGCATGTGAGTATCTATGCTTTTCTGTAGTTGGAACTATGAAATGAGACTGAGATTGCTATTATTTGGGAAGGATTCCACCCAGGCAATTCTCACAAGGTAACATGGGCAACTTGTATTAAATGTTGTCCTTTTTTAGCAGTGTCCTTTGCACTTGCTCTTCAATGTACTTATTGTTTTTTTTGTAAGAAGATACAGGGGAGCAAGCCAAGTCAGGCCCTGACCTAGAGCATGGGGCAAGAAAGCCACTTTTCCTGCTTTTCTCTAGTCCACTTAATTTTGTATCTTGCAGATACAAGAGTGGAATGCTCACATGTGACCTTGCCTAATTCATCGAAGCCGGGATTCCACATTAGAGTACAAGAATAAAAACTTACTAATAATAAAATATTGGCATTCTGTTAGGATACCAAGCAGTTGTGAACTTCAAAGGAAGGCCACAAGTTTAGAATACTAGGGTCAAGATTTCTATATTTGGTATTTGAAAGATGTCACTGATCAGAAAATAAGTCACTGTTATTAACCTCCTTAACTGTGCATGATCTTTTTTTTTGCATGATCTTTAATAAATTGATTTGTCTAGTAAATTTCAGGATCTCTAAAGTCTTTGAGATCATACTCCTCAGTTCTCATAATGCACCAGTGTTTGCACATTAATAGCAAGTTTATTTATTTTTATTTATTTACTGTCCTAAATGAAGGTAATTTCCATTCCAGTAGCTCTGAAGTTAGTTTTCTGCTCCAAAATACATGAGCTAAAACAACACCAGTCATTAGTAACTTTGCCTCAGCAGGAAAATGATCCGTATAGAGAGGGGAGACAAGTGAGTGAAGGCGCCCATTGTTTTCAGCAAGTATGTGCTGCTTGAAAAACACTGCAAGGGTTTAATTTCTCATCAATTCAAAACTGAATATTAATATGCTGCCTAGAGTATGGAGGTGGAGAGAATACAGGGAATGTACTCAGCATTCAGAACAAAACTGTGAGAAAACTTTAGAGAATGACATGGTTAGAGACTGGAGTAGAGGAAAAATATGTGGTAAGCCCCAAGACCTAGTGAGGTTAGAAACATATGTGGTTCAAGCAAAGTAGACACTACTAGGTCCCTAATTTGGGTCGGATTTTCCTATATGGGACACTAACAGAGTGATCACCTAATGTATCTAAGTGAATGATTTGTAAAGATAAGGTATTTTGTATTTATTGCAGGTACTTCTCCCTTAATTGTATAAGCTTCTTGTTTCTAGATGTATTTATTTTATGCACCTCTCCCTTAATTGTATAAGTCTCAGGTTCATAGATGCATCTCCCTGCCCTGCATTAATGCTCAGGAAGATCTTAGTGGGAGGAAATCCTCCTTCACTGATATACAGGGCCCAGCAGAAGTAATGCCTGCTGGAGTGTGGTTGGTAGGGGAATAATATGGGCGTAATAAAATTTACAGGTTTAATTTAAACACTTCACCTAAAATGTCATATGGTGTTCTTGAGTGTGATATTGTTATGTTACAGAATTACATACTTATGATTTTGTAATAAAGATTTTGTAATAAAAAGGAGGCACTACTTGTGCCAGACCCTGTATATCTAATATACCATTGAAAAAAATAGTAAGGTGAAAGTAGAAAGAATATGGAAGAAATAAATAATGAACTGAAGGGTTAAATAGAAAAATCATCTAGAAGGTATTGGGAAAGTACACTGATTAATAATATCACAGTAAAGTATGAAGATATAGAGAATGTTGAAAAACTCATCTTTTAGAAGTCTCAGATTTAAAAATTGAAAAAATAATAATATCTTAATCAAACTAAAATGTAAGTTGACATGCTGAAACAAAAGTGGATTGCAACAAAATAACAGAATCAGTAACAAAATACTTCTGCATTTTTATGTTAAAATTAAAAATATTAAAGACAAAAGGGTAAGTTTTCAGGAAAAACAAAAACAGATCTACAGCGGATTCAGATTGAGATTAATATGCAAAGTGCAAGAAATCTATGTAATATACTATTAGATACAATATTTAACATTTTGACAATCTATTTTGTACCATACAGCATATAAATGTCTTGGGTATAGAATGCAATAAATGTATTTACAATTTCCATACCAGTTAACCATATGAAATACGATAGATAGTAAGTGTCATTCTCTATTTTCAGATATGCAATAACTCTAAAATTACTCTTGGAATAACTATTCAGACAAAAAAAATCCAAAAGGAATCAGTGAGATATACTGTACCAATTAACTGTGGCTGAATAACAAACCACACCAAAACTTAGCAGCTTTAAACAATTATTTACTATTTCTTGTGATGCCATTGGTTACCTTGATAGTTCGGCTGATAAGAGCCGATCCAGACTTGTGTAGTGAAGATCTTACTGAGAATCGTCTGTGTTCTCAGTGATCCTCCAGGGCTTTAACATTGGGTTACGATAGGGACAAGGATCAAGCAGGAATGGCTGGAGAAAACTACAAAGCTGTTTGAAGCCTAAGCTGTTTGATTCTGAGGTCAGTCCAGCATGTAAAAGGAGGGGGAAAAAAAAAGACTTTTTGCTTGTGTGGAGGAAGTGAAAAGTCACATTGCAAAGAGAATGAATGAGTGTTTGAGGGATGGAAGCTTGCTGCCATTTTTGTAATCAGTTGGCAACATATGGTAAGCAAGAAAATAAATTAAAATTGTCTTATAGTTGTCACACTCTGATTCTAGGTCTCCCTTCTGGACCAACACAGAAAGCATTTCTGTGGAATGGTTTTTACACGTTTAATAGCTCCTATTTTCTACCACACATTCTCTCATCCATACTAAGCCAAGAATCCTCAAATGTTTACAGAACTTTTGCAATATTGATTTTAGAATGTTCACACTCAAAAGGAGTTGTATACATGCCTCTGGGGAACTCTGAAATGCACTGATACTCTAGAGGTGAAAACTTGCATGAATTTAAATATAAAACCTTAAATAAATTTGAGGATCTATTAGTAATTAGTGAATTTCTGCATTTACAAATTCTGCCAACAATCGCTTCCTGTATTTAAAAAAAAAACATGTATTGAGATACAATTTATATATGATAAGATTACTCCTTTAAAGTGCACAATTCAGTGGTTTTGAGACTAAGTGCAGAGGTATGCAACCATCATAAATATCTAATTTAATAAAATTTCATTACTACATAAAGAAATTAGCACTCATTCATTATTCCCCCATTCTCCCATCTTCTGGAAAGTGTTGACACACTGTTTCTCTTTGTGGATGCCTGTATTCTGAGCCTTTCACATAAATGGAGTCACATAATATGTGGTTTATTGTGTCTTGCTTCTTTCACTTAGCATGTTTTCTAAGTCCATCCATATTGGAACATGGATCAATACTTAATTCCTTTTACTGCTAAGTAATATTCAATAGCATGAATATAACTACTTCAGTGTTCAGTTTTATATATTGGGCATGTGCTTACACCTTTGAAACTAATAGCCTACTCAAGAAGGTGAATACAGCTAGCTCACGCCTATAATTCCCTTAATGCTCTTTGCAGTCCCTCCTGCCATCGTTTCCCAGTGCCCTATACCATTAACCCAGGCGATCACAGGCTTGCTTTCTATCACTACAGGTCATTTCTTTTTTATTTTCTAGAATTTTATCTAAATAAAATCATTCAGAATGTACTGTTTTTGTGTGCATATTTTTAGCTTGACATAATCATTGTGAGCCTCATCTATGTTGTTGCATTAATATTTTATTCATTTTTGTTGCTTCCTAGTGTTCTGATCGGTGTACGTACAACAGTTTGTTCTTCTATTCACCTAGTTACAAACCTTTGGGTAATTTGTGGTTTTGAGGTGGTATTATAAAAATATTCACGTGCAATATATCATATGATACATGTGTTATTTTCTCTGATGTAAATAACTAGGTGCAGGATAGATCAATCACATAATGTTTATATCTTCTTTTAGACAATCTTTTAATTTTGTGTTAATTGCAGAATCAAATGTAGCTGAAATCAATAGTGCAGTGAGGTCCTGGATGCTCATTCCCTGGTTCATCCCAGTGGTATCCTCTTACCAAACTATAGTGCAGTATCGGAACCAGAATACTGACACTAGTGCGGTCCTCATAGCGAACAGTTCCGTCACTGCAAGAATCTCTTGTTTTGTCCTGTTGTAGACACACATACCCCATCCGTGACTCTGGAAAGCATTAATTCATAGCCATTGGTATAGTTTTAATTTTTAAGACACTAAAACTGTTTTACTATGTATTAATGACAGTAAACCGTTTTTCTGTTTGCACCATTTTACAGTCAGACCAGCAGTATTCAAGAACCGCAGTTTCTTAACATTCTTACAAACATTGGCAAGGATAGTTTTAAAAAGATAACTATTCTGACACGTATATAATGTTATTGTTTTGTGGTTTTAACTATAGAATCTGTTGAACATTTGATAAGCTTATCAATAATTTATTTTTAAACATTTCCAAATTATTTTGTGTAGTGGCTCTATAAATTTAAATTTTGAGCTTCAGTTTGTAAGAATCCCATCTTCTCCATATCCTTGCTGGTGTTTGTTATTTTGGCATTGTCTGTCCTTTTAATGTAAATACCCTATTGAGTATGAAGTAGTGCATTGTTGTGGTCTAAACTTGTATTTCTCCAATGAGTGATGATCTTGAGCAACTTCTATTGTGCTTGTTAATCATTTCTATACCATTTTGGTGAAATATGTATTCAAATCTTATACCAATAGTTGAATAGTTTTATTTGCCATTTTTCCATGAATTATTGAGTTTTTACATATTTCTGGATACAAGTCTTATATGAGATATATGATTTATAAATATTCTCATGGCTTGTCTTTGCATTTGATTAACAAGTTTCTTTAAAGCACAAAAGTTTTTTACTTTTTTTAATATTGATGAAGTTTAAATCATTTTTCCCTTCCTTTTACAGACTTTGTTTTTGGTGTAATACCTAAGAAAATTTTCATAGCCAAAGTCACGATTATATTGATGTGTGGAATGTTATGTCAATTCACTAAACATTACATTGTTCAGTCACTTTAGGTGAATTTTATGATATAGAATATACTGAAATGAATTTGTTAAACATTTATTCCTTAGAGGTAAGTACTGGTTCCACTTTTCTAAATGATGTGTGTCTCTTACAAATGACCACAGTCCTACTTATTTGCCATCCTTATTTGTCTCTCTGTAATGAAATACACCTTCATAAAACTCTGATGTTTCAACTCTAGGTTTAAGAACTTCTTACAGCACGAAAGTGAAAAAATGTCCATCCTTATAAACGGATAAACACTGAGTGGTGTACACATACAGAGGACACTGCTCAACAGTGAGAAAGGTACAGACAGCGAACACAAGCGTCAGCCAGTAGACATCCCATGGACGAGATCCAAAAGTAATTTACTAAGTACAAGAAGCCAGACATAAAAAGTCACCTATGCTTTAATTCTCTTTATGTGACATTCTTGGAAAACTAAAATTACAGAGAAGTAAAAGAGTGGTTGTCACAGACTGGGGAGAGGGGAAGGGAATTGTGACAAGTGGCAAAAAAAATCTTTTTTAGCTGTGCTGGAAAATATTCTCATTTTCATTGTGGTGGTGGTTTTATGTGTGCACATATGTAAAACTATACACTTTAAAAGGTGAAATGTACTGTATATAAGTAACACTGCAATAAATGGAGTTAATATTTTGTAATCACATTTAGAAATAGCAAAAATAAACATGTAGAAAATAATTTTTAAAAGTTACCACTGCCATAACATCACAAAATATCAAGACCTAAAAGTGAACATAAGCAATTATGTATAAGACCTCTGCAAAGGAAAGTAGGAGATATTAATGACACTTACTAAATATATCATAAAAAATTAAGATATATGTGATGCTCTCTCACATTCTGGAAAATTCAATATTCTAAACATGTCAGTTATCATATTAACAGTCAAAATCTCATTAGATATATTTTTCATAATTAGATGAATGAATTATAAAATATCTTTGAAAAATTAAAGAATAACCTACATACTCTATAAAAAGAACAGCATAGAATGACTTATCAACTAATATGATTTACAAATCTACAAACCAAAATAATGCATGATATTGAATAAAGGAGAGACAGACCAAAGAAATTAAATGATTGTGACTAGAACAGATTACACATATCTGAAAGCATGGCTTATAATAAAGAAAATACTGCAGAGCAGTAGGAAAAGAATTCTATTTTCCAAATAAATGTGTTCAGACAAGTAACCATACATGTGAATAACAATGAATTATATATAAATATATCCTTTATTATAAGGAAGTTTTACCTTCCTTACCTTAATATATAAAAGAAAAAATAGAATGAAAATATAGGAAAATAACATTGCTATTTGGGTAGTGAAATATTTTTAATAGTAAAAAAGTACTGTAATAACTACAAATAACTCCATTGAACTTAAAGAGATCCGTTTATCAAAAGATATCAATATGAATTAAAAAATAAGCCACAAATTAGAATGTAAAAAAGAAAAACATAAACAAAAAGAGCTCTGGCTGGTGTCTTGGTGAATTGAGCAGTGGCCTCTGACCCAAAGGGTCATTGGCTCTATTCCCAGTCAGGGCACATGCCTGGGTGGCAGACCAGGTCCCGGGTAGGGGGCATGCAAGAGGCAATCACACATTGATGTTTCCCTCCCTTTCTCCTTTTCCCTCTCTGTAAAAATAAATATATAAAATCTTTTTTAAAAAAAGAAAGAAAGAAAAGGGAGGGAGAGAGAGAAAATCCTACAAATCAGTAAAAAAAATTATTAAAATCAATTAAAAAGTAAGCAAGAGAGTTGCATATACGATTTTATAAAAGGAGGGATCTATGTGGCTAATAAGTACATGAAAAGAGTTCAACTTTATTATTAACTCAGGGAAGGCAAATTCGCATCATAAGATTTCCACTTTTCGTTTTGATAGAGTAGCTTGTATTAAATTAACCCTCCCACTGAAAATAATTAGGAAAGCTCAATTAAACACAAAAAGAAACAAGCAAATAAGAGAGAAGATGGAGCTGTGGGAGAATAACAAAGACAATTAGGTTTTTAAGAAGCAAAAGAGAGAGAAAAACTAGTTTAACTCTATATCAGCAATCACTTCACCACCTAGTATACTTGCCAGTTTCAGTGTTGAGATATATTTGTTGAATAAAGAACAGAAGTTCTTCTTCTCTGAGTTTATGTTGTCACAAATTCTTCTGTTGAATTTCTAACCTCCAATCTGGTGGTAGTTGAAGGTGGGACCTTTGAGAGGTGCGTATTTCACCGTATATATTGCACACATTTTTTGTTCAAAATTTTTAGGGAAAAATAAGAATTCACATTATACAGCGGTAGTACCTGAAGTACCTTGCATCTGTTCTTGTGTTTTGTAATTATTTTTTGCATAAAATTTCCAGTACCTTGAAATGTTCAAAAATAAATGCTAAAATTCCTTTATAATACAAAAAGCAAGTATCTAAATATAAATAAATTAAAAAACTGATTTAAAAAATTAAAACAAAAGATTTTTTTCCCTGAGAATTTGGGCCAAAAATGTGGGTGTGCTCCATACAGAGGAGTGCTTTTATACTCTGCAAAAAAAAAAAAAGGTAATTAGATTATATGAGGTCATGGGGGTATGACCCCATGATGGGATTAGTATTCTCCGTTTCTTTCTCACTGTGTCTTCAGAGGAAACAGTAAGAAGATAACCATCTGTGAGCCAGAACAAAGGCCCTTATCAAGAATCTGATCCAGTTGGCATCCTGATACTGGACATCCCAGACTCCAGAACTGGGGAAAATAAATGTCTGTTGTTTAACCCATCCAGACTATGGCATTCTACTATAGCAAGCCAAGCAGATAAAAATGGAAGCTGAGATTTTGTTAGCATGTACTTAGAAGGAAAATGAAAAATTCATTTCAGGAATTAAGGATTACCAAGAAAGTTAGGGCTTGATGTGCCCAGTGGAAAAGGCATGAAAGCTGAAGGTATGACACCAGACCGTAGATGTGTGGGCATAAGAAATCTTTGTATCTTAAAATATCACAGAGTATAATATGCTTTACAAGGAAAATTACCTCGGAATTATTATTGTGGAAAAATATTGAGGGGCACTTAAATTTATTTCATGCCATCTGTCTCTAGTACACAAAAAAATAATTTCTAGTCTAGATACAACTTGTAACAAAATAGAATTATGCATATTATAGTGCTTGACACAATAAATATTTCACAGCAGAGTTGAAATGATGGCATTTCCAATAAATGATCATGTCCCTTTTTGATATCCACATAGTGAAATAAATGCATATCATACCCCTGCATATTCAATGTACAGAAATCAGTGCCAGTGGACTCTAGATATGAACCAGACATACCACAAAACCTTGTAGATGTTCATATTGAAAAATATCTTTAAGAAGTATAAGTATATATGTAGAAGGAGATAGATTATATAGATATATATATATCTGTGTGTATATATAGGTATATATGATATATAGATATAAGTATAGATACTATATAATTACATTATCTAATAAGTATCTAGATAAGTACCTATCTATATAAGTACATTATATACTATACATAATATGTATGTATGTTATATAGTATGTATACTATATACTATAAATGCTATATTACATTGTATATAATACACACACACACACACACACACACACTCTAAATAGTGCAATCCACACATTTTGGACCAGATAAGTCTTTCTCATGCCTGGGTTAACCAAATATTGCAGTATGCTTAGCAGCGTCCATGGTCTCTACCCACTTGGTATAACTAACACCCCACCAGTTACATTAACCAATGGTGACAAAACCATTCCTAGTTGAGAATAATTGAATCAAACTGCATTATAATTAGTCATTAATATTTATTAAAAGTTACCTTAAAGTTAGTGAACCAACAGTTAATAAGACAGAAGCTATTCTTAATTTATATAACTGATAAAGTATTTTATCTAATATGTATTAAAAATAAATAGGAAATTGAAAAATACAGTAGCAAAAAGGACTAGAAGAGACCACACAGAAGGTAAGTCTAAATGTACAATGAAAATCGAAAGAGCTATTACCAAATAAAACACCAAAACATCTCAGATGAGCTAGGCTCCCCATATCAAGAGTAGCTGAGAATTGGTGGGAATCTTGTTATTGTTCACTAACATGAACCATGTGTCCTGTATGATTTCACTTATAGGAAGTTAAAAAAAATTAGGCAATACTGAAGTGTTGTGTTTAGGAATACACCTGTGGGTATAAAATTCCAGAAACAGATTACTGTAAATTCAGGTCTGTAGTTAACTTAGGGGTAAAGGGAAGAGGTGGTGAATGGGCAGGGGAGCTTATCAGGATCTTGTGTGCCAGCCAGCTCTATTTCCTGACCCGAGTACTGGATTTACAGGTATTAGCTTATGATATGTTGCTGTGCTCTACAGTTTTTGTCCAATCTCTGTACATATAGAACATTTTTAATACAAAAGTGGAAAAATGAAGGAAATGTTTTCTCTACCACAAAGGGTATTACTGTCAATAGGTTCTGAATGACCCTTCCAGACATCCTCCTCTACATCCTCATATGTAGACACACATATGTCTACATACATACTTATGTATTTCTACAATAGCATAATACTGCCTTACATCTTGTGTTTTCTTGCTTAATATAACAGTGATGATTCTTTATTAGCATATACATAACTCTATCAAACTTTTTCCAAAAAAGTGCATATTCTATTGCATATAAATGTAATCCATAAAACAATATATTATAATTGTTTGCAACAACAAAGCATATAATTAAGTTTGGTTTATTCATATGATAATATATATACTACATATAATTTAAAAATCAATATGCTATTTTCTTTTAAAGGCATTATTCAGAACCTTGGAATATAAATAATAAAAATTATGAAACAAAAATAGATTTTTAAAAAAGTCCTCACTTTCAGACAAACAAGATGCTGATTCTATACTGTCAGCACTATTGAGATAAAAGGTCAGAAATTTTTAACTGATTATAATAAAACAGCTAGTTTGTAACTTTGATCAAGGAGAACCTTTGATAACTGCTGAAAATTCACCTCTTTCTTTCTGTCCTTCTCTATATTTTAAAAACAACTAAACAAATAAAAATTTATTTATTAAGGTCACAAAAATGGTGGAAGAAACTGCACAATTAATTTTATTTTCAAAAATAAATTATTATATCTCTTTTGGAAATTATTATTTTATAAATTTGATTGTACCTACTAGGAATTATACACAATCTAAAAATATTTTGTTTTCTGAAGATTTGATTAAGAAAAATATGCCTTTAGTCTTCTTAAATGGAATGCACTCAAATTTATTTTTGCTATCTTGAATCTCAAGCGATATGATGTTTATACACCTCCAAATAGCCACTTACAATGCTTAACCGCCTCATTGTAAGTCATATTTATTGTGCCACAGTACCCCAGGGGATGATTGGATAATGATAACAATCCCAAAATAGTTCTCTTGATAAAGAGTTGAAATTCAGTATTTTGTTTTCTTCTGCTAAGGATGTTCACAACAAATTTGAAAAATTTCTTTCTTAATTGCAAAGCTCTAATTACTGATGGTCCACCACCAATATTAATGAAGGTGTTGTTGCTAATGGGGCTGCTACTTCTGTTCCCCAAGGAACCAGTGAATATTAAACAACACCCAAGGCTATGTGCAACGTGGATTCCTGATCTCTGCAATGCTACCATTTTTTCCAAGAAAATGTGCTCCCAGGATTTATCTAATGAAGATACTTTTTAAGCAATACAGTTACCTCCCAAGAGGTAATATCACCACTGTTGATGTTGCCTGCTAATGTAAATTGCAAGGATATGGATGTTTTGGGGGGACCATAGAAAATAACAATTTCCATCAATATCAATGTTTTTGCAAGCAAGGTAGTTGAGGTTTGTATTACCACTGACATAGTCCAGTTGCCTTTCTTTATATGTATAAATATATTTTTTTTATTTTGCTGCAAACCTATTTTAGTTAGAAATCATTTAGATGCAACAGACCAAAAAAGCCATATGCCCAAGCAAAAGAGAATTCATCCATCATGCACAGGTAGGATGAATTGTACAGCAAAGCCCTGGAGGAGAGCAAGCATGCAGCAGGTTCTACCAAGTACAGTAAGAAGCAGAGTCCCGTAGTCATCAGGCCTTTCTCTATGCCTCACGTTTTACATTTTCTATTGGTTATGTTGCCTAAGTTTTCAGTGCTGTCATTTTATCTACATGTAGTGGATTACCTGTGCTGATACTTTCTTAAGTACGTGTGTTCAGGTTCTTTCCATGTCCTAAGTCAAAATTTTAGAAAATGTTCTCATTGGAACACTTGAACCAGCTCCCCATCTCTGCTCTAGTAAATTAGGGCTAAGTTAAATCAAGCACTTCAGTGTTCCCTTGGTGAAGAAGCAAATGCTTATTCCTCGTAGTATCTAAGCCTAGGTCACAAGCATGAGCACAGAAGGACAATCTGAATGACAGAAATCATGCTGAACTCTAAATTATTTCATCTCTTGATACTATCATATTCTTTAAACTGAAGTTTACCCTTGTTCTAGTCTATTTCCTAGAGATTCTTTAGTTCCTCAATAAAGAATCTTCACAAGAGCTTGCATATTTGATTTTTAGATATGCACATTCATATACAAATGTTAGGATGAGTGTGGTTTACAGACATGTGACAGGGAACGCGGATATGCAATATGGCTCCAACAGGAAAGGCATCTGAGTAATGTTGGATTCTTTGCTTAACCTTCTCTGATTGTTTACCTCTCTGTTGCTTCAGGCTTGGCGGACTAATCCGGGAAGCCAGAAGGAGGCCCACAAATAAATATCCTGCCCCCAGAAAGGAGATAAATAAGTGTATAGAGTATGAAAACTGCCTGACGTTAACTTAGGAATGCATTGTTCTTTCCAGTGGTCTATGTGATTACCCAACGTGTGGTTTTACTATTAACTTCCTGTACAAGGGGATCCTGCCCTGGCCAGCTTGGCTTTGTTGGCTGGAACATTGTTCTGCAGACTGAAAGGTCACAGGTTGGATTCCCGGTCAGGACTCATACCTGGGCTGCAGGTTTGATCCTCTTCAGGGCGTGCATGAGAAAGCAACCTACTCATGTTTCTCTCTCTCTCTCTCTCTCTCTCTCTCTCTCTCTCTCTCTCTCTCTCTCAAAGCAATGAAAAAAAAAAAATAGCCTTAGGTGAGAAAAAAGAAGGATTCTGTCCTGGGAGGGGGTGGATTTTCCCTGCTGGCCACAACTGGAAGCAGCTGCTTTGCCCATTTATGTAAGTTTCTCCTATTAAAGCTCTTAGGACTTTGAATAAGGCCACATGCCAGCTCCTGAGATTCAACCATGAATTTAGACTTTTGGGGTTTTCCCCGCAACAACCTGCTAAATGTAAACCAACTATATCGATATCTCTAGTTTGCATTTGTTTTATTATGTCTAACATCTTTACAGGCAATTTTCATATTATTGTTCTTTTTTTCTCTTCTCTCATTATACCCATTCTTTCAGCAGAACAGCTTCCATATGAAGAGATTTATTCCTAAAAGCTTATGGCTTAAAAATCTACTTCCAATCTAGACTTACCCTTAATTCATTATTTCCAACTTAGATATACCCAGTTCTTACCTCTGTAAATCTCCAAACGAATGCTCAACTTAATAAGGTGAAATTAAAATATAGTTCCCCATATACCTATGCCAGTTAGTAGGACATCTATCCAAAAACCAGGTTGACCATTGGAATGTTGAAAGTTACAACTTAAGAGGGAAAAAAAACACAGAAAATCTTTGAGTTATCAGTGTTTTACCTCCTTTTCGGTCTTTGTTTTGTTCCCTGTAGACACAAGTGCATTATTTCTTTTCATGATTTTCAAAGAAAAGAAATTATTTGATTATTTAAAGGAGTTCAAAACCTTGATTTATCTTTTTGAAATCCTAGTACATATTCCAATTGATTATTCCCAATGAGCTTAGAAAGCAGAGATTTGCTGTTTAACTGTCTTTCCATTGGCCCATACACTTCCAGTCTCTCTGTATAGGTAAGAGAATGTAACACTGTCTAGAAAGCAGTTTGAACACAACATTTTCTCCTCCTCTCCAACAAGTCAGTTCCAATTCAGACAGTCTTGTGATGATTTTAATTTTGGTTGGTAATTTTAACATTGCTGGACAAAATACAAAATTTCAGTCATATAAAAACTGAATAATGAGAAAATGTTTAGAGAGACAGAGAGACTGAGAAGAAATATAATAGCCAAACCTATATTAATTGCTTAATGAAAGGATTTAAGATAAAGCCAAGGAAATCTTAAGGAAAATGGATCTCAAAGATAAAAAATGAGAATAACATTAAGAAATTGAGGTGATTAACATGGGAAGGCAAATCACAACAAAGAAAAAGACTAGGGAGATATCAACAAGAATTCGGACAGGGGAAATCATCAAAAGAAAACTATTAGGTAAATATCTCCAGAAATTAAAAGCATACACATCTAGATTAAAAGGTCGAAAGAACTTTCCAAAAGTTTAGCACACTGAATAAGGACATACCAAAATACAGTAAGGTTTCCAAGAATACAAAGCAAAGAAATCTATACTTAGATATATATATGTAGCAAAGTGAAGGATAAGTTATGAAAAGAGAATAACTCAGGAAATTTGCTTACAGTTATTTCTCTTTAAAGAAGTTATTGAAGAATGCACTTCACTGAAAAATATATTCTAATTTGGTGGCTCTAAAATGTTGTTCCTTAGACCAGTGTCCTCAATGTTACATTGGAATTTGTTAAAAATAAAAAATTCATGGGTCAGAGCCTACACACAATAAATCTGACATGTAGGGGTTTAGGCCCACCATAATGGCTTTTAAAAAGCCATACACCACTTCTTGTTTCTGGTCTGGCCTGTCATGAGCAAAGAACTTGTCATCCCACACTGACAAAAGAAAAAAGCTGAACAAAATGAAAATCAGTCAGTCTTCTTACATCTTTCAAAAATTGAAGTCCTAGTGCAAACCGCTGCACCCAATATTGGGGACAGACGTGTAAATGGAGAGAGGATCACAGCAGCTCAGAAGCTGAGGTTTTAGCTGGAATTAGTAACGAGGCAGAAAAACTAGCTACGACTGACGAATTGCTGGAGTTTCAGTATGGACTAGCTTGGAAAGGTAAAAGTTCCAAAGAGGACCTACATCAGGGGGTAAAACTAACCACCGTTTGGGGACTTTTCTCCAATCTTCATGGTAAGAACCTGGCAGATTGGAGAAAAGTCCCCACATGGCTCCAGCTGGGCACGTGTGTGGAAAGTAAAGTAGCAATTTTGAAATATGCTAATAATAATCTAGTCTTCTCAAGATTATTCCCTCAAGAAAGCTATTTTATCAATATTACAACCTAAGCAGTGTGGAGGAAGGAAAGTACCCAACTCCAGCCCACTCTAGCTCTCCACGGGGCAGAAGGGAAACACCACACCACAGCCGTGGCCCTCCCGTCTCACCTAAGGAAGGAAACACTGAGAAGCATCCGCGCAGGTCATAGCCCAGGGGTGGGACCGTGGGACACTGTAAAGTGGGAAATCGTAACCCACCTCACCACTCTTTTGACGTAGTTTCTGCAAGTGCTAATTCTGACTAATATGTAGCTTCAGAAGAACAGTATGTTTGTATGAGAATTCTAGGAGCTAACTTCAAAAGATACAGACCCCCACCTTTCTGCACCCCAGTTCCAGGAGATTTGCTGACCCTCAACAGTGAACCAGCTTCAGGTGGGCATGAAGCCAGGATGACTAAGCCAGGAAGTGCACACCCAATCTTCACCTGCCTGATTGGAATGGACCGCGCTCATCTGCACATACAGAACTCTGCGATCCTCCCCCTTGACCTCTTTATCTGTCCTCCTCTCCCTCCTTGTAAAAACGTCTGCCTGTACTAAGGGGTAGAAACGGGCTTTGTGACCTCAGTGCCCCATCTTCTGGGAGATGGGCTTTGAGATGAGTCACCCATCTTCCAGGTGGCCGACACCTAAAAATAAACCACTTTCCTTTTCATCAGCCCCTGCCTCTGGAGTATTGGCTTTCATAGCAGCAGGCAGTCAGACCTGCTTTCAGCTGCAGGGGCATAAACTTGATGAAGACTTAGACCCCATAAGAGGACTATAGTATGTTCCCCTTGCCCATACCTGACCAGCACATCAATAGGGCTGCTGTGTAACAATGAGGAACGCAAGCCAAAAAAATAATGTTAGGCCATGGGTGTCCAAATTTTGGCATCTCTGGGCCACACTGAAAGAAGAAGAGTTGCCTTGGGCTATGCATTAAATACATTGTGATACATGATCACAAAACATCTCATAACTTTTTAAGTAAATTTATGATTTAGCGTTGGGTTGTATGCATAGCCATCCTGGGACACACTCAGCCCACAGGCCGAAGTTTGGACACCCTTGTCTTAGACTCTTGTTAAAAAAAAAAAAAAAGCCATTAGGCAAATCCAAAGACAAAACAATAGTGGAAACAAAAGAAGGACACAGTGTTACTTAACACCAAGTGAGGTCCTGCTGCCCACCACCAGCCCCTAGGCAAAATTCCACAGGCAAAGTTTTGGCGATGAAAGAAGAGTCTTTATTCAAAAGCTACACAATTTTGTAATAACAGTTTTTCTCAGGCATTAATTACTTAAGCCTATCAATTAAAACTACAATCTTTAATGCTTGAGTTCCCCTATAATTCCCCCTGTTAGTTTTTTATTAGCTTGCTTCTATAGGATTAGTTTTCCAACTAAAATGATGTAAGATACAAAAGCTATACCATTTTGGAAGAATGGCAGGCTTCTGCCTCAGAGACCATCCCTTCTTGAACACCCAGAGAATAACCTTGCCACCCCACCCCTGCACCCTCTGCCAGGCCAGCCCGGTCCGATGCTGAGCCTTGAGTTTCTTCTCCCGGCCAAAATCCATCCAAAATGCCATCCTTAGGGAAATCGAGGCAGTTGCAGCACAATCACGCAGGCGTCCTCAAGGAGGAGAGCCAGTCTCTGCCTTCCTTTCATTTTAAATGTTCTGGCCCATAATTCCATGCACTCTGGAGATGTTCACCTTCTCAACCAATCCCATTCTAGACGGTTTACCATCGCCTCAAGCAACTTCCTCCTACGGCCCCTCCCTAGACCTCCCCAGTGATCTGATTAGATGTCTCTGTGTTACTACCTGTAACTAAAATATCCAGCAAGCAGAAAATCAGTCAAGTCATAGTGGAAGGACACTTTCAATGAACTGGATTAATTAGCAGTTATAGAATACTTCATCCAACAAAACGGAATGCACATTATTTTCAAGCTCAAATGGAAAATTGACTGAGACAGACCACATTCTTGGCATCAAAATACACCTTAACAAATTTAAAAGAATAAATATCACAAAAAGTTTGTTCTCAGAGCACAGAAGAATTACACTAAAAATCAATAACAGAAAATACCTGAAAACCTCCAAAATATTTGCAGGTTAAGCTACATATTTCTAAATAATACTCGGACCAAAGAAAAATCACAAGATAAATTTAAAACTGCTTTAAACTAAATGCACCTTCCAGATTTGTGGGATGCAGTGAAAGAGCTGCTTAGAGGGAAATTTATAGTATTGAATGAGTTAATATATTGTAAAGATGAAAGATATAAAATGAATAACCTAAATTTCTACATTCTAGAAAAAGAAGAAGTGAAAATCAACTAAGCAGAAGCAAAGAAATAAAAATCTATAAAGCCAAAACCTGGTTCTTGCACGTGGTGAAAACTAATAAGTCCGCAGCCAGATAAATTAAGAAGACAGAAGACACAAATGACTAACTAATATCAGAAATGAAAAAGGGTCCATTTCTACTGATACCATAGACATTAAAAAGATAATAAGAGAATGTAGTGAACGATACCGTTACTTCAAGTTTGATAACTTGGATAAAATGGAGTGCTCCTTTGAAAAACACTATCAGCCAAAACTCACCCCAGGAGAAATAGATGGATTGAATAGTCTTTGGTACATTAAATAATTTGAATCAATAATTAATAATTTTCCAAAGCTAGAAACACCAGTTCCAAAGGGATCCACTATATGTATGTATGTATGTATGTATGTATGTGTGTACGTATGTGTGTATGTGAGTATATATTTAAAGTGCTTTGTAAAGAGTAATAGTGTTTTTGTTTTCATTATTATTTGAGGACAACATAGTGTGCTGGGAAAAAATAGAGTCTTCGGAATCAAGGCCAGGTCTCCCATCCTGACTTTAGCACTCTCAGTTTGTGACCATAAGGGACTTAAATTGCAGGAGCTCTTATCATCCTGCATTAGATCAAAGTAATAAGAGTTCTCCACCAGCTAGGTTCTTTCTGGGTTCATCTTTGACCTACCATCCAATCTGTTTTGGAACCTGGTAATCTCCAACGTGATGGGTCAAATTTTGTCCTCAAGTTCTCACAATCGTCAACCACTGAAGTGCTGACAGGATTGACACTATTCCTGTGTTGTTAGAATGTTGGTGAGAATGAACGGGTGTTCCCAAGTGAGTCCCCCAAATTCTACTTCTTTAGAACACTTATCTGGAGGCAATAATTTTGGCTTAGTGAGGTAGTAAACCTTTTTCTATCCTCAGGGATATCATTTCAGAAATGGTGAAATTTGAATAAAAACAAAACAAATCACAGGTTCACAAGTCAACATTATCACAAGATAAGGCAATAGAAAACATAGGTAAGCAGAAATAGTTCTTTCCAAATGAGTAATCTAATTAACCACAGCATAGGTGATATTTTAGAAATAAAATCCAGTCTACATGTATATAAGCAACACTGTGATTGAAAACCACTGAATGCTTCTCTGAACCACAAGGCATATCACATTCCAGTGGCTCTCACTGCGCTTCCACCTGGGACTCTGTCCTCCCCGCCAATATTATTACCTGTTTATACACCACAGCTTTGCTGTCGCTATTGTTTAATGCTTGGTTTTCATCATGTCTTTACTATGTGCAGCTATTATAAACTAACCACCTCTTTTGTATCAAATTACTTCCCTGTTGTCAATCTCATCAAATTTTCCATTTTGAATAGTTGTCTTGCCTGTTTCCTCAGTTCTTAGAACATGGCCTACCAGAAACATAGGAAAAGTTAAATTAATCATTTTGTGCTGAATACATTTTTTACATCCTGCCTTGATCTCTAAATCATTTTTTAAAACTTTATCTCATTCCTTTCCAGCACTCTTTTGTTTTCAACACTCTTTCTAGTGGTATTTACTTAAAAAAAATATATTTGTACTTCAACTGGAATGTTCCATTTTGTTCTAAGACTAGATTGTCTTGGAGATAAAAAAGCTTTAACATTTTATATGGCATTTCTTTGAGAAATCCTCAGATTTGTTAAAAAATGATGCATTTCAATTTTTGTGCATATAATTTTATCATTACTTGGAGCCTAGAGTTACTGAAGTTCTCAGTTATTTCACTCGGGTCTAATTCCATTACATTCTTGGCCTGTGTCAATTAATTTTCTTTTCTCAGATAATAAATTTACACTTCTATTCCTCTTCTGAGCAGCTAGACATTTTCAGTATGGAACATTCCATTAAAATGAAATGACAAATTCTCCGGTAGCACACAAATTTTCAGAGACTGTTTGGTCTGATAATCTAGTTCTCAGCAGCTTCTTCCCGAAGTAATACATGTACACAACAGACATTTCTGCATTTACAAACTACACATAATTTAAAAATGATGTCATTGTTCCACAAATATATCTAGGTTTCAGAATGATTGATTAAATTCTGTTTAAAATTTTTCACCGAAGTACGGGATGAAGCACATTTTTTATTCCTCTGTGCAGGATCTAGTTTTCTAAATCACACTCCATTGTCATGAGGATGTTCATCTTCCATACAGAACACACTGGCTGAAAATAAGATCAAGTCTGCACATTTTGGGATATAAATTTTTGAAATTACTACAGTTGGAACTATATATCTCTCTTGTACTAGAGCCTCTAAATCTTGCTCTTTTTATCACTTTTGTGCTTCTGTTTCATGCTACTCTATAGTTTGTTTATATTCAGCACCTAAGTATTATGCACCTTGTTATCATGACTTATCCTATAATTGATTCTAAGGCATCAATAAGGTTTTAAGTATAATCGTAGTATAAGTTTGCTTAGTAATAAACTAGAATGAGAAAAGTCAGTTAACAGCGTACACATACACCCATTCTGCAAACATAGTCAGGCAGCACGGTGTAGTAGTGACTGACTTTCCTAACCTCAACTCGAAATTTGAAAATCAAATTTGATGCTAATTCTCACCAGAATGCTTACAAATTATGTAATTACACGTATATTTATGCTCATTACAAGTGATTGAACCATTCACTTGTGCTAGATTGCTTCTACTTTCTAATTGTCACAGTAGCACTATCTGGCCTTTCTCCTCTACAGAATGATTATTATAATTAAACGTATGTGAAGGTTGTTAGTACATTTTGAAGGCTTCTAATATTTTATTATTACATTCCTAAAACAAACTCTACATTAAGTATGACTTTTACAGAAAATTGTTTCATATGAAAGAACACAAATAATAGAACCCTTGATATCCATTTTTTATACAACAGCTAAAAACCATAGGCACAAAATATAACTCACTGCAACATATGTGAGTTGTCTCTAATAGAGTTGTGAACAGTAACTCATTGTGTGACTCAGTAAGTTTTTTTGTTTCTTAATTTGTAAATTGGAGCTATCGATCTACAGGATTTCTAGGGTTTCTTTTAGCTTTTATTTTCATATTAAATTTAGTTAAGAAATATGTGGAGTTAAGGAGACCACAAAAAGGACTCAAGCTTGAGGCTGAAATCTAGGTAATCTTTTTAAATGAAGGAAATAAAAATTGGGATAAATTGTAAAAAGTAGGATAGTGTCTGACAAAAAAAGCTGACTAACATTTGGAAAAGAGCTGTGAACAGTATTTGTACAGTGATTAAGGATTTCAGTGAAGAGATAACCAAACAACATGGAACACAGCATGTCTGCAGAAGTTATAAATATCAAAGCTGTCATTCTCCAGTTGTGCAGAGTGAAAAGCACAGCAAGGTGAGTCATGGTAAGGAATCAGCCACACGATTAAGTTTCTATCTGAATTTATGATCATCAAATTTTACTTTGCACCAATGGAAATCTTTTTGTTAATTTTTCCTTCTAGAAAGCAAGAAGTTTAATATCTTATATTAAATAAAAATGGTAAGCCTAATTATTATTAATTTATATAATCACGAGAGTCGATTGTTTAAATTGCATTTTAGTTATGAAATATTTAAATGTAGATTTATGAATATTTATTGATATTTCTAAAATTCTAGCCAGACAACAGTATAAAACTATTACATTCACTGCCATGATATTTAATAACTCTAGTTGGCAGTACTGAAAAAATTTCCTAAACTAAATTCAGGAGTCTCTATTAGGTCAATAATTTCATAATTTAAAAAGCTCTTCAAAGATCTAGCACAATGTTTTTAACAAGTAATATAACATCTATTAATTCACAAGTCATGTTTTGAAGGCCTCACAATCTGATTCTGAATGTCTAGA
This sequence comes from Phyllostomus discolor, assembly GCF_004126475.2. NCBI lineage: Eukaryota > Metazoa > Chordata > Mammalia > Chiroptera > Phyllostomidae > Phyllostomus > Phyllostomus discolor. Next base: position 15,548,919 of record NC_040905.2, on the reverse strand, counting down.
AGGTAGTCTCTTGATTCAAGGCATATTATCGACTCAATAATGTTACCCTGAATGAGCAAAGGTAAGGAATGAATGAATCACTTCAACCATCTATGGTGAAAAGACAACACTGAGTTTACATTAGAATTAATATTTCTCAAAATCCACATGTTGAACATTGAAAACAAACATGGATAAAATGGAAAAGGATCTGTGCTCCACAGTTCATAAAAAGTGAAAGACACAAGAAAATGATTTATGTTGGATAACACGTATAAACTCAATAAATAAGTGTACATGATTCTTCATCCTGTGCAAGCATTGTTTTTGATCTTTCTATCTGTCGTCATTTCATCTCATAAAGACTGAATAAGACATATGGATAATGTGAACATCAGGACACACATTTGTTCCCCAGTGCCTCTAAAGGGTCTGGCATATTTTTCTTGCAAGTCTTTACAATTTCATTATCTAAGTTTTTTATACAGAAATATGGTTTAGTTTTGTTTGGTATGGGACTTTCTGTTTTTAACATTTTTGCTGACATCCTGTTGAGTGAGCAGTCCTCAGTCATAAGCTGTATTGCTAAGAGCTGTGTTTTTCCCCCAGATCTTGTCGTCATCAGAAGCTCTGTTATGGGTATTGTTATACACGAACTCACATGGACTTTCGGCTAAGAGGGAAATGGCTCACATAGAGAGCATGCGCAACTCCGGTTTTATGACTGTTAAATGAAGTGGTTGTATTGATCCATATGGATGATACTTCACACCATCACCAGTACATTAATATTTACCAGAGTATCAAAATATGGTCATACCTGCTTCTGTGGGCCAGTCCGGCTCCATGTCTTCACAGAGATGCATTGAGACTTACGGGGCGCACTTTGAGACACACACCCACCATGAGGTCTAATCACGTGTGTGTCAAATATAAATTAAATCATTATGAAAAAGTTTTTGCTTTATACAGGAAGATACAGAAAATTCATACATGTAAAATGATAAGAAAAAAAGGCAATTAAAATGGGATTAAGTTAATAAATGTCCACTTTTATTAGCAAAAAGCTGAATCACTCACTTAAATATATATATACACATACACACACACATATATATATATGCAGGGTCTGGAACAAATAATGCCTTTTTATTACAAAATATTTTATTACAAAATCATAAGCATATAATTCTGTAACATAACAATATCACACCCAAACACATCATATGACATTTTAGGTGAAATGTTAAAATTAAAATGATAAATTATTACATACATATTATTCCCCAATCACCTATACTCAAGCAGGCATTACTTCTGCTGGACTCTGTATATATGTATATTATTTTTTAGAATGTACTTTTTTACATAACAATAGCTGAATATTTCAAAATGCATAATCCAAATATTAATTTTAAGTGTTACAAAGGCTTATTATTTGTTGTTATATTATTTCTATATAACTATAATATACCTCACTTTTATACCACGTGTAATGGTATAAATATGAGGATATGTATGATGCCTGATGATTTTTAAATGAATTCACTTTTTATTAAATAATGTAAAGAATTTCCTTGGCACCACCAATATAGATTCTTACCTTTATGCATAAAGCAAGCCACATTAATTTGCATCTGTAGCAGAGAAAATAGCTATTATCGCCAATGCTAAGTGAACATGCTCATATCCAAGAGCATCCTCATTCTCTGGCTTTTGCCATCCCTCCCCATATCTGCAGGGTCCAATGGGCTGCCCCTCCACCCTTGCCATATTCTCCCCCCACCCAGGGACCCTGCCCTGTGGGCTGCTGGGGAGTCCTTCCACACAGACACCAGCAGAGCTTAGTCACCTTTTGGAGCAGCGTTCTTTGCTCACACAGTCTTCCTGGAAGGTGATGTCCTCATGTCCTCCTCTACTTACGTGGTGCATCACCCCATCCCATTCACACCCTGACTCATTCTGAGTCTAAGTACATTGAGCTGGAACTGGATTAGCAAAACAGTCTCCCCTCCCCCACACAGGATAACCCGGCTGACTAGTGGGACCTTGGGTCTGGAATCCCCAGAGTCATTCATTGTCATCACAAGAATAGATCCCGAGTTTATAGTTATTTTTACTCAATGCTCAAACAGCCATTAGTTGCATAACATGCATATTCCTGACCTCATGCTAACCCCAGGACTATACCCTTGACATTTATTCTACCTGAAGGTTTGTAGTTAGACAGTGAATAATTTTAAATATAAGTTACATGTGTAGTATATGATATCAGGGTGGTGATAATTGCTGTACAGTCAAATCAGGTTGAAATGCCACTGAAATATTTATTGGTTGATCAGAACTGTCCTCAAGAGAAGAGAACTCCTGTAGCAGTGTGTTTCCCACAAGCGGGGCACCAAGGAGAAAAGCTGTGTCCCAGGAAACAAGAAGGTGCTGCAGGGCAGACTGGTCAAGGCAGGGGGGTGACCAGGGACAAGGCAGTGAGGTAACTTGGGGCCAGATTACATCTGGGGTGCTCATACAGTGTGATGGGAAATGTATTGGAGAAATAAGACTTCCATGATCTGAATTCATTTGTAAAAAGATGGCTTTTGCTGCTTTGTGCAGAAATTGGGAGAAGGATCAATAATGTCAGTGGACAGAAGAAGTAAAAAGGTATTTTCGTAGTTCATGAAAGACATGATAGTCAAACTTGCAATATATTTGAAGGTGAAGTGAGTAGATTTTTAGTACATTGGAGTGGGGTATATAAAAACTGGTGCTGACTCCGTGTTTTATAGCCTTAGGAAATGGGTTAGAGACAGTACAAATTACTAAGTGGGAAATCACTGGAATGGAAGCCAGATTGGGAAGATACAGATCAATGATTCCGTTTGCTTTGTTATTGGTGAGGTGCTTAGGTGCTATTCAAGGCAGTTGCAAATGAGTTGTATGTTCAGAGAAGAGATATCAGTTAACAATAGAAATTTGGGAGTCATATGCCTACATCTTCGCTATGAGGAAGGATTTTATGAATTACTGGGGAGAGTGTAAATAAGTACAATCAATTTAGAGAAAAAAGGAAGTACATATGCTATGTTACTCTGTGATCACCTTCACGATCCCACCAAGAACACAAACTGTAAGTAACTTATTTTGGAATGTGATCATGGATGAGGGGTGAGGAACAGGATGGATGTACCAGGGGAAAAGAGTCAAAACTAGAACACATTATCAAGTTAGGTAATTAGATACTCTAGGACCATTCACTAAACTGAAACAAAGGGAGGAATGTGTGCCCATCAGCTCTGGGGTTCCATTATTCAGCAGTTGCCCCCATGGATGGTTACTAACCTATATGCTAGATGATAGTACACATGTGAGTACCAAATAGAATTTATTCAGCAATTCACACAATATATAGTCCAAGAAGGCCCAAGGCAGGAAATAAAGTCTGCTTTGGGCCTTTAAAAAAATAATCAAATGTTGTGAATTTTGTGCAGCCATTTTACTATTGAAGATGGAAGATAATATGTAACATTTTTAGGATATTATGCTTTATTATTTCAAGAAAGATAAAAACACAACTGAAACTCAAAAAAATGTGCAGTGACTGATCAAATGTGTCAAAAGTTGTCTGTGAAGTTTCTTAGCACTATTGACATGTTGACCAAATAATTCTTTGCTGTGGGGCTGTCTTATGCATTGGAAGATGTTCAGCAGCAGCCCTGGCCTCTACCCACTAGAAGCCAATAGCAGGAGATAGCCGACATACTCAAAATATCCAACTGAATAAAGTTATTGGTGAAGATGTAAGTGTGCCTTTAATTTTACGGAAAAATGTTAAATGGACTTTTTGGCCAACCCAATATATGGCAGAAATCAAGAAAAGGGTTTTGTTTTGTTTTGTTTTGTTTTTTTAGATAATACATACATCCTACAGTTTAGTTTCAACAGAATCATCTCCTACTAACGGGAGCATATCTACAAGTTGGTGGATCTCCACTTATACATAATATAAGAAAAATCACCCTTACCGGGTGGTCCTATGTAGGTCAATATGCACCACAGTGTGGGGTTGTCTAAAACGGGCACTGAGGCAGGGTATGTGGATAACACGCCTATCTATTCACACGTGCTGAGGATGTTCTCTGCAGCAAACCATTAGGGGAACAAAAGGAGACAGGCATGAGCCACAGTTCTATGCAATCTAGTAGAGGAGGTAATTTAAATAACCCAAAACGATATAAAAGTATTCAGATTGCGATCAGGAGATATATATATACACACACAGGAAAGTACTATAAGAAATAATGGGCTGAAGGCAAGAATAACTAATTCAAGTAAGAGTTTCCCTGAGAAGCAATATTTAAACAGAAATTTAAAGAATGAGGAGTCATTTTGAAGGAGTAGACAGAAAGTTTTTTCAGGCCAAGGAAACAGCATTTGGAAAGATCTTCAGCAGGGAAGACCTTCAAAACTTGTGCATTCAGCTAGGCAGTGTTCTAAGCTTTTGGAATGTGTTACCAAAAATATTAATAGGAAGCTCTGTCCTCACAAAAGTAATATCCTAATCAAGACACAATATAGTATGCAAACATGCAAAATGAATCTTGTGTTAGATGGCAGTAAGTACTGTGGTAAAAAGTCAAGTGTGGCAAGTGTCTCCCCAGCACGGAGGGTTTGAACGTTTTCATAGAGTGACCATGGACAGCCTTACAGGGAAGATGGTATCGGACAAAAGATGCAAAGAAGGAAAAGGACAAACTAAATCTATTGCCATAGTCAGTAATTTTAAAGAGTCAACAGCAACTGAAACTGAACGAAGAACTGACACAGAAGTAGAAGAAATGTTCAAGGAAAAATGGGAAATTCCATATGATGTAGTTGTATAAGCATTCATACAAATTCTGACTTTTATAATAAGTGAAATGAGTGTAAATTCGAGAATTTTATGCCAAAGAAGTTTATGATCTGATTTCTGTTTTAAAGAGCTGTTTGAGAATGTGCTAAAGGGGGCTTGGTGCAGTATCACAGACAGGTGTTTGCAGGCCGATGCAATAACCCAGACGATCAGAAACATCAGCGAGCATCACAGTGCCGGCAGTGGACCCAGCAAAAAAGTGGTCAGAATGTCCCTGCACTTTGGAGATCAATGGGGAGGAATGATAAATAGGTTCTGAGGTGTGAAGGAAAACGACTCCATGTTTTAGGGACTGAGCAATCTCATTGGTTTGATGTTTAAAATTAAGTCATAATTTTAAATAATATAGGAATGTGGTAAATAATAATAGTGAAACTGTGGCTACAGGAAAATCCCATTTTGTAACCAGAGCTCACTTCCATTGTTTTAAAATGGTATTTGAACAGAGAAAACAACATATGGGTCTGAAACATAATCACCCACAGTCCAATCTCATTGACAGATTTACTAACTAAATGGGATAGGGCAGTGAAGCGGAAAGAGAAAAAGACAGAAACTTTGGAAGCCAGAATCTTAGGTTTATTTTCTCCACAAAAAGGATAGATAATATTTATAAAATGATACAATGTGCCAAATACTTTTGCTTACGTTATCTCGTTCCCCCACCAAATCTTACAAAGTCGACACAGTTTTCATTTGCATATATGAGAAAAATAATGACACTGAGAGTGTAACATTTTTCATTAGACAGCCAATATGTATAGCAATGTAGAACAATTTATTTCAACTTGGGAGAATGAGATTTTCTGATTTTTTAGTGTTACGAGTACATGGCTACATCAAGTTAAAGTTGAAATATTTTGCTATGGTCAGCATGTATGGGATTCCAAAATGTGAATTGACCCCAAATATCTCTATTTGTTCAGTGGGCATAGGAAGTTGAACATGTATCTTGTAGAAGGATACAGAGAAGTACCAATTTTCTCTAAAAGCAAAAGAGACTTCCTACTTTCATAGTATTTCTAATGAGTATACCCAGGGAAAGTATTTTGGCTCATTTAATTTTATAAAATTTCTCTCCTGTACATAATTCAAATTCCCTTTTTGCCCTTAGGAATAGAGAGGCAGGTATGCATTAATTCATGTCATAGTACAAGAATAGGTAGTAATAAAACACTGGCATTTTCCAAATTGCCAGTATAAAGAATTGTCAGAACATGAGTATTATCTTCAGATTCTCCAAGGGGTTAACCTTTATGTTATCTGTTAAGAATGAATTATGTATTAGCTTCTCATATTTCCATATATAAAACTTTGTGCCTTGGTCCTGTTCCTCAGGATGACCTTGCTGTAATCAGAGATAATAGTGTTCTTTACCAAAGACATTAATCAATAACTTTAAAATATGAAGCGCTCTGAATATTTAATAGCTTCAGGTTGAATAATTCAGATTTTGTATCACTAAAAAATAAAGTCAGTTGAGTGACTGAGATTTCTTTATTTCCTCTATTCTTATTGTATTTGCTATTTCTTATTTGAGAAGTGCATGGAATTATATATGTTGATTACATAATGCATCCTTTGCTCATTTTCAGTGTATAAGTAATTTTCATTTATTTTTAGTTCCATTGCTGAATATGAACATCACTTTTGGGGAGTCCATAATTCAAGCAAGAGTTCATGTAGAAAGAAGTAGTCTTAATTCATTGAAAGATACTGTTAGAAATGTACCTTAAATTTTTAATAGGTGAGAACATCAAATGATTTTCAAAATAAAAATACAGCAGAATCATAATGTTTAATAAAACCGCATTGATTTCTTACAAAGGGAAACTAAACTATAATAATTGCAGATAAGATTGAATTCCAGTGTATAACTCACCTAATAAAAAGCTTTGTGGAATTTAATTAAAATAGAATATCAATATGAAATACATAGAAAACTCACTAACAAATTGAAATATGGGTATATACACATACATATATACATATATTCATTCTAAACTATATACAGCCATTGTGACCTGAAAAATAATTTATAAGCTTCAATATTAGTTAATTCTGATTATTTTTAACAAAAGAAAATATCATGTCCATGATAGAAAATAAATTTCATCTATAGAGTGGATTTATACATAAACACATTAATACTACTCTCTAAATAATATAGTCCAAGGGTATATTTTTGTAAAAACTTAATTAAATCATGAATTTGAGTATGTTGTAGTAACAGGAATATGCAAAAGTAATCATAGCTCACTAAAATACATTATTTTCATGTAAAAACTGACTATTTTTGTGAAGACGTTGTGAGAGTATGAATTATATATTGACAGTCAATTGTGCATACATCCACTAATTCCCTAAGCTCAGTAAGCTACATATTAGTGCTAACATACATATGTAAAAAATTACATATATGATTTCTTATATATACACACACATATATATGTACATATCAGTAGTCATTTGTCAAAAAATAAAAATGATCTCTAGTATACTTTATTCTTCTGAGTTGTACTTTTGCTACCTGAAATTTTAATTTTGTTTTAAAAATTGTGTTTTTTTTCCTTTTCCCCTACTAGATTATATGATTCAATGGAACAGTGGTATTTGTTGTTCATGTTAATAGGTTTGTTAGTGTACCTGTACTAGGGTTTGGCTTTGACAGAGACCAAATAGAATAACATTATTGTATATGCAGGTATTTTTTGCAATTAAAATAATATTGTGTATCTTAGTTTGGTGCAAGGGGAACTTATAAATGACAGAAAATTACCAGGCCCTCTTAATAGATGTTAGAAATGTAAAAAAAAAAAAAAGATGAAAATAAAAATAATAAAGTCATTTGGGGTATGGAAGGTAACTTCAGAAGATGGAAATTTAAATAATAAGGAAAAGCACTGGATATAAAATCACTGTGCTTCCCAGGAACATGAGTTTAAGTGCTCACCCCACATGTGTGGTAATGTGTACCCCAGGTAAGCTCCCAGCAGGTACAGAGTGCACTTCCGAATTTCTAATGCCCTGGGCAGGCTATCACGTGGTCTTGGGAAGACGGAGGGGTGGGAAGAGACAGAGACTGGGGGGTGTTTGCACAATGCAGAGAAAGTTCCTTCTTCCTTACTTCTGTTCTACTTCTAGTGCTGAGGAGCGAAACCAGATTAGACAAAATAGATTCTGTCATTTTTGTCTGCTTTCTTATTTTATAATATGTGGAAAAGTTCATGCTGAAAAGTACATCAGCGGACTTACCTGAGTAGGACACATGCTAATCTCTGTAATATTGCCTTTATAAAGTGGAAGAAGAGATCAAATACAGGACTTCCAATGCAGATAATCAATAAAGACAAAAATTGCCCTTTGTTATGAATAATGATTCCCCTGAAGATTTATCTTCTTGTTGCAGGTTTTTGGAAATGAGCTATGTTGTTTGAATCATAACTGATGTATATTACTGTAAACAAGGGATGTTCAAACTGGTTCCATGTGGCCTAATATTATTGTATTTATTATAAGAGAAATGCAGCACAGGTCTTGTGGCAAGGAAACTTTATTGTCTCTGCTATTCACCTGTATTATTTCTCCATATATTACTATTGATAATACATTATCCATTTGTCACACCAATGACTTTGCTGTGGTAAATTAAAGATCTCATTGTCCTTCTCTGTCCACTTTGCATTGTAATGTTTCCTAGCAGATTTTATAGGTCTCTCAAAGAATTATAGCAGCTCTTTAAATTAAAAAAAAAAAAAAAGTTAAAGCCAAATCTCAGACTCAGTTACAGATTTTTTTTAAAAAAATTAAGGGGAATTTTTCAGTAAAATATTCTTTATTTTCTATTTTTAAGAAGAAAAAATGTGTTATTGAAATGGCATTATCTAAAGCTCATTTTGTCTTAAATAAATGCAAGGTGAGGCTAGAAACAGTCTAAAATAGACGTTATGGCAAAAACAATGAAAGCAAAACTAAGAAAAATTTTACAGTTCTTTTCATTCTATAGTGTAATCTATTCTATGCTATAATTATGTATTTATCACTTTCAAAGCCCTGCTACTTTATGTGGGAAATGAAAACTTTTCATTTGTACTGAGAAATTTTCTGAAAGTATAATATTCACATACTGTTGAAAGAAATTATTGGATCATGGGTATCAACAACAAATAATGCCAACTTTCCATTTTTCTACTGTATTCCATCTCCATCTGAAACACAGAGCTTTCAGTCCTATTAATTTCAGCAACCTGGTGGGTATGTAGTGTTATCTCCTTTGGGATATTTTTCTAATGGTGATGTCTTGTCTTTCCCTCAGGATTATTGGAAGCCTCTTTTTCTACATTGTTTGGTGATTTGGAAATCATTTTCATTTCAGGGCCACATTAAGCATCTTGTCCATTGCTAATGGGATTCTCTATATTTGCTAGTTGATTTGTAGGGCTTTATGTATTTTTCTTGATATGAACACTTATATGTTTTATAAATATCGTTGCTCAGTTTGTGGCTTGAATGTTTATAGATAGGTAGAAATAAAGACAGAGACAGAGATAGATGGGGACAGAGATGATAGAGGGAGGGGTAGAGATGGAGATACAGACAGATATGTACATGTTTTGGATTAACTGACACAAGGTCTTTTTTTGAATAAACCATGCTTCCCCTACTGTTACTTATCATATTTCCATACACACGTGAATCTGTTTCTGCACTGCCTATTCTGTACCACTGACTTCTGTGCTTGTCCTCAGCCCAATAAATAAATATTGGACTGAGGATAAGCACAGTCCAATATTTATAAATAAATATTATCCTCAGTCCAAAATAAATCAGTCTTCCTGATTTATTTTCCAATAAATATGATAGCTGTTAGAATAATCCACTAACATTTTAATTCTTTTAAATTATTGCCTTCGCATCATTTATCCTTTATGTTTTCATTTGTATTTTACAATGTCCACAAAAAGAACCCAGTGGGCTTTTAGTCCATGATCGAACGGAATGTTTAGAGCAAACCTGAGCAGATCCACACATAACAACATTGGATCAGTAATTGCAGAAATATGATATTGTTCTCCATTTATTTAGATCTTTTCAAATATATATTAATAAACTTTATAGTCTTTAGTGCAGAGAACTTGTACGTTAATGTGGATATATTTCATGCTTCTTGATTTCACTGTCAACGATATCATCTTTCTTTATTATTTGTTTCTAGTAAATAGTACATAGGATACAGATGTTCAATTGATTTTTGCCAATCAGTCTTATGTGCAGAGCACTGATAATTCTGCTTTATAAATCTAATGATATATCAGTACTTTATTTTAATTTTCACCAATCTTATATACCTAAATAATATTTTTAATGTTTACTGCTATTTTTTTACCTTATTTCACTGCCTGTGTATTCTAAACACAAGGCTTCCAGAGAAAGTGGTAACAGGTTTCCTTGTCTTGTTTTGTTTAAAGATAAAATATTTTCTTTATGTTAGTATTATTTTTTCTTAGATTTGTAAATATCTTTCCAGGTTATGGAAATTCTTCTCCGTTAACTAGTTTATTTTTTGTTTAGATTGGTAAATACATTTTATCTAAGTTTCAGTGGTTTAATGTTATGATCACATGTGTTTTCTTCTGATGCAGTCATTGTAGTGAAACTATATTAGCAAAGTTTTGAATTTCAAAGGACCCCTTAATTCATGGAATACATCCAATGTGTTCATGATGAATTGCCATTAATATATGGGGACTGTCCAGAAGGTATCCAGCCATGTAATATAAAAAATAGAGACCTTTATTGAAGAAGATACAAGATACAAGAAGCAGTGTATGTAGGGCAATGGCACTTCAGTCCCCTTCAAAGTAGGCACCTTGGGACCTCACATAGTGCTCCTAATCACCATCAGCTGCCATGTTGTATTTTCCTGAATCTCGTCAACAGTCTGAAATCCTTTCCCTTTCTAGGGTGATTTTAGTTGTGGGAAAAGCCAGAAGTCCTGGAGAACCAAACCTGGGCTGTAGAGGGGCTGAGCCACCTAGATGATTTGATGTTTAGTCAAAAAACTGCATGAGCCATGATGCATGAGTGGGTGCATTGTGGTGATGAAGCTGCCATTTACCAATTGCCCATAGCTGCGGCCTTCTGAATCACCCAAATAGTTTCTGCAAAGGAATGTTCAAACTTAATGCAAAATTTGATACAGATTGGTTGCTCTATTGACTCAGTCATTTTGAATGTGACAGCCACATAGTACACATGCTCATTCATTGGCATCTACTGTCCCCACTTACTAGTACAGTGAAATCATCATTGTTCACACATGTGCATTCCAGTCCACTCTTCCTGACTGGCAAGTTATATGGATGCTATGCAAACTGCTCTCATATTAAAAATAGCTACACTTTTTCTAGACAAACCTCATACATTGTTCAAAATATTATATTTAGGATTTAGGCAAACCCATTTATAAGAGAGAGTGACTGAGGTTAGCAAGTAGTTCTTCTTTTGTTTTTATCTTGACAGTTTATGTAAGATTCATGTCCTTTTCACTCTGAAAGTTTCAAAAATTCACCAAAGAAAGGCATTGATCTTCATGTGGGAGTTTATTTAATCAGGTATTCAGTTTTTTTCAATGGCTATATGATTATATAAAACCTAATTTTTTATCTCTTTGAATTAGTTGTATGTGTGTTTTTTTAAAAAGGTTTTTCTCAACTTTTGAGATACCTAACTCAAAATCTGCCTATCTTGTTATACATTGGTTTAAATCTGAATGTGACAAAATTGAAATAACAACAATATGAAGCTCCATTTAATGTTAATTCTAAGAAATTCTTCTTTAGCCAGTTCTTTTAAAAATGTTCACAATTAGTTTCTCTTATTTCTGTGCCATTGTGCTTATTTCTGTCTCATCATTTTAAAATGATTTGATGAATATAAAAATGTATACATAAGCCCTGTTATGCAGCAAACATTATTTCTGGTTTATCAAGGCATATCACTAATGCTTTATAGGTAGTTGGACACATGGTTTGACTCCTGCTTTTACCTACATTGATTAATACCTGACAGAAAAATGAAAAAAGAATTTTGTCTTGAGGAAAAATATGAAATGTTATTCAACATAACTTTTGAGGTTAGTTCAAGTGATGGGGCAAGTACTTGCCCGTGTATCCGAAAACACAAGATGAAGAATGTCATCTGTATTATTTGAGGTTAACATAGAGAGAAATCTTATGAAATAGTAACAGAAATATTAATGAAAACAGAGTTAAAATGTGTATACATTGGCTCTAAAATTTTAATATTGCCTATAATATTGATAATTGTATAGAAACAGCATCATTATTTTTCCAACACCAAAAAAAAAAAAGAGCTAACATTTATATATAGCATCATATGAAGTATCCAGGTCCCATTATGATTGATACTAAAGGGTCCATTTCATGAGATACTGTTATATGAGCCAAAGCATTGCCTTATACCAACCCCTATCCCATCTTCCCCAACACAATTCCTACCAAGCATAATAGTCATAGGTATTTGCCATTGGTCCATATTTTTCTTTTGGCCAGTAATTTCATTGGAGAGGGGCACAGCATTAATCATCATTCAGAATATAATACAAAATGAAAGCAGAGTCAAAATTCAGAAGGTTTATTCAAAATATGGAAACAATAGTTAATTTGTAGTTGTAAGGTAACTACAAAACATACCCAGCTCTCACCAGCTGAGGGGTTGCATCAGTGTACATAATTGCTCTGTGTCATGCCAGTTATTTTAAACTGTTTAGCCTTTCAGACCACATGAGGTGTTTTTTAATAGTATCAGGTGGTTAAATGTGCTGACCAGTGTTATTTCACTTTTTTTTTCCTCCTGAAGCTCATGACAATGGAATTATTTTTGCAGAGTCTACACAAAGTCACAAACAAAGTCACCAGGCTGGAGCTTGTCACCCAATAATAGACTGTCATTTATGAGTTCCCACTTTATGGCACACTGAAATGCTTTCATCTGAACCATTACTGAGCAGCCTGAGTCACGGGGATAAATCTGCCACTGTGTTCTGCATACAATGACAGATCATCTGAGGGTGAAAGAGTCTCAGCGAGAAGAGAGCAACTTCCATCCCGACCTTCTCTGCCTATGTGTATGCATGCCTGAGTAGGGTGAAACTCTATTCCCTTACAGTGTTATTTATGGGAAGCTGTTACTCCACTGCATTTTTCACTCACAATTTGACAATTCCTCTTACAATGTAGTTTCTGCAGTGAACAAAACACTTGTCTTCTGTTGAAACTGCTGTCAGTAAAGGAGAGTTAATTTTCTTCATGCTGATTCTCTATTTGGGCATCTATGTGCCAGGCATTCTGCTGGCATTTTGCATTCATTATTTCACTTATTCTTGGGCAGCCCTACAAGACGGATATCACTATCTTAGCACAGCATTATTTTTTATACCTTTAAATTGTGAAATATATATATATATATACACAATGGCAGTATATAACTTAGGTGTACAATTACATCATCATAACAAAACAATGTATTCACAATCCAGCTTAATACCTTTAGAACCTTTGTTTATTCCCCATTGACTTAATTAAACCAAGAGAAGTAACTACTTATCCTGAATTATGTATTATTAAATCTCTTTATTTTAAAATTTATATATGCATAAATACAAGGTCTCCCCAGAAGGTATTTGGCCATGTAATATAAAAAAAGAGACATTTATTGAAAAAAGGTACATAATACAAGAAACACAGGACAATGATGCCTATGACCCCTTCAAAGTAGGCACCTCGGGACCTCACACAGTTCTTTCAATTCCCATCAACTTCCTTATTATATTTTTCTGAATCCATCAATGGTCTGAAATCTTTTCTGTTTCAAAGACAAGTTTAGTTTGGGAAAAAGCCAGAAGTAGTAAGGTGCCAAATCTGGGTTGTAGCAGGGGGGCTGAGTCACCTAGGTGATTTGGTGTCACCAAAATTATGTGCGCAAGACCTGATGTGTGAGTGGTTGCCATTGTCAAGATGAAGCGGCCAATCACCAGTTGCCCATAGCTGCAGCCTTCTCAACCATACAAAAGTTTCTGTGGAGGAACATTCAAGCCTAACACAAAATTTGATACAGGTTTGTGGCTCTACTTGCTCAGTCAGTTTGAATGAAACAGCCACACAGTACACATGCTCACTCAACAGCATGTACCTCCTTCACTGACTGGTATAGTGAAGTCATTATTCACACATACACATTCCAGTCTACCCTCCTTGGCTGACAGGCCTACATGGATGTTGTGCAAATTGATCTTATTGTATCATCAATGGCTGGGTTTTTCCTGGACAGACCAATAACTATATACATAGCCATTATCTGCATTTTCAATATATAAATATAAACTTATTATATATGTTGAGGGCCCTTGTTTTTCTCAGTCAAGTTGATGACTTTGAGATTCACCCAATCTGACACTTATAGCTGCAGTCTATTCCACTATTGATGGACATGTGGGTGTTTTCCAGTATTTTACTATTGTGAACAGGTCTGGTAGGAAGATTCTCACTTTATGTCTATAGAAGCATGTGTACAAGATTGTCTCTAGAGTATTTACCAAGTAGTGAGATTGCTGGGTCATAAAACCCAGGCATAAAACATGCACGTGTCAACTATATTAAGTAAAGCCCAGTTATTTTCCAAAGCGGATGCTCAGTTTGCAATTGGACAAGCAGTTGCTAAGCAGTTAATGAGGTGCCCCTTCCTTTTTCCCCATAGTTTCCCCAATAACTGGTGTTGTCTAAACTTAGAATGCTTACCAAAACAATCGCTGCATTTTTCTCTTCAATTTCAGACAGGAAGGGAGAGAGAGGAACGTTGATTTGCTGTTCCCCTTATTTATACACTCATTGGTTGATTCATATATGTGCCTTAACTAGGGATTGAACCCGCAAACTTGGTGTATGGGGACAATGTTCCACACAGGTTAGCTACCCAGTCAGGTCATGATCACTAGTTTTAATTCACATTTCTCTGCTCTCTCACATCCATTTATTATCCTTATGTCATCTTTTCTGAAATCCCTGTTCATATACCTTTACCAATTTAGAATTTTTGTGAGCATTATTTTTGGACAAACATACATGGACACACATGCACACACACACATCTGCACCCACTCACTTATTTACTCACTCAGGTACCGTGGGAATTCTTTCCCGATTCTACCATAGTTCTTTGTGCATTTTGTTTGTGGGAAATACCTTCCATTTTGGATTAGTATCTTATTCATGGTGTCTAATGGATGAACAGAAGTTCTCATATTTACTCCATGTATCTCTGAGTTCCTTCTTTTCTACATTTTGTAAACCTTGTTTAAGAAATTGTTCTCATAATACTTTTTAAAAATGTGTATATTTTCACTTTTATACCTAAGTCAAAGATAAATCTGGAACCAATTGTTGTTTCAGTTGTGAGTTAAGTGTCCACCTGCTTTTCCTGTAAGGGTAACTTGAGTTCACATGTCCGTGTATTCGCCCACCTTTCCCCCAAGGACGTCTGACACTGCCATGCATTTGATGACCACATACACATGAGTGCAGTTCTGTTCCGTTTCAGACTTCGATTGCATTAAATATGTAGGTCAGCTTTGAAAATGTGGTCATCTCTGAACTCTTTAGTAAATTAATAAGCTCATATTTCTATTAATTTTACAGGCCTTCTTTAACGTTTTAAATAAAGTTTTGTGTTTCCAGTAAAAACCATTTTATTAGATTTGAAAAAAAAAGATGCTTTATGTATTATTTCTAGTATCTGACATCTTATAATTTTTTTGCACATTATCATAGTTAGGCTAAAAGATTTCCTAATTTATAATGACTTTCTAATCATGAGATGGTATGTGATGGCACTGGCCACGTTTTCTGGGAGTACTGTCACAACCATGCCAGTTCCTACCTTTAATCTGTTCACATGTAAATCATATTGATCAATAATCTGTTGTCAAATTAATCTAGAATTTCTAGCAAAAACCAAAATGATTCATTACACAATATTATATTATCTTTTACTATGTATTCTTGATTTTTGTTTATCTTTGTTTTTGTTTTTACCATTTTGTAGTTTTAGGAATTTAACATTTTTTTCGTTTCTTCGATTTTTTCAAAGATATGGAGTTTATTGGACTTCTCTTTCCATAAGCATTTAGAAAGAAATTCATTCTAAATCTATTTGATTATTGTTTTGAAAAATTAGAAGTTACTGATTTACATTCTCTGTAGTTAAATATCTATTTAAATTTTCTTGTTCTTTACAACTCAGTCAAATTGATTTGTTCAGGGAATTTATGAACTTAATAAGTTTGCAAAACTATTAGCATAAAAATGTTCAGTTTTAACATCTAAAAGTTAAATTTTATCTCCCACCAACTGGTACCTCAAATGCCCCAGACAAGGTCAAAACGGCACAAAGCCCAAACTAGAGAAAGAGGATTCCCAGTGTGTACAAAACAGGGAAGATCAAACCAAGTCCCCAAAAGCTAAGAAAGCAATCAAAGAATAACTGTAACCAAAGTTTGAGTTGAGACAGATGAGAGAAACAAAGTTTCATTTCAGAGAGACAAGAGCCCTGGGGGACTTTCAAACAGAACAGAGGAGAACTCCCAAATAGAAACTGACTGGCTCAGGAGGAGGAACTGGGATTAGTACTGAGAAATAAAACCAACAGACAGCTAAAGGGCAATATTGTTTCTACACAAATTTTTCTCAGCAATCATATCCAATGTCAAAAACACAGTGTTAAGAACACCCGACCACACATAAGCAACTAAGAAAGCATTTAGTACCCAAAAATCTATGTAACTAGACCAAAAAGAGTATTCTACCCAAACCCCATGCCAGGTAACTAGGACTTTTTCATCATAAAGCCTTGATACCTACCAAATGACTTCTATGGAATCCCAGACTTGTTCAAAGAACCCAGAGGGTGGGGCAGAGGGCCTTTAATCATGCACACCAGGGACTCGCCCTGTCTCAGGCTCATCAGCTCACCGGTGACTCATTCCCTTTCACCAGCTAAGAGTTTCAGGCAGCTGAGGCCCCTGAGTGGGAGAACAGAGAGCATCTTGGCACCTGTTGGGAAATTCCCACAACCCCTGCAATGAGGTCAGCCCTGTCATAAGCAGCTGTGACTCCAGCCTGGGCCTTCTGGGTCTTACCAGGGTCCACGTTGTCCCCGGTGGGGTCACCAGAAGCTGTAACTGAACACACATCCATCTGCTTGCTGCAACAAAAGCCAAACTCATGGGGCAGGTGCTGGTGAGAAGAAAAGTGTTTCATCAGCAGGTGCTGGTGCCTTGAGAAGCTGGAGGATCCTCATCTCAAAGCCCATTTCAACATCTAAGTGCAGACAGAGGTTTTTATGGAGGGAGAGGGAGAGCAGGACAAAGAGATCAAAGGATGGGGGTTGAAGAATTTCCTATGTGCAGACCAGCACAGTATCTTCTGGTAAGGACCTCAGTACTGGACAAGCAATGGCATGGTGTGCATCATCCTTATTTCCCTTCATCCTGGTGTTATGTTACTCTGGTTTTATGTCTGAAGGTCATCAAATCTCCCCAACCTGGGATGACTGAAGGTTGGAGTCTGTATCTTTTGAAGTTAGTTTCTAGAATTTTTATGTAAGCATGCTGTTTATTGATAAGCTGCATATTAATCAGAGTCAACATTTGCAAAAATGCCAAAAGAATGGTGGGGAGGATTACAATTCCGCCCTGTTACAATGACTATCCTTCCTGACCTGGCGATATCGAGGGAGAAAGAGATTGAAGATACACAGGCCAGTTTTCTTATTTCTGCTATCTCAAAACCAAACCACAAGGTGAGATTTGGAATTCTAGGGGAAGCCACAAATGAACAAAGAATCCTGACACTGTATGATCAGGAGTCTGAGTAACAGGACGTCCTGGGGCGTGGATTCAGTGTAGAGAGCTGCAATGTTTGGTGATGGGAAAGAAAGCCAGATGGACTTGGAGCAGAACTATGGCATCCACTTGACCTGCACATTTAGTGGGTCTAGCATTTTCTTTATTTTATCTTTGGGGGCAAAATGCCAGAAAACACCCATGAATGGCAGAGGTTAAAACAATCAGTACAAAAGAGTTACTATGGATGGAAACTTTGATCTAACACGAGTCATGGATTTTAGTGATCGGATAGCCAGGTTGTACTAATTATGCTGAACAGATGTCCAATCAAGGGCAGATAAGCACCGATCTATGCCTGAAAGCAGGGGGAATTTGGTTGTTGCTGATAAAATCTGCGGCATCCTGCCTTCTAGCCATGATACAAGGTTACATCAACCACAGAGCCCCCATCCCACTTACACTTGGAGCATTACGTGAAAACAAAATTAAAGGCTGAGCATTAATACAGAGCATGTGTATCTAATGAGAATGGCAAGGCTTTATTGAGCTAAAACTGTCAATGTGAAAGACAGGTTAATGGTCCCCCAAAGATGTATATGCCCCCAATTTATAGAACGGGGGAAAATGTAACACTACTCAGCAAAGAGGGATTACAGTTGCAGGTAAATGAACGTTACTAATCATGCGACTTTAAAATAGAGACTGTTGAATGATGCAGGTGAGCATCATGTAATCACAAGGATCCTTAAAGGTGTAAGATGAGCCAGACAGTGGAGCAATATGAACTGAAAAGAACGCAACCCACCATAAAATGTCTCTCCCTTAGAACCTCCAGAAAAAGTCACAGCCCTACCGACATCTTGGTTTTAGCCCGAGAAAAATGTCCAACAAAAAGACCACAAGAAAGTAAATTTGTGTGGTTTTAATCCAACGGTGTGTGGTAATTTGTTACAGCAGCAATACAAGGGGGCACCCCCAAAGTGAAATGTATTTATTTTTACACATTTAAACGCCAGTTACCTTCCAAGTACTCTTTCATTTGATGCAATACACCTATCGATACATTTCCCCACTATTCAAAAAAGTTTATGAACTCATCAATTTTGATGCCTTTTATTGCTTGTTACTTTTTGTTTGTTTGTTTTACCACTTCTACATACGCAAAATGTTTTTATTTTGAGGACATTTTTCATCCAGAAAAACAAAAAAAAGTCACTTGGTTTAATATCTGGTGAATAGAAAGTGTGGGGCATGGAAGTCAGGTTGTTTTGGGCCAAAAAACGCTGAACACTCAGTGTGGTGTGGGCAGGTGTGTTTGTCAATCACCCATCATGAAATGGACAAACCCTCTTAAGCAGTCTTCAAAACAATTTCACTGAAGCCGAATGCAGCCTCTCATAACAACGCCAGCTGGTACACTGATACGGATGGATTCCTAGAACACTCACCTAGCAAGGGAAGCCTGTACTGCAAGAGGCTGGCCCTTCAGAAGATAACTCCAGTTTTTTGTGGTGCCCCCTCATAAAAACTAATACGATGAAGTTAATGCAAAATTTTGCTGTATAGTTTTCTTTCTTGCTTCTATTTCTCTGCATTCAATGGTGGAGGACTTATGGTAACCAAGTCACTCAATTATAAAGCAGGAAAAAGAAATACAGTGTGTGTGTTCCAGCAACTCTGCCAGGGAATTCTCAAAAATGGAGAGAAGGACACATTTATTTAATTTTTTCAGATAAATCTTTTTCAAGTGCCTAATGGAACTAATGGTTTATCTTACAAGTTTAAAAGTATTTTTAATATGTCCTCTTCAAAGTCTATACTCTGAATAAGTTCTACTAGTCCTATTATCTTTACCACCAGGATTTTTTTTTTGAAAGCTGAAGATCAATTTTTTATTGATCTATTTTATATCCAACTCATTGCTGAAATTCATCTCTGGTACTGAGCAAACTGTACTCTCTTCCCACCTGTATTGGCACCTATGCGTAGTCCTAATCTTTGTTAATGTCTTTATTGTCTATCTGTCCTTCTAATTTATATTCTTTCCTGATACCTTTCCTTTTCCATGTCCATCTGGTATGCAAACCTCTTAAACCCGGCTTTATTCTTCCAACATCTTTGCCACAATTTTAAATTATCCTCATCATTTCTATTGTAGTAACCTCATAGTCGATATCTCTGTTATCATTCTATTTCCCACCCGGACATCTCTGTGCTCCCAAGGGGCTTCCCTTTCAAAGTCCTATTTTTGACATTAATTTGTGGGAAGGCATCATTGAACTTCTGCTCCCTCCTGACCAAGCCACCGTCACCCCTTCTCTACAAATCACAGGATTGTTATCTACTCATGCTTTATGCATCTTGCTGTGATGTCTAATAGAGCATAGAGAAACTTCCTGTGCCAAATATGTGTAAATGAATAGAAGGCAAATAGCTGAAGCCAGCAGTTTTCATGGTAATGGATCAGAGAGATAATACAGTCTTTGCAGGTAGTCCACTGAGAAGGTAAAAGAGGAATCTCTTTCTTTTTATCTCCTGCAGCTGAAATTGCTTTCATTAACATCAGTCTTCTAGGTGATTATATCCAAACCTTACTGACACATTCAAATTTGCTCTATGCGTTAAAGCAGCAAGTTTCACGCTCTTTCATCTCATGGCACACACAAACTAATTATTAAAATTCTGTGGCACACACAGAAAAAGTACATTGTATTTTTTGCCAAACTGGAATTAAAAAATAGACATAATTATGAATAATTCACAATGGACAACTATTGTGTCGGCAGTTGTCATTTTTTAAACTAGACAATCTAAGGAGAAAAAAAAGTCAGTGTCCCTGACTGAATTAATCAGGTACTTCAGGGTTTAAAACTTCTTGGAGCACACTGGTTATAATTGCTGCATTAAAGGGCTGATACTATAATGGGGAATGAATTTACTTATATTAAGTTACTCATATTAATCTTAGTAACAATCTTAACCCAGCTTGTTACTCTAACCTGATTTTTCTCTCAAAGCTAGAATTTATATGTTAAAAGTGTCTTTCCACCCTGGCTGGCGTCGCTCAGTGGATTGAGCTTGGGCTGGGAACCAAAGTGTCGCAGGTTCGATTCCCAGCCAGGGTACATGCCTGGGTTGCAGGCCATAACCCCCAGCAACCACACATTGATGTTTCTCTCTCTATCTCCCTCCCTTCCCTCTCTAAAAAAATAAATAAATAAAATCTTTTTTTTAAAAAGTGTCTTCCGTACGTATACTTTACTAGAATCAACAGGTTTAGGTCCTGTATAAACCACAAAAGAGTCTGACCCCGCTACCCCAAGGATACTGACCCTAAAGACCCATATCAGGACCAGCAAAGACCCTGCCTGTGTATCCATAGCATCTCTCTCTCTCTCTGTCTCTCTCTCTGTCTCTCTCTGTCTCTCTCTCTCTCTCCAGGAATAAACATAGCAACTTCATTTATAATAGCCCCAAATTGAAAGCAACCTAAGTGTCCTACAATAGTTGAATGAATGAATAATATGCCAAGATTACTGGAATACTAGTCAACTTTATTTAGGTATTGTGGACTTACAATAAACTGCATGTATTCAGTGTGTAAAACTTGATAGATTTTTGACATATGGCTATGCATGTAAACAGTGAAGATGATGGACGAATATATTACTTCCCAACATTTCCTCATGCTTCTTTGTAATCCATCCCTCCTTCCTCTCCACAATCCCTGACCCTACTCCCCTGCTGGTCTATTTTGTGTTACTATAAATTAGTTTGCAATTTCTAGCATTTTATATAAATTAATCATTCAGTGCATATGTATTCTTTTTTGACCTGCTTATGCGCACTTGTTCATATGACATGAATCGACAGCTCATGACTTCTTATCCCTGATCTCTTTGTTCTGCTTTTCCTCTCCTCCCTTCTCATAAAAACATCTGCCTGCACTAAGAGGTTAAGTTTTAATCATAATTTAGTATCTCTTAGCTAGTATGTATTCTGTAACAAATCAAAATGTTTCATCAACCATGTGCTCCAGTTCTCATTTCACTTGCAAAATATACTGGCGCCAGCCATGAACAACGAGTGTTCAGGGAAGGGAAAACGCTAATGCAAATAGAAAGATAACACTGAAGAAGGGAGTGAGTTTAGGAAGAAGCTGCTTTATTCCCCTTTCAGTGTCTCCTCTGAAGAGAAAAGGTATGTCCATGCCCACCTTGGAATTTTCCCCTCCCAAATTCCCACCAACACCCTATAGGAATTATTGGCTTGACCAGAGATGTTAAGGTGGGTTTTAAAGACAAGAGTCCACCCATCTTCTGGAGATGCCAGCACTGTAATAATTTCTCTCCTTCTTACCTGCACCTGTCTCATGAGTTTGGCTTCCAAGGTGGCAGGCTGCCAAACCTTCGTTCAATTACAATATAATTATTTTAAGAGGCTGCTGCTAAATAACCTGTAAGATTAAAACTAGTATTTAAAAGAATGCGTGCTCTGTCCAGTGACCTTTCCAACTTTCTACTGTTTAATGGATAATGTTTAGCATTTTCACTAAAAGCATTTATTTCATTTTATCTGTAAATACAGATGGTGGTATGGTCTATTAATCATAAAACAAAATCATTCTTAAACTGATGTTAACTACCTTTAAAAGGATTTTCCCTGTAGTAAATATTAGGTAGGCCAAAAAGTTTGTTTAGTGTTTCTTCCATAAAACAAAAGACATGTTTTCATTTTCATCAAAAACTTTATGGATTTGTGTATTTTGAGTAAGTCAGCTATCTCCTGCATGGGAGAACGCTGATTGTTCTCAATTCACGTCTCAATTTGATCACTATCAACTTCAGCTGGTCTACCCAGCCCACAGAGCATCATCTAGCAAGTAATCTCCAGCATGAAAATTCACAAACCACTTCTGACACATTTGATCAGTCATAGCACCTTCCCTATACACTGCACAAATATTGTTGTGTGTGAGTGTTTCAGTCGCATTTTTACCTTTCTTGAAATAAAAAAGCATAATATGCCAAAATGTTGCTTATCTTCTTCTATCTTCAACATTAAAATGGCTACATAAAATTTCACCAATTTGGTAAATTTTTTAAGTGCCCACTGATATGGTGGCTGGCACAATACTATGTCACATTATTATTTTAAATGAAATTGACAACTAAGCACTACTACAGTCACCTGGTGGAAAAAACAAACGAACCTTTTGGCTACCCTGATACAATTTAAATAGTGACAATAAAGCAGTTAACCATGCATTTCTGTTCTTAATCATGTTCGATACCTGGTTATTCTTAACGGGGAATGTTTTTCTTCTCCAAAGTTTACTTTTTAATCATTTCCTGTTATTACTGTTTGTTTCATGTTTGATTAACCTAGTTTATTAGAAATTATGCCCTGCTGCTTTACAAGGACATGGGTCAATCTGACAATCACCCAAGCATTGTGTGGACCCCTTTTTATTTTCGCTCAGCTCTTTGTGAGGGCTCCAAAGATAAGAGTGTCATAAAACTGCCAGCTTCTTATCATAAAAACCTTTGCTTTTATCAACTATAGTGTTCCAAGAAGCACTGTACTATCTCTCATATTACTTTATAACCACCAACATTAATATGATATAATGTTAAAAAGCACATGCTGGTGATTAAAAAAAAAGCTGAGGTTTATTGTGGATATGTAAGCTTCCTAAGTCACTCTGCTTATGCTCCCTTAAACACGGGAAAAGGAAACATCTTTTTACTTGGGGAATTTTGAGACCCCACTCTTGCATAAGATGATCGTGATGAAAACAGAAATGCCATTTACCTCTATGCTTATGTTAGATGGTGTTGTTATATATCACGGAAATCAACTAGTCTGGGGTGGAAATAGACACTTACTTAGAAGGTGTCTGTGCATTGACGAAGCTTAATGTGATTGAGTGTCCACAGAAAAAGCTAAGAAAACAGTGAAATCAAAAGGACATGGTTTTGAAATTCTAAGGTTTTTTTTCATCTGATAGCTATGGTTGCAGGTTTTATTTATTTATTTTTAGAGAGAGGGAAGGGAGAGAGAAAGAGAGGGAAAGACCAATGTGTGGTTGCCTCTTACATGCTCCCCACTAGGGATCTGGCCTGCAACCCAGGCACGTGCCCTGACTGGGAATCAAACCAGTGATGCCCTGGTTCTCAAGCCAGCACTCAATACACTGAGCCACACCAGCCAGGGTCTGGTTGCAGTTTTAGAAACTGGTTATCACTATTGCTGTTTTAATTTTAAACAATTATTATCTGTTGATTGATAAGTAAAATAAAATAACAAAACATTTATTTAGCCCTATTTGAGCCAATTCCTCTCAAATGTTAGGTCTTTCAGTTACAGACAAAAATGTGGAGATTTACAAACTTTAATGATTCACCTGTCTCCAAACCCAATAAGCAACAGAATGGGTCTTGAGGACTTGCTTTCTTAACTACTGATTTGGCCCAAAAGATTGTTTGGACTTTTTCATAAGATGGGTCTAGTAATGCTTAGTTGTCTTTAAATTTATTCAAAACAATTTTGTTTGACTGCATAGCGACAGCTGTCATATCAGCATGCATTAAACAAAAACTTACCACATTGATGAATTTTTGTGTAGCCATTGTAATATTGAAGATGGAAGGACATAAGCAACACTTTTGGCATATCATGTTTTATTATTTCAAGAAAGGTAAAATTGCAACTGAAATGCAAAAAAAAATTTGTGCAGTGTATGGATGTGCTGTTACTGATCAAATATGTCAAAAGTGGTTTGCAAATTCTTGTGCTGGATATTTCTCATTGGACGATGCTCTAAGGCTGGTCAAGTAGACCAGTTGAAGTTGGTAGAGATCAAATTGAGAGAGCAATTGAGAACAATCAACATTCTATCATGCAAGAGATAGCTGACTGAAAATATCCAAATCAATAAAATGATTAAAATGAAAAAAATGTATCTTTTATTTTATGAAAAAATCTAATTGAACTTTTTGGCCAATACAATATAAATCAGTTATCTTTTTTCTATATAACATAATGCATTAGTTTGATAGGACTGCCATAACCATACATATTGCAAAAAACTAAATATCCTAAAATAGTTTTGATTCATGAAATAACATGGTTATATTTTAATAGCTTAAAACTAAGTTTTATAATGCAAATGTATAAATTTAATTGTCAAATTGGAAGGTATTTTTGTTGTCCTCTGATGTAACAAATGGAAGTTTTATATAAGGAGTGATAACTTTATAATAATGGCAAATGAGTAAAATATTCCCCCATTACCATTGTTATGACAAAAGTAAACTGTATAAAAGACAGTTTATGAAAAACCACAAAATGTGGGGTTTATTATCACAGTAATATAAAATTATCTTCTACAATGAACTTAGCCAAATAATTTTTCAAGGTGAACAAATATAAGCAAAGCAAATAAAAGTAATATTTTCACATACTTGTATAATTATGATTGTAAAGATCACCTAAATTATTTCCTAAGCATCAGATTTCCAGGTACTTCCTTTAAAAGTTCTAATGTAGAAGATATATGTATAACACCTGTAACTTCGGATAACCATATACCATGTGGTTATTATCAGGGAAGTTTGGAAAACACAAATTTCAAAACCACTTATAAACATAAAAATGAAACTTTTATATATTTTTCATTTTTTATTGTTGTTCAAGTACAGTTGTCTCCATTTGACTGCCACCACTTTCCCCTGCCCCACCCACCCCCACCTCCCACCCTCAATCCTACCCCCCTTTGGCTTTGCCCATGGGTCCTTTATACATATTCCTTGACAAGAAACTGAACCAACATTGAGAGAAGTGTGGTTGTGCAAAAAAAAATCTTGAATGTGTTCATATCAAATATAATTAAAATTAGCAGGGAAATTAAAAAAAAAAAAAAGCTCTCTCATACAATGGAAAATCACAAGATCTCCTAAAGAGTGATGGCCTCTGGGACTGAGTTAGTAGTTTAACATCTGACTGTTCCTTTCCATCTCACGTATGCAGTGAGCGTGTAAAGCGTGCTGAACACCAAAACTCAAATACTGTCCCCTCCTCCCATCAGTGGTCTTTGGCAGTGCTTTGTAGATAATTTAGGAACTGGCAGCTTTTCCAGGTATAGATGCAAAAGGTGTGAGTAATAGCTGTAATGTTTGTGCATATAATTTTACTTTAATTGATATCATAATTACTGCAGGACTAATGCATTTGAATTTATTGAGGAATCTCTATATAGAGTACAAACCGATCCTCCAAAATTGAGATCATGGGTCAAACCCAAGGGGTAGTGCAGCTCTTTCCACTTATCAATAATAGACTTGACATTCTGGTCTCCAATTAGAAACAATGTGAGTGTTGAGGAGGAAAGAGAAATTTCTCTGCCGTCTTTCTAGGTTCTTCTGGCTGGTCTAAGAATTAAATTGACATGTGACAGAGTAACAAGAAAAAAACCTGTAATTTCATACTTACAGAGCCTGCATGAGAATATAAGGTCCATGGCAAGCAATCAAGGCATGTATGTCATTCTGAGTTAAGGAAAAGGGGCTGGGGGTCTAGGACCTTAAAGTGGAGGAAACAATTTACAGAAAGGTAGAGAAGCAAATGTTTAGCAAACAAATGCTTGCTGGGCTGTGCAGAGACAAAGAGAGACAGAGAGGGAGGTAAACTGATTGACCTTGCTAAGCTCCCACAGTTTACTACACCCAGCTCATGTTCTTTGTAGTTACCTCTGGCAATAGTTCCCTTTCTGGACCAAGCCCTCTACCTAAACTCTTTTAGGCAGTGAAGGAGAAAATAAAAGCTCTTCCAGGGTCTTTTGGGCCTCAGTTGTCTTCAGCTCAAAATAATCTCCATGCTAAAGTAGCACAATTTGGAAAAACTTGTTCTGAATCCCTCCGTGAGCTACTCTCTCGAAATTGGTGGTTTCCATATTTCTTGGAGGCTAGTTTCACTGTGGCGGTAGGAAGATGTTGACAGACGTGTGGAGATGTGCTGAAGCCTGGAAATAAAGAGAGCAAAGTTGTACCACTCCGGAAGCTTCAGGCAGTTAATCATATTCTTTTTCCCTGGATGTTCAAAGCTGAAAATAGCATTGCAGGAACAAATCAAGATATATGCGTGACACTTTAAAAAAATGATAAAGGTATTTTACCATTAGACTGAACATTTTGTAGCAAAATTCATGAAATATTAAAATATTTAAATGAATACTGAAGAAAAATTATCTTGGCATCAGTGAAAAGGTTCATAAAATCATGTAACATAGACATGCAAGAAACAAATACACTATTTTTCATGATCTCCACACACTTAAATTTAAAATTTTGATTAACGAACTGAACTCTTAAACATTTATTCTATTAATATTTATAGTGCCTTTGTCGCTTCCTTTCATGTTTATTACAAAAATTATTTGTTAAAAATTATACAACTCTAAAACTTATTAACTTATTCTCCTTAATAACAGCAAATGTTTATTGGATGTAAAAGCCATCAATCTAAAGCATTTTCTAGTAATTTAGTTCTTTCTGTTTTATATAGATACTTACAAATGATGAAACTGACGCACAGAGAATGTGAGTGTTTTTCTTAAGGTCACAAGCACAACACGCTCATGTACATACATCATACAGATTTTGGAAAGCAAGCCCACACATTTTCAGGCAAGGAGAGCCCCCCCAGATGATCTTAATCTTGATGCTTCTTAACGTGAATCCATCTCATTATGGGCCGTGACAAAACAAGACGGCTGAGAGGTTATGTGTAATTATGAGTGGGCTAGCTGCAGCTTTGTAACTTTTCCTCAAAAAGGAACAGTATATGTAATAGTATAGATAGTAAGACAATAGAAGAACGTAAAGGAGAGAGTGTTACAGATTTAATCAAACATCACCTGAAAATTATGTTGAAATATAAATCGCTTGCCACACAACACAGGACATATTCTTAGTGCCCCTGAAAGGATATTCCCTACTCTATATGGAATCCATCAGTGAGGCTGTTACTCCTCTGGCTTTTTTTTCTTTCTAGATTTAACCAAAGCAGAGCAACAGACAGCCATTCGAGGGAATGACAATGATAGTGTGGATATTTATCTCCTTGACTTGCTACCTATGGGGTTACAGTTACAGGCCAATTACTGCCCCGATCCAAAACATAGCTGCTGTCAACGACTCGTCCTGATGCAGTTTATCAGTGTGTTCCAGCCTGGCTCCCCTAAGTGTTTCCTGAGAGCTAGAAGTGTTAGCAGAGGCCTGCTTTTGCTAGCGTTTGCTAGCCCCAAGCCACTGCGTTCTCCTTTGTACTTTGTGCACCCTGACTGATTGTATCTCTTCAGTTCTCCCTCCAGTAAACCCTCCCCAAACAGCAAGATCGGTGTGTGCAGGGACCCGGACTGATAGCCATGAGATGATTGAAAGTAACTGAATTATGAAATCAGTTTTGTTTTCTTTAACCTTATTTTTAAAGCAGTCCCTGCTCTGGTCCAATATGATCCAAAACTGTACATTTTTATTTATTCTGATATGTGACTGATCAGAGTATTATTCAGTGAATAGTCACTCTTCTTCCCTTCCACACACACACACAATATGCACATATATAGTACATATATACACACATATGTATATATAAAAACTATTACATCATTAAATTATATCACCTTTGCAAATTCTCAATTTTTCTTAATAGAGTTCATGTATTCTAAACTACAGTATAAATCATGCAGTCAGCTTTGAAATGTCTAATAGGTATACAGAGCAATCCTGATCTCTAATTATTTGTACTCTCTTCACTCTGGCCCTGGATTTTAGTGGAAGATGGTAGCCTCACTTGTCTAAAATTAATATCTATTCATTTTATGGTTCTTAGCCTTTTCTTTGTGTTTCTTTACAAATCTTACATAAATTTTCTCAAGTATTCATTAAATGCTACTGTGCTAGACAATGACAATATAAAACTTTACAACATAGAAATGGTAGATATGGTCTTTCCATAATTCAGTTTACATTCAAGTAGTATAAACCAACTTGAATACATAATGCAATCTTTTGATCAATCACATCTAGGAAAATGACTAGAAACACTAAGAATATTTTTCTGCAAGCTCATTTTTCACATTTCTTTCTTCATACTCATTGTATGTATGATTTCATTTATTCATCATACAAATATGTTCATGTCTTTTTTTGTCATAAGCAAAGCGTCCATTTACCTCAAAGGAAAAATAAATTACACTTTCTAGCTACTTCCTTCTCACTGTGACTCCCTTCAAACTACCCTTCAGCCTTGCTGATTTTTTGGATCAACCTTCAATCCCTATTTCACTGGGCCTCTCTGTCCCCAGCACCCCCTGGAAACTACTCTTATTAAAGCAACCAGTGTCCAATAATGTTTCTCAGTCTGGGAACACTGCAATTTTTAAGACTTAGACTACATGTAAAACCCAGCAAATTAGCTATCATTCTATCCTCTTGTTTCTGACTCAAGAAATCTCAATAGAATCAAAGTACATGACAGAAAAGTGAAATAAAGATAACTCAAATCATCTCAGAATTACATTAAAAAATTAAATTACCCATAAAACTGTAGTAGAAAAGCAATGGCTTAAAGATAAAAAAATGTGTTACCCTTAGCCAAATATTCAAAACCCTTTATGGAATGATATAAATCTTCTTTTTGAGTTCTACTTTAGCTATCACGATAATTTAAGGCATTTGACCATTAACTCCTAGAAATAATTGTTCATGGTGTGTGTGAGTGCATACCAAATAGCTTTTAAATTTTACTAGTGAATAGGTGCATAAACTTTAATTTTACATCCCATGATGACATAACTACTGTTACATTTTGCCAAAAATTTACTAAGCATGGTCCAGTCAGGGTTTTTAGCTGAGAATGAAGATAAAATATGTGTAAATCACTTCTATCACAACATAAGCAATGATAAGCTGTCAAAATGATTTTCTTTCACATAATGATTATTTTTTAGTAATAATTGTTAATAATGTTTTGAAATGCCCCAAAGTAATACTTTGCTTTTAGAAGCATTTTGTGGCTTTTATTTCCCTGATAGCATTTTGCCCTCATTTAGGCTTTGGATCTTAGTGCTCCAGGGAAGGTTATGCTAGCAGTACTTCAAAAGGAGAGGAATTAAGCATCTTTAGAGTGGGGAGTGAAACTGAGAATTGAGAGGAAGGTAAATCCTACTTCTTTTTCTTGAGGTGACTAATGCCCATATACTGAGGATGCGTCTCTGGGGGAAGAAGTAGTCACATAAAGATACATCATGTATACTAAGGTGGAATCTCAAAGAACAGTGGACACTTTCCTTTGATGCACATGAAAGAAACAATGAACCAGTATGTGTATGTTAGGTTAAAAAAAAAACAAACTAAAAAGCGTGGATAGTGTGTATAGAGGCAAATCACTTGCTGTGGCTGTTTGTCATGTTTAGAAAGTGTCTAGTGTGTTCAGAAAAAAGAAGCAATCAGAGATAACTCCCTCCTCCCATACACACACAGAAAACTTACCTTCTTTTGTCACATGATTTAAAAAGAATCTAGCATCTCCACATAAACCCAGTGTGTGATGTGTCAGGTATCTGAATTTGAGGTCAGCAACCTGGTAGCACAAATGTAGGAAAGGGTAAGATAAACTATTCAAATAAATTGCAAGTAGAAACCCTAAATCAAAGGCCAGTGTGAAGAATCAAGTTACCTATAGTGCTAATGGGATCTGAGGTCAGGAAAAGTCTTTAAGAAGGAAACCACTAGAATCTGACCTAATAAGATAGCTTGCCATGAGGAGCATCAGCTCTGAAAACTTTAGAAGTTCATTTATTAGGTATAGGGGCTGACTTCTAAAGGTAATTTCACAAAATATTACTAGTGTATAGTGAGCACAAAAGGCGAATACATCTAAGAGGAACCCAGGACCAGTGCTATGAGAATAGCAATTACCCTTGTATCTTTGGAATAAAAAAGGACATGGAGACCATATGGAAGAGATGAAAGGTCTTTTTACACAGATAGATTAGATTTTAGGTTGATTAAAATGGTAATATTCAAAAAACTGTATTGTGTGATTCCAGCTGGATGAAAGTAAGTTAACTTTGTCTCTTTCAATTGGTGTTTGTCACCAGTGGGGATAAACTCAAAAGGAAAATTAACTTAGTTTTAGATAAACAAATGAGCTACAGTCATGTGTATTTTCACAATCTAGTTCATAAATCTCTTCCTTGGTCTTAAACTGTGCTTATACTATATATATGCACATCTGGTTAAATTTTACCGATTTTCTATAAACTACCAGTGTTAGTAAGATGGACTGTACAGCAGGATTAAAAAAACTTGCATAATGTTACATAGTTAGGCATATTTATATCATGGCATATTGATAAATTTGACAAATCATCTGCTAACTAAAAAATATTAATAAGACAGATCAAACAAATTCCAAGAATTAAAGACAGAGCATCACTACTAATGTTACAGAATTGGAAGAATTTTGTGAATAATATTTTGATGATGTTTGACAAGGCCTGTATTTAAAAAATAATGCAAACTACAAAACTGAGTGAAGGAAGAGAGAACTTAAATAAACCTATTCAAAGTAAAAAAAAAGTAATACTTTATTTGGACAAAAGACTGTAACCTGAAGGTTTTATTTTGTTGTGTTTGTTATTGAGTTCTACCAAAAACATGTAGATGTGATACCAATCCTTCACAAATTCTTTCAGAAAATAGGAGATGTTTTCCAGTTTATTCATTAAAGCCAGTCTTAATCTGATACAAAAGCTAAAAAAAGATATTATGAAAATTGTTGATTAGCACCTCTTACGAGTATGAACACAAGTATTCTCAAAAGAGTAAGAAGAAAGCATTCAGCAATACATAAAAAGTTAAACTGCATGGTGAAACAAGGTTTATCCCAAGAATGAAAATTTGGTTTAACATCTGAAAATCAGTTAATGTAATATTTCATCTTAGTAAAATAAAAAAGAAAAACAGCACATGATCATTTCCACAGCAATCATTGACAAATTCCACATTGATTAGTCATAAACATTCTTACCAAATGAAAACTATAAATCAATTTCTTCAAACTAATAAGTGTAACCTATGAGAAGCCTATAGTTTACATCTAATTTAATGGAAAACCTTGAATGTTTTGCCATTAAGATTCTACTCTACTATTTCTACTCTACATTGCCCCAGAATTTTGAACAATGAAATTAAGGAAAAATTACAAAAA
This sequence comes from Phyllostomus discolor, assembly GCF_004126475.2. Taxonomy (NCBI): domain Eukaryota; kingdom Metazoa; phylum Chordata; class Mammalia; order Chiroptera; family Phyllostomidae; genus Phyllostomus; species Phyllostomus discolor. The sequence goes on along the minus strand of NC_040905.2, from coordinate 15,516,835 downwards.
TAAAAGTTAAGAAAAACATTAATGTCATCTTTTTAAAAAACCAAGAAGTAGTCTTATAGTTGCATATTTAATGATTGTTAATGTAGAAAATTCAAAATAATTTTGCAATACAACTAAGAATTGATAAAAATTTTGAGGAACATTTTATGTTATAGAATCAATATAAAAATATATTTCTATATACTAGTGAAAAAATCTTAGGGAATTTTAAAATGCTTCATTAACAGTAACATATAGAGAATAAATGCTTTATTAATAGTAACATAGAGAGACTATAAAAGAACTTTCTGCATACATGCTATTCAGTTCAGTCCTATCAATTGCATACCTCCTTTACATACAGCAGTAGTTTTTGAAGCTGTAAAATACATACCTTCATGGGTAACCTAATCAACCTAGTTAGTAGGAGCCCAAGTTTCTATGGTAGTGGGGTGTGCAATGGTTATAATTGGCCTTGTTTTGCTATCTGGTAATAGCAGATTGCATGCAGCCATCTGTTAACATTATGAGAAAATGTTCAAGTTTATATTCCTTTCCATTATTCTAGGGCAGAGCTCAGTTTTTGCAAAGGAAGGGATAATATCTTTTAACATTAATGAAATTGATCCTTTGTTTCTAAGTATGAAAAGATAATCAAGATTAGGAGGATTTAGGACCACCAGAATAAAGGGAAGAATGAAGGTAATAAAAACAACCAATCAAAAATATTGACCCTAAAAGAACCAATTAATTCATACAAGAAAAGGGAATTGAAAAACACTATGATTACATATTGTATATTATAGTTTTAATCCAGTTCAATAAAAGTTATATTTGTGAAAACATTGTTATACAATTGCTCTGCTCATTCAACTTAGGCATCTGCAGTCCATGATTACCATTTACTCTGAGAGTGTTATTTACGTGGACCTGCAGCCTCACATGTAACATATGTGCTAGCACACATACATAATTCATACAAACCCACACTGTTAGAAGACAATGAAAGAGAAGTATAATCACTTTCGTCTTTCCGAATTGTGAATATTGGTTGAAATTCACAATTGACATATATTTAATGTGTATATAGAGAAATTAGTTATTCCTGGTAAGAGATGCAACTCTAACCAGAAATTAATTTTTTTTTTCCAATTGTTGCTAACGTTGAAGCTCATGACATGCTATTTATTGATTGACCCCTCAGGTACATTATGCCAAGTGGTGACCAAATTGACTTTTTCATACTTAGTTGAAGTATTTTAGAGGGGTATTTTATAACCTAATTTACTCTGAAATACATACTTGAAACAAAAATCCAGAAGTTGTACCAAGGGCATTTTTTTTAGAGAGAAGAAGCAAGAGAGGAAGGGAGAGAGAGAAATATCAAAACATGGATGTGAGGGAGAAATGTCTACTGGTTGCCTCCCATATGCACCCAGACCAGGGACTGAACCCAGAACCCAGGTATGTGCTGTGACTGGGACTCAAACCTGCAACCTTTTGGGTATGGGATAATACACCAACCAACTGAGCCACATGCCAGGGCTACCCAGGGCAACTCAGGGCATCTTAACAAAAATTAAACTAACACAACAAATTATTTTTAAATAAGAGCCAACAAAGACAGAAAATATCAATACAATATAAGCATTCTTAATACTTATGAGTTATAGAAGTACTATATTAGGAACCCAAAAAATTAAAACCTATGCTATAAGAAATATTTATCTCTAATGAGAAAATTTTTTACTTCCAGTGGAAAGAGCACTTTAAAGAAAGAAAAGTTGATTAAGACATAAAAACTCTAAAATACATAGAGCTAATTATTTGACCTCTGAAGGAAAATAAAAATTCAAGATATCTCAGCAGAAAAAAAAAAACCCTCACACACTGGACTTGGGTTTTTCATATGTCAGTCAATGCACACACACACACACACACACACACACACGCAAAATGAAACCTGTTCTACAACTGTTGAAAGAATGACTGTATTGACTAAGAAATATACAAAGGTGGGTAAAAGTAGGTTTACAGTTTTCATATGGAATATAATACCATAATTAGCAAATAATAATATAAGAACAAACTCTATGTTCTGCATACTCACAACTTTTGCCTGCTCCTGTATAAATTATTTTTGTTCAAGTACTAAGGCAATGTATAGAAATTCTAAAATGCAGAAAGTAAGTACATGTATTATTCTTCTTACCAAACTGAAGACAATTTAAGATCAAATGAGCTTTGGAATGTAAACTTTGATTAAAATCATGGTACTGGCACATATATTCATTTATAGTTACAGTTATAAAATTGTTATCAAAGATATATTTTAAAAGTAGAAGTACATATAGGCATACCATATAAAAGCACATAAAATAAAACTAACAGATTTGTAAATGAGATCATTTGTAATGCATGATTTATATTTCTAATGACTTTATTTTTCATATTTAAGAGTTAAATACCTGTTTAGAATTTAAATATATAATTCAAAGACATCATAATAGTAAACCCAATTATTTTCCATTACAATTTGATGTTGTAGGAGAAAATAATTATGGATAAAGATAAAAACTACTTAGATTTTTCTTTTGTTTTGTTTTAGTTCAGTTTCTTTTGCAGTTAAATTCTGCTCCTTTGAATTATATCAGATATGGATAACTCTTGGGAACTCTATTGGCCTACTCATACTTTTAAAAAGGTTTAACATTACTAGGTTTATCTTCTAGGACCCTGTGGAATTTGGTCTATGAAAGAGGTAACCCTGCTTTTGTCTGCTCTGTTAATTACACTAGTTTGTATTACAGTACTGCCACTTTTCAAACTGGAATATTTTAGACATATTGACCCTGGAATACAGAGATATGAGCTCTGAGCTTCCTTCTTTCTTCTGGGAAAGGCATCTATCATCAATAAAATTTAACTACTTTGTTCAAAGGCTATAAATGTACACTTCTACTGTGGTCTGCTGATAGATAAAATAATTTTCTCTGTTTAAAAAACTACTTCTGTAGGATTTTAAATTTTATTTCAAGACATTTTTTAGTTCAGGTTTTTGGTCAAGGTTTTAGAAGACATTATTTTAGGCACATTGTTATTATTTACTAACTTTATAATAAGAAAAATGTCAGTTGCCTTTCTGAATCTCAGGTGTGTTTCTAATAAGTAAGATAGCCATTTATTCTTTCATCCAGGGTAGTAAGAATGATATGAAGTTTGAAAGAATTCTCTGGGATATCAAATGCTCCTGATTTTTTTCATATCTCATGAAGACTTTATTCTCATCCTTCCTTTATAAGGCCATCCCTTTTTTAAGACCCCCACTTTTAAGTTTTGTGTCTCCCGAAATTGAATTTCCACCCATTTCCTTTTTTCTTCATTTAAACTCCTTATTGCAATATGGCATCAGTCTACCTCAGATAAATTGATATCCCCCAAACATCTATCTCCTCCCCCTACTCCAGAATCATACATCTGACTGTCCTGGATATTTCAGACCTCATGAACTTAACCTATATGTATATCTTTCCCAGCATTTGCTAACTCAGTAAATGATACCACCATTTTTCAAGCTGCCAACAACTCAAAACTCAGAGTTACTCTTGTCTTTTGTTCTCACATCTCAGCATAGTCTGACAATAAATCTTGTTTGATCACATTTCACAAAATCATAATCCAACTATTTTTCCACATCTCATACACCGCCACCCCAGGCCAACCAAAATCTCTCTCATGGAAGTGTGAGCAATGCCCTCCAAAATTGTCTCCATGTTTCTACTTGTGCTTCATTACAATCCATTTTTCACGCAACAAATAGAGTGAATCTTTTAAAATGTTAAAGAGATCATGTTAATCTCCTCCTTAAAATAGCCTCCCAACCTCCAAGCTCACTGGGAATGAAAGCTAAATTCCTTTCCATTTCCTTCAGCACCCTATACAATCTAGCTTCTCATCTGGCTACTCTGCCACTGCGTTCCTCTGCTTCTGATGCGCTCGTCATCTCTCTGCTCCTTAGACAGGCAAGGCATGCTCTGTCATTGCAGTCTTCCCATTTGTTTTCGAGTCTGTTGGAAATAGTCTCTCCCATGATGTAACAGGGTGCAGCCAAGAGTGGAGCCTCAAATAGGGATCTGTAATAAGATCCAGAAGAGCCTGGAGATAATTGGCTCCACACCACAGGGCCACACCTGCCCGGAATCTGGCAGCTGTAGCCAATTGTGAGAGTGTAACAGGGTGCAGCCAAGAGGGGAGCCTCAAATAGGGATCTGTAATAAGATCCAGAAGAGCCTGGAGATAATTGGCTCCACACCACAGGGCCACACCTGCCCAGAATCTGGCAGCTGTAGCCAATTGTGAGAGGAGCCGGAAATGGGGCTTCAGAGGACGATTGGCACCGGGATTTAAACCGAGACGCAGCAGCCATTGGAGGGGGAGAGCCATGAGCAGCCCTGCAAGAGAGAACCTCACAGCTTTGGCAGAGTGAAGACTCCCTTGGCCCTGAGAGGAGAAGGAGAAGCACGCGGACTTGACGGAGTGTAGACTCCTGCAGGCCTGAGGAGAGAACCACGCGGCCTGGCAGAGTGGGGACCCCCACAGCTGTAGAAGGGGGAACCACCACCTGGTTTTAGCAGAGATCCCAGCGACTCAGCCGACGGTGCCGGGAACCCAGGGAGGTCTCCCAGTAGAGATCGAGTACTAACTGGGAAGAACCAGAGGACTGCCTGAGCCGTGGACTTCTATTTCCTTTCCTGAAATACGGTACTCTGGACTGGGCAAAGGGGGAAGGAAGGAAGGACCGTGTGTTTGTGGGTGTTTTAAGGGACTTTGGGATTTTGGTGAAGACATTAGGTCTTCACCAAAATGCTATATACAGACTACTTTAAGTCTGTATATAGCATTAAATAAACGTTTCCTTTCCTTTTCACAAATCTCTGGCATTGAGAGACGTCTTTCCTCTGGCGGCGGACATAACGGACCCGGGGCCTTCTTTCAATAATAGTATATCGTCCCGGGCCCTTTGTTGTGTGTTCTGTAACAATGATACTCTTATAGTATTCTTCCTCACCTTCAGTCACATGTGCCTGAAACTGCCACCACTTGATAGAGATCTTTCATTATCACCTTAACTGAACATGGGCCTTTCTCTGTACCTTAACCTACTTAGATGCTAATTTAATAACAAGTGTTCATCTGAACCTTTGCAATATCTTCAGTCTTGAGAAAGTGTATGGAGAGAAAGAGACTGACTGACCCTGTTAAGCCAGAGGATTTTAGTAGTTTCACGTCATAAACTTATTCTATTGAAAGTTATTGACCCTCATGTGTTGGGGGGGGGGGGGCACAGGTTTCTGGCACTCACACTACGCTCCACCTGGGGATGCCCAACCTTTTGGTGTCTCTGGGCCACACTTGAAGAGTTGTCTTGGGCCACACGTTAAATACATTATGACATGTAATCACAAAAAAATCTCATAATGTTTTAAATAAATCACGATTTTCTTTTTGGCTGAATTCACAGCCATCCTGGGCTCATTGTGTCCTGTAGGCAGCAGGTTGGACAACCCTGCAAGAAAGAGTGATAATGATGTCACTCAATTACTTTTTCAATAGACATAGAATTTACCCCATTTTAGCAGTTTATGGTTACATTTATTATAAAGGAGAAGCTATCATATTTATTGAAACTATGTATTATATTTAGTTTGTAATTTATTTTTGGTTTTGGTGTGATCAGAAACTCCTACCTCAGTTTTGGGGGGTAAAAACAATATAATAAATTATTTTTGCTTATATAATACTGTAACAATAGACTCAGTTTCTAGAAAACATGATAATCATAGTCTCAAATCACAATTTAAAGCAATTCTTCAAACATCAGTGATTAACTTACAGAATCCTTCCATCTATGGGATGGTGCAGAATGGTGCCAGCTGGAAAGTCTTGAACACAGGTGTAACTCACTTTAACTAAAATTATAATTACAAAAGCAAGTAGATTTTTAAGTCAATTTACATTAATGAGTAAAGGGAGCATTATTTAGATAGTATGAGATATTAATGCAACTTAATTTTAATGTATCTGTATATAATTACACATAAACATCAGTTGCATTGATAAAATACACTCAAGCATATAATTTTATTTATATGTTGCCAAAAATTTAGGTTGCCATTTTATTTATATTACTCAGCTAAATACTTCAAATTTTCTCCACAAATAAAAGTAGAACTTTTATTTTTTTAAATATTTTATTTATTTATTTTTAGAGAGGGGAAGGTAGGGAGACCGAGAGGGAGAGAAACATTAATGTGTGGCTGTCTCTCATGTACCCCCTGCCTACAGCTCAGGTCACGTGCCCTGACTGGGAACCGAACCAGCGATCCATTGCTTTGCAGTCCAGAGCTCAATCCACTGAGCCACACCAGCTAGGGCTAAAAGTAGAGATTTTAATAACTCTATTCTTTAACTCTTTGTTTTTCAGTTCGTGTTAGAAAGTTTGGCGTTTTCTTTGACCACCTAGAGTTTACTGTCTTAAACTTGCTTAATATTTGAATCATTTTTCAAATCAGACTCATCTTTTCCACTTGAAAATATTGCTGATGACTTTCCTTACCTGTTCTTGTTTGTTTACTGTGTGTATTTCCTGAGATATTACAACATCAATTTTCTGATATAAGCTTGCTGAGCGCTTTTCAACTTATAAAAACATATTTAGCTTCTGTCTTCACACATAGCTGCTAGTTTATAATTACTTTAAAATGTAAAACAGTTTAAGTGTTAGATATGACATCAGTTATGGCATAATTCTGCTTACATAAGTGATAAAAATATTTAAACAGCAGCTAACGTGCCATCATACCCTGAAAAATACACACATGCACACACAGCTTTGCACACCGACAAAACAGTCTATGATTAAACTGTGTGCAGGAATTAATGAGTGAAGCAAGCAATGGATTTTCAAAAGCATAGTGTTGAAAGGAAAGTTTAATTTCTTTCAGAGCACTTAGAAAGTTCACTCAACTTTTAGAAAGAATATCCTAACATCTGATCTCCAGGGCATTTCATTGATCACATAAAATGTTCAACAACATTTCTATGTATTTTTGGAAACAAGTAGTGACACTTTCCCATACTTTCATACATTAATTTTGTAATTTCCCAAGGTAAGTCTGAAATAGGAAACACAAAAGGAAAGATATTACAATTCTTAGAATATGTGAGAATGTAGCAAGTTTATAATGCCCAAACCCAAGGCATTAGCTTGGCTTTGTATAGCTATAGAGTAGTATATTGCAGTATGAATAAGTTAGAATTCTGAAGATGCTGAAATAACACATGCAGTATTCTAATAAGTGCATGAAAATCACCCAGAGATAAAATGGTTCACCTCATACTCATGGCATAGTTCATGAGCTGACGGATTTAATAACCATGACCTAAACACTCAAAATCACAATGGCTACAATCTAAGTGATACAGGGTACAGCCCAGAGTGGGTCCACAAATAGGGATTTGGAATGGGGTCCAGAACTCAAGGTGTCCAGGAGATATTAGAAAGATATGAAGGATGTCCTCACCCCTTTCCCCCACAGGTGTGAGTTAGGGGAAGGGACACATGGAGCAGGAACATGCAGAGCTGTTTTGTACAGCAACAGCTTTGCATCTAACCTCTGGTGTGGTCATTTAACATACCTATAACCTTTAACTGGTTTTACAGATATGTTAAGTAGCTGTGGCCATGCTTTGAGCCAGGGGGATGGAAGTGACTTCCATACAAGGTGTAACTGCAAGGCAGCTCCCCCTGGTTACAGTGTCTGTATAAGAGCTTGGAGATGATTGGCTCCATGCCATGGGGCCATGCCTGCCCAGACTTACTATGGTAGCCTAGTAAAGGTGGAAGGATATGAGAGTGCTGGCAGGTGTAACTGATTGTAGGAGGAGTCGGAAATGGGGCTGCAGAGGAAGACTGGTACGGGGATTTAAACCCAGATTCGGCAGCCATTGAAGTGACCACACGACTGTGGCAATAGGGAGAACCACGTGGTTCTGGCTAGAGTGGGGACCCCCACAGCTTTGCCGGGAGAACCATGTGGCTTTGGCAGGGTGGGGTACCCACTCGGCTTTGGTGAGAGTGAGGACCATGTGGCTTTGGGGTGCTCCCTTTTGCCACATAGCTTAGAAAGCAGGAGAGACTTTTCCTGGAAGAAAAAGGGTGAAAGGACTCTTGCTGGTCGGCCATGAGAAAGTGCCACATGGCTTTGGATTAACTGGAGATCCTGGCAGTGACACGGCTGATGGTGCCAGGAGCCTGGATCATGGACTTCTTCTGCAACTCTTCCTGAGATATGGTACCCCAGATAAAGGCAGAGGGAGGAGGAAGGACCATGTGCATCTGTGGGTATCTTGAAAGACTTTAATATTTTAACGAAGACATTAGGTCACTACTTTAAGTTTGTATGGCTTTAAATAAACATTTCCTTTCCTTTTCACAAATCTCTGGCATTGAGAGACATCTTTCCTCTGGCAGTGGACAATGTGAACCTAGTGGGGGTACTTCCAGAAACAGTATATCACACCCCCCTTGGTCCTGATCTGTAACCTAACGTCATTAAATGTATTTATTAAAGAGCCATGTGCATGGCATTTTCTAAAACAAATTCTGTTTTCCCTTTGGAGACGGTAACTCTAGGTACTCACTTATTCCTTTTGATTGCTCTTTCTAAAGTGTTGTCCCATCCCTCTTTTTGAGGGGACTACAGTGAGGTAGGCTTTGGACTAAGGGACATATTCATGGGAACTAAAATCTAGTAAAATGTCAAATACTTTCTTTGTGAAAATTTAAAGAGTTGTGTCTTTTAGTGTTATGACTCTCCATGCAGAGACGATGATCAAGGTCTGGGTTTTCCATAGAGGTAGAGTCCGTTGACGGGCTTCAGGGGAAGGAAGCCTCAATATACTGCATCCACCTACCCCACCCCCCACCCACTACCATTCCATATGGAAGGGCAGTGTGTATTGGGTGAATCCTCAGATAAATTTTAAGATACTTCAGGAGCTTGGCTATTGCCTCCTGGGATATCTCTGGGATCTACTAGGAAGGGATAGTGGAGAAAAACAAGATTTTGGCAGTCAGGCACTCCTAGATCTGTGGCTTAATGGCATCTTAATCATGATCCATTTTGACGTGACTTCACAGGTCAGAAAGGTGGAATAACATTCATGATGTCCTTTGTTGGATTAATTTTCTAATTTTAAATGGTAATGAAAATGACCAGTTCAAAACAACTATTCTGAAATATTCTATCTCATTGTGACGGCCCCTCCTCTTTTCATCTTGTGGCTAAATAATCCTGGGATGATTATTACATGATCTCATTGTATCTTCTTTCTCCCTTCCTGTAAGCCTAAGTAAATACCATTCTTATTTCTATCCATGCCACTCCTTCATTTAAAATCCATCTGTTACTGGTCATTTCCCACAGAGTGAATTCAAAACCACTTATGACTTTCAAACCCATTTGCATTCTGACCCCAGGCTGCCTATTCAGTCATTCTCCATTAGGCGCCCTCTTCCTCGTAGTACTGAACCAGCGTAGGTATTCTTTCATCCCTGTATACGCTTTTCCAAGTCCACGCTTCTGTTTTTATTTTCCTTCCTAATGGGCATGTCCCACTTTCACTAACCCTCTATCATTAAATGCTACTTACTCTGCTAGGCCCACATCCTATGCAATACTTATATGAACTTTTTAAAGTTGCCCTAGCATGAATCAATTTCTCCTTCAATTTCACATTGTCTATTTTCATATAGGTTTTGCTATGTGACAGACACATCAAATTCTTCTAGTGGTGGTTAGGTCACTTGTTCCCTTTCATTGGAAATAGGTAACAATAGAATATATATTTGACAGAACTGCTACCGAAGGCACTACAAAATTGCCTCATGCCTGGGGATTTAGATGAAAAGAACAGCCATGTGCCTTTGGACTCAGCCCTCTCATCTGAGGAGATTTCATACATTTCTATGAGTTTCTATCCATTAATCCAGTATCTGATGACTTCCTTCCTGTTTTTTTAAACTATAATGTATTGTTGTAATTCAATACAAAGTAAAATTTGAAATACATAAAAATAAATCTAGACAATTAATCAAATAAAAATGTCCTTTCTTTAAAAACCTGCTGTTCATTACCTCTGTCTGAGAAAGGTGCCTCTGGTTGCTGAGCATCAACCTGCGCTTCCCAAGGGGCTGCTGCTTCCCCAGTGGTCGTGGGACGAGTGCAGATAATGATGTGATATCAAAAGCAACTGGGGTTGGGAACGAAAAGCCTGTGTCTTTGTAGACCTATATAAGGCTGAGGAGTCATGTAAACTGGGGACCCACAGTGTCTATGAGCTATAAGACTTGGAGGGTAACCGTGACCTTCTATTCGTAATATTCTGTTCTTCCCCCTGCTCCTGTCCTTTTACCCACATCATTGCATCTAGTCATTTGATTGCTCTTTCCCCTAATTTTCCAAATTTTTCTGACATTTATTTCATTTTGCATACCAATTAGTCCATTATTTTATTGGTGGCAAAGTTTATTTTTTTAAATTATTTTATTGTTGTTCAAGTACGGTTGTCTGCACTTTTCCCCCACCACTCCCTGCCACCCCAGCCATCCCCCTCCCTCCCCTGATTCCACCCAACCTTGGTTTTGTCCATGTGTCTTTTATAGTTGTTCCTGAAATCCCTTCCACCCTTTTCCCCCATTGCCCTCCCCCACCTTCCCCCTGGTTACTGTCAGATTGTTCTTAATATCAGTGCCTCTGTGTGTGCTATCCTGGTACACATTTCTAGATTCTGTGGCAATAATAAAACTGGCCACTATCAATCAAGTCTCTGCTTTCCAGGATGGAGGCTGCCTATTAAAAATATATGTGAGTTTTGCCTAAAGATTTTTTTTTTCTGGGAGGAAAACACTGGTTCAAGTTCAGGGCAAGCCGGAGTCCTAGAGCATAAGTGACCAGGAAGAGACCCTCATCCACTGACATTACAGGTTTGGGGGAAAAAGAGTACATAACTCTTGCTCCTTAGTTGGAAGTCCCCTGAGCACACATTGTACTGTCCCCTGAGTACCTTCAGGGAAGTTAATTTACAGGTGCACACTTTACTGCTCTATTTTTCTCCTTCCCATAATCACTTCCCTACTCCCCTACCCATGTTTTATTGCATCACTTTTGAAGAAACAAATTGCACTCAAATATTTGTTACCTTAGGTCTGCTTACAGGATAACCCAAATCAAGAAAGTTGAAAGCAAAAGAGATGGGAAGAATAGACCCTGAGGATGGAATTGGAGGAATCAGATCATTTGCTGGCCACATGGTAGTAAGGAATTCATTGCTGACATTAAGTGGGATATTGAAAAGCCGTGGCTTGTTGAAGTACCACGGTTCCTAAGATGTTATTAACCATGTGAATTTTGAAAAAAGATATTGGTAGAAAGGTAGCAATCCACTTAATAAATACTTTAAGCCCTTGAGATGTCAGGAAGCTGATCCATGAATCACGGAGTTGTCTGGCTATCATAAAAGTAATCAGGCTTTGGCCATAGGAACAGTTGTTCTGCTGCAGGTAGCATGATCAATCAGAACAGTTCAGCACACTCTCTAGCACATGGTGTACTGCCATTGATTTGCAAATACATTCCTTCCAATCCTTACTGAGACAGAGAAGCAGGGGTTTTTCACGTTCATCTGACATGGACAGTAGTTCATGTTAACAACAGTGCCCAGGGACATATTTGTAGTACGAATTGACTTTCATTGTATGGATATCTCACAGACAATCACATAGGCCCACTCTGTTAATGACATGCTATGAATTGGACCTGGTAAGTAAAAAGTGAAAAATAGTCTGGAAGCCCTCGTAAAATAGATGTACATGAGAAGATGGGAGATAAATCTTACAAAGACTTGGAGGGCTATTTGGATGTTTATTTTGGGGTCTATTTATCCTAGACATGCTGGAACATCCAACATAAAGACAATGTACCTTATATCTTCTACAGAAAAAGTGTAACAACACTTACTAAGCCTCTTTAAATTTTGGAGAATGCTCAGAGCACATTTTGGAAAATTGATTGGACCCTTCAGCATGTGATTTGGTGGTACTCTCTCCGTTTAAATGGGGCCGGAACAAAAGAAGGATGTTCAGCACCTTGGTGCTTCAGTATATAAGACCCCAGCTGTTGGTTTATTTGAATTATGAGATCCTGTTGTCCTGGAAGTATCTGTGGTAGAAAGAGATGCAGTGTAGAATTGCTCACAACTATGAATCAGAAAGTTTGAGTGGCAATTCTAGCCAGCTAGGGCTCTGGTGTAAGGTCATGCCATCTACGATTGAGAATGATTTCTTTTCATTATATGAAAAGCAGCTTCAAGCCTGATGCAAAGCCCTAGTGAAAAACTAAAGGCATAATAACAGGGCTGCAAAAGCTCACTGATCTTCTGACTTCATTCATTTTTGTGTAAGTGAAACCCCCTGCTACAGTCAGTCATTTATTAATACATTAATTCAGAAATACTATGTGCCTGGGAAGGGTTCTAGGTATAGGGCCTGGAACTTGTGGGAAAATAGTAATATGTACCTAATTGTGCTTTAGTGGACCATGATGAATAAGTTTGATCCTTTTCATGTGCAATTAGCCTCAATAATTCTCAGTGATTTTGACATCTTGATATCCCTCATTATTATGTGATTAACTTAACCCTGATAATGAGTAATGAGCATGTTTTTGATATTTAGGATTAACTAAATTAAAGCATTCTAAGTAGGGACACAGGTGATATTAACACTGTTATAACTCAGGAAACTATATGTTTCCCGGAAGAATTTTCTAAGTAATCTTACAAAGACATGGGCAGAATATTTATAGACTATGCTGAAAGAGGAAATGTTGTCTTTACAGCAGTCATTCTAGTCACACCAAGTTTAGATTTAGTTTACAAATATCTTCCCATAGAGTTTAAGATTTTGAAACTTAGTTTTCTTAAAGATCTTCCCATAATTTCTTTGTGGACCATACTTAAATAAAGGGAACATTCATTTTCTTAAAGTTTGATTTAGAGTTCTGTTTTTTTCTCTCCCAAATCCATTCTTTTTCTAGTTTAGATTTCTCTTTCTCTTTTGGTATTTGCATGATCTCAAAAATTGAATAGAGAAGGAAGCGACTCTCAAAAGTGTTTAACATAGCTAATTTTATTTATTTTGCCTCATTTGCAATTATTGCTGGAATGAAGGATTTCTAGTTACAGAATTAAATAATGCTCTCAACAAATCTATTAAAGGTTATATTTTCTTTTATTTGCTCTTACTCACCAGGATCAGATTTTCCATAAAGTTCAAGAGAGACTATATTTGTCGTGACATTTGGATTATAAGTCAGATGACTACAACCAGATGAGTGGCATTTTTTCCATAGAATAGATATATCAATTTTAATTTTCTCATGTCTTAGGTATTAACAAGATATTAAGAAAAGATGATTCAAGAACAAATAATATGTTATCTTGCCCTTACCCCTCCCCCACACACACTCTCTGCCCCTTGTCCTCCTTGCCCCTGTAGTTAGGTAGGGATAGGAATAGATAGCTCTTTCTCTCTCTCCCTTTCTCCCTCTCTCTCTCAATATAGATAAGTTCTCTCTATATACATCTATTTACAGCTATATATAGAGAGAGATTATAAGTATAGGTAATCCTCTATTTATATATTATATACATATATGGCTATATTGATCACTTGATAAAGACATATAGACATAGACACATCAATGTATCCAGAGATATAGATAAATAGGGATATAAATGGGTAGACAGATAAATATCGATAAATAAGTAATGTAAGTAGTATTTGTAAACATATTATCAATAGTTGGAAGTCTGTAAAAACATATATATAGTGCCACCAAATGGAATTTGCTTCTAAACTATTTAGGTATATTTTTAAAGCTTTTAGTTGCAGCCTGTTTCAAATGAACAGTGTTACTAGAAGTGTTTTCTACAGGTAACATTTAGATCCAATTGAATAGCATTGTCTGTCAAATAAAAAAATGAACTTTAATATTATCAAAGATCAGTTTTGTTATAAATATGTACCAGTAATATTATCCTACCATTGGTAGAGAAAGTTTTTTAAATCGTACCTTCTTTAAAAGTTATCTGCATCTAACGAAATCTATCTGATTTAAACAAAAATGTACAATATGTAAAAAAAATGTTAATCATTCAATTTATTTTAGAAATATTTTATTGTCATTCTATTACAATGGTCCCAATTTTTCTCCCTTTGCCTTCCTTTGCCCAGTGCAGCCCATGGTCCTACAGTCAGCCCCCACACTGTGGTCCATGCCCCTGGGTCATTCGAATATGTTCTTCATCTAATCCCTTCCCCTTCTTTCCACCACTATCCTGCTCCTTCTCCCTTGTGGTCACTGTCAGACTCTTCCATGTTTCTGTACCTCTGGTTCTATTGTGCTGGTTAGTTTGTTTCTTTCTCATTAGGCTCCTCTTATAGGTGAGATCATATGGTATTTTTTTTCATCAACTGGTTTATTTCACTTAGCACAATATTCTCCAGTTCCATTCATGCTGTCACAAAGGCAGGACTTCTTTCTTTTTCTGTCGTGTAGTATTCCATTGTGTATCATGAGTAAGCAACCCGTGGCCTAAAGGCTGCATGCAAACTAAGATGGCTATGAATGCAGCCCGACACAAAATCACAAATTTATTTAAAACACTGTGAGATTTTTTTTTGTTTTTGTTAGTGTTTGTGTATTTAATGTGTGGCCCTAGACAACTCTTCTTCTTCCACTGTGGCCCAGAGACACCAAAAGGTTGGACACCCTTGGACTGTAAATGTACCACAGGTTTTTGATCCACTTATTTATTGATGGTCAAGTAGGCTATTTCAAGTGCTTGGCTATTATAAATAACACTGCTATGATCATTGGGGTGCATAGGTTCTTTTGAATTACTGTTTCAGCATTCATAGTGTATAATCCCAGCAGTAGATTTCCAGATCCATCTTTAGTTCTTTGAGAAAATTCCTCACTGTTTTCCACAGTGGCTGCACCAGTCTGCATTTCCACCAACACTGCACTAGGGTTCCCTTTTCTCCACAACCTCACCAACACTTGTTTTTTGATTTGTTTATGATGGCCATTCTATTGGTATGAGGTAGTATCTCACTGTGGTTTTAATTTATGTCTCTCTGATGGCTAGTGATGTTGAGCATCATTTCATATGCCTATGGGGCTTCTGTATGTCTTCCTTGGAGAAGTATCTGTTCATGTCCTTTGTCCATTTTTTAATTGGGTTTTTTGTCTTCCTGGTGTTGAGTCATGTGAGCTCTTTATATATTTTGGAGATCAAACCCTTGTCCAAGGTATTGTTGGCAAAAATGTTTTCCCATATGGTTGGATCTCCTTTCATTTTGGTGATGTTTTCTTTAGCCATGCAGAAGCTGTTTAGTTTGATAAATGTCATTTGTTTATTTTTTTTTCTTTATCTCCATTGCCCTAAGAGATATACCAGTGAAAATATTGCTGCGTGGGTTATCTGAAATTTTGCTGCCTATGTTTTCCTCTAGGATGTTTATGGTGTCATGACTTATATTTAAGTCTTTTATCCATCTTGGCTTTATTCAGGCATATGGTGTTGGTGGTCAAGTTTCTTTTTTTTTTTCTTTTCTTTTTTTTTTTTTGGCATGTTCCTGTGTAGATCTCCTGACATTATTTATTGAAGAGACCATTTTTACTCCATTTTTGGCTCCCATACCCTTTTTTAAATATTAATTTACCATTGAGCCATGGGTCTATTTTTGGGTTCTCTATTCTGTTCCATTGATCCATGTGCCTGCTCTTGTGCCAGTACCAGACTCTTTTTATTACAGTGGCCTTGTAATACAGTGTGGAATCAGGTGTTGTGATTCCTCCTACTTTGTTCTTCTTTCTCAAGTTTGCTGAGGCTACTCAGGGTTGTTTATGGTTTCATATACATTTTTGAAATATTTATTCTAGATCTGTGAAATATGTCATTGGTATTTTGATAGGGATTGAATCTATAGATTGCTTTGGGTAGTATGGACATTTTAATGATGTTAATTCTTCCAATCCATGAACACAATATATGCTTCCATTTATTTGTGTCTTCCTTAATTTCTTTCTTTAGTGTTTTGTAGTTCTCCAAGTACAGGTCTTTTACCTCCTTAGTTAAGCTTATTCTTCTTGGTTAACTTTATTTCTTTTGTGTTGTAGTAAATTGTTTTTTTTCCTAATTTCTGTTTCTGATATTTCATTGTTGGTGTACAAAAATGGCTTTGATATTAATATTGACTTTGTATCCCTCTATTTTGCCAAATTCACTTATTATGTTAAGTAGTTTTTTTGTGTGTGTGGAGCCTTTAGGGACTTTTATGTACACTATCATGTCATCTGCAAATAATGGCAGTTTTACTTCCTCCTTTCCCATCTGTATGCCCTTTATTTCTTTTTCTTGTCTGATCACTGTGGCTAGAACTTCCAATACTATATTGAATAAACATGGTTAAAATGAACATCCTTGTCTTGTTGATAATCTTAAAGGGAAACATTTTAGACTTGCTGATTGAGTATGATATTGGCTGTAGGTCTCTCATATATAGCCTTTATTATGTTGAGGTGTGCCCCCTCTACTCCCACTTTGTTGAGCATTTTTATCATAAATGGGTGCTGTACTTTATCAAATGCTTTTTCTGCATCTATTGATATGATCATCTGATTTTTGTCATTCATTTTGTTTATGTGATGCATTATGTTTATTGATTTGTGAATCTTGCTCCATCCTTGCATCCTTGGGATCACCACTTGATCATGGTGTATGATGCTTTTAATGTATTACTGAATGTGGTTTCCCAATATTTTGTTGAGGATTTTAGCATCTATATTCATCAGAGATATTGGCCTATAGTTTTCTTACTTTGTTGTGTCTTTACCAGGTTTTGGAATTAGGACAATACTAGCCTTATAAAAAGCATTTGGGAGTCTTCCCTCTTCTTGCATATTTAGGAATAGTCTGAGAGGGATAGGAGTTGGCTCTTCATTAAATGTTTTATAAAACTCACCTGTGAGGTCATCCAGTCTTGGGCTTTCGTGTGCTGTGAATTTTTTGAATACTGCTTCATTTTCACTAGTTGTTTTCAGTCTGTCTAGGTTTTCTATTTCTTCCTGATTCCATTTTGGAAGCTTGTATGTTTCTAGAAATTTGTCCACTTTGCCCAGGTTGTCCGATTTCCTGGCATATAGTTGTTTGTAGTAATTTTGTACAATACTTTGTATTTCTGTGGTATCAGTTGTAACTTATTGTCTTTCATTTCTGATTTTATTTATTTGGATACTTTTTCTTGGTGAATCTGGTTAAAACCTTCTCAATTTTGTGTATCTTTTCAAAGAATCCACTCCTGGATTTATTGATCCTTTGAATATTTTTTTTGTCTCTATGTCATTTAATTATTTACTGATCTTGATTATTTCCTTCCTTCTACTCCCTATGGGCTATTTTTATTGTTGTTTCTCTAACTCAAGGATGCCAAACTTATTTTCACCAGGGGCAACATCAGCCTCATGGTTGCCTTTAAAGGGCTGAATATAATTTTAAGGCTGTACAAATGTAACTACTCCTTAACAGTTAAGTGAGAGCCTGGTGCTGCTGCTGGGTAGAAACAAGGTGCCGGGCCAAATAAAACAAGGTGGAGGGCTGGATTTGGCCTACAGGCCTTGTGTTTGGCACCTGTGCTCTAGCTCTTGCAGATGTAAGGTAAGGATATTTGCTTGAGATTTTCTTTTTTTTAAATAGGCCTGTATTGCTATGAACTTCCTTTTCAAGAACGCCGTGGCTATGTCCCATAAGTTTTGGGCTGCTGTGTGTTCATTTTCATTTGTTTCCAGAAACTTTTTGATTTCTTCCTTGATTTCATTGTTGACCCATTCATTATTTAATAGCACATTATTCAGTCTCCATGTATTTGAATGTTTTTGAGTTTTATCCTTGAGGTCGGTTTCTTGTTTGAAGCCATTGTGAACCTAGAAAGTGCTTAATATTTCAATTTTCTTGAATTTATTGAGGCTTGTTTTCTATCCTACTATGTGGTCTATCTTTGAAAATGTGGCATGTGCATTTGAAAAGAAGGTATATTTTGCTTCTTTGGGATGAAATGTTCTGTGTATATGAACTAAATCCATCTGATCTAGAGTGTTGTTCAACACTACAATACCCTTGTTGATTCTTTACTTGGAAGATCTATCCATTATTGACATGGGGTGTTAAAATCCTCTTTGATGAATGTGCTGCTGTCAATATTGTTCCTAAAGTCCTTCAAGATTTTCCTTATACATTTTTAGGTGATACCATGTTGGGTACATACATGTTATATCAAGGGTTATATCTCCTTGATGGGTTGCTTCCTTAAATAGTATGTAATGCCTTTCTTTGTCTCTTTTTATGGTCTTTACTTTGAAATCTATTTTGTCTGATATAAGTATTGCTACCCTAGATTTTTTTTTTCATATCCATTTGCTTGGAATATTTTTTTTCCATCTCTTCACTTTCAGTCTCTGTAGATCTCTTACTCTGAGGTGGGCCTCTTGTAGACAACACATACGTGGGTCATGTTTCTTTTCTTTTAGCTACCTTATGTCTTTTGTTAGAGCATTTAATCCATTTACCTTTAAGGTTATTATTGATAGGCACTTATTTATTCTGACTTTTTTCCCTTTGTACCTGGATTCCTCTCTTTTTTTCTTCATCCTCTTAAAGTGGCCCCTTTAGCATCTCCTGCATTGTTAGTTTGGTGGAGAGATATCTGTTTAGCCTTATTTTTTTGTCTATGGAACTCCTTATTTGGCCTTCCATTTTAAATGAGAGCCTTGCTGGTACAGTAGTCTTGGTTGCAGGCCTTTGCTTTTCATTACTTGGAATATTTCTTGTCATTCCCTTCTGGCTTGTAGTGTTGAGATCAGCTGCTAGCCTTATCAGAGCTCTCTTACTAGCTGTTTCTCCCTTGCGGCCTTTAAGATTCTCTCTTTGTCTTCCAAACTTGGCATTTTAATTATGAGGTGTCTTGGAGTGGGCCTCTTTGTATTCATCTTGATTGGGACCCTCTGTGCTTTCTGGGCCTACATGACTTTTTTCCCCTCATCAAATTAGGGAAGTTTTCTCATTATTTTTTTCAAACAGGTTTTCTATCCCTTGCTCCTATTCTTCTCCTTCTGGTGTCCCCATGATATGAATATTGTGATGTTTCATGTTGTCCTGCAGCAATCTTAAACCCTCTTCTTTTTTTTTTTTTTTTGAGTCTTTTTTCATTTTTTTGCCCTATCTGGGAGGGTTTTTTTTTTTTTTTCTATTTGTCATTCTGCTCACTGATTCTATCCTCTGCTTCATCTAGCCTGATTTTAATTCCTTCTACTGTGCTCCACATTTCAGATATTGTGTTCTTCATTTCCTCCTGGCTGTTATTGACAGTTTCTTTGTCCTTTTTGATGCTTGTGTAGTTTTCAGTAAATTCCTTGTAGCTTCCATGGAGTTCCTTGTAGTTCCCACTGAGATCCTTGAGCATCCTTCTAACCATAATTTTGAACTCAATGTATGATAGTTTGTGTGCCTCTATTTTATTTAACACTTTTTTTCCAGAGGTTCCTCCTTTATTTTCAGTTGGGGTTTGTTTCTTAGTCTCCCTATTTTAGGTGACTCTTTTTGTTTATTTCTACATGTTGGATGTATCTGCTTTGACTCCCTGTCTTCATGAAATGGTTTCTATGGTAGAAGACCTGTGGGATTCAGTGGTGCAGTCTCCTTGAATGCCTGAGCTGGGTGCTCTTGGGATGCCCTTTATTCCATTTATGTGGTCTTTCTGGTTTTAATTGTTTTTTGGTTGTTTTGGGATCATGCTTTGGTGGATCTTTCCTTCCAGCTGACTGACTGAAAGTCACACCACCCACCACATCTTGTATGCTGTTGTGCAGGTGACAACGGGACAAAACCAAACCACCCAAGAAACAAATCCACATCTACAAAAATAACCTCCACCCTCTACCACACTTATCAACAGCAAACAAGCAAATATTAATGAAGGCATAAAAATATTGAGACAAATATTAGTGATGACTAACTGAAAGGAAAATGATTTTGAGAGGGATTGAGGGAGGAGAAATAATAAAGAAAGGAATAGAAATAAGTCACAGAAAGAAAGAAAAAAGTTACATTATAAATATAAAAGGGAGGGAACAAGGCGGAATGAAGTAAGAAATGGAAAGTGTAGAGTATAATTTTAAACAAAATTTTAAAATATAGTAAAAAATATAGGAACTAAGTTGGAGGGAAAGATCCACCACAGCAATATCAAGAACAAATGTGCAAAGATTAATATAGGTGTAATGAGAATAAGAAGGAAAAGGAAAGAAAGAAAAGTTTATGAGATGCCTAGAAGAAGGAAAAGTGATTTTGAGGTAGAGAGAGAAGGAGCACTAAGAGTGAGGAATGCAACCAGGCTAAGACAGGAAAAAGTTAAATTTTAAAATGAAAAATAAATAAATAAATAGATAAATAGATACATAAATAAATAAATGACAGGAAGAAGGCAAAATGGACTAGGAAAAGGGGATAGTTAAATTTGAAATTTGAAATACAAAAATCGTGAAGATCTAGAAATAAAATTGAAGAAATGCAACAATCACCATGATATCAACAACAAAGAAGCAAAGACTAATTAAGGTGGAGAGAGTATAAGGATATTTTAAGAATGAGGGAAAGAATGTAAGGTAACTAGTGACAAGAAAAATGGTTTTTAGAGGCTAGAAAGGGGAGAAATAGCAAGAATGTGCTATAGAAACAAGTCATAGCAAGAGAAAAAACAAAATTTAAAACAAAAATAAGAAGAGAAAGGAAGAAGGTAAAATGGAATAAGAGGAGGGAGGAGCAAAGTATGAGATCTGAAATAAACGAAAACATAAAAACTAGTGAAATAATGGGCACAAAGTTGAAGGAAAAGAAATTAATGTTAAAAAGCTATGCAGGAAAGGAAATAATGCAAATCATGAAGAACTGGTGGAACTGGTCTCAGTAGAATCCAATGTTGACCTCTTCCTGGACCCGCCCCTAGTATTGTCAGATGATGTCCTACTGTGGCCATAAGCAACTTGTGAGATATTACAAGTGATCCATAATTGGTGGCTGTCTCCTTCAGATGTGCTGGTTCCCACTGGTCTGCGCTATAGCTTTCCATCAGCCCAGGGCTCAGGCATGGTTCATTTAATGACCTGAGAGGACTGCCAGAACCTTTTCCACCGGCCTCCAGAGGGGGCCTGTGGTGTGATCAGGATGGTGGATACCCTGTGTCACCTCCATGGGGCACTGTTTTGTCTTCTGGGAATATGGTAAGAGTGTTTTCCTGCCCACTTACCACAAGTCTTAGAATATCCCAGATTTGTTCCACTAATGTATGGTTTCTGATGAATTAGCTGTTCATTTCCTGCAAGGGGCCAATCTGTGCAAAAAGTGCAGTGCCTTCCTGCTTAGGGCAGACAGCAGCTCTGTCTAGGCACCAGGGCTGGGGGGGCCCTGAATACCCCTTGTTGCACTTGTCTCTAACCCCTCTGTTTTGCTGGTTTCAAAGAATCAGGGTCTGATGAACAGTGTAACTCATAGTGTCTGGTAACGGGCCCTTTCAGAGCTTTTTCTTCTTTCCCCTGTGCACTGTGCCCTGCAGGGGGCTCCTGAGCCTGGCCTCACGGATCTGCAGAGGTTATATTCCCAGGAGTAGGGGTTGGGCTCACCTGTCTATCAGGGGACCTACCTGGCTGCAGCAAACCTCAGGTGTTCAGCTCATGGCTGTCCAGTCCCCAACCTGCCGCTCTCTCACTGGAGACTCGAGCTGAACTCTCCATTCGGCACAGTCCCCTGCTGGCCCGCCATGCTGGGTTGGGTCCCGCAGTCCCTTCAGTGTGACCCTATCCCTCTGAGTTTTTTGCAAAGCCATTCTGCACATGCACACAGCTGGTTCCTGCCACCTTGAATCTCGCCTCAGCTCCTTTTTCAAAAAAGTTCGGGTGTAGCCCCCAAACTGCAGCACCGAGCCCTGGGGGTCCCATTCTCCACATGTTTCTCCTATCCAAAAATCACTAAGCTTCTCTTGGTCAGGCTGGCCACCGCCTGACAGAACCTCCAACAGTTTTCAAGTCTCTTGCTGGATCTTTCCTGGATGGCACGGGGAAGAGTCCTTCGAGGATATAACACAGGGCTGTGGTGGGGTGTTCTCGCGGCTCCCTCCAGTGATGCTCAGCCTTGGGGGTGCCTGCTCCTGCCACGCTGTGTCTGCAAACAGCACGTCCTCTGCCGTCTCTGTCCTCTTCCCTGGGCTCACAGATCTTGAGCCCATCTGCAGCTGTCCTGAATCTACACAGCCAGAAATGCCAGGTTGGGCCATGGTGATGGCACTTGCTCCATTAGGAGAGCCAAGGCCACCCACTCCCGAGTGCCCTGCAGCCGGGCAGGCTTTTCCCCACTCACATACACTCCCCACACTCTTGTCTGTGTATGTGCCCACTGACACACTCACTCTTCGCTGGATTTTTGAGTTGGTTGCTCTGTGGCTTAGCTATAAGATGGGTTTGGGTCTAGGACAAAGCAGATGGAGCTTCCAGCTACTCCAGAGCCATCTTGGATTCTCCAAATCCTTACATTTAAAAGCTAACTATCATTCTGTTAGGTAACATGTGGGATATTACTGTATAGCTGCCATTTTAAATAAGGTATTTATGTAGGAACTCATAAAATTATCTCAACAAGCCAAATTTATTGACGAGGAATCTGTCAAGTACCAGTAAATGAGATCAGGGTCATGTTCCTAGAAAGTGACAGAGTTAGAATTGATTACTCCCAGCAAGTTACTTTTCAAAGCAGGATTATTGCTGTCAGTTTAGAGGAACCATGAAAGCATGGCTATTTTCCTTGATAAAAATATTTTAAAGAACACAATTTACTACTTTCAAAAGAATCTTAGTTCCATAACAAAAAGTCACTAATTCTAACAATGTCTGCGCATTTTTAAAAAATATTTTACTTATTTGTTTTTAGACAGGGGGGAAGGGAGGGAGAAAGAGTGGGAGAGAAATGCCAATGCGTGGTTGCTTCTCACGTGCCCCCTACTGGGGACCTGACCTGCAACCCAGGCATGTGCTCTGACTGGGAATTCTACTGGTGACCCTTTGGTTCACAGGTCAGTGCTCAGTCCACTGAGCCACACCAGCTAGGGCTCTTTGTGCATTTGTTAATCCCCCCAAAACACTCATTTCCTGTCAGTTTGGCTTTTTATTTTTAAGTTAATAATTGTAACTTTCCTTGTATTTACTAGGAGTTTAAATGCTTTCAACCCTTAGTATGCAAAATATATATGCATCCAAATAATTTTGTGAAAAATTACTTTACAAATCTGACAAAGGCCAAATAGTTGAGAAGTGTTTTTAATTATAAGGTGACATTTCATGGAACAATGTGTGCACCATCTGTTTTTATCTTAATTTTAACACAATTCTAAATATATATATATACCTAGTAAGAATTTTTCAACATTATTGAAAATGAAATGAGCAGAATTAAGGAGTAAAATAAATCAACAACAATGGATGAAGATTTTAGAAACACTCTTTTCAGTAATGAACAAAGCTGATGATAAACTGATATCAGAATAGACATTGTATTTTCTCTAGTATAGACTGACTTGCACCATAACAGCCCAGCTGCTAGGCCAAATAACAAGACTCATTAAACTTTTTTTTTTAAGATTTTATTTATTTATTTTTAGAAAGGGAAGGGAGGGAGATAGAGATAGAGAGAAAAATCAATGTGCGGTTGCTGGGGGTTATGGCTTGCAACCCAAGCATGTACCCTGGCTGGGAATCGAACCTGGGACACTTTGGTTCCCAGCCCATGCTCAGTCCACTGAGCTACACCAGCCAAGGAAAGACTCATTAAACTTTAAAGGGCTGAAATATAACAGAGTCTGTGCTCTGATCACAATTTAGTTTGGTTGCATATTAGTAATTATAATTAGTTAGTAATTATTTAAATATTTAGAATTGAACAACCTTCATATATAAGACATGAATCAAAAATAAAACACCTGCCCTGACTGGTGTGGCTCAGTGGATTGAGCACCGGCCTGAGAACCAAAGATTCACAGGTTCGATTCCCAGTCAGGGCATATGCCTGGGTTCAGGCCTGGTCCCCAGAAGGCGGTGGTCAAGAGGAAACCACACATTGATGTTTCTCTCCTTCTCTTTCTCTCCTTGATCCCCTCTCTAAAAATAAAATAAATAAAATCTTAAAAAAAAATAAAACACCTGAAAAGTATAAAATAGTTCAAGATGAATGGGGATGGATGGGGTGGGGGGAGTAGTGGGGTGGGGGGTGGAGACAACCATACTTGAACAACAATAAAAAAGTTTTCAAAAATGAAATCTATCTGAATTTTTGAAACAAGAAAAATTCTTACCACAAATTTTTTGTTTGGAAAAGAAAATGTTTAAAACAATGATAGAAATTTCTACATTAAGAAAGTTTTTAGAAAAGCAATTAGAACCCTACTAAATACAGGGTAAGGAACAATTGGTAACCCCCAAAATAAAAAAAAAAAAGCCAAAATGAGAGGCAACAAATATTTATTTGAGATAAAAAGAAATGTAATTCTATATGCAGTTTCATTCTGATAATGTCCCAATTACAAGGTGAAGGCAAGGAATTTTTATAAGAAAGGGAAGGGAATTAAAAAAGAAAAAGATTTCTGGTGCTAAGACGCTGTTACTACACTTTAGCAATGTGACTGATTACTGAGTTTGTCCTCAGAAAGACTACATAATCATCAGTCTTTGTGTTGAGGATGTCTGCTTTTCCTGTTGGTTTTACAAACAGTTATTTGTAAGACAATGTGGCTATGAACCAGTCCAAAGTTTGTGTCTCCTAGTTCAAAGATTCCAAAGTTTCAAGGAGCAAGACTAGCAAGACGGCCCCTCTGGTACGACTGCTTTAATTCCCTTTTAAAATGCTCCGTTTCTGTCATTTTTTTCTGTTGTGATAAAAAGCAGTCATAAATGAAATAGAAAAGGGGGAAAGATTATTTTTAAAAAGCAAAGACACAGGCAAAAGTAATTATTTGGAAAGGTAAATAAAGTCGGTAATTTGTTTTTACTATATCACTACTAGATAAACAAATGGTAACACACAGATTACCATAACAAGAAGACATTTCTTATACATTCTTTAGACATCAAAAGAAAAATATTGGGAATTTAGAAACAACTTTAAACTCAATAAAATGTTTAACTGAATAAATTTTAAAAAATTGAGAAAATTTCAGAAACTTTAGAAAAACAGGGTACCAAAACTAACTCAAATATAGAATCCCTAATTAAACTTATATCTTTTAAAAAGACTTAAGCTTTTAACTATAAGCGTTCCTCACAAGGAAAATATCAAATGTGTTTAAATGGCTTGACAGAGAATTCTAAGTGAGAAGAAAATATCCACCAGCTCATTTTTGAGGCCAGCATATGTCTGACATAGATGTTGGAGGAAAAATATTACAGACCAATATCGCTTTTGAACCTAGATACAAAAATCCTTAACATTAGCATCATAGATGACAACATATAATAAATAGTAAAGTTGAATTTATAATCACAAATGCTGTATTTTTTCAATATTGATAAGCAATACGATTCACTATGTTCAAAGAATAAAGAAAAATAACTCATTAGATTATTTCAAAAGCTGCAAAGAAAGAATTTGCAATAATCAAAACCTATTTATGATTAAAAAAATAAATCCACTAGAAAAGGAACACCTTTCAATTGGATAAAAGTCACTTGTGCAAAACCTAGAGACTCAAAGATTTGCAGCAGGGCAAAAATGTCTCACTCTAAGTATCCCCAAACCATATAATGATCTTTGTATATAAAAAAAAAAAACTCAAAGAACTCAAATATATACAATAAAGTAAAAAAGTGATCTTGGCAAGTTTCAAAATAAAAGGGTGATACATAAAAATAAATTGCAGCTTTAGATACTGCAAACAGAATATCAGAATATGAATTTTAAATAAAAATGCCAATTATAATAATACCAAACCAAAATACTTAAGAATGGACTTGACAAAATAACTGTACTATAAATTACAAAATTGCTCTCATAACTAAATAAACTTTAAGTAAACGGATCACTGATGTAAGCATATATATTGGGAGAGTATAGTTTCATTTCAATCCAATCAAAACCCTTGGAAGAAATTCTGTATTATTGACAAACTGTACAACTTATTGGATATGCAAATTTCCTAGATTAGTCAAAATTCTTTTGAAAAAGAATTTAAAGGGTTTCAGACACTACCCCTGTCAAGATTTGCTATGAAACTGTGAATCAAGACAGTATGGCTTTGGCATGAGTGTATTTGATTATGTTTGAATTATATTACATATATTTAATTTAAAATCTAAATAAAGCATAGTGATGTGTGTTTAGGGTAACAGCTGCTCTCCTACAATGTAGCAAATGAACCTTCCTTACATTTAAAATGTCAGAAATATGTTTCAACTGAATTGCATACACCTGCTGGGGTCAGTAGCCTCATGCTTCTCTTGAATAACTGTCCCCACAATTATCGCAAGCTTCTGGAATGTAGCACTAAACATGAGGCTGCAGAGGATGTTGCCTCCTTTCCTGTAACACCCATTAGCAGTTCATACCCCTTGTATATTCATGCACCCACGATATGCTGTTTGGACGAAGAAATAAATGGTGCCGACCCTTGCGAGCTGCAGACAACACAGCGGAGATTGTGAGGAGGGCAAAATATTTCTAAAACAAGGGCAGCTTAAAGAACCGCTTAAACTGTGTCCAGAGCAATGCCCAACTTTTTTTTTTCTTTTTGCCTCAGGCTCTAGCGAAGCAAATCATTTGTAAAGAAAAATACGAAATATTACTGTAACTTGTATGCTGTATCAAGATAAAATAAAAGAAAAAACCAGCCAACTGTTTAGGCCATGGAAGATGATTTAATCAAGAAAAGATTGAACTGTCTAATTAGTCTAATTTTTACATCATCTCCAAGTATTTTCATGTACTCTGTGGGGTTTGTATTTTTCCCCAGCCATGGGAACTGGTCCCTCAGACTGCCAAACGGTGCTTCCACCAGGTTGCGGGAGACGAGCCGTTGTGCCCCAGGCCCCTTCCACTGTCCTCACTCCACGGCAGGTCCTGACCGCCTGTCAGGCTGCTTCCCATTAGGGCCCGCCTTTCCTCCATCACCTCCCACATCCCTGGGATGTCTTCAATAATTGCTCATCCTCTTAATAATAACACCTCTTAAGGCCAAGAACAACTTGTTTGTATGTCTGCACTGCCCCCAGCATGATCTAGGCATTTAAATTGAAAAATTAAATAATTGTTCTACAGCTAGCTATTAACTACTACTCAATGGACCTGTAACCTCCAGGTATGTAGGGCAGACACTAATAATGCAAACCCCTGGGACCATCCCTGGTTATTTTGTTCTAATGGACACGTATTTGAGAAAAGTGATCTGTTGTTCCAGGTGCAGAAATGAATTATGTAGAAATGTTAAGGCATCTTTATATAACAGGTTTCCCTTCGAATGTTTTCATTTGAGCAATGAGAATGTTCTGTAAGGAGCATTCTTACGGGATTTTAAATTAGAGAAAATTATAATGTGAAAAAAAATGTGTCCTGAATTTACTCACCCAGTGTCCCTCCTGTATCATAGAGCAAACCATTAAATTTGACCTCATGTGACCTTCTAAGAATGATATAAATTCAACATTTCATTGAGAATGAAAAGCTGTTCTATTAAATCTATGAATTCAAAGATTATATGCTTTAAAAAGTTCCTTTAGAAAGATACTCTTGGAATATTAATATTGACTGCCATTTTTTTACAGGATTGATATAGTAGCAGATGGGTTGGGTTTGAGAAACTACTTGCTATCGCAGAAGATACCTTATCTTACCTAGAAGCTCTGACCCCCTAGGTGGAATTCATGCCATGTCACCATAGAAAGAGGCCTGAACATATATATATAGATATATAGGTATATATGTACATGAACAGAGACGCGTTTGTATGCTGTAGAGTTTAAAGGAAACTCCACTTTTCAACAATGGAACAAGGAATTCTTTCCCACCCAAACTACTCATATTTGATTTTAAAACTGAATGCCAACAAGTCGCTACTTGGCTTTCATCCATTTATAAAACTTGTTACCTCCCTAAAATGAGTTTCAGGCCATAGAGAGGGGCCTTTTCAGGGCGTATTTCTCTTCCACCCCAACACACACACACAAACGCACAAACTCATAAACACACAAACACACAATAACACACCAGTATATTTTTCATCTCCACAACTGACAAAAAACTCATGGTAAAATCTCAAGTTGCCCAGAGTAGGTTGGGTGCAATAATGATAACTATGTTGACAGTGGAAACACTTCTTCATTGTGAGATTAGAGGAGAAAAATTTTATTGTTTTACTTTTTATGAAATGATTGTTTAACAGAAGGCAGAACATTTATAATGTTAATCCACTTATTCCTCAATACATATTTTGTAATTAGGAATTCACTAATGAAATTTTTCCAATTAACTTACACATCATTAGCCAAATTACAGAAAATGAGAATTACATGGCAATCAAGTTGTTTTCTAGGATTAAAATCCTCCTTTTACAGTTCAATACTTAATTTCATTAATAGTATTGTTGATTTCACTACTGTCCATCAGTGATATGATCAGAGGCCCTGAGACAACATTTGTCGATGTGGTTTTGGAAACAACCACATTACCACAATTAGGCAGTGACTGCATGGTTTAATGTGCTAATTTTCTAAGTAAATTTGCCTTCAGTGACCTTTTGCAGAGCCACTTTAGTCACTGAAAAATGTCTAATATTATCAGGGACTTAGCTGAAATGTTATTTCTATTATTATTCAGGTGTGATAATATGAAACAATACAAGTATAACTTTGGGAAGAAAAAAGAAAGCCTTCAGCAATATCTGAATGCATGTTTGCAGTCAGTTTGTTCTGAGACAGCGGAGCTCAGACAAATACTTTGTTCTGGCTGCAGCGAGGGGGCTCGTCTTCCCGTGAAGCAGAGTTGGACATGGGGACACGATTTTAGTTACTGGATAAAACAGAAGAAATGCTTAAATATAAGGTATTAAAATATGTGTCTTTTATTGGAATATGCAGTACAAATTAATAAAGAATTGAGGGAAACAGTTTTTTAGAAAAATAGAAGAGGAGCCAGTTGCAAACCTGGGTAGGAAAGTATCAGAAAAGAAGACATGGCTCACAGGGTAGAATACCAACGATGAAGTGATAGGATTTGAAAGACGTTAGTATTGTTGTTGTCTGGGTTTCTCACAGTTGTTCTTTCATAGAGCATTGAATGAACTCATTACCACTGCATGCTAATAATACCTTGCCATCTGTCCTCTGATAAACCCACACACAAATCTAGGTAATCACATTTTCCTTAATGATGCACTTTGTGAATTACAATGTCATGTTCTTAATTGCTATACAATGTTGGAATTTCCTGTTGAACAGAATTCAATTGCCTTTTTGTAATGTAATTGATTTCATAAGAGACCAGAAGAGTAGGCTGGTATCAAAATAAAGTTTTACCAATGATGATAATAAAAAAAAAATGGAGTCCTAGCTGGTGTGGCTCAGTGGATTGAGCACTGGTCTGTGAACCAAAGGGTCACCAGTTTGATTCCCAGTCAGGGCACATGCCTGGGTTGCAGGCCAGGTCCCTAGTAAGGTGCATGTGGGAGACAACTTCACGTTGGTATTTTTTCCCTCTCTTTCTCCTTTCCTTCCCCTCTCTCTAAAAATAAATAAATAAAATCTTTTAAAAAATTGGAAAAGTTTGCAAGAAATAAATCTTCATACTTTGAAATATATTCTTATACTCTTACAAAGATCCTCACAACGAAATTGGAAAACATGGGGCAAGTAAACATTATTTCCTGTACAGAATTAAAACTTATATTATATATACATTTAGAAATACATTCAAATATAAACACATACACATACTTACATATAAGCTGATAAACAATAATGTATAAATACATTATATAAAGCTAATGATGAGGGATTTTAAAGGACAGGGCAAATGGAAAAATGCTATTCATTAACTCACAATAAAATAAAATATTATTAAAAGATTGTATCCTTCTACAATTTTAATTGCATATTTTCTCAATTGTAAGATGCACATCTTTTATTTTCCTTTATTTTGTGTCTGTACGTGGGAGACGTCTTAAGTTCAGGGACATGTTGCAATTGTCACTGGCCAGGCAGAAGTCACAAGGACACTGGTCAAGGCAGCTGCACTGGGGTGCATCTCCTTATTTCTCTTAACAGGGCTAGATGCCTGCAGCCATTGGAAGTCTCAGTCAGCAATAATTTAAGGCTTATTTGAAGAAAAAATGAGTCTTGTCTACTGTTCTGTAAAATGTTTATTGTTTTAGCCCTGGCTGGCGTAGCTCAGTGGACTGAGCGTGAACTGTGAACCCGGCATCTCAGGTTCGATTCCCAGTCAGGGCACATGCCTGGGTTGCAGGCCACGGCCCCCAGCAACCGCACATTGATATCTCTCTCTCTTTCCCTTCCCTCTCTAAAAATAAATAAATAAAATCTTTAAAAAAATGTTTATTGTTTTAGATGAGGTCAAAAGAGTACAATCTCAAAACTTGGGGGAACCAATATAAGTGCATTGGGGAAAACCTCAGGTATCTTAAATATATTTTTTAGAGAAATGCTGCACCATTAACACTACTGATGGCACAGAGGAGGATCTTAAGTGAAAAGGACAGATTTCATTAACTTTAGGGGAAACATTATTTGGAAGAGTTGGATTTCATAAGTGAAAAAATTTAGGAACACTTTAGCATTTTAATTTTATAATGTTTCCCTTTTTCACATATATAAGAGTGGTTATATTACAAAAATCTGTATCTAAAACATAAATGAGCTCTTTGGTAAGTAAAATATATTGATAAGAGAAAAACTTGTTTAGATTTTTTTGTTTGTTTTAATAGTCTTAGCCTGGTATAATTATGTATATTAAAATGATACTGTCTAAAATTGATAAAAGTATGTTTCTAATCACCAGGAATTTTTCTCTCAGGATAAAAAGGTGTTTTAAATTCATGTAAGTCCTGGTTGGGTGGCTCAGTTGATTGGAACATCATCCCATGCACCAAAAGATTGGAGGTTCAGTTCCTGATCAGGGCACACACCTAGGTGGCGGGTTGCATCCCTGTTTGGTGGCAGCACATGGGAGGCAACCAGTCAATGTTTCTTGGTCACATCGATGCTTCTTCTCTCTCTCTCTCTTCTTACCTTTCTGTCAAAAATAAACATATCCATGATTTAGCATTTCAATTAAGTCACAAAGGTTGTGTATGCTATAGTCTCTCAAGGCTATAGTCCACTTTATGTATTCTTAGAATATGTAAATAAAGTCCTGTGTTTTCGTTTCTTCTCTAGCTTGTATTTCAGCCCATTGAGGGTGGAAGAGCTGCTGGGGCCAACCGTGAAGGCCCACAGGTGTCCGCCATAAATCTGTTTGAAAAGAACGTCAGGAGGAAGTGGAAGATGGGATGGAGCTGTACAACTGCCCAGAGCCCCCCCTGTTTCCATTCCCCATGCTTCCCCTCCTCTTTACTCTCGCGAGTAGGGCATGTCCAGAGCCCCTGCCACCAATCTCTTTATTCTGCTTCCCTTCTCCCTCCTTATAAAAACCTCTGCCTGCACCAAGAAATTAAGATAGAGTTTTGAGGAAGG
Source organism: Phyllostomus discolor (assembly GCF_004126475.2). Lineage (NCBI taxonomy): Eukaryota > Metazoa > Chordata > Mammalia > Chiroptera > Phyllostomidae > Phyllostomus > Phyllostomus discolor. The sequence goes on along the minus strand of NC_040905.2, from coordinate 15,484,901 downwards.
GAGTCTGCTCATCTTCTGGAGATGCCAGCACTTGAATAAACTTCTTTCCTTCTCACCAGCAGGTCTCCCAAGTTTGGCATTTGTGGTGGCAGGCATCGGAGCCTGGGGCCCTTACACTTGGGTAAGGAGTGAAACGTGGAACATAAAAAATAAATTCACACAAGTACAAACATAGTACTCAGAAAGCAAAAAGACTCAGAACATTATCATGTGCACTAAAATATGTTCCAATTTTTACTTAAAAGTTGCTAAATTTGAAATGGACCTTATTTCATGCTGTATTTTAAATACTTCATTAGAGTTTAACATGAGTATGAATTTCTTTTACTTATTATATTGAGTTGTAGTCATATTCATTGATTATTAATTAATTATTCAGGAACATTGAGAGACTACATGTTAAAAATTTTAGTTATTGTGATGTCACCTGAAGCTTAATTACAGTTAGCCTATTTTGCATCCTGTTGTTTCATTACAATGTTTGCAAGAGTTGTTTTAAGAAATTAACACATCTGCATCTCACAGTCCCCACAAATATATGACTATCATTGTAACACAATTTACATGTTAATGTAATATTCATATAGTAATATGAGAATAAATTTAAAATAATTTGTAGCTATAATTCCAAGGTCTAATGATATTTAAATCGCATAAAATAATAATAATTTGTATATTTGCATACGCATGTGTCCAGGTAGAGGTTGTCTTCAATTTTGTCATTTTAAATATAGTTTTATTTTCATATTTAATTCCCATTAATGTGTATTTTTAAATCACTGTAAGAACAAACAGTGATATGTGCTTATACTTTGTCTAATATTTACTGATAATTTCTTTTTTAAGGTTATATTTATTTATTTTTAGATAGAGGGAAAGGGAGGGAGGAAGAGAGGGAGAAAAGCATCAATGTGTGGTTGCCTCTCATGCGTCCCCTCTGGGGACCTGGCCCATGACCCAGACATGTTCCCTGATGGGAAATAGAACCTATAACCCTTTGGTTTGCAGGCCAGTGCTCAGTCTAGTGAGTCACACCAGCCAGAGCTAATAATTTATTTATATATATGTATATATTTTTTACATATGTTATATATATACATATATATTAATTATTTTCAGCTTCAATTCTACCAACTTCTTGAGAAACTGCTTGTAGAAATAGGGGTGTCCAACCCACAGCCCAGGATGGCTATGAATGCAGCCCAGTGAAAAATCATAAATTTACTTAGAATCTTTTTTTACTCATCAGTTTTCATTAGTGTTTGTATATTTAATGTGTGGCCCAAGACAACTCTTCTTCCAGTGTGGCCCAGAGACACCAAAAGGTTGGACACCCCTCTAAGTAGAAGATATCACTGGCACTCGAAAATCAAGAAAAGATTTACAGAAGACTCATTAACCTGCTGGTACATTTGAGAGAATATTCAGTATTTCTTTTGTTTAACAATGTTTTGGCACATATTTGTTATTGTCAGGGAATCATAGATAGCTACTTTTCTAGAATCATGAAGAAATTTGAAGGTCAAGACTGTAATATCTGTTCAACCTGAAAGTTTGAATCAGAGTTCTCTATTTGCGATTCTTCAACCATCTCAGAACCTCCCCCACCCCTCACTCTCTCTGATATGTAGAGACTGGATAGCACTAACCTTTAGGAAGCCACACACCTACTGATTTATCTTCGTAGCATGTGTATTTCCAGTGCTGGCAAGGAAAAGAGAGTAAAGCCAGCACTTAGTCAAATTGACTCAACTCACCAGAATGTCTTTTTCCTACTGTTTTATTTTCTTTAGCGTTGACTATTCTCCAAGTTAGGTAGTGCACTATAGGGAACCAGTAAGAAAAAGCTTTCCAGAAGCTAATTGTTCAATGTCAATTCAAATTCATCTGTTGGAGGATTTAGGCGGTGATTGCACGTTCCACATGGGCTGTTCTGTCTTTGCTTCCCGTCTTTGCTCCTCACATTATACCTTTCCTTGATAATGAATTAAGTAAACAAACAAAAGCAGCATTTTTTTTAAATTCAAGATTCCCAGGTTGCTAATTCATGTCCATTTAACAAACAAATAGGTTAAGTCAGTAAAAAGAGATACCTAATTTTACAGAAAGAATGTCTTAAGCAATTACAAAGGTAATGGATGTTTGATCCACTAGCTTGGGGTGTTGGGACTGTCAGCCCATCACAACAGGAGATAATTTACATTAGGGTTCTTCTGTTATTGTACCACTGGAAAAAATATTTCAGTGAATATGGGCTTATACATTCCTATATAAGTGTGTTAAAATTCTTTGAATCCATGCAAATTGCCATAAGTATTAATTAAACTTTTACTAAATAAACATGCACGGCCCTGCACAAACCCCTTTCTCAATTTCTGTTCCAATCTGGGCCCACCTTACTCTTTGTGAAATCTCACTCACCTGTCAAGGCTTACACAGCCCAGGCATCGCTTCCATCAACATGCCTTCTGCAAACTAGGGTGGATCAATATTCAATCTTGAGATTCTATCCATGTCCCCTTTGAATTTCTCTCCCTTCTTTTTAAATACTCATTAGATGTTTATAAATATGCCTTTTTCTTGCTCTGTAGCCTTGAAGCCATTGCACCACAACACTTAAGGCAGCTTTTGGCATTTTTGTACTCTTCATTTATATAGAAAGAGGCTAGACTTCACTTAAAATACAAGAAAGTAAAATTATATGCAATACTGTATGCTAAACAAACAAAAAAGAAGAGGATCAGGTCTGGGGGATGCAGTTGAAACCAGCAGCACCAGGGCCAGACAGAAGAGGCAACTCATACGCAGTCCTGGGGTGGACAGATGTCTCCCAGGGAAACAGGATGGGAACGAAAGATGGGATATATTTTTAAAAAGACTCTACACTGGCTGTTGATGAAAGGGGTGGGAGATGGTGCGTCAGGGCTAGAGCTGCGCATAGTCCTTAAGGAAGAAGCAGTTGCTCTTTAGGATTGGTGGTGGGAAATAACCCGGAAAGATCATGTATAATCAACAAGTAGAGGTGCCTGGTGGTCAGCTGCTTGACTACATACTCTCTAGATAATTGAGGAATAGCTTCCTGAAATTTAATTCAAAATTTCAGTATACACTCAGGAATGTAAGCACTTTTGTTGTTTTCCCCCCTAGCAGTGGTCAACCGATTAACCGATTCTGTTTCTTCCTTCCACACTCTGGCCTGCTGTGATTTGATTTAGGATATCTCAATTTTTTTTCCTATCAATATATTTGAATACCATTGGAAATAAATGTAGAGTCTCACTAACAGTTTGATACCACTACCAATATTCTGAGAGAAACAGAAAGCAAAGGGAGAGATCCCCTCCAGATTCATTGTTTTGTTCTGTCTCAGCCTATTGATGGCCAGCCAGTGTTTTCACTGGACCAGCCCTTGTTGTTCTTATTGTGATGGTAAGGTGCCCTCAGCAATAACCACTACGAAACTTTAAAACAGTAAAGTTGGCCCTGGCTGGTGTAGCTCATTGGATTGAGCACGGGCTGTGAACCAAAGGGTCGCTGGTTTGATTCCTAGTCAGGGCACATGCCTAGGTTGCAGGCCAGGTCCCCAGTGGGGACCACATAAGAGGCAACCATACACTGATGTTTCTCTCCCCCTGTTTCTCCCTCCCTCTATCTAAAAATAAAATCAAACTCTAAAAAAAATTTTAAAAGATAAATAAATAAAATAAAACAGTAAAGATGGAAATGACACAGAACACCTGGGGCTAACCATTATTGATCAAGGAGAGAGAGAGAGAGAGAGAGCATGAATAGAGAGAAAGAACGTGTGCAGGGTTGTGGTTCTGCTTTTATTGGGGTCAAGGTGGGGGCCTAAAGTTTCTAGGGCTCATATATATAAGAGCAGGAAATTAAAACTCAGGAAGAGAAAGCAAAAACAATTTGTCAGTTACCAAAATCAACCAAGATCTCTAAAAAAATGAGCCTGGGATGGGAGAGGGGGACTACACTTGGCCTGGCTCTTGATGTAGGCCTGTGGCTGGCCGTGGGTCTTTGCCTTGGCAGCCAAAGTTTATCAGGCACTTGGATTCCAAAAAAAAAGAGAACAGAAACTATCAGACTTACCTCACACCCACACACTTCTTTGAAAACATTAAACAATCAAGAATTCTAAAGGGCAACAGAAGATTATTTCTCTAATTAAATAAATATTTGCAAAGGCAATTTTGATTTCCACTAATTGCCACTTCCAGAGCACTATATGGCCAATAGGTAAGAAAGATGATTTGAAAAGTTCATGTGGAATATTTGATTGCTTTACTTTTATGTTTTGTGGAAAAGCTTACACAAGAAATGCAATCGTATTTGTACATGCATTGGCACAGTGCAGTTGCACATGTATCGACACATGTACACTTAACAAAGAGACTCAGAAGCAGGGTTGAGCTAGTAAACAAAATACTTGAATTCAACATTCACCCACAGTAAAGTAAATTAGAAAATGGTAGAATTCCTTTGCCATAGTTCAGAGAAAGGGATTCAAAGAATTTTGAAATTGAGAATGGTAGAGTGGATATCTTTTTGCTTTATTGAGACTCAATTTCAGGGCTTACTCTTGAGAGAACACACAAGAAATATGTTGATGATGGAAAAACAACCATATTTTAGAAAAATATCTTTAGCAATCATTTGGGGGCTGTGCATATATTAGCTTTTTTCACAAATATTATAGTTCTGAATTTTCCAGGAACTTTGCAGGATTGTGCTTCCAACTTCATTTAAAGTTGATCATGGTTGTGCAACTAACAAACCAAAGCTGAGTAAAATCTTTATCCAATGTAATATACATAAAAGTTCTAGTAGCTAATGTACAACTCACACAGGCATTGTGGAGTGTGTATACAGGCAGATGACAATTCGTCCTGCGTGTTGTGTCCCTTTAAATATTGCTGACCTACACTGAACATGTAGAATTAATAAAAAATGACTTTTTTGTTTCAAGTCACTGACATTTTGGGGTTGTTATTTCAGCATATCCTAGCCATTCTGAGTGTTACAGTTAGTGATGCTAGTTTGAAATACTAAGGTTTATGGTACAGTTACACAGTGGAATACTATGCAGCAGAAAGAAAGAAGGAACTTCTATCCTTTACAACAGCATGGATGGAACTGGAGAGCATTATGCTAAGTGAAATAAGCCAGGCAGTGAAAGACAAATATCGTATGATCTCACCTATAAGTGGGACCTAATCAACAGAACAAACAGGCCAGCAACAGAGACTGAAATAAAGAACAAACTGACAGTGACCAGAGAGGAAGGAGGAGGGCGATAATGGGGGAAAGAAGGGGAAGGGTCATCAAGGGACATATATAAAGGACACATGGACAAGCCAAAAGAGGGTAGGATTGAGGGTGGGAGGTGAGGGTGGGTGGGGTGGGGGAGAGTGGTAGGGGAAAAATGAAGATATCTTTACTTGAACAACAATAAACAAATGAAATAAAATAAAGTTATATATACCAAAAAAAAAAGGTTAAAATGACCTTATTTCAGAGGGTAGAAGCATCTCAGTGACAGACTATAGGGAACTGATTTGTTTCAAACTGGTGAATGAAACTCAACCCTGTTTCGAAAGCCAACAGGAGCAAAGTGGTGGGCAGGAGCCAGACCCTCAAACCGGTTTTTCTGTGAGAACCAGGCCAGAAAATCCATACTGACTATTTTGGCTTGCTCTTGCTAAAACTCCCTCACCCTGGTCTAAAACAGTAGATGTTTATTACCTATCTTCAAGGTAATTTCCAAAGCCTATGTGAATTTTCCCAAGGGCAGAGCACAATCAGCTCGCCACCTTTCCCTTCTGTATTTGTTATTTTTGTTTCCTTGATTGTACCTAAAATGTAGACAATAACATTCTATGTAATAGATAATAAATCCTTCTTTGATATAAGACCTGAGTAAAACAATAAAAGCCTGCCCAGGCAAGGGTCAGGGCACTCTCCCCTTGAGAGAAGCCGCCGCAGGACTCTCATCTTAAGAGAGTACCATACCTTCCCTTTTTCTCCACCGGACTGCTGTTGTCTGTGCATTTGTTCTCGTCTTCAGCCACAACACGCAGACTCTGCTGGCCGGAGTCTGCCACACCAGACAACTGTTGGTAAGAATTAACTCTTAGAGACAAAGCAAATGTAGATACCAAAGAGCCTGTAGAGCAAGACAGTCAGAACAGTCTGAACCAGAAATATGTTGTGGCTCCTAATTTTCATGGAGTGCCAGTCACCAACAGTTATGACTGGCCAATTAATTTCAACTTGGTTTATGTAACCTCAAATTCAGACATATATGTCTGAATTATATATATATATATAATCTCCAGAGAACTTACTTTCCATAAGAAAAAATCAACAAATAGATTATTTTTGGTGGAATGGCAGAGGTTTGTCCATGTTAAACCCTTAAAATACACAAAAGTTATGATTGCTAACACATTCTCATTAAATTACCCACTTCAGTTGCTCAATAGACAGATGGGACTTAGAGAATGACAGGTAATCATCACCTTAATTGAGTGCTGAATCTGGGTACAGACAATATACAGATGTGGCCTCCCTACTTGTGCAAATTAATACAGCTACTTGTATCTTGTGTATCTATTGCTGAAACCAATTTTTTCCTTCCTTAAGACAAAAATTAATAAGAGAAAATGCTTTCAAAAGACAGTAACAGAAGTACATATTTTTATTATCTTCTTAGGAAGTGTATTATCACTGCATTTTTGACCCAAAAGTGAGTCTCTAGAAAGAGTAACTTCTCATCATCTCAGATGCTATCATTTTCTCCAATATGTTGATGACATTGTCTCTCTTATAGCCTGAATCTGGACCTTCTAAATTAAGAGACCTTTCATTAAGTCAAGTATCACAAAACACAGAAATGTTCTAGGGATGACAGTTCAATGGTCTGCCTGCTATTAAAATTTCTTGTGCCTATTGTGGTATAGACAGTTTAGACCATTAGCTCTTAATTGAAGGACAAAATGCTATGGTCAATCCCTTCTTGCACTAAGAGTACAAAGTTTAATGCAATTTGTTTTGTCCCTGGGGTCCCTTATATTATCTCGTTTTATTAGTTTTTTAAATTCTTTTGTTTCCTGATTGGACAATTTACATTATTTTTGCCTTCCTGGTCACTAATCCATTATTCTGTATTAAATAATCTGTTCTTGATTCCCCCTGGTGTGTAGTGTATATGTGTGTGTGTATGTGTGTGTGTGTGTGTGTGTGTGTGTGTATAATTTTGGTTACTGTATTCTTCAGCTCTAATTGGTTCTTTATTATATTTTAACACTTTATTGAAGATCTCTCTGAGTTCCTCTATTCTACTCCCAAGTTTGGTGAGAATTCTTATGACCATTTCTTTGAGTACTTTATTAGGCAAATTATTTATTTCCATTTCTTGTCTGGTCTCTTGTTCTTTTATTTATTTGCAGTATATTCCTCTGTCTTTCCATTTTGTTTGACTTTTTGTATTTGTTCTTATGAATTAGAAATAACTATCTCTCCCAATCTGGAAAAAGTGTGCATGTATTGAAGCCATCTCCATGTAGACTGTGTGATGGGTGCTTTGGCCAGGCCAGTAAAGTTGGGGTGGGCCTGTACGGTGCTGGGCCACCCTCTGGCTGGGAGGGGCAGGCAAAGAGTAGCTTGCTGTGCAAGTGTGTGGTGACTCTCTGCTGATCCGACTGTCCATGCTTGAATGGGGTTGGGGTTTGGCGACCCAGGAAGCATACATGCTGCAGCACTGTTAGTTTTCCTGGAACAAGTCCAATGTATGTGTGGGGAGAGGAAGCGGAGAAGGAGCAAGTGTACTAATGTGCCCTGATGTTCCTGCTGGAGTGAGCTTTGGGTGAAGTAGCCATGAACTTACCACTGCAGACTTGCAGGCTGGCCAGAGCATGTGGAGAGAGTTCCCACCTGTGTTCCTTCCTTGTGAAGAAGAAATGTAAACAATGCTGTTCATCAGCTCCTTCAATCCTGGATAGTTCCCTCAAGTCCTGGAGAGCTCTCATGGTTCCCCAATCCCCCCCCCCCTCTCTCTCTGTCTCTCTCTGTCTTTCTCTGTCTCTGTCTCTGTCTCTGTCTCTCTCTCTCTCTCTCTCTCTCATTGTATACTGGCTGCTCAATTGGCCTTCAGCTGTCTCTCAGGAGGAATACCCTAAATGCAGGTGCACATTTGTTGTTTTCAAGGGAGAGGCCAGCTTAGCATCCTCCCATGCTGACATCTAAGGTGACCATTGTTTTTCTGGCTTTGTTTTTTTGGCATTTTAGAATTGCCCTCCACATTGCCATAGTTCATTCTGAGCAAATACCAATCAGGACACTGCCTACTTCTGGATTTCTCTTTCTTTGTAGTTTCCTCCTTTCCAGAGCCTACCTCTATAATATTCAACTACCATGGATTTCTAATCTGTATTTTCTTATCTCAGCAAGGCATTTAGACTCTGGTTTCCCACATCTAATTCTACAATTTAAAAAAAAATGCATACAACCAAAAAATCTGGGTCAATATCAAGGATAACTCACTTGTTTTCCTCATGTCTGTTTCAAAGGCTTGAAGTTTTTAGTGTCTAATATCTGAAGTTCATCTCATGCCAAGTTTTTTTTTTAGTTTTAGTTATGTTTAAGACACATATATTAAGATTCATTCTTGTTAATTTATTGCAATTGGAAGTGGGTAAACAAATTTAATTTAAAGATATAAACAAAACAAAATGAAAATAAGTAATATGGTCTCACAATATTTACATAAGTGCAATGCAGTCGTCATTCTCAACAGAAATACTACTATAGCTCTTAAAAGTTGACGTGGCAGAACTTTGGCAATTGCAAATCACCTAAGTAAACAACATCTGAGGTATTGTAATATTTATGTATTTTATTTGAACTAAAAACAAACCTATGAGTAACTTCGTGGCAAATATTATTTTTAAAATGAAGCATTATCTGTATGCAGTTTTCATGTGAAGGGAGACTATATCAGTTTCCATTACCTGTTATTATATTTTAATAAGGTGAAGAAAAAATATGAATTGTAAAATTGATAATCTCTGTGTTTGCATCTGTGTGTGTCCAGGTGGAACTTTTTCTCTTTTTCTCAATTTTGTCATTTTAACTAACATTTAAAATACGTCTTTATTGTTTCATATGTAAATAGATTTAAATAAAGATATACATTTACACACACATATACATGCATACACATATATAGAGAGGCAGGCAAAAGTAGGTTTATAGTTGTTCATGTGGAAAACAATACAACAATTAACAAATAATAATATAAGAGTAACCTTGTGTTTTGTGTACTTAAAACTGTAAACCTACTTTTGCCCACCTCTGTGTGTGTATGTGTGTGTGCATATGTATATATATGGAGAGAGACATTTATATATAAATGTTGAAATAACCCAGATCAGTACAGAGGCAAACAAATTATTTACATTACTCTTTATTTTCAAAATGTTAGTTTCATTTTTAATAATATATATTTAAGGGGCTTAGTCAATCCCTCAGATAATTTCAAATGAGTGTGTAATTTGGATTGATGGCTTTTTACACATGAATATATAAAGCATTTAAACCACTACATTTCTTATTTTTGCACTGAAAATGTCACATGTTTGTTAAATGTATTTAACATAGTTATTTTGTAGAGCATGCTGGTAAAAGTAAGAAAGGCACAGTTTGAAAAATCACATTGTTTTACATTATTGTTTTTAAGGAGCCAGTTCTATAGAAAGTCACTATGCCATTCAGCAATACCACCCAGGGTCGATTGGTTCATCTCATTTTAAAGAGCATAATTAGATATTATAAGCACTCTTTTAAGAAAAGAAGAGGCTAGCCTAAGTTGCATGTGTAGTACATGTCTAAAGGCAATTTATTCTAAAAATGTTTATTTGGGTATTAAAATTAATAAAATGCTAATGACATAGATTAATGGAAAGTTTTATGCCAATGGCATCCAATGGGAGTTCAATCTTTAAGAAGAAATAGCCAGGAAACAGAGGGTAATTCTCTAGGAGTTCAAAGAGAAGAGAGAATGGTAATCAGGAAACAAGCAAAAATTGATTTTATGAATAAGGCATCTCTGTTATATACATAATTGATTTTAAAGCTAGATAATTCTAATTACTGAGTGGAAACTAGAAAGAGTAAGAAAAATGCATACCATCTTATTTAGGAGCCCCAACAAAAATTAAAATAAACAATTAGAAAAATGTATTTTTCTACTAATGTAATAAATTATATATTGCATTCAAATTTAAATAACAGATATAAACCAAAATTATATTTAGAAAAAATAAGAAAATAACATAGATGCCTATAAAATAAAAACACAGGGTGCCTATACTAAATATAAATTTTTCATTCAATAAAAAGTGTGAGTTAGATATAATTAAGGCATTTAAATTGCAATAAAATGCTGTATTAGTTTAATAAAATATTTTATAATGAATAGTGATACAAATAAAATAAGCTAAGATTAAGCATTAATCCTTTGATATTCTCATACATGCTTGTGGTCCTCTGAATTCTGAACTAATAGGAAATGCCAGATAAGTGTGTAAGTGTGGAGGCACATGCACACACAGGCCTACTATATGCTATGCACAAGGATCCTAATACACATATATTTTTTGTATAACCTTAATATTTTAGTGGGCATTTTTCAAAGTACTTACTCATATCTAAATGCAAAGATCTCTCATATGTAATATAAACATGGCACAAGAAAACAATTTAACAGCTGGCATTTCAAATTTCTCAATAATTAAGTTAAAAATATTTTTATAGAAGTTTGGTGTTGCATTAACCATTTATTATGATTAGTTACAATATACATTATGTTGAGTAAATATAATACAAGGTAGTGTTGTTATATTCAGCCTTCCTATTGGTTATCCATCTCCATCTCTATATGTGAAAGATAATTTAATGGGCGTAATTTTGTTTTTACTCATCATTTTGTGTCTTTTAATTTGTCAGAATTTTTTGGAAGAAATCATTAAACTGTTTTTATACATAGTCAAGGACTTTTTACAACTAAATCACATATATTAGAATATTGCTGACTTCAGTGATACAAAGAAGATAATATTTGGCTACTCATATCAATGTTTCATGAAGTTATTTGAAATCATGGCATTTTCTCTGTCTTGCATCCTCACAAATTTGAGTTGGATTATGTCTGTCTGGGTAACTATGATGATGATGATGGTGGTGGTGGTGGTGATGATGGTGATGATTTAGACTGGGATGACAGCACTGATTGAGTGTACACTATATATCAGGCACTGCTCTACACATTTGGTTTTCCCTAAAGACTATGAAATTGATACTATTATTATCCTCATTTAACAAGTATGAAAACCAAGGCTCAAAGAGACCTTAAAAATACCTGATTATTTTTCGATGGGATAAGGAATCAGTAGCAGATTTCTGACTCCACTACTAGTCCTCTAACAAACACAGTCTGTTGCTTCTCAATTCACTCTCACTTTGATGGGTTTGAGATATAGCTGAAATGTGGGTATGAAAGATAACGACACCTGGGTAAAACACTATATGATCCCTGTGCTCTCTCAGTGGTTATACTCTGGGAGGAAAGATTTATGACTATAAGTAATTTCTTTTCTCCAATCTTTACAAAAGGGTCATTTCATTAACCAGAACAAACTTAATAAGCGATTTAAGAGCATGAAAGTTTCTTTACACATTTCTCTCCACTCTTATCCCTCTCCGCACTTTTCCTCTGCTTTATCTTTTTCCTCTCTTTCTTCTCATCTTTCTCATTTCATTTTAACCAATTCATGATTATAATCATGTTTGCTATAATGTGATATATATGTTGATAAGCTTCAATGTGCTATTCAAAAGTCACACCATAAAATCTACAGAGCTTTGGTATAATGTAATTTAGATTTAAATCAGATTATTCATAACCAGATTTTATAGTTTATTTTTAATGCCAAATATAATAAAACTTGCATATGTACAACTTTTCTTAATGCCACTATTTCTTAACTCATCCTGAGTTCTTGGTGATCTTTTTCTTCCATTAATTATTTAGTCATTCCTCAATACGTACATTTAATTTTAAAATATAATAACCATATGATGTCTTTCCAGAAAAACAGTCTAACCATTGTTAGTATAATGAGAAAGGTTTTCATGACATTGAAGTAATCTGGCAGCCAAGGAGAGTGGACTGGAATACATATGTATGAACAATGATGATTTCACTGTACTAGTCAGTGGGGGTGGTAGACACCATTGAGTGAGCATGTGTGCTGCGTCACATTCAGAGTAACTATGGGAGTAGAGCAATGAACACACATCAAATTTTGCATCAGCTTGAACATTTCTCTGTAGACACTGTTGGAATTGTTCAGAAGGCCACAGCTATGGGCCACTGGTGATTAGCCGCTTCATCATTACAACACATCAGCTCATGCATCATGTCTTGTACATTTTTTTGGCAAAACATCAAATCACTAAGGTGATTCAGCCCCATTACAGCCCAGATTTGACACCCTGTGTCTTCTGGCTTTTCTCAAAACTAAAATCACCTTTGAAAGGGAAGAGAGTTCAGACCATTGGGGAGATTCAGGAAAATAGAATGGGACAACTGATGGTAACTGGGAGAACTGTGTGAGGTCCCAATGTGCCTTCTTTGAAGGGAACTGAGGCATCATTGTCCTATGTACAATGTGATTCTTGTGTCACATCTTTTTCAATAAATGTCTCTATTTTTCATATTACATGGATGGATACTTTCTGGAGCACCTCTCTCTCTCTCTGTCTCTCTCTATCTATCTATATATATACACATACACACACACATATACACAAACACACACACACACATATAATTAGAGAGTTATGTGGAGGATATTTGTGGAGGAGATGAGCACTATGACTGATAGTTTGTGAGGGGAGTAGAAATGAGTACCACAGAAAGCGAAGCTCTCTAACCAGGCTACCTTTACTCCCAAAGCATCGAATTTATCTAAGAGTGACAGTTAATCTGTAAAAAAATCTTTTTAGTTGTTTTTAAAGATTTTATTTATTTTTTAGAGAGAGGGTAAGGGAGGGAGAGAGGGAGAGAAACATCAATGTGTGGTTGCCTTGTGTGCCCTACCGGGGACTTGGCCCACAACCCAGGCATGTGCCTTGACTGGGAATCGAACTAGTGACTCTTTGGTTCACAGGCCAGTGCTCAATCCACAAAGCCACACCAGCCAGGGTGAAGATCACTGATTATCTTCCTGTTGTATATACACTTTTTGAAAGAGTAACATATTTATTTGACTTTTTATCTTCAATTTATAATGAAAAGTTTAATTTGAAGAATTTAATTTGAAGAATATTATCTTCAAGTTACAGTGAAGTCATCAGGATGGGCCCCAATTTTTCCTTCTTACACTGACCTGTGTCCTTCTTAAAAGGGAAAATTTGGTCTCAGACCCCTATAGAGGGGAAAGAATGTGTATCACTGTGTACAGGTCAAGGAAAAGATGCAGAATTTATCATTCTCTTACAGCCCTGAGAAGGGACTAACTCTGTCCATGCCTTGATTTTGAACTTTTGGTCTCCAGACTTATAAAAAAATAAGTTTGCATTGTTTAAGCCACCGTGTCTATAGCACTTTGTCACAACAGCCCTAGCAAACTAGCCCAGGTACTCTGACAGATCCTGCATGTGGGTTCCAAGTTCAGTTCCCATCCTCCTTAGTTCTCCACAGTGTCACAGGGGGCTGGGAATGTACAAACCTTATTTCCTACACTCCCTCACCAGTTGATTTCTCCTTAGTTATTGTTATTGAGGTCCCTGATATGTAATAAGAAGGGAATATAGCAAAGAAAAGGACATTTCTTGCTCTGACTGTGGATGAAGAATCAGCAGCAGAATTCGGCACCTCCAGGAAAGTAAGAGCTCTGACACCTTTAGCAACAGTGGTAGCTGGGAAGGCTCCCGGTGCAGAGTGGCAAATGTGGACCTGTGGTCTCCAGCCAGGGTGGCAGCACCTTTCATGTGCCCGTGAAACCTGTTTTTTTCCTTTTTGCAATTTCAGGCCTTCCAAACAAATTTGTAACTAAATATTTATATGCTTGAAAACTCCACAGGTGTTTCAGTTTTACTGTCTGCACACTGATACAGAATCAGCTATGCAAATGAATATTAAGATGAAGAAAGACCTTCAAGAAGGAAACAGGTGCACAGGCGAGGGCATCTGAAATGTTACAGTCAGTTGTGGCAATAGTACATATTACAATAAAAGTGCAATTCGTACCTTGTTTAATAGAATGAGTTCGGAGGTTAAGAAGGTAACATAGCTTTAGGCCAGATCATAATGGGCAACATAAATAGTTAAGGAGGTTGGGTTTCTTCATAATAGGTTATATTTTCATACTTGTCAACTCCTTCGATCTTACAAAATCTTTGTGAGAAAGATCAAGGAGGTGTTACCTCCTCTCCATAGAACAAATAAGCAAATAACAGGTTAGTTGAAGTTCGCCGTTTATATTGCTAACTCAGAATTTGAGCTTTATTATAGCTTCTTTGTTTTTCACAATTTTTAAATATTGGAAATAATTTACATTTTTAAGGCATCTTAACTCTGTCTTATATTGATTTGGTTCTGAATATAATTCTCTGTAAAATCAATCATTATGTTTTATCCCATTTGTTTTCTCAATATTACGCTCTAAAAAGATATTACAAGTCTTTTTCTATATTCATTTGGATAAACAGTCCAGAGACTAATTTCAGTAATTTAACCATTTATATTTAACAAGATATATATTGACCTGAGCTAAGCCCATTGCACAATTTTTTTCTGAAGTTCAGGGCCATTTTTGATCACATAATGTATATCACCTGTTAAGTCAAACAATGTTCCAATTAAAGCAAAGAAATAAAAAAGTGATTAAAATTTTAATCTCAATCCCAAGTCTGTATTTTTTCTTCCCATTTTAGTTTTAAAGAATTTTAAATTATACAAAAGTTATAAAGTAAATTCAAGAGCAAAAATAGGTTAATAGATTTTACAAGATGGAGCATCTCATTTTTGTTAATAATGTATATTCAAAAAAGAGCTCCATTATGAGTTTAGCATTCAAAAAATGCTGTAGAAGCTGAGAGTCATTCTGTTTTACCAACTTCCATCTACCATAAGCAAGGCCAACTGAGACGATAATGGTAGTTTAACAAAGAACATTCTTGAAAATCAAAGACCATAAAATAGATACCTGGGGAGAGCCAATCTCAAAAAAAATGCATAAGAAGTGCATATGAATGAGCAGGAATTAAATGTGTTTCCGCAATCATGAGTATGCCTGCCCACGTGTGTGTCTCAGACTTGATCTCTTCTTTATCAGTTCCATCTGTGTACCTGGAAACATATTTGATTTCCCAGGAAGAGGATAAATCAACAGGAAAAGTAATAAGTATATTAGATTCATGGTAATATTTGAAAAGATTTAAGAGTGTATATAATTTATTAATAAAAAGGCATTTGTGAAATGGCATTAGCCATAGTAATAACTATTTATAGGTCTGCTATATGCACACTTCAGTTTTTATTTCTCATTACTAAGAATGGGGGAAAATTTTGAGAATGTCAATAAGCCAGTGAATCCATTCTCTATTTGTAAGAAATATTGGATTTACTTTCTGAATAAATCATTTATAAGTTGGATAAATTTGATACATTAAACTCTGTAAACTGAATTCCTTATTTATAAAATATGGGATTTAATGAGACCTCATAACATTTGTGATGATTAAATAAGATCCTATAAACATATTAGATTCAGGAAATGTACAATAAATGTTCATTAAGTGCTTTCATGTCTGTTTATGAAGTAGGTATAGATGGTAAAATTGCTCAAAGGAAAAATCAGTGTTATTGATAATAATAAATTTTAATATGTCAGTATATAGGCTTTTGAAATCATGAAACTAGATGAGTTAAACAAAAAAGTAAAAACACACACTATATATATATAATTTTCTAAATATAAATATATTTAATGTATATGTGTGTTTTTATACTATACATGCACATACTTACTTGAACATAATTGATGAATTGATGGGTTTTATAATATACACCTAAATGGAAGTCTTTGACAATATAGTGATTTAGGTTATAAATTGTAAATGCCATTAAATCACACAAATTTCTTCTTAGGCAACACTGTCATGTGGTATGTTATTTGGCAAGTAGTAAACACTTGAAAAAATAGAGAAAGCCAGCATCTATTTCTGAATCATGGCTTATGGCATGGAAGGACAAATTGAGCAAAAGGTCAACAGAGCGGAACAGAGCACAAAATCTTCCCTGCTGTGAACACAGACTTGCCGTGGGTGTCACATTCAACTTCTTGAGTAGCTTCAAAATGTCACTATGCACTATCATCGCCATTAACTGAAAAGACATCTTCACCCATCAATTAGACCACTAATATTGAATTCTTAAGGAGACACATGAACGTCAGAAAAGCCCACAGCTGTTTCCTGGCTTGCTACAGAGAATTTACTTAAAGGATAAGCTGGGAGTGAATGTCAGGCAAAAACAGAACCTAAGACACGTTAGATAATTTCTTGGAAGACAGATGAGGAGATAGAAAAAAAAAACAGAAAGAGTTTATTTGGAGGACTGAGAAAACCTTTGCTTAGGGCAACAAACCAGAGACCAGTGTAAGTATAGATCAAAAGGACTGATGGGCACAAGAACAGAAGCAGCGACCCTGTAAGCTTTGGGGTTCCCAAAGCGTATACGTACACACCATGGTTCTATTATGTCATCTAACTTGATGGACATATGCCACTATAAGAAACATAAATAAATCATGGTTTCCTTATGATATGAATTGCAATGTTACAATTGTTTCTTCTCCTGAAAAAAAACCCCTAGATTTTCTAGATAAAACATGATTTTAAAATTTTTGCAGTAGTTTGCAAAACAGGAAAGGGAAATTCTAGATGCCTGAAGTGAAGAATGCACTGAGACTAGACAGAAGTAAGTAAGATGGTAAGACAGTCCACTCAAGTTATTGAAATAGTAATGGCTGGAGCACTGTATCATCAGGCCAACAAAATTCCTATAGAGTAGGTACTGTCAAGGCCATTAGTAATGGTGCTAAAAGCAGTAAATCTATCACCAGAAAAATTAAGCTTGCCTTTGTCATGACTTTGTGTGGGGGATAAACAATTCTCACAAGAAAACGAAAGAATAGCCCTGCAACTTTATATTTGAACGTGAATTTACACAATGCTCATAATGATAGCATATCCCAAGCTGAGAATGTGGTGATAAAAAATGACCCTGGTGTTGCACAAACCCTGGGAGGTCTGGAAATCAAATCCAAAATGACTCTGGAGGGACACAGTCCATGTAGGGTTTATAAAGGGGGAAATCAAAAGAGGCCAGATTAAGATGGGTTTGCAATCTCAAAATCAGCAATTACAAAATTCGTGGTAAGTGAAAGGCAGCAGTCACGGGCACTGGGAGAATTCTGGCGGCTATTTAGTTTAAAACCTCAAAGGAAACCCAAAGAGCAGAGATCCCAGGATGACAGGAAAAAAATCACACACACATACGCATAGATACAGCCTAAGTGTGTTAAAAAGGATTAATGAGATAAAAATGTCTTCTGATTAAATGCAGTAAACCTGAGAAGACAGGATCCTAATTTAGCAGTGGAGAAAGTCAAGAGTGAAGTTAATACATCCCCACGGAGCTTTCATAAGCCATAGTAATTGGTAGCAGTAAACTTGGAAAGGTAAAGGAAGGTGACCTTTAAAGCAGGTGGACTTGCTGAAAGTCTAATTGAGAAGAAATTATACCTAAGTGTCCTGTCCCCACTCCATCAGACAGGACACGGTGGTTCCCTGCTTAAGAGAAGATTGAAGATTATACTCTAGAGAATGTAAAACGCAAAGTCTCTTGCCTGGGAGAAAAGTTGGAGTTTAGGAGACCATACTGTTTATGTGAGGATTAAAGGTTACCAAGGACTTCTATTTGGTATGTTAACTGGGAGACAGGTGTACACCCTTCAGGAGGAAATGGGAATTATCTTCTCTACAAAGTATGGGAAGTGCAACAAAATTCAAACAAAACTTAAAATATCATCAGCAGTGATTTCCACACTGATAAGTGTCAGTCCGATCGAAATGGAGTAAAGAACAGAGAGGGTAACTATTCCCACATGCATGTGAGTTGAACTTGTTTTTTAGTGACTGTATCTTTTATACTCAAGATATTAAGATCAAAACGATCAGGAAAGTGGCTAATACAAGAACAAACTAAAGCAGCTTGAGAAAATCAGTGTATTTATGAGAAGAAATATTACTTTATACTCTTAAAGAACACAGAATCAAAAAGAAACATAGCATGCCTTTATGTGAATATTACATATAAAGTATATATAATCCTTCTAGTACAATGCTTAAAAGGAAAGGTGAAAACAGTCCTGTTCATGAGCCCAGGGAGAAAGCATTCAGTCTCCTATCATAAATAAGGTATTAGCTGTAGCCCTGTTTCTCCAAGATGCTCTGTACCTGAATAGGCAAGTTTGTTTCTGTGGTGGTCCTTTTTGCACTCCACTGAGAACTCTCTTCCAGAGAGAATCTGTGCTGGAAAACGTTAATGGACAGCCTCCAGTTGCCCCAGCTCCAGGATGTATGTACCAGAGTATTTTATCAAAGCCTCACTGTTTCCAGAAAATGACTGAGCATGCTGGGGGTTCTTGAGCTACAATACCCCTGACTAATATATATGTAACTCCCCTCCGGGGCTATCTTTCTTGGGGACTCCCAGCACCCTACTCTTGCTCAGAGCAGCATTGTAGGCTCAAGCCCTTTCTATCCAATTTCTTTCTTCTCTCTCTGCCTTGTGGTCTGAGGGTCTCCTTGCGACCACTTCCTTTCCCCTCTGCATGTCCCAGCATAGAAATCTATACCTTCTGAAAATACCCCTTAAGATGAAAACAAAGTAAATATTATATGACATGTACCATTTGAGATTTTATCTCCAGGAAACCAGTACTAACAGAAATCTTAGCTGTAGTTTTTCAGACAAAAAGTAACAACAGATGGAAGCATGGCTCTACACAAAAAGAATCACGAATACTGGAAATAAACACAGGCCAGAAAATATGCTCTCTTCGATTCATGAATTTATACCCATTTGGAGTTGCTTTTACAGTCCACCTTATGACTTATCTTAGTTGATGTTCCATAGACACTTGAATGGAGTATGTGTACTTCAACAGGGCCTGTATTTGTCCTTTAAACGTTAATGAGGTCAATTAGATCCACAGAACTTAAGTTGTTTGATAGTGCTGCTCAAACATCTGTATCTTTATGATTTGTATGCACTCACTGTCAATTATGGGAAGAGTGATATTGAAATATTTAACATGTATTGTAGACATTTCTATTTTTATCTTTAGCTCTTTGAGTTTTTTCAAGTCTCTTGTATTTCTGTTAATAGGTACACATTTAGGAGTGTCAGGTATTGAATGATTCTTCTTTCATTATAAAATACCCTTTTTAACTTTAGTCATATATTTATCTTGAAGTCCATCTTGTCAAATATTAATATAGTTACTATACCCTACTTCAGCTCAGTGTTTGTGTACCTGTACTATTTCAACATTTTAGTTTCAGCCACTCTGTTTTTACTTAAAATGTGTTTCTTATAAGCAACCTATGGTGTGGTCTTACAATCTTTGCTTTTCATTCAGAATTTTAATTCAAACAAATAAAATTAATGACTGATATGTATGGGATAAGTCTTCTATCTTGGATTTGGTTTTTATTTATCTCAATTTTTCTTTATTTATGTGTTATTTTTACCCTGACTATTTGTGGTAAATATACCCTATACTGACTTATCTATATGGTTTTTACTTTTGATGAATTATAGTTTTTAATATGAAAATAATATTATATTTTATAACCAGTTTACAAACTTTGTCACAATAAATGTATTAACTTACCACCCAATATTTGTGAACTTTTATTTTACCTCCTTCTACATTGTAAAGCCTCTAATATTTTATTTTAAAGAATCAATAGGTTTTAATAATTTTAAAACTCTATAAAATGTTAATGCTAAAATATTTAGTATTCTATATTTCCCCAGAGATATTCCTTTCTTGGTACTTTATATCACATACTGTAAATTTGACTTAGTGTTCATTTTTTTCCTTCCACTTATAAACTTCTTTTAAGCATTATTGTATTGAATTTCCTGGATAAAAATAATTTCAGATGTCATCTGGAAATGTACTTTGAAAAGAGTTAAATTTAAGCAATATTTTTTACTGAAAATAAAACTAGCTAATTTTTTTTACTTATTTATTTTCTTTCAGCCATTTGGTATTCTGTTTTTCCTAATGAGAAATCATTGCTCATTCATTTGGTTCTCTCTGTAACGAGTACTTTTACATGGTCCATTAAGATTTAGTTGTTGTTTTATTTTTAAAGAATTAATTTATGGTATTCTAGGTATGGTTTATGAGTATTATGGTATTATGTGCTTGGGGTTTTGTTGATCATTTTTTTTATACATAAATTACTCTTTCATCAGTTTGAAAATTCCCCATTCCTTATTTTTTCAAATAATTCTAATTTATTCCAAATTTTCTTTCCTTCTGATAAGCTAGTTACAGATAAGGTTTTCCATTTGCATTTATAGCACATATCAGAGATACTCTGTGCTGCTTTGGTTCTCACTCTCTTTTCTCTTTCTGTTCCACCTTATCTAGTTATTTTTACCTGTCTTTAAGTTCACTGTTTTTTTAATTCTGAATCCAATCTGTGGTTAGTCTATATGAGAGTAAAAGTAAATATATATATCCAATATATGATATTTCGGTTATGAATCTGTAGGAGGCTTTAAATATAAACATATGTGTGTGTGTGTGTGTGTGTGTGTGTGTATACTCACATACACAGAGGAGACTATAAATATAAAGGAAACTTTATGTATATACTCATATATGTGTGTGTATATATGTGTATGTATGTTTGTGTGTGTATCCTGTCCAGAAGGTATCCAGCCATGTAATATGAAAAATAGAGACATTTATTGAAGAAGATACAAGATAAGAGAAACATTGTACATTGGACAATGACACCTTAGTCACTTTCAAAGTAGGTACACTGGGACCTCACACATTTCTCCCAGTCTCCATCAGCTGCCACATTGTATTTTTCTGAGTCTAACTGATGGTCTGAACTCTCTTTCCTTTCAAAGACGATTTTAGTTTTGGAAAAAGCCAGAAGTTACAGGGCACCAAATCAGTGTTGTAGAGGGGCTGAGTCACCTGGGTGACTTGATGTTTCACCAAAAGCTCTGCACGAGACACGATACATGAACGGGCATTCTGGAGATGAAGCCGCCAATCTCCAGTCACCCATAGTTATAGCCTTCTGGACAATCTGAATAGCTTCCACAGAGGAATGTTCAATCTTAAAGCAAAATTGGATGTTGATTTGCTGCTCTACTTACTCAGTCACTTTAAAGGTGACAGACACACAGTATACATGCTCACTCAACAGTATCTACTGCCCCTTGACTAGTACAGTGAAGTCATCATTGTTCATGCATACGTATTCCAGTCCATTCTCCTTAGCTGCCAGGTTGCATCAATGTCACGTAAAATATGACATTGATGCATATATATCATTTTCCATTTTTGTCTTCATCAAAGTTGTAAATTGTTTTAATTTAAAATCTTTTCTTGTTAAATATTATGTTCCCTGTTTGATAGTTCCAAATTATATCATAGTAACACAATTCCTTTGGCTCTTATTAAAGTGCCAAGTTATTGACTCATTAACTAGTATAAATCTCTTAGAAATAATGCTGTATAAGCCATGAACAGATATTTATGCTTGTGCAGAAAACAACAAGAAAATGTTATAGGTGAATGCAAAAAAAAGGATAACCTTTTAGAACAAAAGCATAAGTTATCTATTTTCATCAGCATCCTCAGGCTTGATGCTTGTAGAAAATGATGCAGATTGCTATATCTGCAGTCAATGTGAAGAAGCTGACTGCATGAAGTAATGTGCACTGCCCAGGGCACGGAGGCAGTTTTTCCTCCTGTTTCCTCAGGGAGCAAACATTACAATATCATCAGAAAGGCAGGAAATTATCTCAGATTGCAGTGTTCAAATGCATGTAAATATGACCTTAATACCCTTGAGTCCTTCTGCTAAAATTGATTAGTCTGATATATTTGTACATTTTCAGGATGAGTACTTTAAATTGGGTTTTCAGAAGTTTTGGTAATAACCTTTGCTGATTCCAGATGCGGAAATAGCATCTCTTACAAAACCAAGCAGTTTCTGAGATTTCTTTGGTAGAAAAATTGCAAAATAAGATATCTGCGGGAAATAATTTTTAGAAAATACTATTTGACTTAAAATTATTCAGTGAATATAATGAGAAATGTTAAAGCCCAAAAAGTGCAAAAAATACCAAATAACTTTTCAATTTGTCTTATATTTACTTTTGAGTTCCTTAATTTATCATTTTAAGTGTATTTAAAATACACATTTTCACCTTGACTGGTGTGGCTCAGTGGATTGAATGCCAGAGTGAGAACCAAAGGGTCTCTAGTTCAATTCCCAGCAAAGGCACATGCCTGGGTTGTGGACCAGGTCCCCAGTATGGGGTGCTAGAAAGGCAATCACATGTTGATGTCTCTCCTTCTTTTTCTCCCTTCCTTCATCTTTCTCTAAAAATAAATAAATAAAATCTTTAAAAATAAAATAAAATACACTTTTTATCTCATTCAATTCTTACCCAGTATTCTGAAGTAAACTGTGTGTATGTAGGTATTAATAGCCACATTTCAAGCATAAATAAACCAAAAGCTACTGAGGTTTTAATAGCTTGCCGTGGTGACAGAGCTGAAAACTGGATTGCAGAGGTTGTATTCGTTTATAGGTAACTTCTTCTTGCTGAATTTTGTCATAAGAATGAAATAAGAACTTTTTTGAGAAATATTTGGATAAATATTCTTTAAATCTATACTTCCTACTGTATCTATTGATTTTTTAATTGAAACCATTTATCATTTTAGTCTGCTTTTAATAGACTACACTTGAATATATGGGACACTCTTTCTGTGTATTCTTATATTTTAATTATTTCTCCTTGGGTTTCTTTCTTCCAGAGTATGGTTTTATTCGATCAGAGTGAAATAGCTCATCATCTAAGCATTTAATCCTTATTGTACCAAACATCATCAGCAAATAAAAATATAAAGTATGATACCATTGTAACATATATGTGTTGCTATTATGAAAAGAGTGTCACAGAGAAGCCCAAACAACAGCATGTTTAATCTGATGATTAGCAATGATGATCTGAACTCATCTAAGTCATATTTTAGGTCATTTATGCTTTTAATTACCACTTTCTTTTTATCCCTTATTTCATAAAGCTATTCTATTTTCCTTATGTGCTTTTTCTGTTTTTCTGTTTTCTGTTTCCATTCTTTATAATTATCTAGACTTTGGCAATTTCAATTCAATCACAGAATGAGGTAGTTTTTTTTTTTTTTTTTTTAAGTTTCCTTTACATGATTAAAGCTCTTTGAGAGAAGTTCTAAAATCAGATATCATCGGCCTGGTTAGTCTTATAATTTATTTGTCAGAACTAAGTGTACCACCAGGAAGGGAGCCAAAGGAGTCACTTAAAAAATATATAGTTGTCTTCTAAATAACCTCAGTATGCTTTTGTGACCAGCCGTTAGAAAGTCATCTATAATTTTCAAAATAGGTAAGACTAGATAAGTTCATTTTTACATATTTTATAACACTAGTATATGTGTAAATATTTGCTAATTTATATGCAATTAATACCTTAAAGAATACTTTTTCTAAGCTTTGCTGTTTTATGTTCTGTATGAGTTGTATGCTGTAGACTACAGCCAAATTGAGTCAGATTTTATTTAGAATTTGTATATTTACTGTGATAACTTTTGTTTTCATTTTAAAAATCTTTCTAGATTATTCTCATTGGTGTGCCTTTGAAGGTTTATCATTTCTCAACTATGTTAACTGAGGCATTTTACTTAACATCTTAATATCCTAATACATATTCTTAATATTTTAATGTCCAATATCCTAAGATCATCTGTAATGTAAAGATAATATTTCAAAAGGTTATGGAAAATTATTCATAATGTTATATAGTTAAATGTGTGTAGTACAGTGCAAAGCTTTTTAATTTTCATATCCTAATTTCACTCATTAATTTGTGAAGTCTTTTGGGGCATCTTTTCATGCAAAATCCTGTGTAAGGACTGATAGTTTGATCGTCAGATGGGATTGCAGATTATTCCGCAGGTATGCGATTCCATGAGTACTAACGTGAATTAGAAGCATCAGTCCCAATAGGAGAGGTAACTGAGGGGAAATGGAGGAGGGGTTCTGGACTGGGATTGCTAAAAAAAAGGACAGGAAAAGTGGATAGGTAGGACAAAGAAAATGTGGTAACCTCCTCAATTAGAAGGTTGTTCTAATGAAGGAATGTAATTAGAGATGTGATCAATATCTAAAGTGAATAATATCACCAAGGAAGAGGAGCAAAGAGACTGAAACAGCCATTTAGCCTAGCAAAGGAAGTGCTAGAACACACTAACATTTATGGAGCAAGAGGAGAAACCCTTGAAAAGTGAAAGGAAAAGGCCAGAGCTGTTTCAAAATTATATGCTGGGTAGATAGAACTGAGGAGTGGAACACTGTTTAAAGAGTCGGGACATTTATATAAGGATTGAAAACTTTACTTGGGATTTAGAATAAAAAGTTCTCCAGGGCTATAGAAATAAAAAAATTTCAGCAGTATATTTCAGTAAGATTATTTAATACATTAATTTATATGATTATTTTAAAAGATTTTAGTATAATTTTATTGTCATAAATGAGAAATAAATGAAACGTGGAGAGTAAATGTGTACTACTTTCGCAAAACACAAGATAAAAAGAAAGACAGGATGATAACTGATAATCGTCATATTCCTTACCAGGCACTAATAACCCAGACTCCCAGGCATATAATTAGATAATTTTTCATGAGTGCATTATCTTAAACTTTCCTCCATTGATTCGTATTTTCCAGTACATGAGCCATTCACAGAACCTCTACACTTCTTTTCTTCCAAAGAGACTTGAGGTTTTCAAGTTTCTCATCATGGAATGTGTTTTCCTCATCTAATCCCTTTTTCAAGGACTTTACAATATGGAAAACAAATATGCTGCCAGCGTTATCCTTGGAGAACATACAGAAAAATATCTTCCATTTGAATTAACATATTTAGTGACTGCTAAATATTGACTATGTATAAATCAAAAGCAATATTCAGTGGGTACTTAATATTGACTGAAAGTCCTTTAAAAGCCTGTCTGTATTATTATTTTCCACTTAATTTGATTTACTTTTATATATGTAAACTGCAAATGTGTAAATGTAAAGTTAAAAAATGAGCTAAACATGTTTTTAATGAGGAAATTCTCTTTTCTTTCTCAAACTTTCTTAAGTGGTAAATCTCTAATTGGAGATTTAACCAAATTCTTCTTCCAAATTTTGCATTTTTATATATGAAGTCCAGATGATTGTCTTTCATTCATGCATAAATTACTAAATCTTTGAAAAATTTTATTAATAAATGGATAATCCATCTTCTATGCAAAATGTGTATTCCATTTTTCATAATAAAGAAAAAACTGATGAGTATTAGAACTTCAAGTTGCAAAAATTCACATGTATGTTTCAAATATTTACCTTTGCTAAGTAAGATATGCTTATATCCTATTTCTTTTCTTTCTGTGTCACCTCTTGCTTCCTGCCCCAGTGAAGCAGCCATCATTCTATTTCACAGACAAATGAAAAGAGGGAGGATGAGCAAATCTGAAATTTTCATTGCATGTGTTTTAAAAAGTCAAGCGAAAAGTAGTTGGTGATCTGAAGCACCACTTTGGTGCTCAGATTATAAATTCTATGTCTCTCTATTTGGTTGTCAGTTTCTGAAAGTCTCAAAGTCACTTATCCTAGGCTGATAGTCGTGTATATTTTTTAATTACAAACCACTCAGATGATTGTTGTCTTCTATACTCTTTCTGCACCTATGCCTGTTTCCACTCTGTGTAAATCGTTTTCTTCTTTCAGATATAAAAGGAAACCTATAAAGCTCTTTGTATATTACATCTCTCTTTGATGTTGACTTCTAACCTTCAATAACTCCCACTCCCTCTCTCTCTCTATTGTCACGTAATATGTTATAAGCCTCTAATTATGACCCTTCTGTTTTTGTCCTTCCTCCTCTTTCTGTATCAGGCCTTTGCACCAGAACTTAATGAGATAACAGACATGTTCTCTGACTGCACTGTGCAATATGGCAGTGCCAGCTATGTGTAGCTACTGAGCACTTGAAACACAGCTAGCATGGCTGGGGACCTGAATTGTTAATTTTATTTCATTGTAATTAACTGAAATTTAAATAGCTGCAAGTGGCTAATGGTGACCACACGCGGTCAGTGCAGCACCTTTCCTCTGCTTTGGTCTTTACTTCTCCCTTGCCTCTGTCTCTACCTCCAATTCTGACTCCAGTTGTTGTTTAAGACCTTGCAGTTATTTGTTGAACTAAAATCAAAGGCAGAAGCTATATTTCAAGTGAAACCACCAGGCAGTGATTTTGTTCATGACACAAACTCCTCTTCCAGCTCCCCTGCGGGCTGCTGACTGGAGCTGCTGGAATCTTCCACTGGTTCAGTTGTGATCATCTTGGAGGGGATTTAACACACACACACACCGCTCTTGCTTATTGCTCTTGAACTCCATACAAATCAGAAGCCTTCAGGGAACTTTCAAATTCATGATTCTTGAAGTGAGTGGAAGGCAAGGAAATCTCACAAATAACTTTAAACTTATACAACATAAGCATGTCTGCTATGTTTTTACTCTTGTCAACATTATTCTTCATGTTATTTGATCTAGTCACTCATCAATCTTAAAAATTGTGTATGTTCTAATCTTTCATAGACTACATTTATTAAAAACGTATTTTAGTCTCTTCCAACAATACTTAAGGCTTTTTTTTTTACAAAATTTGAAATGGCCTTTATTTTAAAGATCAGCTGAAGCCCTTATTGAAGCAAGCTCCATTCAATTTTAAATTTCAGAGCAATCTAAAACCACTTGAGTGACAGTGCTGTTTACTTTTCAACTTCTTAGATCCATGGGAAATTATATTCTTGCTTATGTGCCTTGTACAATTCACTGCTTAGAAAGACAAAAGTTGTGCAACAACCTAGATGAACCTTGAGAATATCATGCTAAGTGAAATAAGTCAGTAGGAAAAAGCTAAGAACCTTATGATTT
Source organism: Phyllostomus discolor (assembly GCF_004126475.2). Taxonomy (NCBI): domain Eukaryota; kingdom Metazoa; phylum Chordata; class Mammalia; order Chiroptera; family Phyllostomidae; genus Phyllostomus; species Phyllostomus discolor. The sequence goes on along the minus strand of NC_040905.2, from coordinate 15,457,462 downwards.
CACTCCTATGTGCGATACAAATCTGAAACTCACAGACACAGACAGCACTTTTGCTGTTGCCCGAAGAAAGTGTTCAGGGAGCAGTAAAGGGTGACGGGGGCCAGATACATGGTGATGATTTGGCTGTGCGGTGGGCTCACAATGCAATACACAGATCATGTACCATAGAACTCTGTACTTGGAACCTGTATCATCTTATTAACCAATGTCACCCCAACATATTTAATAAAATATTTAAAAATAAAGAGAAAAGTTGACATATTCATCTGGCAATGAGTCAATGAAAGCATTTAAATATTTTATCTTACATGAGTAAGAACATATAAAGGATTTTTAAAACGGCTAGCTAGGCTTGGCCCAAGTCCAACTTGAGAAAACATAATTTCATGTTAAGTTGTGACAGCTCAGTGTATTAATTCTATTATTTTAACTTGTGTGATTCTGTGGACCCTAAATGATTTTTTCTGTGTGAAGCCCTCCCTTTTCCATTTCTCTCTCTCTCTCTCTCTCTCTCTCTCTCTCACACACACACACACACACACACACACACACTCAGAGGCACCCACAGGTTTTCAAACTCATGTGCTGGATTTGAAAAGATCCTAAAACCAACCAACCCGATTTTATTTTCTTTGAACTAAGATAAGGAACCTGTCATCTACTGTTTTGAAAGCACTGTTCTGAGAATATGTTTAGTAAACCTTGTTTCTTTTAAAGTTTATCTTCTTTGGATTTTTTTTTCTGTCCGTTTTGTTGTTTTCAGATGTGATCTTTAAAAATGGAGATTTTGTATTTCACACCTCTTTTTAAGAAGAATTTTCAAGAAAAATATTAATGTAGAAGCATAACTTTCATAAAAATTAATCTCTTTATTCATTTGCATTTGTAGGTCAGTTTAAGATTCCTGAGAAACCCTATTTCCTAAATACAGTTGACTCTTGAACAACAAACATGGTTTGAAACTGTGTGGGTCCACTTATGCATAGATTTTTTTTCCAAAGAGACATAGATAGCCTTTCATATGTATTTTAACATACTTCAAAACATTTTTGATCTGTGGCTGGAAATCTGTGGATGCAGAGACCAACTGGATGCATTGCTCTGCCCCATTTTATTAAAGACTTGATGAGCATGCACAGATTCTGGTATGTGAGGAGCTTCTTGGGGTCAATTCTCCCAGAGATTCCAGGGGATGGCAGAGTTTGAGGGCAGGGGGTAGTCAGTCAATATACACAGACTTTTGACTGTGTGGGAGTTGGCACTCCTAACTCCTGCAATGTTCAGGAGTCAACTATATTAGTAAAACATATTATTTTAACCACCAAATGAAATAGATATTCAACGATGACTTTAATGGTTCTTTAAAATCAAACACATCCCTGAACAAGCATGACCAAAAACATAAGAGTATTTACAAGAGCTAAAATGATATGCACAGTGCTTTGCTGCTCTAACTTCAGGTAGTGGGTAAGAATAACAATAAAACAAAAGGTGTGGCAGGATGAAGTGAGGTTACAGCAATCCATTAGTTCTTCCTGACCACTCAGTTCACCCTGCTTATAGAGGTAACAAAGCTCTGTTGACCTGGGGAAGATAGGTGGCTGGCTCAGTTCACTCTCGGGGTATAACTCGTAGATGCACGACCATGATTTCGATCTGTGCCTAGTCTTCTAACAAGTGCTATGTACTTGTAGACTTAGGGGGTATCCCGAGTATCACAAGATATAAACAAAATGATCAAATCTGCCAATACTAAATGTGTGCACTCTATTATTTTTCTTATTCGGGCTAGTATCTCTTGTCAATAAGAAAATTTAAAAACTGACAATGGTGGATAAGAGATTTTCATGTATACTGCGTCTACCCACCTGGTGCTCCCAATGTTTTTTAAAAGACTTTATGATTTTCCTTGTTTCTGCTAAACAAGTCAAGCCAACTGAAACACTTTCTTTTTGTGAGCATTTGAGTCATTGTTTTCAAGTTTATGGACTCAATTCCATTGTACAAATATTTATGAGAACTCACTTTTTGTCAGACCCTATGCCAGATGCTGGCAAAACACAGATAAATTAGGCATGGTAACTGTCATAAAGGAAGTGACTACCATATAAGAAGACAGAGTTGTACAACAGAGGGCAGAGGAGGGCTGCGGTCTGCAATCCATCATTGCCCACAGAATTATGAAGACGGAACACATCAGGGGGAAATGCTGGTGTTTATATTATGTGACACCACCAGAGACAGAATTTCAGTCTTTTTTTAAAGACAGTACAATTCCACCGAATTATGAATAGTACCCTTGTGATAAGCCCCTTCAAAGGGATTTTAACTACTGGTTTCATCATGTGGGCAGCTTGGCTCAAAACACTATGGTACATGGAGACCCTAATGACAGTGACCCCAGGTGGGAACACAGGGTTTACTGAGAATGGCAGAGTGGCAGATATCCATACAGGTCTGCACTGGTATCAAAGAGCCAGAATAACGGTCTGATGGATGTCATTCTCCAGTCCTTGAGTGCAAATCTGTTATATAAGAATTGTAGACTGTCTCAGTCTACATACATAGATACATATCGTACGATGTACGATACATCGTACACTATGTAGGATATTAAGTTTCAATTCCTTGTCCCATAAAGTTGGCGTGTTTTTATATTATACCATAAAAAATTATTCGTCTCTAGCAGAAGCCAATCAACACACAGGAAAGAGAAGATATATCATATTATAAAAAGAGTGAAAATTTAAAAGGCAAGGTAGTAAAGAATTACTGACAATGGATTAATATTTCCGCTGAATCTTTCTTTTCAAGTTTTGATGTTAGACTTTAAGCATTTTTAATGTAGAGATATCATGTCCAAGTTTCTTCATATTTTCATGTACCAGTAAAACTTCACACTTCTTGATATGTTACAATTTTAAATGTTTCTGCCTAAAGAATCCATCCCGAATGAACTTTAGCATTGAGATTTTAGAGATTAAATTCACAGAACAGACACCATGTCTTATATTTCTTTGAATTCCCCCACAGACTGTTTTGCAGACAATTATCTCTTTACAATGATACAGTGTTTGATAAATAATAACCGGATAAAGTGACAACTGGGAGATAAATTCACATTTCTTTAGTGTGTGCATGCATTAAAAAAATATTGTAACCGGAAAAGACACCGGCGTTAGGGCTGCCTGTCACTACCAAATCCAATAAGCAATGAGAGTGATTGAATCTTTTATGGGTGCTTTATTCAGATGGCCAGCGATCCAAGAAGATGGCGGGTTCATACTCTAACAAACCATCTTCCCTTCTCTTTCCTGGCCAGATCTTTTATAAGGGGGTGGGGGAGGGCAAACAAGGTTCGGTGAGGACTTTGAAATTCAGGGAGGATTAGGTGCAAAGCTGCAGCATTCCTGTTCTCAGCAGTTAGCAGTTCCCAAGGGCGGGGGCGGTCACACAAAAGGCCTTGGATACCTCTCACATGTCCCCAGACGGTAATCTCTAGCCCGTGCCCCAGGAGGTCAGCTGCTTTTCCCAGGAGCCAGGATGGGTCTTATCTGTAGTTTCTGAAACAAAAGCTTAACATACACATTACATGCTAGACTTACAGTTTTTTACCTCAAACTAAAATTTTCCAAGTCTTGAGTCCCCTATCAATATCATCGACAATTTCAATTTATAGCGTAATGTCAAATGTAGTATGTAGACAAATGCCATCTATATATACATATATAAATATCACAGAACAAATTTCACTGCTATATAATTGAGATTACACATAGGTTTTCCATGAAAAAACTATGTCTTCCTTATTTTTAATCTCTACGCACTTATTTATTATTGTTGTTAAAATATAAAAATAATGTTCTACCACACTCTTCTTCCAAAGAGTTAGAACCTTGGGCCGTAAATTGAATATCAATGTGATACTTCCACCTCTCTCAGACTTCTGTGTCATGGCCCCCACACTCGTTGCCCGAATCAATGCTGCCCACAGCCTGGGGTGTTGCTTTTGTTATTGAAGAAAATAATATCCATGTAATCAAGGAATAAACATTTAAGTCTAAAATATTTCCCCTACTTCCCCCAAATCGTTGTGTAGGAGCACTTCCCCCTGAAATGCTCCCGTGAAAGTCCTGAAAGCGAAGGACTTTGTGCAATGACATCAGTTCAGTAGGAGGAACGGAAGGCTTCAATGTTATGTTAAAGACATCCTGACAAATAATAACGGTTTCTTGCCTTTGAGGAAAAAAAAGAATAGCTCATACCAGCAAAGATTCAAACTTACAGTAAGTTTAAGTTTAGGAAACACAATAGATTAGAGATAATCTTCCCAGAGAATGTTGTGAGCTTTATCATTACCATATTTATTTCTAAGAAACACTAGAAGATTTAAACCCCCAAAAAGGGTAGCTCTAGTAATAATGGAGTGAAATAAAAGAGGACATTGGATTAAAAACCTGGCCTTGCTCCAGTTATTAGAAAAAAAGTTAAATACAAAAATACAGAATGACTGAGACACATTCCACAAATGTAATTTTCTTTTTTACTTTTATTGAGCATGACAGATGCTTCTGTGAGGGTTTTACCTGTGTTAACTCCTTTGCATGGATTTTACCCTCCATGGAATCATATTCAGTTGCTACTATAACTACCCCCATTTTGCAGATAGAAAAAAAATGGCACTTTAGCCAGTACGACCTACTAAAGCAGGCAAGGCTTTGAGATACAATTAAACCAGTAAACTGACCCTTTGAGATTGGATCTAACAAATGAAGCAGTGAAATAAGCAGAAGCAAAGTCATGACCCAGTAGGACAATAACAGCACTATATACCTCCAGTACTTAACGACAAGGAAGACACTCTTCACGTGAAGTGGAAAACCTTTTCTATTCATTTGCTAAATATAAAGAATATCTTTATTCACTAGCTTTTCAGTACCAAGTTTTAGGCTACTTACTCAGTTAAAATATAGGAAGGTCTAGAAGGAAACACAATAAAACATTCAAATAGATACAAAGGCATGGCTGTTACATTTTAAACACGTATTTACAACTACAGGGGTGAAAAGATTATTGGCATTTATATGTCTGCAAAGAAATAGAAAGAAAAATTAGAGCTATTAATTACAGATATGTTCACTTCCCCAGTTTTCACAGGCTAAATAAGTTCTTCTCATTTCTGTAAATTACCACATATCTCATTTTTCTAAGGATTCAACCAGATCATTTATATATAATTATTAGTATAAATATATGCATATATATTGATTAATAAATATGAACTTAATAAGGTTATACATATGTTTGTTCAAATATAGAATAGGGTTCCATTCATAAACTTTGCATAAAAATATATTGTAAATATTCTGGAATATGTTTTTGACCATTATAATGTCAAGATGTGTATAAGCTGTTTTACATGAGTATCTCTCTATTTATTTCTGTACAAAATATATGACTCACTAATTTCATCATACATGGTTCTTTGGGCTCAAAAGCACATTTCACTAGATCCTCATGACTGCCATTTCTCTGGCATGGGGCCTGTGAATTTTCAACTAAACTCTGTTACCAAATTGTTCTCCAAAATGTGGGTCATGTGTGAGTGCTCTGTTTCTTTATTTCTATTAAATTCTTTGCATTGAAGAGACTATTGGGATACTACCGTAAATACAGTAATAGGGGTGACATGGTTATTTCTTAGCTGGCATTTACCGAATTTCATGTTTTCATGTTTAATTAGCCACTGGGTTTACCTATTACACAATCTGCATTCACAAGATCCATTCTTCTATCGAATTTTGAACCATTGTCTATGAGCTTTTGTAAATTCCTCAAACACATTGAATATTAACCTGCTGCCAAATTCCTGAGCTATTTGCATTTATATCTGTTTTCTGGCTAGTCCTTTTTGGTCAGTTTAAAAACTTTATATCTCTTAACAATGTATTGTCCTACATTCTGTGTAAATTATTTTGCTCTTCATATGCAAGACTTTAAAAAAATATATTGAACACAAGATGCATATTTAATTATATTTGTTTACCATATGGATATCCAATTATCCTATCATGGTTTATCGACACTTCTGCTTTTCCTACTGATCTGCAATACCCAATATGTGGAGCATCACTCGTACCATCTGCAGAGCGCATCTGTTTTGAGCTACACATTTTTTCCATGGTATCATGGCATTGCACGAGAGTTTCACTCTTAGCTTTCAAAATTCTACCTATTATTTTATATTGTTTAAATATTCTTGATGATTTATTTTAATAAGAATGCTGTCATCTCCTTGTCAGCATATAGATAATGTCGTCAGATTTTTAAAATATTGGCATTGCATAATGACTGAAAGAGTGAACTATCTTGTTTGTTTACATATTTAAGGAAATAATTCCACACATAAACTGATACATGCTTTCTGCCTTAAGTTTCTAGGTGAAAAGGTTTCTAAATTTTTTTTATTGTTTGACATGTGTCTCATATCATCTTCAACTCAATATTATTATAAAACAAAGTGCCTTATTTTTTTAAACAGCAAAAATTGAAGAGACAACAAAATGGGATACACAAATGAACAAAAACACATGAGTAAGTGTTAAACACTATTTCTCTTCAGTAATGCAGTCTAAAACCACAATGAGATATTACTAAATATCTTTCACAATAGCAAAACAAACAATGCCCAGTATTAACAAGAATGTAGAACTAGAGTCTGTTAATAAAAACTTTTTTTTAAGATTTTATTTATTTATTTATTATTAGACAGTACGCAAGGGAGGAAGAAAGAAAGGGAGAGAAACATCAATGTGTGGTTACCTCTCCCATGCCCCAGACTGAGGATCTGGCCTGCAACCCAGGCACGTGCTCTGACTGGGAATCAAACCAGCGACTCCCCAGAAACTCTTGATAGGGATGTGAAAGAGTATATCAAGGGTGTTCAATCTTTTGTCATCTGTGGATCACACTGTAAGAATAGGAGTTTTCTTTGGCCAACAATGAAATACACTGCGACACATAATCACAAAAAAAAAATCTCATAATGTTTTAAGCAAATTTATGACTTTGTGTTGGACTGTATTCATGGCCATCCTGAGCGGTGGGCTGCAGGTTGGACCCCTGGAACACTTTAGAATTTGGGGGCAATTTCTGAAAAAAAAATAGAACTTGCAACCCAACTATTCCACTCTTAAGTATATAAACAAGTGAATTAAAACAGTTTGTCTTCACAATGACTTGTATTCATATTTCTGTAGCAGCTTTGGCCACAACAATTAAACTTATAAACAACTAAAATATCCATCAAAAATGTAAGGATGAACAAAATGTATTTCTGTATAACAGTATAATATGAAACAATAAAAATAAAGCATTTTTATATAACACTGATAAATTATGCCAGTAAAAAGACATAAATTATTACGTATTGTATTTATAATTCCATTTATATGAAACTCTAGAAAATACAAATTAATCTCTAGTAAAAAAAAAGAACTTTTAGTTTCTTTAATCCATAGTTTCAGAGTTTATCCCTTCGTTTTCAATATTTTTAGTAGGAAATTGGTCAATCTCATAAGCCAAAGTTCCTTGAATTTAAATAATTATATATTAAAGTTTTGTAAAATGGCGGGGGAGAGGATCAGTGTTCCTGGGTGAAAGGCAGAGGGGATGGTCTACAAAGGGGACGTAATGTCCTATAAATGAAGTGCCAGAGATTGCGGTCGACATTTGTCAAAACTGAAAGAAAACCTAACTGTTTCTAGTTATCATTTGCTCAGGTTGTACTTAAAAAGTTGAATTATCTCTGCCCGCAGATAAAAAATTAATAAATCTACTATAGATAAGTTTTACAAGCCTATTATTATCACTTAAGCTTTAATAAGAAGACATGGAAAGATGATCATTTTATCTCTTGACAGAAATACAGGTAAAAATATGAGATACCACCATTCATTTACTAGAGTGTCAAAAGCAAACAAGTACCTTTAAATAGTGAAATCATTTATTAACTTAAATATATCACATAATAAAACTAATTACTAAAATGGCTGAAGCAATGTTAATAATTGCAAAAGAAACATAATTTTCAATAAAACAGATGTAATTAATTGTCAACAATCTTTGCGAGTTTATAGTCAATATTTCATTTTAAAACCTTTATGTAGTTTTTGTTTCTGAATGTTCAACATTTATGAAAAGATTAAATTTATTATCTCCAATATATTAGAATATATCACTGCACCTGAAATATGACAGAAAAATTAACATATGACCCTAAGTAAAACTGTGTCATAATGTTAACTGAAAGCAAACTTTCTTATGAAACCATATGTTTTTTGTTTTTTTTGTTTTTTTGTTTTAATTTTTTTTAAAGATTTTATTTATTTATTTTTAGAGAGGGAAGGGAGGGAGGGAGAGAGAGAGAGAGGGAGAGAAACATCAATGTGCGGTTGCTGGGGGTTCTAGCCTGCAACCCAGGAATGTACCCTGGCTGGGAATCGAACCTGGGACACTTTGGTTCCCAGCCCGTGCTCAATCCACGAAACCATATGTTTATGATTCTATTTAAAAATGATATATATTTATTTTATTGGTTTTTCAGATACTAATTTTGTAACTATTTTTTCAATATTTTAGTGATACTATATATGTAATTTACTCTATAAGAATCATTTTTAATCTAAAGTCTGATCATTTTATATTTTCATCATAATGAAAAGATTACTTTTTAAATATAAAACAGATTCGACATGTAAGGGAGAACATGGTAAAGAATGAATTGTGTTTCCCCAAAGTAGTGTTTTTTAATAGAGAAACAATGTTTTTGAATTCTAAATTAACCCCAAATTTAAATTGTGTATTGTCATTTCATTATTATTAAAATCACTATAATTAGTTTAAGAATTAATACTAAAGTTATTTTTAAATATTCCATGTCATTATTTTTAAAATATGTTAAAAATTCTGATCTTAAAATTTTAGCGAAAATTTAGGAAATAGTAAGAAGGTTTAACTAAGAGCAAGTTTATTTATCAATATGTAATTGCTAGTGATCTGGCATATATAGGATTTGGGGGTATTGAAATGATTAAGAATTTTGAAAGAGTTTTGAAACATCTTTTTAAGAACATGTGGATATGTGAGTCAAATTACAACACACACACCATTAAAATGTTTTTAGTGCTCACATTTTTTCTGTTGCATTGTGTTAACATTGCTTAAAAAGAGGAGGAATATGCTCAAACTTTCTCAAATAGATTTTCATCATTTAAGACATTTTAATTGCAATCACATAAAAAAGATAGACAAAATGAATTTACCAGGCCTTCGGGCTTTATACTTCTTTATAGCTTTAGAATAAATATTTTTTAACATTTTTATTCCCTAACAAATAGCAAGTGGGAGTAGGAGTATTGCCATTGCATGCATAGTAATCAAGGTAATATACAATTTTATGAGGGCACAGTTCTTAATTAAGGTTGATCCAGGTAGGTCACCTTTGGAAAATAATAACAAGTCAAAGTCCAGTGCTCAAGCTTGTACTATTTTATAAAAAGTTTATTTGTTCATGCTCTTTATATTACTATACTAGTATAGCTATCTTTACATGTTAACAAAAATTTTATTTTTTTCTCATTTTTAAGTGAGGTTTTTTTGTTCAAGCCTTATATAAGTACTTAATTATTTAATATATATTCAGAATAGTATCAGATCCTATCAAGGGAAAAAAGCGATATTAAAATATCTACAACTTTCCGAAACCTCCTAATTACCCACTTTCTCTTCAAAAACAATTTCATGCTCTGGATATATTGCCTTGTGAGTAGACATGTCTCCTTATGAGTTATGTATCTCATAATAAGTTCAATGCTTTTGCTTGGACTATGGCTTGGCTGTTTGGGGGCCACATATTTCTGTTTGTTGGAGAATAAGGAGTGAACTTGAATGTCACACTATCACCCAACCAGTAGGTCGTTCAGCTCAATGCTGAGACCAGGACTCAGTACTCAACCAGTGTCTACAGCTTCCTAATTAAGTCATTGTTTTGCAAGGTTAGATTTACAGAGTCATTTGGTCAGCCTACAGAGTTAGAGAAAGTTATGATAAGCTTTTTTTTTTCAATGCCCTACATCAAAGTATATACCTTAATTGGCTTAGGGTTTATCTAGATACCTATAACAAAACAGATACAGTCTGGAAGAAAGAGGTGTATCGACATTCCTTTAATTGGCTTGGGGTTTAGCTATTTCATATCTTCATTTTGTTAATAGTCAAATAACTGTTTAGGAATTTTACATAATTGACAAACATTGTAAAGTTACTAAATCATTGTGGCTTTAACCCAACCTAAGGTTAAAAAAATATCAATGGTTTTATCTAGACAGTGAACAAATCAGTCAGCAAATACCAACCAAGAGGTACTATTGTAAAAAAAGAAAGATAAGAAAGGTACAAGGTTAATGAATCTGCTTCAAAGGACTCAAATGCATGAATCTTAGATGTACTCTGGTTTTATCACTGCGTATAAGCCAATTTAGACAACTTTTATTACTTCACTTTAAAGGATTTAAATCCCGAAGGACAGAAGAAGAGAACTAGAATATTTACCTCCTTTCCCATCCCACCTGCTCTTCTACCTATAATGAGACACCTCAATTGCCACCTAATGGCGGCACAGAACTTGCTTCTAATATCCTGTGTTTTGAATTCCAAAGATGAATTTTTGATAATTATTGGAAAACAGGAAAGTTTAGATTGTGCCATTCTGCAAGTCTAAGAGAAAGAATATGATCTCGTTGGAGGTTTTATATTCTCATCATTATGATTTTCATTTGCTCTCAGGTTTCAAGATTGACTTTAAAAATCTTTGCCCAAGGGAGAAAACCCAATAACTGCTTTTTTGGCTCTCAGGTTTTCCTACAAATTTTAAGTGCATGGAGGGTGAGCAGGTGACAAAAGAGGGCACCATTAATTTGCTCATAGTAGAAACAGGCAGCAGATGGAAGCAGGGTATAAAAAGTGTGATTACAATGGATATAGAGGTAGTAATTGATGGGTAGCCACTGATGACTAGTACTTGACTTATTTTTGCCTAAATGCAATGAAATGTAGTTGTCATAACTGTTGATAAGCCATTCATATGCATTGAATACATTTGCAGATAACATTAACTTATCTGAGTCTCTCCACACATTGAATTAAATGTTAGTGTTTCCATTTTAACATTGTGGGAACAAAAGTTCACAGGTATTTAGCTACTTACCCTAGGAAACTCATCTGGGAAAATGCAGTGCTTGGCTCATTCCAGGTATCTCTCTCTCTCTCTGCCTCTGTCTCTCTGTCTCTTTCTCTGCCTCTCTCTCTCTCTCTCTCTCTCTCTCTCTTTCTCTCTCTCTTCATCCCCAAAGGCTTTCAAACATAGTGCATGTTCTCTAATGAACTGATGCAGACCCCGTCTTATGGGGTCCATGCCATTATGGATGAAATGAGACATTCACACAGACTACCAAGTCCGGTAGAGGAAAAATGACAGCATGGCTTTTTTCTCTCCAGGGGAGCAAAAGCCTCAGCCCTTCTTGCAATGAGCTTTTATTGTCTTACTGGGCACATTACAAGAAGGTCCTCATTAACTATGCACAAGCTCGCTTGAGGTGGTTACCTTTTACAGAAAACAGAGGAGCCAATGCTGCTAATCACATCACAGAGGAGGGATATTTGCAAATGAAAAGGCAAAAGTAGTTGGACCAGTTACACTCATCCTTGGAAGGTTTAGCATGGATTTTAGGAAGTTGCTTTGCAGTAAATGTCCTCAATTCAGGGTGAGGGAGTTTTAGCAAAAAGCAAGACTCATAGCAGCCTAGGTACATTGCAGGCCTGATTCTCCACGGGAGAACTTATCCGTGGGCGTGGGTCCTGTGCATCTCGGAGTGGAAGCTGGGTCCACATCACACAGAGCAGCCTTCCACAGTGAACGCTCCACGTTTAAGTGTGTGTGAAAAGCTATTGTTTCATAGAAGAAGACAAGGTAGGGTGAAGGAGTATTGGTGAGAAGTGGGCAAAAGCTGTTGTACAGCTTTATAAACACCTCTGAAGGATAAAGAAAAATGTATATTAGAAATATTAACTTCCCAAGGAAAAGAAAAAGTATATGTGCTTTTAACTATAGGGAGAAACATAAGTATGACCCTATTTTGAGAAAAACCTTACTCTGTGCCAAATATGCTATACATTTATCACAACATTTCTCATTCATTATATAAAATGATGTTATTATTTTAGCATATATATACATATGTAAAACACATGACATAAGGAGTGATGTTGTGACTGATTCATTCCTTGTGTTTCTTTCCCTACCCCAAACAACTTCATACATTAGGCCATTTAATTTTTGCGCATCTACGGCTTAAATTTCACAGTTCATTTTCAAGTTAGAAAAAATACTGATGTGTTCCTTTTCTATTTCTTCCCGAATGTAACTGTGTTGTTATCTTTTTTACACAATGATGAATCACTTTTTGACACATTCTAATATTTCTTTCTCACATGCCTTTCCTTTTTTCCAGCCCCAAATAATGAAATCATCGCGGACCCCACTGACATTCATTCCTCCTCTGATGTGTGCGCAGAACTCTCAGATTGAAGTTTTACACTGTCAACAGCGAGAGAGGTGGACTGTGATCTCATCACAGTCTATTTGTTTTACACTGTTTTCCTCTCCATCGCCACATTCCCTCAATGCAATTTCACGTGAAGATACGTTTAGTGGGCTGCTTTACTTATTTTTCTGCACCATCAACGGATGTATTAACTCTGACAGGAGTAAATAGAGGGTTCCACACCACCACACCACCCTGCCAGAGATCTGCCGTCCTGAGTGTATCACTGACCATCACCCACTGTTCAGAGTCTGCTGGGGACTTTTTGGAAAGTGTGTGCACATGTCAGTCTAAGACCCTCCTGCTCATGGTGTTATTAAACCTTGAGATCTTCTATACTTTTAACACACATATGAAAAACAAAGGAAGCAGCACCCCACTTCATACTGAGACAACTCGTAGGACTGAGGAGTGGTTTTCTCTGTCATGCAGGTTTTGGGGACCAATTTTAAAAGGACACAAGTAGTTGTATTTTATATTGAATATATTTGTCATATGACTATTATCAGTATTCAATAGTCACAGTGAGATAGTTGCTTTAAAGAAAACCCAAAAGCTTTTTAAACATATTAAAATCTAAGAGGAACATAAAACAATGATTTTTCTTAAATGATCTTCAGATTATTGGCAAGCATCCAAATACACATAAAATAATGGATTTTTATGAAAATTTTTATCATATTAGTTTTATATTTATCCTTTCAATGCACACTATGTTGTACATGGTTGTTGCCAATGTCTACAGAGAGTATCAGTTTGCAGAAAAGTGCCAAGTTTGAATGTGGCTCTGAAACTTGTAAAAATGACCATTGAGAGCCATTCTCTAAATATTTAATAATTCAACAATAACAGAATATTGGGCTTGGAGATAATCAAAAAGATTTTATTTAGGACGAAGTATTTCGTCTCTGTTTTGCAGAAGAGGAAAGGGATCCACAGCAGTGAAATGAGTAGATTAAAAAGCTGCGTCTCTGGCCCTGGCTGGCATAGCTCAGGGGATTGAGCACGGGCTGCGAACCAAAGTGTCGCAGGTTCGATTCCTAGTCAGGGCACATGCCTGGGTTGCAGGCCATGGCCTCCAGCAACCGCACATTGATGTTTCTCTCTCTTTCTCCCTCCCTTCCCTCTCTAAAAATAAATAAAATCTAAAAAAATAAATAAAAATAGCATAATATTAAAAAAAAAAGCTGCGTCTCATACTGAACCCAGCCCTTTGGACGTCCAGAACGCTGATGAGCACGATCCAGAGTGCTTCATAGGAAAAGCCTATGTATTTTTCCTGTTGCTGTTACAGATGAGCACAAACTTGGCGATTTAAAAAAAAAATCCTGCAATTATTATCTCATAGCTCTTGTGACTCAGGAGCCTTGAGCATAAATTCACGGGGTTCTCTGCTCCAGGTTTCGAAAGGTTACAATCAGGCTCTTGGCCAGACACCGTCTCATCCCAAGGCTCAGTCAGGAAAAGAACCTGCTTCCAAGTTCACTCCGGCTGTTGGAAGGAGGCATTTCCTTGTGAGTGTGTAACTGATGGCACTGCTCGCTGCTGGTCCTAAGGGGGAGGCTGCTCTCAGGCCTTAGACACGGCTCCAGGTTCCCAGAGGCCATCACAGTTCTTCGGCGAGCCGGCTCCCTCCGCACAGCTGTTTGCTGCATCAAACCCGCACGGATGGTGTCTCACCTCAAGCATGTCCCAGTTCCTCTTCTAAGGGCTTTCACCTGAGGAGGTCCGTGGCAGCACAAAACAATCTCCCTCATGATCAACTCTTATACAGTAATAGTGGTTAGAGAATTGAATTACTTGGGCAGAATCTTTTCATCTTTGTTGTATTTGACTAGGCAGAAGACAGTCACAGGTCCCACTCACATCTAAGAGAAGTGATTCTAAAAGGTGTGAACACTAGGGTCTGGGAATACTGAAGAATTACCCAAAGGTGTGTCCGCCACAACTTGCCATGCTGGGTCCAAACCGCATAAAAGCAATCCATTGAAATGCCGGCACATTCTTCCAACACAGAAAACAAACGTCAATAATACTTCAATCATTCAAGCAGCCTTCCTTTGTCTACCCTCTCTCAAAGATTGACCCCAATCTACTTTGTTTAATCTCATCTCTTTGTCTGAGAATTTTAGAGATGGCATTTTCCTCTTCCTTTCCTATTTCCTTTAAGTGACTCAAGTATCCAGATATATTGTATATCATCCTTGTCCACTAGAAATATAGTAATAAAAGCTGTATGTGTAACCACATTAAGAAGTTAAAAGAAACACTAAAAGTAATTTCCATACTCTTTTTTATTTAATTGAATATATTAAAAATATTATCACCTTGATAAGCACTCGCTGTAACATACACATAATATACAACTGGCATTACTTTCTTCCGTCTAAGTCTTTAAAATCTGATGTGAATTTTACACTTATGGCACACCTCAATTTGTACTTTTTCTAGTACATACAAGGCTGTGTGAATAGTTCCTACCTCATGGAGCAGTGTAGCTCTCTGATTAAAAATAGCACTACTTCCTAGTCTAACAGTTACTCCTTTACACTTTTAGCTGGCTTCTACTTTTAAAAATCCATCATCATTACCGTTGCTAAACCAAACGGAAACATTTCTTACCAGAATTCTCATCATTGTCACAGAATTGATGATGTCTTATTTCCTTATGACTTCTCTCTCTTTAAATGAAGTGCCGGCACACTCACTTATTTCACCCTCCACCTCTGACGTCTTCCCGCTCCAGTACTCAGTACTCAGTCATACCTAGCAAATCAAGTCCAAAAGGAAACTCTTCTTCTTCACTAAAGTCTGAACCTCTCCCAACATCTCCCATAGCAACAGAGGTTGGCCCAGGTGTTCATATAATTGTATCATTCAGTATATATACCATGAGCATATTTTAATACCAGAAATAATTAGAGTTTCTACTATTTGTCAAGCATCATTCTAGACGTAAAAAGATAGCTGAGGACAGCTATAGATTGCTTTCATGTCTATATGCTATAAAAAGAGAGAAAATATTATATAATGATGACTACATAATAATAATATAGATGGAATGATAAAATTTCATGTAGGTATAAATGTTAAATAAAAAGTAAACTAGGATATAATTATGGGAGTGATCATTATACACAGGGATATAATGGGAGGGATATAATACACAGTCTATAAGTGTTCAGTGTACATTACATATGAGTTTGGAGATAAGGATGCACCCATGAAACCATAATCACAGCATGTGATGTAAACATATTCACCTCACCGCCTGCAAAAGTTTCCCCATGAAATCATTATTATTGCAATTGTTTTATAAGAACATTTAACATATGATCTTAGAAATTTTAAATTATGCAGCACAGTATTGTAAACTATAAGCTCTATACTATAGAGTAGATCTCTAGGGTTTATTCATCTAATATAACTAACTTTATATCCTTTAAGTAATGCCTTCCCATATCCTCTTTTCCCCAGCCTCTGGCAACTACCATTCTACTCTCTGCGTCCATGAGTTGACTATTTTAGATGCTTCATATCAGCAGTATAAAGTACTGTTTGTCCTTCTGTATCTGGTTTATTTCACTACGCATGAGTCCCTCTACGATCATTCATGTTGTTGCAAAGGACAGGCTTTCCTTCTTTGTTTAAAAATGAAAACTAGTGCATTGTATGTATATCCCCCACTTTATTTACATATCCATCGATACATGACACTTACATTGTGTCCTTAGCTTGGTTACCCCAGATAATTCTGCAATGCACAAGGGAGTTCAGAGCTCTTTTTACGTTCCTGATCTTAACGTATCCTTGGATATACACCAGAACTGAGACTTTCTATCACATAGTAGTTTTTCCCATGCATGAACATAGGATATATTTCCATGTCTTTGTCTCTGCTTTAATTCCTTTCACAAGATAATTATCTGTTAGTATATAAAAATGCAACTGGATAGTGTATGTTGGTTTTGTATACTGCATATTTACTGAGTTCATTTATTCGTTCCAACAGTTTTTTTTAAGGTATTTGGGTTATCCCTTAGTTTTACTGCTCCTTTTTCTGTTTTTCTATTCCTATTTTTTTAAAGCTCTAGTTTTTATTTACTTCCTTTTGCTACCTTTGGGCTTAGTTTGTTCTTTTTTCCTAGTTCCTTATACCTTGAGGTGTAAAGTTAGATTGGTTATTTAAAATCATTTTTTAAAAAGCATAGGTGTTTATTGCTTTTGCAGTATCCCATTAGTTTTGGTATATTGTTTTAAGACTTCATTTTTGTCCCAAGATTTATTTCTCTTTTGATTTCTTTTTTTTTATCCAATGTTTGTTCAAGAATGCATTGTTTAATTTTCATGTATCTTGAGTTTTCCCATTTTCTCTCTTTTGATTGACTTCTAGCTTTATCCCATTGTGGTTGAGAAAGACATGGGACATGTTTTCAGTCTCTCTAATTTTTAAAATCTTGTTTTGTGACCTAGCAGGTGATTTATCCTGGAGAATGTACTATATGCGCTTGAGGATGAATGTGTATCCTGCTGTTTTTGAGTGGAATATTCTGGATGTCTACTAAGTCTATTTTGTCTATAGTATGGTTCGACTATGCAGTTTCCTTGTTAATCTTCTTACTGAGTGATCTATCTATTATTAAAAATGAGTTATTAGCCCTGGCTGGTGTAGCTCAGTGGATTGAGCGTGGGCTGAGAATCAAAGTGTCGCAGGTTTGATTCCCACTCAGGGTACATGCACGGGTTGCAGGCCATGGCCCCCAGCAACCACACACTGATGTTTCTCTCTCTCTCTCTCGATCTCCCTCCATTCCCTCTCTAAAAAATAAATAAATAAAATCTAAAAAAAATGAGGTGTTGAAGTCTCATGCTATAGTGCATTACTGTCTCATTTTCACCTCGAATTTTTCAATATTTGCTTTGTATATTTAGGTGTTCTGATATGGGGTGTATATATTTGTATCACTTATATTTATTTAGTTGGTTATTTTTATTGAATTTATCAGGGTGATACTGTTTAACAAAATTATACAAGATTGAGTTGCACAATTTTATTTTTTATAAAGATTGTATTTATTAATTTTTCAACAGAATGGAAGTGAGGGAGAAAGAGAGGGAGAGAAACGTCAATATGTGGTTGCCTCTAGCATACCCCCTGCTGGGGATCTGGTAAAAAACCCAGGCATGTGCCCTGACTGGGAATCAAACCAGCAACCCCGTAGTTTGAAGGCCAGTGCTCAATCCACTGAGCCACACCAGCCAAAGCACAGGTGCATAATTTTAAAACTCATCATCTGTACACTGTATTGTGTGTTCACCAACCCATATCACGTCTTTGTCCATCACCATTTACCACCCCAAATGCTCCTCCAGCTCCTCCAATCTCCCCTCCTTCTGGTTCCCACCACACTGTTGTACTTGTCCTTGAGGTTTCTCTCTTGGTTTTTGTTGTTGTTGTTGTTGTTGTTGGGGCAGGGTGCTCAATGACTTTTTTTGTTTCTTGTTGACAGTTTTCAACTCAAAGTTTACATTGCCTTACAACAGTATAGCCACTCCTACATTCTTTTGTTTGCTGTTCACTTGAATATATTTCCCATCCATTCACTTGTCAGCTACGTGCGTCATTCAATCTAAATCGAGTCTCTGGTAGACAGGGTAGAGTCGGATCTCATTTATTTTTAATCCTTTCAACCACTCAATATTTTTGTTGGTGAGTTTGACCCACTCACATTTTCAGTAATTATTGGTAGATACTGATAGTCTTTGCTGATTGGCTTTGTCATGGAAAGGCACTTGCCCATCATCCTAAGCCAGAGATGATGAGTGTGGCAGTTAACATTGACATTGGGTGGACCAGCTGCCAGGGTTCATGGGCAGACAGGCCTATTGTCAGAGTCCATATGTGCTCGGTCTTAATGCTGGAGTCCATGAGCATGGCCAATGTTTTCAGATATTATTGTCTTCATTTTTCAATAACTGTATACTATAAAATATTAATTCTTATGCCCCCTTTTATAATGAAATTATTTTATTATTGTAATTTCTAAGTAATTGTCGATATGGTTGAGTGAAGGAAGTATTCATTGTCTGCATTTGTTTTATGGCCGTTATTATTGTTCCCTTCATCCCATGATGATGAACGAATTTTTAAAAAATCCAAGTGGTGGAGGGGATTGTTAAAAATGACTCCTCTAGCCCTGGCTGGCATAGCTCAGTGGATTGAGCACAGGCTGCGAACCAAAGTGTCGCAGGTTCGATTCCCAGCCAGGGCACATGCCTGGGTTGCGGGCCACGGCCCCCAGCAACCGCACATTGATGTTTCTCTCTCTCTCTCTCCTTCCAACCCTTCCCTCTCTAAAAATAAATAAACAAATCTTTTAAAAAATGACTCCTCTAGGTGTCATATTGTGAGATATGAGGATGGTCTGGTGGCAGGACGATGACCTTTAGTTACACGACCCTAAACTAGATGATCAGGGATTTGAAAGAAGAAATATCCAGTCAGAAGGACAAAAGGAGCGAAGGCCCTAGCAGGGAAATGCACTGGCTGTAATGAGGCATAAAGGATGCAGCAATATGCATGGAGAATATCTAGTCAGGCAGACTGTCTCAAGGTCAAAATACATCAAATCATGTCGAGTTTTGAAGACTGAGTGAGCAGGTTGGTTTTATTCTAATTAAAATGAGAAGAAAGTGGTAACTTGAGGAAAATTTTAAAGTTAAAGAATCTAATTTACATTATGCCAGAAACTTTGTAGTTATATTGGGTTGGCCAAACTGTTCATTTTCTTTTTTCCTGTAAAATGGCTGTAGTAGCACTTAGTTGTCTTTAACTTCATTCAAAACAATTTTGTTAGATTGTATGGTGACAGCTGTTGTATCAGCACACATTTAAAAACACATCAAAATTGGTGAATTTTGTGTAGCCATTTTAATACTGAAGACGGACAGATATGTGCAGAAAAAGGAAACTAGAATACCTTCTTACACCACACACAAGAATAAATTCAAAATGGTTTAAAGACTTAAATGTTAGACCTAAAACCAAAAAACATAGGAAACAAAATCTCAGACACTGCTCATGACAGTATTTTGCCAGATATATCTCCCTAGGCAAGGGAAACAAAAGGAAAAATAAACAATTGGGACTATATCAAACTAAAGTGTTTTTGCATAGCAAAGGAAATCATCAACAAAATACAAAGACAAGCCACAGAATGGGATAACATAGTCACTGATACATCTGATCAAGGGTTAATATCCAAAATTGATAAAGCACTTATAAAATTCAAAATAAAAAAAATTAAAAAATAAGCAAAGGACCTGAATAGACACTTCTCCAAAGAGGACATAGAAATGGCCAGTAGAAAGATGAGAAGATGCTCAATGTCAGTAATAATCATAGCAATGCAAATGAAAACCACTGTGAGATATCATCTCACACCTGTCAGAATGCCTATCATCAATAAATCAACAAACAGCAAGTGCTGGCAAGGATTTGCACTGTTGGTGGGAATGCAGGCTGGTGTAGCCATTGTGGAAAACAGTATGGAGATAACTCAGAAAATTAAAAATGGATCTACCTTCTAACCCAATAATCCCACTTCTAGGGATACATCTGAAGGAACCCAAAACACTAATTGAAAAGAACATAAGCATGCCTATGATCATTGTAGCGTTATTTACAATCAACAAGATATGGAAGCAGCCCAAGTGTCCATCAGTAGGTGAGTGAATAAAAACTATAGGAAATTTACACAATAGAATAGCCATAAAAGAGAAGAAAATTTTACCCTTTGTGATAGCATGGATGAACCTGGAGAAATTATGCTAAGTGAAATAAACCAGTCAGAGAAAGACAAATACCATATGACTTCATTCATATTTGGAATCTAACAAACAAACTAAACTAACGAGGATAATGGGGACAGACTCATAGAGAGCAGGGTGACAGTTAGTGGGAGAAGGAGGTGAGGGGTTAGAGGGATTGAGCAAAAAAGAAAAAGGACTCATGGACATGGACGACAGGGTGGTGATTGCAGAGGGGTTGGGGGTACAAGGGAACTAAATGGTATCGGAAAAATGCAATAAAGATTAAATTAAAAAGATCGAAATTGGTGAATCTTTGTATTAACATTTTAATTTTGAAGATGGAAGAAAATATGCACCATTGTCTGCATATTATGCTTTATTATTTAAAGGAAGTAAAAATGCAACTGAAACACACACAAAAGATTTGTGTAGTGTGTGGAGAAGGTGCTGCAACTGATCAAACCTGTTAAAAGTGGTTTGTGATGTTTCGTGCTGGAGATTGCTCACTGGATGATGCTCCACCATGGGATAGACTAATTGAAGTTGGTAGTGATCAAATCAAGACATTGAGAACCATCAGCATTCTATCATGTAGGAGATAGCTGACATACTCAAATCAACACAGTTATTGGTGAAAATGAAAAAAAAATGGGTCCTTCATTTTTTGGAAAAAAAAATACGGGCTTTTGACCAAACCAATAATTTAAGCCAAATTCTGCTATATTTTCTTTGTAAAAATTGAGGTTGATGCAATAGAGACTGTATGGTCAATGAAGTCTAAATTATTCCCTATTTGACAAATTCCAGAAAAAGAAAAGAATTCTTCTTATAGAAAAATGTAAAAAAAAAAACAAATTTGGTTATTTGGAAGAATAGACAAATTAACAACACCCTAGAAAGACTGATCACAAACAAAATGTCACAAAAAACAGAAAAAATATATGGAATGAAAATGGACTTACCTATAAAAATTATAAATATTAGAACATAATACGTGATAGTATGATCACATTTTTTTTTACCAGAAAACTGACATCTGGTGGTAAAATGGATGAATTTGTCAAAAAAAGTACCAAAGAAGAAAAAATATTTCTGAATATTTTCATTTCCATTTAGAAATAAGTGTTATTATTAGTGACCCTCCTATAAATAAAAACAAGCCCAGATAAACATTGAAGAGTAAGAATAGAGGGTATATTTCCAAAGTCTTTTTATGATTCAAATATTGAAAAAGGAAAAAAACCTCACACACACACACACACACCCCAGAAAATAATTTGCGAGCTGGTAGACATGCCATCGTGTGGTTTCTGTGCACAGGAACATAATACTTGCAGATGTGTCATATGCCATCAGGGTACTTGTACTAATCAATTTGCAAAAAGCTGACATGTTTCTATTAAATTGACTTGAGAAACAACAATCTTTCTCGATTATGATTCAAACCCCCAATCAATTTCTTACATTATTTCATTCTGGGCAATGTTAGCTATTGTAGAATTCTCTCCTCTCTGAATTAATATAATATTATGTCCAAAGAGCATTCATTATATTCATTCGCAGACTTCATCGAATGCAATCTGCTTTTGAAGGGAAGTTGTAACTTCTTACACTTTTAAAAATAGGGTTTATAGTAACTCATCCTTATTGTGATTTCATGAATTTAATGCAATGTAGTCGATGGATTTAATAAATGTTTAAATTTTACATGCTTGAAAATTAACACCATAAAACAAAGAGGATTATGGTAACTCTTTCACCGTTTTGTTATTAAATGGTCCCAGTTACTGGTAGTTATACTGACCTCTCTGACAAGAATGTCATGAGGAATGTTTTATTAATGACTGAAGGGCATTTGGAAAATGTGAGGTGGCACATAAATGCTAAATTATTCCTGACATAAGGAACTAGACTATACCAGCTGTCCTCGCAATAAATGTCAGACCATGGGATTATTTCTGGAAAGCAGTTAGAGTCTAATCTCTGTCCCTCCTGCCTTTGGGAGGAGCTAAGTGTACAGCTTTACTGTTGGTAAAATTGGATAAACTCTACTGGCTTTGTCTCCTTAGAATACCTAATAGACTCACAAAAATATCACACCAATAATCAGTGAAGAAAGTGCACCAGGGTTAAAAAATGATTTGCAGTTTCAAAAATAGAACAAAATATATGTAAAATACAGTATGAAGAGACTGAGGGAATCTGTTCAAAGAATTGCACACTTAATTATGAAAAGGCCAGGGGAAAGACAGGAGTGGTGGTTCAACATGACATGGTCACAGTTGGATATCTCTAGAAATAGAGAAGATTCTGTGCAATAGGTGTAGTGATGGAAAGTGCTGTCATTACGAGAATGTGCAAATGGCATGCATGTCATATTTTTATAAGCAGAGGACAGGGTGAATAAAACCTCCATAAGCACTAAAGCAAAGAAACAAACAGAAAATGAACAGGAAGGCACTATGTTGTACTCTAAAATGGTATTAAATAAATGGACTGAATGTAAGAAAAGATAAATTATTTGATGTCTTGATAGTAAAAAGATTATTTCCAGGATCCTAGAATGGCTTTTAAAATACAAATGAGAAAAGAAATTAACCAATATGACAGTATGAAGTTAGTATAATTCTGATTAAATCAGGTTATGGTTTTTCTACCATTTTAAGGCAGTTTAAAGAAATGACAAAGGTATTATTCTAGTTTCACGACAGGATTTAAATGGGTAAAGTTGAGAAAGTTGCTAGCATGATTAACATGAAAGTTGAAGCAAACATAAAAAAAATATTTTTTTGTATTTTTGTTTCAAAGTAAGTCAGTCATTTAAAAATGATCCTATTACTTTTAAAACATTTTGCAAGCAAGTGGAATTTTCTGGGGTTTTTTTTTAGTTGTTGTTCAGTTACAGTTATCCCATCTTTTTCCCCATTGCTCTCCCCTATCCCATCTACCCCCACTCCCACACTCAACCTCCCCCGCATTGTCCATGCCCATGAGTCCTCTATTTGTGTTTCTTTGCTATCCCTTTCTCCTTTCCCCATCATCTCCCTCCCTCCTTCCCTCTGGTTACTATCAGCTTGTTCTTTATTTCTGTCTCTGGTTCTGTTTTGCTCATTTGTTTGTTTTGTTGATCAGGTACCACTTATAGGTGAGATCATAGGGTATTTGTCTTTCACCACCTGGCTTATTTCAGTAGGCATAATGCTCTCCAGTGCCATCCATACTGTTGTGAAGGGTAGGAGTTCCTTTCTTCTTTCTGCTGCATAGTATTCCATTGTGTAAATGTACCACAGTTTTTTGATCTATTCATTTACTGAGGGGCATTTAGGCTGTTTCAAATACTTGGCTATTATAAATAATGCTGTATATTATATATCTTATTATATTAAAATCACAAATATTATAAAAGCTATCCGAGAGTATTATGGTTTATGGAGGGCTCATTAACCTCCACAATCTCACAAACCAGCTAAGTTTTAAAGATTAAATGAAAAAGAAATAGGGAAGAAAAGATCAAGAACAATATTTGGAAATTGTATAAATAGTGTCTGCATTAGGAGAGAATATTAAGCTGAGTGGAATGCTGAGAAGCAATCTAATTTACAGATTTGAATTTCCGCAAGTTCTGAAAGTAAGGGTGAACTTGATATGAAAGCTGGAAGATAGATTGAAAGTATATATGAATGGAAGTTATACTTGCCTGGAGATAATTCCACTTTGATACTAAACATAATTCTCTGAATAAGGTAATAAAAGACCTGGACTGATAAGTAATAGGTATGGTTTAATGGAAAGTTTACATAACAAGTATTTTGAAGGTTGGCACCAACCTATGTTTTTCCCTGCTAGAATTCTAGAATTTTTCAGAGCAGTAGATGGGCATATATTCATCTAAGCTGGAAACTCTCACCAGCCCAAAAGAAATGACTAAAAATTCTGACATTAAGGATTCCCTAGTGCAATGGCTCAGCCAAGTGGTACCTCAGGACCACAGTATTCAAACAGTATTTTTATTTGCCTGCTTTTAGAAATAAGAAAATCCTGAATCACCAATCCAAAAGAAACTCAGCACCCCAATGTTCATGGCAGTGTTATTTACAATAGCCAAGTGCTGAAAATAGCCTAAGTGCCCATCAGTATATGAGTGGATCAAAAAACTGTGGTACACTTACACAACGGAATGCTATGCAGCAGAAAGAAAGAAGGAACCCCTACCCTTCACAATAGCATGGATGGAACTGGAGGGCATTATGTCTAGTGAAATAAGCCAGGTGGTAAAAGACAAATACCATGCCATATGATCTCACCTGTAAGTGGAACCTAATCAACAGAACAAACAAATGAGCAAAATAGAACCAGAGACTTAGAAATAAAGAACAAACTGACAGTGACCAGAGGGGAGGCAGGAGGGAGATGATGGGGAAAGAAGGGGAAGAGGCAAGTAACAGAACACAAATAGAGGGCTCATGGGCACAGAAAATAGGGGGGGTTGACTGTGAGAGTGGGGGGACAGGGAGGGGGTGAGAATGGGAAAAAAGGTAGGACAACTATCACAGAACAACAATAAATAAATAAATAAATAAATAAATAAATAAATAAATAACAAAAACTCCAGGGATCACTAAGACTTTAAAAAATCAAAACAAAGCACCTTTATTATAATAAAAAGAAATGTAACAAACAAAAACTGAGGGAAAAGTTAGGAAAGTAACAGAAACTATTCAGGAGAATAACTGTAAAACAGCTTCTGAGCATTAAAAGAAGCTACAGCATTAATACATGAGCCCAGGAGTAATTGACATAGGTCATGATATCTCTCAATTCTGTCCCTACTCAGTTCTACAAGACTTGGGATGAAATAAATTAGTGATATTATATCATATAAGGTTATGGAACCACTTTTTAAATATACTGAAGTAGAAATTTTAAATATATATATATATATATATACATACATACATAACTTAAGGAATGGGATAGAGATACAATTAGGTTTTCACATGTGTTACTGTTTATCATTTGTAAACTGCTCTGTGATATTTTTAAAGACTTTATTTATTTATTTTTAGACCAAGGGGGAGGGTGGGAGAAAGAAGGGGCGAGAAATGCCAATGTGTGGTTGCCTCTCGAGCATCCCCAAATGGGGACCTGGCCTGCAACCCAGGAATGTGCCCTGACTGGGTATTGAACCAGCGACCTTTTGGTTCACAGGCTGCATTCAATCCACTGAGCTATACCAGCCAGGGCCTGCTCGGTGATATTTAATATTAACATACTATTAAGGAGTATAGACTCAATCCTCCTTTACTACAATAGTGTTAAAATACAGTGTCTTTATACCTCACTTCAGCAGTTTCGTTTCTAGCCAATTATATATCAAATCACCCTTCTTATGTCTGAATTTTCAAGCCTAAGAAAAATCTCATTTTCAAGTTATTCATAATACAGCCATAAGTCAAAGGAAACTTAACCCCAATGCTTTCCCTTCATCAGGTGAATTCCAGTCTTTTAATTAAATAGATCTTCCAGTTTCTCCTGTATCTACACATAGGACAGGGTGCAGCGTCAGGGAGTTAGTGTGAGTATTTCTTGACAAGGCTCAGAAAGTGACACTAAGTGAGTTGGTTTCTGTCTCTCAAGTGTACCTATTGTCCTCAACTTCAACAGTTTAATCAATAACTTTAGAAAAAAGTGAAAAAAATACCCATGTTTTTTATTACACTTATGTACTACACATAAAACAAATGAGAGACCCACACCACTATTTTTGGATTGTAATATTTATCTCTTCACTTATGTATATGTCCAGAAAGAACAGGCAGAACTGATAAAGGAAGATAAACCAATATCCTGAATTTACATTCCAGTGCACACCTTCTACACTATTTATTTCACTTTTCACAGAAGAGGTTCCCATACAAGTACCCCTTCCATGTATTTCTTCAGAATTTCTTCCTAGCTCTGCAGACGACTTTGAAGTCCTGGCTAGTCACTCTTATGCTTTGTAACGATTTAATATTTATGTGCTCTGATAGTTTTGAAAGAAACTAGATTTTCTATCCATATATTCTGCCATTTTTTAATATTTTCAGCTCACAACACTTATGAAAGTTGTTATGGAACACAAATGCTTATCAAGCATTCTTATCTAAGGGATAAAGAAGCACAAAATGTCCAAATTATTTTAACCTTTGTATCTCAATTTCTTACTTATAAAAGTAGGATGATAATAGTACCTGCATGACAGAAATACCATGAGAATTAAATGAGTTACTACATGCATTATGTTTGAGACAGTATCTGGGCCATTGTTAACACTAAGTATTTGCTCTTGCCATCATTATTTTTTCTTTGGCTTTATTCATCCAAAGACATGTATTGACTTTGACTCTTAGTTAATGCCTAACTGTTAAACCTGCACAGATCTGTCTGCCATCTTTTACCTAGCATCTTAAAGAATGAGAAAAAAAAACTGTTTCTGCGATGAATCAAAAAAGTGTCATGAACACATTATTAAATTTTGCTTTTGGAAAATCTAAAGATCGGTAAGTGGAAAATTGGACAGAGAAACCTTGGCTAAGAAAACCTTAATTAATATATGTACAATAGAAGATGATTTTCAACTAACAATGCTAACAAAGGAATATAAAGAAAAGGTGAGATGCCAAAAACATTTTAAGCAATATTGGTAAAACCATGGAGTATACATGACTCTTAAATTCTATACCCATTAACCTGAGAAAGCAATATAAGAAATAATGGACATGGTGAAGGAAGGCAAATTTTACTTAAGTTTCACTTGCTTATGGAAGTTTAGATAAACAAAAAATAGTTAAAACAGTAAGATAATAATTGTTGCACAAATTAGGATGGAATCCTGGGTAACAAATTTTAAATAGATAATGGACATGGGCAGGTCCGCAGACATTTTTGCTGGCATAAGACATTCCTTTTCCTGTGATGGATGGGTGACTGGGTGCATTGAACGTGATGAACTGCTACATTGCACACCACAAGCTCAATGCCTTAAACAAAAGTGCTGTTTTAAAACATGTTCTGGATCACCTGGGCAGTTCTTGTTTTATACCTCTTACAGAAGTTGCAGTGAAATTAAAAAGGTCGGGATTTAAGTAATTTTTTTAAGTTTGAAGTTCAGGATACCCAAGGCATCTCACTCACCCTGTTCAGGTGACCCTGTGAGTTGTAAAAGGATTTCCCCCACGTGGCTTCCCAATGGAGCTCAGGCTTCCCCTTCCATGACAGCTGGGCTCCCAGGATGCGTGTTCACAGAGACAGAGAGGGAAAGCAGCCTGGGCCCAGAAGGTGCAGCTGCATCATTTCCTCTGAGGTCTATGGGAGAAAGCGGCCACACAGTCTGCCCTTATTTAAGGGAGGGGTCTTTTCAGTGGAAGGATGTCAACAAATTCATATTAACTTCAATTCACCATACGACCCTAAACTGAAAATGATGACAAAGCATTTTGTGAGATTCCCTGATGACTATTTCCTCCAGGAGACAAGGAGGTCAGGGGGCTCTGACTGGTGTGGGGGGAGACCAGGTGGAGCAGGGGCCACCACAGCACCAGGATGGACGGCCCTGGGCAGAGAGCAGAGGACGAGTTAATCCAGTTACTTTTGAGAAAGGAAGAAAGAGGAGCATTTGAGATGGTGTATTTGTTTTGAGTTGTCTCCACTGTAGACCCCGACACTATCAGCTTGGAACAAAGATGATGTGGTGTGAAAGATTAAGCTTGTGGGCTGGACATGACTTCCAATGGCCTGGGGTTAAATCTCAGACTCCCCAGTTTATGAACTTGTACAAAATACTGGATTTCTTTAAGTCTGTCTTCCTGTGGGTAAGTAGTATGTAAGTGTGTTTGCATTTGATGGTAGGTCTTATTCTCTCTTATTCCATATTCAAAATCGAATTCTCTGTAAATAAATGGACAGGCAAATGTTCTCCCAGATTTTCACACTGGAGAACTTAGCCTAGATGTAGGCCTTTGGATTCGTCTGCCAATTAGTTCACTGCCTATATGTGGCCTTTATTTAGATTTTTAGAAAATTCTTAGTGTTACCTTTAACGTGGTAATTCATCTGCAAAAAATCCGTGGCTTACAAACATTGTCTCCAGCAAAGTTGTTTTGGTGATCAGCACCAAGACTCTCAGGTTAAAGCCTTGCACTTGACCTTCACTGACATTCTCTGGCCATCACCACTGGAATTCAGTGGTAGATCCTGTGCCCTTGGCAAAAGTGCTGCATGCACTTAGATGTCAAGCAGCATGTTTACTGCTTCAGAGCAATGTTATCCGGTTACCATGGAGCTGGAAGAGGACAGTCAGCACTAAATCACTGGAAGATTTCAAATCAAATAGGTCTATAATTCTAGGTAAAGTGTATAGCCATCTCAGATAAATGGCTAAATAAAATTGTATAATGGTTTTAATTTTCAACAGAAAGAGGAATTCATTGCAAATTGTAAGTTCTGTCCTCAGTGACTTCCCCATTTTGGCAAAGTACTGGCAATAAGACATGGCAAAATAACAAGAACAATTGGCAGAGCAGTTTTAATTAAATTAACATACCAGTCTTCCAAAGTTTGATTATTTAAAGTATATAGATCACTCTATGGGTGTGGCAAAACAGCACTCAGACCCTGAGTAATGGAATGGCTCTAGAGTGGTTGTTTTGCCTTTGAAATTTTATTCTCTGAATATTTAAAGGTAAAATCTAATTATTTGAGGAGGTCTTAGGTAACATTTTAGTAACTGGTGCCTAACCATGTAAAATAACCTTGATATTTTCCTAAGGCTGTCCTATGCTCTTTGACAGCTGCATGGAAGTATATATATATATATATATATATATATATATATATGTAATTTTTAGCATTTTTTTCTCTCTATTGCTATGGGCTACATTATAGTAAAGAATCTTAAAATTTCAGAGGTAGGAGTGAAGGTTCCTTGTTCATTTTGGAATCTCACAATCTGATAATCATAGGTTACTTTCTAAAAATTCATTTCACAAGCATATGGGATTAGAGAATTTAGGGGCTGTATAAATGAAACAGTATTCATGAACATTAAATAAGTGACTTCTTGATAGTTTTACTTATATACCTTGAAATTGAAAGTGCACATTCATGTTTCTATTCTGTAGAAGGATCAAAGACAAACTCAGCTAGCAGAATACTGAGCAAAAGGTAATTGTGAATAAAAGCCAATTTAGAGAAAAGTAAGCAAGACTGCAGGGAGGTCGTCACCTACTTGTGCATTTGACAGGCCACAAGAGAGCACTTGCCAGTTATTCCCTGGGCAAGCTTTACACGTGCTTTGATTACATGCTTTTATGCGTGTATCCTAGCAGGAGGTCAGTACGATTTCCTACCCTGACAGCACTTGAGTGGGATCTTGTTGGAAAGCATGACACATGGGGAAAGAAAAAACTTGCCTCTACCCTCAAGGTTCTTTTGGCTTGTCTAATCATTAAATCTACATGAGACAGATTGACAAGAGGATAACCAAATTTCAAACATATATACACATGGAAACCCCACATGTATAAGAAAGTCAGATGCCCACATATACAAGCGGTTCAAAGGCAGAAACAGAAAATAAGGTGTGTGTGGAATTCCAAGCTAAGGATGAGGCACCTTGGGGCTTCAAAGGGGCGGTAGGTTATTGCTGGATGATAAGAAGAGCAGCTGTTCAGTAATTAGTAGTTTGCTCGGAGTCGCGTAGATAGTTCAAAAAGGTCATTTCTGATAATCTGTTATTGTGTCAAGAAATTTATTCAAATTCTTCTCTGTAGTTAAAGAGGCTGAGGGAGGGCAGAGAAGTTTCTCTTGAGTCCATAGGGTCTAGGTTGCCTTTAGCTTCAAATAATCTGCATATTACAGAGGCATCTCTTGGGATCACTCTTTTTGAACTCTTATTTCCATAACCATGGAAGCAGTCTTTCTTGGTTACATAAGAATTTATTGGGTTGAGAAACAAATGACTGGAAAACTATAAATATGCCCTGGCTGATGTGGCTCAGTGGGCTGAGCGCCAGCCTCTGAACCAAAGGGTCACTGGTTCGATTCCCAGTCAGGGCACATGTCTGTGTTGCAGGACAGGTCCACAGTTGTGGGCGCACGAGAGGCAACCACACTTGATGCTTCCCGTTCTTTCTCCCTCCCTTTCTCTGAAAATAAATGAATAAAATCTTTTTAAAAATCTTACTTTTAGCTAGCTATGTTCCTTTCTTACCTATAGTATGTGATCCATTTTGAATGTTTCATATAATTACTCATTTATTTCAAGAATATTTGGCCCCTAATAATATAATATTCATTAACCATATATAAAAAAGATGGATCTATCCTGAAATTTTGTAGTTGAGGAAAGTTAAATCAAAAAGAAATATTGAAAAAATACATACAGCGATAATATTTACTTAAATGCTCTCTGTTGAAATTTTGAACCATTATACAATTTTATTTAGCCATTTATCCGAGATGGCTATACACTTTACCTAGAATTATAGACCTATTTGATTTGAAATCTTCCAGTGATTTAGTGCTGACTGTCCTCTTCCAGCTCCATGGTAACCGGATAACATTGCTCTGAAGCAGTAAACATGCTGCTTGACATCTAAGTGCATGCAGCACTTTTGCCAAGGGCACAGGATCTACCACTGAATTCCAGTGGTGATGGCCAGAGAATGTCAGTGAAGGTCAAGTGCAAGGCTTTAACCTGAGAGTCTTGGTGCTGATCACCAAAACAACTTTGCTGGAGACAATGTTTGTAAGCCACGGATTTTTTGCAGATGAATTACCACGTTAAAGGTAACACTAAGAATTTTCTAAAAATCTAAATAAAGGCCACATATAGGCAGTGAACTAATTGGCAGACGAATCCAAAGGCCTACATCTAGGCTAAGTTCTCCAGTGTGAAAATCTGGGAGAACATTTGCCTGTCCATTTATTTACAGAGAATTCGATTTTGAATATGGAATAAGAGAGAATAAGACCTACCATCAAATGCAAACACACTTACATACTACTTACCCACAGGAAGACAGACTTAAAGAAATCCAGTATTTTGTACAAGTTCATAAACTGGGGAGTCTGAGATTTAGGACAGCCGGACAACCTTAGGAAATATCAAGGTTATTTTACATGGTTAGGCACCAGTTACTAAAATGTTACCTAATACCTCCTCAAATAATTAGATTTTACCTTTAAATATTCAGAGAATAAAATTTCACTGGCCCCAGGCCATTGGAAGTCATATCCAGCCCACAAGCTTAATCTTAATCACACAACATCATCTTTGCTCCAAGCTGATAGTGTCGGGGTCCAGTAGTGGAGACAACTCAAAACAAATATACCATCTCAAGTGCTCCTCTCTCTTCCTTTCTCAAAAGTAACTGGATAATCTCATCCTCTGCTCTCTGCCCAGGGCAGTCCATCCTGGTGCCATGGTGGCCCCTGCTCCACCTGGTCTCCCCCCACACCAGTCAGAGCCCCCTGACCTCCTTCTCTCCTGGAGGAAATAGTCATCAGGGAATCTCACAAAATGCTTTGTCATCATTTTCAGTTTAGGGTCGTATGGTGAATTGAAGTTAATATGAATTTGTTGACATTCTTCCACTAAAAAGACCCCTCCCTTAAATAAGGGCAGACTGTGTGGCCGCTTTCTCCCATAGACCTCAGAGGAAATGATGCAGCTGCACCTTCTGGGCCCAGGCTGCTTTCCCTCTCTGTCTCTGCAAATACGCATCCTGGGAGCCCAGCTGTCATGGAAGGGGAAGCCTGAGCTCCATTGGGAAGCCACACGGGGGAAATCATTTTACAAGTCAGAGGGTCACCTCAACAATGTGAGTGAGATACCTTGGATACCCTGCTACTTCAACATGATACATATACAAGCATACAACTCACAACTTAATTTTAGGGGAGCATAGTATCAACAACCATAACTTCCTGGTTGTAAAAAATATCAAATCTGAATGTTTATATTTGTGTTGTTTATATTTCTCGTGTTAGAAGAATTTGTTTCAAAAATAGCACTTAGTGTTCTAATTTCCCTAATTGAATGTCTGTAAGGTGCCCCCTTCAAACTGTGTAAATTCCAAATTATTCCATTTTATTGTCATTGCTTCATTAATTTTCTGCAGGTTGAATGTATTTAAAATCATACTTTCAAGTGTCATAAAGTATCAGAAATTTTCTAGCTCTTATTAAATACAATCAATTTAATTGAAATGTTGCAATTGATTTTACAGTGAAGGGAAATTTTTTTGTAAATATTTTGCACCTCCCACAAATTAAAATACATGAAATGTTCAAGGGTTACTTAAACAGTACTACTGTGTTTTCACATTAAAGCAGTTAATGCTTGAATGCTATGGTGGGGGAAATAAAGCAAACCTCATCATTGCCATCAAACTTATAAAATATTCACAGTTTTAACCCTGTTTTGAATATTCGTTATCTAAATAACATCAGCTCTTGTCTCAAAATGATGTGCTAACCTTCTAACTGATTTTCTGCTTTCGTGTTTGTCCTATAAGTCTTCATTCTGAGACCTCTTCCTCATTTAGGATTCTGAGTAGCAATTTAAAGATGTCAATGGGATCTTTTCATTCCACTTCTCAAAAATTTCCAGTTGCTTCCTATATCTGAATGAATGTCAAAATCTCTCCAAGACCTATAGGAGTGGATGTTATCTACAAGTCCCTATGATTCTGATTTTATTTTCTTTCCATTGCTCTCAGATACACACTAACCTTTCATGTTTGTCTACATTAAGCCCACATCCACCTGAGAAATGTCTTTTCTCATCATCTACTTGGAATTCTATATTATTTTATTCAGGAATATATTCAAATATCTCTTTATTGAAGAAGATACAAGATGCAAGAAACATTGTAAATAGGACAATGATACTTTAGTCACCTTCAAAGTAAGCATCTTGGGACCCCACACAGTTCTCCCAGTTTCCATCAGCTGCCCTGTAGTGTTTTCCTGAATCTCATCCATGGTCTGAAATCTCTTCCCTTTGAAAGGTGATTTTCATCATCAGAAAAACCAGAAGTCACAGGGAACCAAATCTGGGCTGTAGAGGGCCTAAGTCACCTGGGTGATTTGGTGTTTCTCCAAATAGCTCTGCCTGGGAAGTAATGCATCAGCAAATGCATTGTTGTGATGAAGCTGTTAATCACTGTTTGTTCATAGCTGTGGCCTTCTAAATCATTCAAATAGTTTCTTCAGAGGAATGTTCAAGCTTAATGGAAACTTTGATGCCGATTTGTTGCTCTACTTGCTCAGTCATATTGAATGCAACAGCCACACAATACACATGCTCATTCAATGGCATCTACCACTCCCACTGACTAGTACAATGAAATTGTCATTGTTCACTCTCCTTAACTGCCAGGTTACACCAATGTTATGCAAACTGTTCTTGTTATATTAACAATAGCTAGACTCT
Source organism: Phyllostomus discolor (assembly GCF_004126475.2). NCBI lineage: Eukaryota > Metazoa > Chordata > Mammalia > Chiroptera > Phyllostomidae > Phyllostomus > Phyllostomus discolor. The sequence continues at coordinate 15,423,508 of NC_040905.2, read as the reverse complement.
TTCTGGACAGACCTCATATGTGAGCCTATAACTATTTCTAAACAGTTATTTTTATCCACATGAATTAATACTTATGTTTCTGACTCTAATAAATTACTACAGGTATCTTTCTAGCTTCCTTCCCCTCAACTGTAACCTCCCATTTCAAAACTGAGAAAACTAATTAATACCATCTTCCACTAATTTACTTAGTTTTTCAGTTCTGGTATGCCATGTATTGTGATAGCAAAATCATTAACCCATATCACATGAAAAGCAACTTTATCAACTAAATACAGTCTTGTAGTATAGTTACTTTGGCCTGCAGTGTTGGGGATCACACTGATTTCCAAAGTCACACAGATTGGCAATCTCCCATATGCTTTCCAGTGAGGTTATCTAATACATTTCCAATACAGTGAAATTGTTTTTCATATCCTTCATTCCATCCTGGAACCCTCTAATCTTCTAAAGGACTTTAAAATTTTTCATACATTAAGTTTCCAACTTTGTGCTTTAAAATATTTAGTATTGACACAGCTGTAGTGTCATGTAACCACTATAACTATCATATACACTGCAGTTTATTTAGGCACACTATAATTGCTCCTGTGTTTCATCTACTCGACCTCCTACCCACCTCCTCATCAACCTCTGGGAGACACGGATCTGTTTACCATCTTTCTAGTTTTATCTCTTCCAGAATACCGTGTGCTTGAAATAGTAAGTAGTCCCCATGAGCTACACATGCTCATCAGCCATTGATAGTGTCAGGTTTATAGCCTAACAGGGATGTCCGTACATTGGCTCCATTATTGTAATATTTGGCAAATCCCTGCCCACAAATGATTCTGAGCATGATTACACATAATTAGTTGCCATTTGAAAATCTTCTTTGATAAGATGTCTAGTCAGATATCTTGCACATTTTAATTAGATTTTTGGTTTCTTATTGTTGTGTTTAAGAGTTCTTTGTGTAATTTAGATAAAAGTTCTTGCTATCAAATATGTTTTGTAAATATTTTCTCCCAATACCTAGCTAGTCTTTTCATCTTATTAATAGTGCCTTTGCAGAGTAACAGAGCTTAAGCTAATAAAATTAAACTCATCCATGTTTTACATCCATGTTTTATAATTTTGGTGTTGGAGCTAAAATCTTATTTTAAAATAGCAAAGGTCTCATAGATTTTTCTCTATATTTTTTCTAGAAGTTATAATTTTATATTTTACTTTTGAGTCTATTGTATGACCCATTTTAAGTTACTTTTTGTGGATGGTATAAAGTCTGATCCCATATTTATTTTGTTGAACAACTGTAATATTTCCACTGAATTGCCTTTGCTCCTTTCCAAAGATCAGTTCACTGTATTTGCATGTACCAGTTGCCAGGGATTTATATGCTAATTCTTTCCCCACACCATGCCATGTTTATTACTGTAGCTTTATAATAAATTATGAAAATGAATGAGTATTCAAATTATAAAATTATTGAGAATTATGTTGACTCCTAGAGCTTTTGCCTTTCAATGTCAATTTTAGAATCATTCTTTGCATACATTATAGTTTTTGCCCTATTCAGATGATCTATTTCTCCTTTTGTGAATTTTACTGATTTGTGTCTTTTAAGGAATAAGTACATTTCATTTATCAAATAAATTGGCATAAGGTGGATATAATATTCCATATTTTTCTTTTACTAAGTTTGTGATTAGCAGTGCTTACCCCATTTCATTTCTTTCTTCTTCTTCTTCTTTTTTTTTTTTTTTTTGCAATTCATTTATTCCTTTATTCAACCAATATTGTTTAAGGCTTTTCTGTGGGTATACATGTTTCTGTGTACTGGGCTCACAATAATGAAGGAACACCCACCCCTAAAATCTAACCCAATTCCAGAATTTACCAACTGTCTCTTTAAAAGTACTTATATTTCTATGAACTTATGCTTATTAGAAATACTTTACACTTTTTTTGTTCTTGTTTTTTAATTATTTTATTGTTGATATAAGTCATTTTCCCTCTCTCTTTCCCTCCCTGTCTCTCTCTCTCTTTGCCCGCCTAGAGGTTTATTATCAATTGTACTGAACTTTTCAAAGAACCAGATTTTGGTTTTACTGATGTTTTCCATTGTCTATTTCATTGATTTCTCCCTTAATTTTATCATTTCTTCTACTTGCTTGAGGCTTAAATTTCTCTTTTGTTCCTACTTTTAAAAAATATTTTATTATTTATTTTTATGGAGAATAAAAGGAGGGAGGGAGAAAAAGAGGGAAACAAATGCGAGAGAGAAGCTTCAACCAGTTGCTTCTCATAGGTGCGTGACCAGGACCAAAACTGCAACCCAGGCGTGTGCCCTGAAGGGGACCCTAACTGGTGACCTTTTACCTTGAAGGGAGGTGCCCAGCCTACTGAACCACACTGGTCAGAGCTTTTGTACTTTCTTAAAATGATCATTTACAATATTAATTTCACACCTTTATTGCTTTCTAATATATGAATTTAAAGGTATAAATTTTCCTCCACCACTCTTTTTACTACATCTCACAATTTTGATATACTATTTTCAACTTTGTTCACATTTTAAAAATTCCTCTGGAGATTTCTACCGTGGTTTGAAGTTCCATGGTTTATTTAAGCACGTTATTTAAATTATGCTCTGCTATTTTCCTTGTATTGAACAGACAGCAGATTGTTTCCTCTTTCTCATTTCCTTTTTTGCATTGCTGCATCGCTATAATCACCTAATACATTATTAAAATTACTTGAAAAATTTATCTTTTAGAGTAATTAAGAATAATGAAAACAAAGAATTTAATTTACCTTTACTTACTCCTCTTGGACAATTTTCCTTTTTAAGGTAGATCTGAGTTTATAACCTATATCATTTTATTTCTTGAAGAACTTCTAAAAATATCCCAACATGTGTCTGCCAGCAAAGTCCCTTCAGTAATTTATTTATATTATTATCCCAGAAAGTTTATTTATCCTTCATTGTTGAAAGATAATTTTACTGGTTATAGGATTCTAGGGTTTTATTCCTTTCAATACTTTGAATATTTCATTCCATTCTGTTCTGTTTTTTAACTGTATTTTTCCAATACCATTAATCCCTCCATACCGTCTTATACCCCCATCACCACACTATTGTCTGTGTCCATTAGTTCTTTGTTTTTTCTTCCTTTTTTTTGCAATCCCTTCACCCTCCCCTAGAGTGGTCAGCCTGCTTATCTATGAGTCTGTTTCTCTTTTGCTTGTTAGTTCAGTTTATTCATTAGATTTCACATATGAATGAAATCATGTGGTATTTGTCTTTCTCTGGCTGGCTTATTTCACTTAGCATAATGTTCTCTAGGTCCATTCATGCTGTCTCAAAGGGTGAACTTTTCTTCTTTTCTATGACTGAATAGTATTCCATTGTATAAAGGTACCATAGCTGTTTTAACCCACCCATCTATTGGTGGATGCTTGGGCTGCTTCCAAATCTTGACTATTGTAAATAATGCTGCAGTGAACACAGAGGTGCATATATTCTTTCAAGTTAGTGTTTCGGGTTTCCTTGGATAAATTCCCTAAGTGGAATCAGTGAGTCATAAGGCAGTTCCATTTTTAATTTTTGAGGTAGGCTTTATCGAATGATTCTTTTGTCCTTCCTTCGATTGATTCGCAACTGAGTTGGAGAAGAGAGCTACGTTTATTGGGAATACTTTCACACTATCATCTGCTAAGTCAGCTGGGCTTCTTGAGAAGTAGCATGCTGAAGACGCAAATATAATGAACAGAACTAGATTCTGGCACAGCCAAGGTAGGTGACTTTAAATTTTCATACTGTAGTATCAAAACCAGAACGTGGTGGGGTCTTGTTTCTTTATTTGTTTGGCTTTGGTTATTTGCTTATTTGTTTGTTTTTACATCCACAGTTTAAGCTAACTGACATTCTATCCTGTATCATTTATAATAGTTTGGGAGCATGGAATTAGCCTTTGACCCCATGGGATTTTAATCTTCCCAATAATTTTGTATTGTGTCTCTATCCTTGCCTGTCCCTCACCCGCCCCACCTTCAGGCAGAGTAGCATGTGCCACCTTTAGCTGGTCTGTAATGTCCTCTGTAAAAGTTCTGGACTGTGTTTCATGGCTGTTATAGCTTGATATTGAACTACACAGGTTCAGCTTAGTTTAGTTTTGTGGACAGGTGAGATGTTTGGCAATGACCACATTTGGCATTGGTAGGCAGAAATATATCTAATTGCATTTTCTATTTTCTCTCCTTAAAAGGTGTGATTTATCTGTTCTGTGATTTTGGTTAAACCAGAAAATGAAACCAATACCCACAACTGTATATTCTCCACCCAGACATTTCTTTGTACTGATTGCTTCCAGACACACACGGTCTGATACTTCCCCCTATTGGGAGAGAAATGTGGCTGTTTAGTGCTGCCCAGGGCAAACTGCATCCAATAGCAGGATTCTCTGGTAGGTACAGCACTATTTCCCAAAATCCAATCTCCCTACAATGCTCCGCCAGTAATAAAGGTACTGTGTTTATGCCTGACTCTTGTGTTTTTTTTTTTTTTATAAACGATTGGAAGAAAGAGATTGATATTATGAAAAATACACAATAATAAATGTATTTGTTCTTTTTGCCTTTAGCAGCTTTCAATTATTTGAGATTTCCTTTCTCAAAGAAACGCCAATTTTAAATGATAGCAATAGAAGTATACTTAGAATTGACAGCTTGTATTTAATGGCAACACTTAAAAGTTTAGTGAATATAACTTATTTAGACTCAGTTTTCTCATGCTCTTAAATTAATTCATGTAGGTGCTTTAATAAAAATCTTTCTTTTTCTTTCTTCTTATTTTTTAGCAAAATGCTGCGAGAGACACTTTATGTCTATATTATGTACCATTATGTGCCAAGTAGCACAATTTTGTAGAGTTGTTGTCAGGAGTTTAGATAATGTATATAAAGCATTTCACATGTTTTCAGGCCCATGAGCTGTTATTTTTGGGTTTTTTTTCCTCTTATCATTGCTTTCTCATTGCCTTTAAAGAAAGCAAGTAAAAAATATACATAATTGGATAAATAGAAGAGTAAACCCAGGCTCTCTGACACTGAACTCCCATGTTAGCTACAAAAACCTTTTGAAAAGAAGCACGAAGGTATTCAGTGCAGAGAAGTAGCAACAATACAGAGATCTGACTGTTACCTACTGTGATGCTGAGTAAACCTGAAAGCATATATAAAAAACCCCCAAATTTTCACGTACTCATAGAGATTAAGTTCATTGATTTAGATACATTTTTATTGTTGTTCAAGTACAGTTGTCTCCACTTATTTAAAATGCTTTAAGTATATATATTTACTCTTTTTCTCTATTGAAATGTATTATAAGCATTACAGACATAAAATGGATAAAGAAAAAGGTGGAGAACAACAATTTTCAACCCTTTTCATCTAATGGCACATCTAAACTGACTACTAAATTCTGCAGTTCACCAAAGAATATATTTTAAGTCAATCAGATGAAACAAATAGGTATAATTTTGATTCATTCACAGGGATGGTTATTGTTGTGTTGGTTGTTGTCATTTTTAATTTGACATTCTAAAGAAAAAGGGGTCAGTGCCTCTGACAAAATAGTCAGGTACTGCATATTTTAAAAATTACTGCAGCACAGTTGTTGAAACTTGCTGTTATAGAAGAAAGTTAATTTTGTGCATGAAGTGTATATGCTGGCTCATTTATTGCCCATATGCCATAGTGTCATAGCAAGATATATAAAACATCATATATATAGTATATATGATAATATTTGGATATATAATATATATTACCTTGTGAAGATAATACTTATTCTAAGAGCTGCTGTGTTTTGTTACAAAAGAAAGGTTATCTATATATACATATATTTGGCAAAGAAGATTAAGTTTTTTGCTATCATTTTTAATGTAGCAAATTAATTCTACCAGAATTATATGATTGTGCATAAAGTCATTATATGTAACCACTGATATAGCTATGCAATATTGTATTGATCAGAATCCATTTAAAATTTTTGTCCATTTATATTTTCATTAATATTGAACTCCCCAATATTTTGTTTATGTTTATAATTATTATTCAGTTAAAATTTTGTTTTAAGGTCTTATTTTTCTGGGCTACATAGCTAGTATTCATGATTATGTATAATATAATCTCATATATTACTACTCATACAATTTATTAATATTTGGTGGATCAGATTTATCTAAAAATTTTTCAGTTTGTTCATATTGTTATTCATTTTGCAATCTCCAATATTTTGATATATATTATTATTTATGCAGTTGAAATTAACTTTTAAGGTCTATTTGGTGCTAGCATAGTTCCAGTGCAGAAACTTAAAATTTCCTTTGTGAATTATAATATTCACTATGTTATTCATCCATTATGAGAAAATAGTAATGAACTCAGACAAAGAAAGTAAAATCTTCCTAGGCGCTTATCAGGACATACTAATAGATGCACAAGCCAGCTGCAATCTTACTAGAAAATATGTATCCCAAAGACACTGCAAGCTCAAAATGTTGTAGCATCTTCTACCACTGTGTTGTCATTGAGAAAAAACAAGCTTTCTAAGTCACTGAGAAAGTTTGCTGTCAAGAATCCTAAGATATCATATAACACTGTTTTAAAAATTGTATCTCTAAATACTTTGGCAGTGTAGCTCAGTTGGTTAGAGTGTCGTCCCAATACACCAAGGTTGCAGGTTCCATCCCGGGTCAGGGCACATACAGAAATCAACCAATGAATGCAGAATGCATAAATAACTGGAATGACAAATAAATCTCTCTCTGAATTAATAAATAAAAAGTTTAAAAAGCATATCTATAAGAATGGAACATCTCACTCTTGACTGGAGGACCAAAGTCTCTGAAACAGAAAGCTGTCTTAATTAGAGACTCAGGCTCAGAACTTAGCATAAGTGGTTTCTGGGATCAGAACCCCAAATCAATATCCACAGTATAGTTTTTAAGTAACAATTATTTTGAATTGAGTTTCCAGTACAGATCTGATGTTGTTCCATTTTTATACAGAATCCTGCTTTTATTTTCACCACGTAAAAGTACAGCTTTATTAAATTATACTTAAAATCCACTCTTTCCTAAAATATTCTAATTCATTTTTATTTGTTTGGTGAGATGTCCCATGGTTGTTTTGGCAGGCCAGCTCTCTCAGAACATTGAGACAGTACAGCTTTTTTTCTGTAACTAATTTGTCCAGGGCAATTTATTGTCCAAAATTTTAAGATAATCATGGATGAGTCAGTGACTGTTTACTTATTGGGGACACAACAATGAATATGCCAGGAATGCCATTTTCCTCAGTGGGGTTACTTTGTACTAGAGAATGCACGCAGTAATAAGAAAAGTAATATAATTATAATAAATAGAAAAGAAGGACTAAAAGGGGGAATATGGTTGATAAAATGTTTGGAGAACATCTCTCTGAGGAGATGGTTTTTGAAATGAATGCGAATTGACTACAAGGGGCCAATACTGATTGGACCATCTTGCCAAAGAATATTCTGGGTAGAAGTACATCAAAGACAGATGGAGATTATGGAATGAGAACATGGCTGGGCAAATATGAGTGAGAAAAGCTAGATTGAAACTAAGTCAAATAAATTTTGCAAAAGTTACTGTTGTTTCATTCTAGATCTAGTGTGAAGTTTTGAGAAGAGTGAAAAATAGACTTTAGGGAAACAAAAGTAGAAGAAAAGGCCATTTTGGAAATTGTTGCGAGTTCCAGGCAAAAGGCATAACTGGAAGTTTGTTGAAAGGAGGGATTCAAAGCTATTGCCAAGATTTTATCAATTGGGAGAATTATGGTGATATTACTTGAAAATCTAAAAGATATTTTAGAAAATCTAAAAGAAAATCTAAAATTTATTTTAAAGAGAGGACTTGAACTTTATTAAAATTTTCATTCTGTGGTAAAGAAGATCAAAGACTAACTATATTAAATAATAGTTTTCATACTTTGGACAACAGGCAATAGAAGATCCTGATTACTAAGAGACGGAAAGCAAGTGAGATGGACAAAATTGTCCCCAGGGTGTCACCTGAAGACCGTTTCCAGGCCACAGCACAGACAGACAGAGACCAAATCAGAGCCTACCATTCTCAATGAGTTAAGGATAGGATTGGAATTCAGACCAATAAGGGCACTAGAAACTGAGTTGCTGAGAAGTTTTGCACTTTTCAGAATGAATGTTTCTAAATGAAGTAGAAAGGCAAAAGTATAAAAAAAAATTGAGTGTGGTAATACATAGAATGATAGTACAAGAAAGCTACCTCAAAATGTGCTGTTAAACAGTAAATAATACCATTAAGGTAAAAAAAAAAGCATAAAAAATAACCATAGCTACTTCAATTAGGAAATTATACAACATAAAAAGTAAGGAGGGAAAAGGATGGGGGCTGTATGGACAAATGCCCATAAGACATCAGCAGAAAATGGACTGTTTTATCTATAAGACATTTTATACAAAGCTAACTGCAAAAAAGAAAGCTAGAGCAGAGACATAATACATTTAAAAAACTGATGAAAATATAGAATACCATGAAACTAAAATAATAAACAAAAACAAGAAGACAAGAAGCAATGAAGGTACAAAATAATCAAAATTCTGTATCTTCATTGTTTCTTTTATTTTCAAAAGATCCTATGTACCCCAATGTCCATAGGAGCACAATTTACAATAGCCAAGTGCTGGAAGCAACCCAGGTAACCATCAGTAAATGAGTGGATCAAAAAACTGTAGTACATTTACACAATGGAATATTATGTAGCAGAAAGAAGGAGCTCCTATTCTTTGTGACAGCATGAATGGAACTGGAGAATGTTATGCTAAGTGAAATAAGCCAGGTAATGAAAGACAAATACCATATGATCTCACCTATAAGTGAGAACCTAATCAACAAAACAAACAAGCAAGCAAAATACAACCAGAGACATTGACATAAAGAAGAAACTGATAGTAACCAGAGGGGAGGGGAGAGATAACGTGGAAAGAAGGGGAGAAAGGTCGTCAAGGAATATGTATAAAAGGATTCATGGACAAAGACAAAGGGGGGTAAGATTGAGGGTGGGAGGTGGGGGTGGTGGAAAGTTGTGGTGGGAAAATGGAGATAACTGCATTTGAACAACAATAAAAAATGATTTTAAAAAGATACAGAATAATCACAAAAGAGGAAATTAACAGTACTAAATCTCATATATCAATAAGTACCCTATGCATAACGGGATTAAACTCACAATCAAAAGGCATAGAGTGGCTGAAAAAAATTTTTTTAAAAAGACCCAATTATATGGCTCCTTCAGGAGACTCATCTCAGGTCTAAAGACAGACATAGGCTGAAAGTGAAAGTGTAGAAGTTGATACTTCAAGCAAGGAATAGCAAAAATAAATAATAAATAAATAAATAAAGTGACTATAACCATGCTTATATCAGACAAAAAGACTTGATATCAAAAAAGATAAATAGACATTATGTAATAATAGAGAAATTCATCAAGAAATTGCAATATTTATTTGTATATTCACCCACTGTAGGAGCACCAAAGTATGTAGAGCAACTATTAGCAGACCTAAAGGCATAACTGACAGCAACACATGGCAGTAGGGCACTTTAACACCCTGATCACAGCAATGATTACGTCATCCAGATAGACAGCCAAGAGACATCACCTTCAAGTGCGGCATTAAATTTAACTGACTTAATAGATGTATATGGAACATTATATGCAAAAGAAGCAGAATACACATTGTCAAGTGCACATGGAACATTCTCAAAGAGAGCCCATGTTTGGGGCACAAAACAAATCTCAATAAGTTTTAGAAGATTAAAGTCATATTGAGCACTCTTTTGGACCACAACAGTATGAAGTTTAAAATCAACCAAAGAAGAACACCGAAAAGAGTCACAAATGTATGGAAATTAAATGATATGCTACACTATTGGGTCAACAAAGAAGTCAGAGAGAATGTAAATAATATGCAAAGACAAAAGAAAATGAAAATCTAACATTCTAAAAACTATGGGACACAGCAAAAGTGGTACTGAGAAGGAAGTTTATGCTGATACAGGCTTGTCCCAAAAACAAAACAAAGCAGAAAAACCTCAAATAAGTAATCTAACGTTACACATAAAGGAATTAAAAAAAAAAAGAAAAAGAAGAACAAATAAAGCCTAGAGTCAGGGGAAGAAAGGAAATGATAAAATACTTATTTTATTACTGGATGTTTGTACCTTTTGACTTCTTTCACCCCATTCTCTCTCTGCACACTCCTGGCAATCACAAATCTTGTCTTTTTTCTATGGTTTTGTTTCTTTTTGGATTCCACATATTAGTGAGATCATGTAGTATTTGTCTGTGGGACTTATTTCACTAAGCTTAATGTCCTCCATGTCCATCTATGTTGTCACAAATGGAAGAATTCTCTTCCTTTCAAATTCTATGTATCTCCCACTATTCATCATTATATTCATCTGTCAGTGAACACTTAGGCTGTTCCATGTCTTGACTATTATAGATAATCCTACAATGACCATGAGAGTGCAGGTATCTCTTTGACATAGTTTCTTTTATATTTAGAAGTGGGATTGGTGGACCATGTAGCAATTCTACTTTTAATATTCCAAGGAACCTCTAACCTTTAACCCCTGCTTGTGTTCCATAACAGCTATACAAATTTACACTCCACCTTCAGTGGTGTGGAAGGGCTCCTTTTCTCCACATCGTTGCCAGCATTTCTTTCTGATAATAGCCATTCTAACAGGCATACATTGACCTCTCACTGCAGTTTGCCTTTGCCTTTCCCTAATGATTAATGGATCACGTTGAGCACCTTTTCATGCACCTGTTGGCCACCTGAACATCTCTTTGGAAAAATTATCTATTCAGGTCCTTGAAAAAGAAGAAGTTCTATTCTAGGAAACACGAGTGCTTGAAATAGAAAATTATGTATTCAGGGAAACAAGAGCACTCAGTGAAAAAAAAAAAGACAACCTTTTCAACAAATGGTAACTGAAATATTACATATGCACATGTAAAAGAATGAAACTAGCCCCCTATCTTATGCTACTCACAAAATTTAACTTGAAATGGATTAAAGACCTAAATGAAAGATCTGAAACCATTAAACTCCTAGAGGAAACAAGGCAAAAAGCTCCTTGACAAAGGTCTTGGCAGTGACATTTTTTTTTGTGTATAGCACTAAAGCAATAAAAACACTGTGACTGCATCAAACTAACAAGCTTCTACTTAGCAAAATAAATGCTCAACAAGATGAAAAGGCAGCATACGATATGGGAGAGAATATTTGCAAATCATGTATCTGGTGAGGGATTAATATCCAAAATATATAAAGAACTCACACAACGTAGTAGCTCACACACACACACACACAAAACCCACAAACAATTTAAAAAGGAGTGTTTCTTTCAGTGGCAAACAACTAGCACAAGAGAACCAGAAGCCCCCTTGAGAATCCACCACAGCCAGTAAAAAATAAAGCTTCTTCTGTCATAAGTTCTGTAGCACATTCTTGGGGAAACTAAAGTGAACAAGTCAAATACTTCATCGTGTCTTGTTACACCTGTATCCTCTTCTTTCCTTTAATTTGTATCTTATAAAAATCACACTATATTTTACAGAAGTCCAAATACTAACTCTTCTCCTTCATTCTCAATCGGTGGTCAAATTAATCTTTCTTAAAAGGATTGACACTTTCATCATTGTATTTTCTAAGCTTATTATGTCCAATGTTTTGAAAACACACTTCCTTTTTTGAAAAAAAAATCAATATATCATCAGAATTAACATCAAACACATGGGTTCTCAAAATTAAGCATAAAACAGAAACACCTGGAAGTTTGTACAAATACAATTGCCAGGCAACACCTCTACCACCTCCAGAGTTAATTTGGAACACAGCCCTCCTTAAACCAGGGTAAAGACCCTCACTGAGAACTCCACCATGTTGTCACCTTGATCTTGAACTTTTAGCTCCCAGAACTGTGAGATAGAAATATCTGTTGTCTAAGCCATGCCGTCTCTGGAACTCAGTTACACAACTGAGCTATGAAAAGGGAATGAAACCTTGCCATTTACAATAACGTGGACGTACATTAAAGTACATTAAAGGTATTAGGCTAAGTGATATATATCAGATGGACAATGACAAATACACCATGATTTTACTTGTATGTGGAATCTAAAACAAAACACAAGTTATCAAACAGAAGGAAAACAAATTCGTAGATACAAAGAACAAATCAGTGGTTCCCAGAAAGTACAGGGTTGGGAACAGTGCAAAATGAATGAAGGGGTCAATTGTATGGTGATGAATGGTGACTCAGTTCTAACCAATATGTCGTGTGTATAAATATTGAACTATATTGTATAACTGAAGTATATTCACATAGAATGAACACCAATTTTACCACAATTAAAAATAAATAAACAAACGGCATGAGATGAATGCAGGTGTGTTCATTGCTACTGGTGAGTTATTGCTTCTAGCTATTCTCAGAATCACTAAAAAATACAAACACACATACATACATATTAACACACATATATATACCGGTACATCTAAATATGAATTTATGTTCATATATATATACAAAAATATATAAAACTATTTGTGTCAGTGTATACCTAAGTCTATACTTATAATCATGACTTGATACAGTTACCTGAAATTTCAATTCAGATCTACACTGGGTAGGCATTCTAGACTGTTCTCTTTTGTCCTGCTTCATCTGTGATAAAAGAGACCCAATAAAATCGCTACTAATACTTGCAGTCTAAAATTCATAAAAATATTTTAGAAATGCAAACTTATACTACCATGGAAAATAAACATTATATTTTCATTTCTATATTTACATTTGATAGTTCAGACAAGTGACAGTTTATTCCTGTAACCTACAACCCTATCAATATATAGAACTTTTTTTATGTCAGAAAGTTTCTACATTTATTTATCTGGAGGCAATCACATTACTGGAGGATTTTTCCCAATGAATCCTTATTTTTTCTTACACACACACACACACACACACACACAGCCTTTCATTTATATGGGTTTTGTCCTGCTTCTTATAGTCTGCATAGCATCTGGAGATTCATATCTGCTCTTGAGTATAAGAATCGTTCACTATTTTTTATTGCTGAATAAAAATCCTTTTTCATCTTTTCTTTCTTTTTGTGGACTAATCAAGCATTTTGCAATTTTCCCTTTTATTTCCCTATTGACTTTACAACCCTACCTTCTTATTATTTTTATGTTTATTTCTTTGAATTAATATATGATTATTTCATTTTTCAGTCTACCAAGTGTTTATGCATTGCTTACATAAAATACAAGAATCCTGTACTATTACAGATATGTTACATAGCATACTATAATACTTATCTTACACACAGCTAGATGGAAAGTCTTATGAACTATCCTGAATCTTTCATGGGAAGTATTGTGAACATTAATATATTTTCAAAAATATTTGGTTTTAAAAATATTTTGTTGTTCATGCAATTATTAGCTTTAAAATATTATAAATTTTGAATGAATGTGGACTCCTTAATAAAAAAGTAGCTTATAATTTTCAAATGTTTTGATGTTTTTGCAAGACATACTCAAAGTACAAGCCTTCATTGCTCCTGGCAGAATTTGACTTTCATAGTGACAACCACCTGTTTTTGTTTACTTTATGACAGTTTTTTTAATGTATGATGTTACAGAAATTTAAATAATTTTATATGGGTTTTTTTGAAAGCAAAGGAACTTTGAAAACTTTTAAAACAGAGAAATGAATAAAGATTCTAATTTAGGAGTAAGCTCTTTGTTCTGCTTCTATTTAGATAAGTTTAAACTATTATTCATTCCAGCAGTTATTTTTAAATATGCTCCCAAAATACATTTAAGAAAAACTTAAAGTAATATATTTCTAAATTTATCTTTTCTTTTTTATCCTCATTTAATGTTTTCAAAACTATCATCCCTGAAAATTGTCCTGGCTGATACTCTGACAATATACATGCCAGTATCTTGTCCAATTCAATTCTCCTTCATTATATAGTAAAATTAGCAGTGTCCTAAAATGAGATAATCAATTCATTCACACACAATAAAACTTGTAATTACACTTTCTTGCCAACAGTCCAAATTCTACAGCAGGCCTCTGTCCTAACATCAATTTTGGAGCAAAATGTCTATGCTGTAATAACTCAAAGAAGAGGAGTGGGGGGTCTAAGACATTTCCTATAAATTTCTTTAAGCGGCCAGGGAGTGGTCAGCAGAAATTTCAATGTATGTAATCCTCAACATCTAAAATTATTATATTCTCTCACTTTAAGATATTCTTTCATGACTTTTTAGAAAGACCCTATTTAAATTAAGCTTGCTTGTCTACTGATTTTATTCTCTTTACTTAGTGCACTAATAATTATGCACTCATTTATAAAGGAAACATTTTCTACCCTATTGCTAATACTTTCATACTGTGAAGGGAGATGCAGTCGTTACTGAGCCTCTTAACTTTTCCCCACTCCACTAATAAGGTGTATTTCTTTGCTAAATTTAGGCAGAATAACTAGGCATGTCGGGGGGTGGATTATTATCCTCAGTCTTTCAGTCTCTCTGTACTGATATTACATATTCACACTGTTTGCCATGTGAGCTTTTAATGCCTCATATGATTTGTTTTATATGGCTTTCAGTCCACTGATTTGTGTATATTTACATGACTTGCTTTGGGAAAGAAAATATGGCAGAAAAACAGGCCATTTTTGAGCAAGGCTTTCAGAGGTGTTGGTTGTTTAAATTCTGTCTGTGTTTTGGTCACGCATCACAGGAAAAGCGTGCACACTTAGGTGCAGGCACAAAGGGAAAGCGAAATCCTAGGAGGGTCCCTGAAACCCAGGTGGCCTAAGCCAAGCCCATTTGGCCCGTAGCCTGCAGCAGAGCCCCGTATGTATACACAGATTTGTGCGAGAAAAATAAAGCTGTGTTGTTTGAAACTGCGCAGTTTGGGGGTGGTTCAGTACAAAGTATAGTTGTAGCATTGGAGAAACAATACAATATAATTGTCTATCATCTGTGCAGCTTCTGCTTGGGAGTGGCTTGCTGGAAATAGCCTCTGTCAGTTCTTCTCTGCGTTGCATCCTTTCCTGAGTGAGGCTGTCAATCACTGGGAGGCTGACGGTGCCAAATGCTGAAGTTCATTTAATAGGCCCATTTGGCTCTCAGATTAAGTCAAATCCTCCAGCTTGTTTCCCTATAAAGATGATACATGTCTTCTATATTTACTCTTTAATTTATTGTCATATTTTCAGAATAAAAGAAAGAGGGACTAGATATTGGAAACTCATTGGAGACAACAGCAAAATGTGCATAATTATGAAAACTGTTTCTCAGAGACATATCAAATTACCTCAGAGGGATTTTTTTGTTGGCTTTGTGATAAGAAAGTGTTCTTATTTGCATTTAGGGCTGGGAAACATATCAAAATGATTGAAATGCAGCAAGGGAAAAACTAATAGAATATGTTCCTCAGCACCAAGTTTCCTAGGAATCCATTTGCAGACCGCTCATCATCTGTTTAGCTGTATATATCTGTTAACATACATTTGTTTTTTTCTAAACAGTTAATTTATGCATTTAAGAACTGGGAACAAGCCCTGGCTGGCGTAGCTCAGTGGACTGAGCACAGGCTGGGAACCAAAGTGTCCCAGGTTCGATTCCCAGCCAGGGTAAGCTCCTGGGTTGCAGGCCAGAACCCCCAGCAACCGCACATTGATGTCTCTCTCCCTCTCTCTCTCTCTCTCTCCCTCCCTCCCTTCCCTCTCTAAAAATAAATAAATGAAAAAAATAAATCTTAAAAAAAAAACTGGGAACAATATGTTTTTTAAATGTCCTTATTCTGTGGCAGCGTTGAAGGTTAGGCTTTAATATTTGCTACCAACTCAGTAATCCACATCTGCTCCACTGTCAAATATGTGAATCAGCACCATAACCTGAAATGCTGTCTGTTCATCTACAATCTGAAGAACTCCAATGGCACAATGACAGTTAAAGATGGCTCATTCTTCTTTGTAGAAATCTAAAATCATCCAAATAATCACAACATTCATAGAATAAGCAATTTTTTTCAGGAACACACAGACAGTTTACAAATATAGACAATGTAGTTTATATGATTAACCGTAAAACATCTCACCAAATCCCCAGGGTTTTAACTCATATACGGTAAATACTCTTTCACCATAATAGAATATACTAGACACTAAAGATATAACTAGAAAATTCAGAAGTGTATGAAATTAAGCAACACAAAATTTAGGAATAAATTGCAATGGAAATTATAATATTTTGGAGTGAGAGATAATGAAACAATTACCAATTTTGGGGGGGTTAACAGCTACAGCAGGGTTTAGAGGGAAATGTAATTTACATAAAACATTTTTTAAATGTAAAACAATATACTAAATTTCCCTTGTAGAAAATTAAACTCAAAGAAAAACAGTAGATGAATCATAATTAGGTCTGAGTAATAATAAAATATTAAGTGGAAACAATTGTGCTTGAACAATAAAAAATTCAATTCAATTCAATAGTGAAAAAAAAGTATGTTCAAATAAGAAAACCAATAAAGCCTAAGGTTGATATATAAATTTTAATAAAACCTCAATACTGAAAACCAGATCAAGAAAACAAAAACATAAATTGCACATAGTACACAACAGATCTTTTAAGTCTTAAATAATGATAAGATAGTAATATAAACAACTGAATGACAATAAATTTGATAATTTAGGTGTAATGTATAAATTATTTGGGAAAAAACACACTTAACCAAAATAAAAACAAGAATAAGTTTTTAAAAACTAGCTTTACTATGTAATGACAAAATAAATAAGCTCACAAATTATGAGCCCAAAATAACCATATGATGAGGCCTGTCTGGAAAAAGTCCAGCCATTGTTAATATAGTGAGAATGGCTTGTGCAACATTGATATAACCTGACAGCCAAGGAGAGTGGACTGGAATGCACATGCATGAAAAATGACGACTTCACTGTAATACTCAATGGGGACAATGTACAATGTTGTGTGAGCATGTTACCGTGTGGCTACCATATTCAAAATGACTGAGCAAGTAAAATAATGAACCTGCATCACATTTTGTGTTAAGCTTAAACATTCTTCTGCGGAAAATCTTTGGATGAATCAGAGGGCCACAGCTATGGGAAACTGGTGATCGGTGCCTTCATCTCGACAATACACCTACTCATGCATTATGTCTCATGCAGAGTTTTTGGCAAAACATCAAATCACTCATGTGACTCAGCCCTCCTACAGCCCAGATTTGGCACCCTGCGACTTCTGTATTTTCCAAAACTAAAATCACCTTTGAAAAGGAGATCTAAGACCATCAGTGAGATTCAGAAAAATATGATGGGGCAGATGATAGCAATTGGGAGAGCTGTGTGAGGTCCCAAGGTGCCTACTTTGAAGGGGACTTCGGTGTCATTTTCCTGTGTGCAATGTTTCTTTTATCTTGTATCTTCTTCAATAAATGTCTCTATTTTTCATAGTACATGGCGGGATACCTTCTGGACAGACCTTGTATACCAAATCTGACAGGAAAACAAATACATGTGAAGATAGTATCTGCTATTAACATTAAAACAAAAACTTTTAAAAGATATAATGCTACATAATCTAGAAATACAAAAAAGAACACTATTGTGACTGTGATTTTTTGGTAATAAATCCTATTAGTTTAGTATTTAAAATCATTCATAGTACTCTAGCACACTAATAGAATAAAGGAAGAATCAGTTAGCTTTTTTTTGGTAAATAAATACACTAAAATTCTTGGTAAAACTCGAACACAGATAATGATTATAAGAAATCTAAAAAAAAATCAGGTAGGAAGAATTTCTTCAATCTGGAAATACACTAAAATATGCATTAAATGTTCTACTTAAGAATAAAAAATCAAACATTTTTTTCTCCGTTGTTCAAAAGAGAAGAAAAACTTTTTAAAACATTGTGTTGAAGATTACTCATGCAGTAAAACAAAAGCAAAAGAAATAAAATTAACTCTGGTAAAACTGTCATTCTTAAATGACAAGATGGTGTAAAAAGAATATTTATTCTATGAGAACTCAAAACAAACAAACACGAAAAGAAATAATATGTAAATTGGTAGATTCCCTGGATAAAAATGAACTTAAAATTTCAGTTTCATTTATAAATATCTTCAAAACTGTCATTTTTCCTTCTGAATTATTTACATTATACAACAGACATTTCAGACATTAAAGTCATTCACATCTTTCATTTTTGAACAGAAGTAGATCACTATGCTCTTAAACATTCAATAGACAGGAATGTATGTAACAAAAGCTATGCAAACCTACTACCTGGTCAACTATGAGACACTCCTATGTGAAATAAGGAAGACCTAAGTAAATGTAAAATATTCAAAGTACACAGATCAAAAGACCCTACAATAAGATATTCTTACCAAAATGATTTATAAATCTAAAGTAAACACAAACAAAATCTCAGCAGTTTTATGTGGAATTCCTTTTTTAACATTGATTCTAAAATTCATAGGGCAATGCAAAGTGCCTGGAATATCCATGACAAAATTAATAACAAAATAATGGGATATACTCTACCAGAATTAAGTATATTATAAGGCTACTGTAATTAGGAGAATAATAAGAGTATTGCCACAAAGAAAAGTGAAACAGAACAGAAATTCCAGAAACCAGAAATAAGTAAATCTCACATCATTTATTTTGAGTAGCAGAATTATACTGAAGAGGAAATTAACCAAGGTAACCTGTACCACAGTGTTATCACCATGTATACCCACACAAAGACAAAAAAAGACTGCAAACAAATATTGAATTCCATGTAGTATGTTTTTTTTTTTCCTTCAGTGATATTGAATGAGCAATTCTGACACAATTTTCTGTTTTATTGTATGACCCAGCAAATTGATAGAACTGGGAGGTATCATTTCTGATTATTGTAGAAAGAAAGAATGAAAAACTGAGGGAAGAAAAGGAAGAATGTTAAGATTATGCAACAACTGGAATTATTGGTATGTACATAATTTGAATATAGATTGTTGATGCGTGACAGACTGATGATATGAAATAGATATAATACAGATGAAATATGATAGTTAGATGATAGATGATTGATAGATGATGGATAAAAGATGATTGACCCTGGCTGGTGTGGCTCAGTGGATTGACTCCTGGCCTAAGAACTAAAGGGCTGCCAGTTTGATTCCCAGTCAGGGCACATGCCTGGGTTTCAGGCCAGGTCCCTGGCAGGGGGCGAGTGAGAGGCAATCACACACTAATGTTTCTCTCCCTTTTTTTTCTCCCTCTATTTCCATCCCTCTAAAAGTAAATAAATAAAACCTTTAAAAATGTGATTGATAAACAAGTGATAGGTGACAGGGAAATGTTTTGGTTGATAATAGAAAAGTCACCAGATTTTCTTATCGGGTCGGGTAGATGAGAGGCAGAAAAGAAACAGGACATGGTAAGGCTTAAAGCCTATCAACAAATATCAAAAAGTGGAGTCAGGCTTTCTAATCCTAGATGTCCATTTTGATAATCAAGAAAAGATAAAACAGAAAACCCATGAGCTGAGGTCACAGTGCAGCAAAGGCCTGATCCTGGTAAAAAAACACAGTGGAGGCATTTTTACCTCTGTGGGATACTGGCTTAGAAGGGCAATTCCTGTTCTTTGGAAATCTGAGCTGGGAGCAAGATATGAACAGGGTCTACGGCAGAGATACCCTGTGTGCACAGATATTAAAAAGACGTGTGACCACTGCCTGGAACTACGCTGAAGGAGAAATTATAATAACATCGTAGGGCAATCTTAGTGTTAGCTTGGGGACAGGGTCTGGAGTCTCTTTACAGAACACAAACCACGTGCTGCCAGTACATGACTTGGTTCTGAAGTGGAGTTTCTTAGGGACCAGGTGGAGGTACATATTTTTTTAAGAGAAACTAAATAAAGTTCCTTTAAAGAATATTTACAACATAAAATTTAAAAAATAACTTTATTAAAGGTAGCCAAAGTATCCAATAAATGGGGGAAATACCCTAGTTTCTTGGTTTTAAATCTGAAATTGTATTTATATTATGTTTAAGATGATCAAAAATATAAATATTAATAAATACAAAATAGTACAAATGTATAGCACTAAAATAAATATAATGCAAAGGTATATAAAATATTTAATTAAAATATAGAACAAGTAAGTAATCATATATATTACACATGCATGAATTAATGATACACAAAATATATATAATACAAAGTAACAATAGTACCTTATATAAAACTGTAAAAATTAAATAAGAAGTTATTATTACTAATGCACAGGCACCAACAGCTTCCACCTTGCCCCAACGCCCCCCATTCCACATCCAGCTCTTCTCATCTTGCAGCCTTGCAGACCACTACAGTCCCAGGCCCATGATCCAGTGCGGAGACCCCAGACTTCCATAGGCTGCCCCCCAGCTCCTTGTGGAGGTGCCACTTTGGCAGCTGGATGCACATGGCTTCCCAGACTCCTGTCTGCTCCAATGTGTCTACCCAATGCCATTTTTCAGTACGGTTAGCTAGTGATGGTTTATACCCCCATATTTTTCCTAAATTGGGAGCAAACAGTCTACTCTGTATAGCTATTTCCAGAAAGAAAGGAAAAGATATTGGTGCGGGATCCAATACTTGATCTCACAAACAGATAAGAATGTAGCACAATTAAATCAAGACTTGAAAAGAGAGAACCAGAATCCAAATGACCCAGTCATTTTGAAACAGAATAGATTAGAATATACACACATGACTATAGTATCACAGTATAAAAATCTCAAAGAAAAACCACATAACAATTTATAATACCTGTAAAAAACAAAACTGCCACATGTAAAGAAAAAAATGGCAGAGAAAAATGGGATCATAAATTCTGTATTCTAGGAAAAAAAAGAGCTTTTGGCTTAGAATTGCATGCCTAGGAAAAACACACATTTTAAATGACTATAAATTACATTTATTTTCAAATGAATGAACACTATATATTTGCAGCATTTGTTGAAAATTATGTTTTTCTTTTGTTTGATTTTTAACAGCCAATTTAATGTATTTCATGTTTACAGGTCTCCTCTTGTCATCTAATCTATCTTTACTCAATTGAACATGAATATTCAGGAAATAAAAAGTTGGGGAATGGATTTGCTGTAGCATAGTCCATGTGATGCATAATATTTAGTTCTCTTGCTCTAAGTAATTTGGAATGTGGCTGCCTAATTAATTTTCCTGAGGGTAACACATATCTTGTTGCTGACTATGGAAATACAAGATCTTCCATTTGCAAGGTGAATAAAATTTAAACACGTTAGCCTATCATGGAAAATCCTTAAAATCTCTCTTGCCATCAATTCTCACTGGTCCTTTGGTCCAGCTGATAATGAGCTATTTATTTCCTTACATACTCTGAACTTCCTTCTACACATGCTGCCCCTCCTTCTCTTTGAATCACCCCTAAATGCTACATGTCCCACTGTGACTTTTTGCCACCAAGATTCCGCTTAATACAATTACATTTTGCTGGAGACTTCTTTGATCTCATTAAATAAAATAATTTCAGTGTTCTCTGAACTCCTTAATGATTTAATTTAAAATGCTATGAGCTCCTCAAACAAATGACCCATGTCTGATCTTTTAAGAATCTGAAGAAAACCACTTCTTTTGTATTATATCCATTCAATATAACTTAAATAATAAAAGAGAAACAATGAATTTTAAACCAACTGTCAAATTTAACAACTATCATTTAGTATATAGCATGGATTTTTTTCAATATTAACAACAATTTCCTCAAATTTGGAATTCAAATCCAAATCCAAATATTTTTTTTTGGAAAAATTCTAAGTGTCTAACCCATGTTGGAGGGTAGAATCAGTTCCTGGCTGTGGTGTCTTCTCTGGAATAATGAATAACTAGTCTCTAGCCTGGGAGCATTTGCGCGGTGAGTGAATTGTTGCAATCTCTGCATTCAGACATTTCCGGCCTTGATGCAAAAGGCAAATTTTGGTTGCCTTATTTTTTCATACTTTCCTCTTTTCTGATTTAAATAACAGAGCCATTATAAGAAAACAGAGTTGAGCTGACCTTGATCATAAGTATTACTTGTCATTTATACCAATATACACTTTGAAAACATTTTTACATTTATACATACTTTTTTAAAGATTTTATTTATTTATTTTAGAGAGCAGGGAGGGGAGGAGAAAGAGGAGAGAAACATCGATGTGAGAGAGAAATATCAACGCACCCTAGCCAGGACAACCTGCAAGCCAGGCATGTGCCCTGTTCGGGAATCTAACCAATGACCACTCCCTTTACGGGGCAACGCCCAACCGAATGACCCACAGCAGTCAGGTGGTGTTACATTACTGAAATACACATTAGAGGAGATCATAAATCATTCCAGTTTTTATAGTAATATTAAATAGGCCACTTCATTTAAACCGTTGATTTAATTAACTTATTGCAAACTTCCATAATATTAAACACAATTTAAAATAGATATATGGACATAAACATATACCTCTTTTGAAAAGAAATTAAAAACTCAAAGACATGTACTTTAAAACATATTGGTAATGGATATTACAGATAAACCAATGTATACATCTTCTAGAAATAAATAAAAAGTTATTCAAAGTGGCTCATAATTCTAAGACATTATAAAATTAAAGTGTTATGTAATGTATGTGATAAATCATGTGAAATCTGATTCTTAAAAACAAACTGTAGTTTTGATAAGTTAACAAAATCAATGTCAACATTCACTGACATTACAGTTTATTGCAATGTAATAAAAGTGAAAAGTTTCTGTTTTGTCTAAAACTAAATTCCATATTTTTAACATTATTATTTTAAAATATCCTGGAAGCATGGCATAGTTAAATTAAGTACATTTGTATTTTTAAAACACTAAAAAGGAACCAATGATTCCATTTTAAATTCTCAGGATTTGCTCAATGAAAAACACTTTCTATAAATTTCTGATGCGTTCTGACATGTCCGTGTAGTATGTAATTTCATAACACAATTGAGAGAAAATACTCTATTAAAAAATGTCATTTATCTTCCTAAAGTTGTTCATAATACCAATAAATGCTAGGTTGGTTAAATAAAATTATGTTTTCATAATTACCTATAATGAAAACCTCTCATTTTGTGTCATATTTTTCTTTTTCTCTATGAGTTATAATAACACAACATTTTATCAAATTACAGATGCTTAAGAACTAGGAACAAATTATATTAAAAGCCTTGAATGATGTCTAGAAAGATGTTGTTTTGCCTATAAATCTCTTCTAAATATTTGAAAGTTTTAAAAGAATTTTAATGAAATTAAGGAATGTAAAATAAGGAACATTTTTAGTAATGTACAGAATCTGTCAAACTGACATACCACAGGGATGTTTAATCATCCTGATGTAGGAATGGATGAATGAAAATCCCAAGTCACATCCTGAGGAGGATATTGTGTCATGATATTTACTATAAGGCAACTCAGGAAGAAATTAAGTACAATTAAATGTCTATGTTCATAAGCTACATGCAGTAAATATGTGTACACACACATGCAAGTATTCAGTCTTATATTTAAATGTGTGTGTGTCTATGTCTGTGCTTCTTCACAATCACCCTTTGATCACCCATGTGCACACACACAGTTTAGAGCCACAGACCCGGAAAGACATGCATTGAGTTTGCAGTGAGGGCAAGGCGCAGGTGGATAGAAGGAATACATTCCAACAGCAACAAATTGAGAAGGGGAAATGTAAATGAAATTACACTAGAAGTAAATTAAACAAAGCAATATTGTACACAGTATTGTTTAAAGAAAGAACACTATTAGGATGGTTGTCATTTATTAAAATTATAGTGATATAAACTTTGTTTCCTTTTTTTAGGATTTTATTTATTTCTCTTTAGAGAGAGGGAAAGGGAGGGAGAAAGAGAGGGAGAGAAACATAGTTTATAATGATACACCTTTATATGATTCAAATATAGATATGAAAAATTTTAAAAAGATCTGTCAATCACTTATAATTAAATATATAACATGTTTTGTGTAACAGATGTGCTGTTCATAAATTCAATATTGATAAATCACAAATGATCTCTATATACTTAAAAATTTTGACTTCTTTTTTGAAGTAACAATGAGCAATATATATAAATAAATCCCCGAACCTCTCCCCATAGGAAACACAAAAGGTTGAGCCTTGGAGAAAAGAGGAAAAGAAATAAATATGTAAAATTAAATACACAACAGGATGACAAAGAACTTGGTCCTTGCATTACTTAGCTAAATAATTATTAGCTGTAAGCAAACTCATAGTATCTATGTCTATTTATATGAGCATTTTTTCAAACATGTGCCCCAAGAATTTTTAAAACATGCAATACGGGACTACTTAGTCAGGGGCACTGACCTCTTTTCCCTTAGATTGTCAAATAAAAAAATGACAACAGCCAACATAACAATAGCTGTCTAATGTGAATGAACCAAAATTATGCCCATTTTCTGTCAGAGTGGCAAAAAATACATTTTTGGGTGTGTCTCAAAGTGTTAGTATGTAGTTTACGTGGGCCATGAGATGAAAAAGGTCGAGAATCGCTGCCCTAGAGCATTTCATCACTCTCATGTTTGTGGTGTACACAAACCTGCTGCGCTGGCGGTCATATAAAGTAGAGCACATGCCATTACAGTAGAATGCACCATCTAGGTCTGTGGAAGTAAACTCTATGATGCTTGCACGATGACAAAATCACCTAAGGCACATTTCTCAGAGAAAAATTCCTGTCATTAAGCAGTACATGAGTATATAGAAAAACAAAAAGTCATTTGAAATTCTGCCACTCTTAGATTTTATGGAGCTTCCTGTAATTTACTCGTATCCATATTAGAATCTTGTTTTGTCTGCATGATATCTATTATGTATTGTTTAATGTTAAATATACAAACACTTATGTGTGATAATGTACTCAAAAAATAGAATAGGGAAAGAATAAGGAATTATTCCAAAAATATTGCAGCAATTTAAATTCTTAATCAAAATAAACATCTTTGAGAGAAGAAAATACTAGATTTACCTAGACTTAGTGTAAGAATTTACCTTCAGAATTTATGAACAAGTAGGATGAGGAACCTCCCCATTTCTAGGAAATCTTCATAAACGTTACTACCAGAAATCTTGGGCATGTTCTGACATCTCTCAAGACCAACATTAACTCTAAAAGATAGTGAGTGCAATCAATAACCCTAACCCAAACTTCTTTATAATACCTGTAGTTTCAAAGATCAAGTCATATTATTATGTAAGTGTTTTGTTATTTTTCTGTTTTCAACTTGATAATTCGTCCCCACGTTTGAAATAGGTAACGTTCTATTTAAGATAAACCCTCATATTTACAGAAAGAGAAAATGTCACGCACCAGCTCTCTTCAGAGAGAAAACTTCATTTGTGGGGGAGGAAGTATTGGATTAGTCATTGGAGCGGCAGACCTAGGTTCCAAAAAATGTTCAAGTAGCAAAGATCAACTCCAACAATACTCTCAGTGATCAATGGATAAAACAAATGTGAAGCTCTGCAAGACAAACTTAAAATAATAGGTGCTTAAGGAAAGTCACTGCAGAGTATGGGGAAAGGGAAGAGCCTGGGTAGCAATGCAAGTTGCAAGAAAATGAAACATGGGGTAGAAAAAATATTCATATTGGTTGGTATGAAACTGGTGAAAATGTACATCCCCTTACATTTTTCCTAATGCAGAAAACTATATGTTACTCATATATATTCACACACACACACACACACACACACACACATATACATATATATAACTTTATATATTTATGTAGTAATATACATTTATATATTTAAATTCATTTATGTTATTATACATAGTAATATAAATATATACTCATTTATATATACATATGTACATATATGTCTGTGTGTGTATATATATATAGAGAGAGAGAGAGAGAGAGAGAGATATCTCAAAGATGAGGCAAAACATTTATGCTAATAATATGTTGATTAACTTCTTGGTCAAGAGCTTCTTTTCCCTTAGTTTCCCTAGGAAAAAGGGTGCTATGTTTTAATTTTTTCTTATAATTTAAAAATAATTAAATAGCCAATGCTAACCTAACCCTAGGTAAATTCCCAACTGGCTCTGACTCAAAGAGTGAAATTTGTTGCCTTCCCTCCTTCCCATTCTTACATAAGAAATCCAAATTCTTATCTCCTGTTTAGATTGTTTCCAGTGTTATGGATGGTATACCATGAGTTATCCAAAGGAAATCTGTTGGAGAATTTGAGGACAGTTCATCTTCTCATTATTCTTTACTCTTATGTGATCTGTTCCTTCTATCAGACCATGTGTCCACCATTCTACATCTATCTCCCAGCCTTGGTCTTATGTGGTCTTCAAACACTATGAACATTAGACTTTTGAAGAAAACTTGGCTTGCCTATAAATCAAACCTCTCATAGAATGTCTTTAGCTTTTCTTTCCTTTTTAAATTAAAATTTGGGGTGACATTGGTTAATGAAATTATGTAAGTTCCAAGTGTACAATTCTGTGATTTGTTATCTGTATATTGCATTGTGGGCCCACCACACAAAGTCAAATCATCTTCTACTAACAGGTATTTGATCCCTTCGCATGCAGTCTTGAGAGGAGAAAAAAGTAACTCACAAGGTACCAGTGACAGGCCAGAAAAAAATATATACTAAAATATATATTATTTAAAATCTAACACTATTGTTATGTTCCTTGTTACAAATGACACCTCATGCAATATTACAATAAATGTGTCAGATATTTTACCATAAAATTTCATTCAATGCAGACATGTGCCTAAGATTCTCATAATGTTTGTTACCAAACATTAAAATCATCATCAACAATATTTAAATACAAGTGAGACGATAAGAAAACAGTTGTGATAAGTAAAACAGGAATTCCTAAATATACAAGTTTCTCATATAAATTGTTAAAATTAAATTAAAAATACTTTCCACCTACTATCCAGGAGAAAAAAAACATGCAAGTGATAAAAATAGATACTTCTTATATAAAAAAAGCTAAAACATGTAAAGTATATTTGACTTTTTAGACAATTGTTGAACCCTTTGCTCATGGGCAGCTTCAAATTAAATACTCATGTGGAACTTAGGTACCAAAACCTATTCTGCATATGGGCTCTGGGACTGGTTTTGACTTGTAGTTGCAGAGCACAGCTATATAAGAACAAGAAAATAGGCATTGCCTAAAGAAAATAATGTGTATAGAAAAATGATAGAAATAGAGCAAATGTTACAAACCTCCAAGCTACCCCTTACTGCCTCTGATTGTTTTAAGTTCACTTCCAGATACACCCATTCCCTCTTGGTCTTTCACATCTCCAAGAACCACAAACACACAGATATAGCACCGAGCTTCTTAGGTTGGTAAGGATGGTTTTTTTGAGAATTCGTCTAAAGATAGGAGAGCTCAGTTTTACTTCCTAATTTGGGTGAGTTCACTGAAACCCATAAATCTGCATGATTAATGCCCAGTTAATAATTTAAGGACAGTTAATATACTTAGAATGTCATAGAAAAGTAAGCCAGTACTTTAGCACTTAGCTACCCCATCAATATTTAGTGCTGTGGACTGAATTGTGTCCCCCTTCTCACATTTCAAATGATGAAACCCTACTCATAAATGTGACTATATTTGGAACTAGGGCCTACACACAGAGCTACATAAGGTTAAAAGATGTCCTAAGGGTGGGGCAACAATAAGACAGAATTATTGTTCTTACCAGAAATCTTGTCCTCCCCACCCCTCCCCGCTCTCTTTTTTTCTCTTTCTCCTGCTCATTGCTGTTTGAGGACACAGCAGGAAGAGGACATCTGCAAATCAAGAAGATGGTTCTCAGCAGAAATGGAACCCTGACAGTCATTAACATTCAGAACTGTGAGAAAATACATTTCCATTGTTTAAGCCACCTATCCTACAGGATTTTGTTATGGCAGCCAAGCCAACTATGACATTTAGTGTACCTAGAAATGCATTTGGGAGCAATTATAAGTTCATGGTTATTTCAGTGTAAGTTAAAGGAAAATCTTTTTTTTTTAAAGATTTTATTTATTTATTTTTAGAGAGGGAAGGGAGAGAGATAGAGATAGAGAGAGAGATAGAGAGAAACATCAATGTGCAGTTGCTGGGGGTTATGGCCTGCAACCCAGGAATGTACCCTGGCTGGGAATCGAACCTGGAACACTTTGGTTCCAAGCCCACGCTCAGTCCACTGAGCTATGCCAGCCAGGGCTAAAGGAAAATCTTGAGCTCCTCAAAATGCCTCAGACAGAGAGAGATACAGAAATCGTTAAATAATATACACTTCCCACATTCACTAAGAGGACATGAAATGCATGGTATGTGAGAGTCCATCTTGCCCTGGTCTGAGACCCTGTCTCTGTGCGGCGTGCTCTGAGGAAGGCACCTGAGTGCTCTAGAAACTTATCTGAATACAAGCCAAGAGGAGGTGAGGTAAATACTCTGAGGATGTTTAAACTGAGATGAGAATAAAGACTAGGATTCTTTTATGCAAGTGGTCAAAGCAATGGGAAAACCTTTGAAGCACAGTGAAGATCATGCACAACAGTCTAGTGAGGAAGGAGGCATATTTATCTTGAGTAATTAAGGGAAGGGCAACAATATTGGAGCAAAAGAAGCTAAGTTTAGAGAGGCAGTATGGTGACTTATGATAGGGGTGATATATTTTTTCATGCCACAGATTGAGAATCTTACGCCCATATCAACAGTAAAACAAAAGTAGATCATCAGGCTGGAGTTGTATAACCATATTTGGATTTCTAAAGATCATTCTAATTAAGAGAAAATTCCAGAGCAAAAATGATTGTCAAGAAAGTATGTATCATCAATGAAGTTGTCCGAGTTCAAATAAAAAGTATTGAAAGAAACTGGGACAGACTAAGAAATTTTTAGAAAGGGGATATAGTGGTGAATTGGTAAGGAAATATACAAGAGTGATTTAAAGATGATTCTGAAACATATTGTATCGCTTAAACACTTACATGAATGGCTGCCCACCGACTTTGAGTTGAAGAGCCTCAATGAAGAAAGTGTTGGGAAAGTGGAAGCTGACTATGTTAACTTTGGGGCATATTTTTAGACATCCAATGAGAACTGTTAAGTACAAAGTTTATTACCAATACAAATTATGCAAAGATTTGTCTGTTAGGGATTTCTATTGGAAAATCATTTCATGGACATAGTGATAAAGAGAAAAATAGAGAAGGGGGCCTAGTTGGGAATCCTACACAACAGTAGGATTTTATACATGGAGCCCACAGAGAAAAGGAATGCAGGGAGTTAAAATTCATGATCATATTGCAACCAAAACAACCAGTGACATTATAAATCAAAAAGTTGGGTCTCAAATTGCTGATCAGATTTATTGGATGGAAAGCAATAGTATGGTTCTAAAGAGCCATTACTCACAAAATCCAGAATGATTTAGAAATTACAGGAGTTGAGGAAAAAACCTTCTCCACAAAGTCTGTCTATGAAAAAGAGTGGAGAAGTAGGCTAAAAAAAGAAGATAAATTCTAGAGTGTTCTTTTCAAGTTTTTATTTTGAAATAATTTTAGGCATAGAGAAGAATTGCTGAGATAGTACAGAAGGTTCCAGTGCATATTGGGAGGGGTGTTTTAGAGCATGTTCTTTATGGGTGACACATGGAAAGCATTTTTAAAAGCACTGACATTATCTGATAGTAGACAGATAAGAGTTAGGCAATTTATATAAGATAATAAGTAACAGATATTAAAAGCTTCCTGAACACACCATCCTGTTCATGGTAGTAGAAGATGGCTTTTCACATGTAACTATGGGAGGGGTGAAAAAGTACATATTCCTACGTAGGACTATTTGATGATTTGGTGCTGTGCTTTTGAATTGACTGTCTCTTGATATGTCCTACTTTTCTGTATGCAGACAGAAAAAGTATGGTCAACTTGATGTGAAGGGAAACACTAGATTCTCAAAGACCTGAAAGGAGTGAATGTCTTAGATGCTGTCTTTCCCCAGTGACTGTGAGAATGAGAGAGCTGAGGGAGAGAGTGTGTTTACCAGACAGTTGGAAGCAATCAGTTCACAAGTCTGTCCACCTGCCTGGCTCTATGCACAATTTGTTATGTATAGCCCAAGAGCTGGTGTAGCCTGGGGAAGACAGTGTAACAAATATGGCCAGGAATAAGCATAATTGGTCTGGGACAGTGAAAGAGAAACAGCAAAACAGTTTCTCAAGCATTAGGAAGTAAGAAGTTTGAATCAGAAGCCAAGGAATTTAAAACAGAAATAGAAATGAAGAAGAGAAAAGCACTGCTGATGTGTGGAAATATAAACATCATAGGAACAGAAATCTGAATCAAGAAGAGCAGGGTTGGCTGGACAATGGACTATAAAAGGTTGAAGAACGTTAGCTCTGGCTGGAGTAGCTCAGTGGATTGAGCGCAGGCTGCGAACCAAAGTGTTGCAGGTTCGATTCCCAGTCAGGGTACACGCCTGGGTTGCAGGCCATGACCCCCAGCAACCACACATTGATGTTTCTCTCTCTCTCTCTGTCTCCCTCCCTTCCCTCTCTAAAAATAAATAAATAAAATCTTAAAAAAAATAGCACCTTATGTTTAAAAAAAAAAGGTGGAAGAATGTTAAACAGTCCTCAACTTCCTTTTCAGACCAGTGTCAAACTATTTAAATTAGTATACAAATATACATTGAGACTTTTATTGACTTTCATTAAATATGTACATCCACAAGGGAAAAATTATCTATTTACAGTGCTGGAGATTCTCAGTCAAGAGCATGTTAAATATCTGAGTTCACGTGAACCTTGTTTTATATTGCTTTGTAGTATTTGGTTCTTGTTTGCAATACAAATTGCAATTGTGTGCACAATTCTCATTCCACTCAGTGTTCACCCTGATGTCTCTAGAAAGTTAAATGTTTAAGTCACCAAATTGATGACTATTTCTTTAGCTATTGAGCAGAATTCAATAACAGGGAATCCATGGCCTGTCAGAGAAAATGCTTTATAATGCTTGCAGGGATGGATCTCTCTGTTTGAGCTTATAATTAAATCTTTTTCTGGCTTATACTGACACATTTATTCTGACAACTTAAGAAGTCAGTATCATTCATTATTATGTATACATTATTGATTTTTTTGAATTTTAGTTTTCAATTCCATATCATAGATTAAAAAAAGTAAAACTTCATTCTTAATAGAAAAGTTGTATTTTTTAATTTATTTGTGGCCATGTATTATGAAGCTAAAACTGGATTAAAATCAAGTAAATATCATACAATGTAAATTATCATGAAATGTAACAGATCATCAATAGCTATTAATATTCATAATATATATCAATATTTAATGTATCTATACCAAATTTGGACTTAATTATTTATAGGTTTAAATATGTATATGTTTTAATTTCATGACCATCCTTATTTATTAACTATGTCATCTTGAACAACTACTCATATAATCCTTATTTCCTTATGTATCAATTGCTTATAATACTATAGGTTTCAAATAATAGTTGCAAGTATTTGTCAGTTATTACTAATAAACTGATTATTACTGATGTAATGCTTCTTGGATAATATATTCTAAAAGAAACATTGATATGTAACATCTTTATACATGTTACATGATTGAACTGAAAAGTCTGAAGATAAAAGATATTGCATACATACTTTAGTTTGCAACATTTTATGCAACAAAATGCATTATTTATGCAAATATTTTTTCCATATTAAGCTGAGAACTTTGGGCTATGCCTAAGGAAGCCCACACTAAGAGCACAATGATGGATTTCTTGAAGTGTTCTTATTTCCATCAGATGAAGGAAGAAAGAGCACCAAGGAAATATAAGAAATAACTAATCAGTTTAAGAACAACAACAAAAAAAGGTAGTATGTTGAGTCATAATGTACCAGAAGATGGGTTTGAAATGATAGAGCATCTAGGTGGATATAAGAAAGGGAAAAAAATAGACATGCCATAATGGAAGAGAGGATTATCCAAAAAGCAGTTCAGAAAGCATATCTCAAAGTTATTATCCCATTTTCTTTGTCCAGTTTTAGAAGTAATACCCCACTCTGCTTTCGTGGTGAGAATCCCAGTTAACCTCCAGCCATGTACATAATCATTGTGCAGACTTTAGAAGAAGATCAGTTCCAAGGTTGGAGAAGAGATGAGATTGTAAAAGGAAGAAAGTACAATAGGATGGGACATAGTGCTAAGTAAAAAATAGTGAAACAAAATGGAATAGAGATGAAGAAGAAACCACATGATCATATTACATTAACCAGACAATTTTGCTGCAAACAAAACAAAACAAAACAAAAACTGGCTAGGCCAAAATTTACATAAATTATCACATTATGTAAAATGTTTTTTTACCCAGTACAAGTTTATTAAATTCTGAGATTGTTCAGTATATTAGAAGTAATATATCTGTTGATTGCCATCAACCTCTCTGAAATATGTTTTTTTAGAAATCCTCAATGAGGATATGTATATTGATGAGAGAGACAGACAGACAGACAGAGACAGACAGACATTGATGTGAGAGAAATGTCAATCACTTCCTCCCAGAGGTCAAAACTGCAACTTAGGTATCTAGGTATGCACCCTGACCGAGGATCAAACCCGCAACCTTTTGGTATAAAGGATAACAGTCCAACCAACTGAGCCACCCAACCAGGGCTGCAAGATATATTTTTATGAATATTAAAAAATCTAACTCACCCATTTGAAACATAAATAACTCTTATTTTCTCCCATATGCTTAATAAAACTGACAAAGATATATACCCATAGTGAAAAATAATACTATGTAAACTGTGTTTATTGCATGGGTAAATGTCTTTCTATACACCCTTGTGTCTTTCTGGATATAATAATTACTTCAGTGCTTCCACTGCCTTGTTTTCTGTAACTATTTTTAAGTTTTCCTCCAATTATCCAGTAGACCTCAGCCACTCCTAGAATTAGACTTTTTCCTAGCGCTAATTTTTCTTGCAGATGGTTGTTGTGTTCCTGTTTGGACTGGCTGTTCTCTGGTCTTGCTGCACAGTCTTCTTCCTTAGACTCCCATTCATCTTCAACCCAGGACTTCCTACACCATGGCGCAGCCCTTGTTACTTGATCTCCATGCTTCCTGTGTTTGATAATTATCTTGTGTCTCAGTGTCGAATCTTTATTGAATTCTGCATTAACTTCACCTGGTCATGGCCAGGATGCCTTTAAGCCATCTCTCTGGGTGGTAGCTTCTCTGACCAGCTAAAATAATTATTTTTTCTTTCATTACACTTCTATTTTCTAAATATGTATTTAAATTCACATCTACCACGTTCTTCTCTTTTAAAGATCTGGACAGCTGGACTTGAGTGTTTCTCTCCTGCCAGCTAGGTTAGGCTTAGGTCAATTCCCAACAATTAGGCCCGATGAAATAGGTACCCTTGAGGACAGGCCTTGTTAAGGAGAACAGAGATACAGAGGCATATTTCAAAATAGTGATTTTTCCCCCTCCCTCTGCCAGAATTACAAGAGGATTTTTCTCCAGTTTTCACAGTGAGAACTTGATGGGGCTCCTGGAGATAAAACTCATGAAAGACTGGGGCCGCTAGGATACTTTAATTCTCAACCTAGTGCACACTGAGCCTGCAGCAAGTTGTAATCACAGTTTGTGTTCCTACTGGGACCAGTGATGGACTTCAGTCCCACTGCTGGGCTTATGCTCCCTATAAATTGGGATGCTCTGTATGCACTTATCTCTCCAGTTTTAGGGGCAGCAGTTGGCCTTGCGGCTTTAATTCTCTGGTGGCTCTAAAAAGAGTTATTGATTTTCAGTTTATTCATTTTTTTTGTTACAGTTGTTGTTGTAAGAAAGGGAGTGACAGCTTCCAAGCTCCTTACAACGTGAAATGGAAACCAGAAGTGCAAGCAACACAGCGCACAACAATCCTGTTAGTAATTCCTGTCAGGTTGTCCATTCGCCTCCTAGATTTGTCAATCACAATTATTACTATGTCGCTTTTTCCATTTTTCAGTGCAAAAGTGCATGCTTCATTTTATCCTTTCCCTAAAATTTATATCTCTAGATAACTGGTCAATCTTACTGAATGTTTACTGAAATATTCATAATCGTATTTAGGGATTGTGTCCAGAATAATTCTCTCTCTGATGGTGGCATTCATTAATTCACCTAGGAATTGTCTCCCAGTCCCTGCTATGTGTAAGGAATTGTGCAAGGTACTCAGTCCCACATAAGGAGATGTGATTTGTACTTTCAGTCTCCTCATAGGCTACTGATGGGATTGCCAAAATACACATGAAATGTTCAAAGTGATAAATGTCAATTATTAGCTTCAAGCGGCTGCTAAAAAAATCATCACAAACCATATGGCTTAAATCTATAGAAATGTATTCTCTCACAGTCACAGAGGCCAAATCAAGGTGTTGGCAGGGCCTCCCTCCCTCCCAGAGCTATGTGTGTTTGCCACTTCCAGCATCTGGTGACTCCAAGTGTTCCTTGGTTTGTGGATGCATTGCTTCAGTCTCTCTGGGTCACATAGCCTCTTTGTCTGCTTGTGTTTCTCATGTTCTGTTGGCCTGAAAAGTCTGTTTCTCTCTAATAAAGGTAAATGTGATTGCATTTAGGGCCCACCTGGCGAACCCAGGGTGAGTTTCTCCTCTTAAGATTACTAACTTGCCCTGGTTGGTGTAGCTCAGTGGATTGAGCATGGGCTGTGAACTAAAACATCACAGCTTCGATTCCCAGTCAGGGCACATGCCTGGGTTGCAGGCCACAGCCCCCAGCAACCGCACATTGATGTTTCTCTCTCTTTTTCTCCCTCCCTTCCCTCTCTAAAAATAAATAAATAAAATCTTTAAACAATTTTTTTAAAAGATTACTAACTTAATCACATCTTTTGCTGTACAAGGTAATATTTCAAGGTTCTGAATATTAGGGTAGGGAGGTACCTTTCTGGGTCCATGAATCAATTCATTATGGCCAATAAAAATCACCAAAAGCCACAGAAGTAAAGAAAGAAGTCAGAGAACCTCCTTTAGAGGTAGGAGTACACAACCTGAAAGACAGACATAGTTTTAAGTTTTATTTTGTTTTGCTTTTAAACACAAAAACAGTCCATCTCTGAGTGATTCAATTACTTCTGGGTCTACTGTGACCCTAAACATAAAGATATAGCATCCTCTTTCCGCACCACAAAACCTTAGTCAGCACTTGACGATCTCAAATGACTTACAGCTGAGTTCAGCCTAATAACTAGAAAAGACCAATTTCAAGGAAGTTATAAGGTTATACTAATTTCCCTGGTCATAATGTCCACACCTGATAAAGTCAGGGTTTTCACCCACAACTTTTTTTCTCCAAAACTCATGAGATTTAAAAAAATATATATTGATTAGGCAAAGAGAGAAAGAGAGACATCACTTTGCTGTTCCACTCACATATACACTTACTGGATGCTTCTTGTATGTGCTCTGACAAGCCCACAACCAGGGTGTATGGGGACGAAGCTCTAAACAACTGAGTTACCTGGCCAGAGTTCAAAACAATGTGCTTTTAGCAAAAAATAATATAATAGTAAGAGTAATATAAAGATAATTAGTGTGAATCAGAAGACTACCACATTTTTTTTAATCTTCAGAATAAGGTACATTTATTCTTAAGAAGTTCATAGTCTTTTTATGTCTTATCTCAGAGTTTGAGGACAGTGCTATTTAAAATCTTTTGCCAGCTCTCCAGTTGTCACTAGAGCTGCCACTGTACTGAACTGGTGAGCCAGTAGAAGCAGGCATAAAAAGCAAGAAACTTTCTGCCTTTTGCCTGTGGGGCTTGCTGTCAAAGCAATCGCTGTGTCTTCCACGGAGACAGAAAATGGAACCTCTGAGCCAGAGGTAACATCCGCCGAGTTGATGAGATGAGAAGTGCTCATAGGCTTCAGTAGCATCATCATCTCTTCCTATTTATTGATATATCCTCGCTAAGGTTGAGAAAAGACTTTTTGAGGCACTCTTGCCATCGATCAGTTTCAGAACGTGTGGAGGGGAGGGAAGTGTGGTTTGCACAGAAAGGGCGAAGGATTTACATTTCATAAAGCTGAGCGTCCCATAGGCTGCTTTGTCTTAAAGCACAAATGAAGATTAAAGTAGTGAAGAGCTTTAGTGGCACAAATTTGACAGATTCTGGCTTCTGAAAAATAAATCATACAATAAACTAATAATAGAAGACAAGAGATCTGAAAACTCAAAGGGAAACTGGGCTGTTTATCTCCAGTGATAACACTGTGTAATAAATGATTTGGGGGTCTAAGTACGCTTTAGGCTTCGAGAGATCAAGCTGATGTGTGGGTCACCGGCCAGCAGTGACCACGGAACGCTGTGGATGGCTCGATGAAAACACGCAAGAAAAAAACATGCACAGAGACAGGCTAGTTTCTGTGGAGAAGTAGGGACAGAATGGCCATCCCCCCACTAGTGGGGAACATGCCGATTTACCGTCCCTACCTGCTTTTATTGTGCTCATTTTGCATAATAATTCAGGTAAAGTACAGTATTCATTAGGGGGAAGTAAGGAACTATAGATAACAAGGAACTCCACCAGTCTATTTTGAGTGGGGGTCAAAGAGCTGTAAGACTTTGAGGAACAAACTAACTTCCTCCTTGGACCCTTCTCATTCAACTGAGAGCATTCTAAACAAAGCAGGCTTCACAGTAATTTACATATTCTTTCTTAGGTCTGATCACCCGGGGAATCCGCCCTTTTCAGCACAGAGCTGCACCACCCTGTCATTGTTTCAGGCTTAGGTGGAGCACGGGAACTAAGGCAACCAAGAGATAAGGAGATTTTCTCCCAGATGATGAGAACTCAGGCTATGTCAAAGCTGAGGAGCAAGGGTCCATCACCCCCTATTGCTGCAGCCCCCAAAGTCCTTCTTTTGGGGGGCCTCCCAAGTGATCGTGCCTGTCTTAGGTCGTTCCCCCCCTTGGGGAATCTTACCCGTCTTTGGCTAACCCACCAAGCTTTTGGGGGTTCAGTTATGAATAAAGCAGCAGAAGCAGCATTCCTACCAGGGAGATAAGCTTTTGTCTCCTTGCTGGCTTACGGTTCCAAGGGCGTTCTCTTAGCCTTAGCCTAGGTGGGGGTTTCAGCTTCTGATACCAGTCAGGGCGGTTCCCAACATCAAGCCATCATCCTGAAAGGTGGACCCTTTCTAATTTGTAGTTTTGTTCCCTTGTCTTCATTTTGTGATGGCATCAATATGTTTAAGGCCATCTTGTTTACAGACAAGTATTAAAGTAAAATGATCTAAATGTTGCACACTTGCTAAAAATAGAATTTAATCCATGTCCCAAGAGTTATCAAAAATGGTCAAGCTTTTTACGACATTGTTTATCTTCATCTCACAGTCTTAGCCTCTGGAATACATTAATTTATTAATAAAAAAGGAGATGGTAGGTCTAAATGCATCACATTTACAGGATCTTCAGGTTTAAAACTGCAGACTTGAGATCCTGTATGCATGCATT
This sequence comes from Phyllostomus discolor, assembly GCF_004126475.2. Classification (NCBI taxonomy): domain Eukaryota; kingdom Metazoa; phylum Chordata; class Mammalia; order Chiroptera; family Phyllostomidae; genus Phyllostomus; species Phyllostomus discolor. The sequence goes on along the minus strand of NC_040905.2, from coordinate 15,385,701 downwards.
ATCAGCCTCTTTTCTTCTCAAATATCTGCCTAAGCAGAGGCAGAGCTTCTTAAAGAAAACTTATTTTCTTTTGGTCGCCCCTGCTCACAGCTGATTCTCATTAGGGAATACAGACCTCGCTTTAAAATAAACTGTAGGGAGTTAAGGAAGAGGTCAATGTAAATTAGTTCCAAATGTGAGACTTCAATAGTTATCTGGTCGAGAAGCAGGAAGCCATATAAATAGAGATATCAATTTGAAAGAAAAGGCCTAGGGCCTGTTTTGTTCAGAGCTAAGCCTTTAAGTGAGTTTTTGCCTCTCATGCTTTTTTTTCTGTCTCACAGATGTTTACCTGTCTATGAATGAACACTGTGCATCCTTTTTGAAGTTTATTTCCGTGCAACATCTGTGAGGATTGTGGCTTTGGGTCTTACTTCAAAGCTTTTGCATCTAATGATAGCACAAAGAGATAACTCAACAGTAACAGCATGCCCTCCCAGGAAGGCATTTCCATGTGACACAATTTTTGATGTTTAATATCAGCATAAATTTTCAAAAGGCAAACAAGGTGTGTTAGGTGCATGGTTGAAAAGAACCAACCTCCCTGTGTCCAAGAAATAATGCCAAATGGAAAAACGTTTGTAATGCTCTCTCTTCAGCTAATGTCATTTGTTTTTTTTTAGAGCTCAGAAAAATAACAGAGCTTTGAATGCCTTTAGTGATTACATTGATCCGGGAAAAATAAATAACTAAACGCCTTGGGTTAGCTAGCAAATTGACAACCACTTATTGTGTTTTCTGTGCACCTAAGATTTGTTTCTAATAATCTGCGTAGTCTATCACACTTAACCTTCACAGTACTCCAGGAATTAAGGACAAGATTTATCTATTTTGGAGATGAAGAAGTTAATATTTTAAGAAGTCATGTACCTTTTCCAAGATGACTTACCGGATAATGGATGAGTCCGAATTTAACTCTGGCAGACTGACCCCAGTACTGGAGTCACCATGCTACCTTGTTCCACGAATATTCCTGGAGTAATGGGTACTTTGCCTTATGTTTAGCCACTTTTAATATTTTTAAGATATAGGATGGATAAATGCAAAACACATATCAAGGATGAATAGGATTACACTGTGGCAGTAGGACTCAGGTTTATTGTAATAAATATATCCAATGGGGGAATTGTTAGAATTTAAACTCTATAAATAGATTGTTAATTTCTTCACTTAACATAAACATGTGTAAATTACTGTATCTCCTACAGTAAAATGATGAAATTAATATTAGACCTCATTTGAAAACACAAAATTAAGATTTTTAGGTCCACAGGTATTCTATATAGTTCTCCCCGCCCCTCCCCAGTAATACAATGTTACTTGAAGTCTAAATTTACCTTGATAGGTTCTGGATGACTTTTAAATTCTGCTCATAATGTTTTTAATAAAATAAAAGTAATTTTCCAAAAAAAAATCATGTAAGTAAACTCTTGAATCCATCAAATGAATACCACTCAAGTGATTTACAGGAGTAATAATGAGTATGAAGTTTTCTAAGTGGATTTTATCATATCTGTTAGCTAATCGATAGTGGTATCTCTTAAAAACAAGAGCTGATTACACTGAATTTATAGACATAAACTTTATCAAGTTGTTTATCATTTTCAAGAGCATTTATAATAAAAAGCATATTTTGTCAATGACCATTGAACTTTAATGGCAAGCAAGAAATTTAGCTTTGTCTCAAAGTATTTTATGATCTCTTAAAGCTCAACAAAGCCAAATGAACACTGTAAGATCAAACTATACATTAGTTACCATACAACATGGCTATGTTATGAGAGTGATAGGCACAGAGAAATGGGACCACATTATCAGAAGAATACAATTCAGATGCTCTGTATACAGACATAAAGCATAATGTGACCACCTTACATTATGGGACCAAACACAGAATTTTCAATACTATCAATGGAAAGTTGATCAGAATTAATCCGAACCATGGATATAACCCTCAGACACATAATATTCTTTTTGTGTATGATTGAGAGATAAAAGAACCAGTGTGAAAAACCAAACTGTGGGCCTCTACCAAAAAGACCAGCTCAACAACAATCCTGAGTAGCAAGGACCTTTGACTGCCTTTATTCAAGGCTATCTATACTATCAGAGTTTTCTCTAGGTGGAACTGTTTGGAGAATTAATGCCAATTATTCTCAGATGCCCCACTTGTAAATTCACTATGCGTAATGTCTTAAGTTCCAATATATCTTATTGTCCATTTATAATGATATAGGAAATAAAAATCCACCAGGAGAGGTAATATAGTACCTTGTGTTCACACTAAGGATGCACAGCGCTCAATCATAGGCAAGTAAACCTCTCTGTGAGAGAGAAATGAAAACTAGAGAGACAGAGAGAGAGATTCCCGATTCCCTTAAAGGCAAGCTTTATACAAAAGAGGCCCTAGGCCTTTTCTTCCAAATTGATGTCTCTGTATGGTGCACTGTCTCTTTTATAGGTAACTGTTGCTCTTCTCTTATTGGGATATGTTTTGATATTACTTGCAAATTTAGGCATGGCATGAAAGTAAGAGAAAAGAAGAGAAATCCACAAATACAATTGGAAAAAGTGAGCAGTGGAACACCAAAGATAATCCTCACATACCTAACAAATTTCACATATAGAAGCCATGGCTCTTATTTTGGCCCTTGTAAGGTTCTTTCTTATTCAATAATGTTTGTGCATATTACAGCTTGTGTAGTCATAGCATAGAAAGCACAAGCCCGATTAAGAAGAAGGAAGTCAAACAGAGAGTAGAATGTGGGCATGGATGGCGCTATTAGTCAGAAAGTGCTTTTTCTTTTTTTGACAATGCTTAGAGTTATTTCTTTCTGCTAACAGCATTGCAAAAAGAGCAAAGAGGCAGTTAACCATGAAAATGTGTGCTTATCTATAAGCTATATAAGTACATAATAAATTTAATATTCTAGAATGAATAAATAATGATAATATTATGAATAAAGACTACCAATTATTTCTGAGCTGCTAACAATAGGACCAAGACTGCAGCAATGTCTTTAAATATCCCCAAACCTTCTTATAAAAATCAAACAGACCAATGAGATAGTAAAATAAATAATTCACAGATGACATATTCACTAATGCTACGTGGCAGGAAATCCTGCAAGAACTTCTGAGGGTGAGTGCTATTGTGGATGGAAATCAGGCTTTTCTACAAGATCGTGAGAAAAACATTCCAAGGACCCACACAAAGGAGAATGTGGTGTGACAAGATGGTTTATTCATGTGAAAGACTTCTCCTATGTTTCTCATGTCTCATCGCTGTCCATCCCCCCAACAGAAAACGTCCAACTATATCCTCAGTGAGGCCAAAACAAAAGCCACTGTCCAGAGTTGCTGCTTCATAACAAAGCTTAGTCCATTGGAAGGCGCCTGCACAGTCCACTCTAGCACCAGTAGCTGCTGGACCCACATGGCCAAATGCTCCTGGGCAAGAGAGCACATGGACACATTGGGTGGGTACATCACTGAGAGAGAGTGAGAGCGAGAGAGAGTGAGAGTCTTTGTTCCCCTGGGATTATATTAGCTTGGGTTTGGGATGGACTATGTGCTTTTTTTCAAAAGAACCAACCAATATTCCAAGCTTTTGTGGACTTTTGATAGGTTTACACCCCTTAGCTAGACTGACAGGCCTCTGTGGTTGAACACCTCCTTTTGTATCCCTCAAAAAAAAAAAAAAAAAAAGAATCCAGTACAGAAGGAGGGGGAGGGAAGGAAGGATGGTTAATCCCCTTGACAAGCAATGCTACGATCCCTTGGGGTGTGAAGCTGTAGCTTCTTGGTGAATAAGCAGCCTTATGCTCTCCACTTTATTAAACTTGATGTCTAATTCACTTTGCTCTCTTTCCTTTATCAATAATTAGCTAACTACCTATGGTAACAGTATGGCCAAACCACTTCACATTGTCAGATTCTGCTGAGTCAGATTCTGCTCGGTGGTACATGAGAAGAGATATTTGGACAGGAAAGGACCATACGGGCCATGGGATCCAGAAATACCAAAAAAAAAAATGCTTGTTCTCAAAAGTATCCAGATCAATACTGCAAACCCACCAGCTCCAGAATTCAGATCCCTCTAAAGAAGATCCAGAGAAATACACTGAACAAGGAGAAGAAGATGGCACATAAATCTCCAGATATCACAAACCTACTGTAGATAAGCTTTTTCAGAAAGACAAAAACCTACATCAGAAGAAAAATTGGAAAAATTCATGCTGAGAAGATAGAAACATCGGGAAGCCCGCAGAAAGACTGTTTAGATCTGAGGTAAGGAGATCCAAAATAAATACATCTTAAGAAATAATACTCTAAAATAACAAAACTTTAAAAGTGAATCATTTTTCAAAAAGCAAGGCCTATAGTATGAAGGCCAACAGAGTTAGAATCTCACTAATCTTGAGATGGAGAGTCATGGCCATGCAAAAGAGTCATACTTTTGAATATTGAACCATATCAATAAAAGAGGAGGTGCCTTAAGCATGAAGGTCATCAAAACTCCCCAAAAAAGAAGGTCCTACTAGGGGAGCGGGGCGGGAATATAAATACACACATACATACATACATACATACACACATAAATAAGCTCCTACTATTACAAATCCTAATGTATTATTGTAGGTCCCCCAGAGAAACAGAACCAATAGGATATGCACATACTCCATGACTCATAATAGGATTACATCCCAATAAACCCACTGTAAGTTGAGATATCATGAGTCAAAAATGCATTTAACTCATTTCACCAAGCTTCATAGCTTAGCGTAGCCTACGTAAGCTCAGAATGTTTACATTAGCCTACAGTCGGGTAAGTTTGTCTCACTGCTGCTGCCCAGTGTGAATCAGGAGAGTATCGTATCACACAGCATTAACCCGGGAAAAGATGAAAATTCAAAGGACCGTTTCTACCCAATGTATATGCTCTGGCAACATCACAAAACTGAAAAATCATAAGATGCATCACAAGTTGGAACCATATGTATATGAATGATTTACTATAAGGTATTGGCTTACCTAATTATGAAGGCTGAGAAGTCCTAGATCTGCTGTCGGCAAGCCACAGACCAAGAACAGTTCAAGGTGTAGTTCCAGTCTGAGTCCAAGACCTGCGCACCAAGAGAAACCAGTAATGTTTCTACAGAAAGCCTGCAGACGTGAGACCTAAGAACAGCAGTGTTTCCATTTGAGTCTGAAGACAGGAAAAAACCAATGTCCCAGCCTAAGGGAGTCAAATAGAAGTCCCTTCTTAGCCTCTTTTTGTTCTATCCAGGTCTTCAGTTGATTGTATGAGACCCACTTACATTAGAGATGGCAATCTGCTTTATAAATCTACCAATTCAAATGCTAATCTCTTCCAGAAACACTCTCACAGATACACCCAGAATAATGTTTTACCAGCTATGGAATAGTCAAGGTGATCCATAAAATTGACCATCACACCTACTATGGAACAATTTTCTTTTAAACACAAGCCTCAGAAAAGGAAATGATTCGAGGCCTACACAAAAACACTAGCAGAAAAAATACGATGAAAATAACCAATATTATTGCACGAGACAATGAAAGTAGAGCATGACATCACAATATAAAATGAAAACAGTGACATATTTCAAAATGTGATAATAAAGGGTAAGAAAATGATTAAAGCTTTGAAAAACAACACAAATTAAAATAAGAAAGCTCATCAAGGGGATGCCTACATAGCAGGAGGACATGGGCAAGGAAGGGACTGACTGCAAGAATGAACCAGCAAAGCACTCAGAATCGTATTCAGAAACAAGGTGGAGCAAACAGACCAAGAGACACCATGGAAATTACACATGGGATAGCTATTTGGAAAGAGTGAAAAAGATAAAACTGTATCCATACTTCAAAACATCTAAGAAAGTAGTTTCCAAATAAACCACAGCTCTAATTTTAAAGTCATCCGCAAAAAGAAATAAATTCATTTATAGAATTGGCAGGCATAAACTTTAAAATTATTATTCCCTAGAAAAAAAGAAATAATATACTGATAAATTAGAGTGCATAAAAACAAAAATAACAAATTTTTCTTGAGAAAAAAGAGACAAAATATCTGTGACCTCTGAAGAAGTCATACAATTAAGGGAAACATTTCAGACACACACGTGGAAATGGGTTTTAGAGGTGGGAGGTTTTTGAGAGCGGGTCCCGCAGCAGGACTGGGCTCAGAGAAACAAGTTGCACCGTGATTCAGGTCCAGGAAAATCGTGCCCTAGCCTGTGGGTTGTCTCCAGGTTTGTGTTCGTAAGATCGACCACTGGTTTTGTTTACTTAAAATCCCCCTAAGATGTGCTATGCTTCTTAAATAATAATGTAAATAGGTACGGCTTTCTCTGTGGTTTTGAGTGTCCACAGTATGGTTCATTTATATGTCGTTATAATTTATGTTAAAGAAATAGAGCAATTGATGAGGATTAATGTACCAAAATTTTCATTGTAAATGTTTTCAAATAGAAAAAATTAGAAACACATTAAATATTAAGTAATAAAGGGATTGGTAAATTAATATAATGCTTGTATGACTTATTAACATACTTTTAAAAATTTAATAATATAGAAAATGTTCTTAACATAATTGTATGTGAAAGTGCTATAGACACACATTTTTACCTAAAAAAAAAACACACATGTAATTTCAAGAGTAAAGCTAATATGTAATTTGAATTACCTCCTGCTTCTGAGAGTCTGTAAATATCCTAAACCTTAAGATACATGCATAATGGCTGTATAAGGAGAACAAAGTTTACTAAAAATAAACAAACTGATTTGTAATTATATATGCAGAATAAAGTGGTTTCTTCTGCCATCCTCAGTAATTTAGTGCTAAACACACAAGTAAAGGAAAATAAAAATAAGTAATAAGTATACATTTAATCAAATAGAAAATATTTCTTACTTCTTAACAGATTTTTTATATTTTACTTTTTAAAAAAACTGTTGTTCAAGTACAGTTGTCTCCATTTCCCCCCCACTACTGCCCCCACCCCACCCACCCCCACCTCCCACCCTTGATCCCACCCCCTTTGGCTCTGTCCTTTGTGCACGTTGCTCCGCAACCCTTCCGGTTCTTTCCTTCATTATCTCCTCCCACCTCCCCTCTGGTTACTCAACAGACTTTGTTAGTATAAAAATATGACTACTATAGGAGAGAACTAGGAGATCATGAAAGTAATAATGAAATACAAAGTTCTAAAGATAAGTAACAAACTTGATATTCCTGAATGGAAGTTTAGGAAAAGGGGTAAGGTATTCCCAGGACAGTTGGATGAGTACTGAGCGAGAAACATATATCCAAACCAAACTGTGTGGGTAGGGCTGTCCTGGATAGAATGGTATTCATAGCAACCAAATGATGAATGAGACCTAGGGTTTCTATAGGAATGGCAAATAAATTATGGAGAATCCATAATATTTATAAATATTACAGTATTTTGAAACAGTTATAACTCTCTAAATGTGAAACAAAAATTAATCTTATTATCAAATAAAGAGTGAGATCCAAAACAATAAAAAGGTATTAGTCTAACATTTGTTTAAAAGGATACATATTAAAATGTATGTATCAACATGTTAACAAAAGTACCTTTAAGCAGAAGCAAAGCAAACCCTGACTGCTGTGCTTTAGTGGACTGAGTGCTGGCCTGTGTACCGAGAGATCACTGGTGTGATTCCTAGTCCAGGCACATGCCTGGGTTGCAGGCCAGGTGTCTAAAATCTTATGAATTCAACGTATAAACAAAACCAAAACACTGATGTTACTTCTATTTCAAAATTTGGTTTGTTGAATTGAATGCTAGGCAGTTTGAACATTTCATTATACAGGGTGGGATGAAAGTAGGTTTACAGTTGTGAGTACACAAAACACAGGGTCTAGTCTTGTATTATTTTATTAATTATTGTATTTTCCATATGAACCACTGCAAACTTACCTTTGCCCACCCCTCTATTTATCAGCTTTTATATATTTACTTTTCTGAACTTCCTCTTCCTGGCATTTGTTCAATGTAATATTTGTCTTCTATTGGTCAAGTCTCTTAGCACCCTATTAATTATTTCACATTGCAAAAGATTTTTTTGCTATGAGATTTGTTTTAACTTTTTGAAGTTTTTGATGCTTAATCAAATTTCTCAGTATGTCTGCTTTTATTGTGTAGTTCAGAGTTTCAATATTGTCATATTATTTCAGTAATTTTATGCTCTAAATGTTTAAACCCTTATTCCACCCAGAGTTTATTTTGATTTATATTGTAAGAGCTATCTAAGGTGATTAACCATCTACTAATTATGTAACAGGGTGCAGCCAAGAAGGGGACCCCAAATAGGGATTTGGAATTGGGTCCAGAACTCAAGGTGTCCAGGAAATATTAGAATGTCCTCCTCCCTCCCCCCACAGGTGTAGGTTGGGGGAAGGGACACATGGAGCAGGGCCATTGAGAGCTGTTTCGCATAGCAACAGCTTTGTAGCTAATCTCTGGTGTGGTCATTTAACATATCTATTACCTTTAACTGGTTACATAGATATGTTAAACAGCTGTGGCCATGCTCTGAGCCAGGGGGATGAAAGGAACTTCCCCACCAAGAGGTAACTGAGGGGCAGGTCCCCCGGGTTACAGTGCCTGCGTGGGAGCTTGGAGAAGATTGGCTCCATGACATGGGGCCATGCCTGCCCAGACTCATGATGGCAGCCCAGTGAAGCTGGAAGGATATAAGCATGCTGGCAAGTGTAGCCAATTGTGGGAGGAGTCAGAAACAGGGCTGCAGAGGAAGATTGGCATGGGGGATTTAAACCCAGACATGGCAGCCATTGAGGAGGGAGGACCATGTGGTTTTGCCGGAGTGGGTACTCCTGAGGCCCTTGTGTAGAGAGGACCACATGGTTGGGGCAGTGGAGACAGAACCTCACAGCTTTGCCAGAGTGGGGACCCCCGCAGCTTTAGAAGGGGGAACCACCACCTGGCTTTAGCAGAGATCCCGGCAACACAGCTGATGGTGCTGGGAACCGAGGAAGGCCTACCAGCTGAGACGGATTACTGGGAAGAACTGGGGGCTGCCTGAGCCACGGACTTCTATTTCTTTTCCTGAGATACGGTACCCCAGACTGGGCAAAGGGGTAAAAAAGGACTGTGTGTGTTTGTGGGTGTTTTAAGGGACTTTGGGATTTTGATGAAGACATTAGGTCACTACTTTAAGTCTGTATAGCATTAAATAAACATTTCCTTTCCTTTTCACGAATCTCTGGCATTGAGAGATGTTTTTCCTATAAGGCAGCAGACATAACGAACCTGGGGGGTGCCTTTTGGGTAATAGTGTATCACCCCAGGCCCCCCTTGTTGTTCTGTAACAATTAAGGCACACGTTTTACATTATCCTATTATGATATTTTCACCCGACAAAAAACACAGAATGAAGAACTCATTCTACTGTGGAGGGGCTGTGGGAGCGGGTCATAGTGCGTCTCTTAAAGGAAATCCCTGTAAGAATTTGACAGAAATTTAACAGAAGATACTACCATGCCAGGCAAGAGCAAACATGTTTCTAACTTTCTACTCTCTTTCCTTTTAACCAGTGTTCTAAAGAATGCCAATTACTTGCGAGTACTCATGGGAAAGAGGGATGAATACGTTACAGAATTTTAGTATTTGCTAGGTGGTCGCATGAAGATGAAATGCTGTTTGGTAGCTTTGGAAAACTAGGTATCTGTTCTAAAGTCACAGTGTGAATATTTGTGGCTAATTTTTTAATCAGCATTAGTTCATGCATTCTCAGTTTCATGAGGTGAAACCTCACTTTGTTTTTTCCCTCCTCAGCCCACCTCCATCTACTCATTTTGCAGAAAACATTTCCCCTCCTTTGTGGCATTATGTTTTTATCACACCAAATGTTTGATAAGGATCATCTTCATCTGGACATGTGCCTTAGGAAATGTTACAAGGAGAATGAATCTGGTAAGTGGTAATTCACTAATAAATCACTTGCACTTAAAAAAAAATCTTTGTAGTTTGCAAAAGTGACCATTGTAGCACTTTATTAATATTGTCTGGTGCTCTTGGAACATTGTTATGTATTTTTTTAAAAATTTTAAAATACTTTAAGTTTGTCAAGTGGACTCTTCTTTCATGTTGAGTTATTTATCCCAGTTAATATTTCATTAGTTCTATTTTATTAAGTTGTTATTGGATATAAATTGGACTTTATTTTCTACATTTATCTGTCTTAATTTTTCTTCTCACTTAATTTCCATAACTTTCTTCTAAATTCTGAGCAAACTTATTCAACACGTATTTCATTGCATTGACTTCCCAAGGAATGTAGGTTGCTGTCTGCCATCATCACAATAATTTTAAATGTGATAATTCTATCCTTAATTGTCGGGGACCACCCTGCCTGGTCTCAGGAAGCTGTAACCCCCCATGACTTAGGCTGAGTGATAGACCTCCGAACCAGGAGCCACTAAGGAGAGAGAACTTACTTTCCTGGCACGAACGCTGCCTGTTCTAATGCCTAGCTCTCATTGCATGATTGACAGTCAATGACGGGTAACAATTCTCTAAGAAAGAGAATGGATCTAAGACAGACACGATCATGTGGAAATGCCCTAAGGGAAGAGACTCAGGGCTGTGGATATGAAGGGGTGATGGACATCAACCCCTGCCCCCTTGGCTTTGTCAAAGCCTGAGTCCTTGTGAGAAATCCAAGTCCCCTGGCTGCCTTTGTCTTCTCTGTTAACTCAGGCCTGTGGAAATAGCAGGGGCGGTGCAGCCCAGACCAGAAATGGCAGACCCCCAGGGTAATCAGGCCGGGGACATAGAATATGCAAGATCCTGTGAGATCTATTTGCTGGAGGATATTATTAACTTGGAATTTAAAGGCACAGACAGGAAACCTTTGGAGCCTGTAGTACTCTCATATGTTAAAACCTTAAACCTCTGCCCAGAATCACAGCGGGGGTTCTGTCTGCACCTTTGTAAGTTACCTACTTCTTTTGATCTTTTCTGCCAGACTGTGAATCCACAAACTAAGTCTGTATTCTCAATAAAAATCTGCTTGGGAATGGAGACAAGGCATGCTCCCCACTAGAGAGAGTGGCCCTTCTGTCCCTATTTTCCCACAGGACCTGGTTGTCTCTGTGTATGTTTTTCTCGTGTTTTGATGAGAATCCACAGCAGAGATGGATACTGTTGGCCAGTATCCGTCACACTTAATCATGAATACATATTTTATTTCTAATCTCTAGAAATGTTGCATTTATCAAAGGCATGATGACAGCTTCGATCCAAGTCAAAAGTTGAGGTGGCTGCTGGGTCCCAGGTTTCTGGGCCAGGTAGGTCCCAGCCACCATCGGTCTGCCCATGTTGAAAAGTGTCCTAAGCAAGGAGGGCTCAGCTCACATGTTCGTTGTCTTCATCTACTTTGCCATAAGTCAGCATGCTGAGTGCTTTCCTGAAGTCACAGCAGAGAGAGTGCAAGAACCTGAATTCTGTTTTGACCCCAACTCTGCATCAGGTCCAAACCCTGCCACTGGAAAAATGCTAATCATATTCTATTTCATAATCCTTAGGCAAAGCCATTTTCCACCCACAATGAAGATGAAGGAGGAGAACTTGAACCACTTCTCCTGCACTGCCAACCACGATGCTGGTATGGAGCGTAAGTCTGCACAGGGACCAGTCAAGTACACAGGACCCAAAGCTTGCCATCTTCCATGTATCAAGTGATGACCAGTAGACTGACCTTGTATCCCTTTGCTTGTGATAAGGAAGGCCTTCAGTGAAGTATTTACCTTGGTTAAAAAAGAAAAGACAAAAATGATTTAAAAAGAAGTAATAAAAAGAAAACTTTGTCTCACTCCTCCTTTTTCTTATTGCCCTGGGTTGAACATGTGAAAGTAAGGAATCAGAAGGTTTTATATGTGTGTGTGTGTGTGTGTGTGTGTGTGTGTATACACATACACTAGAGATACACATATGTGCTTTGTTCAATCAAAAATTCTGCACACTATCCAAAAGACATCTGTTTATCCAGCTACAATTAAAGTCCTCAGTACATGCCATACAGCAGAAAGAAATATGGAAAAAATCAGTTTGAGATTAGTTCCTAATCTGATGAATAGGTCATTAAAGGAAAACACAGATAAGAAAATATATTTCAGTTCAAAAGATGAAACTATGAAGGTGGTCAATACCTAAGTTCCCATGTGGCCCAGGAGCATGACTTGCTACCCTTGAAATATTGACGAAAGCCTTGGAAGAAACTGAGCACAGTAAATATTTTAATACTTTGGCCTGGAGGGAAAATAAGCTGCTTTGTGGCCTAACATGGGTAGCGAGGTAAAGTGGGAAACTGGTGATACCTAGTATGTAATACTGCATTGGGTGTTTGCAATACTCAATTTACTGACATATTTTTAAATAAAATTTGAATATATTTTATAATTGTTGATTTAAGTAGTTTGTGTGATTTGGGTTGAAAAAAATATTAAAAGCAGAATCTCTTCTGGTCTTCTAGAATTAGTGATATTCTAGAATAGTAATAAAATATTTCATAATATGTTTTTAGTCAAAATGAAAATTGGCAGGTTCATGAAACCAAAATAACATGTTTTTCAAAAATTTACAAATGTACAGATAATTCTTGCCGGAAAAACCCTGAACATTTTAAGCAAAATTTCTAAAATGCAATTGACTACCTATTATGCATTTTTCTATCATATCTATTAATGTATTGCAGAATCAATGTTGCAATGCTCTGTTTTTTAGTTTACTTATAAATATTGCTTTAAAGAACAGGTTTAACAAGAGAAAATACAAGATTTAGAAAATTATGCTTTCCACCTTCTATACGAGGTCTGTGAAGTCACTTTAGTTTGTTCTATATGGTAAATTGTTTTTCAAGAATGCTGTGTTACTTAACAAAAGAGACCTAAATAACATGAAATAATAAGGGTTCAAAAATTCAACTGTGTTCTCATGTCTTAAAAACTTTATTCAGTGACCCAGAATTGCTGAAAACTTCCAAAAAGATATAGAAAATGAATGAAAGTAAAAGAATGCAACTTCAAAACAAAAGAGGTTTTCCCACAAAATGAGGCCAATCCCAGGCCCAAATTACATGATATACTCCCAGTGCAAAGCTTTGTTTCTAATCTAATAAAACCTGCAAAATTCAATTAGAAGTAGTATATGTATACATCCTTTTTCCTTGGGCAGTGCATATAACATTTAAACCCTTTATTTTATAATGAAACAAGGTGCCTATAGCTACATTGGTGAGTGTGAGAAAATAGTTTAAATTGTCATTATTTTAAAAAATTTTCTACTAAAGCTAATAAAAATTTAAATCAGTAGAGCAAACTAAATTCAAATAGATTAAAGGGAAACTTACTTTTATTCTTGTGATTAAAAACAATAAACTCAAAGATGTAAAGATAATAACATTCAATAAATGTATGACAATCCATATAGAATTATAGTTAAATTATTTAATCAATAATTTAATCCTTGGAGCTCTGGAATTTACATCTTTAGCTATCTGTGCCATTATTAGAAAAATGGAGACAATAACTATTGCATTAATGGGAAAATGTTTAAAAGTTAAAAAAAAACTTATAACAAAGGAAATGTATCAGTACCTATAGAATTAAACATAATCATTAATAAAACAAATCATGAGCTTTCTGGGTAATCCACAGAGGAAGAAGTAGAAAGTAGGAAACAAAATGCTTTGTAAACCTCCACCATACTTCTCTGTTCATGTACATGTTCATGTACAGGACTGTGCAACATCCCAGAAAAGACTGGATGAGGTGATGTAATCCCTGACTCTGAGGCTAAGGCAAGCAATATGAGAAGTTATGATACAGTTTTCAATTACTGGCTAGAGCATTGAACATGCACACCACCACACAAACACATACACACACAGCCTGTTGACAAAGGCTTAGAGACTTATTAATTCAAGGTATTTTAGTATCTCTCCCTACTATGAGATTAGCCAAGTAGAGACTTCGGCAGGATAGGTAAAACAAAGAATACAGACATCGTACAATTAGTCTAGAAAAGTCCTAAACAAAAAAGAACAACAAAAACAGCAAACAGCAACAGTAAGAAAATCAGAGGGTGAATATGATTTCTAGAGTAGACACATCAATATTATTTTAAATATCTTCTTATCAGTACTAACAAAATTTATAAAATACTTAAACATTTTCAGACATTACTCAAGCAAAAAGCAGTCAATAGAAACTACTCAAAAGAAAGCTCAAGTATTGGATTTACTAGACAAATTTCCCGTTATGTATGTTGAGTGAACCACTGGAACTATGGCTAAAGAACTAAAAGGAAAGGCAAAAGAGATGCATCACCAAACAGAGGTTATCAAAATGCATAGAATTCTAAAAAAAAAAAAGAATATACATCCTGGATTTGGAAAGCTCAATAACTAAAATAGACGTTTCACTAGAGGAGCTCAATACCAGACATAAGCTGGCAGAAGAAACAATGAATTTGAAGATGGGTAAGAAGTGATCATCAGAGTGAGGAACAACAAAAAAAAAAAGAAAAAAGGGAAAGGAAAAGGAGAGTGTTGGACAAATTGTGGGATACCATCTTGTATGCAGATGCGTGCATAATGAGAAGACCAGAAGAAGAGAGAAATGGACAGAAAAAATATTTGAACAAATAATGACCTCATACTTCCCAAATCTGATGAGAAACCTTATCTTCCAAGTGTGTTTTGAAATAACATCTTGAGATATGACCAGCAGAAAGGTATCTGTGTGGAATGTCTCAGTATCCTGCAGTTCACAACTTCCCTTGAGGAATACATGCTACATGCCTGTAGCATGCAACCTGATCTGCGTGGGGGAGAGGGAAATCCCCAACTCGGGTGCACACCAGCATTTCTGTCTTAACTAAGTGATAGGGCAGAGGATGAAGGGGAGCCGATAAGAGCTTGTGAAGATGGCAGCTGAAGGCCTAGGCTCTTTGAAAGAAATGACAGGGTATTACAGAATCAGAAAAGTAAGGCTAAGGCTCTAACGAACGAGAAACTTACAGGGACATCTGTGATTGTTCATACCATCTGTCATCTTGGCTAGGTTATGAGAACCAGTTGTTTGGTCAAACACCAGTCTGGGTGTTGTTCTGAAAGTGTATTTTAGGTATGATTAACATTTAAATCAGTCGACTTTCTGAGTGAAGCAATCTCTCCTTCCACATGAGAGTGGAATTCACATATCTGTTGAAATCCTTAAGAGCTAAGATGCTAAAACTGGGGTCTCCAGAAAAGGGACTCTGTCCTTATTCTGAAACTGAGAAATTATGCTGAGTACCCAGCCTTTGCCCACAAGACCGCAACTTTACTTGTTGCTGACTTTTCCAGCGTGCTGGCCTGCCCTGCAAACACTGGACTAGCGAGTCACCGCAATGACAGAGGAGTTCCTATAAAACGCCTCCGAAATACATTCCTTAGCCATATCTTTTTATCCATGTCTGTTTCTATCTATAGATAATTTCCACCCTGTTGTATTTTCCTCTGGAGAACCTAATAATACAAAATCAAAAGACAAAACAAAATACAGAAAGTAATCAACAGCCCCAGAAAAAATTAAAGCCTCTGATATCTATAGTTACATCAGTCAGTAAAAACAGCCTAACTCCTACCCAGAAAAACATAAAATGTCACACTGTAAGTCTATTTACCTCATTTTCTTTTGCCAATACAATATGTCTGGCATGGATAAAAATTAAAAGGAATAATAAAAGGCAAGAAGAATCATAGTCTAAAAAGACAAATCAGGTAACAGAACCAAACTTAGAAGTGACAAACACATTGAAAACAACAGTTTGGAAGCTTAAAATAACTGTCATTAATGCAGCTACAATAAAAATATGCAGCATATGACAACAAATAGATAATGTAAGCAGAGAGAAAAAAATCTAAGAAAAAATGCAGAAATCAAAATCAATACCAGAAATAATGAATACCTTTCATGAGCTCATTAGTAGACTTGATATAACTAAGGAAAGAATTACTGAGCTTAAAGATATGTTACTAGGAACTCGAAGCTGAAATGCTTGGAGAAAAATAGGAGAAAAAAGTAAATAAATACATAAAAACTGTAAGACAATTATAAAAGGTATAATACATATGTATTAGGAATGCATACAAGAAGGAGAAAAATAAAAGAAGCAGAAAAAATATGTGAGGTGAAAATAGCTAAGAATTTTCCCAAAATAATGGCAGACACCAAAAATGATGACAGATAAAGGACCTGGAAAACTCCAAGCAGGCTAAATAACAAAAAACCTTCACCTTGGCATGCCAAGTCCAAACTTCTGAAAAACTAAAGACAAAAAGAAAATCATAAAAAACACACAGAAAAATAATACCTTACATATGAAAGAAGAAGTATAAAACTTACAGCAGACTTTTTGTCATAAATAATGCCAGCAAAAAAGAGAAGGGACTGAAAATTTTTTAATGTTGAAAGAAAGAAATCACTAGCCTAGAATTCTGTATCAAGGTAAGTTATTCTTCAAAAGTGGAAAAATAAAGACTTTCTTAAGCTAATAAAAATAAGGGTTATTGTCACCATTAAACCTACCTTTTAAAAATGTTTTAAGTATTAAATAACTTTAAAAAGTACTTAAAGAAAGAAAATATATGTCCAAAACTGAGATCTACAAGAGGGAATAAATGAAGGTAAAATAAAGACTTTTATTTTTCTTATTCATGATTGCTTTGATAAATAATGGTTCAAACTAATTACAGTGACAGTATATTGGCTGATCATTGCTTCTTAATAAGTGAAATAAATGACAGCAATGTTATAAGGCATGAAGGGATGAATTTGAAATATTGTCATAAAGTACCTATACTACTCATAAAATATTACAATCTTATTTGAAAGTTAACTTGAATTAGTCCCAAATGTATGTTGCAAGTTTGAGCATTTTTACAAAGAAGTATAATTGATTTGGTAAGAAATGGGAGAAAACAAAGTCATATACAATGCTCAAATTAAACAAGAGAATGTAGAAAAAGGGTGGAAAATTTTTTAAAGTACAAAGAAAAAATACGGAAAGAGAAGAGATTAATCCAACTATGTAAATAATCACTTTAAATGTGAATGAATTATATAGAACTATTTAAAAAACAAAATGGCACAATGTACAAAAAAAAACAAAAAATCACTATATGTTTTTGATAAGAAACCCAATTTAAAGAGAGAAAATGCAGCTAGATTATAAGTACAGCAATGGAAAAATATACCATGCTAACACTAATGAAGAGAGAGCTGGAGTAGCTATATTAATATCAGACAAAGCTAACTTCAGGCAAAGAAGTTTATCAGGAATAAAGGGGGACATTACATAATGAAAAAGGGCTCAGTTTTCTAAGACTTAATGATCCTTAATGTGTGCACCCCTAACAGCGAAGCACAAAAATACGTGAGGCGAAAGCTGATAGAATGACAAGATGAAATACACAACTCTATTATTACAGTTGAAGACTTCAACAGATCTCTCTCAGTAATTGACAGATCCAGGCAGAAAACCTGTTAAGGATGTTGCTGAACTAAAGCAGCATCAATTGTCTGGATCTGATTGGCATTTATAGAATACTTATCCAACAATGGAAGAGTACACATCCTTCTCAATATCACATGGGATATGAACCAAGAAGGACCGCGTTCAGGGCCATGAGACACACATCAACATATTTAAAATCACTGAAATCATCCAAAGTATACTCTCAGAACAAAATGGAACTAGAGACCAATAACAGAAAGTAGCCAGAAAATCCCAAAGTATTCGGATATTACGCAACAACACCCTTATAAATAACAAATGTGTCAATGAGGAAATGCCAAGGGATGTTAAAGCCATTTTGAACTGTATGAAAATGAAAATACAACTTGTCAAAATATGTGGGATGCACTGACGGTGGTGCTGAGAGAGACATTTGTAACACCAACTGTGCCTATGATAGAGGAAGAACTAAAACCAAATGTGGGCTTTCACCCTAGGACGTTAGGTAAAGAAGAACAATATAAACCCAAATAAAAAAAAGAGAAAGAAATAACTTAAAGCAGAAATCAATAAAGTTTAATATAAGAAATAGAGAAAAATCAATCAAGAAAATGAGAAAATCAATAAAACCAAAAAGGTGGTTCTTGGAAAAAAGTATTATAATTGATAAACTTCTAGCCAAGCTAAGAATAAAAATAGAAGGAAGACATAAGTTGCCAATACCAGAAATGGAACAGGGACCAGCCATCATTTGACAAGGTCACAGAATATGATATAAAAATACATTAACACAAATTTGATAAATTGAATGAACAGGGCTAGTACTTGAAAGACACAATCTACCAAAATTTACACAAGGAGAAATAGATAATCTGAACAGGCCCATATCTATTACAGAAATTCAAATAATAATGGTCTTTCCAGAAGTGCAAACACTAGGCCCAGATTTTTCCACTGGCGAACTCCACCAAACATTTGAGTGAGCTGATCCCAATCTCTTTAATCTCCAGAAAAGAGAAGAAGAGGGAACATTTCCTCACTCAATGTATGAAGCCAGAATTACCCCAGACCCAAACTACAGATAACAAGAAAACTACAGATCAGCATATCTTATAAGCAGGTGCAAAAATTCTAATCAAAGTTATAACGCATTGAATTAAAAATGTATAAAAATAATTATACATGATGACAAATTTGATTTATCCCAGGTAATCGAAGCTGGCTAAATAATATATTCATAATCAATATAATCCATTACATCAAAAGGCTAAAGCAAGTTTTACCAGCTTTATTACCTCAGACAAGTGACCTCGCATTAGTAAAATGTGGGTTAATAACAGGTGCTGAAAACAGGACTGGTGGGGAGGAGTACGTGCTGGCTCCTCTTCCTCCCTTCATGGTATGAGACCACCTAGTGCTAGTCTGAGTCTAGCAGGGTACCAGGCATTGCTATCGTTCAGTTCAGGAAATTACGAGACAGAGATATGAGCCTGGAGTATAGTAAGCAGAGGTTGAAGGGCTAACACAATGAACACAGTGCTACCGGAACACAGAGGAGAGGACGTTAACTTTCTGGGTCGTTTCATGAAAGGCGTCATGAAGGATGTGATTTTGGAACCAGGTCATGAGGAATGCACTGGTGTCTGTCCAAAGTGGAGATGTATACACTGACCTCCATAGTCAAGGGGCACTGGGGTTCCCAGATGACAGGAAGCCAGGCAGTGAGGCTGGCTGAGAGGGGTAGGTGCTCGCTCCTTCTCCCCTCCCTCCCTTCCTTCCTTCCTTCCTTCCTTCCGGCTTGTGCCTTGTGTGGTGCAGGGTTCAAAGCGTTGTTGTGATATTCTAGTTTGGGAAACTTGTGCTCTGCCTGTTTCTGGGATATCCTCTTCCCGCTGTGAAACACAAGGTGTGCAGTCTAAACATTCCGTTGAAACACTGTCTTTGCCATTCCATATTTTAGGGATGCCAGTCTAATAACCAGGTATTATATAGGTATAAACACTTTTATTACTAGTGTCTGCTCCAATTTTTCAGGTCTCTCTTTACCAGTTCTTAACATATTTTTAAAAAATCACGAAGTAAAAATAGTTATTTTCTTGCATAATTTTGGCCAAGTGTAAAGAATAGTATCCATTAGGTATGATCTATTTTTAAAGCTTCTGTTTTTACCTTTCTAGTCGTTTGCCTCTTTATTTTGACTCATTGTAAATATTTTAAAAATTTAGATAATTTTAAAAAGAAAAAATACATACTGAATTCTCTAGGTGTACAAACACCAATTGTGGATATAAATTTGTTTCTTTGTTTCAAAAAAATAAAAAGCATGCTTAGTCCCATTCATTCTGTACAGACTTAATTGTGTGTGTTTATTTCTAGGGGCT
Source organism: Phyllostomus discolor (assembly GCF_004126475.2). Lineage (NCBI taxonomy): Eukaryota > Metazoa > Chordata > Mammalia > Chiroptera > Phyllostomidae > Phyllostomus > Phyllostomus discolor. Next base: position 15,365,705 of record NC_040905.2, on the reverse strand, counting down.
GCCCTCGGAACTCCACAAGCCTGTTACTGACTTTTAAAATTACTGATTATACTCATATATATAGTAGTCAACTTCCAGAACAGTTTTAGATTTACAGAACAAACTGTGAAGACAGCACAGAAGGTCCCCTGGATACTTCATATCTAGTAGCCTCTATCATAACATCATGTTAGTATGACATGTTTGTTTGTCACAATTAATAAACCAAAAGCACAATATGATTATTTAATAATTATTTGCTAAATTCCGTAGTTTACTCATACTTACTTAATTTTTACCTAATGTCTTTTTTTCTTTTCCAGGAACTCATCCCGAGACCACATTATATTGTGCTGTCATGTTCCTCAGTTAGGCTCCTTTTAGTTGTCACAGACCCTCATATGTTATTAATTTTAATGACCTTGGCAGTTTTGAAAACGGTTCCGGTATCGCAGAATGTTCCTAAGTTGAGCATTGACCGATGTTCTTATTATTAGCCTGAAGTTTGGGTTTTGGGGAAGGAAGACCACAGAAGTAGAGTGATATTTTCATTACATCATATCAAGGGTATATACTATTGACCTGACTCGTGTGGCTCAGTTGATTGGGTGTCATCCCACAAAGTGAAATGTCACCAGTTCAATTACGAAAGAGGCCACATGCCAGGGTTGCGGGTTCGGTCCTGGTGGGGGCCATGCGGGAGGCTACTGATCGATGTTTCTCTGTTGCATCAAGTTTTTCTCCCTCCCTTTCTCTCTCTCTAAAAATAAATAAATAAAATATTTTAAAAAACGGTATATACTATCAACACGACTTAGCACTGTTGGTGTTGACTGTGACCACTCAACTGAAATAGTTTTTGTTGTTTTTCCTCTGTAAAGTTTTTTATTGTTCTACCTTCACACTCCAGCCCCTATACTATATTCTTTGGAAGGAAATCACTACACACAGTCTACCCTTAAGTAATGGGGTTTTCCCCCCTTCCTCAAGGGTAGAGTACATGCATAAAGTATTTGCAATTTAGTATTCATTGATATCAATAAGGCTTCATTAATATCAATAAGGCTTCATTGATATTAATTTTAAGCTTTGTTATAATCCAATATTACTATATTTATTTGGATGCTCCAGTTATTCCATTTTGGTGATTGGGAGCTCTTTCAGCTGGCTCCCCAGTCAGTCCTTTCGACATCATCGTATGTTTTCTTTTTTGTTTGTTTTCTTGCACTTACACTCTGGCACTACGTGGTCCTCCAAACTCATATAGATACAACCATTAGATGTACATTTTATAGTTTAGAGATTCCATAAATGTTTTTGTGCACGGAATACTGATAAACCTCTGTCAGATCAAGGACTCACAAATCCTAAAGGGGAAACCCAAATTGAAGAAAGTGTTTGATTATTATCTGTATTCATGCTACAGTGAAATTCTGTGAGGGCAGCATTTGTTTTATCTAGAGATACGTTCCTAAATCCTAGAGAAGTGCCTGGAATATAGGAACGATGTTGAAAATTGCCAAACGCTGTGGGGATGTATACAATCAATGTAGAGTCATTTTAAAATGTAATGCTACTAGATTTTGTTCCTACTTGTATATAGGGGCAAAAACCATGGCAGCAAAACACTGCCTTCATGGAGTTCAAATTTCAGTAACTTGTAACTGTTTCTTCCCATTTCTCTGAAGATTCTTTCAATGTATTCATTTTAATACTGTAATAGAATCAACTGCTCTCAAGAAAGCACAGCCCTAATTATGCTGACTTTTTAAGAATATGATGGCTACTCCATTTGGTAGCTGTAAACGTCTTTATAGAGAAACAGATGTTTTAATGTTTGTTGGAATAGATTAAATGAAATATGTGACACACATTCCTGTACAAAGCTTTTTTAAGAACTAAAATTTCTTTCCATTCTGATTTTGTTCATCTAGAAAAGTTAATTTTCTGTTCTCACTGAAGTGGTATGTGAAACTGATTATAAATGAACTGAATTTCATAAGCCAGTGAACCTGCAATTCTGATCCAAGTTAAGTAGATATGTGGTATACAACTCATACAGACACATAAATAGTGAAATATATAGGTCATATATTGTAGGCTTTATACCTAAATGGAAAAGTAGTAAATACAAATATGTATGTATTGGGTTGGCCAAAAAGTCTGTATGGTTTTTTCCGTAAAATAAAATACACATTTTTCATTTTCACCAATAACTGTATTGATTTGGATATTTTGAGTATGTCAGCTATCTCCCACGTGGTATAATGTTGATTGTTCTCAATTAACGTTTCTATTTGAGCACTATTGACTTCAACTGATCTACCCAACCATGGAGCTTCATCCAGTGAGAACTCCCCAGCATGAAACTTCACAAACTATTTTTGACACATTTGAGCAGTCACAGAACCTTTTATATACACTGTACAAATCTTTTTCTGTGTTTCAGTTGTGTTTTTACCTTTCTTGAAATAACAAAGCATGATGTGCTGAAAACGTTGCATATTTTCTTCCACTTTCAACATTAAAATGGCAACAAAAAATTCACTAACTTTGGTGTTATGTTTTTAAGTGCATGGTGATATGACAGCTGGCACAATGCAATCTAACAAAATTAAATGAAATTAAAGACAACTAAGCACTATCAGAACCACTTTATGGTAAAAAACTGAATGAATGTTTTGGTCAACCCAATACATAAAATAACAATAAGGGGTGAAGTACAGTTTAGACTGAATTATGGCCCACTCACAAAATCACATATTAAAGTCCTAACCCCAAATGTGATTGTATTTGGATACAGGACCTTCAAGGAGGTAATTAACACTGCAGGGGTTTAGAAGGGTGGGGCTCTAATCCAATCGGGTTGCTGTCATTAGAAGGTCACTTAAGGACACTGAGAGAAGGTAGCAAGTCAAGGACAGAAGTGCCAGGGAGGAACCAAATCTGACGATAACTTGACTTTAGATACCCAGTTTCCAGAACTGTGAGAAAATAAATTTCTATTGTTTAAATCACCTAGTCTGTGGTATATTGTTACATGGTATTATTCTGTTATTTTGTTATAACAGAATAATATAATAATAATAATAATAATAATAATAATAATAATAGTGTGCTAGTGTGCTAGGCAGCCCTAGCACACTAGCACAACTACCTAAATCCAAAAAGCACAAGAAAGAAATCCCTTACACAAAACATGTTAAATATATGTAGAGAAGTTGTTTCAGATACTTAATAGTTTTAGGGTTTGTGCATTTGGGTGTTCTTAAAAGTATACTTCATGTGATATTATTATATATATGTATATATATACATGTATTTATACCAAGTACACTAAACTCAGCAATATGTATATTTTATTTTGTATAGTGAAGAATGAATATAATTTGCTTTGTAGGTGTTACACAAAAGAGCCAAAAATATATGCATATATGAATACAGATATATATATGTGTATATACAGTAGTGCTTTGTACACACACACACACACACACACACACACATATTGTGATCTCAGTGTCATTTACTTCTTTCTCTACAGCAGTCTATGACTGTTGGCCCAAATGCCTGTAGTACTAAACTCAGATTGTTACATACCCATATGTAGTAAATACATGCGAACGGAAGTTTTTTAGGAGAGTGAACCTATGCTATATGACATTGTAGTGGTGCATACATGATGCTCTGCATTTGTTAACACCCACAGAGGTTTACAGCATGAAGAGGGAACCTTAATATACACCATTTTTTTAAAGATCATCTAGAAGGTTAGGAGAATCCCACAATGTGACAGGTTGGGGTGGGGAATAAGCATTGACCTAAGTAACTTTGGAAATAAACAGAGGCTGAAAAATAAAACCAAAAATAAGCTATATATACACACTGTAAAAATATAATAAACACATTCTTTGTTAAGAGGAAATAAGTCAGCTAATATATTTGCTTGTATTAAAGAATACATCCTTGGCCTCCCCAGCCTCTGACTAAACTGATACTCAACAACGCACGGTGGATTATCACCTATCACCTTTGAAGTCAGTAAGACATCCACGTCACAGGCAGGTGTTTAAGACTTTTCTTAAGATTTCACGTGCACTGATCTCAGGGACAAATATCCCTAAAACGGGATTTGAAAAATGTATTAAAACTGGGTTGGGTATTTACTTTGGTGCTGCCTGTACTCAACTTGCAGATCCTCTTAAGACCCCAAACGTACACTTATTATAGCTGACGGCTCCAGCAGATGTGCGAGCAGCGGAAGCGCGGAGCAGAGCCGAGTGGAAGAGCCCTGCAGAGATTTGCTGGAGCCCAGCTCCTATTCATTAAAACCAATGGCGAATGTAAAGCAAATAAGAGGCGACAAAGGTTGCAAAGATAGTCACCGTTTGTTTTCCCAGGTGTGTGCTGATTGTCAGGAGTCGCTTCACTCTGTCACGCATTCCCCAACACAGCATGAATCAGAAGTGGTATTAATAAATGTTTTCACTCTCGATGTTCAACCTATTCTAATAGACAGTTAAATACAGTTTTTGGGTTCGCAGCTTGTCATCACCATTTGTCTATCCCTGTAGCAAAGAATACGTAATAAGATTCTCTCGGCGTTTTTTGCACATAAACTAAGATGACAAATGCTATGTTTCACTGACTGAGCAGGTACATAAAACTCAGAGGCTCAGCTGGCATGCTGCAGATATGCAATACTAAGGTTTGGATTTTTTTAAATGTTAATGATGATGGTGTACAAACTAAATATTTTAAAGTAGAGCATGCACTACAGTGAAATGCACTGCATGCATTAAAAATACATCCCATCACAAATACTTTGATCCTATTATTTTTAGAATTTATGTTATGTTTATAGATTTATACATCAGGTTGGATTTTTTCTATCTGAATAAAGTTAATTTAAATCAAACTATAATAAAAATACTATGGTTTATAATTGGAATAAGCTTTCTCAGCAGACAGAGGGAAGGAAAAGGACTCATCCTTCAGTATCTTACATGCACATAAGAAAATCACTTTATTTTGATGTGCCTCGGTATTAAAATTAGCATTATAATGTGTGCATTGTAATCTAATTTTCATACTGCATGATTAGGATTTAAATAAAAGTTACAGGAATTGCATTAATATAGTTTTATGGCACTCCAAATAGACACCAAGTTTGGGCTCTATGAGCTAAGAATGCCTATGTTATCTGGCCTGTATCTGCTTCAGAAAGACTTTGATTTCCAAAGTGCTTCATCATTAAACCTATTCAGATGCAACCCTGCCCGTGCCCTTTGATAGAGAACTCCCATAATCATTGCTTTAGATATTGGTAAATTATAATTCTGTTCACATTTCATTAGCCATTGCAAGTCACATGACAATGCTTAGTTGAAAGATAATGGGAAAGGATAGATCTGGAATGATTTCCAACGCCAATTATGACTGCTACCGTTACCGAGGCATTTTGTCAGCGAAATCCATAGGCCTACTTATATTAAACTTAGCCTAACCTGTAGCCCCCCTGAGTGCCAAAAGGAAAGCTGGAGCTCCTGAAAGTCAAACTTATTACATGGTAAAGATTATGGTCAGCACTCTACACAGGGCTGGCTAGTGAATGTTCCTATAAATAAAGTTTTATTGGAATCAGCCATGCCCATACATTCGTTTAGGTATTTCTCATGGCTGCTTGTATACTCCAACAGAAGAGTTACATAGTTGCAACAATTTCCACAGAGTCTGCAAAACCTAAAACAGTCACTGTTTAGTGTTTTAAAGAAAAAGTTTGCTGACTACTGGTATAAGTGCATATATGACAGATGATGATGATTTTATTTTTGTTTCTCCCTTCATTTTTTGTTTAGTAGTGCCTGTTACAGATATAATATTGGGCATGTGAAAATTCAAAAAGACCCTCACTTATGTTATTAATTAACAAGTGTGAAAAGCTTCAATCCGTATTTACCACTAGGAATTACTGAGAAAGGTAGAGTTTGTAAGTCTGAAGGGATAATATAAAGCCACATATGCCAACTTTTTTCTTTGTAAACAATATTTTTATATACCAGCTTGGTATATGTCTAATTTTAAAATATATATATATATTATTAATAGGTTTCATTCCTTTTCTTCTATTGTGACAAAATAGACCCAATACAAACTTTACCATCTCACCATCCATCAAGCACACCCACTTTGCTGTGCAACCATCACCACTATTTCCAGAACCCCTCCACCTTGTCTAGTTGAAATTCTGTACCCATTCAATACCAAATCCCAATCGCCCCCACATCCCCTAATAACTACTATTCACTATCTGTTTCTACAAAACTTGCCTCTAGGCAATTCCACCCAAATAGAATCATAACAATATTTATCCTTCTATGACTGGCCTACTTCGTCTAGGTTCATTGATGCCCTAGCGTATACCAGGGTTCCCTTTCCTTTCAAGCCCAAACAATAATCTACAGTTTGCATAGACCATGTTCTGTTTGTGCTCTCATCCGTGAGTGCCTGGGTTGCCTTTCACTCCCTGGCTACTGAGAAAACTGCTGCTGTGAACATGGGTGTACAGAACCTGTTCAAGTCCTCACTCCCACCTCCTTCAGGAACATACCTACAAGTAGAACTGCTGGAGCCATGTACAATGGGGAATAGACATACTATCCTCCAGAGCCACATGCCATTTCATACACCCATCAGCAGTGAGCAAGGACCCCAACCTCTCCACATCTTTGCCAACACCTACCTTTATTTATTTATTTTTTTGACAACATGGTCTTAGTTTAAATTTCTCTGAAGATTAGTGATATTTAACATCCTTTTATATGCTCATGGGCTACTGGTATATCCTCCTTGGAGATGTGTCCACTCAAGTCCCCTGTGCTTTAATTGGTCTGCCTGTATTTTTATGGTTCAGGTGTAGAAGATATTCGTATATTCCAGATAGCAATCAAGTCTGAGATACATAATTTGAAAATATTTTCACACAGTCCATGGGTTGTGTTTTCACTGTTGATAGTGTCCTTTGATTCACAAAGATTTTTAATTTTGATGGAGTAAAATTTATCTAATTATTCTCTTGTTGCCTGTGATTGCAGTGTCACATCCTATAAGGCACTGTCAAATCCAACATCATAAAAATTTGCCTCTATGTTTTCTTCTAAGAGTTAGGTGGTTTTAAAACTTATATTTAGGTCTTTGATTTATCTTCAGTTAATTTTTGTGTATTGTGTTTGGTAGGCATCCAAAGTTATTTTCTGTTTGCATGTGAATATCTAACTTTTCCAAAACATTTTATTGAAAACATTGTTCTTTTCCCATTGAATGGTCTTGACATCCTTGTCAAAATAAAGTTGACCATATATGTGACAGCTCACCTCTGGGCTTTTTATTGTATTGCATTGAACTTGTGTCAGGATGAATGTTTTAATACCCCACCGCTGTATAGCAAGTTTTAAAATGAGAGAATGTGAGACCTTCAACTTTGTTCTGGTTCAACGTTATTTTTTCACTTGAGGTCCCTTTAAATCCCATATAAATTTTAGAATAAATTTTCCTATTTCTGAAAAAATATTAAAAATGTAATCATGATTGCATTGTATCTGTAGTTTGCTCTGAGTAGTGTTGACATTTTAACGGTATTAAATTTTCCATCACTAAACATGGATCTCTTTCCATTTATATGTCCTCTTTAATTTGTTGAATTTCGGTGCATATATTTTTTGCTTCCTTGGTTGAGTTTATTCTTATGTATTTTATTCATTTTGAAGCTGTTATAAATTAGATGATTGTCTTAATTTCTTTTTGATTATTCATTTTCGGAATATAAAAATGCAATTCATTTCCGTCTGTTGATTTTTTACCCTCTTAGTTGAATTAATTTATTAGTTCTATTATTTTCTTTTTAATGGAATTATTTGGGTTTTCTACATCTCCATAATATGTCATCTGTGAACAAAGATAATCTTACCTTTTTTTCCATTTTAAATCCTTTTTATGTATTTTTCTCAACTCATTGCTACAGTTGACTTCTAGTACTATATTGGATAGAAGTGGTAAAAGAAAGCTTCTTTACCTTGTTCTTTATATTGGAGGAAAATATTTAAGTCTTTTATAAGTGAGCATGGTTCTGGGTGTGGGCTTTTCATATATGGTCTTCATTATGTTGAGGTAATTTTCTTTTATTCTTAGTTTTTTGCATGCTATTACTATGAAAAAGTGTTGAATTTTGTCAAATGTTCTTTCTCCATCAGTTGAGATGACCATGTATTTTTTCCGTCCTTCCTTCTCTTAATATGGTATATTACATTGATTGATTGTTATATACTGCACCATCCTTCCATTCCCAAAATAAATCCCACTCAGCCATGCTGTAAATAGATAAAATGTTTACAGAGAAAAAAATAAATACTTTTCAATTATAAAATTTTCAAATGTTCACAGAAAGAGAAAGATCAATAACTTACAAATTCATCATCTAGTTTTTACTAACCCAAGTCAGTTATTTTAACATAGATTTTTTAAAACAAGTTATTTAAATTTGATCACTTTTTTAATTATGATGAAAAAATCCATTTTTTATATTTACTCATTCATATTATTTATGCTGTTACAGTTGTGCCTGCTTTTTCTCCCTTTCCCCATCTCCACCACGTCCCACCCTCTCCTCTCCCTAAGCAAATCTCCGTATTGCTGATTGGTGTTCATGTCCACGGGTTACACACACACATTTTTGGTTAATCTCCTTACCATCTTTCCCCTGTTCTCCCCTCCCCTTTGGCAGCTGACAGTCTGTTTCATGTATCAAATCTTCTGGTACTGTTTTGTTAGCTAGTTTATTGTGTTCATTCGATTCTACATATAAATAAGATCATGTGGTATTTGTTGGCTTAATTCATAATATTCATAATCTTCATAATTCATGTAATTCATAATATTCTCCAGATCTATCTATGTTGTTGCAAAATATAAGGGTTTCTTTTTTACTGTTGCATAGTATTCCATTTTCTATATGTACTACAGGATTTTTCCTCCCACTCATCTACTGATGGGCACTTAAAACTGTTTCTGAATCTTGGCTATTGCAAATAGCACTGCTATGATCATAGGGATATATATATATATATATAGGGATATATATATATATCCCTATGATATATAGGTATATATATATATATATATATATATGTATATATATATACATATATATATGTGTGTGTACACATATATATATATATGTGTACACACGTGTGTGTGTACACATATATGTGTGTGTGTGTGTATTTTTTATTTTGGTGTTTTGGGACCCTTAGGACATATTCCCAGAAGCAGAATTGCTGGGTCTAAAGGGAGTTCAATTTTTAATTTTTTGAGGATACTCCATATTGTTTTTCACAATAGCTGTTGGTGGGAATGCAGCCTGGTATAAAATCCATTTTTAAGAACAATTACCCTCAAAACTATTTATCTTAAAATACAGTTCCTACCAAAAAGATCATAATATGTGTATTTCTTTACTATTATCTATTTTTGGAGCAATGAGTTGATGCTTTCTATCAGGAAATTCTAATAATTTTATCATTTTGATATTACTTTTTTCTTCTTTCTATGAATTATCTTCATGAACTCATTATCTACACTGAAAAAATGTGAATCAACTATATAGTCTTTTTCAAAAATGTATTCAACTCTCTTATCATTGGCCTACATGTTTCTATTTAAGCTGACTATTGGGACCGTCTGACATGATCCTGTTAGTTTCGAGCAGCCGATTTTTTCTGGTGTCATAGTGTGTGTCAGATTCGTCTAGCACATTTCCTGCCCCATACACAGAAACAGTCATTTCTCTAAGGTAAATCCCAGGCCCTTTATTTGGGTGAACTGTATGAAAGACAATAATTTTGGCATTAGAACAGCTATTATATCATTGTAAAAAGTGGTGTCTCCTGCCTCTTTACAAAAATTACATTACACATTTTATCACACCAGAACAAGTAAAATGATTGCTTACAGTCAACTCTGATATTATTGTTCACTACAACTGAAATGTATTTTTGTTTTGAATCTCACTTTTTTTTCATCTTAAAGAGCTAGAGATTAATGCATTGATTTAAAAATCTTGTACAATACAGTGACAAAGAGAAAAATACCTTCTCAGGTAGTTTATATGTGGTGGTATGTATAAATAATGTATATATGTCTATCAAATATTTTATATACAACTCACTCTGCAGTCATGGCTGAGTAAGTAGATATCATTATCACGGCTCGGCTGCAAGCTACTGTTCCTTTATTTCTAACGACAAGCCCTATGACAAGAGAAAATCAAGGACATTCCTGCACATAAATCCTGTAACATTTTCTCAAAAATTTCCTCCCGCAGGGCTCTATTGTTCAGAGTATACCACTGTCCATTATTAAATGATTTCCTCAATTATAAATTCAGAGAAACATAAATTTTACTCTCAGCTGGTAAAAATAAAAAGGATTCTCTCAAATGACCATTTCTGAGGTTGCTTTCGCCGTCTCCACTCTTCACTTCGCTCCCTGCCTGCGGCTCAGACAAGGAGGCTCCCGTCGTGGGGACCCGCGGCGGCAGCACTGGCGCACTGCTTCGGGTTCGTGCACAGCAATTACTTCTACTTAGAGTCTGTGGCATCGGACAGCGAGTGCCTGTCATGTCTGTCATCTGGCTTGCCCTTAATTGGAAAAAATGATGGATCGATGGAAAGACAGGGGGCAGGAAGATGGACAGAAAGATGGAAGGGAGCAAATAAAAACAGCAGTGCACAGATTAAAATATATGTTAAGCTTTGCAAACACTGCAAGAGGCCAGACAGCTTGAAAGATGCTTATGCTCCGTTTACAGATTTACGACTTTCTCTCTCCAATATTCATGAACACAGAGAGATTTGCCTACGGCATGATACAGTGCAAAGCATTAAAACTGACAATTGCCTACCACAGTGAACAACATAATTATATACTTTTGGCCACTTTATCCATTGAATTCAAGATAGATTTACCACTGTTAAATGTATGTGTATATACATAAATGCATTTATCTGAAACAAAGGTCAGGTACCTACAAGATTTTTTAATCTTTTTATCTCCTAACTAATGGTGTTTTTCCTCCTTTCATTTTGTTTATAGCATGTAAATTGCAGTTTTTCTTTATTCAAAGGATCTTTGACTAATTGGCTGTCAGTTCCATTGTGAATGCTATTATCAATAAGCTACAATTATAAATCCTTGAGTCCTCTTTTTATTGACATAAACATGAGAATAAAACAACAAAATAACATTAGATACAATCAACAAAAATTATTGGTTTATTGCAGCAAGATTTTAAGATGATCAAAACAACTGATGTCATTTTATTCATCTCCATGTACATTCGATAGAATGGGAAATAATGCTCTGCAGACTAGTCAATTTCTTTGCAGATGTGCAAACATATTTTGCTTTTAAAACGGGATACTCTGATTGCATATCCCTTTCTAGGCAGACTGTATTCTTTTCTTCTGCTCCACAACCAAACTTCTTGAACCAGCTAGCTGACCTAGAAATTTTTTTCAAGCCATCTCCCACATAACCAGTCAATTAACGACAGTTTGGCATCTCTCTTCTAACTCTAGTAAAAAGACTCTTTGGGGGACCCCAACAAATACCATTTTGCCAAATCCAAGGATCATATCACTGTTGTTATATTACCAAAAATCTCAGCAATTGATCTTTCTCAAATGATAGTCTTCTTTATTTTCTATTTCATTGCAGGCTCTGGGCTTCCTTCTTCCAATCTGCAAAACTGTAGTAATAAATACTTTACTAGTACTGGTCTCTCTCTCTCTCTCTCTCTCTTTCTCTTCCCTCTTCCCTCCCACACTCCTTTCCTCTCACCCCTCCCCCTTCCTCCCTTTATTTCCCTCCTTTTCTACATTTTCTTAAAGGCAATGAATGCATTTTCTCCTATTATATTGATTAGGTTAGGAGTTTATTGATTTTGCTAATTTTTGCACAAAAAACTTTGTTAATTGTATTTACATTGAATTCTGTAATTTCATGGATTTCTACTCATTATACATTTTTATTGTTTTTTATTGCCTGAGGAAAATTATACCATATATGTTGGCTTAATATTAGCTGTTATTTTTCAGCTACATTAAGAGTAGGAAAAAGTGCTAGTTTTTAAATAATAATTACAATGTCTGTCTTTTTCATTCCGTTCAGTACATATACATTCCAGTGGGTGGTGTTTCCCTTCAATCTGAAGAACATCCTTAAGTAACCCCTTTCTTCTACACTTCTACTGGCAATAAAACCTCTCAGCTTCTTTTTTCTGAATGTGTCTTTGATTTAACCTCATTATGATTAGATACTTTGTCTATGGTTTTGCGTTAGTTGTTTCAAACTATATTGCACGTGAAAACCTGGAAGATCCCTACCTCATTGTTCCTTTACAATCATTTCTGTGGCTGGTGGTGGTTGGTCAGAGGCCCAGACGTGGGACTGGAGCCCTTTTATTAGATCACACAAGGAACCGTGCTCGAATGTTGATCACCGAGAGAGTTATGTCTTGACAACATCTGATCAAACGCCACTGGAAGGACTAGAGGTAGCAACCCTGGTGGTAAAGCTCTTGGCTTATAGAGGCAACCCTGTCTCCCCCTTCCGCATGGCCTGTGTCCTGCGCCTGGTTCCTATGAATCACAGTGTGGAAATTGAGCCAGCTTTCAGAAAACTTCTCCTGCCTCTTGGCATTTTGTCAGGCCGGGTCTCCACTGCCCACCAACACCATCAGCCCAGGACAGTTCCCCTCCTATACCCATGCCTGGTTTGTGTGTAAGCTTCTCCTCAAAACTCATACACATTCCCAGTTTGTAAATAAAAAACAAACAAACAAACAAACATAAACAAGCAAGGAAAAGCTTTCACACTGGCATTAAGGTCACAGCATAACTCTAAACATAGATTTCAAATTAGAATCACATTGAATTTTTAATATTGTTTTGGAAGAAAATTGACATTTTTATATATATGTATTTCTGTCAAAAATATATTATGTTCCTTCCATTTGTTCTGGCCCTGGTTTATATCCTTCAATAAAATTGTATGGCTTTCTTCATAAAAGTCAGGTACTTTTCCTTTAAGTTTATTCTAAAGTCATATAACTTCCCCACTGTGTTAAATGGATTTTAAAAAACCCTGTTACTACTTCTAATAGAAAGACCTAGTTATAAATTATTTTTGCATCCATTCAATTTCCATAGATTCCTTATTATATTTTTAAAGAATTTATTTGGGTCTCAGTTTTCATAGGTATAAAACTCATATCAACAGATTTATCTCTTTAATTTTTGTATTTATTAAGACTGTTTCTCGTTATTTTATTGATTGTAACAGAATGTATGAAATAATGTGAACAATAATCCTCCCTGTCTTAATCCTGGTTCTTCCTTGGTGTAGTCTTTAGAGTTCCATTATTTAAAATGGCGTTTATTATTAAAATTTAAAATGATTTTGATTACAATTTCCATTTTGCTTAAACATTTTATTACAAGTGGCTTTTAAATGCTACTAAGAAATTCCCTGCATATTGAAGAAAGGTATTGATGTTTTATTTTATGGCAATAATGAAATAATACATTTCATGTATTGATAGCATTCCTGTCACTAAACTAACTTTTCCATCTTGCAATAAATAATACACTGCTATAACATATTATGCTCTCCTACATTTTTATAGTATATTATATTAATTTTATTATGTTGATTATATTATATTGTATTATATTATATTCATAGTATATAGAAACAAATCAACTACATTTGATATAGGCCTATGTTTAAACCGTAATTTTTTAAGGTTGCTATATTCTCATTTATGAAATGAATGAGAAGATTTTATATTTTATTATATGGCTGGAATGGGTTAGATATGACTAGAATTAACTATTAAAGTTTACATAGAGAAGTTAACTATATAAATATCTTTAACCTAATTTATTTTTTTGGTCTTATTTTTCCAGCTTATTTTTTGAGGTTTACTGTATAAAAAATAAAATTTGTATATATTTAAGGTGTAAAATGTGATGTTTTGATATATGTAAAAATTATAAAATAATCACCAAAATCAAGATAATAAATATATCTACCATGGCACATTGTTGCCACTTGCTTATGTGTGTATGGTAGAAACACTTGAGACCTACCCTCTCAGCAAGTGTCAAGGATATGAAACCGTATGAACTACAGCCACACTGTTATACGTTAGATCTCCGGAAATTACTCATCGCACGTAACTGAAACTCTGTCCTCTTTGTCTAACTTCTCATTTTACCCTCTTGCTTTGACCCTGGAAACTTCCCTTCTGTTTTCTGTCTCAGTGACTTTGACTATTTCAGATGCCCCATGTAAGAGATCAGACAGAACAGTATGGTTGTTGGAAATAATACTGCAGTAAACATAACAGTACAGATCTCTTTGAAATATGGATTTCATTCCTTTTGGACTTATACTCAGAAGCAGAACCGCTGAATCATGAGGGACTTCTATTGTTTTAATTTTTGAGGACCATCCATACTGTTTCCCATAATGAATGCATGAATTTACATTCTTACCAACAGGGGTACATGGGTGTTTCTTTTTTTTTTTTCCATATCCTCACCAACACATGTTATCTTTTATGTTTTTGATAACAGTTACTCTAACTGGTTTGAGGTACTATCTCATTATGGTTTTAATGTGAATTTCCCTGATGAGTAGTAATTTGGGGCCCCTTTTTCATATACCTTTTGGTGAGTTTTATGTGTTTTTCTGAGAAGTGTTTATCGGGCCCTTTGCCTGTGTGTGAAATTGGTTTATTTGGGAGTGTTTTGTTACTGAATTATATGAGCTCCTCATATAGTTGGGACATCAGTCTTATCAGATGCGCAGTTCACAAATATTTTCCCCCTGATCTTAGGTTGTCATTTCATGCTGTTTTCATTGCTATGTAGAGCTTTCTAATTTGATGTAGGCCAGCTTGAATATTTTTCTTTGTTCCTCTTCTTTCTGCATCACACTAAAAAATTCATTGCTAAGACCAAAGCTTTTTCTTATCTTTTATTCTAGCAATTTTATGAACTCAGGCCTACACTTACCACTTCATTTTGAGCTGATTTTTGAATGCACTGTGAAATAAGGGTCCACTTTCACTCTCCTACACGTAGGCATCCAGTTTTTTTCTCCACCATTTACTGATGATACTATCCTTTCCCCATTGTGTGCTTTTGACAACTTGGTTGGAGATGAGATGATCATGGAAACATATGTTTGTCTCCGGGCTCTCTATTCTGTTCCATTGACTTATATGTCTGTTTGGGCACCAGTACCCACTCTTGATTATTGTAGCTTTGTAATATACTTTTAAATCAATAAATGGCATGCCTCCGGGTTTGTTCTTTTTGTTCAATGTTGTTTTGGATATTTGGGTTCTTCTGTGGGTCCACATGAATACTAAAATCATTTTCAGCTTTTCCATTTCTGTAAAAATGCCATTGGTATTATATAGCATGGACATTTTAACAGTGTTAATGTTTCCAATTCATAAACATGGAATTTCCATTTATTTGTGTCTAATTTATTTTGTATTTTTATTTTACAATTTTCAATGTACAAGCATCTCATTCTTTTGGTTTATTCTTATTTTGTTCTTTATTGTGATTAGGAGCGTACTTTATTTTTTACTCTTTGGAGTGTTCATTATTTTTGTATAGAAATAAAGGAAACTGTTTTTTTCTTTATTTTTATTGAGATATAATTGATATATAGTACTTTTGGGAGTAGCGAGTAATAATTCAATATTTGTATATTTTGCAAAATGATCACACTAACTCTAGTTAACATTCATCACCATACTTTCTTGTTTGGATAGTTCACTGTTTTTGTGTATAAGTAAGTGTGACTTCATTTTCTTTATTTCCAAACTGATTTTAAATCTAGGTTATTATTTTACAAGGCATTTATTTCAAATTTATTGAGTTTGAGTTCTAGATAATACTTTATAGTAAATTTTCAATTTATCTGTGGAGTTTTGCCCCACTAATTTACCTGTAGACCGAGTCTATTTCCTGGCAGATCTCTGCAGTTATACATATCATATTACTCCAAAGCTTAAACATGTACTTTCTGGCCCTTTACCGAAAATGTTTGCTGATATTTTTAAAGGGTATATGGAAAGTTTAATTATTATTGTATTTATTTTCATTATTTCTCTAGGAAATTTGCAATAGATCAAAATGTATCAATGCATGGGTCTTTTTTATATGTTTTCTAATTATTACATTTCAGTTCATTTTTTTCAAAATTAAACATTTTATTTCTTTGTTACAATCATTCCTCCAACTCTACACATCAGATACCTGGGTGTTTGCTTGGGTACATTATCCTCCGACATACTCCAGACAATTTATTATTTATAAATGTATTAAACAAATGATGTTCAGTTTCCCTGTGCTTTGGTAACTAAGAATAATACATTGTGAAACTTTAATTCCCCATATCATATAATTTTCAGTATGCAAAGTGGTTAATGTAACCCTAACAAATATGCAACTGGCACACCATTACATTCCTGCTATATTCCAAGTTTTGCACACTCCAGTTCTTTTCCACTTCTTTACCGTTATCGTGTGCACTTTCTCCTTTCTTCCAAACACAGTGCCTTTCTCCCAGTTGCTCTAGTGCCGAAAGCCCCTTCCCGCACTTTGACACCCATGTAAGATGTTTCTGCTTCCCAGAAACCCTGCTGTCCTCTGCCACTCACTCACGCTTCAGAATAAGCATTAGTTTCTCTGAAACAATTTTTTTCTTAAGGCAAAACACATTTTCTTCCTCACTTTCTTTTTTTTTTTTTTTTTTTTTTTAAATATTTTATTTATTTATTTTTAGAGAGGGAAGGGAGGGAGATAGAGAGAGAGAGAGAGAAACATCAATGTACGGTTGCTGGGGGCTATGGCCTGCAACCCCGGAATGTACCCTTGCTGGGAATCGAACCTGGGACACTTCTTCCTCACTTTCATTCTCTTCTCAAATACTACACGTTTGTTGGATAACATTTATTACAAAAACATGACACTGTGAGATTTTTATGTTTTGCTCCTTACTACTCTGTTAGCTCAGTGATGACAGGAGCCCGAGTCTGTAATAAATACTGAGTGCTAAACCTGAAATATATATTCTTTTAAGCATCTGGTTCAAGACAGACATTCAAATAATATTTTATTAAATAATATTGATCTTGTATAAAAATATTCATAGAATATTTACTCCCAATAGCAAATCACAAAATAAAACCTAAGTATAAACTTTGGGGAAGGGTAAATAAATTAAAATGTGTACATAGGATTGAATACCAGACATTTTTATACACAATACTTTAGAAGCAATATTTAAACGCATTACCATTTTCAACCATGACTGGTGTAGCTCAGTGGATTGAGTGCAGGCCTGTAAACCAAAGGGTTGCCGGTTTGATTCCCCATCAGGGCACATGCCTGGGTTGAGGGCCAGGTCCCCAGTATGGGGCGTGTGAGAGGCAGCCACACTTTAAATGTTTCTCTCCCTGTCTATCTCTTTCCCTTCCCCTCTTTTTAAAAATAAATAAATAAAATACTTTTTAAAAGCATTACTGTGTCCAAGCATCAGAAAATATTATATATTTTGGGGTTATCATTTTCCTCTGAGCACTCAACTCTCTATTGACAAAAACAAATGAACTAGAATATTCTATCATGAGCTGTCCAGTCATTAATATAGATGACCAGTATAATTCTTTGTTCTTTGAGGAAACCTGAAGGCACTTGGCTAAGTATTTTAATAGTCCAGAAATGGGGTCAGACATGTACAGACTGTTCTGTTTCACATGGAGTCCTCGGAAAGGTGACAGAATGCAGTAAAAAGCACTTAGTTTTCTGTAAGAATGGACCACAGAGATGCCTGGTAAGTGGGACAAGACCCCTGGAAAACTCCTATATAGATCTTCACATGCACCATCTAAGTTTCCCAGAGGAAATAAATGAGGAATAGGTTTATATTATATAGAATGATTTGGGCTTAATTAATAGGATGTCTTATATAACCATGCTAAAACAATGAGAACATTTATTGTTTCAAAGAACTTAAACATGCTAAAACAATGAGCAAGCGTATTATTTCAAAGAATCGGAAGTTAGATTTCTAAGCTCATTGAATACCTGACTTAATGAAATCATCAAAGTCTTTCATTTCATGTCTTTAACTCTGCTGTCCTCAGGGCAGGCTTTGTGCTAAGACTGGTTGCCCTCAGGGCTACAAGGCGACTGCCAGTAGGAATCAATCAGAGTTAGAGGCTCACTCCCGTTCTTAGGTTCTTTGGGGAAGAGCAAGAAGGAGCTTTCCCAGAAGTCCTTAGCAGACTCCTCAACTCTCAGTTCAGAATAATCCCATGTCTATTATCCAACCGGTTATTGACAGGTAGAAAGATAAATGTTTTCTAATCATTACATTTCATTTCATTTGGCTACACTGACTGACTCAGCCTACACTGAGGCCACTTAATCTCTATTAGGTTATATAAGCTTCAGAGAATAAGTGGATACTTGGGGAAAATGGGTTCAGTTTCTGGTAGAGGAATGAAAGGGTGGAAATGGAATATGGATGGGTGAGCTACTATAGAAATCCAATATTATAAGCTCTTTGGCTGCCCAAATACTTATTCCACATATATATTTTCATTCTATACATTCTAAAAATATATTTGTAAAGCATTCATATCTGCATATAATACATCCCAGTTCCTCCCCAAAAGGAGAAAATCTGAAGTCAATTACTGCAATTAACCTGAAGTGTGAGACCGCTGGGTAGTGTACAGTCCTCTACGAGACATCATGCCTAGATCTAGCTCCCAATAATGCTGTGACGTCTCACTGAGGGATGAAATATCTGCCTTAAATGCACACAAAGGGGCAAAAAGCATGATCATTACAATAACGCTCTCTTTTGTGAAGGGAGACAGTGGGCACACTTGTGGCTGTTTATAATATCTAGTGCTTGTTAGGGATCCTAAAGCTTCCTGCTCTGTCAGGGGGTGATGCACATAGCCTGCGAATCAGATAGCTTTTGTGCTCCCCTCTCAGCGTACAGTTGTGGCTGCTGTCTCTGTGATACACAGAGTGGACACTGTCGAAAAGGTCCTTCTGGGTGCCGTGCTACACAAATAACATACCCTCTATAGATGAAAATTCTTGGGACTGGTGTTTTTGATTCGAAAGGTTTAATCCTCATATACTCTAACCAAGCTTGGGGTTACTGCGGTAAGGCAGTTCTTTCAAAATTCGTCATCTATTCTACTTGTTTTCTAGCGACTCAGTAACCAAAACTACATAATTGAAAATTGTTTGGGACTATGAGTCTAGAAGTTCCTGGTTTATCATAACAAGTTCTGTGTTTTGTTTGTGCCATGAAACCTTAATTAAATGCTTTCCTTTCCTCTTCACCTCATCTTCCAGGTGATTTAGCCAATTGCCCCTGAAAGGGACTTTTTTTGCTTTAGAGGGCTGTATTGTTACAGGAATCAAGGCATCCCCTTTATCAGTCATGTAATGCTTTACAGGAAGTGCTTAGGAGGATATTTGTTCCAATGATATTTCCTCCATAATTCTCAAATTTTATGTTGCTTTTCTGCCAAGACTTAACTTGCCTAAACCCGCCAGTCCCCTGATTGCTAAACTTTCAATGGTTCTGATTATAATCCATATATAAAGATAGACTCTATTAGAAACAAATTTTCCTTTCTCATATTTCAAACAAGTCACCTGCAGACAAAAGTTTCCTCTGTATTTTAGGATGTCATGTTATGCCATTTAACTGGTCAAATTCATAAATTTGTCATATACTAAGACTCGTGATAAGTCATCCATCACCAAGAGTTGGTATAAAGTCTTAATGTTCAATAGACAATAGTAAAACAAAAGTTTTCTATAGAATATCAGTATTCTCAGATTACCATGACAGAAAATTAAGATCCTTATTCTCCCATACCAATTTTACTCAAGCAATACCATATTTTACAATGCTATATTCAATGTTGCATTTCTCATACAAACACCTGATTCATTTAAGATGCTGACTCAAGGAACCCGGATTCAAGTAGCTTACACATGGCAACTATGGAGAAGCTGACATAAAAGAAGTCTAGAAGAAAGGCCATTTTCTGTGTTCATCAATCCAGTAGCTCATTGATGTTATGAAGACTCAAGCTTTATTATCTCTCAGCTTTTCTGGCCACAGTACAAACATCATCTTAAAATTGCTTCTATCCACAGTCACAGAAACGTGGCCAAGAATGATCAGGATTACCTGTGTTCTCCCTCACATCAATTGTAGAACCAAAAATGTTCCTGGGTATTATTACTGATTACAAAGAAAAAAACTCCAAAAACAAACTCCATAATTATCTGTGGTTTAAATTTCACTATATTTCTATCCCTGAAAAAACTACCAGCAAGTGAAATGACTGAGCATAACTAAGATCTCTGCTGGAGAGCATAGTACTAGTTTCCAATTTGCCATTGGAATACCTATGGGATATTCCTGCTCCCTACAGAAAGGTTGGGTATCTAATTGAAATCAAAATTATTTTAAATAAAAGAAAGAGAGAATATGGCTTAAGCATACTACTAAATCTACTGTAGAGCTATTAAGAAGTTACTAGATTTATTGATAACAAAATGTATGAAACTATGGGCATGAGGATTGGTTGAATGGCTTGAAATATATCAGTAGTACCAGGTAGGTGAGACCAGGAAGCATAGGGACTCCATATATAGTTTTTCATGATTATGAGACTGTAAGGAAACTAAACTAAATTTAGTGTATTTTTCTCTGGGGAACTATGTTGTAGTTTCTCCTTCATTGCTTTACTATATTTTATATTAAAACTAAAATATAGATGTTAATGATAAAAACATACATTTTACCAAAATATGTATTCAATTTTTATTATTAATTATGAGCTTCTAAAAGAATGTCAGTCTATACAATAAAGCTAAACAGCATAAAATACAATAAACATAAGAGTTAATGCATTGCTAAGATTAGAAGAAAATAAGGCAAACAACCAGGTGCCCCCACCAAAGAAATAAAACAGAAACTACAAAGGTGACTTGTGATCACAGAAAAGATAAAACAGTAATGCAGAGACTGTCTTATGGACAAATCCAATATTAAATTTAGGGAAACGTAACTGAAATGTGGACTTTTATTAATTTGGGGTGAATCTGGGAACTCCAGGTTAAGCGTAGACCCTCACTCGGGGCTGAAACCTTAGTAAATAAACCAGAAAGGTAAAAAATGTGCCTGCCAGCAATGAGGCACTCCAAGAAAACCACCTTTTTTCTGCCCTTGTTGCAGGTTAGTTATAATATTCCTTCAGTGTTTGCAATTATAGGTCTCACTTGGCTCTGAAGTTCAGTTATCAATATATCTGTAATCATTTAAGTCATAAGTAAAGTTCAAGAGCGTTTCTCAGTTGAATATATACATATAGATACATATATACACACATATAATAGAATATAGAATATATATAGAATATATATATGGAATAAATATATTTAGTGTTAAATCCTCTCTTGTCTTGGTTTCCAAACTTGTAAAGGAAAGCCAGATGAAACTAAACTGAACCTGTCTCCCATTCCAGCAAGACTGAAATAAACAGCAATACTGAATCCTCAGAATTATTGAAGAGATTAGTTTTACTGTCACAGATATGAAAGATGTAGTAGTTATGATCTCTAGATATCCACATTTAATTTGCTTATATGGCTTTCACACAACCATGATGAATCATAGCAGGTGAATGTGGACTCTAGCATACTTATCACTTAGTAGCCTGATTTTGAATTGAAGCTGTTATTTCCACCTGTGATATTATGCCTAGAGAAGTTTATCATAGTCACTCTCACTGGGATTTGGGAAAGCATCTACTGGCTTAGCGAATAACTAAAATTTTAATCTCCATTAAAAAGGGAATATATATATGAATATATTATGAATGTATACACATAGGATGTGTATGTAGTGTGTGTATACATAAATATGTATACTGTATATATATAGTATACATAAATATATGCATATATACAGTATATATACATATATTTATATATATACTGTGTGTGTGTGTGTGTGTGTGTGTGTGTGTATGGCAAGGACCGAGGAGAGAAGATCACCTTCATGCTTTTACAAAAGTTTATAAAAATCAGACACATAGACCAATAAAGCAGCACTGAAAATCCAGAAGCAAACCCACACATACATGATGAAGTAGTATTTGACAACGTAGTCCAGGATAATCGGTGGTGAAAGATAATTTCTTTAATAAGTGGAATTAGGAACACTGAATATTCATATGCAAAAAAATGAAATTGACCACTATGTCACACCAATTAGAAAAATTAACTTGAAATGTACTAAGGACTTAAATGCAAGAACTGAAACTGTAAAACTCTTGGAAGAAAAAAGCAAAAGAAAACTCCTTGACATTGTCCTCAGCAACATTTTTTTTCAGTGACATCAAAAGCACAACTGATGAAGGTGAAAATCAACAAGTAGAACTACATCAAACTAAAAAGCTTCTGCACAGCAGAGGAAATAATTGACAAAATGAAAAGAACCAAATAGAATAAAAGCAATACTTTCAAATCAAATATCTAATAAGGAATTAATATCCCAAATACATAAGGAGCTCATATAGCTTAGAAGCAAATAACAAACAATCTAATAACTGGGCAGAGCAACTGAATAGACTTTTTTCCAAAGACATACAAAGGCCAACAAGTACATGGACGGATGCTCAACTTCACTAATCATCAGGGAAACGCAAATAAAAACTGCAATGACATATCACCTTGCAACTGTTAGAATGGTGTTGGAAAGAAGACAAGAGATCACAAATGCTGGCAAGGATGTGAGAAAACAGAACCCTGTTTTGCTGTTGGGGATGTAAATTGGCACAGGCACTATGGAAAAGTGTATAAAGGCTTCTTGAAACATTAAAAATTGATTTACCATATGATCTAGCAAAAATCAGTCTATTAAAGAGATATTTTCACCCCCATTCTCATTGCAGCTTTATTCACAATAACCAAAACACGGAAACAACCTTAGAGTCCACTGATGGATGAGTGAGTAAAAAAAGTGTGGTGCAGGGAGGAAGATGGAGAGAGAGAGAGATAGGACATATAAATGCACAGTGAATATTAATGTAGCCATAAATGAAAGTAAATTCTGCCATTTGTAACCATGTGGATGAAATTGGAGAGTGTTATGCAAGTGAAATAAGTCAGAAAACAAAGACAAATATTCTATGATACCACTTATACGCAGTGTCTGAAAAAGGCTGAACTCATATAAACAGAGAATAGAAGTGGTTGTCAGAAGCTAGGCGAGGGGTGGGGAGATGTTGGTCAAAGTATCCAAACTTCCAGGGATGAGATGAACAGATTCTGGGGGTGTGATGTTTAACCTGCTGATTCTAGTTAACAACACTGTACTGCATACTTGAAAATGACTATGAGAGTAGAGCTTCAGTGTTTTCAACATAACAAAAGTAACAGATTGGCAATTCAGTGAAATGAAGGATGTGTTAACTAGTATTATGTAGTAAGTATTTCTCAGTATATGTGTATCATATCATCAAATTGTACACCTTAAATTTATACATCAATGTTAATTATATCTCAATAAAGCTGGGGGGTTAAGTAACCAACCCATAATCAAGCTGCAGGCCAAAGTAATCTTCATATTTAAGTATTAAAGAAAGAGATCTTTTAGTAAGGCCACTTGTTATGGGTTTACTAAAATAAAAATATGCTTTAATAAACTGATTGACAAGTTGACATATTTCACAGTGAAAGGATTTAGTAATAGGAGAGAGAAAGCAGGTGTGTAATTTATTGAGATTGTTTAAAATACCATTTAAATATTTTCCCAGATTATGGATACATTTTCCTTTGTATGTCCCATATATGAGTGAAACCATACAGTTCTTAGCTTTTGCTGACTGACATTTCAGTTAGCATAATATTCTCAAGGTCCATCCTTGTTGTCCCAAATGGGAGTATTTCATCTTTTCTTACGTCTGAGAAGTATTCCATCGTATGCATGCACCGCATCTTCTTTATCCAGTCCTCTAGAGAAAAACAAGTTGCTTGTCTCCATATCGTGGCCCCTGGGAATAATGCTGAAATGAACACAAGGGCACATATATTTTTGCAAATAAATTTTTCTTGGTTTGTTTTTCTTGAGGGGATTGAGATTATCTCTACAGAGCCTTAGTATAGTGCCAGTCACAGAATATGCATTCAATAAATGTAGGCTGTTAATAGTAGAACATCATTGTTGATGATGCGGAGTTTATATTACTGATGAATTTAATAGAACAAATTTTGAACTATGATTATATTTCAAAAGAAACTCTGTTATTTTCTCAATTGTTTTGAGGTGGAAACAACAGGAGCTTTCAAGTAGTTCTTTTTTTCCAGCAAGGGTAGAGAGGCAGTCTCCAAGGTAACAGAATTCAAAACCATATCAGAATTTAGGAATAGAAATCTATACTCTGAATTTCACTAAGATACAGAAGTGTGTCAGCAACATTGTACAGCCCAGTAGCAATATGCTCTCTGAGGTCAGTAAATAGCACAAGAGGTAAACATCGTTATCACGATTAACGTGAACTATTATTTCCAAAAGAAAACATTATAATTATTGATGAAAGATTAAAAGTTCTAGTTGGCAGAATAACAAAAGCAACAAAAGATAATAAATGCACACCAATTACAAAAATGAAAAAAGATATAATATTAGAATTTAAGTTCATGATGGCCATATTCAAGATAAATATTTTTAAAAAACTTTAGTCTACTTATACACTAGTAAAATCTGTTGCAGTGATAAACTTACATATTTTAAAATACCATATTGTATGTCATCAAGAATTATAAAATTGTCAAGATTAATCTAATGAAATAGGAGAATTAAGTGCCAAACACCACTTTAAAAATTCTCAACATATGCAAAAATATACAAAGATACATACAATGTTCCCAAATTGACCAAACTCATATTATATAAATATCATGGCTTAAAGAATGTTATTCCATATAACCAAAACTCATAAAGCCTTTTTTGAAGTTCATCAAGTTGATGATAAGTTAACCTGGAGGCAAAATGATGAATAAATATTCTTCATTGAAATAAAATAAACACAAATTTTGAAAATGAAAAGGAAAATACAATAGCAAGGTAACAGATCAACACGCCCTCAGCTCACATCATGTTCACAGTAGCAACTCATTGGCAATGATGCAAAGGATAGAGGACAAAGACAAAAACAAAACAAAACAAAACAAACAAACAAAAAAACCCAGACTGCCCTGGCTGGTATGGCTCAGTGGCTTGAGTGACAGGCTGTGAACCAAAGGGTTGCAAGTTTGATTCCTAGTCAGGGCACATTGCCTGGGTTGTGAACCAGGTCCCCAGTAGGAGGTGAGTGAGAGGCAACCACACATTGATGTTTCTCTCCCTCTCTTTCTCCTTCACTTTCCCTTTCTCTAAAAAATAAATAAAATCTTTAAAAAAGAGAGAGCCATAAGTTTCCTGGATAGCAGAGAAAAACTATCATACCAGCCCATTATGAGAGAAAAATAAAGTTCTATATCCATTAAGCAAATGTTATTACAGGGTTCCATGAGACACAATTGAATTTCAACCTTAACAAATACAGTCATATTTAGAGATAAAATAGAAAAGTTTTGCTGAGGCAACAACACTAAGGGTAAATTGGAAAGAGGGATTTAAATAAATTTTAACAGTATATTTTATTTAACTCAATATATCCTGAATAATATCGTTTCAACACCTAATTATAAACATATTAACGGGGTATTTTACATTTCCATATTAAGTCATTGAAATCTTGTGTGCATTTTATTCTTATAGCATAACTCAAATTTGGACTACTCACATCTTTTTTTTTTTGCTAGAAAAAGTTACTTGCTTATTTATTATAACCTAGTATGACAATACTTACAGTCACTGAAGAATATATGGAGAATGTAAAAATCAGAAATAAAAGAGTTGCCTATATTTATGCCATCCAAACTCATTCTCAATAGGTTGTTCTTTCATCTCCCATTCTTACTCTGAATGTCTTTCACATTTTAATTGTTCAACAGCCAACCACGAGTGACTAGTGGTTCCCAAATTGGACCACATAGTTATAGTGGTTTTCTGGAACTTAAGTATTCTAGAAAAGAATACATTATAGGGCATGCATTACACTGAAAAATTAGCCAATATTAGTGATGGCTGAGTTTGACCACTGGCGAAGGGAGGACTACCAAATTTCTTCATTAAAAAGAAATATTTTTACATATAAAAGGATGTTCAGCATCACTAGCTAACAGAGAGATGCAAATTAAAATCGCTTCACACTGTTGAGAATGACCATCATACACAAAGGAACAAACAAGTGGAGAAAAGGGAACCCTAGTTCACTGTTGGTGAGAATGCAGACTGGTGCAGCCACTGTAGAAAACAGTATGGGATTTCCTCAGAAAACTAAAAATGGAACTGTCTTTTGATCCTGCAATGCCACTGCTGGGATTATACCCTAAGAATCCTGAAACAGCAATTCAAAAGAACCTATGCACCCCAATGTTCATAGCAGCACAATTCACAATAGCTAAGTACTAGAAGCAACCTAAGTGCCAATCAGTAAATGAGTGGATCAAAAAACTAAGGTACATTTACACAATGGAATATTATGCAGCAGAAAGAAAGAAGGGACTCCTACCCTTTGCAAACAACATGGATGGACCTGGAGAGCATTATGCTAAGTGAAATGATCCAGGCAGTGAAAGATGAATACCATACAATCTCATCTATAAGTAGAACCTAATCAACAAGCCAAACAAGCAAGCAAAATATAAGCAGAGACATTGAAATTAAGAACAAATTGACAGTAAGAAGATGGGAGGAGGGAGGGGATAGAGGATGGAAAAGGGGAAGAGTTGTCAAGACCATATATAAAGGACCCATGGACAAAACCAAAGAGGGGTAGTACTAGGGGTGGGGGGGTGGATGTGCAGGGTGGGGGGAAGTGGTGGGAAGAAAGTTGAGACAACTGTACTTGAACAACAATAAAAAATTAAAAAATGAAATATATCTTTTCTCTGCAGTTAATATCTAGTGATTTTTGCATCTTGCAAGTATTTTGTGTATCCCAAATATTCACTCTTGTTAAAAAATTATTTTTAAATGAGTTGTATAGTATTTCAATCATACAAAATGTTTGAACACTAACATGATGAACACTTGGGTGTCCACCACCCAGCTCAAGAAAATGAAAATATGCCCTAGGTGAAAACATACAGGGTATGAAACAGGCCACGGTACCTACCCCTGATCACATCTTCCTTTCCTCCCAAGACAACACTTTCCTGGGTGTATTGTCATTTCTATGCACTTCCGTTAACTTTTGAGCAAGGGATGTTTTAAAACATTAAGTTAGGTCTACCAGAAAACACTAAGACAATGCAAACATGTTGGCCCCAGTATCGTTGTTTTGATGGAAAAATAAAGAAAGTTAAATATTTTGTCAAGAGAAAACCAACAGGATTTGCTGACATGCTGAGAGAAGGAAAATTAATAGAGTTAAAGATTTTGAAATTGTTGATTGGGTGAGTGATGATACCATTAAGCAAAACAGGAAGCATGAAGATGGAGCAGGACTACTGGGAGGACGATGATGAGTTTAGTTTTGTTGAATTAGATTGAATTGCTGATGAAACATTTAAACTTGGTTGCCCTATGTGAGGAGAAGATTGAGTCTGTTCAGCAAGTGAAACAGATTCTTTATGAGCATAATATCTTTTCTCTAACTTTTTCTACCACCATTAGAGAAAGTTATGCATGTGAAATAAAGTTATAATGTAGTATTTAGGGTTCCCATTTGTCATGGATGATGGTTTTTTGTTTTGTTTTGTTTTTCACTTACCACATATGGAAAATATCTCTGGGTAGTGAAATGATACTTCTCTGTTTGTTATACATTTATAAGTTTAAGCATTATAAACCAAGTACCATAGTAGCCCATGCACTCTTTCATATTGTATGTATATATCTAGGTGTAACTAAGTCCTTTACATCTCTTCCTTTTCTGCTCACCCAGTAGAAACATAGAATTCTTCCCTCTTTACTCTTACATTTGAGGTAATCTATTAAAGAACTTCTTAAATGGAAACATATATATTAAAAATCAACCCTGGCTAGTATGGCTCAGTGGATTGAGTGCCAGCCTGTAAACCAAAGAATCTCTGGTTCAATTCTTAGTCTAGGGCACATGCCTGGGTTGCAGACCAGGTCCCCAGTGAGGGGCGCATGAGAGGCAACCACTCATTGATGTCTCTCTCTCTTTCTCCCTCCTTTCCCCTCTCTAAAAATAAATAAATAAAATCTTAAAAAATAAAATAAAATTCACATTAATTTGAATCAATAGTTTTTAAAACTTTTGTTTGTTTTTTCAATTATAAAACTAGCATTCAACTTTTTATTTTTTTACATTCTGGTTTTGATACTGTAGGTTTATATAAAGATAAACTTCACATTGAACTCTGTCTACATTTATGAATTTGAATTAAACATTTCACTGATTAAAGTCAAGACACTGATTATCTATACTCATTATTTAATTCCTCTTAATTTGTTTTTTTTTGTTATTTTTTTAATCTCTGTTATTCTCATTGTTATGATTTTTGCCCCAGGTACAGATGAGTAGGTGTGGATCCAGATGATTCTGGGTGATCGATCTCTGGACTTCCTGACAGCTCACAATATATCTACTAATTACATCAGATACTACCTCAAATTGCCTGGTCTGATAAAAATTTATCAAACTTGCTAACAGAAGTTCACCTTTACTTTAAAATGATCACTTTCTTCCCTGCTGTTTTATCTAATAGAATACACTCATAAGGACTTCATCTACTGTCTTTTCATACTCCTTTTGTTTTTATTATCTTTGGTCATTAAGCAGATGAAAGAAGATGGACAATGTTTCCTGCTCACATTTTAAAATAGACTTTATTTATTTATTTATTTTTAGAACAGGGAAAAGAGGGAGAAAGAGAGGGAGAGAAATACCAATGTGTGGTTGGCTCTCATATGCCACACACCCCCCACCCCCAAGGACCTGGCCAGCAACCCAAGCATGTGCCCTGACTAGGAATTGAACCAACAAACCTTTGGTTTGCAGGCCAATGCTCAATACACTGAGTCAGACTAACCAGGACATACTTTTATCTTATTTTTTTGTCAATGCAACTGAGATTCAGATTGTATAATTTGATACAAAAGCACAAGTTAAGCAATAAGATTTCAGAGTGCCTCAAACTCATACATGTTCTACACATGTATTACATGTATTCTGAGTTTTACAAAACACATTTAACTATGAAAGTAATGCTATAAAATACTATATATCAGAGAGTTTAGTTTCTAATCTTATTCTGCTCAATTTTTCATAATAAAAACATTATATATTTCTCAGATCTAAGAAAAGGAAAAAGCCAAAATTACAATTACTACCATGATTTGTCAGTATGAACTACTTCTTTTTATTTTATTTTTATTTGTCAAGATTTGGAAGAAGCCCAAGTGCCTATCAGTTGATGAGAGGATAAAAAACTATGGAACATTTACACAATAGAATACTATTTGGCTGTAAAAAAAAAAGGAAAAGGAAAAAGTGTGACCTTTGTGACAGCATCAATGGATCTGAAGAACACTATGCTAAGTGAAACAAGGCAGTCAGAGAAAAATAAA
Organism: Phyllostomus discolor; assembly: GCF_004126475.2. Classification (NCBI taxonomy): domain Eukaryota; kingdom Metazoa; phylum Chordata; class Mammalia; order Chiroptera; family Phyllostomidae; genus Phyllostomus; species Phyllostomus discolor. Next base: position 15,335,825 of record NC_040905.2, on the reverse strand, counting down.
TACCATATGGTTTCACTCATATGTGGAATCTAATGAACAAACTGAACAAACACGCAAAACAGAGACAGACTCATAGATAGAGAATTGGGTGACAGCTCTAGCGATGGGGGTTGAAGGGGTGGAAGGATTGAAAGAAAAGTAAAAGGACTCATGGACATGGATAAAAATATGGAATTGCTGGGGCGGGAGCAAGTGGAGGTGGAGGAGGGAGGTAAATGGTAATGGGACAAATACAATGAAGTAAAAGGAAGGAAGGAAGGAAGGAAGGAAGGAAGGAAGGAAGGAAGGAAGGAAGGAAGGAAGGAAGGAAAGTAATTTTTGCTTCACAATGATAGTTACTTTTCTTTTACTACCAATAGTGATACTGTATGCAAATATTTCACAATGAATATTGGGACACTGAGAAAAGGAAAAGAAATGGCTAAGGCCTTGGGAAACCATGTTAAAAAAAACAGGTTATAGTTTATTGTGAACCTTTCTCCCCAGATCAATAGAATCATTGCCATATGACAAATGACCTAGAGTTTGGTTCCACAAATCAGAGTATGAATGGTTCATTGTATGTGTCAACTTGATTGAGCTACAGGGATGCCCAAACAGCTGCTACAACATTACCTCTGAGTGTTTCTTTAAGGATGTTCCTGGGGGAGGTTAGCATTTAAATTAATAGACTGAGTAAATATGATCATCTTGAGGAACGCAGGTGGTCATCTGTTGAGAAACTAAATAGAACAAAGAGGCAGACGAAGGAAGAATTTGCGATTTTGCTAGAACTAGGACATCCATCTTCTCCTGCGTTCAGACAAGAGTGCTCTGATCTTGTCCCTTGGGACTTAGACCGCGACTTTCACCATCAGGGCTTACCACAATTCTCCAGCCTTCAGACACAGATCTGGACTTAAACCATGGGCTCCCTGGTTCTCAGGCCTTTTGGTGGGGACTAAATTATACCTCAGACTTTCCTGACTCTCCAGCTTGCAGACAGCAGATCATGGGACTTGGCCTCCACAATAATCAGTAAGTCCTGTAATAAGTCCCCTTTTTATATATATATATATATATATATACCCATTTGGATCTGTTTCTCTGAGAACACTAATACTGAGGGCTTTCAAGGGTATCTTAAAACATATGTGTTATGGTAATTCAAGAGCTTCCTGACATTGAAAAACTGTGAATGAAGATAGAGGCAGCAAAGGATATTGAGAAGAGACATAAAATATTAAAATGAAGGTTGTCCAGCTCTGTAAATGTACCATGAACCACTGAATTATACACTTTAAACGGGTGAGTTGTGGGTTGTATGTGAATTATTTCTCAATAAAGTTGTTCTTTAAAAAAATACACAAAATTATTACTTTCGTTTAAAAATAAATGTTACATGGTGCCCATCAGTAAATGAATGGATCAAAAAAACTATGGTACATTTACACAATGGAATTCTATGCAGCAGAAAGAAAGAAGGCTCTCCTACCTTTTGCGACAGCATGGATGGAACCAGAAAGTATTATACTAAGCAAAATAAGCCAGGTGGTGAAAGACAAATACCATATGATCTCTCCTTTAACAGGAACCTAAACAATAAAACAAACAAACAAAAATATAACCAAAGACACGGAAATAGAGAACAGACTGACCAGAGGGGAGAGGAGAGGGAATTTCAGGGGAAAAGGGGAAGGGTTTGCAGGAACAAGTATAAAGGACACATGGACAATAACAAGGGGCAACAGAAATGAGAGAGAGATGGGGAGGGATGAGGGGGTGGTTTGGGATGGGAGTAAAGGACAGAAAACTACTTGAACAATTAAATAAAAAAATAAATTTAAAAAATGTTACAAATTTACTTTTCAAACATATATATTTTCTTTTCTTGATATTTTAAACCAGAAAGGTGAAATCAGTGTGAAGTATAAAATCTGTAATAATTATCGCCTAAAAGACTCATAAGGAAATACGGTGTACGGCCGTGGGATCTCCGCCTGCACGCGAGAGCAGCCTGGAGAGACGGAGGGCTCAGTCAGCACCGCACCTCACTGCCACTTGCCTTCCCTACTGCATATATATTAGGATGTTTTTCATGTTTGATATTGGCACATGCAGCTTAAAATAAATTTTGGTTATTAAGAAACACACACTAATTAAGCATCATTACGTTTAATATAGTCTCCTCTTAGCACTATTTTTCTTCGCTAACGACAAAGATCACTGCATTATGTAGCTTTTGTCCCCTACATATCTATTTCCTTGGTGTCAGATGTCTTGGTCTTGCTTCCATGTCTGCCCTTACATGACGTTGCTTTCTCTTCACCCTTATATTCCTTATGAGATGCCAACGATTAGCAAAGCGATGGTCCTACCAACAAAACTCCACAGAAAGGCAAAACTAAATACAACGTAAAATAACCAGCTATTGCCAACACGTAACTATTCTGCCTACTGTCTAAGTTTAAGCAATCTTATTTACTACTGGAAAAATTTTCTTGGAAATTTCCCCAACTGCTATACTGTACAAGAGCTATTTCTTGCATAATAACTGAACAGCATGAATTGTTGCTAGAGTCCATATTACAAGTTAATAATTAAGATGCATATCTAAATAATAAAATACATTAGAGCAATCTCCACAACGGAAGATCAAATTGATTGAATTTGAAATTAAACATACCTGATATGCCTGACATTCTATCAGTCTTTCTAAAGGGGGTTTCAACCCAGAACCCCTCAAGGTTTGTAGGAGGCAGTCAGGTGGAGGAAAGGTCCCGTTAGTGCAATCCAGTGCCACTAGCTTTCTGTGCCTCTGGCAGTTGGACTTGGGAGCATACTGCTCCACAGCAGGTGGGAGGTTTAATGCTCAGTCAGCTTGTGACAGTGGATGGATCCAGCAAAGCAGTCCCTCTGAGATATACTTAATGCGAGCAAAGCCTTGGCTGTAAGCTCTGTAATTGCTGTAGATGAGGGGCATAAAAGTCAATTTACAGAGTTAAATCACAATGAGTTGAATAGTGGGCTAAGGTAGTCATACTGAAATATATTTACACATTTTCCAATTTTTGTGTGTGTTTCTAAACTTCACTTATAATCTCACTCTGTTATTCATGCACTTTTATCTACCACTTTTCTTCCTGGGAATATAGAATGCCATATCATCAGTCACCAAAATAGGCTTGGAAGAAACAAAAAGTTACTGGCATTCTCCCTTTGCAGATAAAAAAGAAAATTGAAAGGAAGGCTAGGTAATTTTTCCTCCTAGATCGCTCCAAGAAGTCATTGGTGAAATCAAGAAGGGTCTGATGGTCTCTGGAGACCTGTATGCACAAGTGCGAGGTGACACTGTGAGATAAGAACATAAACAGAATTCAAATACTCCGTCAATGATGGTCACATTTCTTTTGGTCCCCTGTCAGGAACAAAGAAAAAAATGACACCACTTATCAAAAGTGTGCCCTTTTGTGTTCATATTAATACTTTTTTGAAACTGCAAGAGCTAGAAATAAGTACATTCATCTATGATTTCTACATAATCATATTTTAATCATTTATTCTCCAAAGTACTATTTTGCTCCACAAACTTCCATTCTGATTCCTCTTCTTCAATGTCCACAATTCTGTGTTTGTAATTCTATAATTTTAATGTTTTCCTGACTTTGTAATAATACAGGGGAATTTTGCTCTATTGGAAAATATAGAAAGGCTAATATGTGAAATTACATTTTATAAACTGACACCGAAAACGCAAAAATCTGCTAATACATAAAATATACATATATGATTATAGGTGTATAATGGTATAGAAGTAACATTATGTCAATAGAAAAATCAAACAAAATAGGAATGGTAGGTAGAAAAGGGTGGATAATAAAATTACACAAGAGCAATCAAGAAATAAAGTGGCAAAGTAAATTCACTGAGACCATTAAGGAGAAAGTTATTTGAATTATATAAAAAATGTACTGGAAAATGTTGTGTCTGTATGATAAAACACTCCATCAAATATTATAATGTTCTTTAAGACTTTAACAAAAAGAGAGGTAAAAAAGTAATACTGGTCACTCTTAACAAGTCATTTTTAAGTCACTTACAGGAGTTATTTTCTTAAGAATGAGTGTAGGGACCCTTAGAAGGCGCCAAAGGCAGTGTAACTAGACCATTTTTCAGGAGATTCATGGAAAGAAAAGATGTCAGAATTTGAAAGGAACACTGGGGGAAAGGGCACAGTTTCTTCCTACAGTAAATCTAATTGGAAACAATAGTGTTAGAAGCAACCGCAACTCTACTGAATAGAAGTGGTAAAGACAGGCAACCTTGTCTTGTTCCTGATCTTAGTGGGAAAGCTTTCAGTTTTTGTCCACTGAGTATGATGTTGGCTGTAAGTTTCCCGTATGTGGCCTTTATTATGTTGAGGAATGCTCTCTCTGCTCCCTCTTTGCTGAGTGTTTTTATCATAAATGGGTACTGTACCTTATCAAATGCTTTTTCCACATCTATTGATACGATCATGTGATTTTTGTCTTTCCTTTTGCCTACGTGATATAAAGTGCTTGTAAAGCTGTGGAGAGAAGGGAACCCTAGTGCACTGTTGGTGGGAATGCAGTCTGGTGCAGCCATTGTGAAGAATGTACAGAATTTACTAAAAAAAAAACTAAAAATGGAATTGCCTTTTGATCCAGCAATCCCACTGCTGGGACTATACTCTAAGAATCCTGAAACACCAATTCAAAAGAACCTATGCACCCCAATGTTCATAGCTGCACAATTTACAATAGTCAAGTGCTGGAAGCAACCTAAATGCCCATCAGTAAATGAGCGAAGCAAAAGTTATGGTACATTTACATGGTGGAATACTATGCAGCAGAAAGAAAGAAGGATCTTCTACCTTTTGTGACAGCATGGATGGAACTGGAAAGCTTTATGGTTAGTGAAATAAGCCAGGAAGTGAAAGACGAATACTGTATGATCTCACCTTTAAGTGGAACCTAATCAACAAAATAAACAAGGAAGCAAAATATAACCAGAGGCATTGAAATAAACTGACAGTAACCAGAGGAGAGAGAGGAGAGGGTAATAGGAGAAAGAAGGGGAAAGGTCCTCAAGGAACATGTATAAAGGATGCATAGACAAATCAAAGGGGGTAGGACTGAGGGTGGGAGGTGAGGATCAGTGAGGTGAGGGAGAACAGTAAGGGGGAAATGTAAACAACTGTACTTGAACAACAATTAAAAGAAAAAAACTACAATTAGTAGAGGAACATTCCCAGCCCTTACCCCACACACACATACCTCGTCTTAATATGGTAAAAAGACAGACTTTCATAGTTAGTTTGAGATGCAGAGGCAAACTACACCCTTAGAAAAATAAATTGCACTCAGAATGGAGATGATATTCTTCATTTCAGGTTGATTTTGAGAATCACACTACTCTCTGCCATAATGTATTTGTGTATTTTAATATATTAAATAAATGAATGGAGATTTATTCAATTATCGATGGCATTATGTCAATTCTCATGTTGGTTTCTGTTCTACCTAGTTTTAGAGACTAAAACTAGAAAGTTAAACACTGGTTGAAAAATAAACAGTAAAGAATTTTAGCATTTAATGCTTTGTTATTTGATAAAAGTAACTTTTCCATTAAAAGTACACTTTTATTGCCAGATAGGAAAACAAAAAAACCATTCAATTAGTTGCAAAATCAGCTTAGTTGAAGATTTGGAAAATGGTTTGTTGGAATAAAATGTATGCAAAGTAAATACTGTGAAAAAAAAATCAATCGATACTTGTTTCCAGAGATGGAAATGTCTCTTGTCATATCTGTTTACAGTTCATTGCACTACATTATGTGATTTGAAATGACTCAACTTATACAAAAATATAAGACATTTTAGAGAACAAACATGGGCATAATATTCAAGAATCACTTATCTTCACACTGTTGCTATTTGAGAAATAAATGGATAAATACAGATTTTTTTTCACTGCAGTGATCCAAATAATGTAAACTTAGCAAAGGTCTTTCAAGAATAATTAGACAGATAAAGGGGGACATTAGGGGATAGAGGGGCTGAGTGAAAAGGAAAAAGGGCTCATGGACATGGACAACAGTGTGAAGATTTCTGGGGCGCAGGAAGCAAGTGTTACAAGAGGACTAAATTGTAATGGAAAAATACACAATTTTTAAAAAATAATAATTAGAAAATTTGGGCAGACTTCAAGTGACTAAAGGAATTGATAATGTCACCTGCAAAACAGCATTCCATCCCCCAAAAACCTGTTCAGGTCCACCCTATCAGCTTTCTTAAAGTCAAATGTATCACATGATATCATGGAAGTGACATCTGTCATAATCACAGTCATGGGCAATCAGGTTTGAACATCAAGGGGTGGAGAATCTTGCAAGTCAGTTTAGAATTCTGACTACCACACCCACTAAGTTGTACAAGGGAGAGAGTAACCTGGTTTACAGATAGGCTTAGTATTTGATGCTGTTCTCTGTACATTCCTGATATTATTCACTTTAAAATGAGATGCAAATAATAATATAACTTAAGTCAGTTTAAAACTCTCATTTAAACAGGTCTAATTTTAATGAAACAATAGAAATAGTTGCTTAAATTTCAGTAATAAAGATGACTCTCTTGATCTTTCATCATAATTTTTGGAGATTATTTGAGAAGTGCTGGTCAACGCAAAATACATTTAAAAATATCAATATAAGAAAGAAAGGAGAAAAATACAAGTACATGTAATAAGGTAATTCTTTATCTGGAAAAATAGGAAAATAACTGAAAAATATGAAAATAAAATAATTTAGTAACATTATTACTTGCAAAATTTTTATGCAAAGCTAATGTTATTTATACATAAACAATGAACAATTTATGAATATAAGGGAAGAAAATAACTAATTCACAGATGCAACAACACAAACATAAAAATAAATAGTAATAAGCTTAAAAAATAAACTATTTAGGCTCTTTCCCAAATACTTTTCTTTAAGGTAATTTGTATAAAATGGTGATGAATGTATAAAAAATGGTAGACCATCTACACAATGGAATACCATACAGCAGAAAGAAAGAGGGAATTCCTATCTTTTGCAACAGCATTGATGGAACTGGAGACTATTATGCTAAGTGAAATAAGCCAGGCAGTAAAGGAAGTATGTTGTATGATCTCAATTATAAGAAGAATCTAATGAACAAAGTACACTAATGAGTAAAATAGAACCAGAGGCATAGAATAATGGACAGACTGACAGCAGTAAGAAGGTAGAAGAGCACCAGGGATTGATTGAAAAAAGGTGAGAGGGTTAGTCAAAGAACATATACAAAGGACCCATGGACATGGACAATGGTGTGGGGCTTTACTGTGGGGGTGGGCTGGGTGGAGAGAGGGAAAGGGGGGATATTCAGACAACTGTAATAGCATAAACAATAAAATATTAAAAAATAAAGTATTTATGAAAATCATAAAATTCACCTAAAGAATACACTAAACTAGATATACACATTCAACAACATATAACTATTACAATTCTATCAAACTGAATTAATTAAATCTAAGTGAATGCTAAATTCTAGAAAACATATTTCAAGGTGAATGATGAAATGCACTTTCTCCCATTTACCAAAATGTATCAAATAGTACTTAAAACAGGATGGTGTTAGTAAAGAATCAGAATGAAACACCTAGACACAATGAAGTTAATACATCGATCTAGTCTCTGTCCTAAACTTCACCCACACAAAAACAGAGTAACACAAACAATGTATTATCTGTTGGAGGCTAAATGTAGTACAATGACAACATGAGTGTATGTGCCTCTGAATGTGAATTTAAGGATTTAATTATATTATATTATTGGATTCAGCTAAGTTAAAAAATATATAAAAGCTACAAAACTACTGATGTACCTTTGACCCAGAAATTACTATTTTTAGAATTTTATATTAACAATATAAGATATTTAGAAAACAAACGATGAATAGTCTTTTTATAATAGTAGCATTTGGAACATTAAAAAATGCAAACCACATACATGGGATTTATTCTTTAATTATTCTATAACTATAGGTTTAGAAATAATACAAACAATAAAAATCAAATTTATAGGGTTAAATCAGAGGGAAATATTGAAATGAATATGTTTAAACACATGTTTTACAAAACAAATACAATTTTATGTAAAATGTATATGTACACATATGTACATACAAAAGTAACTTGGAATACTTTTGGAAAAAGTAATTTTCATATTCTTTGTACTATATTTGTATTCTCTAAATTTTCTACAGTAAGACATTATTTTAAATATCAACCTAATACAAAATGATTTAAAAATAGAGTGAAAAATTTTATCATTAATCAAATTTGATTTCATAGTAATTTATACTGTTTATTCTTTAGGAAGTCAAGTACTTAGCCTAGAAATAAAGCTTTCAATTAGCAAAGTTCTTTCTAAATGCTAGGTAATACGTTCATTTTCTTCAATTGCAGTTACAATCTTTTTACTTTACCACTTCATTTTAAGAAACCCAAGTGATAACTCTCAAACTATCTGTGATGCAGTGTATGCAGAGTTTTAATGTGGTAAACTTCCCTTCATCAAAGCAGATCTAGCTCCCAACAATGTTGATTGTCCAATTTACCAAAATCAAAGCCCAAAACTAGACTTCACATAGAACATCACGTTCTGGGATCACCAGCCAGCTTCTTGGTGAAAAGTTGAGTGCACTGGATCGCTGCCTTCAAGAAGAGGGCATTCATGAGTTCTGTGAGACAGTGACTGCCACTAGCCAGCTATGCAAACTAATACATATGTACTAGTATGAACTAGTACACACTAGTACCACCAAAACGTGGGTCCTGTGGGAATCAACATGTATGCAATCCTTCCAAGCAAGCTGGTAGCAGTGAATATGATAACACAGAATGATAGGGGAATAAGACAGAGCATTGATATTAGCTTAGATATCACTATCAGCTACAGAAATAACAGCTGAGGTATCTATATTTTGTGGTGATTGCTCTTTATTTGCCATTTATATGATAAGTAGTGATGGATGTTAATATTTGCCTACATGTCCCAGGTTTACAGAATTACATTAATGTGGGCTGTGGTGACATGCCACAGTGGAACTTTAAGTTTCTATTCCATTGGGGATATGCTTCTGATTGCATCACCTTCATTTTTGCTATAATCTTTTGTGACCAGATGATATTACTTATAGTGTTTCAGATAAAATTGTCCAAGCATTTTACCTGCTTGCTGAAGGGTGTATCATTAATAATATTTTCTTATTCTAATTGTATTAATCTCAAACATGTACATGTGCTTTGAACATAATAAATGCACAATAAGTATTAATTGCATTGAAATACTGCAGCTGCTGAAATCACAGATACCTATTTACTATTGGAAAAATATTAGCCAGAATACAGGCTAGAGGGAAAAAGTTGTATTTTTGAAAAGTGTGATTGTGTTCTTGAAATTTTTATATTAAATTCCATCACTTAAAAATGTGTGATCATAGGTTTAGCCTTTTTAGCATTTGATGGCATTTTGGCAGTGTCCCATTTATAAAGGAGGTAAAATGAATTAGTGTATCAATCCCATTGTGTGTGCTCAGGTACATGTATCATAATCAGTTTCACCTTCAATAAAGTTTTCAGCTGTGTTCACCTCAGCCCTAAATAAACCTAACAGAAAGAGGAAAAGCCCCAAGAGGGAAAATGAGAAGGACTGTAATCATGAGTGATACTAGAGGAGAAGACTCAGAATAAGGGGGTATTAAAAATACTTGGCTGAATTGCTCTGAGAACACCAAGGGGAAAAGGTGATAAAATAGAAGCATATTAAGAAAAGAACAGGATAAAATAGATACACAGAAATTCTTCTCTTTTACCCTTCCTTGCAATTCAAGGACAGTGAATAAAACCAGAGTGCTTAAAAGATGAAAATAGAAGTCTCCTTCCTTGGAATAAATTGTCAAGAAATAGTTGCAGTGTTTCTGCCTGCTCCAGTCCTAATTGAGATACTAAATCAATATTGCCATACCTTCATTTTTAAATACTTATGTAATAAAATGTTAGATAGTAAATGCTTCTAAGACTACACAAGAATCTAACAATTTTATTTTTAAAAGAAAGGAAATTGAGGCCCATGTAATTTGGTACTCATATTTATTTATAAACCTAATTAGTCAGAGAGCTGTTTCCAAGGTTCTTATGTCAGGGAACTTTTTAGTGCTCCATGGTATCAGAATAAGTATTATATAGTATTTATCTCCCAGCTCATTTACCTGCATATGAAAATATATAAACATATACATTATTTATATGCACTGTAAATGGAATGCACACACAAATATATTTGATGCATCAGAAATATATCTTAATAGTTTTTGTCATTTTATTTAAAGGTAATTAAGTAAATGCACCATCTAACTGTCATCTGTCCATATGCAAAAATTATTTACATAAATTCACATATAAATTGAAGTATATTCTGGATAATTTTAATATAAAGTATCAGTAGAACTATGTTAATATCACATAAGCAATTTTTATATGGGATAAGTTGAACACCTAATTCTTAAAATTTGTCATAGCCATTAGTTTTTTTCATATTTTCCCTCATTTTTTTGGCCCAATATTAAATTTAAATTATTGCTATCCCTTAGCATCCCACAGCAAATGGATTTTCTTAAGTTAGTGGTTGGCATTAAAAATTTGTATTTTTGGCCCTGGCTGGCATAGCTCAGTGGATTGAGCGTGGGCTGTGAACCAGTGTCGCAGGTTCGATTACCAGTCAGGGTACATGCCTGGGTTGCAGGCCATAACCCCCAGCAACCGCACATTGATGTTTCTCTCTCTCTCTCTATCTCCCTTCCTTCCCTCTCTAGAAATAAATAAATAAAATCTTTAAAAAAAATTTGTATTTTTGTTTTGCCCTGGCTGGTTGGCTCAGTTGGGCAGAGTATCGAGCCACCCAGCAAAAGGTTGCTGGTTTGATTCCCTGTCAGGGCCTGTCTAGGAGGCAGTGGCCAGTGTTTCTCTCTCACATAGATGTGTCTTTCTTGCTCTCTCTCTCTCTCTCTCCCCCTTCCTCCCTCTCTGAAAATCAATGAACATGTCCTTGGGTGATAATTTAAAAAATAATCTCTATTTTTTGACATTAAAAATAAGAAATACATTTACAATAAAATCTGAAGGAAATTACAAACAGGCCTATATGAAAACATTACACATCATCAATCTCAGACACAATATTAAAATTCAGTGCAGATGCTCTTGTCAATTGACCGTCCAAAATGATTTTTAAATTGAATTTATTGGTGTGGTGACATTGATGAATACATTTATATAGGTTTCAGGTATGCAGTTCTATAGTACATCGTCTGCATATTGTATTATGTGTTCAGCACCCAAGTCCAGTCTCCTTCCATCACCACTGATTCCTCCTTTACCCATTTCTATCTCCCTTCCCCCTTCCCCCCGTTAGTCGCCATACTGTTGTCTGTGTTTATGAGTTTTTTTCCTTCACCTTTTCCACCTAGCCCCAGTTCCCTTTCCTCTGACAGCTGTCAGTCTGTTCTCTGCATCTGCGAGTCTGTTTTTATTTTGTCTGTTAGCTTATTTTGTTCATTAGATTCCACATGTAAGTGAGATCATATGGTATGTGTCCTTCTTTGACTGGCTTAGTTCACTTAGCATAATACTCTCCAGGCCCATCTATTCTGTCACAAAAGGTAAAAAGAAATGCCTCTTCTAGTATTTTTGTGAGACTTTCAGACTTATCGACTCCTGATTTACTCTAAGTACATGCCATCACTCTCAGAAGTGCGGATCAGATTGTTCCCGCATATCCGGGTCTCAGAGCTTTCCACAACCTTGAAGAACAACACGGGCTTAGCTTTTTCCTAGCAAGTATCACACACACACACAAATATTTATATGCAATCTAATATTATATTATACAATATACATAATCTCCTGCCATCTATTGTCACTATCCTGTTACTTACTCCTCCTTCTATGGGAGGAGTTACAATCTCAACCCCTTGCTATAAGCCTGGTCAAATTATCTGATGAGAGTGAAGCGGGGTGAAACCCAAGTGGCAATAGACCAGCTAGGAGCTGAAACTTGAAAGTGCACCTGTGCTTCTATCAGTAATCTTGCTCTGCCATAAGGGAAACGTGTCCCCAGCAGAAGCTGCTTTTTAAATCCGGTTCCTGCAGAATGGTAAAACACATGAAGGGTGGTTACAAGCCGACAGAGCACAGCAGAGCTGAGCAGGCAAAGCTGACTGAGAGCCACCAAAGTACTACGTGGATGAAAAATAAATTCTGCTGTTGTAAGCTATTAAGATTTGTGTGCTCCTTTGTTACTGCAGAGAATTTGACTGATGTGCAAGACAACCAAATTTTTGTTGAAACTGATAACCTATCCTTAGTGAATTTAAAGAATATTTACTTAGCCTCAGTGTTGTAAGCACAAATATAACTCTGTGGATATAAAGATTTTTTAAGAGGCATTCTTTTTATTGCTCATAATAAAATGGATATTGCTGTAGTAGAGAAACATTTACAATAAAATGTGATAAATGCCACAATATAATTATATTCTGGTTCACATTCATGTGGAGTCAGAGGCTCACCTAACTCTACTTAAGATAGAAATACAGAATTTGGAGAATGATTTGCAGAACAAGTAATAACTAACCTGAATCTTGAAGGCAAACAAGGGTTCATCGAAAGGACAAACGGAGGAGATATATTATGGACCCAGGGAAACCTAGGAATGAGAGTGAAGAACGAGACATATATGGCAATTGTAAATCAGCTGTAGAAGCCTGGGTTGTTGGTAGGTAAGACAAAAAAAGTCAGTCAGTGCCAAATTAAAATGGACCTTTCTCATTGCACTAATGAACCTGCAGTTCCTCCAGTAGGATGAATAGTAGCAAGATGCATAACGGATTATAGATCTAGGGAGAAAAAGATCAGGGTTTCTAAGAGTGCATGCAAGAATTTGAACCAAGACACTGTCATCAGGCAATTACAGAAATAAGTTTCCTGCTTGCTTTGGAGGAGAAGACCAGAGGGAATTTAGTTTCACTCTGATGCACAGTTAGCGTTAGCCTAGGAGCAGAGATGACATTGATGCCACTGCATCTACCCTGTGAGGCTAACCGGGGGCCCAGCCATGCCTTACTAGTTCTTACTGAGGCATAAAATTTAGAAATCTGCACAGCTGAGCCAAGGTCAAAGTTCAGGGAAAAAAGTAACATTGCAGCCTCTCTAAGTCACATTGTCTCAAGGGTAACACTGGACCTATGTACCCATCCTGTGATCAGGATGAAGAGAAAGTGGCAGATACGTGCCCGGGGTGAGGCTCAGTAGAAGAGGTTAGGGAATGAAAAAGATAGGAAGAAGCTTTGAGTAGTGTCATCTTTTATCTTTACATTATTTTGCCCACATATCCAACAATTTTGTCTCATCATCTTCGAAATCCACAGGTTTGATTCTAAATTTCTTCAAACTAAACAGGCAATGAGAGGCAAATTAATTGTATCTTGTTCTGGAGGTAGGGAATTAACCAGAAGACTTGTGAAATATCAATCATAAGGAAATAAACCATTTTATCTGACGTTTTCTCTATATAACAAGAGGTGGAAAAGAGACAGGACATCTACAAAAATTGAGAGTACATGTTCTGCCAATGTTTGCGGTGGCGAAGTGGGTAATTTATCATATGAATAAAGGCCTTAAACCTCTCCTAAGCAGACAGCTATGTTCAAAAGTAATGTGTGTGTATGTATTTTCCTATTTCACAGAAAAGTCAAAAGGAAGATAGTATCACGAAGCTATAACAATCAGAGTAACAGGAAAGTGAATTTGTCATCTCAAGAAGAACTCGAAGCAACATGAAAAATAGCCCAGAAAACTTTCCGAGCAACAGAAATTCTATGAATTTGGCCTCTAATATAAAACCGGCCTTTCCAAGACACCAAGGTTGCTAATGAAAAGAGGCAGAAGGGCATGCCCTCATTTTTTTTTTCTGCCACCATCAAGGAAAACTCGTTTTTATAGAAGCTGCCAGATTCAGGTATATCAATAATGGCAGCAATAACGACACTAACGATGTTGAGAATTTTACAATATGAATTTTATTACCGCTCCAACTGTTGAGTAAAAATAAAGAAAATAAGTATCACATTCATTATTTCCAAGGGAGGACAAATTAATTCTGTTTCTGTCAGTGAAAATAAAGGACTTATTTTACTTTTCTGTATATTCACTTACTTAAAATATCAGGAAAGAGAACTTAGAAAGGAGTTCTTAAAATCAGGAAGACAAAAGGTTGAAGAGAAAAGACTTGAGAGTTCAAAGAGCATAAGGTTGTCTGAACAAGAATACTGACAGAAGAATTGGAACATAAAAAAAAAAAAAGGAACCAAGAAAGGAAACAGAGCTCCGATGAAGAGACATCTAATTCCATTTGTGAGCAGGGGGTCTGAGCTCTACCACCAAGAGTGAGGACAAAAACAGGGGCAGATCCGTGAAGGACTGGAGAGCTGGGGAATGGCCTGCACTTTGCTTTGGAAGACAATTGTAATTCAGAAAGTTTGTGAGCTAAGTCCCATGTTATTTGCATAAAGCACTGTGTGTGGAAAAAGACACGGGCCCACAACTGCAGCTGATACTGAAAACCTGAAAGTTTCTGAGCATAAACGTGTAGCACATTCATAAGCGATCACCAGAACTTTAAAACAAAGACCGAAAGAAGTACTTAATTATGATACACTGGATAGAGGTGTTGGTGTGGGGGTTTGGCGGGAGGCCGTGAAATCTGCATCTCTGACCGACATTTGCCTGTATAAACAATATGGAATTTTTTTAAAATTAGGTTTTATTCTCATAAATCAAATGACATCAATGCTGAGAAAATTGGATGGAAGGATCTGCTAAGAAGAGGAGTAGGTTCGTTTTAACCAGTTTCCTTGTTTTCCTGGGCATATCTCATATTCTGCTTTACCTCCAGTGCTCTTTGAAACAAACGGAATGCCTTCGGAACTGAGTCCTTCCTTTGGTGTTGCCTGTCCATTACTCTCTATAGCAGGTCCTTCTCTTTGTTTCCACAGTAATGTTTCCGGTTCATGAGTCCGGAGGTTAAGGAAGCAAGTGCTTGTCTGCGTGGCATAAATTAATGCTGTCTGTATAAAATTCATTACCCTGTTTTCACACCCTGGGAAGGAATAATAACAAAAAAAAAAGACGGCTGTCTTTTTCTGCGTCCTCTGCCAGCTGAGGCTGATGTGTAACAGCAGGTGCCTTAGAAGAAAGGCTTTGGGCACTCGGAAAGGCTGGCCAGCACAGCTCTGTCCTTTTTGATTAAGGAAACAACATTGTTTCCTTTATGTCGAACTGTCAAAAAGATTTTTTTTCCAGAATAGCTCAGGTAAATGACATGGCACAACATGGAAACCATTTCATAACCAGGAACCAAAGAATTTAAGAACTGGTCGATGATCACAGGAGAAGCATCTTTTTAATGGTCTTTGAATAAACTTGCTAACCATAAAAATCTGTCTTTAGTTCCAATTGTTAGGGTTAGGTTAGGGTCAGGGTTAGGGTTATATATGAAAGGATGAATTACTCGAATTTCTGTTGCTCAGAAAGCCTTCCGGGTTGTTTTTCATGTTATTTTGAGTTCTTGAGATGACAAATTCACTTTACTGTTACTCTGATTGTTGTAGCTTCATGATGTTATCTTTCTTTTGACTTTTCTGTGAAATAGGAAGTAATATATATATGCATTACTTTTGAATATCTGCTTAGGAGAGGTTTAAGGCTTTTTTTCATATGATAAATTACCACCACAACCACTGGCAGAATATGTACTCTCAATTTTTGTTGATGTCCTGTCTCCTTTCCTCAATCTTGCTTAAAGAAAAAGTAAGATAAAATGTTTTATTTCCTTATGGTTGATATTGTGCAAGCCTTCTGCATATAATGTGTGAATCAAAACATGTCTATGGAACTTATATTAAAATATTTGGGATTAAATGCATGGTTGTGTTTAATTTGATGCTCCTTTTAAAATCTTAATGTCATTTAAAAAACAATGTCCAGAAACTATAGTCATAACTTACATCTTTTTAGATCTTTACAGATTTCAAAATGCTTTAACAAAAGGTATTTCATTTGATTCTAAAACATAGTCTTGAGGAATAACATCACAATTCCAGTTTTCCCGCGCAACAAAGAGAGGATCAGAGAGGTTAAGAGTTCTGCCCAAAGTCCTAAAGCCAGTAAGGAGTATGTTGACACAAAAACTCTGATCTTAGCAGCCGTTCAGCGGTTTTCTGTACATCATCAGTAAGTCCAAGGGTTTGGAGATATTTCTGAAAAAATATCTAAGACTATTTTGTAGGGAGTAGGGAGAGAAGCTGACACCTGTTGTAGCCATAGAAATACCTTCCCCCACACATCCTTACCTCTTCCTTTAGGCCTCAGAAGATCTTAACGCAACTGCATCGACTCGCCGTTTCATCCCGAGAACAGGGAGAAGTCACCAGGCATAGGTTGCACAAGCGATTTCCGCTGTCCAGCTCGGTGTGAAAGGAGCTCCTTGTCACTACTCCTTCCTAACAAATTAAAAGCTAAGTGGACTGGGGAAAAACAGTGTTTTCTTGGGCCGATAAAAAAAGGGGAAGCCAGGACAAAGGGCAGCCCCAGGTTGGAGAGACTGACAGGCAAACGCTAGGAATCGTGGCCTCCGGCGGCAGAGGCCTCCTGCGCGGGGGCAGGAGAACCGGGCGGTAGCTGACAAAGTGCTGGAGGCCCCGTGGGCACACCTGAGATGAAAAAACCCGGGGGTCCCAGTCATAGGGAACCCCCACAAAATGGTGGGATTTACCTCCAGGAGCTACCAGAAAAATTCCCTTGTGCTGCCAGCAAGGGAAGAGAAAGGAATCGTTTTTGCAATACTCCGAGGACTCTCAACAAGGCCTGCCCCGAGAGGAAACTGGTTAACCAGAGCCCAACCCGCTGGGCTAGTAGAGCATAGCTGAGTCCTGGGGAAGGGGGTGACCCAGCTGCAGCTCCCTGTAGCCCTGTCCGACATCAGGCAGGAGGAAAGGAGAGCTGGAAAACATGTGCAGTTCAGTCCAGAGGCATAGGCTCACGAGAAGCTCTAATCACAGCATGACTGTAGAAAATGCGCCCTCTCTCCATACGTCACCACCACAGCACTGGAGACCTATTTTTAAAGTTCCTTTTATTCGGTACATCTTGCCTGGCTATTTAAAAAATAATAAACGAATGTTAAAAGGCAATAAAACCTAACTTGAAGAAACAAAGCATCAGAACCAGACATGGAAAAGGTACTGAACTATTAGACCAGGCATTTTTAAACGAGTAGGATTAATGTGCTGAGGGCTCTAATGAACAAAGTAGACAGCATGAAAGAACAGATGAGCAATGTAAGCAGAGCAATGGAAATCCTAAGAAACGACAACAGCAAAAATGCTATAGATCAAAGACACCGTGCCAGAAATTAAGAAGGCCTTTGATAGGCTTATTGGCAGGCTAGACATGGCTGAAAAGTATATGTGTGACCTCGGGGATATCTCAACACAAACCTCCAAATCAGAAAAGCAAAGAGAACAAAGACTGAAAAAAGAGATCAGAGATCAGAACGTCCAAGGACTGCGGGACGCCTGCCCTAAGGGTGTGTGACTTACACGGGATGGGAATGCCAGACAGAGAGGAACAAGAGACAGGAACAGAGGAAATATGTGAAACAATAATGGTTGAGAATGTTCCCCCAGGTCATGTCAGCCACCAAACCACAGACCCAGGAAGCTCACAGAATGCCAACAGGTTGAATGCCAAAAAATATACACCTAAGCATATAATTTTCAAACTAGAGAAAAATCAAAGAGAAAACTCTTGAAAGAAGAAGAAAATATCCTTACCTAGAAAGAAACAAAAATAAGAATTACATGTGACTTCTCAGAAATCATGCAAGCAAGAAGAGAGTGATGTATTTAAATACATAAAGAGAAAAAAATCACTCTAAAAGTTGTCCACCATACATTTGCTAAAGTAATTTAGCTGAACAGGTCTATAAATAATATTTACTTAAAACTACTGCTTCCAGAAAAATAATGAAACTCTATATATTTCAGGGGACTGTTGAATTCTACATCCCCCAGACCCCAGGACCGCGACCCTCCCACCTTCCTACTCTCTGTGTCAGCTCCGCCACAGTCAATAATATACTTTCCAATCCTGGGCATTCTGATTGCCAAGGACAAATGATATGTTTCCACTTTAGTTTGTGAACAACTCTAACTCTCATCACTCCTGTGTATCTCTATGTCTATAAAGAATCATGTAGCTTTTTTTGTATTTATCCAGCTAACCATTTCTGAACACTTATTATAAACTGGACATCTTGTTACAGGCTATATGCATTGCTGTGATTTAGCATAAGAAAATGACATTAATAAAGTTTGTTTTTATTCTAGAATTTGTGTCTATATTCCATAAAAGTAGAAACTGAGGCTCAGAGAAGTAAAATAACTTCCCAAGAGTCAAACAGCCGATCATCAGAGGAATTGAGATTTCTATCCAGATCTGCTAGCAGAATCCAACCTCTCTTTTTATATCCCTAATCCCTGGAATATATAGCCTCAGGCCCCTCCTCCTTGTACCTGAATGTGCTTGTTCTCCTTTGTGAATTTAAATTGGTATATCTTCTGTGTTGTTATAATGATGATGCTTTACATACTTTCCCTACATTCTCGTCTCACTACCACTCGCACTTATGCTGAACTGACTGCTTAAATCTGAGGACCCCTCTCCAGCTCCACCTGCTTTCCCTGAGAATTCATCATCGCACAAGGTCTCTGCAGAAGGGATGGCCATGGCCTCCACCTAAGTTCAAATGGCTTTGCTGCTAAGGAGGGAACAAGTGACCTAGTCCTTGAAAATGAGGTATTTTCCAAGAATGGGTTTCTGTGATATGGTTCAAACACAAGAGTGAGATAGGGCTGTGAGTCCATGTTGCATCAAAGAGACAGACAGAGAGTAACCTTAGTTCCTGAATTACCAGATCATGCACCAGGTCATTGAATCGCAGTCCTCCGTTGCTGAGAGGTAAACATATCAACTGTCCATTCGGTTTTGGCTGGTTTTACCAAACACTGGGAAGTGAAACTACACAGAGCAGAGTAAGGTTTTCCCAGACTTGGCATAAATGTGTCATCACCGAGTAATAAAATATAAATCAACTCATTAACGTGCCCCCTAAGGTTTTTAGGAGCATAGACCTATGTCACACGAGGTTGATTCTTTAGGGAATGCAAATACAATTGTAGCTTAATGGGTTATAAAAAAGAAGAAAATCGATTCTGAGGTTGCCTAGCTTAAAACAGAAATAAAAATGTGAAATTCATACCCTACTGGATAAAAGACATTTTTTAAAAAGATTGTATTGTTATTTTTGGGAGAGGGGAAGGGAAGGAGAAAGAGAGGGAAAGAAACATCTCGAACAGTTGCCCTTCACATACCCCTACCTGGGAACCTGGTCCACAAACCAGGAATGTGCCGCGACTAGGAATCGAACCAGCAACCTTTTGGTTCTCAGGTCAGCATTCAACCCACTGAGCTATACCTGCCAAGGCAGGATAAAACACAATGACATCATGCCCTGCCAGAAATCAATTATTTCCCATTCTAAACCAGGGTGTCTTATTGTTTGACCTGTATGTATAAGGACTACAGAATTCCAAGCAGGATCATCCTTGCATATTAAATATATAAGAAGTGATATAAATGGAGCCATTTCAAAATGGAGTTGGAGCTGCCATCCCAGAGGAATCGCCTTGCACCACTTACTCCTCAAAGTTCGGAATGCTTGAACTGGTAGAAATAACCTTTGGACTGAGCCAGACCAGCATTCTATTCCAAACAACTTTTGCAAAGCTAGTAGGAAAGCAGACATTCGGACTGCAGGGACTGGAAATTAAATACATTCTTTAGTACCACATGTATAGCTTAAGGACAACTTAGTTTATTTGTACCTATAGAATTTCCTTTCTTCTATGTGTGCAATTATTTCCCCTTTCTTATAAATATCCCTTACCTTTACCTCATACTAGAACACTATTTGGAACACCCCATAATGAAATACCCCATAAATGGAATGCTCCCTGAAACAGTGCTTCCTGAATAATTATTTTTTTACCCCGAATAAACACTCGTTGCTACGCACTTTGGCTTTTTATTTTTGAGGTTGATAGGCATATGCAAGGATGTTAGGGGACTGTAGCAACACAAATACCTGACTGTTTCCAATGTGCACCCTGTGTGGAGGCTGCCTGTAGATACATCCCTTTGTAAAGCCTGATTAGTGTTGCTATGGGACAGGAGACACAGGGAGATAAGCTGAAACATATTACGGAAGAAAAGGTCCCTGCAGTCCCCCTCCCAGGGAACTCTGTATACCATTAGTGCCCTCAATCTTGAAGAGGCGTGGGGGAGGCCCACAGGGTTGCTAGGTGATGAAGCTTCCCATTTTGGTCATCCTATAATAAGAAACCGGAAAGCGGTGAAGCTGGAGAGTGATTCATGGGCCAGGAAGAAACAAACAAACAAAAAAACCCCCCAAAACCCAAGCTGTGATAGAGTCCCTGGAATGTCCAAGAGCGGAAATCAAAATGAAATAAAACAGCATTCTCTCTCTCCCTTTCTCTCTCTCTCCCTCTCTCCCTCTCTCCCTCCTCCTCCCCCTCCCCTCTCTCTCAGGTTTAGCAGACACAAGCAGAGGCTTTCAGCTCCTTAGGTAACCAAACATTTTGGAGACAGTTGTAATTAAATGGGCCTGATACATGCACAAACCCTCTCCAGTGCTCCCCTCAGAGTTCTGAAGTACCACACACCAGGTGAGCTCTCCTTACAGACGGCCCGCCGTGTGACCAGATTTGCTCAATGGGAACATCGTCCCTTGCAGGACCCGGGGCGTCCTCCAATCTTGATGCTCAAGCAAGTTTCTGCCCCAGAGATCTCTTCCTGGCCCTACCAATGCCTACTTGTATGATGGTGAAAAAGTCATGTTACCTCTCTGTGATTCGTACTCCTTGACTTTAAAATAAGGATATGAATAGTATCCTCTGCAGGAGGTGCTTGTAAAGATCAAATGAGTTAATACATATATACAGTTCTTTGAAGAGTACAGGGAGGAAAAGTTAATTCTTGTGGACTCTCTCCTTCAAATGAGGAAACACGGTGTGAAATAACGTTCACGGGCATACCTCTAATAAATGGTAAGACTGGAAATTAAAAACAGGAGATCTGATTCCAGACATGCTTTTCTTGATAACTTGATAACTTCATATGATAACTTTTCATAACCGTATACTCATATTTTCTTTCCTTGCTTAAAATTGTATATCTGTTTCATTGGGAATGATTATCTTCCTCATTCAGCTCGAAACTTGCAGGTCAATGAGAAGCACCTGGTGTGCCTTAAAGATCAGTGGAGGGAAAACAATGGTGTGAGGTGGATAATCTAGCATTATCCATTTACGCACTCTCAACACTAGACGTTTGAGTTGTCACCAGTTTGAGACTGTAATGATTACTGGTGTCATTAACATTATTATATGGGTACATGTATGTCTATGCAAATGAGTACACACATACATGCATTTATGTTGGCTATATTCTTAGAAGGCTATAGTTCTACATATACCTTGAAAATGTCAGCCTTAACAGATGACAGTTTTTCAGAATAGTTCTTCCAATTCACACTTCTGCAGGCTATGTTTGCCATTTCAGTTGTCCTGCGTCCTCGCCAGTGTTTGCAATTGTCCATCTCCTTCATTTGGGCCCTTGTGGTTCTGCTCTGCTAATGATTTCACTGATTTCACTTTGCACCAATCAAAAAAGTTAAATTACCATAAATGACTAATACCACAATGGAGCAGGGAGAACCAATGATCTTTCTTTGTATGCCCGTATGTCAGTTTGTCTGTTTGTTTTGTCTCTCAAAGCAAGCCATCTTTCCACGTCTTCAAAATTCACCGTGTAAAGGAAATAAAAGGCACGTTACGTATTTGACACCACTCAGTACCGCTGTTGTTGTACTCTGAATACAAGAACTGATTTGAGAGAACACATTTCTACTCTCAGCTGTGAGAGAAATTATTTTTATGTGATGAATTATAGATTTAGAGCTTCTGCCTTCCCGGCTCTGGAAATATTTCCAGCATTGTATTCACTCATGTATTCCCAGCTTTCCTCACTCTCAAATGTGCAACAGCTGCAGCGCTGGTTAGAGAAGCCTGCGCTCACACCAACATTTTAATCAGTTTACTCAAGTAGTAGAGGTTTATTTTTATGGACAATTGAATGACTTCACATGAGTACACGTTTACTTGATTTACAAGAGCTCTGCCACTTACAAAACCAAAATTGAGTTACAGGTTATAACGAAAAATCTCAGCCTTTTCCTTTTCATATGCATGGGTAGCATACGCCCAATGAGAGCGTGATGCCTGCAACAACAAAAATATAATAACACGTATAAATCTTTGTCACTGTTTTTGGGAGTTTCTCCCCATTCTGAGGCTATCTCCGGGGCCCACCCTAAGTTACCTGATCACTGTTAACTCAGGTGCGCTCCAAAAGGAGCTCCTCAGCGGTAACCAAAGATACTCCTAGCACTCAGAGCATTCTGAGGGTTTTAGGAGCTTTGTGCCAGGGCCCCAAACAAAGACCAAATGCATTTTTATTATGCCTCAGTTATATAAGATATTCTTAATATTTTATTGTACTGTGCTCAACACTCAGTGTCATCAGCCACTAGTATTTTGACAAAAATCAAAGCTGGAATACTGAAGAACCCTCCTATTTCTCTAGCAAAGTGAGTTTTCTGTCTCCTAATAGGTCTGTAAATTCCTACTCAGACCCCAATGCTAGCTCACTTTCTAAATGTCTCCAGTGATTTTTTTAAAATTCACTTTGATATTTAACCTCCTCGGCCTCTCCAATAGGAATATTTTCCAAGTAGTGGCCTTATATGTAATATATACTTACCTTACTGATCTTCTGTAAAGTCAGCCTCTGGAAGCAATAGTAGTGGCTTGATCTGCCTAAGAAAGCTATCTGGTATTTTCTGACTGAAAAAAAAAAGTTATAGCAAACACACAAAATAGTGTTTGAAAACATCAGTTAAATTTAAAGAAGTGTATAAGATTGTAAATGAATGTATGTAGCAACTGGTTGACAATTTATCACATATCTTACAAATGCACTGTGGGTTTCCTATCACCTCCACCTCTCCTCTCCCATCGAAATACTCACTCTTCTGCTTTTTTATTGACTATCCTCTCATTCTTTATCATTTTTCTCACTTGTGTATTTTTACCACACATCATTTTGTTAGTGCAGGTATTGGTGCCTACAGGATTATACAAATGGACAATGAGGAAATAGCTGTTGGAAGCTGAAAAGATGAGAGTCTATTTAACACAGTGGTAAAGTATAATAATTCAGAAGACATTTGTTACACATATGAATACCTAGAGTTAGCAGGAGCGTTTATAAAACAGAATGTGAGTGGCATGGTATACAATGCTTTCATTTGACTACATTTGATAAAATCTTACATGAAAGAGATGAGTTCAGATAAGAATTCTCTGGTTTGAATTAAAAACTAAATAAAAGAGAATAAAAAAAGGCCAGTGATTAAGAATGTGTATGTCTGGAATAAGCAACTAAAAGATACACATCAGGAAGCCTTTGAACTATAAATGCCTTGACATACAGATCAAATCTCTCTGTCTTTTCCATCTCTTGGTCAAAACTCTGGGTAGAATCAAATGGTGCCTAATAAATGCTTTCAGAAAAATGAAACTAGACCACTTTCTTATACCGCACATAAGAATAAATTCAAAACGGATTAAAGACTTATATGTTAGATCCAAAACCACAAAAATCATAGAAAGCAGCAAAATCTCTAAACTTATGTGTGTAAATATATGGCTTTTGTGATTTTTCTATCAATATGGTGAGTATAAAGATGAATGTCATTATAGTTTTGATTTGCATTCTCACGGTTGCCAGTGGGGTCGACACTTCTTTTTTTTATTTGTTTTTTAAAGATTTTATTTATTTATTTTTAGAGGGGGAAGGGAGGGAGATAGACAGAGAGAGAGAAACATCAATGTGCAATTGCTGGGGGTTATGGCCTGCAACCCAGGCATGTACCCTGGCTGGGAATCGAACCTGGGACACTTTGGTTCCCAGCCCGAGCTCAATCTACTGAGCTACGCCAGCCAGGGCTGACCCTTCTTTTATTTACATATTTACAGGCCATTTGTTCTGCATTTTTGTGAAATTTTTGTTGTCCACTTTCTGATTCAGTTTCTTAATTATTTATAGCAATTCTATTTATGTCGGGTTACTTGTCTTCTGTTAGGTCACATGAGTTACAAATATTTTCAATTTATGTTGTTTTTCACTCACATTAGATGTCTTATTACAGATTTAAGGCCAAAGTCCTAACGCTTTATATCATTGCTCCCCTAGAAGTTATCAGTAGTCTTACCACAATTTTTGAAAGGCCATTATTTTCCCAGTAACACACAACCGCCAGTTTGATTTTGAAGTGCACAGTGTTTGTTAATCAGCTGCAGGTGTGTCTCCCACGCATTTCTCCAGTGAGCCCTTTCCACTTCCCATCAAGGAGGGTCTGATTTTGCTGCCTTCGAATCTCACCTGGTCCTGTGAGCTGTTCTTACAACAACATGGGAGGAATGTCCTGCTGTTCCATCCTCAAGCTGGACTTTAAGAGGTCTACAGATTCCATCCTCATTTTGAAATATGAATATATACTTTCTTGGAACATGACCCCCCGACACTGTGAGGAAACCCGAGTATCTGCGTAGAGAGGTTCATTTGACGATGGACCAGGCTCTCTGCTGAGGGCCTCAGCTGAGCTAGCAGTCACCGTACAACACGGACTTCAAGCCAAGTGAGGGAGGATATTTCAGACGGTCCAGTTATTTTCCCACCTCCATCTGTGCCATGTAAACCAGGAGAATTAGATCAACCATAGATTTAAAAAGGGAATATTGGTTTAAATCACTAAATATCAGAGTACATTTCCGTTCCATAATAAATACTCGAAACAGACTCTAACCAAATGTAAATATGTGCCAGGTTCTCCCTGGCCTCTTGATTCTGTACCATTGCTCATGTTTTCAGTATCTGTTTCATTACATAATTTGGTAACCTTACTTTCAATATTCATCTTGATATATTTTTAGAAATCCTCATGCATCTTCTTCTGGAATGGGTATTTTTTACATGACCCAGTATAATAATATGATCTGTGTACTTTATTGTGTTTCTGCCTCTGAAATTATATTATCTTCAAGGTACATCTGGGTCTTATTTATCTGAGAAGCCTCCCCCGCAGCAACTGCCCTACTTGTCCAGAGCCCCAGGCATCGCCTCCAGGTAAAAGGGGTCCATAGATGCTTGTCAAGTTGGGTTGGGTTAAGGGCTGGTTCTGTTGCAGTGAACTAAATAGACATCATATGGATGATAGTTTTTGCTGGATGTCACCAGTACTTTTTTTGATAGTCACCTATAAATAAAACCAGATTTCTATGTTCTTTAGATAATCTGACCTGGGGAAATACGTCAGTTCAACAGCTGCTGTATTATTAATGTTGAATATCCTTTTCATCTTTTCTATTGAATTTATTGGGGTGACAGTGGTTAATAAAATTATGTAAGTTTCAGGCATAAAATTCATAATACATCATCTGTATATTATATTGAGTGTTCACCACCTGGAATTTTTAACCTTTGCTCCTCGATATAAATCCTGTCAGAGTATCAAGTATTTTAAAACAACTGGAATTTTCACAGAGACTGCATGTTAATGCTATCTCCGTAGATAAATTTGAAGATTGAGGTCTATGCTTTTAATCTATTTCCATTTACTTGTCTTTGTTTATGTTTTATGTGGAATTTTATCATTCTTTCCTTAAATGCTTTATCAATATTTTATTTAAATTTATTTCTAGACACTTTATACTATCAATGTTATTTTAAGTGTGTTTTCTAGCTGTCATTGAAAGTACAGAAATGCAGTTGTTTGTCATTTTTTGCACATGGATTCTGAAATTATACTTGTCACTCTCCAAATAACTTAATATTTTATTTCTAATTTCTTTGGAATTTTATATTAACATTATATAATTAAAATCACTTATTTTTTTGCTTTAATGAAATGAATGAGAACACCCTTTAGTGTTGAAAAATGTGGGAATAGTGGGCAGCTTCATTTCATTTTCCATCATAAGAGGAAAGTTTTAATGTTTCACCATAAAGTATGATGTATGCTGCAAGCCCTTTTGCAGATACTTTTGACACCTCATACTTGATCAGTTATTGGTAAGTCCTACATTCTCCCTCTATAAATATTTCTGACATGATCTTGTATTTGAGATAAATGTGTAATACAAAATAAATAATTGCTTTAAAATCAATTGAACAAAATTAAATAAGAATGTTTTCCTTCCAAGATAGTGGATCCACATACATGCATTTCTGAATTGAATCTCATTATCAAAATTATAGTAAAACTTTACAAATATAAACACATACATTGATAAGAGTAATGACAAAATAATATAGGATAGAGTGTTATTTCCAATCCAGAAAGTTTGATGACTTACTAAACTCACAAATTAACTAGTTTTATAATAAAGAGATGAGCCTAAGAAACAAAGCCATATATTCAACAACAATAATCTAGAAGTAAATCAGCCTTCAGTCAATGCATGAAGGAAAAACTTCTTGGGAATGGTAAAAAAGGTGGTTTTTGAAGTTTACAAAATTAGTGGTCATTTCAAAGGTTGTTTAGTAGAAAGAAAGACATTCCCCTGAAAAAGATCTACAAATTATAGTGTGCAGTTATACAAAATAGCCAAGTGCAAAAAAACGTGGGTGTAACCAATATTTGAAAAATAAATGTAGAAAATTCAGTGAGTGACTTGAGATAGGCAGGGTAGAGAAAAAGTAGGTTTACAGTTGTTTGTATGGGAAATGATATAATAAAAAATAATAATATAAGAATAAACTCTGTGTATCACATACTCACAACTGTAAACCTAGTTTTGCCCCACCTTGCAAACTTTCAATATTTCTGTCATTTTATTTTGCATTTCAGATTTTCTGTCTTGAATTTTTTGTTATTATTTTTCTTCTTCTAAGTAAAATGCATTCTTGCAGCTCTATTTGACACAGGACCTTTTGTGATACCACCTCTGTGCTTATATATACAAAAGATGTCTTTATTTCAGCTTCTTTCTTCAAAGAGAGTAGGTTGAAAGTTTCTCTCAGCGCATTAATAACATCTTTCCACTGCTTTCTTGCCTTGGTAGTTCAGCAAGCAGCCTAATTTTCACTGATTAGTAGGTGATCTATCTTTTCTCTCTGTTTTTCTTTAAAGATCTTATCTTTTA
Organism: Phyllostomus discolor; assembly: GCF_004126475.2. NCBI lineage: Eukaryota > Metazoa > Chordata > Mammalia > Chiroptera > Phyllostomidae > Phyllostomus > Phyllostomus discolor. The sequence goes on along the minus strand of NC_040905.2, from coordinate 15,308,275 downwards.
CTTCGGTGTTTTATTGATTTACTATTACGTGTCTAGGTCTGTCTTTCTTTTTTCCTTATCTTCCTTATACTCATTGGGCATCCTACATCAGAGGTTGCTTCCTTACAAATATTCTGCACAATCATCCTCTACTGTTTGGATTTTCTTATGCCACATTTTCTGTCTTAACTGTTATTGGTGTGTCAACTCTCTAGCTCCATCTTTTTTCCTAATTTCTCCAATTCAAAAACACGTTCTACCTATCCACATTGAATTTTGACTAATATATTTAACAATACCTTTGTTCTGTTTAGCATACCCTTTAATCAGCTAGGTTTGGATACATATAGCATTAACACACTTTGATGTTCATCTTTATAGATCTGTGCATATTATGTTTTGTATCTGTGTCTGTGTTTGTGTTTGGGGTATTTAGTCTGAACTTGGCTGGCCAGCGGCACTCCGGCTGTGGTCCAGTTCAGGTCTCTCATTTTTATTCTGGTGTCCAGAAAGTAGTGATGACGTCCGCTTAGGAGATGCTTTTCTCATGTGTACAAGAGCAGGATTTGGCTAGTGTGTATAGCCACATTTTGCACACCTCTTTAAAGCTTCTTTTGTGTCACATCTGTTAACATTTATATATTAGCCAAGACAAGTCCCACAGACAAGGCAACGCTAAGCCAGGTAGGCAGATGTACCCACAGTTGGAGGCACGGTGAAGTGACCGGACACAGGGTTAATAAATGGAAATAATAGCACAGTTATGACACTCTTTAGTTCTCCAACTGAATTTTTATTTTACTTTTTATATTTTTCATGGCTATAAAGTGTATTTGGTTCATTTTTGTATCAGCCTGATCATTCTTTGTTGTTTCTTTTTCCTTATTGACATCTGAAAGCTTCTTTTTAATTTATTCAAAACTATTAAACAAATTAATTATTTTTATTTTGTATGACATAAGTCCAATATCCAGATTCTGTTCAAATATGTTCGTTTGCTTTTGTTTCTGATAATTTTTACTTTTGTTTTCATTTTTCTTTCTGCTGTTTTTTTAAAATAATTTCTTTATCTGTGAGTGATTTCTTCTACTTGAAATTTTTATCTCCATTTGTGGCTAGACTTGAATTTAATTCCCCCTAGAAAAAATTTACATTTGATACTGATTCTTGCCTGAAGACAAATTTTTCTCTTGAGGGCTTTCACAGAAGTATTGTGGATTATGGACCCACAGAGGGGCTCACTTATGATTCTAAGTTCTCTGGGGAGAATTTTTCTCCCCATCCTGTCTTTAATCATTTAAAGGCAGACAAATCTTGCCATCTCCTTTTACATGGTGAGGATAATTTCTTGGTCACCTATACACATAGGATGTAATCCTTTGTGGCCCTAGTTTTATGCAAAGTTAGCTTATTCAGTCTCTCATCCGCTTGAGCCCCAAGTTTCATCTCCTGCCCTACAACCCTGTGCAGTGACCGAAGGGCAGTTCCTGGTCTCCAGGGCTCGGTGAGGAAACAGGTTGGAAGTCAGCTCTACTGTGGAACCTCCACGGTTCCTGCTTTCAGTTTAGTTTCCGTCCTTGCAATTCTCTGAATGTATAATTAAATCAAACTAATAAAGTATTATGTGTGAATGTGTGTGTCTGTGAATATTTGTATATTTATATACATATATTTTATACACATATGTAGACATCTGGCAGTTTAGTCGTTTCAACTGAAATGATTATTCATTGTGCATTATCCACAGTATCAAATGATGTACGTTCACTTTTCAGCCTTTTCAACCTTGGCACCCATTTCTCCCATGTTAAGCTGGCTTCTCACAATGATGTGGTAACTTTCTTCAACTTGGAACAGTGCACATGGGGCTGGCTTCACTTAGGAAACGGGTTCTAACTTGAGAAATCTGTTTGCCCATTTTGTCTGTGAATCAGTTGTTTTAGAACTATCATGTTATGCCATACTGTGCCTCGTATTCTCACTCACACTGCAGGCTGTCAGTAAGAGCCCAGATTGTCTTCTGCAGAGCTGGGCGGCCACCTCTGTGCAAGGACAAGTAGAGCAGGAGGGCTGTCCTGGACTCAGTTCACGTCTGTGCTGCCTGCTAGCCAGGCGGTAGCAACCACACACGGTGCTGAATATTATGTTTGTATTGACCTATAACTAACTAAGTCTCTCTCTCTCTCTCTCTCTCTCTCTCTCTCTCTCTCTCTCCTTGTGAAGACAGGAAGTATAGAGAAAATATAATTAAAAGTATTCCCTCCCACCCAAAATCCATTTTCTTAACAAAGGTAGTAAAAAAAGAAAAGAAACCATCATATTAAACAAGCACTAAATCAGAATGTAGTGTTAGTACAAACAATCTGCCTTTAATATATTTTAAAGACAAAAAAAATTATACCCTTTTAATAGCCAAGCAAGTACAACCCATTACATGCATGTTCTCAAGACAAATAATAATTAGTCCTGCAAAAAATAATATAAAGTGAGCCACTTCAAAATGTCAAAGCGAAGTTGGAGCTGCCATCCCGGAGGAAAAGCCTCGATGTATTACCCCTCAGACCTTTAGAATGTTAAAACAGGGCTTAAAAATAACCTTTGGACGGGGCCTCAAGGAGCACTGTGTCCTGAACAACTGCTTGTTATGACTGTCGGACTGAAAGTTAAAGACAATCTTTAGAATTTGTATCATATAGCAGTTTATCTGCCCCTATAGAAATCCATTCCTTAGCTTATTAACTCCTACAGAAATGCCTTGTCTGTTCATGTAGTTACTCCCCTTCATGGTCTCAGAAATACCCAATGTCTTCAGCTCCTCATCAAAATACCATTGGGGTTTCAGCCTGAACCAGTCAGTGCTTTCCAAACAGCTATCCTTTTGAACATCAAATAAACACTTATTGTCTCTCACTTTGACCTTTTATGTTCAGGTCAACAGTCCTCCAGTAAAAGGACTTGACAGCAATGCCTCCCTCATACCACACACCCAGTTCACCCAAGAATCACCTGGAATTGAAATGCCCATCTGTGTTATTAACTGACTTCATTTATTTATTTATTTTTAGGGAGCGTGAAACATCAGTTTGCTGTTCCACTTATTTATGCACCCATTGGTTGACTCTTGTATGTGCTCTGAACCGGGGGTCAAACCCACACCCTTGTTATATCAGGACAGTGCTCTAACCAACTTACTACCTGGCCAGGGCCTCTTCCACCTTCATTTAACCTTCCTTAGGTTCTGAAGTCCAGATGCACAAAAGAAGCTGTACCTGGCTGGCGTAGCTCAGTGGATTGAGCACGGGCTGCGAACCAAAGCATCGCAGGTTCAATTCCCAGTCAGGGCACATGCCTGGGTTGCAGGCCACGGCCACCAGCAACCGCACATTGATGTTTCTCTCTCTCTCTCTTTCTTCCTCCCTTCCCTCTCTACAAAAATTAAATAAATAAAATCTTTAAAAATAGAAGCTGTAAATTGTCATTCTGAGAAGCATTTTTCTTCATCTGTTAAGATCTTGCCTTCAGTTGCATCCTTTGTTTGGCTCAAACAAGTTTTTATTAAAATTATTTTCAGGTTTGGATATTTTTTTCTGTCAACACTTTGAACATTGAATTGAAGGTTAAACTCTTTTTCTTTCTTTCATGCTTTTTTATTGAGCTATGATTGACATAATATGATATTAGTTTTAGGTGTATAACATAATGTTTTGCTATTTGCATACATGGTGAAATGCATACAATAAGTCTAGTCAACCTGTGTGACCTTACGTAATTACAAAAAGGTCTTTTACTTGTGATGAGAACTGTTAAGATCTACTCTTGTCGCAACTTTCAAATATGCAACACAGTATTACTAACTACAATCACCATGCCGTACATTACTTCTCCTTATTTATTTTGACCCTTTTGACTCATTTCTCTTGCCCACAAATCCCTGCGTCTGGAAACAACCAAGCTGTTCTGAACATCGATGAGCTCAATTATTTATTTTTGTTTTGTTTTGTTATTTTTTTCAGACTCTACATGTAGGTGAGATCCTACAGTATTTATCTTTCTCTCCTTAACTTATTACACTTAGCACAATGCCCTTTTACAAAACAATGAAGGTTAAACTCTTCAGAGAGTGGCCCCTTGTCTGTTCCCACTTGGGTGGCAGATAGTTGAACAGGCAGGAGAGATGGAATGGGGGTTAGGCTTTCTTAAAAATGACTAATGATTTAAAAATAACAAAAAACAGGCAAGTTCTAAAAAAAAAAAGCTAGACTAGATCTAAGAGGATATGAGCATTTCCAATGTAAACTGAAGGAGGCAGCACCCTTATGAAAAAATTGTCTAATATTCTAGGTCACTCAGGCAGCTGGACATGTCTAGGACGGACAGTTATACATCTTCTCACTCCCAGACACAGGACTGGGAATCTCCTGAGAGCAAGAAGAGTAGAGGGAATTCAGTCTATTCCTGGCACCACTCAGCATGGGCAAAGAAATAGGAACAAAAATGTTCTACTATACTTTCAAAATTTAGAAATGAAGAATCAAATCCCCTTTTCAGTATTAACAGCACCTCTCCAAGTATGCTCTAGAGAGCCCCAGTGATCCCTGAGACAATTTCAGGGACGTCTGTGAGATTAAAATAAATTGTTGTCTTTTTCATTCTCATTTTTCTCATGAGTGTAGAGGAGGCATATCAATACCAGGTGGAATGCAGCCGTTTTCTACTGAACTAGGCCAGTGCCATACGGTATCTACATGTGGTTACTGAGCACTTGAATTGTGACTAATCCTAACGGAAATGACCTCTAAGTGTAAAATACTTAATGAATTTCGGTGATTTTGTATTAAAAAAGTAAAATATCTTAATAATTGTTTACACTAAGTATATGTTGAACTGAATATAGTTTAGATATATTGGGAAAATAAAATAATAGTAAAATAAAGTTGAATTTTTTAAATGTGATTACAGGAGACTTTAAAATTATATATAGTACTAATATTTATATTGTTAAAGAGAAGACCAAGGCCCAAAACAACAATACTCATGCTAAAGCCCACGCCTTCATATGTGATCTGACTGCAGCTTTGATCTTTACTGAAAATATAATCTTTTATTTTTTTTTTGGTTGTTCAAAATTTATTTATATTTTTTTTTCTCACCAGTCTGGAATATTATGGTCAAAACCACACAGGTAATCTGTCACGTGGGCCCTCTCCAGGGTCTCCCTGACCTCCCAGAAGAAACATGCAATCTGTTTAATAAAACCCTTCTTGTACACTTCCTCCCAAAAGATGTCCTAGTCTAAAAATAATTCTTCCTTTTCCTTTGTTAATATCCTCCAGAACAAGAGGTTCCTAAATCCTTTAATACAGCCAAATCGATTTTCAAATTTACTCAGCTGACTTTTGTTCTTTAACAGTATCCTGTGCTATATTTCTATTGAACAGTAGGTACTGAGCCAGCTGTTAAACAAATCTGGGTAGAAAAATGGTAAAGCTGTGCCTCTTCTGTGATGGCTCATTTCTGTGTGTCAACTTGACTGGGCTAAACCGGTAAAACATTATTAGTGGACATGTCTGTAAGGATGTTTTGGGAACAGATTAGCATTTGAATGAATAGACTGAGAAATGAAGATCATCACCCATGAGGACAGACATGGTCCAATCCACTGAGAGTTTATACAGAACAAAAGGGCAGAGAAAGCCTGAATTTGCTCTTGGCACAAGCAGGGACATCCATCTGCTGCCCAAGCGTGCCAGGTATTGCTATAAAGGTTCCCAAACCTTCAGACACAGAATGAGACTTAGACCTCTGGTCTTCCTGTCTCTTAGGCCTTTAGAGTACAGGGATCTACACCACTGGCTTTCCCAGGGCTCCAGCAGGCAGACAGCAGATTCTGGGACGTCCCTGCCTTCGTAATCCTACCAGTTACTCCTTCATAATTCATCTCTCTACATATACATGTCTAATTCATGGGGTCTGCATCTCTGCAGAAACCTGACTAATAAGGCTTCCTACTAATTTTTTGTTCTGTAAAATTCATTTTTTTCATAAAAAAGTATGTTATTCATGTTAACTAACATGTAATAAAGTTTTCTGTGATTTTAAAATGAATGAGTTTTTTGAAAATTTCTGTTTCAAGTTCCAATTTAGAGTATATTAGAACATGTCATGCACATAAACATCAGCTATTTTGGCTTCTCTAAGAAGTGTAATTTCCAAGACTGTAATTTCTAAGAATGTAAAGAGTTCCTGAGACCATAGGAACATTCAAGAAGCACAGTAACAGCGACTCTTGAAGCTGTCAATAAATCAACATTATCACCACGTGTTGCCTACTGTGTGCCGGGCACTGCACTAAGAGTCTATGCATGTTACTTTTCTACATTCTCCTAAAAGACTAAATGGTGATATGTGCTGACTCCCCACAGAGTGGAGCCCACCAGTTCAAAGAAGGGATGCATCCATGCTACTTTGAGAGACCTTTTTATCAAGATTATTTTCTCCATTTTAAAAAGAATGAATTTTTAGTTCAGGAAACTTAGAAAACTGTTTAAAGATCACTTGACTACCAATTGAGAAAACTAACTGGAGCCTAGAATAGTATCACTCAATGACTATACAGTGACACTGTATAATCCCGTGGTAAACCACCTCCCACAGGCAAATAAAAACTAAAATGTTTGGATGAGAAAAGAGCCAGACATCATGTTTTCAACTAACTATGGCACACAGCTTCCTTCTAACCCCAAACTACTACTACTGTCTTCAAAATAATTCCTCTCAATATTCATATTTTCCCTTTCTTTTCTTAGAACTCTTGTCCAGGTTGCAGACAATTCACTTCTGCCTTCAGCCTCATATGCTAGAAAGAGGGAGAGAGCACTTGAGGTCTCCACTGTGAGGTCACTATTCCCATTCCTGACAGCTCCACGCTCATGACTAACAGCCTCCCCAGAGCCCCAGGTCCACACACCGTCACCTTTGGGGTTAGAATTTCAATGTGGGAATCTTGGTGGGATACAAAACTCAGCCGGTACTATCAGTAACTGTGAGAAGAAATGGAAATAACATTTCCTATGTTAGTGATATGGTACTCAGAGAGACCATGCGAAATATTTCTGGGTGTCAATAGCTACTAAAGATGATGACTATAATTTAAACAATTAAAAACAAAAACAAACAAACAAACAAAACTCTAGTCTAGTCACCCTCACTTGAAGAACATGTGTGTCAGGCCTATGATAGCCTGGCTACCATGTGTGAAAGCTTTAATGGAATTGTGAGATATTTAATGGGAAAATGACAAGAACTTCATACAAACATTTTAAGGGGTATCTTTAGAGTAGATGAAATGTAAAAAAGTAAGTGATTTCCAGACACTGTTGATTCTGCCAGTTATTTGTATGATGCTACTCATGCATATGTAACAATAGATTGACAGATTTGCAAAAGTTCTCAATGGGGAAAAAATTTTAACGAGCTGGGATTTATGTAGTCTGTCAGGAGAGACACTGAAGAGTATTAGCTAGAAGGAATGAACGGCTGGAAAAAAAATGAAACATTTAAAATTCCATTGAATAAGTTTATAAAGACTCAAATCAGTGGTTAGCTGTTACCTGTTTTGAATTTAAAGTGATAGTTTGAATAATTTTACTTGTATAAATTATATATCAAATGCATTGAATTAGTTATTTTATTCATATTCGGAAATGCAGAAATCCTAATTAATATCTAAAATAAACAACAATTAAATAACTGTCTGTTACATTCCAAAATAATTACAAATGTTCAAAAGTTGAAAAATCTTTTGTAAAAGGCAGAAAATGAAAGCCAGGAAGAGACTATAGAAGATCTTAACGACCCAATAATGCCAATAGTGCATATTTCCCTAACATTTTTCAAAGTAACATCATGCTAATATTGATTTCTAAATATTGAAAATAATAAGCTATGTTTAATTTATGCTTTCCTGAGAAGTTAGAGCAAAAATATTTATTACCTTACTTAAAATAGAATCACAAAATTAAAAAGAATTATATATTTACAAGAAAGCCAGACTTGAAGTCAGTAAATTCCCTGAGTTCCCAATTTTATGTGAACAAGTCAAAGCTCTCTCCGTATCTACATAGATTATGATACAAAAAAAAGCTCTTTTAAGTTTTTGCCTAACGCATTCTACCCAATATTGCTCCTTGTACCTCAGAACTACTAAAGGCAGCTTTGCCTGGACCAAAGATCACAAAAGATGATAAAAGATCTATTTTTGAACCCATACAATAAATTCTCACAGCAATCTATAGTGAGCGAGTCACTGGCAAACATGGAGGGTTATGCAATTGTGCAGAAGTCTAAGACATTTGGATATAAAAATCTGGAACAGATGGAAGATAAAAATGCTTTCTTAATTACACCTGCACCATAACATTTCATCCTTTGGTTGGTAAGTAATCACATTTTACATTTTAAAACCTATCATTCCCAAAACTAATATATATGGTGCTGATATTATTATATGTATTATTTGTATTATTTGTAATTATTTGTCATTAGACCATTATTTATAGTCTAATTGAAACTAGGTTCCCATTTTTGCAAATACATCTGCCTTTCATAAATAATCCATTTTAATCTACTGTATTGGGAAAATTGAAAAACAAATCTTAATTATATGTAGTTGGTGAGTTTGGGGGGGAATGCATTAGGTGCGCATAATATGCATTTGGTTATACCATATATTTTTAAAGGAAAGGGACCAATTTTTTCATATCATTAAAAAAGAAAAATAAAGCTATTAAGCTTATATTCTCCATTAGTGACTTTTTATTTTGGGGCAAATATATCTTATTTTGGTGAATATATAAAACTAAATTAGACATTCAATTCTTCATTTATTAATTTCTTCAGTTACTATTATGGATAAATTATGGTATTCCAAAATCTACACTAAGAATGTGTCAGAAAAGACAATTTGTTGAGAGAACTGAATGTCTGGAATAGTTTAAAATTCATTGTTATTGGCTTGCAATTTGACTTAAAATTAATACTTTCATTGTTTCTGTAATCTGGCAGAAACATTGTGGGTTGGCCTTGTGGGGGTGCAAAACAAGTCACCCCAAGATGTGCCTCTGGTATACGGATTGTTTTGAGCTAACAGCAACCTTAGTCACAGGCTCAAGAGAAACTTTGGCACTCCATATTAACTATCTAGAAGAATCTAAATAAGAGACTTTGCCCATAAAAGATTGTCAGAGATAACTTCCTTTCATCTATCTGAATGACAGGACAAATTTCTACTTATTAGATGTCTGTTCTTCTTACCGTGCTGCAATGACCTCTGGAAGCCCCCAAGGCACCTTAGGTCATCCCTAGCTCTGGATGTCTTATACACTTCAGTCCCCCTTTCTATCCAACCGCTCCTGCAGGTGGGGTCTCTGACTCTCTCATGTATGTACAGTTCCCATACATGTTTGCATTAAATTTGGTTATTTTTATCTTGTTAGTCTGTCACATGTCTATTTGATTATGAGAGCAGCCAGAAGTTTGAGGGCAGAAGAAAGTTTGTTCCTCTCCCAAAATCTCACAATCTCCCAAGTCTACTTTTTCATCTGGCTGTCTCTCTGTGAGCATGCACTGGACCTGTGACTTTCTGCTTACTAGCAGATTATGGCAAAGGTGATGACATGTCAGTCCCATGATTGTGGCACACCATATAACTGGGCGTCTTGCCAGCAGGCTCACCATAGGGACTTTTCTTGCTGGTTTGATAAAGTCATCGACCATTATGGGGACTCTAGGAATCAAAGATGACCACTAATTTTTGAGAGTGGCCTTTAAGCAATGGCCAATAAGAAGACAGGGTCTTGGTCCCCTAGAAAGAAGGAAATTAATTTTTCAAACAAACTATGCGAGAAAGAAGCTGATTTATCACCCTCCGTGTCTGATCAGAGCCTCAGAGAGGATCCAGCTAATCCATGCCAGGACTCTCGGGCTATAGAAACTGTTAGAAAATCGCTGTCATTTTGAGCTGCTAAATTTGTGGTAATTTGTTAACACTGCAAAAGATAACTAATACATGTAAGTTCTTAGTTTTTTTTTCCCATGTGTGCATTGCTGAACTAATGGTAAATCTAAAAAAAAAAAGCCTCTGTGAAATATTTTATCATAAAATTTTGAGGACAGATTAATCTTTTCTCCACAGGCTATTCTACTTCGGTGTTCTTTTTGACCAAAATTTTTGGAGCCATATGTTCACTTCAAAACATTATTGAAAATATTAGTAGTAAATGCATTTTTTGAGAACTAAAGCATTAGCATTAACAATTGTAACGAAGTCGATTTAAGTAAGACTTAAGAGATTCTCAAATTCTCGAAAGCCTCAAAAATTATATTGATGAATAGTTTTCAATTTCTTCAGTTTTATAATTAAACTTGACATTTAGTAAGATTCCTAGAAAGTGGTACCTTGGAGTATATATGAGTTTAATTATATGTAACCATTTAAGAACCTTTGAGTGTACATGAACTTAACTACATGGAACCATTTAACTTACTTGGCATGTGTCCTAGCATTTTTGTCTTTTCTTACTTCACTAATTTCCTAAATAAGAAACCTGAATTCCTAAATTATAACACATCTTAACTTTATTTAATAGTGTTTTTATTGCTTTACCATCTAATTTTCAAATGAATATGTTTTAAGAACATAACACTTTGCTATTTTTATTAATAAAATTTTTAATTTAGCAATATTTTATGAATGAATACTAGCATTTATCAGACCTACACAGCTTAATTTCAGAATAAATTAATCAATTTCTGAGAAACTTATAGAATTATTTGATGTATTTGATAATTGTATGTTACTAGTGCAAATACATAATAGTAACTTATTTTCTGATAACAATTTAAACAGATTTCATTAAAACACTTTTGCCACTAAAATTCTGCATATGAGACCCTGGAAGGTAAATATATTTATCACCGTCTTCACTGCAACTCTGTGGGGGCCAAGATGGAGTCAGGGAAAGGACAGAATAAATATGGTAAAAATCTGTTAGACGCTCAGCACAGTGTTGTACGCCATACACCCTGAGTAAACAGAGAAGCCACATGAATAATAAATATTTGATTAATTCTGTAATCTCAAATCTGTATTTTCCCACATTTTTCCTGCACAGTTCTAACTTCTCATCCTGCCTCATGCTATTTATCCCTCCATGATCGACTGACCCAGGGAACCTGGCCATAATGTAATTAGCAGACGAGTATGGTAGGGGAGGAAAACTTTTCCCTTCTTTTCTTCCATGTTCTTTGGTTGGTCTGATAATTGAATTGACATAAAACATATTAAAAGGAGAAAAATAAATTTAATATCTATACATGGGAATATATAGAAATATGTGACCAAAGAAGTGAATGAAGCAGGCAGCTTTTATACTTTTTAGACAAAGGAAGAATAAATTTGTGAAGAATTGACAAGGTTTAGGCTCGAAGTAGTAAGTTACTGTAGAAGTGACACAGTTTGTTTACACATTCTTCTGGGCTCTTAAGCTCTTATATGAGGTATCATTAAGAAATAGGGGCTTAAAGACTATTGTTTTATTTTTACTTTTGTATTAATGATAGAAAACCTACTCATCTTCCCTATTTGGGAAAAATCTCTACTTTTCACCACGCAAACGATAAATGGTGTAATCTCCTACTCAAGAAATGCACATGAAAGTCAAAGAGAAAAGTGTGTTATGTAGATTAGTAGCACGAAGAAACACTACTAGTAGCTGTCTGGTCCAGGAAGTTATTCTCGCGTGAGAACCTGCACCACCCAAACTCATGCCCTCATAAGGTGAACACCTAATGACACTGATACAACAAAATGATACCACGAAGGATTTGCAAGGCAAGAGAGAGGGTAAGGACAAGACCCTTAGGGTATAATGTTTAAGAGCACCACATTGTTACTTTCTTTTTACAAAGCAAAGTAGTGCTAAAAGAGTTGTAAATAGTGCCACGTAGCAGTTGCAGCTTGCAAATGAAAGAACAGCTTTGCAAATATGTGTGTACTTTACAAAGGCCCTTTGGTTATAAATCAGTCTCTTCAGCAGCAGCTGTGGATCAGAAAAAGAGGGATCCTGCCGTATTTGTGTTTCTCACCACACACACAGCATGCTATGCAGTACAGAGAAATTGGAACCTAAGACTCTGTGACTTAGATTCAAGAATCCTTTCTTCCATTTACCAAGTTTGGGAATTTATAAAATTCATTTAACTAACTTAAATAGTGGGAGTGGTATAGCTGCAATAACAAATATAAATAAAACAAAACAAAATGTGGGGTCCCAGCCCAGAAGAACTTGAATCAGTGTTTGTGCTCTGTGAGTGAATGTGTCGGGGTTTGTTCTCCCCGCGGTCCAATAACCTGGCTGACCAGCGTGCTACTGTTTTCAAAATATGGCTTCCTGGGTTCCTTGGAAGTTTCTATTCCAATCGGAAATTGGAAAAAACAAAAGGTCATAGAAAAAGACTTATGAGAATGTAAAACCTGGACTGGAAATTACACACATCACCTTTACACTTATATGCAGATTCTGCTGATCCAGTTTAGTCATGCGGACACAATGAACTTTATAGGAAACTAGGAAAGGTGGCCAAAAACCAAATGAAAAAAGCAAACAAACAAGACATAAGTTTGAGTAAACTGCTATTATACTCTAAATTTAGTAAATTTAGTACTCTAAATTTACTCTAGTAAATTTAGAAAATTAGTTCTCCATGCGAATTAAACTCAGTTAATCTACCTAGGAGTTTGATACCCTATAGGTATCAAATTATATTTAATTATTTTTCCTCTGGTGTATCCTTAAATATACAAATGAGGAAGCCACAGGTTTTGAGGGGTACCCAGATTTTCTTCCCACCTTGTATCATAGAAGCTGCAAATCCAGGTTTTCACTCACTACAAACATTCGTATTACCAAAAATGTGATTCTAATTTTCAAAATTTGTGGTATCTAATGTACAAAATTGTGGTTCTAATATTCACCATACTCAGATTGTATTCTGAGCATATTCCTAATTATTTTTCAATGTTAAGTGCTTTTGGAAAAGATATAAAAATTAAAGTTCTGTCTAGTTAGTTTATACACTAGTACACTTTACCTAGGATAACATAGCAAGAAGAATTTGCAAGCAGAATGAATTCATTCTTCCAAGTTGCATGAGAAGCAGAGTCTAAGTTTCAGATTAAGTTTACTTATATTTTTGTGAGGATCTTAAATTTTCAGACTCGCTGATTTTGGACCCAGAGAATCACTTTAGCTACCTCGTCCCTTTAGCTACTTGGATATTTTAAACTTACAAAGAAGCATTTCACATGCAAAACTGAATACTAGTCATATATGATACAGCTCATGCCGGTGAAAATTTGGCACACTATTCCGTGGGTTTGGTAGACTTGCCCAAAGCTCATCCTCTAAATCAGAGGCATCCAAATGTTTGGCACCTCTGGGCCACACTGGAAAAAGAAGAGCTGTCTTGGGCTCTTCTTACATTATATTCACAAACACTAATGAAAACTAATGAGCAAAAAAAAAATCTGTCTACAATTTTCATGGTATCTGCCACCACAGACAAGCAAAAAAAGTCCTCACATAGTAACCTAATTATGTGGCAGCCCTCTTGATAATCTTTTAAAATCCTTGAGCAGGTCCCAAGTTTGTTATCACTAATATAGAAAATGTACATATCTAAGTAATAGAACTTAGTAATATTTAGTAATGAAACTAAGCAATGTTTTAAGTAAATTTATAATTTCATGTTGGGCCACATTCATAGCCATCCTGAGCCGCATGCAGCCTGTGGCTGCAGATTGGACACCCCTGCTCAGTTAGGGTCATTACCTATGGGTATGCAAAATGGGGTATCATCCAATGCAATCATTTTAAAACAATCAATCATAAAAAATGATCATTGATAAAGATTCACATTATAATATATTGCAAAACATTTCTAAAGTTAAAAATTAAAGTATTTGACAGCTAAAACCAAATTCCTGTACAAAAGTCATAGAAGTCCAGAAAGTAAACATTCATTTTAAACAAATAGAAGTTCTACAAACATGAGGTAATATATTTTAGGAAGGAAAACACTAGGACAATATTGCTTCCCTATATTTTATCAGCAGATTTATGTTTTTTGAGAGAGCAGTATTAAAGTTCGAAGAGGACATTAAATTTGGTAGGCCAATTTTGACAGGGTAATCCCAGGTTTTATATAGTGAGATATACTCAATGCACATTTGAAATTGCTTTTGCTCATAATTTGTACAGGCAGTTGTATAACTGAGCCCTTTCAGGTATCGAATATCTAAAATTAAATTAGAGACCGCTGAGCAAATAGGCATGCCAGGAATTTGTGAAAATAAAGTGAATAAATCATGTTTCATAAAATAATCACTTAGGCCTTAAAGTGAGTAAAACTGTATTTTCATTTTCTTGGAGCTAGCATTTCATTTCAAACTGTTGACTACACTTTCCTACCTCACTTTAAACCTTATATACAAATAATGATCACGGCATTTGTCAGGATCAGTTAAGAAAATAGAAACCAATCTAGATATACCAAATAAGGAAGTTGTAATGCAGAGATGTAGATGCAAATAAAATTGTTGAAAGGACTGGAGGAATAAAAATCAGGAAATGCTTCTGCTAGAGCTCCAGGATTCGGGTTGTAGCATACACCCCAAGATCCCTCTTAGACTGTTCACAGCAGCCTCTGCACTGATGAAGAAGTTTTAGGTAAGATACTCAGAAGCTCAGGGAAATTTTCATGTCTGCTGAAGGCCAACATTGCTCAAAGTGCAAGTATGGTTATGGCTTTCCCTGCCCCCTCTAAATATCACACTGGCATAATATGAGTAGCAGCCCTCTATAGTGTTAGATAAATATGCAACCATCCTTTTATTCTTCTTAAAAGAAAAGTTTAATCCATCTGTCAATTTTTCAATAAATACTAAGCTATGTGCCTCTGCTTCAATATTTCCTCTTCCAAACAATAACCAATTTCCTACACATCATTTACTTAATAATCAGTTTCCTCCTAAATATTTGTGATGGATTTATTTTGACATTAAGTTGTTTCTAAATTGTATATTTGAATATGTTTCTGAGCTGTTTGTTTGAGTCTATTATTAAGTGCGCTATCAATTGGTACACAAATAATACACCATTAAAATTATTGTAGTCTACAAAAAAAATCCAAGGAAAATCTCTTTCAATGTCGTTTCATTCCATTTTGTCTGTTTTGTTTTTCATGGAGAGATTTTTTTAAGCTTTTGTTTAAACTATAATAAATATTTGCTATTTTTAATAGTTTCTCAAAACTATTTTTAGTTTTAGAAAAACAGTTTCTAAAACTATTTTTAATAGTTTAATAGTTTTCTCTTTATTTATAGAACTGGGAAATTGTGCATTTTCTTTTATAATGGTCACATCTAAGTTTAATGCCTTATTGCATTTTGTAGAACTTGACAACTTGTCCATTTAATATAAAAATAAAAATGCTGCCCTGGCTGCTGTGACTCAGTTGGTTGGAGCATTGTCCTGTGCACCAAAAGGTTGCAGGTTTGACCCCAAATCAGCCACATACGTAGGATGCGGGTTTCATCCCTTGTTGGGGCGTGTACAGGAAGCAACCAATTGATGTTTCTCTCTCACATTAATGTTTTCCTTTCTCTTTCTCTCTTTCTCTCTCCTCCCCTCTCTAAAAATCAGTGAACATGCCCTCAAATGAGAATAAAAAACCAAAATGCTCAACACACATAATTTATATTAGAACTATAAATGCCTGCTTTAAAAACACTTAAATATCAAAATATTTTATTTTACCTCTGTCAGTATTTAAAAAATGAAATGTGCACTACAATTCAATGGAAATTTAACTACTCTGTTTTCTCTAATATTTTACAATTTGTCGTTAAATATGCATTTTGATTTAAATGATTGAAAGTCTCAGGAGAAAAATTAATGGTGCGATATAAGAACGTTCAATATTTAAATGCAATATTAATTAACTATGAAAGTTTTTCTTAAAAAGTTTAACTTTAGATAAAAAGATAAAGCTCCAGAATACTATAGCCATGCTGATTTAAAAGCAAACAAAACCATGGAGATTAAAATATAACAGTGCTTAAATAATAAAAATTAAAAAAAAAAGTGTCCCAGGTTCGATTCCCAGCTAGGGTACATTCCTGGGTTGCAGGCCATAACCCCCAGCAACCGCACATGGATTTCATTTTCTCTCTCTCTCTCTCACTCCCCCTCCTTCCCTCCCTAAAAATAAATAATAAAAAAAAAGTATAACAGTGCTAGTCGCCATCCCCATATTTCCATGCTTTCAATAATTCAATTTAATGTTCAATACCATGATATTTATCTTTTAAATAAATTCTTAAACATTGACAGGGGTTTTGCATACCTTTGGTTTTGATGATGTAATAGTAGAAAAATATGGTGACATTAAAATTTTACAACCTTGAAAAATAATACTTTTAATCTGCATAAGAATGATAATGTAATTTGAAACTTAAAGGCAGACTTTATTTCATTAAAGTAATATAAATAAGTGTCATAAATAAGTTAACGTTATTAAATGCAGCATTCTCATTTATCAGTCTCAGGGTGTAATTGCTAGTGTTTTAAATATATTTATTTAATATATATTTATAATTTACTTAAATTATTTTATTGTTAGTTTAATTCTCCTTGAATTTGGATAATGATGGGCCTTATATATCCCCATGAAAGAATGTACAATACAGTATTAAAAATGTCCACTCTGATAGCAATCAATTTAATAGTTTGTTTATTTTCTCTTTTAACTTTCTACCTTGAAATAATGATTGAGTCATAGGACCTGGAATCATCGTCCAGAACAGCCCTGCGTACTCTTGACCCAGCCCCACCCCAGAGACAACGTGTGACGTTATTACAGGTCCAAAACCAAAACCTGAGACTGACGTTGTTCTGTCCGTGAGGCCCAAGTTGGGGTTCACCAATTTTTATACACACTCATATTTGTATGTGTATGAGAGAGTGTGTGTGTGTAGTTCTGTGATGTTTTACCACATCTGTAGGTGAATGCAGCCACCGCCACAATCAAGTTACAATGATGTCCCTGCAAAAGGACTCCTTAACGCTCTCCCTTTCCAGCCTGCCCTACCCACCGTCACATCCCTGGCAACCGGTGATCTGTTCTTGATCTACACAATTTCGTCACTTTGAGAATGTTACAGGAATGAAATAATGAAGTATGTAAGAACTTTTGAGGTTTTTAAATTTGTATTTGTTTTTATTTAGCATAATTTCCAGGATATCATCCAACCAAGTTTTAAATATGCCAATAGTTTGATTACCTTTATGGGATCGGGGACCTGAGACACTAATCAAAAAGGAAGTTGGAATCATGATGTAATTCATATCCTAGCTAGCTCCTGAATGGGAAGTTATTTTATTTTTAAATTTTGCTAGGTAATGGGAAGCTATTTTATTTTAAAATATTACTAGCTATCTTAGAACTTACAAAATATACACTTTTCATTTAAAATGTACTAAATAACACTGATTATCTTTAGAGTTCTTAAACCAAAATATTTCGGCGCCTGTACACATAACATGGCCTATGTCAATTTTCTTTTCAAGTGCTTATTATGTTGGAAAATAGAATCTGTTCTCATAAAAATGGCAGCTGCTTTTAAAAAGCTATGCTTCATGAGTTCTAAAGCAAACCCTCGGGACCATCTAAGTGCATATAACCAGGAGGGAAATCAGCCTGTATTTAATATTTATATGGGATGCCAGTTTACATTATCATTGACTCTTGTGAAAACTGATGCAGAATCTCTATTTATAAAAAGGCTTGGCTTTTCTGATAGCTGCCAGGCATTTTATCCTCAAAAATAATAATGTTCTGAGAACAAACTATCATTAATAAAAAGTAAAAAGATCTGACCATTAAATTCAATGACCCGTAAAATGAGTCATTGACGTCCATCGAGTGTCTTCCGTGCCAGACGTTCTGCCACAGGAGAAATCTGAGTAAGTGTGGGAAGGTCCTGCTTTGAAGGTTACCAAAAAAAAAGCTCTGGGTTTGCCCCTTAAGACTGGAGAGGAGTTCAGTGTTACTGAGCGTGGTAATGAGCCTAGAAAATAACCCCCAATGCCCTCCTCAGCTTAATACTCACATATTCCCACATTTTGCCAAGGTTGTTGGTCTCTGAGACTGATAGTGCAAGGCAAAGTGATGGTATTGCGTGCGTGACTTCAAAGATTAGATCAAAAAAGACTGCAGCTTCTGCTTGGCGTCTCTCTCTCTCCCCCTCTTTTACTCTCTGGCATCAGTCACTCTCGTGGAAACTAGGTGACAGACATATCATGAGGACATTTGGGAAGCCTATGAAGAGGCTACATTGGCAAGAAACAGCAGTCTCCAGCCCACAGTTAGGGAGGAACTGAGGGCTCAAGTCTCCAGCCCACATGACTGAACTTGGAAGCTTTGCCACTGATTGCAATATCATGAGGGACCCTGACCCAATCATCCTGCTAGCTGGCCCCAGATTCATGACCTCCAGGAATTATGATGTAATAAACATTTTTTAGTTCTAAACTGCTAAATTGGGGAGCAATTTGGTATGAAACAACAGATAACTGATACATAGCTAGTAATAGATAATACAGATATTTGTACCACCGGTAGAATGTCCCCATCACAGACCTTAAGATGTGGAGGTGACTTTAGAAATGGCCATGGACAAAGCTAACTATCCATAAGGATTCTGAGGAAAGACATAGTAAAAAAATTAGCCTTGAACAACTATTCAGATAATTTGGGGCTTTGATGAGGTAGGTACTGGTAAGGCTTTAAAAGAAAGTGAAAAATTGTTAGAATCTATGTATAGGAGAAAAGATCCATGTCAGCAAGTGGCAGGCATTCAGAAACCTGAGTTTCCGTAGTAATGTGAAAGGTGGAAAATGTACGTAAGGGACTCGGGGATCTAGCTAAGGTTTCCAAGCAGAGTGTTGAAAAACTGCTTTTTAAAAAAATTTCTTACTGCCTCTAGTAAAATTTAAGAGGAGAGTGATAAAATAAAGAAGTGACGGTTGAGCATAAGGGAGCTTGGACTTGCTGGTTTTGAAGACTCTCGGTCTCTCCAAATGGCTAACGATGCTAAAATTAAGAAATGACTTACAATCAAATATATCTACGGTACTCACAGAAAATCGTGATCTTAAAGATGAAGCTGAGAGTTTGACCATAACATCTTTTAAGAAATAACAAAAGTGTCACCTCCAAGTGCTGACAAAAGACCCTCTAAAGGAGTTAAAGCTGTGCCTGAAAGCTGTGCTCAGCAACCGAAAGGGAAACTGGTGCACTGTTATTTTGAATAGTCAATAAGAGAAAAGAAGGAAACCCTTTTGACTGGTCTCAATGTCTCTTGGTAACCTTAAAACTTCAATACACCCTTTTGTATACTTTCAGCAGAGAATATAATACAGCCCTAAACATGCAGCTAGGAGCACAGAATCTAGACTCCAACTGTTCCTTAGTCCATTCTCAATGAACACACTGGGCTCTGACCAGGTTTATTTTATTTATTTATTTATTTTTATTGTGAAATTTTTTATTTTTTGACTTTTTTGTTTTCAGGTATAGTTGTCTTACCAAGGTCATTTTAATAGCCACTAACTTGTCCCTTACCTTTTTTCCTCTTTCATCTCTCTTAGCCAAAATCTATATATACCAATTTGCCATTATGTGCCTTTTAAAAACATTTACATCTCCACTCAAAATCCTGTGATCCTTTCAATTTCACTCAGAGGAAAAGCCCATTTCTAAAACTGGCCTAAAATCTCTATATAATCTGGCTCTGTTACTCTCTGACCTCATCTCCTACTGTTATTTTCTACTCAAAGCAGAATAAGGAAATTTATTTTCAACTGGAAATCTAGTAGGAACATTAAAGAAATATAAGGAAAATAACCACAATATAATGAAATAAAATAGTGAGAGAAGTAAAATGATCATGGAAAATATATTTGAAAGAGAGGACAGGTAAAGGAGATCCAAATATATTCAGTGTTTAGACTGTCTGTTAGTAGTCTAACTTCTCACAAGCCCTAATCTACTCATAAACACATGTTGAACTTTCTGACTTTAATGGATAATTTTTAATATAAAGGGACAACTAAATATTTCCCGATACTGGAGAAAAGACTTCATCAAGAAGGACAGATATAAAAATAGTAAAAGTGATGTGAAATACATAAAATCAGGAAAAAAATTACATTTCAAGATCATTACGAGAAAATATATGTAAAAATTAAGTATAAGAATCCATGTAAAATGAAAATAGATATGCAATAAAAGGCTCTTAGATAGTCAAATACTCTGTTTCAAGTTCAAACAAAATGATAGAATTAAGTGATTTTTAAATTCTTCTCAAGTGAGAAAAATGAAAAAATGAAAAATGAGAGAAAAATGGAGAAAATGAGAAGATATGGCTAGAAGATGCACCACCTGAGAAGGAATGTGAGAAACACGAATTAATAAAAGTAAACTTGGAAGATGAAGAATTATAAAAAAATAAACCAGGGAAGACAATTTCCACCAATATGAAACGGCTCATTCAAGACAAAGGGTCAATCCAGTACTCAGCGTAAAGTTAGAAAGTGACCTCTATCGAAGTGTATCCCAGTGAAATATCAAAACACAAGTGATAGGGGAAAAAAACTGAAAAGGGTGAGAAAACACGAATTACGTACCAAGAAACAGAAATCTGCGGGGCATCAGGGTCGCTCTAAGGGAACTCTGGAGATGGGTAAGGGCCGCGGAGCAGCGCCTTGAGCGTTCTCAGGGATACATAAGGTCAACACAGAGAGACCCCACATGGCAACTCCTTGCAATCATTCTCAGCACACTGCTGCGGGATTAGCTTAAAAGTGCACATGTAAAGCAAGAGACATCATTAGACATGGGATCCAGAACATCTGAAATCGAAACTAGGAGGGAAAGAAGGAAAGTTCCGGTACACCTATGGCACTGGCGGTAGGAACATTCCAGAGAGAAGGCGGAGGCTGGAGAGAGGGGCAGAAATATCTCTCAGAGAAAATACAAGCTTGTAATTTACTTTATTTATTGTCATACTGGAAAGTGGATTGATAGATATTTGAAATATTAGGGAATATATATATATATATATATATTTGTAAACTAAGTAAATATTAATTGAAGTACCTTTACCTCTAGGGAAAATTTGAAGAAATTTTCTAAATGTTTGGATTTTACTTTGATAATCTACTATGCTATAGATCACAAACCATGCAGAACTTTTCAACCAATCCCTTCTAGCAGTACAGTATCTGCTCCTTCTCTTATTGATTCTGGTCTGAAGCACGTGACCTGCTTTGTCCAAGGAGACAAACCAGCCAAGCTCAAGTATACGCAGGCCCAGAAGCAGCATCAAAGTGGTCCCAGACAAACTGGCAACAGGGAAAATTGTGAACTAAGTAAACAATTGTGGTGTTAAGATTCTAAGTTCATGAGTGACCTTTTTTCAGCAAAAGAACTGACACAAATGTTTAATTAAACTTGGTTCTTTAAAAATAGAGATTTCAACACTAGGTGCACTAGTAGAACTTTCATTCCCCAAAGATAAGTGTTCCCATTTCTTTAGGAATCTGGCTGAATCTCCTCATATAACTTTAGGTCCTCCCAGAATTCGAGAAAAATTAGGTTAAGAATTGGTAAACTGAGAAAATGGAGTGAGTAGGAGAGGGAATCATGGTTCCTGATCTTTAAGAAGTTTTGGTTACATAAAGTTGCTTTGGCAGGAAAACTAATATTTCACATGTTAATTCCTTGGACTTTATGTATCTGGACATTAATTTACAAAGATATTTAATCTTCAAATTTTAATTGGGAATTAGAATATAAAATGTGCTCGGCATTTAAAATGCTGGCAATGGTACATTAGAGTTTCACGTTACTTCCGTCATGAATGCCTGTCTGACCCAGAGGCCTGGTTAAGGCCAGCGTTTCCTGACTGGCGGCCCATCTGCCTAGTTCAAGGTAACGGGAAAAGTCCTATTATGACTTTGTTGTCTACAGTCTAACCTCTATCAGCAATAAGTGTAATTCTTTGACCTCCATCTCACATTTGCCATACTTCCCATCTGTTTCAGCCTGTTGCAGAATATAGATAGTGTATTAATCACGGTAATCTAAGGCTAACCACATGCACACACCACTCCTACCACATATCCACTGTGAATTGGCAAAGCATATCAGTTCTTCATGATTGAAGGATTATAAGGACTATAATCCTTATAATTCAGGATTCATGATGACTACGCTTTCATCATCTTGTAACTGTATCATATGAGTATCAATATCTTTTCAATCATTATCTGAGAGCAAAGGCAGTTTGATACTCGGGTACCAGTGGTGTCAAGATTTGGCGGTAAGTGACGGATCATTTACACTCCCATTTCACCGGCCAGAATAGTCACACAGTTATACCTGATTTCAAAGTGATGAGGAAAAATCACAATCTGATGTTCAAGGGCTCCTTTCTTTTCAGATCTTTTTTTTCCCTCCTGCATCCTAAGGGAGTGGAGAAGGAGTGGAGACTGCAGAGAAGGGAGTCTGTGCAACCAGACAAAGTGATGTCTCCTTTGTTCTTGTCCACTGCTGATGACATCATTAGATTAGGCTGTAATACTTGCTGGTGACATCAGCTGGTGGCATTCAGTCCCATTGTGGAACATGGGTATCAAAATCAAGTGTTAGTGAGTAATAAACCGTCTCCAGGCTCCCTGAACCTGGAATTCCTTAAGCTAGAAACTTTCTGGGGGTGGCCAGCAAGTTCATGCTGATAGCCTTTTCAGTGACCTGGGATAAAGGAACCGAAGGACCCCAGGAAGACTGCCTTCATTTCATGGGGTCACTGTATGCAAAGATCAGTAGTGACAATGGTGGTGGTGATGGTAGATCATCTTCATATTTGCCCTCTGCCAACTTGATGTGCCCTTCTGCCACCTTCTATATACCAGTGGTTCTATGTGCCTGTGAACACGAGGGCTCAGGGAACTCTGATAACGTGTGTTTGTCTCTTTATTGGCAGTCATGCTGCTTGTCACACTCCATCTTCAAACAAGCCCCTCACTCCTCCGGAACTGCTTTCTATGATGGTTGTGGCCACCTTAGATGAATCTTGAGGAATTTGGCATTTTTGTTTTGTCCTTGAGATCTACTGCATGGATACTTGTCCTGACCTGCTGAGGTGTCTGCTGGAGCCACTCAACGCCAAGAGAGTAAGAGGAGTTCCCACTGCAGATACAGGCATGGAAACTCAGTACCTCCTCCTAGGCATAGCAATAGTATAGAAATGTTCTTTAAAAATTGGAAATGTTTTCATTAGGTTATAAATCTATATCATCTAATTGTTTAAAACAGTAATTGTGTGTTCCGGTACATTGTCAACATAAATAACAGACATTCATTTTTAGGAAGTAACAAAAACATACACACATTCTGCAGCTTAAAGGGCTTTCCAAATGCATTTTTTCACATAAAATATTTGCATTTTAAAACAACAATAAAAGCCTTGTAGAAATCCTAAAATGTATTCAATTACCATGCATTTCCATAATTTAAATAATATTGTGTTGATTAATATATATCTAAAATAATAGAAAAGATGTTTGACAATCGTTTAACTAAACTAAATGTAGTTATCAGAACTGACGCACTATTTTGAGGACTGAAATTGTAATATGTGTCAAAATGTCGCTAAGAATGCATTAGAAAGGTTAAAGTGACAAAAGTAGACACTGCAGGAGAGAGGGAGGAAGAGAGGAGAAGAAACTAGAAAAAGGGAGAGGGATGCAGAAGAAGTGTACATGGCAGACAGAAGAGTTAGCATTACTTTATGACAGCCCCCTGATCCGGGATTGGATCCGTTATCATCATCTCACCAAAGAGGTTTAGGGAAGTAATTCCATTTGCTCCACTTGGTGTTTATTAAAGAAGAACGAAAGTGATCACACGACTGTCAGCAAAAATTTCATTGTAGTAAAGCACTGAAGCTTAGAAACATTCATTTTTGTTGTCTAAGTTGTTTTCAAACTTGTAAGGGAAATCATCTTAGTTTGTGGGAAGTCTTTGAATGCCTATAAAATAAGGACTATTTGATTTGTCACAGAGACAGCTCCCATCTTGAATATGATTGCATTTCTTTGCATTTTGATCAGTAAATCTTGAAACTAGTCTATGATTCTAAAAAGTATAAAGCTGGGCTTTGGGTGACTATAAATCAGATATGTAGAGTATGATCCTCCTACTGGTACTGTCAGTTTGATTTAACAATATCCAGCCTGTGCTAGTCTACCCTTTTCACACAAATAGAGCTATAGAAAACTTCAAATGGAGTCCCAACAGAAACATAGAAAAAGAAGCACATTTTCATGTTTCTGATCTGTATTTATGTTCCATATCTGTACCGACACCCACATGCAGAAACACCAACACACAAAAACACAGACACAAACACACATATACAAAAGAATCCCATGCTTTCTAGCTCAATTAAAATCTGGCCACAAATCCATTGGTTTACTTATGCAAGAAGGGTGACTCCTGATTAAGTGGCTTTATTGGTTAACAAACAAGGTTCATTCTCTAAAACGCTGTATTAGCTTCCTGTGGCAGCCTTAATACAAACTGTGTATGACTTTAAAAAAAACAAATAGAAGTTTACTCTCTCATAGTTCTTGATGCTAGAAGTTCAAAATGAAGATGACATCCGAATCATAGTCCCTCTGAGACTTGGGTTAAGATCCTTCTGGCTTGCAGGTGCATAACTCCACCCTCTATGTCTGTCATTACATGGTGTCTCCCTAATATGTCTGTGTCCGCGCTGTCTTCCCTCTGTGCATGTCTGTCTTCTCTTCTTTTAAGAACTCCTGTCATATCAGATCAAGGGCTCACCCCATTTCATCAGTATGACCTCATTTTAACTTCAGTAATGATTCCTACTTAACAACTTGTTTTCACATAAGTTTACATTCTGGAGTTCTAAGGGCTTCACATACATTTTTAAGGGATACGATTCTACTCATAACAGTGTACCAGTTTTAGTAATTGAAACCAACATAATTCTTGACATGTAATCTATATATAATATTTCCATGCTACTTTTCTTTAATGGTCATGTTACTCTTTTGCTCAGGTTGAAAGCAGACTCAATTTTGTAACTAAACCTTCACACAGCAGGTACAATTTTAATCTGGGGTGATGGGATGGCAACTTCTTCCCTTTCAGCCTGCTGTAGTTTTCTCTCTGTCTTTCTGGACTGGATGCATAAAGATGCAAGAAAAGAAGCAGAACTTTCTTACATAGCTAGGCCTGTTGTAAGACAGTGCTGTACTCGCTGGGTCTGATGGGGCCTAAAGTTGACCCTTTTCCCTGTGAGTGCTTCTGTGGTGTTTTCAAGAGTAGTCCCCACTGGGCGTATCCTTCCCACAGCCTCCAGAAGTAAAAGGCAATTGCCCCCTCAGCTCCTGCCACACTATTGGGGGACACACAGCTGCTGACTACTGAGGATGCGTAGGAAAACGGTTTACAAGCCATGGCACGACTCCTCAGCAGTGCTTTTTAAGGGAAGCATCTTTGCCTGAAGCTTTGTTTTATCGTCTTATTTTCTATTGAATCTAGTGTGTTCCTTGACATTTCCAATTCAACTCCCCATTCTACAATACACATACACATGACTAATTTACACACACACACACATAAATAATTTAGCTTTTCTCTTGTGCTAGTATTATAGGATTTTCTGGGCATTTTTAGGTTTTGAGTCCTGTCTTTTTGGGGGGAGGACCGGAGTAATTTGATTTGGTGTTTACGCTAACTGTAATCTCACTCACCTCATGAGAGCATTCTCCCCTTCCTCCCACAGGCCCGCTCCATAGCCTGAAGGTAATGGTGGAAAGAAAGAAAACGGTTCAGTTCTCCTCCTGTTGTGACTTCTGGCTCTCTGGGGTCAGATCTGAAGAAGAGAGAATAAGAACAACAAGAGTAACATGACTGTACCTTGCACTATTTGAAGTCCCCTTTTGTCTGTGACCATCGCTGTCCAGTCCTCAAATGCTGGACTTTTACCAATCGTTGTAGTGGATCTGTGAGCCCCCCTCCCATGTCATTCCCTGGCAGGAGCTCCACGCCTGGATGCCAGCAGTTCTCTCCCAGGGTCTCCTTATCCCAACATGTAGGTTATCTTAGTCCACATGTGTTTTAGGTTGTCTTCTTGACCCAAGGGAAAACTCATATATGTTAGCCATGTCAGACTTTATTAATGCAAGAGGCTCCTACTGCCAGTCCTTTCTTCCAACCCCACTATTTTCAGCTGCTTTGGATGACAACTCATATTCCGGTTTCTCTTGAAAGGAAGCACGCACCCATGGTAGCACTGTAGGTCAACCTCAGACATCTCCTGGAACACACATAACACTTTCCTAAGAACTATTTTGACTCCCAATGGCAACATTCGGTGAGTCTGTGATACCCTGCAGCTCAGCAAGTGTCAGCCCGGGAGAAAGACCGGTTCTTCCAATTTGTGCAAAAAAGTTCCATGACACCTACTTCTGGGACCAGAGTGGGGGAAAAAAACACCCCAGAGAAGAGAGAAAAAGTAAAAGGCACCATCCACTCTATTTCTTGGAATTCTCCTCAAAGGACAGGATGTGTTTAATGAGGAATCTTCTGGAAGTAGATAATGAGATTGACTGGTACAGGCCCAATTTCGTCCCCCTTTGCTCATTTCTGAACAGCAAAACAGCCAGTGAAATTTAAAAAGTAAATTCTGTTTTTTTCCCTACATATGAACAACTGCTAGGAGAAAAAGCGAATGCTTGAAATTCAATTTTCCATCCTTAAAATGCAATTGATGTAGGGAGCTTATCTTCTGGGATTTAGTACTGAGGGGGATGACTAGAAGATCTTTAGGAGGTAATTCTGAGGCCATATGTATTTACTTAATTGTAATCTTTGATTCTACTGGAATATTTTGAATAAAATATTCCATATTTTATTCATATCAAGAGCTATGTCTTTTCTTAATTTTTCTGGAACATAGTGTATCTTTAAAAACAAGATAAATGAGGAAATAATAAAAGAAAGTAATGAGAAAAGATCTAATATTGCAAATAGATGAAAATCAAAGTCTGCCTTCTATTCTTTCCCAACTCTCCTGACATTCCGCTCTATAACAGTCGCTCTCGATAATGGCAGTATTGACATTTGGACTAGCCAACTCTTTTTGTGTAAAACTGCCCTGTACATTACAGGATGTGTTTCAGAATCCCCTGCCCAATAGATGCCAGAAGCATCACTTTTCTTCTCCAAGATGTGATAATCAAAAATATCCCCAGACGTTTCCAATGTCCCAGAGGGCAAATTTGCTCTCCCATTAAGAATCATTGCCTAGGAGGGAACAATTTTATGAGTTTTGTATTTTAAGATCATAAAGCGATTTCTTTCATAACTAAAACATATGCTGCTACCTCTATTTCAGATACATCAACCCCCACTTTCCATTACTCTCCTTCCTGTATTTCATTGTGTTATCATTTTTAGTTATAGTCCGATATTTTAAAGCTTATATAATACACCTGTCTCCCTTGATTCATTTTGTGTACTATCCATGATGCCTACATTCTCTTAACCTTTTCTATCCAAAATTATTGCTACAGTATTATTCTTGCATTAGTGTATTTTTAATAACATTTCAGTTTGTTATTACAGATAATTATAAAGTGCATATTTAAAATAGCTTAGGAAGCACCATTTAGGTAACTATTATTGAGACAAAGAAATGCCTGCACATGGCTAGGAAACCAAACAGTACAGGTAAGTACATAAAAGAAAGTAAAAACCTGCATCTCTACAAAAGCTCAGTCTTTTCTCACAAGAGAACCCAGCCACCTTGATTTAAAAAAAAAAAAAAGGTAACGAGAAGCAGACAGATAAAATAAAACACATAGAGAAGAAAATACAATTGAATTCTGTTTCTTGAAAGAGAAGTTCCAACACTGAGGCCAGGTGAATTATCTTTTTCACATCCCACCAAGTCCTCAAATCCTGTGACATTACGGTCTGTTTCATTTTGTTTGTTTCATTTTCTGGCTGAGACATTGGCAACTCTTCTGTGAGGTCCAGCAGCCTACTTGCGATTGGTCCAGAGGGATTTCAGGACAGATGTAGGCAGCTTCCCCCTCGCCCAGTCTTCACGGGGAGTAAGTACCCTGAGAAAGCAGCAGCGTGAGCAGTGCAATTCTGGGGCGGGACCCCGTGAGCACGGAACTCGGAGATCTCAGGTATCGTCCCCCTGAGCATTTCTGTTTGAATCGCTTGAAACTACAGATGTTGTCAGTATCCCCTAAAACCTAGTGTAAACAGTAACTATTTTCCTGAAAGAGAACAGTGATGTCTTGAAAGGCTTCGATCCTTTTTGAGTTTTTGTTGATTCTTTTATTTGAGTAGGGCATGGGACACACAAAGATCCTGAGATTCTGCCAAATTCTACATGTTGTTTTGGATCTTTAACTTCCCCACAGTAGAATGACAGAGATAGCTGTCCCTCACACGGGACCATGTGGTAGCTGTAATGTGTTCTAGTCTTCACTCAAAGCTGTAATTTGTTGTACTTCCTCTGCCCAGGCAGCAAAGCATACGTGTTGACTCAAATGAACATATCAAATATTTTTCAGCTTTTTTATCGATAGAATAACCAGGTTAATCCACTTTTCCTCAACTAAGGACAGTGTAACCTGGGATGGTCCTTACACTAACATAACATGCTATGCCCGTCCACTTCACCAAGCTCACAGAATCTGCTTTTTTCATAGAACTGATCTTTCATTCCCTGGTACACATGTCAACTAACATTGTGTTTAAGGTATCTGCTAATGTGTATTCACCAGAAAACACAGGTGTAGGCTCTTTAATAAACAGTGGCACATCTGTTAAATGGCTA
The DNA here is from genome assembly GCF_004126475.2 of Phyllostomus discolor. Classification (NCBI taxonomy): domain Eukaryota; kingdom Metazoa; phylum Chordata; class Mammalia; order Chiroptera; family Phyllostomidae; genus Phyllostomus; species Phyllostomus discolor. The sequence continues at coordinate 15,279,219 of NC_040905.2, read as the reverse complement.
GATGATTAAGATCCCCCTGAGGTGTAGAAATGGGGAGCTGACTTATTCTAGAGGTGGGGATTGGCCTCGGACGTTAATCCTGATTCTGCCCTCTGTACCTTCTATTGTACCGTTCTCACTGAGACCAGGAAGCCCCTATGAACTGAAGTTCTCCCAAGCTTCCCCAGCCAAGAGAACAATCAATCAGTAAATAGCATTTCAACTTGCTGGTGCCTTCCACACACACGCCAGCCCCTTGCCCACACAAACGTGGGTCACACATGCTGAAAAAGAGACTTGAGTACTTTAAAGAGCTGTTTCATGAAGATGAGACTAGAATATATACATAACAGATTCTCAGTTCCCCAGTTATTTAGATTACTTTCTCTGTTATTTATCAGAGACAATCTGCTCCCTCAATTTACTTTATAGAGTCAGTGATTAATGAGTCCCTGTGTTTTTATGAAGCAGCCAGACAAAATGAAAGCACAACACTCAGTTTTCACATAAGCATTCTGACATGTAGATGCAGTCCTATGTAAAATCATATTACCAGATTCAGATCATTTGTTAAATATTCCTCAGAATTTTTGCTGTTAATTTACCTCACATATACTCAAAACCCCTATATTTTTTTGTGAACATAATGTAGCTTCTTAGTACTTCATTCTTCTCTTCTTGGATCTCACTGTAGTCGGAATTTGACTTCAGGGACACAGTGAAATTTGATTCACATTGTTGGTATGATGTCAATACGGGATGGGACACGCAGAGAATATTAGCTCCCTGTTTTGAGAAATTACCTTTGTGAAAGACTAACCACTTAAACAAGAAAAGAACAGTGTAGCAAGATGAGGGTTACTATCTCCCTTCGGGGAATAGAGAGTTATTTTGGTGGAGAAAAGATATTCCAGAAAAAATTAACAGCATTTTTTCAGAGCATGGAATCAGAAAACCATGAAGCTGTTATGGAGGCGATGAAATTGGCTGGGGAGCAGCGCATGAATAGAAGTAGGGAGCCGTTACACTGAAAGTATTGATGTAGACTTGGTCTTCAAGTTTGAATAACATCCGTGTTTTAGTAGGCAAGAGTTTGGACAGGATTGTGCCTGGAACAGAATTGTTACTTAGGGAAATTAACTTGACAAGAATGTGTAGAATGAATTACAAAAGCAAGAAAAACCAGGCAGGAATACCAATTAGGTAACTAAAACCATAGCGCTGGTGAGAGGTAATGAGGCTTTCACTAAAATAATTGCAGAAGGACCAGGAGAAGTCCGAAGGTTAACACTTATTTCTAGTCTCGTGACAATGTATGTATGGATGAGTGCAATTGATAGGCACCTGACCTCTAAATGCTGCAAATGTTACTTATATGAATCTACTTACTATAGCATATTTACCAGAATGCTTTATTTAATCTTAACAGGGGAATAAGAATTAAATATGTAACAGATTCTCAACCCGGTCAAGACATGACAGAAACGAATACAGGAAAGCACATGTGTCAAAGGAACATGCAGATGATGTGAAAAGGGACTTACCAAGGGCTTCTCAAATGTATAGGGACATCATAATGACATAGGGAATTTTTAAAAAAATAAAAATGCGGATGACTACCCTGTACACTAGAAACTTAGATTCCGCAGTTCTGAAGTGGTTCCATGACACTTATATTTGTAAAAAAATCTACACATGATTAGGATGCACAGTCAAGACTTCACTAACCTCCAAAGGAGGATCAGCTAACGAGGAGGCACCCCAGGGGAGCAGGCACATGAATCAGGCCTTCGTACCAATCTGCTTCGCAGATGATGATCGGCCTCTGCAGGTCTGCTGTGTTTCTTCATGTGAGTCTGCTCCGTAAGGTTTACTCTGCTGCTCCAGATCACCCCTCTGGTGTGACAGCTTGAACTTCACATTTCTGTGTGCATCTTGATAACCCAATCCTGAGTCTCTGAACTGATAACATTAGCTTCATAGCAATGTGTCTAATTAACCCAAGATTCTTCCCTCTGTTATCAGAAATCTCAGGTTTAGTAACCTTTATGGTGACTTATTTCAAAGTGTTTTCATAGGACAGACACATGACTACCTCAAGTATATTTAATTCAGAAAAGATCCAAGTCTCTCTAGCTTACTTTCCAAGGGTTTCATGAGCTGAATTGAATTTTTACAGCCTAGTGTTTTTGCAAAAGGCCATTTATGAGGGCGTGTGTTCTTCGTGTGATAGTATATATTCTTTCTCTTTCTCTCTATCTCTCTCTAACACACACACACACACACACACACACACACGCACACACTCTTAAATTTTACTCTGGAATAATTAATTGACCTCACATGGGCTGGAAATATCTTTCTAGAGAATGATTTATGCTTTTGGATTCACCATTGATCTCACTACATCAATTTATAGCAGAACTGTTTTACAGAAGAAATGATAGCCCTGGCTAGCGTAGCTCAGTGGATTGAGCGCGGGCTGCAAACCAAGGCGTCACAGGTTCGATTCCCAGTCAGGGCACATGCCTGGGTTGCAGGCCATGGCCCCCAGCAATGTTTCTCTCTCTCTTTCTCCCTCCCTTCCCTCTCTAAAACTAAATAAATAAAATCTTTAAAAAAATGACAAAGGGTAAAATTTACCATTTTCATTGTAACAAATTAACTTAATCCTCTGATTTTTTTGTCTTTTGGCTTGATCTTGGAAGAAACTATTATTTTATCTAACATGTGAGTTTCCAACTAATATCAATGGACTAGCTCTAACAAGGAGATATGTTTTCTTTGCTTAGAAAAATATTTAATAATATTTCAATTAGAAAGGTTTTAGATACAGCATAAAATCCCCAACTTAACACAATTATTAACTTTTTCATATTGCTTTTCACCTGTATCTCCATGTGTGTATGTTTTTTCCTTGTCTTTAAGGAATTTGAGCTCAATCTGAAACCAGATTTAAATGTAACCACAAAAAATATAGTTATGATTTACACACAATAAAATACATTCATTTTATATAGATAGTTCCCTGAGTTTGACAAATAAATACATCCATGCAATTACTGCCAAAATCAAGAAGGAGAACATTTCTATAACCCTGGAATGTTTCCTTGTGCCTCTTTGTTCTGGGACTTAATATTAACAAAAACTTAGAATATACTACATTATTCTATTTTTAGCTTCTTTAGATCATGTTTTTTTTTTTCTTTTGAGATGCATCCCTGTTGTGCTTATCAATAGTTCATTCTTCTGTATTGCTGAGAAACAACTGTATCATATGGACGTGTTACAAGTTTATGGACATTTCAATTGTTTCTAATTTTTATTTATTATGAGTAAAACTGTTATGAACATTTGCATAAAGTCTTTATGTTGATATTTGTATTTATTTCTCTGGGTCTCATAGACAATTGACTGTTGCCCCCTTCGTTTTGAAATGGTTCTATACACTATTGCATTTGATCTGAGTTCATTTCAATAAATATTTACCGAGCAACTATTACATACCAGGAAATCTAGTAGACTATAGGTATAGAACTCATACAAGTCAAAATTCTTGACATAAGGAAGCAAAATCTGGAGAATAATCCTGCTTTTAAAAATTACCAAATGGTATATTTTCTAAAGAATGCTTAAAATATATTATTTGAGTAAAGGAGTAAACTTTTCAAAAATGGAGTGCCAATGTAAGAATAATTCTTACATTATTCTTACAATAATGCAAGAATATGAATTGTCATTGATACCCTGAATAATAAGAATAAGAAGTAATTAATAAGTGAGGATGCAAACTCCAAGAGAGGAGGCAATGAGTTTAGACATGTGGGCAGAACTTCTAAATCTTAGAGGGAGAGATCTTAAGAAAGTTTTTTCACAGGGAATAAAAAACATCAGTTTTGTTTCAGAATGTGTGTACTGCTAACTGTGTAGCAGTGTGATGTGGAGGAAACTGAAGGTAGGAGCCAAACAAAGTGCTGTTAGAATTGAGGCAGCATCGGGAAGTTTGTTGACTGACTAATTACACACACGAGAGAGTGAATCTTCTAAATTTCTTACTGCCGAACTCATTAGATGGAGACATTTTCAATGAAGATTTAAAGATGCCAAAGATAACATTACCATCTTCTTATCTTCTCACAGAGTCTGAGGCTTCTGTGGCACACCTGGTGGCTCTGCCCAATAGACATTTGGTTGTATAGGCTTGAACTTCAGCAGAAGGCTGTGGGCTACAGACGTGGATTTAGATTCACAAGAGTGTAAGTACCTGATAAACCTGAGTATGAATGATTTCATCCACCTATTCTGTGTGTGTGTGTGTGTGTGTGTGTGTGTGTGTAAAGACAGTAAAAATAATAGTGAGAGAAGCATGGTTAAAGTGAGCAGAAAAGAGGCAAAGGAGTTCCAATGGACTGAATAGTTATGTCCCTCCAAAATACATATGTTGAAATATTAACTCCCAATGTAATAGTGTGAATAGGGAGGGCACTTGGGAGGTAAATGGGTCATTAGGATGAAGTCCTCATGAATGAGATTGGTGCCTTTGTCAAAGAGACCGTGAGAGCTTTCCCTTCCCCAGTGTGAGGACAGAGAGAAGACGGCCATCTGTGAACTAGGAAGCATGCTCTCACCAAACAACAGATTTTCTGGTGCCTTGATCGTGGACTTCTTGGCCTCCAACTGTGAGAACAATTCTGTGATTCATAAGCCACCTGGTCTAAGGTACTCTTTATAGCCACCTGAACAGACTAAGATACAGGATTTCAGGAAAGAAATTAAAGGGAAAAGCAGAGAGAAATATGGTGATCCATGAGAGGTAGCTCAGAACACATGGTAAATATTGAAAACAGGGAGGAAGTCAGAACCACCAATGTTTAAGAAGTTAATGAACTTCGAAAATACAATAACTCAGAAGTCATGATTGAGTATATAAAGAAGAGATTTAGAAGAACAGCATGGACTGAAGGCAAGAATGCACGCCACTGACATGTGAGTCTTGGGTGATAAAGTGGGCACATTAATCAAAGTGGTCACATTAAAATCTGTGGCCACTAGCTCAGCAAACACAGGGTCATCTTCAAAATTGGAGATAATTAAAATTATACTGTGAGAGACAAGTTAAATAATAATTACAGAAAACAACTGGTGGACATAAGATAAAATGGGTTGTAATGTGGAACAGTTGGTGAAATTAAACTTGGATATGATAATGATTACCTTTTTTCCATAGATATACAGTTCTCAAACTCTTCCCCAAACCAGTATCAACAACATCTCCTTGGAAATGTTTAGAAGTAAAAATTTTCAAGCTAACCCTGCCCCAGACCTTCTAGCCCAGTCTACCCTAGGGTTTGAAGCCTAGCATTCTGTGTTTTAAAGAGCATTTCAAGTGACTCTGTTGAACAATGAAGTTTGAAAACAAACACTGGATTGGAGAAAGAAGAAGGACAAAATTTATGAGACTATAGAGGCTACAATAGGAATAGAGGATGACAATTATAACAAACTCAAAGAGATTGTCCTTTCTAGCCTCAAAGACATCTGTGAATTTAAAGATGAGGCCAACAATAGATGTAAATAGATGAGGCCAAGATAAGATGTAAACCCTCTCAGAGAAATGATGGAATTCTTTGGTTTCCACTCCTTGTTAATATAAGGTGAATCTGGCTGCTAATGGGACACCAAAGAAGGATTGCTAAGAATCCCTGATTGTCTTCCTAGGCTTCAAAATGGCATCCTTCTTCCCAGTTACATGATCTTTCACAGCACTCTTTGATGACTTCTGGCAATGGACCAAAGGACCTTATCTTGGGAAACACGCCAGAGAAGTGCAGGCACTTTGATACTGCACTAATGATCGTTCCTTCTCTTCACAACCCTCTACATTCTAGTATCTTAAAAATAATGACAATTTCTGTTGTAACTTTCTGTTCCATGTGTGAACTAATTTATATGAGTAGTAAGACCATACGGGATTTAGATTCTAGGTGCAAGTCAGACTAGTTGCAGATCACATGGTTTTCTGTAGTTACATTACCTGGAACTGTAATAACTCATGGCAATACTTGTTAAGGCCACAGTGTTATCTCCCCACTCCAGAGCCATTAACACGTCTCCACTGGAAGTGCATGCAGCAGAGCCTTATTTACCTCATTAAATGCCATGCGGGGCTGGACTTCTTTGGGGATATGTTTATCTCCTGTGTGAAAGCTTTTGAAGATAAAACTTCTGGAAGCCTTATACAATATTGTGGGGATCTATGAGAAAGAAGACAATACCTTCTTACCTCTGAAATGATTTGCTTGCTTCTTTATTTAGTAAGCCACTACATTTATCTTGCCTGACAAAATCAAATGCTTCCTAGAGACTTAACAGAAGGGTTTCAATAATAAAAACCCTCCATTTACTATTGATATTTGGTTCACCTCAGAGTTTTGGAGATTTTTTATCCTACACATTGCTAGGCAAGAAAAAGTTATAAAGTTGAATGGTAGAAAAGCAAGGTTCTAAAATATCTAGATCTTACTACTCTGCATAGCCACATAGGAGGACCCATGAAAATGCACGTTTCCTTTAATATTTCACTTCACTCACGGTTATTGTTGCAGGTGGTGCAGCTGGTCTTACAAATTGAGAAGAAACAGGAATGACTGAAATGCTTTCGTTGATAAACTGTGCATATCCCCTCCATTTCATTCAGACGGGAGACTGTTTAGTGACAAGATGATGGCTGGTTAGTAGAATGTCACTCCACTTAAAATAGGTGCATTAAACAGGGTGTAGTTAGAGCCCGTATTGGATTTCTATATTTTCCAAACTGACATTTAAATGACATTTTCAGCACGAAAGGCAATATTTTTATAACAATCATATTACGATGATGATTGCTTCCACATTCAATGTGTTTCAATTTACACATGGGCACTAGGAGGGTCCACAGCATGTTGCAGTCTCTCCAGACCACCTATAAGGAGGTTCTCGGGTCTAAATTATTCATAACAAGCTTATCAGTAGTGAGAAAATGGTTTACTTTCTAGAACCTATATTTAGATCACTTAAAGAGAGTGGGCATTAAAAAGAAAGAGGAATAACAAAGTTCCAACACATAAGTAAACATCAAACAGATGCTATAGAGTCTGGTTAGATAAATAACTGATCTTGAAAGGAGAAGAAAGGTAAGAGGAAGCTAAACAAATGATGCTTTGCTAGTATTAGAAGCCGAACATAAAACAGAACTTCTGGCTGATTTTCTTCCTCATGAATCGTTTTTACAAAAAATATGTCCCTTATTTACTATCCATTTGAGTTGATTTTCTACATCAGCTAGAATTTGAAAGTATCATGAAGCAAAGGAAGTATAATGCTAACAGCATGAGTTAATTCAGAACAGAAATGCTATTTTAAAATTTTACTACGGATTCTCATTGGCACAAGTTTTATAGCAAAAAACATAATATTGAAAAGATACAGAAAAGGCTCCTAATGTTCCTTTGTATTTTTTTAATTGGCTTGTGTTGATGGTGAGACAAAAATAATCTGTTCAATTGGTCTCCTTTCTAAGATTATATGTGTTCAATTTTGTACTTTCCATTTCAGGCAATACCTTTGTATCTTACTCCAATAACCCCGCTTGCTTAGGAAACACAGTAAAATCAATTAAATTATACTCAATGAACTATTATAAAATGTTATTACATTACAGTCTCTTTACTAGGCACTACAGTTTGGAAGTTAATAAAAAAAACATCATTTTCAAGGTGTTCACAGAAGGTTGGGGAGGTACGCACCTAAAGAATGGAGGAGATCAAACCTAATAGGTTTATTAGCATGAGTGAAGTTTGAGGTAGAGGCGATTCTGAGGGTGCAGTTAATTATAGCTGAAAAGTTCAAGACAGAGTTCACGGGAAAATTAATAAGAATTCCCCTTTTACCTCAGGATAAGTTATAAGTTATTAGTTTTAGAAAGGTTTTATGAATCCTTATATGACCTGGAAAATTACAAACATTTTTATAATTCCCTTCATCCCTTTTCAAATATGTATTAATATATGTATGTATGAGTATTTATTTATTTTGTGTCAGGTAATATGCAAAGTCCTGAAAATAGCAGAGAACAAGACATATTCCATTTCCTTCTTTATGGTAGTCTAGGTAGGGATGTCAAATTGGAGATGAATAAATTCCGCGGATATGCAACGCATTTAAATGTGGTGTAATAAGAAATCTTAGGACTTTTATGTTTTCATGCTTTAATGAAAAAGGAAAAAGCCAAGGGCATGTAATTACACTAATGTCTTGTGTAAGGCCTACTCCAGATTATAGTTCCCATGCATTCTCCCTTTATTGTTCTGGGGGAATGGGAATCAAAGTCAAAAGTGAAGCATGGTGCTGTCACTCAGCTGAGCATTGTTAACATAAGTGTGCCCGATTAAGTCAAACTTTGGACTATTTTTCTAATTGAAGCTAAAGTTTAGTGGCTAAACCAACACCAAATTGAAATGTTTTACATAGACTCTGGTTAAGAGACTCGCTGAAAGTATGTGTAATCCAAACACAAAAAAAGTAAAAGATAAGAGACCTTTCCTTGGAACAAGTAACCTGTCCCTTTAAGGTAAGAGTGATGTCATCACAGTGAGTAAGAAACAGCTTCTCCAAAGTAACTTGCGCTAAGAAGAATACAGTGTAAAAACGCATATTTAGAAATGGTGTGGGTCTTAACTGTTTTTTGTTGTTGTCATAAATTGGCTTTTTAGCAGATGCTGAAAAGCTGAGTTTGGGATGTAAAATGTCTCTTAGGAAACCACACCTTTGTAAGGAGCCAGGTGAAGCAGGAATGGGCAAAGAGAAAAGTCAGGCTGTGACCAGGCCCCACAAAGCCTTCGCCAATGTTTCCGTCTGCTTGGACAGCTGTAGCAGATTAACACAGACTGGGTGGCTTGTGAACAACAGAAAATTATTTCTCATAGTTCTAGTTCTAGAGTTTTGGAAGTAAAAGATCAGGGTGCCGGAGCTGCAAGATTCTGCTGAGAACCCTCTTCTGGCTTGCGGAGACTGTTTTCTCGCAGAATTCTCACATGGGCAGAAAGAGCAAGAGAGCTCTTCTATAAGGGTACTCTAAGGGCTTCACCCACAGGATCTAATGATCTCCAAAGGCCCCACTTCCTGATACAATGGTACTGGGGACTAGGATTTCCATATATGATTTCTGGGGAGATACAGCATTCAGTCCAAAGCAGCCAACCCCACAGAGAGCTCTGGAATGACTGTCGCTCATCAGAACTGTCCTTTGCCTGGCCAGGATGGCGGCTCCTTAATAGCCCAGACTTGCTCAGTTATTAGATGCAGGCTGACTCGGGAAGGGTTTGTCCTTTGGTGAGGCAGCTTTCAGTAACCGAGGCAGACTTTAAAGGGTTTTGAGTTCGGTTTTTTAAAATTCCATCCTCCTATTTGGTTTATGAAATGTCTTGCCTGTTAGGAGTTGAACTGTAGGGCCAGCAAGAAGAGACATATAGCCCTTGTCAGTGCAAACAAGGTCGACTGTAGGAAGTCTATGAAGACTATGAAGTCCACAAATCTATGAATGAATGTTTGTGTAATTGAAAAATCTATGGAACCTAACTAAGGTTCCATAGTTAGCTTCTCTCCTTTCTTATCCAGGGATAGGAAAAGCAGTAGCCCATCCAGAGTGTTTAAAATAAGAATAAGAAAAAAAAGCTTCAAACATCAAGTCTGCTGTATTAAATATAGTATAACACTTTTCTCTTCCATTTGTCTTCAGAGGACTACAAACACTCTAAGGCCAGTAATTAAATTTTGCTGCAATTTATGTCCAAACCATACATATAGTATGTGCTTAATAAATATACTTTCAACAAATAAAAAATATGGAAAGGAGAGAAGTTAAAAAAATATAGAAGAGTTGAAACATGTTAGCGAATCTCTACTAATACATTGTTACTAAGTGATAATAAAGGAGAAAAAAGCGCAATTCCACAAGTATCAAGAGAAAGAAATATGAGATAACAAGGATATTGACAATTTTTCAAGATGCAAAGCAGGTGAATGAGTGAAACCAAACTAGCAAGCCTTAACTCATCAATAGACTTTATTAAACTGATGTTTATGGATATAACAGTGTCTCACTTGGTGAGACAAAATGCTAGAATGAATCAACAAAAATTAAATTCCCTGACATCATTAGTATTTCCTTCCTTAAAAATAATGATTTACAGAGTTATTGATTCTCCAAATTGAAATGTATCATATTAGTTCAATATTAAAGCAGGAAAATATTTCAATTGTAGCACTTAATCACAATTTTTGAAGTTTATTAAAATACTATTTTATTTTGACAGAATATGAAAAATTCAAGAAAAATACAGTAATTTCATTGAAACAAGTAATTAAAATTTGGAGACACCCCCCGATCTTTTATTTCCCACATGTGGACTCTACTTGTCTAACACTCTGTCAAACATTCAACTGTCAAAGGAAATTAGCAGGAAAGTAGAATTTAGCTATTTTACAAATATATGCATTAATTGCACATGTTGATAAATAATACATCTCTTCAGAACCTCTTATTAATTGAGTTCTTCTAATAAGTATTTTTTAAAGATTTTATTTATTTATTTTAGAGAGAGGGGAAGGCAAGAGGAAAGAGAGGGAGAGAAATATCAATGTGTGGTTGTCTTTTGCGTGCTCCCCACTGGGGACCTGGCCCACAACACAGGCATGTGCCCTCAGTGGGAATAGAACTTGTGACCCTTTGGTTCTCAGCCCAGCGCTCAATCCCCTGAGCCACACCAGCCAGAGCTCTTTTAATAAGTCTAATAACAGATATTCCAAAATCACAGTTTCCTCTCAGTTTTTCATCATACTTAAAGTGGATATCATCAAATGAACGCATTTTGCTCCACATCATATGTGCTACAAATGAAGGATCCACTATTCAGCAATATCATCATATAACTTCATAAAATTAGTAGTTTATCATTAAAAAAATCCAATTCACTATAGAATATTTTAAAAATAAGGGAAGAAAAATAATCCCCCCTGAACCCACAATCTGGAACAATTACCATTAACATTTTGACATACTGATTTTCAGGTATTCCCAACGCATGGTTGTTTTATAATTTTTATTTGCATGATAGACAACATTGCACTGAAATTAAGAGTGTGAGCTCAGAGTCCGTAGCTTTGAACCCAGATTCAACTTCAACTTCTCATTTATTTCTCAGTTATTTCTTCTGTAACATGGGCCTCAAAAGTGTAGGAAATTTTAGACTCAGAGGACTGGAATGAGATAATGCATTAAAAGTTTGGCATAGGAAGCCTTCCTAGGCTTGACACTAGCCAGGCTAGTGTCTTACTGTGCAGGTATAGGACATTCATGGATAGCCTTCCTTTTCTACTTCATGTTGTAAACATAACACTTCCCCATGTGTTACAGAAACTTCTCAAACATTTCAATGTTATGATACTATTCATAGTTTATATAACCATACACTATACTTAAATGTTCGGGTTATTTTAATACTTATTAGTGAAAGCAACTGTGATAAATGGCCTGAGTAATAATAAATTCCTGTAAATCCTGCATCCAAAAATTAGTAAATTTTAATTTTATATATATTATTGAAATATTTGTTAAAAGTAAATAAAAATTTCCAAAAAAATCAAAGTTCCTGTGTTGTTCTTTTTATTCTCTGCTTCCTTCACTAGAAGCTATCATTATTAATTTTATGTGTATATTTTATTCATGTGTGTATATATGTAGCTCATATACATATAAAATTGCAAATATTACAATAATGTAATATTGTGTTATTTTTAAATTTGTACAAACATCATACTATCAGTAATATTATTTTTCCATAATTATGATGTAGATATTCCTGTCTATGTTAATGCATGTAAATCTAGTTTCTTTATGGTAAATGCTGTATAGTACTTTATCACATAAATCCAAGTATACTACCATTCTCTTACTGTTTAATTTTTTGGTTGATTCCGTATTTTTGCTAATGTAATAATGTGGAGGATACCAGGCCAGCGGTATCCATCGTGGCTGAGCATGCTTGTTGAAACATGAGAAAAACATACACATGGACAACTGAGTCCTGTGGGGAAATAGGGACGAAACGACCACTCTCTCTAGTGGAGAACACCCAGTTCTCCTGCCCGAGCAGGCTTTTATTGGGTTCATTTACACAGGAATTCAGGTAAAGCTCATTAATCATTGCCAGGAAGTAAGGATCAAAGAATAGATAACAAGGAAGTCTGAGGGCCTATTTTGAGTCAGGGTCAGATAGCTAAAGAGCTGTAAAACTTTGAGGAACAAACTTACTTCTTCTTTGGACCCTTCTCATTCAACTGAGAACATTCTAAACAAAGCAGGTTTTACAGGATTTTACATATTCTTTCTTAGGCCTGATCACCCATGGAACCCACCCTTTCCAGCACAGGGCTGCACCATCCTCTATCATTGTTTCAGGCTTCGGTGGAGCAAGAGAAGTAAGGCAGCCAAGAGATTAGGAGATCTTCTCACAGACAATGGGGTCTCAGGCTATGTCAAAGCCGAGGGTCGAGGATCCATCACCCCCTTTTGCTGTAGCCTCCAAAGTTTTTCCTTGGGGTCCTCCCATGTGATCATGCCTGTCTTAGATCATTCCCCCCTTGGGGAATCTTACCCGTCATTGGCTAACTGACCAAGCATTGGGGGCCAGGCAGGGTGAAGTAAAAGAAGCAGAAGTGGTGTTCCTGCCAGGGAGATAACCTTTTGTCTCCTTGGTGGCTTATGGTCCAAGGTCGCTCCCTCAGCCTTAGCCTTGGCCGGAGTTACAGCTTCTGATACCAGGCAGAGCGGTTCCCAACATAATACTAAACCAAATATAATTTAAATTCTGGCAAACATGAGCTAAAATCTCCCTTCATTATATATCTATCTCTGGGAAGGAAAGAAGAGAGAGGGAGAGAAGAAACACCAAACTGATGAGGGCTTTCCATCACCTCCTCGTGAGTCTTCCATTTTCATCTCCATTTCATGTTAACAGTTTCATGCTTTTAAATGCATTTTAATTGATTTGTGAGGCTACATTATAGTGTTTTATGTACGATTTATAACATATTGGTTTAGTTACATTTTATATGTGACATTTACCTTATCTCAGACAGTGTTTTATTTTTTCACATTGTGTAATCAATCATACAGAATTATTTCATTTTGCAAGGTCAAATGTATCAGTCTTTTCAAGATTTGTATTGTTGCCTGACTCAAAAACCTTCATGATATTGAAGTAATAAATACATCCTGTTTCTTTCCAGTGTTTTTAAATTTTCTTCTGCATATTTTATTGTCTCATTTAGCTGGGGTATATTGTTAGGGTGCAAGGTAAATATCCATTTTGTGTTTCCCCACATAAACCATATTTGCCTATACCAATTAGCTAGCACTTTATTTCTGTGCTTATTTCTTAATTACTCTAAAATGTTTTTAGTCTTCACAACAAGTAGTAACAGTCTCTATCATCTTTAAATTCATTTTTAGAATTTACTTTTCTGAATTATCAAGTTCTTAAAAATTTCTGTCCAGGTGATGACACAAATATAATGGAGTTTATCAGTTTATTTGTACAAGAATTGTATTTCTGCAAATAATGTCTCCCTATTTATTCACTGAATGCGTTAATCTAGCAGTCCCCAAAAATTGCCCACGTGCTAATCCCTGGAACCAGTGAATGTCACGTTATGTGGCTAAATAGAGTTTGTAGGTGTGATAGCATCTGATCTTGATGAGGAGTTTATCCTGGATTGTGCAGATATGTGGTCCTTATCAGAGGGACTCAGGAGTCATGTCAGAGGAAAAGACCATGTGATGTTGGAAATGAAGATGGAGCTGTTTGCTTCCACCAAGGAGTAAGGGACCACAAGCTGAGGAATAAACAGAGGTGGCCCTCAGAAACCACAAAGGGCAAGGACACAGATTCTCCCCTAGGGATCTCCAGAAAGAAGCAGCCCTCCCGAGTGGCCATGGACTTTCAACCTCCAGAACTGTACATCGGTGTATTTGTGTTGTTTTAAAAGCATGGCATTTGTGGACAACAGTGACTGTTTTTGGAAATGAATGCACTCTTTTAGTAATGTGACTTTCTCTTGATTAGGTTTTGTTTGACAATTTTTCATATATAGTTTTGGGTATAACATTTAGAACTGCTTTGAGGTGAGTGCATTTTTAGAAGTACTGTGATTACCGATACGGCTTGCCTATTTCTAATTGCTTCCTCTGAGTGCTCGCTCTCTTCTCCATAGTTCTGGGTTTGCCTGCTTGTTTGTCCCCGCATCCCATCTTCATTTCCACTCGATTGATGGGATTTTCCGCATTCCCATCTGTCAGCCCCTGCTAGTTTGACAGCAATCTGTTGAATTCTGTCTTTAAAATTACCCGTAAATCTTTAACATACAGAAGTATATTTATTCACAACCTTTGAAGTTGGTAACATTTTTCTCTTTTAAATGCAATGATCCTAGAATACTTTAAATCTCTACCCCATCAGTCCTCTCCAGGTATCACATATTGATTTTTAGGACCCTTGTTCCCTGCACCTCACTCCTTCCCTCTGAGTTTCATTTTCTTCCTACTGAAAAGTATTCTTTCATAGCTGACTCACCATGGATATGTGGGCTGTAAATTGTCCTCACTTTTGTAGGTTTGAAAATGTAATTTTACCCTAAACCTTGATTGTTCCTGCAGCTTTTGTTGCCAAAATACAGGCAGCTCACAGTTCAATGGTTTTGCTCAATATGTAAATGGGGTCTTGTGTGTAGTTTTCTTTTTTCCATGTTTCAGAAATTTTATATACAGCTATTTTCTTAGAAAATGACTGTCTTCCTCTTTATCCCAATAGACCTTCTCTTTGATGCATGTGTAGATGCGTTATTCATTATGGCCACTATAACCAATTGCCACCTTACCCCTAGTCCTGTAAAATCCTTAACAAGAGTGAGGTTACATGGCCCCAGATCATATAATTAATGTCATAGATATTTTCATTGGAACAGTGAATACTTTGGCATAATTCCTATTTTGTCACCTCCTCCTCCTTCTTCACACCTTATTATTGACATAGTTGTATAATAGTGGCACTTCCAGTTATAAAATAAATGCCATGGGAAAATAACAAACAGAGAGAATATAGTCAATAATACAGTGATAACTGTAATACCTTTGTACAGTAACAAGAAGGAACTAGGCTTTTCCTGGTGATCAGTTCATCATGTATATAAAAATCAGATCACTATAATGTACACTGGAAATTAATGTAATAAATCAATTAATTATACTTCAATTTTTTTTTAAGTTGCAAGTGACTCCAGGAAGCTGTCAGAGTTTATCTCTATGTTTTAAAGATGTATACAAAGCTGCTCCAGATCCTGACATGAATTGATTGATCTCAATGAGTTCTCACTGACATAATGGAAAATTTGGTCCTACTCACCAAACTAGAATCAAACTTTTCCATGGCTCTTGCTTGAAAATCATAAGCCTCACAAGATTATTCCCCTTCATAATATTGTGATGTTAGCATTCTATTTCCACACAATAAAGACATTTGTCATCTTTTGGGCATGGCCGTTATTTTTATTATACATACTTTAATACTACTTATCATTGCTACATGTTATTTAGAGCTCCAGAATATGTGATAACACTACTATCTTTATTAGACTGCAACAGATATCTCTGTGTGTTCATGTACATACTTCCATGTAGTTGTTTTCTTAGGTTATAATTCCAGAAATGGATTTCTTTAATTATGAGATTATATACATTTTTAATTTCCTTGGTATCTCTGCCAAATATCTACCCTAAATGGTTAACATTTTATTTTGCATTGCTGCTTTCGAAGACAGTTTTTATTTTAAACTAAAAAGTATAAACGGCTGAACAACATTAATACCATTTTTACATGACATATTCATAAAACCTGCTCTAATTCCTGAGGTTTTAAAATGTCCCAAGTGTAATATATTTCTGTGTTTTATCCCACTCTCCAGAAGTGTTGTGCTTATGAAACTCAAGAAATAATTTGTTTTCTTCAGTCAGAATCAACATTGCAAAATGAATTATCATTTATTCAGAAAGTCTGCAATAAAAGGAATAAGCCCTAAAAATCAGAGCTGAATGATTCATGGCTGTGATGTAGATGAACCGAAACTTTTTAAAGATTTGTATAGAAACCCATTGATTGATAAATAAAGAAATACAGAATCCTCACACGGCAGTCTGTATAGAAGCTGGATATTAGACACAGTTAAATATACACTCTTTGGAAAATAAATACAAAATGAAAGTAAATTATAAAAATGATCTCATTTTCACAATATAAATGTGTATGGACCAAAAACGTATGTAAAATGAGCTATTCATAGTAAAGTTAGAAAACCAAACATACAGTATTAGGAAGTAGTTCATTCTTGGCCCAGGGTTACGTCTCATCAGATAATTTATTTGATTAGGAAGTAAAAATAAAATGTATTTAGTAGGTTACTTTATAAATAGGACAAGTTAACTGGCCATTATTCCCTATATTTATTAATTTTGATGACATGTTACTATGGCATACACCTTCCTGAAAGTTTCTCAAGATATTGAGTGATAAATTAAAATTAGAACCAAAGAAATCTCACACTCTTTTCACATGTATTCCATGGTGAATGCTGAAGCTTTGAATCAAATGCTGAGCCTGACCTTGTGGAACAATGGTTTTCAAATGGTGTGCCGCAAGAATTTTTAAATCATGCAATACCTGACCATTTAGCCAGGGACACCAACCTCCTTTCCCTTTAGATTGTCAGATAAAAAAATGACAACAGGCAAGACAACAATAGCTGTCCAGTGTAAATGAATCAAAATTCTATTTTTTTTTAGATTGGCAAAAAATATATGTTTACAGTGTGTTGCAAATTTTAGTCATTAGCTCACATGTGCCATGAGATGACAAGGGTTGGAAACCACTGTTGAAGAAGCCTGAGTGTTCATATGTGTCTCAGTTCTAAGTAAAGCAGTAAGGAGCCTGCTAGGAGCATGAAGGGAGAGGAGCAAAAAGCAAGAGTCTCCTAGCTGGCTCCAGAAGGGTTGGTGCCACTGGTTCAGGAGCGCTGGAACCTGACATGGAGATGACAGTGCCATTTAGCAGCAAGAACATTCTTAAAGGGCCATGCATGCTTCTGGTCTTAAATATTCCTTGACGACCTCACCTGGTTTTGCAGAACCCAAATGACCAGTTTTAGTGGCATTTTTTTCTTCCCTCTATCATAGAAGATGGTTGTTTTGCAAAAACAATTATGATGATGTAATTGACAGAAAGACACCAGCAGACAAAAGATCTGGAAATGAATTCTGTAGAATAGCTAAAGCAAGCTAATTTTGAGTTTATGCAAAGGTAAGGTATTTTCTGAAAGAGAACAGTCCTGTTAGCTGAGGACAAGCTTTGCTAGTATTGAAATCCCAAGAATGTACCCAGCTTAAGTTACGATTCCACATATTTCAAGGGGTAACTTTGCCATTCTCACTTGATGGCAGGGTGTTAAACTATTTTCGTGTCTCTTAACACATCTGGGCATTCTGGCTACCTATCTGCTTCCCACCATGCAGATAACTTCAGAGTATTTTTAAGGGATTACTATGAATTTGCGTGAATCATCTGCCTATTTTTCAGGTAAACCATTACTTTAAGAGGCCTGGGCTTCCAGACTGCCTAAAATCTATTTCTGCAAACTGTATGTCTATGAACGAGAATCTATTTTTTTTTACATTTTTTTATCATTCAAGTACAGTTGTCTCCATTCCCCCCCACCACCACTCCCCTCCACCCCAGCCATCCTCACCTCCCACCCTCGCTCCTCTCCCCTTTGGTTTTGTCCATATGTCTTTCGTACATATTCCTGAAAACTCCTCGTTCCTTTCCCTCTTTTATGCCCATCAGTAAATGAACTGATCAAAATACTATGGTACATTTACATGATGGAATACTACCTGGCAGAAAGAAAGGAGTTCATACCCTTTGGGACAGCATGGATGGATCTGGAGAGTATTATGCTAAGTGAAATAAACCAGGCTGTGAAAAACAAATACCATATAATCTCACCTACAAGAGAAGCTTTTTTTTTTTAAATCAGATTAATTCCAGTTTCATACCAAATGGTACAAACAGGGTCAACAGTCTCGACAGCTGAATTTTTGAGAAAGAAGAAATTTGAGATATCACTAAGCACAGATATGTTCTTTCTTCTCTGTTTATAGATCTCTTGGATCTCTTCTTTTTTCAATGTCATTTTTAATAATAAATCGAGATAGGTAAGTAACTTTGTTTTTGGAGGTGGCCTTGCTGTTTAAGATCAATCAGCCTTTTTTCTTATTTAAATTTTATGTTAAAATGTCTGAAGGAGTTTCTAAGCTTATACACAACACACTCGAAGCCTGCTCTTCTTTATAGGAGAATAGATAAGATTTTCAGAAAACTACTCTGATATCAGCAGAAGATATATTTTCTTATTATTCATTCCACAATATACTGATATATGGTAGTAAGTGGCCGGTTCAAGATTCAAATTCAAGTTCCTTGCCCTCCCCTGCCAAAAAAATTTCAATGCAAGAAATGGTAAAATAGAACTGGAAGGAGCCCACACATTTTGCAAGTGCCTATCTCACTCTTGTCTATACTTTCACCGTCTGAGTTATAGTAGCAATGTTAATACACACATTAATATATTAACATAAACATTGATATAATATTAATGTGTACATTAATATAAACAAGGAACATTATAAATATATATATATATATATATATATATATAGTAAACACTAAACTGTTTGGAATATAGTTTCAGATCACAACCATGCTTCTTTAATACCCTCAGCTCTGTTTATTCAGTGAACACTGATGGAGTTGTATACCATGCGCACGCCAATAGAGATATTATCTCGCTTGTAAGGTTGAGTCTGTGTCAGACAGTCCCCTATGAAACCTAAAAGTGAGTGTTATAAAAAAGTCAAACACTAGTTTTATTATTCCCATTTTAAAGATATTAAAAAAAGGGGAATGGAAGGATCCATGGGCTCTCCAAAGTTAACAGAATTAATAAAAGCAGAGTGAGGATTTGAACTCAGACACTCTGGTTCTAGCATAGTTGTTTTGGTCACTGAACCATGGAAAATAAATATTACACATATTTTTTCACTGCTGAGGAAAATTATAATCTGTGGATGACAAAGTTTAGGTATGAGATGATCTTTCTAATGACAGAGGCTTCAGTTTATCATTATATGTTGTTGCTCCACAGTTAGCTCCGCCCATTCCAGAATCATGGGCTCTGAACCAGTTGTTATCCCAGACAGCACTGACCAGTCCTACTTTTTCAGCGGAGAGTTTGGGAAGTGGATCTTCTCACTAATCCCACGTTTCCTGTCACTAATCTCACAAAGTAATCTCATGTTACTACTTGCTCCTTTTTTAATGAACATACATTTCTTCAGGCTGCAGACTAAAGTCTCACGTTTGCTCTCAAGGGTTATAGCATAAACCTTAATGATACTAAAGTAAATATTATTAAACACTGCTACTTATGCTGGTTTTCTCTCAAGTATATTCTCACATATCTTATCGGGTGACTACATATTCAATTCTGTCTCATGAATATTTTCTTAAATTAATTTCTTAAATTACAGTCAATTAAGATAGAATTCACATTTTAAATACACAAATACTCTTCCAGTAAAAAATAATAATTTTGTATTATGACTATTAAAAGTCAGCGCCCTGTGGTAAAAGGATTTTTCTGATATTTTGGAAATCATAAGGCTAGAATTAGCTGTGAGACTTTACAAAACTTGCTTGAGTAAATTAAGATATTGGACTTAAAAATTCCTAAGATAATTTTAGTATATTTTACTTTATCAGTGCCAGCTTATGCATATAATATTTTCATGTATAAAATATAGTTTCCTTTATAAATATTATACTTAAACTATTCTAAATATTGCCAGATTGTACATAAACTATGCAGTTTGAGTGGATTCTGCATCACGTGGAGTTTTGTGAAGTCAGCTGAACCATCACGGAGCCACTCAGAAATCTCACGATATGATCCCCCCACGTTCAATGCCGGGAAGCGGAACTGACCTCAAACAAAATCATGAAAGTAAGCATTGTCTCTGAATTTATCTTACTTCGGTATCTGACATTTGTCATTTTAGGCTTTTTTATTACCCTGATTCTGATCGTGATATCGTCTTATAGACAAGATGCCCGCCCGAGTTGATCCATCAGTTCCCATTCTCAATCCCTCTTGACAATGCATTTGAAACAAAATATGTGACGTAAGAAGTCTGGCATGCTCACCTTCCGTGTTGCAGGACTTCACTGGCACTCTATTGGCACATTCTGTTCTCACTAAGTACAATACTGTTTACCCACTTTCATCTTGTCTTCTCAGACTCAGATGCATTATATTGACAGTTCTTATGATAGTTATATGGATGCTTATATGAGTAAGTTAACAGAAGCAACGTCAAATATATATGTAGTATGTAATTTATAGTAAAATAAAAAGACTACAGTTGAATAGCGGCACACCCTTCTCAGATTTTGGTGAACGTCATTGGAGATCTTGTCACTCTGTCATAAGTGATCGATTTCTTTTCCGTCTTCTCTGCTGGACAGTGAGCTAGTTAAGAGCTGGTAGCACGACACATTCACCTCCATATCACCAATGCTTAACGTAATGGCATCGGTGGAGTTCAGTGGTTCTCAAGTGACAAATAAAACCTAGTTGAGGTATCTTAATTTTATTCAGCCAAGTAAGCTTTGTGAAAAATAAATAAATAAACATTCAGGTTGAGAAAGGGATAATTATTGCTTCCAAAATGTTTTTTTTTAGCTTAATTCAACTTCATCTCAAATTGGTTTTCTGTTGTAAGTAGGCCCGTGATATACTGGGGTACTTGAGATGCTGATTCATATTTAGGTTATATAAGATTGCTGAATAAATTAAATTGAGAGTCAGCAGTTGTGGGTTGTTTTTTTTCTTTCCTGTAAAGAGCCCAGTAGTAAATATTGCAGGTCTGTGGGCCACACGGTTTCTGTTGCAGCTACTCAGCCCTGTTGTGGCAGTGAGAAAGAGTCTCAGACCACATGTGATTAATGAGTGTGACAAGTTTCCCAACACTCTTTACTGATAAAAAATAGGCAGCACTCCCGATCTGGTCCATGAACCAAAGTTTCCTGACCCAACATTGAATCACTAATATTCTCCAAATTAAAAGTTGAAAATTCACTGGATGCAGTGTTAGGTCAATTAGCGTATTTAGCTCTATATTAACAAATGCTCAGCTCTCATTTGTTATAGACTGGTTTGCAAAATAAGGACTTTGAATTAAATCAATTTCTGAAAATGTTTTTCAAGATACATTACTTTGAATTTTGTGACTGACACATTTGGCATATGTGTAGTAATATCCATTAACAGGCTAATTTACCTTATAATTATCAAAGTAATGGTACAGTAGACAATAACTCCCAAGCCTATTTAACAAACACAGTATCTATGGCACTAGCATATAAGGGAATATATTTTTCTGAACACCAAAAAAATGAACATTACTGTTGTCAGTGGAAATCAAGCTCTTCCATGGGATCGTGAGGAAAGCATTCCAAGGACCCACACACTGTGTGGCAAATAGTTTACTCATATAGAAGGCCACCCATGGGTCTCCTCTCCATCCACCCCTCCATGGAAAATCAGGGCCAGAAATAGGGTCAATGTCCAGAGATTCTGTCCCACATTAAAGCTCAGTTCAGTCCAGAAGCTGGCTAACTTAGCTTGAGTTCAGATTGCAATCCATTGCTGTGCTGAGGTGTTCAGGCCCCTGCCTTGATCCTGCATGTTGACTTCACGCAGCCATTGTCCACATAACTACTAAAGCCACGTGGCTGTGGAGAGACGACATGTAAGTGCATAAGGTGGGCAAGGGGGAGTGAAGAGAGAGAGGGAAAGAGAGAGAGCGCAGTTTTTTTCCCCTGTGATTGGTTCAAAATAACCAATCAACTTCCCAACTTTCACAAGCTTTAGATATGGTCCACCCTCCACAGAAACTGACAGGCTTCTGTTGTCAAGCACCTTCCCCTATCAGCCACAGTAATCTGGTACCGGAGAGGAGAAGCGAGGAGTATTAATCCCCTTGGTGGAGCAATGAATGTTATGATTCCCTGGGGTGTGAAGCTGCAGCTCCCTGGCGAGGCAGACACTTATGGTCCCCAGTTTATTAAGCTCAGTGTCTGATTCCCTTTGCTACCCTTTTGTTATTAATAATTGGCTAAAAACAATGGTAACATTACTTTCCCTTTAGGTTCTGACTTTCCACTTATAAAATTAAAAAAAAAATCAGGATATAGTGCCTCAAGAATTAGAAATAATGACTGGCCACTGTCTCAACAGGGAAGACGAGAACTTTTAATATTCTAAGACTCCACAGAAAGCTTCTTACAATCAGTAGGCCTAGTCTCATCCTCTTTCCTCAGAACCTCAGCATCTGACCTGATTTCAACCATTTCACCAAAGGTGGGGTTGGGGGCTTACTCCCTAGCTACTCATTATAACTTACTGTAATCATTTCTCATGGTTATCGCTTGTGGAAGAGACCATAATGATTTTCATGTATTATTTTTTTTTCTCTTCTTTCTTTTAGACTGAATTTCCAAGTTTTACTTGAGTGAATGAGCCTTGAATGGGAGATTATATTCACAGCCTCCACTGCAGCCAACCTTGACCCATGGTGCTTCAGTTCTGGAAAATACGATGCTGGCTTCTTATCTCTAATCAGCCTCCCTAAGTGGAAGCTGATTCTCCTCTACTTCCTCCTCTTCCTCCTGTGGGCTAAGAAGTAGACAAGGCTGTGGTGAATTGTCGTCGGTCCTACGAGGAGGAGACAGTGGAAACAGATGCAGGAACAACACACTACAGAGAGCCCGGATGCCCACCTGTCTGTGGGGAGCAAAAACGAGCAGCACCTTGGCCGTCCCAGCAGGTTATGCTTAACACAAAAACAGAAGTAAACCTCTATTTGGTTTCTTTGAAGTAGTTTGACAAATACCCTAATAATATGTTTACTTCAAAAAGTGTCAGAATTTAGAGTAATTTCTTCTGCTTCATAGCCAACTAGGCTGATTCTAGTCTACTAAGTCAGGTCTGCCAGTCACACTAATGTATAACCTTGACCCATGCCTTTCCCTTTAGACTGAAGTCCTGCAGAGTGGACTGAACTAGAGGAAGACTCGAAGTACCTGCACAGGAACAGATGTCATTGAACAGAACAGAGACATTCTTCTTTTTCTGTGTTTTGTCAGATGGTAGCACCTATATTTTATTATCTGCATTCACTTTGGCAGAAACTGCTTCTCTTTCAGCAACCACTTTGGATCATTTATTTGTAAAACTAACAAAGGGGGAATATATTCGAGTAAACGTGTGAGTGTGTTTCTGTGTGTGTGCATTTGACTGCATAGCAATTTTCTGAATTGCCTACTATTTTCAATTATCCACGCATCCGTGGCCTTTCATCAGCATGAATAACCAAGTGTTGAGTTTAGTTAACAAACATGAATATCTGGGAGGCATTAACAATTCTTGTAAAATGCCTTACTAAGTATTATTTTTATGTTGAATGGAATTAAATAGAAACATTAGTGTACGTGTTAAAGAAACATGGGTGATTTGATTATGGCCCCTGCAGATACAACATTTTATATGAATAATAACAATAAAATCTTAGGTAAAACATTACGATTTTTATTGCAGTAAATAGTTTATCTGAAGGCTGTTACTTGAATTAATAAAATTCAAAAGCTTCATTTTATTGTAATGAAGATTCATTCATGTAATTACGTATCTGTATAAAACTTTAGATTCAATTAGGACATAGGCAATTCAAGTGCTATCACGAATAAAAGATTTTTTAAATAAATTAAACCTCTCATTATATCTTGATTTTATCCCTTTGCATATAATATTATAAACTAATATATTATGCACTTTTTGGAAATTGAATGTTTTTTTTACTTTAAAAAATAACCTAAATGCCATGTTAAAAATTTTAAAAATCAATTCAATTCTCAATATATAAGTTCATTTTGGAATATATAAATCTATCTATATTATATCTACATATATGTGTATATAATTAGGGTGTTGAGAAATGTTATCACATCCTTCATCATCGGGTTTTTTTATGTCTTCCTGTGGTGAACACCTGTGGCTCACTGTCAATGTGTTTGATTCCCAGAACGATTAAGCACTCTATATTTTTAGAGTGGATCAGCTCAGAGTTATTTAACACAGGTGTTTCTAAAAGTATGATATATTGGGAAATCTACAGTGTTCAATAGCTTTCAGGTCCCCACTTCTACTTGGGTGACAAAATCTCTCTTATGCAACACTGCTTTATTGAAGTATTGAGAGAAGGTTAAGCATAAGCTTGCTTAACTGACTTTTAATAAACTGAAAAGATACTTCTTTTTAAATATTTGACATTTTGTAAATATAAAATAATTTTTGTAAGTTGATTATTTTCATGTGGAAAACCAAACTATCTGAAAATATTTAAAACATATATCACATATTGTATTTAAAGACTATACCAATTGTAATCTTACATTTATTGAAGTTTCAGTGCCTATTTATGCACTATTGCATATTCACAGCAATTGAATGCATTTGTGTGTGTGTATATATATATCCTACACATTTAATTTTTAATTTTCAAAATGTAAAAGATACAACCCTGGCTGGCATAGCTCAGTGCATTGAGTGTGGGCTGCGAACCAAAGTGTCGGAGGTTTGATTCCCAGTCAGGGTGCATGTCTGGGTTGCAGGCCATGACCCCCAGCAACCGCACATTGACCCACATTGATGTTTCTCTCTTTCTCTCTCTCTCTCTCTCTCTCCCCCCTTCCCTCTCTAAAAATAAATAAATAAAACCTTTGAGAAAAAAATATTTAAAAATATATACAAAAGATATTTTTGTGTCACATGTTATATAAAATGCAATATGTAAATGTGTGGGTTTTAAGGCCGTGTGTGTAGAGACCAGTTATCCTCAGACAAATACAACGATCGACCGCAGTAAAATCCCCTAGTCTGATTTTAGATATTTCAGAACTGTGCTTTAAAACTATTAGAACTCTACCATGGTCCACACTGAATTTAAATTATTGGCAATAGAAACATTTAACTGTGCCACCGTCACAGGCAAATATCCTTCTCACTGAAACCCTAATTTATAGCGAGTTTGTTTGTGTATAATAGCACCTGAATCTCATCTTCACTTTCATAACCAGCACCACCTCACCCAACTTCCTCTAAAACGGAGGTGGAGGGGAGTGCCCAAAGTCATCACGAACACGAATAACGAGGGAGAAGAGTGGAGAACAGCAGCTGCCCGAACAACCTCGAGGGCATGCTTGTGTTGACTCCGAAGTCAGGCTGCTGCTGGAGCTTTGGTGCGTGTTTCCGAAACGGACTGTTTCGCTCAGGTTTGCGCCCCCCCTTGCCTAACGAAGTCACCTGACACATAGTAAGCACGTCATAAACATTGCCAAATACTTGTCCGGGTAAATGGCAACAAGAAAACATCCGCAACCCTCTTCCTGAGACTTTCATAACTTTTGTGTTTGCAAGCGCTTCCAAAACATGAGCCATTCTTGCTGCTTGTTGCTGCTGGCAGCTGTACTGGCAGAAACAGTTGAGAACTCTGTTCGGAGAAAAAAATAACAATGAACAGTGGAAGAACTGGCCAGTTACGTAATGAGCAAACAAGTTGGAAGCACAATAACTTCCTAAACAAGTGATGGACAAATAACATAAAACAGGGGAGTTAACCACAAAATTATACAGTGGCGCTTTTATTCTCCTCTCATTCTCCCCCACAAGAGAAAAAGTCCGCAACTTGGAGGAACAGCTAGTGTTCCTGCACTTCTAATACTGTAATGGCAGGTCTGGATTTTCCCTGGATTCATGGGCTGGTGTAAGTCTGAGAAGAGAACACCATTCATTTTTGACACCAATTTTATTTTGTTGGTATTTTCTCCTCCATCACATTGATAGACATTTAGCTTTAGAAATGAAGTTTAGCTTAAAATTTGCACCCCAAAAATCTTTGTGTGAATGAACTAAAAAATAAGGATAAAAAGCTGATTCTCTCAGCGTTCCTGTGGAACACAACGAGGCCCAGAGACCAAATGGAACAAGTGAGGATTACTCTCCTGACTCAAAGTGTTCAGTTAATTCCCTTGCCGGAAACGTCCTCCCCCTAGCATCCTTTATGTGTTTTTGTACATCAAAGAGTACTTGAGTAAAGAAGTATCTATGAGTCCCTTATAATTTTAAGTGATATGTCTTCCAAGGCATTTGAGTCTTATCTTTAAAAAAATGAAATAAGTTGTCTTCCCTTCATGAGGCTTCAGTTGCGCAACTGTGGGGAGGGGCAGTTATCAAAGAGCTTTAAGGGAAGGCTTTTCATGAGGAGGAAGGGAAATATCGCTTTGAAAAAAGTTTTAAGAAGTGGACTAAGAAAAAAAGAGCATTAAGAATCAGTACTAAAATACTAACATCACTTTGTAAGAAAACTTAAGTCCAGGTCCATTTATTATTTCCTTTTCTATCTATCTCTGGCCATTCCACTCCACAGAGCATCTTCAAAATAGAGTTTAAATGTTCCTCATTTCTCTATCAAATCCCATTCCATACCAAACTCTTCCTCTTTAGTGTTCTTCTAGTCCTCCAAATGTAGCCTCCAATGTCATACTTATCGGTGTTCTTGTAACTCTTTGCGTGTTTCTCAATGCATCGGGAACAACTTGGAGCCAAGAGCTACATCATTTCTGCCTGTGTTTCTCAATGACCACAAAAATAGTACTAGTGAGTTTTTGAAGATGTGATGAATATTTTGTGATATTCTTGTCTTTTGGTTTCTTTATAGTTTGTCGACTTTAGAAAGTATCTTGAATTATTTGGCTTTTTCTATCACTCTTTATTTTAAAGAAAAACCTATAATGATACCTGTGAATGTCTAAATTGAGAACAAGAGTTTGTCTTATGAACCTGGAACTATCCATAATTTTTCCTTTTTTTACTTTCTCTTATTGTTGATAAACAATTTTAATGTTTACGAAAGACATATCCATTAAATATGAAGTTGAAAACAGAAGCAGTTATTTGGATTATTAAATCAACTACCCTAATTTGGGTAAATTTGTTTGAATGGCCTGAGTGAAGACAGAGGAATTCTGTTTTCTAAATGTACTCCATAATTTATTTAATTTGCTCTGCTTTGCAAATGTAATTTTTCTTGCTTCCTCAGTTCCACTCTAGGTCTTTTTAAATATTAAGAAACTCACAAAAGGGCATGAACTCAAGTCACACATGCAAGTACATTTAAGAATCTACGTGCTGTCAAAACACACATCTGGCCCTTAATCCCTGTTGTGACAATGGAAACTGCCTGTTCTGCAGAAAGAAGAGATTAAGGTTCAGATGTGAACTTTTCCACTTTCAGAGAGAGAAACTTATTTAAGTATCACAGTTTATTATGGAAAAGAAAAAGCATATTTGTGAGGCACAATGTAGTGCATTCTTACATGTCCTCACTCATCCTGTCAATTGTGCTCTTCTTTTTTACATCAAAGCATAAATACCTAGCACATCTCATCCTCTAAATTATAACAATAATGCCAAAACTTAGTCTGTCGATTACAGTGCACCAGACATGTGTTAAGTGTTTTAAGTACCTAAATGACCTTATTTACATCTCATAGCAAATATGCAGTTAGAAGCCCTTTTACAGCCAGGGGACTAGAGGTCCAGAAAAGGAAAATGCCTTGTTGGAGGTGACACACCTGGGTAGTGATGGAGCTAACATTTAAACCCATGTAGCTAGAATCGGAGTTCTTGCTTTTCAAAGGAATACCATACCTCCTACAACCTTGTACATCTTACGTGTTGTTTTATCCTGTGCTCACACTTACACTAATCTTAGTATATGTTAATATTTGATGTTAACTTCAAACCAAATGCTTCAATATACATCCTTAATGATAAACTTGGTGGTAAACCGAGGAGAGGGCTCACAAAGGGAATTTGTGAAAATTCCTAAATTGGTATCTTCTTTTTGACTAACTTAACTGCTGAAACAATTAAACTGGCTTTTCTTTTCCTCTCTTTCAGATAATATTGAGTGATTTATTGCCCCACAAAGTTTTTTAGTGTAAAAAGTTTTCTAATATATTTGATGAATTGGGCCCAGGAAAAAAAATATCTCCCTTAAACTACCATTTTTTGAATCAACTGAGTATGATATAGGGTTCAGAGAGAAGTACTTCTCCATTGGGAGCACGTATCTCTTGGTTTAAGTAGTCTTCCTGGCTACCCTAGTCAGTCAGTGTACTCTCGGGAAGAATTAAGGGCTGGGAAAGCTTTTATCAGGAGATACAGACAGAGCCAGAGAAAATAAACAGAAATTCATTTTTAAGCCAAAATGATAGGCATTGTTCTGGCTCATTGCTAGATTATGTATCTTCTTAAAAGAAGAAAAGCAACTGTGTTATCCTCAAAATATAGTGTTGGTTGTAACGTGGGGTCATTCAGAGGTAGAATACAATTTTAGCCTCACATTTGTAAGTATAGAGAATTAGCTACCTACATCACATCTTGGTTTAGAATGCAAACAGTAACAAAATGTATATAAATAAAATTATTTGGTTTGATTGGGATTTTTAAATTTCATGCACTAAAGCTTAATATTTAGTCAACAGGAAGCTCCTTTTAAAATACAATTGTAATCATGTAACTTTTCTTCAAGAGACTACAGTGGGTTTCCATTCTATGTACAGTAAAATGAAGATCTTTACCAAGAATCAAGGGAGAATTCTGAAAAACTTTCAAAGTACATCGGTTATCCCTCCAACTGTGACACAATGGTGTTTAGTATTTCAGACAGGAGGACATTCTGATTTTAAATAGAAAGCACACAACCAAGAATTACCCTGCATTTTCAGTATGTTTCTTACTGGCCTGGCCTGCCCTTCACATCACTTTAAACTGAAAGGTAAATTACTTTCCCATTTCTCAGAAGATAAAAATTAGGGAAATCAGGGTACCTTAGCGTCATAAGTTCAGCAGAAGCATCACTCATGGTTTGAGCAATCACACTCCTCTGACCAGCAGGGTCCAAGGTGCCGAGCAGCCAACCCAGGCCACAGCTGCAGCGACAGGAGTCACTGTATTTCTACACATGGGGGGAACGCATCTGGCAGCTGTATGTGTAATAAAATGAAGTTGCAGCTTTGTATTAAAATTCATATTTGTATGTGACTGTATTTTTATTTTTCCTGCATGTTACTGTTAGAACATATTACCTTTAAAAACACTATGGATGCATAAGTTACATCATCTATGATTTTGTAGAGGATAAAAACCTTTTCCTCTATCCTGTTAATTTCTCTGGGTGGGCCCCTACGAAACAGACTTAAAAAACAAATTATCAAGAGAAAAAACAGAAACAGGGTTCATTAAGCTGTGTGGTTTACATACACACAGGGGGAATTTAGTGACTAGGAACTGGAAGGGGCTGTTAGAAATCTGGCTTATCTAGCATCTTAACGAAGAGCACTAAGTGTGCCAAGAAGTGGCAAGGCAAAAGAAAGGTTTTAGGCTTCCAAAGTGGCAAGTTGTGAGAAGGCAAAAACATGAGCAAACTAGTAGAGTAAGATGTGTTCGTGAAGGGTTACCTTGGTGCTGACTTTGTGGCTTCAGCACAGCCACGAAGCTTCCCCAGAGAGGAGATTTGTGGCAATCCCGAAATCTCAACTATCTCTGTTTTTAGTCAAATAAGAAAATCTTTGGAAAGGCTTCTTTACACAGTGGTTGAATCCAAAAAGTCTTCAGTTAAGTGTAAGTAGCATCCTTGGGGATGCCATATTTCTATCCCCTAGAATATATGTCTGCATGTGCATACACACATGCATACATATTAATAATAAGTAAGGGTGCTCAGTTCAATAACATAAGGAAGCATTGCACTAACCCTTCTACCCTTGCCTACTGTTGTGATTTACCCTTCTATCACTTTTATTAGTCACTCAGTTTCATATGTATTACCCTCCTTGTATATATTTTTAAAGACTTTATTTACTTATTTTTAGACAGAGGGGCAGGGAAGGAAAAAGAGAGGGAGAGAAATATCAATATGTGGTGGCTTCTTGCGTGCCCCCCACTGGGGACCTGGCCTACAATCCAGGCACATGCCCTGACTGGGAACCAAACGGGCAACCCTTTGGTTTGCAGGCCAGTGCTCAATCCACAGAACCACACCAGCCAGGGCATTCTCCTTGTATATCCTGGACACATTTGTATACTTGCTCCTAACTCAGGGCTTTGTACTTACTGTTCCCTCCACTTGGAATGCTGGCACCTCAAACATTCACATAGTTTATCCCCTCCCTTTCATCAGGTCTTTGTTCAAAAGTCACCTTACCATAGAAGACTACTTTGTCAGTTCAATCTAAAAATAGTGACTCACTCTCTGCCACTATTTATTGTCCCTTCTGTCTCGTTTATCCTCCAGCACCTAGCACCACCCTACACCATGTTGTATATAGCTTTGAGCTTATTTAATTGTTTTTGTCTATTCCTTTCCATGAGATATGTTTTCTGAAAACCTAGAAATTTAATTTATCTATATTCTTATGTTTCTTCATTTTTTTCATATATCCAACCCTTAACTTTTCTAGAGGCACAAGGTAATGGAAGTATAAAAGAGAACAGTGACAAGAATGGTTTGGGATTAACATTTCCCAACTGTTTTACTTTTGGGGGAAAAGAGATTTACCCTTGGTATAAGGGACTGTCAAAGATCTACTACAAATGTGACTCAAAAATCATCTGAGTGAATGCACAATCAGCAAAGTGTTTGAAGCACAAATTACAAGGACAGGGAAGCACCTTTAGCAAAGATGCTGATCAAGACCTTTTAATGGTTCTGTAGATAAACAAGGTGACATTGGTTTTATTGAAAGTAAATATATTAACCTCTAGTATTTTAAAAATGCAGACAAATGACAGGATGTAGGAGCAAGAATCCTTTGCAATTCTTCATAATGAAAGACTATCGAGAAATAAGTGCTTTCTTGAAAGGATATTGAAAAGTAGAGTGTTAACTTTTGTAAAAAATATATGAGAAAGGCACTAGAGAGAAGGGTACAATTTTTATGTAAAATAAAGAATCAGAAAATAAAATATTAAACATAGGACATACATAACAGTTAGAAATACATGGATTATTGTAATGTGTTTAAAATATATGTGTTAATAAACACATTATATGTTCTTTTTTGAGGGATTATGCCTGATATCCACAATACATGCCCATATCACGAAGGAATAATCTTTCATTACTCATATATACCTTTAAGACCTTGAAAAATACAAACTAATGGTAGAGGTTTTATTTTTTTTTAAGGAAAGGAGGAGAGCAGAAGTCAAATCATTAAAGTGCTCTGCAGCTTTTCACCCGGACAACTCTTACTCTTACTTTTGATGAACTTAAAGCATGTCTTCCTGAGAAACTTTCCATCACTAAGGCATGGACTGTCCTTGCTCCCCTGTGCTACCACAATATTTGTTCAAGCTATTGCAGCACACAGATTCTAGCACAAAAGTGTCAGTCATGCAGGGGTGGGCAAGAGCAGGCAAGGACTCTGTCCTGAAGGGTGCTGGAGACATGTAAACATGTAAACAGGAGACCGGCATTTTGAGCGCTGACAAGAGCATATGTAAGCACATGGTGTCATTGTGACACGGAGTTAACAAAACTATTGCGACAGTCATAGCCTGCGTATCTTTTTCCACATGAACAACTGTAAACCCCATTTTGCCTACCCCTGTATAATAAATTGTGATATTGAAATTTATTCTACATCAGGTATTAAGAAATAGAGAATGAGCCTATTTACAAACGGAAAGTACCATGGATTTATGAAAAAGTTAACAGTTTCTGCTTTACTTGCTTAGTGAGACATTACAGAGCATTACTCAGCTAAAAATATCGTGACATGATTGAAAAAAAATATGTATGAAATGGAAAATCAGTTACCTGCAATAACAATGAGATACATATGGCAAAAAATTAGATAAATCTAAGTACCAAAAGCATATGATGTAGATTTATATGTTATAAACACTTATGTTATGTGTTTATAAAACATTTATATTATAGCAAAATAGAAAATAAAAATACTGGTTGTAAACAAACAGATAACAAATCTATTTTTTTTGCCTTAAGTAACCCACATGACGTGGAAAAATTTCATCAGTATCTTGCCACTTTTATACAAAATACTCAAACAAGATGCAACAGCTGTTATCACAGTATTAAAAGGCTGCTTAACCAATAGAAATTTTAAATATGTTCTGTTGCAAATTGCAATATTAACAGAGACAAACTCATTAACAAATAATTTCCACTTATACACACTGTTCCATTGCTGTTGACTGCTGATAAAATATGATATTGATATATCTTCCAAATATGTGCATTTCTTACAAGAGATCTGTGGTAAAAAAAAAAAAAAAAACAAAAAAAAAACCCTCTCTCCTTGGCTGGGAAGATGCTGAAATCTCTGTGGGTTGTTTGGTCCTTTACAAAATGCCCATGGAGACGCTGGGTTCTTGCCAAAAGGTGCTTGACATTCAGCCCTGTTCAAAATGCCCGTGCTTAAAAATGTCCCTGGGCTCAAGGAGCCCATACCTTTTACTTAAACTTGAAGTTTATAAAATTAATACATAAAAGTACTTTCATGTTCAGCCTTGGCGAGGCAGTTCGGTTGTTCAGAGTGTCATTCCCATACACTAAGTTCACAGGTTTGAAAACAGGTCAGGGTGCATCCAGGGATCAACCAATGAATGCATGAATAAATGGAACAACGAATTGGTGTTTCTCTCTCTCTCTTGCCCTCTTTCTCTCTAAAAATCAAATTAATCAACACATAAAAATACTATCATGGTTTATTTGTTGCATTGCCAATAATAACCCTTCTTGCCTTGGCAGCCTAACTGGTGAAGGCACGTGGAGTTAGGGAGATGGGTCTGAGTTTGAAACTTGCAGGAGAAAGGGATGCACGGTAACTGTGGACAAAACGTCTCCATGGACATTTTGAACAGGACCAAATATCAAGGATGTTTTAGCATAAACCAAATGCTTCCGTGGACTGTTTAGGAGGGATGGAACTTCTGCTAATGGCTAAAATTGGTGTGCACATTGAAAACAGAAATACACTTGAAAATCCAGATAATTTTGTTTTCCTGAACACCATTTAATGACACCCCTGTCAAATGTATACACCTAAGGCTAAGTACTCAGGGGATTTTGTAAAGCAACAAGTGGAGCAAATATAAAAAAAAAATGAAAAACAAAGTGCAAGTGAAAACAACAGCCTTAAATCCACGTGGGAACATATTCAGAAGGCCTCTTCTGCAAGAAGTGTGTAAACTTCACCTTCTTGCCTTGTTGAAATAAAACTACATCCCCCCAATGGAAAGCATCTGCACATTCATAAGTTAAACAGAAGATACGACTTCATCTTAGACATCCACTATTAAAGGGAAAAACAAAATGGAAAAAAAAGAAAAGAAAAAAACCTCACTTGTCCCCCAATCTCAGCTGAAAAGGAGCACCTATACGCTCTTTCGAACGTGGACTGTAGGCCACAGCAGATGTCTAGCAGGCAGGTGGCAGCGTGGAAGTAGCTGTTCTTCATGTAACATTACACTGTTAACCCAACAGGAATGTTTAAATGTTAAGTGGCAACAATAAGAAACATTTATTTAAATTTCTTAGTCTTCCTTAGAAACCATTTTGGCGAGAGCGACGTTGGCCCTTACTCTCCACCTTGGTCAGGACACAGAATCTGGAGACTGAGTCCAAAAGAACGGAGGGAACAGAAGTAAAGCCACACATGACCTCGTCAAAGAACACAGCTCTTTATGTTGACAGTGTCGAGGAGGACACCAAATGAGCTCATTTTTTAAAAGTTTTACATTTTTTAATGTAACCTGGATATTGAGCAACTCTTTTTGACGTACCCAAGTGTAAATACATTTATTTTTGTCACCCATTGCCTCTTAAAATATATGTAGTGTGGTAATTTCAGGGCTTTCTCTCACTCTTAGATAAAGTTGTTCTAGAGATATTTGCATTGTTATTATACACACAATCCATTAATTAGAATGTTTAGTCCAGGAGATTAGTTATAAATCTGAATTTTAATTTAACAGCATATTTTACCACTTACATTAATACCATCCTGTTTCAGGCCGGAAGCTTTCAGATCTAAGATTATGGGTATAGTTGGCTTTTCTATTTATTCATTTAAACTTCTCTCATAAACTCTCCCACCCTCTTTTCTAGATGTTGTTTTCAAGGTAAGGATGGTTCTTATTTTAACCATCATTCACATATGAGTTCCACATATTTTCAGAGAGTTTCCTTCCCCCTGCTTGCCACCTCTTTCCTGGTTTGCTCTTTCTTCATTCGTGCTTTTGTTGTTGTTGTGCCACTCTCCCGAGTTTTGAATGTGCATCTTCTGCTTCTTACTGCCGCATCCCCTCCACGACTCTAGGTGGCACTATTAGACAGAAGTCAGAACAGTTTTGCCTGCACCGTTCACTTTGGCTAGAAGAGGATCCTACAGATCCAGGAAGCGTGTGTAGGTTTACCCCAAAATAGCCTCATTCTTCAAAAGTCATTAAGCCCTTTTTCTTTGTCAAGAGTTCCAAGGTGGGAGTCAGATCCTAGATTGTTCTACTTCTCAAATGAAGGCATTTCACATTAAGCTCTCCGCAGATCCCTGTGAGGGTCTGTCCTGCAGGAGTATCTGAATCGGAGGGAGAAGGAATGGGAAAAAAACATCACAGCATATTTTTAACCAAAATTATCTTTCCTCCAACAGCTTCTTCCCTCAAACCCTCTCTCCTTCCTTCCTTTCATCTCTTATATACTTGAGGTGAAGTGATTCAAAACACTATGATAAATTTATTTTTATCACTTTACATTTTCTAGATTCATCTATGTAGATTCTACAAATGGTAGTTCATCCTTGGAATTTCAACTCTATTGTACATTAGATTAATATACCAAAACCTCAAACTGAACAAGCTGCTATACTTTAAAAATCTTAATTATGTAACAGTGAGAAGACACTGGCTTCAAGCAGCCGTCTTGGGTTTTAAACATACCCAGACACATTTATAAGAAGCGTATGAACAAGAAAACTCCAGGAGATTAAAAGATGCATGAAAGAGTCAGTCATAGACCAGAGGAGAAAAATTGTCTCCGACATTTAGGATCTTGAAATACATATTTCAGTGGAAGAGCACAATATCTAAGGATATAAAATGGATTCCTGCAGGTTATGTTCATTTATTTCCTCACTTATTCCTTCATGCATAGATTGGTAAAAATAAATATGGATATCTTATATGTAACAAGCTATGCACAGTAAGCTGCGACACTGAGCAAGAATACCAAGCATGTCATTTTTACAGAAGTAGTGGCAATACTTTTCTATTGAGAAATTCATAGTGTATCCTCCAAACTTTCTTATAAAAATGAAAAAGTGACATTGTAAAATGTTCGATGTGGGAGCATAAACATGTTTGCTTTTTTACTTCCTACCTAATATTACTGGTCTCATTTTATTTTAGTGAATTATAATTGTGATTCGAGATGTGAATTTTTTATCCTATTAGTTTAGATTCCCTTGGATCAACAGAAATACACCCGTCTTAGAAACTATCTGAGATTTTGAAGACTCAATCTGGTGATCTTCCCAAGTTTAAGTAGCCATACCCTTTAGGAGAAAAAGTATTTAGTTGTCTTTCAGAGATAACAAATTACTTCATCCTAAAGTCAAATGTACTCAAACATGAAACTAGCAATAAACCCCATCATATCATTTACACAACTACAAACCAAAAATATTACTGATTAAATATAAATAAAAATTAAAATATTGATGAATTAGATGATAATTTTACACGATGTGGCAGATATTTTGCTGAAACTAAGTCACCACTTAAAATACAAAAACACTGTTGCTACACCAGTATGGGTTTTTTGAGTGCGGTATACTTAACTCTAGTGTCAAGGATTTGACAATTTCATTCTTGAATCAATTTTACTTTAATTATTCCAACTGCTCTAAAATTTGAGTTTATGTTATATGCCATGAGGTCCCATGGCCTTGGCTTAGGAAGCATACTTTGTTTACTTTTTTGTTGACCTCCATTCTTTTCTCATTAACCTGAAATCATTAAAAAGTAAAATGATTTGTTGACTCAACGAATCACAAACATAGAAGTAAATCTGCTTATGGAATTCATCTTATAAGGTAGCCATTAGAGCTATAATTAGCTAAGTACGATGGTTCTAAAGTAACCACCGAAATGATGCAAAATACAACACAATTAACTGTTTACATTTATAGCTGAAGCAAATGCACTCACTTAAAATTTTTCATGGTACCCATCATGAAGAAGGAGAGGGAAGAGCAGGAGAGGAGGAGAAATTTTCAGAACCTTTAGGCATACATGGTTCCCAGTAAGACACTTATTTAGACCTTGTGTTTCTTTGTACTCTACCATGCACAGTTTAAAGCTGGCTAATAAAACATGATTTAATTGCATATTAGGCTATACAATAAAATATTCCTGTGTAGTTTTATTTATTATTTTAAAATACTTGATAAATGTGTATAAAATATACATGACATGAAATATGAAGTACCTGAGAACCTACAGACAATGTACAAAATGGAACACTGTTATAACTTGTTGCATGTCTCCAGCTAATACTCCCCTCTTTCAGGATTCAGATCCCTGATGACTCCCCTCCCTGTCCAGAAGTAACAGCATCCTGAGCTTTAAATTTATCATCCTTTGCCTTTTAATTTATATGTTTATCACATTTATCTTTAAACAATACATACTTTACTTTTACTTATTTTTCATTTTTTTAAAAAATGGTATTATAAAGCATATAATATTTTGTGATTATTATTTTTCCATTAATTTACTTGTTGCTGGCTCATTCATTACTTTACCTTTCATCTCCTCATATAGTTCAAAATTAATTTATATTTATTCCTTGAAACGTCAACATTGAAGTCCTTGAGAGCCTAAGTCTGTTGCTTTTTTACCCCCACAAATTCTCATTCAGTGATTGTGTGTATGTAAATATTTGATTGTGAGTTTATTATTTAATAATTCATAATTTGTGGAGACCCAGGGCCTAAGTTAATAATGGTCTCTCTTAGAGAAAATTTTCAATTCCTTGCACTAGAATCAAGGGTGTCATATCCCCATGGTTTTATCTCCTGCTGGGACTGACACTTTCATCTCTCCACCTCACAGAGAACCAGCTACCCCGCATCCTTAGTACTACCTGTATTGGCCAGTGAGAGTTGTCTACAGCATGCTGCAAGCCCCTCAAATCCATAAGCTTTCCATTTTATAAAGAAGTTAGTTCTTTAATAGTAAACTTCCAAAAGTATCTTGTCAGGAAATGTGCTACAAGCAAGTACCATAACTGGCCAGTTCAAATTACACTGGGTTACTTTTTAATATGAATGTAATAATACAAGTTAGACTTTCAGAAATCAACAAATTTCATATAACCAAAAACCAGAGAACAAAGAGTCATGGGATTTTAATAAATTACTAGTTTCATGCTTAGTAATATTTATTTCAAAATACATCACTAAAGTGTATATCAACCAAGTTGATTTTATATTTGTATATACTATTTTGATATACTCATATAAATATTTCCTCATATTATTGAGCTTCTCTGTATAATGACAGCCTTTTGTGTGTGTGTCAGGCAGTAGCTGGGAGTCAAATAATAGCTTCTTATTTTAGTTTTCATGTTATTGTGTCTGGTCACATAATTTGCACAACAGATCCGTTGGTGACATCAGCTGAATTTGAATTAATAATATATAACAAATAAATTAGTTTACATTGGAAGATTCCAGTTGCCACAATAATGGTGTTTGCTAGCGAATTGCTTCTGCTCCTCTTATTTTATTCAGGGTACTTGAAAGTCAAGTCATTACAGAACTGCTTTAACAAAGATGGAGACCTACACTGAGTTTGACCAATTTAATTTCTCTGCCTAAGGAAATATGATTAGGGGTTGCTGCATATGGGTTGGTCATAGAATGAAAGATTTAAGCCATGAGAGCTGTGTAGTGGTAGCTTGTCTGAACCGTGAAGATAAATAACCAGAGAAACAGTCTGGAGAGAAGAAAGACTGAAGCAGCAGAAGAGAAAGAAAAAGTGAAAGGTAGAAGTGCAATTCTGAGTGCTTTCGTGTTGCATGGCTCCAGACCCTTCCTTAGCACCGCCTGTATTTGCCTTCCATGAGATGCTGCTGTGTACTTAAAATATGTCTTTTTGTGGTCTTGCTTTTTTTTCTTAATTTATTTTGCTATTTGCAACCAATGAGGGGGCCAAACTAATTTCAATCTGAGCTTTGAATGAAAGCACAGAAAATAAAATTTCTCCATGAGCAATATGCTTACCAGATCCACTGTGTTAATCTGGGCAATTATTTAAACTTCCTTGTGCTAACTGCATACAATAATAGCCCTACCTTTGTGACAAC
Organism: Phyllostomus discolor; assembly: GCF_004126475.2. Classification (NCBI taxonomy): domain Eukaryota; kingdom Metazoa; phylum Chordata; class Mammalia; order Chiroptera; family Phyllostomidae; genus Phyllostomus; species Phyllostomus discolor. The sequence goes on along the minus strand of NC_040905.2, from coordinate 15,240,464 downwards.
TAAGTAAATTAGTACATTAAAAAATGCTAAAAAACACTCCATTTACCTAGTAAGCATTATCTGTGTTGACTCATTTGTATCATCCCCATTTTTTATGAATTTTAAATGTCTGTCAATTCCATATCACATGTCACATTTTAATACAGCAGAAAACGATAGAGTCCATTTGATCATACTAGTTTTTTGTTTGTTTTTTTCCCTATGGAGTTCCTTGTCAGTGCTTGTTTAAGGCAGGGAGGGGACTGGGACAAAGGGGAGCATTGTAAAAAATTCCTCCTAAATTAGTGCTTTGTCTGACAGATGCAAATCTATTTTTTAAAATTTTAATAGCAATTTTTTTTAAAAATTGTCATATTTTAGATTGCTGTTTATAATATGTACCCCATTGTCATTTGGGAAATAAACCGAATGACTCTCAATAGTTATAATGTTGAAAAGTAACAACTTTTAAATAGGTCACAATTCCTTTCCCTGGTTTTACATTCAACACCACCTGCTGCTTTAATTTAAAAAAAAAAAGAAATTTAAGATGAAAATAGTTCACTATTAATAGAACACATAGTCAAGGTCACAGCAGGTTCCTGTCCGCGATGAGGTACTTCCTTTGGATTCTTGGCCTTCTCCTGAAGGACCAATGTGTTCAGCTTTAAATAATAAACTGAACTGGCCTTGTGTCAGAATGAAGGCCAGGTGGCCAGAAAGATAACATGACAACTTCAGGGAGGAATTTCCTACTCCTTCATTCCTTATGGACTAATTCTTTCTCTCACTCCTCTTCACATGCTGGCAAGCAAAGCAAGAATGTTCTTCTTGCATGGGGGGAATGTTCTTCTTGCATGGGGGGAAAAAGAATATTTCAACACATCATGGCGAATTCATGAGTGAATATAGCCATATATTTCTAAAACCAAACCAAAGCGCTGCCCCTTTATTCTTGTTTGAAAAGAATAAAAAATGTATCTAGATAGTTTCACTACATGTAAACTACACGTGTATAAAATTTAATGTATACATTTCCCCCCTGAATAAACAATGCGAGCAGTGAATCTAGGGACTTTAAGCTGTTAAGCAGAAAATGGAAAACTGATGCTTATCACAATTTCAGTAAAATTTAAAATTGCTCAGAATACTACTGAAGTATATAAAATAGATTCATGTGCTATATTAAGCTAACATTTTTTTGCTACAAAGGAAGTTGCTTGGTATTTTTGAAATTGGCACCAGTTTCTGCATGCTGTCCTGCGGGTAGACTAGTCACACTTGCCACATTTCTTTAATGGGGCTCCTAAAATGTTCCTCCTTTGCAAAATACACCGTCTGAAAATTAAGTGAGTCTGCAGTCATAGGTGTTCAGTTTGCACCTAGGTTGGTTGAACCATGAGTCAGGACAGAAGGGAGTCATCAAGAGCTGAGGACCATATTAGTTTTCTCTTGCAGTTGTAAAAACTACCACAAATCTTGTACCTTAAAACCAAACACATCAATGTCTTAGAGTTCTATGGGACAGAAATCTGACACAGGTTTCACGTAGCTAACATTAAGCCATTGGTAGGGCTGTGTTCTTTTCTGGAAGTTCTAGGGGAGAATTTGTTTCGTTGTCATGTCCAGCTTCTGGTGTCTACCCTCAATTGCCCATCATGACCCATTTTCCTCCAGCATCAAATGGGCAGGTTGAATCTTTCTCCTGTTGCATAAATCTGACTCCCCCTTCTGCACTTCTCTTCCCCTTCTCAGTGGTAACTTTGAGCCCGCCATGTAATCTAGAATAATCTCATTATGTTATGTCAGCTGTTCAGCAAATTTAATTCCATCAGCAAATTTAGTTGCCTTTTGCCATGTAACAGAACATAGTCACATGTTCCTGGGATTAGAAAGTGGATATCTCGGAGGTGAGGAAGTGCATTACTCTGCCTATCATGAGAATGATATTTGCTCTCTGTGTTGTTTAGGTTGAAGTATTCAATGTTATTTTCATAGAAAATATCATCAATTTAATAACTAAAGATCACCTTTTGATAAAAAGTTACAATAATGGATATATAATGGAACTATTACTTGATATTCATGTAAGAAACTGGTTACTGTCAATGAAATGATAATTATTAGAAAAAAATTGTCTGTTTCACTTCAAAGTGAAATGAGTTACAAACTGAGGATGCAATTTACCCATTTCAATTTACTGAAAATCAAAATAGTGAATGTCATATGTACTGTTCATTATTCCTTTGATGCAGTTCAGCAGTTTTATAAATAACTGAACAAATTTTGAATACCGCCACATGATAAACCCAAACAGGGTGGTTTAAAGACATGTAAATGAGGTAATTGAAAAAAGAGGTAGGAAGACTAAATACAATGTTGAATCACTCAAACAGAATAAGTCAGTTGATATTTTATATTAAAAATCAATTATCTTCCTTAAAGACCTTGACAAATCATGCATCTAACTAAGCAATACACGAATGAAGCATCGGGTACACAGAACCCCGCCCTTCAGTTTTAGAGTTTCCACTTTTGAGAATTATTTCAATGTAGGTATTATTTTGCTAGAAATGACAAAAAAACATTTGTAGTAACATTTTATAAATAGCCTTTAGACCTTCGGCACTCTTGACATGTAATGAAGCTAATTAGACACATTTACTATGTGTGAGAAACAAAGATTTTACCTACTTTAATTCAAGTAGTCTTAAAAGAACCAACAGTAGGAAGGCAATGTTACACCCATTTTATAGGCTTAGAAACTGAAGTGCTGAAAGATTAAATAACTTGTTTAGGAATGAGGTAAGAATTAGATCTGGCATTTCTAACCCACCCAACCTGGTTCCACAACCTGAATTATTAATAGTGCTCTCCTGCCTTCTAACCTGGGTCACATGCAAATCTTTTCCCTCTTATATGTGAGATGCCTTACAGTTCCCATTGTTGAGTTTTAGGTGGTGATTCCACAGATATATATCATATATATATAAGCTATGACATATTATATATTACATAACATATACCATATGTGTGTGCTATTCATGTAATTACTATATTTTCAACATCAAAAAATACAGACTTCATGCTTTCCAAATGTATGGCATGTAAGCTTTTCACAGTTGAGCAAAAACAAAAGTCAGATGAGGCTGGCTTGGTATTGTTCCAATTGAAACTGGATGGACATGCTTGCCATCCCTCTTATCCAGAGCAATACTTTGGAGGGAGCACACGCTAATATGACCATGTATTAGTTTTCTGTTGCCTTGTAACAAGTTATCATAAATTTAGCAGTGTAAAACATCATTGATTTTACAGTTTCCAGGTGAGGACCCCAGCTCAGCGTCTCTCCAGGCTACAATCAAGACATTGGCGGGGACTGAAATCCTATTTTGGGCTTGGGAACTCGTTGATTATTGGCAGCATTCAATGCCTTGTAATTTTATAGGACTGGAGGCCCTCAGTTTCAAGAAGCCACCCATTGTATTGTGGCCCCGTGGTCTTCCCAGCAGGGCAGTCAGTTTTCTCTAGGCCAACAGGAGAGTATCTTTCTGCCTCTTCAGTTTCTTTCACATGGCTCATTTCACCAAGCCAGCTCCACCCAGGATAACCACCCTCTTGATTAAGTCAAAGTGAACTAATTGGTAATCTAATCACAGGGATGGCGTCTCATCATAAACTCAACAGGAGGAGATGACATAGGGTACATAAATCAGGAGCAGGAAATTTAGGGTGTCTTAGAATTCACAGATCATTTACTCAAATTTGATACCAACACGATAAACCTCCTTTCTTCCAGGTGAACAGATTTAAAAAGACTTGAACTCTTAAAAAGGAGCAATCTAATGGATGTCGTTGTAATATGCAGATGCACGCTCTTTGTGGACACGTAAAATGCTAACACGTATTTTGTCTATTTGAAAACAGTATCTTTCGTTATGCAGATGTTTTCACCCGTGCGGGTCTCCATCCCTATTCTCTGCAAAACTATCTTTTGAGTACTTGCATATGAAGGAAAAAAAGCACTTATTTTAAAATTTTTTTGCAGTGAATTTTCATGCTGAATTTTTAATACTGTTAACATATTTTAATATATTTCATATTGAGGCTTCATTCTGTTTAAGAAGCCAGTAAATTGACCTATGCTAATGAAAAATGAATACAACTGCTTAAGTACAATACAAAACTTACAAGAATTTAAGGGATTGAGAGTATCTTACTTAGTCAAAGATGCCCATGCTTGACCCTTTGGAAGTCTCTGAGAGTGAGGAACTTAGCATTGCTTTAGCATGAGTAACGCAAAAAGAAAAACATTGTCATCTTTTACATTTTTGGTTTTAGTCTTCAAAAATATTTTTCCATGGGGAATAAATTTCTTCTCTGACTGTTAATCATACGCTCGCTTTCTGGATGCCAGTGGGAGATAGTACAGCAAGAAATATTTTCCAACTTCATGGCAAAAACCAAAATAATATCAGCTGAAATGTGCAGTCGTCTGCCCCACTGGGCCTGGGAGGCCAAGCAGGGGACAGCTTTATGTATTTTAGCATCTCCTGTGATAATTTTTAGAATTTGGTATGTCACATTACAATTTCATCTGGTGACAATCTACTCAGATGACATATGGCCACAGCAGATGCTCGGCAACAACTTGACCTGGAAGTGGAAGTTCATTGTAAAGATAAGCAACGTTAGCACGACTCTAAAGAGTTGTTAATTTGACTAAAAATACATCCACTTATTATTCATAGAGGATATCATGGACTTTCTGAATATGCATGTTGTTTTTAACAACAAAGCTTAAATAATTTAGGTTGTTCAAATAAGGTAATTGATCCTCATGAAACAAACTTGTTTCTCACATTTAATTATCTGTTTATAACCTAGTTCTCTAATATTCAGAATGTCATTTCCAAGACACAATGTAACAAACAATGTTTATATTCTCAAGTTATTCTGCTCTCTTCAGGCTACTCATAATTTAAAACAATGCAAGTTAGTGATAATATAGTTAAATATATCTTGTTGTTATTCTAGCACAGCTCAGTGCTGTAAAATAATCTTATATTCAAGGCATTTACTAAAGTCAAGTTAATTAAATTATTATAAGAACTTATGTTTACTCCCTTGGCTTCTAAATATAAATGATACTAGGTTTTAATAAATATCATTTCACTTAAAGTCATATACTTTGCATTTCTCATAGGGTATATCCAGCACTGATGTAATTCACCTAAGACTCATCTTGGTTTAGGATACAATTCTATCTCCCCCACTCAGAAAAAATAGAGAAATTCTGATTTATTGCATGTAGCATAGCCATCTTATATAATATGTATTGTTTCAAATTATCTACTATAGGTTCTTGAAGTCATTAATCCTCCGTACCTATTAAATTTCCTTACCATCAACTATCTTCTGCCATATTTAAATCTTTGCATGCATGGCCTCCACAACGGTTTTTGTTGGTGCTGCTTTTTTGTTTTATTTGTTTGTTTTGCTTGTTTTCACCCTGTCATAGACTCTTCCATTTCAGTTATCTGTTGTTGAACGGCCAGTTGTACTCATCAGGTGGTTCTTGCTTGACATCACTCATGCCCTGTGGTTGTGGGCAGATGGTAATGGATATTCAGACTTCATGGTCCCAAAAAATACAGATTTCAATTTTTTTCAGGAAACACTTTTTTTGTATTTTGCCCACTAGTTGACACACATAGACATCTCGTCACACCCTCCAACAAATACGTGGTTGTTGCCTTCTCTCTTCATGTAGAATTCAGTCCTTTTTTGTCTACGGTGTGAGTATGGTTTTTTTTCATATATATATATATATATATATATACGAAAATATACATATATATATATTCCAAATTTTTTTGTTGAGAATAGTTTTTCTCCCATTGAATTACTTTGTAGATTTTTTTCCAGATATTAATTGAACATATAGTGTTTAGGGATTGTCTGAGTTTTTGTTCTTTGCTTGGTTGCCTTAATTTGTCTGTTCTTGTCAGGTGTAGCATATTATAAGGTAAAATTTACATGGACTGATTAAAGCAGGTAATGTCACCCTGACATACTGTTCTTTTTGAAGTAGATTTGCACTATTTTAGGCCCATTGCATTTCCATATACATTTTAATTTTTTAAATATTTTATTTATTTATTTGTTTGTTCCAGAGAGAGGGGAAGGGAGGGAGAATGAGAGGGAGAGAAACATAAATGTGCTAAAGAAACACCCATTTATTCCTTCCTGCATGCCCCCAGCTGAGGACCTAGCTCACAACCCAGATGTGCGTCCTGACCAAACCAGGGAACTTTCTGTTCGCAGGCCTTTGTTCAATGTACTGAGCCATACCACCATGGCTCCCTATAAATTTTAAAATTAGCCTACCAACTTTTACTTAAAAAGCACTTTGTATTTGATGGGAATTACTTTGAAACTATACATCAACATGTGAGTATAGATATCTTAGCAAGAGAGAATCATCCAATGTATGGATATTGTATATCTTGTCATTAAGGTTTTATTTCATCTCTTTAAGCTCTTTTTAGTTATATTCGGTTTTTCATTGAAACTAGAAATAATCTGATCACTTAAAAATTTTACATTTTTAAAAAATATTTTATTGATTATGCTATTACAGCTGTCCCATTACCCCCCGCCACCCTGCACACCCTCCCCCACCCACATTCCCCCACTCTAGTTCATGTCCATGTGTCATAAGTTCTTTAGCTTCTACATATCCCATACTATTCTTTCCATCCCCCTGTCTATTTTCGACCTATCATCTATGCTACTTATTCTCCATAACTTTTACCCCTCTCTTCTCCTCCCACTCCCCTGTTGCTAACCCTCCATGTGTTCTCCATTTCTGTGGTTCTGTTCCTGTTCTAGTTGTTTGCTTAGTTTGTTTTTGTTTTAGGTGTAGTTGTTAATAATTGTGAGTTTGCTGTCATTTTACTATACATGTTTTTCATCATCTTTTTCTTAGATAAGTCCCTTTAACATTTCATATAATAAGGGCTTGGTGATGATGAACTCCTTTAACTTGACCTTATCTGAGAAGCACTTTACCTGCCCTTCCATTCTAAATGAAAGCTTTGCTGCATAGAGCAATCCTGGATGTAGGTCCTTGCCTTTCATGACTTAGAATACTTCCTTCCAGCCCCTTCTTGCCTGCAAGGTCTCTTTTGAGAAATCAGCTGACAGTCTGATGGGAACTCCTTTGTAGGTGACTGTTTCCTTATTTCTTGCTGCTTCTAGGATTCTCTCCTTCATTTTTACCTTGGTTAATGTAATTATGATGTGTCTTGGTGTGTTCCTCCTTGGATCCAACTTCTTTGGGACTCTCCAAGCTTCCTGGACTTCCTGGAAGTCTATTTCCTTTGCCAGAATGGGGAAGTTCTCCTTCATTATTTGTTCAAATAAGTTTTCCACTTGTTGCTCTTCCTCTTCTCCTTCTGGTACCCCTATAATTCAGATGTTTGAACGTTTAAAGAGGTCCCGGAGCTTTCTAAGCCTCTCCTCATTTTGTTTGAATTTTTATTTCTTCATTCTTTTCTGTGTGGTTGTTTCTTTCTTCCTTCTGGTCCATTGCATTGATGTGAGACCCAGCTTTCTTTCCACCACTATTGGTTCCCTGTGTATTTTTCTTCATTTCAGTTATTGTAGCCTTCATTTTTTCATCTAATTTGCAACCAAAATCAAACAATTCTGTGAGCTTCCTGGTCACCAGTGTTTTGAACTGTGCATCTGATAAGTTGGCTATCTCTCAGTCATTTAAAAGGATGGGTTCTGGGGCTTTCATTTGTTCTACAGTTTGAGCCATCTTTTTTGTTTTCTTTGGTCTGGTCACACCTTTTACGTATGATGGGCGAATCCTTAGGTGTTCACCTGGGCTGGGCACCCCAGTCGCTGGGTTGTGACGCTGTATGTGGGGATGGTCCAAGAGGAAACAATGGTGCTTGCTCCCCCAAGCAAACTAGACATTTCTGATGCTGATTCCCATGTGGGTGGGCCTGTGCACCCTGTGGGTCTTTCCAATGACCTTTCCTGTGAGGCTGGGAGTCTCTCCCTGTGCCTCAACCCCCACAGGTGTTTTCAATCAGTGCCCCAAGGCTCTATTTCCCAGCACTGGGATCCTGGCTCGAAGTGCCTTGCTTCATAATCACCGCCTCTCTGGGTCTGCCAGCCGCTGCTTTCACACCCAGGGTCTGCCCACTGCAGTCTAGTGAGCTCCAGACGCTCATTGTGCGCAACTCCTCTCCGTCCGGCTTCCCAACTCCGCCCCTCCTACTGGTCTGGATGAACATGTCTGTTTTTAACTCCTTGGTTGTCCGACTTCCATACAGTTCAATTTTCTGTCAGTCTGGTTGTTATTCTGTTTCTAAATTGTTGTTGTCCCTATCTTGGTTGTGCGAGGAGGCACAGTGTATCTACCTGTGCCTCCATCTTGGCCAAAATTGTACATTTTTAAAGTTATTTTATATTTTAAAATTCTATTTTCCATTTTTAAAATTTTTTAAAATTGTTTTCCATGTTTCCTATATAGATGTTCCTGAAAACCCTTCCCCATTTTCCTCCCTATATCCCCTCCCACCTCCCATCTGGTTACTGTCAGTTTGTTCTTGATTTCAATGTTTCTGGTTATATTTTGCTTACTTGTTTGTTTTGCTGATTAGGCTCCACCTACAAATGAGATCATATGGTAATTGTCTTTCACCACCTGGCTTATTTCACTTCACATAATGTTCTCCAGTTCCATCCATTCTGTTATGAAGGGTAGGAGTTCCTTCTTTCTTTCTGCTGCATAGAATTCCATTGTATAAATGTACCATAGTTTTTTGATCCACTCATATACTGATGGGCATTTAGGTTGCTTCTAGTGCTTAGCTATTGTAAATTGTGCTGCTATGAACATTGGGGTGCATAGGTTCTTCTAAATTGGTGTTTCAGTATTCTTAGGGTATAATCCCAGCAGTGGAATTGCCAGGTGAAAGGCAGTTCCATTTTTAGTTTTCTGAGGAAATTCCATATTGTTTTTCGTAGTGGCTGGACCAGTCTGCATTCTCACCAACAGTGCACTAGGGTTCCCTTTTCTTCACATCCTCTACAACACTTGTTTGTTGATTTATGATGTCATGGATATTCTTTTTATTTAGGGTCACTATGTACTATTACTTTATTTTATGCCCAAAGTGCTTGAGAGTTCTTTCAGTTGCACCAACTGTGCATCATTGCTGCATTCCCATAAATGTATGTGGGTGGCTGGGTGGGTGTTTTTAATAATATATTATAGGCTTTTCTTTTATAGTTTGTATATAATGGGCACCAAAACTAAATCAGCCATTTGTCTGAGAGACCTTGGTGCTCTTTACTGGAGAAAGGCATTAGAAATCAACATGTGGTTTCTGGGAAACCTTGTTGCTATGGAATGTCTTTGTTATTAGGCCCTTTCAGCTGAAAAAGCCAGAAAATGTATGCTATAAACTACTATGTGCTTTCATTTATCTGCATATATGTCTGTATATACCCAACTATCTCTGTATTAAGTTAAGCATAAATTCATTGTGATGTCTTCAACTACATTTCATTACCCAGTGGCTCTTTTTAGCATCTTGCTCATGCTCGTCTATACATTTCTACTTCACCAGTTAAAAAGTTAGTTCCCAGTATATGCTATCAATATACACAACTTTTCAGTACTGTGTACATGAATAAAGTACCAATATTATTAACCTGCACACTCAAGGGAAGCAACTCCTTCAATTAGCAAACAGTGTCTTTGTACAGTTTATTTTGCCTTTGGACTTACAGACCCCTCCTTTCCAAAGTTTCTTAGGTCAGCACTGTCTTGCCTCATTATATTCAGTGAGGTTGTTTCATTTAGTTGTAATACAGTTTGACTGATTTGTCACTTTTTACATTTTGTCCTGATATCTTCCAACTTCCTAAGGGATTTTTTAAAAATTTTGCACATATTCTGGTTTATTCTTACTTCTGTAAAGTTTTATAGTTTTTCCCAATGCATAGTGCCACATATCCACTGTTATTGTACCATCCAGGATGGCTTCACTGCTCTGCAAATTCCAAGTGCTTTGCCTATTCATCCTTCTCAACCTCCCCTCCAAACCCAGGCCACCAGGATCTTTTTATTTTTGCTGCAGTTTTACCTTTCCCAGAATCTTCTATAATTGGAATGCATTATCTTTTCAGACTAGCTTCTTTAACTTAGCATTATGCATTTAAACTTATCTATGTCTTTTCAAGACTTGATAGCTCATTTCATTGCTGAATAATATTCTAACATTTGATTGTTTTGTCCATTCTATTGAAGGGCATCTTGGTTGTCTCCAAATTTGGAGATTATGAGTAAAAATGCTATAAACGTTCAAAAGGAGTTTTTTTTGTTTGTGTGAATATAAGTCTTTGAATCATTGGAATAAATATATGTATGAGTGTAATTGCTGGATCACATGGTAAGACTATGTTTAGCTTTGTAAGAAACTGTCAAACTGTCTTCCAAATTGACATCACTTTGCATTCCCATCCGCAGTGAATGAGGACCCCATGCTCTGCATTCTCACTGCAATTGCTAGTGCCAGTTTTTCTGACCTTTAGCTATTCTAATAAATGCATATCTTATTAAGTTTTTAGTCTATTAGTTCAATCAGTAAAAGAATATCAACTAAATTTTTAATGTCTTTAAAGACTGAGGTATTTTTAACTGTCAGTTTCACTTCCAATATATTTTAAACTTTATTGCTAGGTATACATTTAGAATTGTTATTTATTTTTGGAAAACTTATTTATATTATAAAACATTCCTCTTTATATCTATAAATAACTATGTTAAAGTTTATTCCCTGATATTAATTTACTTCATATTACTTTATTTTTCATTTTAAACTGTTGTTATTATTAAAATATGCATCTGATTATTACCATGCACTTGACTCTTGCTTTTTCTTTTTTTAGGCAAAGAGTCTCATTTATAATAATTAAAATTAATAATAGAATTTTACTCGAATACTTTGCTGTTTGTTTTTTATTTGTGTCATTTTTCTCTTTTCTTCCTTTCCTGTTTTCATTGAATTAAGTAATTTTACTATTCTCTTTTATCTTCTCTATTGATTTTTAGCATTATTTTAAAAAAATATCTGTAGGAATTACAATATGCTTTTCATTCTTTTCACACACTCTACTGTGAATAAACATTATAACACTTCAAAGTAAAATGTAAGTCTGACATTGTACTCATCGTAACCACCTCCTTACCATTTTTTTTTGCCTTATTAGGCATGTTCTTTGTACTTGTAATTATAAACCTTAAGTTCATTGTTATTTTCCTTTCAGCAGTCATTCTTTTCAAAAAAATTTAGAGAAAAAAGCTATATTTACCTACATATTTATGATTCATAGTCTTTTTGATTATTTATATGGAACTGAGTTTCAGTTTATTATAAATTTCTTTAGCCATAGTAACTTCTTTTAAGTATATATTGTAATACAAATCTATGGTTTATTTCAAATATTTTTTTATTTCCCCCCATTTTTAAAGGATATTTTCAACAAATACAGCATAGTAGTTTGACCTTTCAAACATTTCTTCTGGCACATTAGTATGTAATTTCACTGTCTATACAATAGTTTCAGAAGAGAAGTCAATAGTATTTCATCTCTCACTTACTCATATGTATTTTTCTTACACGTTTTTAATATTTTTGGTATTCAACAATTTCACTATGATGTGCCTAGGTACAGTTTCCTTTTGTTTGTATCCTGCTAGGTATTTGATAAGCTTTTTAAATCCATGAGTTGATATTTTCATGGAATCTGCAACACCTAAAAAGCTATTACTTCCTCAAATATTTTTTTCTGTTTTAACCTTCCACAACTCCAAAGGCATACTAGATAGTAGATTGTTTGATATCACTAAAGCTTTCTGTTTGTTTATTTTTTAGCTTTTTTTGTGTGTTTTTAAATTAGATAGTTGCTCTTGGTCTGTCTGATCTTCAGTAAAGAATCTATTATTAAGATCATCCAGTGATCTCATTTCAGATACTGACTTTTCCAATCAAATTTTATTTGATATATTTTATAGTTTTATATTTTTACCAAAATTCCCTATCTCTTCTCTCATTATGTTATTTTTTCATAGTCTTTTTAACATGTAAAATCATTTGCTGCTAATTTCAATAACTTTGCATCTCTAGTTGCGTTTCCTTTGACTACTTTTTCCCTGGATATGGCTCCTATCATTCTGCTTTTTTGTGTATCTGTCAAATCTTTATTGTATGCTGGACACTGTAGATACTATAATGTTGAGAATAAATTTTATTGTTTTCCTTTAACCTCTATTAAAATTTTAGAGGGAGGAAGAGATAGTTCATTTAGTAATGGGTCTGCTTTATCTTTGGATAGTTGGTTTTAGCTTAATTGTAGTAGGCCTATAAGACCTCTCATTAGAGCCACCTTAATCTTTATCTTTAGGCAGAACCTTTCAAGGGGTTAACTACATGCCTACCATGTTCAAAGAGGTCTCTTGACTACCTATTGGATCTTCTTGCATATCCCAGCATAATGTGCAGTTTCCACTGCCCCGGGGGTAATTGTTCTCCATCACCTCATGGAGATTTACACTGCATATTTACCATGCACTGTATTGTTAAGAACTTAAGAAAACTCCTATACAAACTTGTGGATTTTCTTCTCTGCGAAAGACCCTCCTCTCTGGGATCCTGTCACACAAATCCCAGCCAATCTGGCAGCTCCGAACTCCAATCTCTACTTTCTCAGCTCCTCAAGGCTTCTGTGCTGAACTTCAGCATCACTTTCCTGCACTACTGGCATCCAGAACACACCTTGTCAAAGTGCTAGGATCACCTTGGTGACTTTCCTTTTCTCAGGTATCACATAATAGTTTTGCTGTGTCTAACATCTGAAAACATCCCTCAGGTTTTAGGCATATACATTTTTTTTTCTTTTGGCTGAAGAGCTAGTCTGGTGGCAATTACTGCATTATAACCAGACGCAGAAATCCCATTGAGCCAATTTGAGACAGATTCTGTGATTTCTGTTTGAGAGAACTCAATTTTAGAAAATTTAAGCATTTTGCTCAAGGCAATAAGTCATCATTGGAGCAGAGTTTCATATCCCAAAGTGTCTATTGCCCAAACTAGCCATTACAAGAATATGCTCCTGCTTCAATTAAATGTGTCTACAACAGCTTTTTAGAATCTTATAATAAAGTATTGTGACAAAAGTTATACCCTTTAAAACACTATATTGTAACCCAGTGAATTGGATATGACGATCCAGTTAGATATGGTACCTCAGTGACGGAACATATTGTTTGAGGTTAATATGCCTATAAAATGTTAGATATGTGCTTACGATGAAAGTACACATTTCAGAGTAAGTGCATACTTAATTCAATCACTCCTGACTTCAGTATTTTATCCACATGCATAATGTTATGAGCACAATTAAATAATCAGAGAAAAGAAGGAAAAAACACCACAATAATCTTAAATATAACAGATAAGTCTGTTAGATTGCAAATGGCAGCCATTATTTAAAAAGTCTTTATGTCTTTTAGATGAGTAAGGAATTGAAAACTGGAGCAGGACAAAGCAAGCATTTTGAGGTCAAACAATGACATACATAGACACATTAGATGCATACTAAAGTAGACTGCTAGACAGAAAACTGACACATAACAATCAGACAAACAGATGGAATATGTCTAACAGGCATGTCAACTCCACTTCTAGATGAAGAGATAAATGAAGCAGACCAAGTACATGCTTATAGATATTCACGTAAGATACCATCCTTAAGATGCATACCTTGAGCCAGCCGCAGGCATCACCACTACATACATTGCATGTACATATACTGAAATATTCCGAGAAGAGCTAAAATCTTTTTTTTCTTTTTAATTTTTTTATTTCAATCATTGTTCAAGTACAGTTTTCTCCCCCCTAGTCCCGTTCCAGCCCCTCCCCCCAACCCACCCCCCTTCCCCCCATTACCCCCCACCCCTAGTTTTTAGCTAAAATCTTTATAGGACGTCAATGCATTTAGTTTGTTTGCCATCTATGTCTGTTCTACCAGGAAGAGGTATAAAGGATATGGGATAGGTTTCAGACACACCTGAAAGAATAAAACAAAAATTTCTTCTGCACTATGAATCTTAGGTCTACCTGTTTTTAACTGAGGAATCTTCTGCCACTCACTTAATACTTTTAAGTCTTTCATTTAAAAATAGATGTTCCATAAGTGCTATGAAATTAAACCTATTTTTATATAACACATGTGATTATGTAATGTACTATACATGAAACACTTAAGAGAGTACAACACACATAGAAACAATTTATTACATTTATGTCTTAGCCTATCTTATAAATACATTGTCTATGAACAAATTTTTTAAAGTTAATTTCAATATTCACCAGAATTACCATTTTAAAACCTTATATTTCGAGGATTCACTACCTCAATAATTATACATATTTTGACCTTACTATATGAGGCAATATTTTTTATGGCTTCGTTAGTTTAATGATTACATATTCAATTTGTTCTGACCTTCAGGATCACCACATAGTATTCTTTTTAATATTACCATTTAGAGCATATTACTTGAGAATTTTTTAAAAAGCATTTTAGCATTTTGATACCAGTTACCCAGCTTTTCAAGGAGAAACATATTCCATCTTTTCTGTGATTGAATTGAAATAACAAGAATGGAAATGGAAACCATTTACCTGCCTCCAAAACGTCGCCACTACAGAAAACACTCTGATTACCTCCACAGTATCTAACCTGAGATTATAGGAGGGGGGCTGAAAAAGAATATTCCCTTGCTTCCAAATTCAAGAGAATTTGAATATAAGGACAGAATAAAAAAGAGAAATGCATCCCTCATGGATGCATGTGCAAAGGGCCTCTGTGCTTCCACTTACGATGAGCTGAAGTGACCGATAAAGCAGAACGCACAGCAGCAGGGAGGAGAAATAGCCATATCTGTAAAGCAAATGTTGGTGTAATAAAAAAGAAGTGAGGTGACTGATGTGATCAAAATACCAGTGTCGTAGTTTCAAAAGTGAAGCTTGTTTTCATCAAATTAAGAAGCATAACTTCATAGTAAGTATAGAAATTAAATTTTTATAAGAATCAGCTTAGTCCAGTATCCATATAGTATAACCACTTGATAAAATCACATTTCAATTTGGCTAAGTCAGGCATAAAGACTGGAAGTACTGTAATATACGAAACACAAAGATTTAAGTGGTAAAATTAAAATTACCCTCCTAGAAAGAGAAAAGCAAACAAATATTCCTACTGAACTATTTTCTATTTCTCTTATCTAATATTTAGATGTTTATATTTCTCAGAATGTTTTACTTTCTTTTAATTTGTATGTATTTATTTATTTTTAGAGAGGGGAAGAAAGGGAGAGATAGAGGGAGAGAAATATCAATGTGTGGTTGAGGGGGCCTGGCCTGCAACTCAAGCATGTGCCCTCAACTGGGAATCAACCTGGTGATCCTTTGGGTCACAGGCTGGCACTCAATGCACTGAGCCACACCAGCCAGGGCAGAATGTTTTAATTCTCTCTCTCTGACACACACAGACAGATACACACAATACACACTCACACACACCCTTTTAAGAACTTTGACTACTTATAAAATTCCTTTGAAATGCCAAGAAAAACAGGGACTATTTTAATTTCTATTTCATAGAATGTAAAACTGAAATCCAGGTTTGGCTTTGTTTCATAGAACTATAATCAATATATCATGAACAGAAACCAGCCTTGAATTTTTATTTTGTGTTATTTGTCATTACCACAGAATAGGATGACATTATAAAGAACTCGCTGCCTACAAGTGAAGACAGACCCTTTTCTATTCCATTATTTCATGGTCACAAAACTACTGGCTGTCAGAGAAGATACATTTTCTCTAATGAGACATCCTACGTAAGTCATTGAAATTTCTACAGCTAACTACCAAGTCAGGTCGGTAATATCCACTGGTGAAGTAAGTGAAAGGAATCATTCTTCTCAATGGTCTTAAGAGCTTTTATGAAACGATAAATCCTGAAGGAGGCAATACTTGCATGGCATAAAGCCCTGAACTCCACAGGTGGCTTCAGCTCAGTCTCCTAATTCATGTGTAGTGAACCACCGTGGGAATACTTGCACGACGTTCTTGACTTCGCAATTCGAACATTTTAGCCCACTCTTAGCTTTATATTTTGGAATAATTTTTTTAAAGATTTTATTTATTTATTTTTAGGGGGGGAAGGGAGGGAGGGGGAGAGAGAGAGAAAGAGAGAGAAAGAGAGAGAGAGAGAGAGAGAGAGAAACATCAATGTGCGGTTGCTGGGGGTTATGGCCTGCAACCCAGGAATGTACCCTGGCTGGGAATCGAACCTGGGACACTTATATTTTGGAATAATTTTAAAGAATCTTATGAATATTTTTAAATAAAGAAAGCAGTATAGATAGTATAATGATTATTTCCTTTAATATTTCCTTTAAAATACATACGGTTTTCCTTTGGTGCAAAGTATCTCTTACCATCTACTGTGTATCTCCCCAGGTTGCACAGAGTGCACGTGGAAGGTGGAGTTGGTGGAGAGAAACTTTCCAAATGACGAAGCCAGGTGTTTTCAGGATGCATGCATTTTTACTACATTGGGGGAAAATAAAGACAACTGTGCTTGAACCACAATAAAAAATAAAAGCAAATAAATAAAATAATGTTAGTGATAATTTACCCAATACAAATGAACAAAGAAGTCCATTTAGATCAACTCTATAAGTTATTTTATTTTATGTAGGTAATTTTTTTTTAGTAGTGTTTGCATTTCTTTTAATATTCTTCATATTCAATTCAGAGTAGAAAGCAGAAAGTACCCAGGGAAGGACCTGGAACATTGTCCAACAGGCCTGCACACAGTTCTGAGAATCTGTGATGCTTTAGAGAACTTTCAGAATGACTTCACTTAAAAAGGCAGCAAATATACATTTAGCTTGCTAATACCAATTCATCATCTGATTTCTTTTTTCCACTCCAAGTTGAACTATTTGGGGAGATAAAATGAAGTATAAAATTGCTACAGACAAATGCAGAATGCAGGGGAATGTTCAATAAATGCACAACTATAGTTGCAAAATCTCTGAATTTGACGCTGTGGATTGTGACTGTCATGTAAAACAAGTGACCATTAAATAATGGCATGCACAAAGGAAACAGGCATTTCAGAGAGGAGAAGCATATCTGGAATGGACAACAAGTTAGAAAACATAATGGAGTGGAGGACAGAGCTGACAGAGCTCAGCTGTATTTCTATGGAAACTTTAGTTCTTTAATTAGGGTAAGTTCCAGAAAGCAGTCTTTTCACAGTGCTTCCAGGGCACTGAGTGGTTGGGTACTGTTTACCTTAGCACACGGAGCAGATGAAAAAGAAGGCACAGGTTTAGAAGACCAAAGTGGTCTCCTCTTCGCATACAAAGCCTCTGGCGGCAGAGAGTGTTGTTTGCTTTCCGAGAACTGCAGGAGGTTAAGTGAATTGGACAGTTAAAGGAAACGAATTTCTCCAGAGGCAGATATTTCCAGAGAGAACCTCAACCAAAGATGAGAAAAATTCCACCTCCGGAATCCATTAAATATAGCTTAATCTAAATTATTACCCTTCAAACATTGTAAACGTAGTTCTACAACAAAATCGGAAAACATGAAGCCATTCACTAATTCAGGCTGTATCCTTGAGGAAAAGTTTCTTCACCTGAATAATGCCTGGACTTGACACTGGATCCGCAATGAGCTGGGGAATCAATATCACATTAACTACTTCTAAAATAAGTGATTATTTATTTACAAAGCATATGTATTGCCTGTGTAATTAATCCTCACTCTCCTAATAGTACCACTATACTAATAATTGTATAACAGTGAATAAAGAAAATAAGGTCTCATGTAAATGCACAGCTATGGCATTAGCATTAACAGCCTAGAATTCTCCAATCAATCTTATTTCACCTTTCTGTCTCATATAGGTTAATAATATAATTACCTCTTTAGGAGCTTTCTAATACTGTAATCTCTCTAAATAAGTGTTCTTAAAGAAGATTATTCATATAGATTATCAAGACTATTCAGGTTGCTTACTATTTGCCAGTGTCTTAGTAAGAACAAAGACCTACTTCTTTTATATTTAAATGAGACTGTTCCATAAGTAGAAAATATTTTTAGAAGCAGTTTCCTGAGCAGCAACAATATAATACTGTGATCTAATTGAAACGTTTAGTTTCACAACCAATAACAGGCATGTTTCCTGCCAACTTGCCAGACTAGAGGTGAATGTATAAACCAATTTAAGAATATCTTATTAACTAAATTAGTTCTGGGATAGTAATATTTTTCAGCATGTGATTTGCTAGAAAAAATAATCTAATAATTCTCAGCATACCTAATCCCATTCCAAACCTAGAAATAAAAGTCTCTCACTTCTATTTTTCTATTACAAGGGTGTGGGGGACAATTAAGTAATAGTCAGTTGACTTTTCTGTATTTGAATTTGATAAGATTTGATCATGCAATGAAAGAAAAAAGAGTCAAGGATCCAGAAAGAAAGCTCCATGTCTCCAGGTACAACTCTCACAGCCTGCAATCAATGCCGGCACCCCCTGGAAACTACACTGAGGTCAAATGTAATAGCTCTAGAAACAAACTGAAATGTCTCAAGACAACATGTAAATACAACTCAAGTTACTACACTGTCCCAATCATTTCTGTGCAAAAACTTTACTGTGTTGTGATATGAAAAGAGACCTGGAAAAATCATATTGAGTAACAGAATTGGTCTGCTCAGGCTGACAGCACAATGCTACAGACTGGATGGTTTAAGCCACAGAAATTTGTTTTCTCAAAGTTTTGGAGCCCGGAAGTCCAAGATCAAGGTGCCAGCACGGTCAGTTTCTGGTGAGAGCTTTCTTCCCGTCTTATGGGGAAGTTGCCATCGTATTCTGTTCTCACACGGTCTCCTTGAAACACTGAAGTGGAGGAGAGAGCGAAAGAGTGCAGGCAGGAGAGCAGGAGCTTGAACTCCGGTAGTATTTCTTCCGTGAAGGGCATTAATCTCTCAGATCAGGCACTCCATGTCAGGCCAGGGACCCACGCTTCTGACTTCATTAAACCTTACTTCTTAGCCCTGGCTGGCGTAGCTCAGTGGATTGTGCATGGGCTGGGAACCAAAGTGTCCCAGGTTCGATTCCCAGCCAGGGTACATGCCTGGGTTGCAGGCCATAACCCCCAGCAACCGCACATTGATGTTTCTCTCTCTCTCTCTCTCCCTCTCCCTCTCTCTCTCTCTCTCTCCCCCCTTCCCTCCCTTCCCTCTCTAAAAATAAATAAATAAAAATCTTTAAAAAACCTTACTTCCTTAGAAGCTCCATCGCCAAATTCCACCAAACTTGGGGTTAAGGATTCTGCATATAAATTTGAGGGGGAAACAACTCTTAATCCAAAACAGGAACTACCTGATTTTTATGTAGAGGGAGCGTGTACAACTGGCAGGGAGAAGGGGAAAGATAGTTGTCATGAATTATTGAACTGGTCTCTTTGAACAACCTTAAATACCCAGGTAATTATGCTGCATCTAGTGGAACTAGCCTAATCTAAGAAAATAATATTCTCTCCATATAAAATTCTCATGTTAGGCTACCTTAAATGTAAAGTGAGTGCAACTCACTGTAATTATACAAATGTTAGAAAATTTCCAAAATAACCTCTTATTTTAACGTGGTCCACTTGTCAGGTCAGCTACAATAATATGACTTTTCCATGATGTTAAGACCATTTTTTCCTAAATTGTGAAGTGGATGACTGAGTCACTGAGTTAAGTCAAAACAATTCCAAGTGTGAATGTAGTATTTTCTAATAGGAAAAGTGACTGAAACTAAATTATTGGGAATTGCATTATGGTTTTCATCTCTTATTTTGCATAAAGCAATTAAAGCAGTCATGATATATTATGTTAAACAAATGATTTCACCTGTGACCTTTAAAAAGAGTATATGAGAACCATCTTAGCAGTGGCCCAGCATAGTCGCTTTAAGATCATATACACAGATACTATCTATGGATGATGTAAAAATGGAGATCTATTGCAAACTGAAACTCAGTAACTTATTTTTGAGATATTCAGATTAACTGTGAAATCTTGTAAATAAACATAATCTATACACAAAATATATACATGAATATGTGTCAATTATATAAATGAGAGTATTAATAAACATGAGTATACACTTTGTAAATGGATTGTGCTAAAATGTTACAATATGATGTACAAGGTCTAAGTATAGGAACTTCCACCTCTCTCTATATGAGTTTTCCTATTTAAAAAATGAGAATGTGGCCCTGGCTGGTGTAGCTCAGTGGATTGAGCGCAGGCTGTGAACCAAAGTGTCACAGGTTTGATTTCCAGTCAGGGTACATGTCTGGGTTGCAGGCCATGACCCCTAGCAACCACACATTGATGTTTCTCTCTCTCTTTCTCCCTCCCTTCCCTCTCTAAAAATAATAAATAAAATCCTTAAAAATGATTTGTTTTAAAAATAAATAAATAAATAAATAAATAAATAATGAGAATGGCCTTTTTAGCTGCTTCGTAAGATTACTGTGATAAATACATGAGATAATACATTTAAAGTGATAAGAACAATGCTTAGCATATAGAAGGCACTAGAACAATGTTAGATGTCATGATCATGTCCATAATGATTATTCCCACCACCACCTCCATCATCATCATTAACACCTTCATCATCACCACCACGTATAACAGGTAATTTCAGTCTTTGTATTTGCCTTTGGATAACAAGAAATTCTACTGGATATATCACAGCCCAATAAGAACAGAACAGAAGCAAACTTAATAGGGAATTATCCTCTTCCATGTGGAGGCTAAATGATATCATGCCCCATTGCCCTCTGAAGGCTTTATAATAATTCAAAGAGAGGACTGTCATGAGAGTGCGGTGTCATCTATTGGCCCAGGTAGAATTGAAGAATCGCTCCTACTCTCATGTTATTTGATTAAAAATTTTAGCTATTTGAATTTATGCCTAGTCTTTAGTCTGAGTGTATCTGTGTATTATTAGCATTACAATAGTAACATTTAACCCTGAAAATCCAATGAAAAATGTTTTACTTTTCCAGGTAGAGCTATTTACCACATAGCATAAGAAATATTTCAATAATAGGAGAATTGCTTGTCAAGAAAAGAGCTTTCTTTCACTAAAACACCAATACAAAAGAACCTTTGCACCCCAATGTTCATAGCAGCACAATTTACAATAGCCAAGTGCTGGAAGCAACCTAGATGCCCATCAGTAAATGAATGGATCAAAAAACTATGGGACATTTACACAATGGAATTCTATGCAGCAGAAAGAAAGAAGGAGCTCCTACCCTTTGCAACAGCTTGGATGGAGCTGGAAAGCATTGTGCTAAGTGAAATAATCCAGGCGGTGAAAGACAAATACCATATGATATCACCTTTAACAGGAACCTAAACAACAAAACAAAGAAACAAGCAAACTATAACCAAAGACACTGAAATAGAGGACAGACTGACACTGACCATAGGGGTGAGAAGAGGGAATTTCAGGGGAGAATGGGTAGGGTTTACAGGAACAAATTTAAAGGACACATGGACAAAAACTAGGGGGAGGGTGGTAATGGGAGGGAAGTGGGGAGGGTTGGGTGGGTGGGCTGGAATAGGAGTAAAAGGGGGAAAACTGTACTTGAGCAATGATTAAAATAAAAAAAATAGGAAAAAAAAAGAAAAGAGCTTTCTTCTTCTTGCCCTGTACACTAAGAGAGAGAGAAAAAAAAGCTTTTTCTATAAATATGTGAAATCTTCCCTTACCATGAAACATTCTATTTTGAAGGAGTTTTTTGCTTACTCTAAAAAATGTCTTAGAACCATTATTTCCAGCAGAGACATGAGAAAAGATGGACTCAGTCATTTACATGGCAGTGCCGTGATAACAAGGGTTTCATAATCAGGGACCGTATTGAACTATAGCTATTGAATACAATGGCTTTTATTTCAGGCTCAGAATAGCTCCTTTCTATCTGGCCAGGTGAACAGCTCTCTAATTGAACTGTTTTGGATGTCTGTCCCATGCCTGACAGGGTGATATAAGCATTGGATTGTCAATAGGTCTTCATTTCTCTGGCAAGAGAATGTCGTTTTTCCTGCAGAGTAAGTGCATCTGAGAGGTCTCATGATTCAATATGTTACAGAAAAATTAAAGCATATTCATATGAACCATGAATATATGTATTGTTTTTAGCATTCTGGATATAACATTATTTAGTAGAATAAATATCAAAAGAAAAAGCAAAAAGCAAAATTGTGTAAGTGGTAAGGGCAATCTCAAATATATATCTATCTGCTCTTCAAAAATCTTACTGTGATACACTTAGGAAAATTTTAGGTGTTTTTCTCCTAATTCTATGAAAAATAGAAGATAACATATCTAAGCTATTCTGAGCCTGAATCCACAGCAATAGTTTGTGTACCATATGGCTATCTCCTTATAAGTATTCAGATATGAGGTTAATTAAAGTAAACATTATTCTATTCTCACTTTATACATGCTTAGTATACACTTAATCTTAATAAATATTTCATAATATTAGGAACCAATGAAGTGACAAAGTCATCTTCCTTTTATAGATATAGCTTCTAAACTGAAGTACAGAAACTTTATCTATAAAGGCCAACTGTTCTGTAACTACAGTGTTCAGAACCCATAATCTTTAAGAGACCTCCATAGCAGTATCTACATTAGCATTTAAATGGAGGAATAGTTTTTTGAAACCAGTAACTCTGTTGAAATAATGTGGTAGATTAGCACAAAACAATCTGTTGAGCTACAGTGTGCTATTTTTAATAGAATACATAATCTGCTACTTAAAAATGCCCAGAATAGATTTAATCCATTTCTTTAATTTTAATTCCAGCTCAACTTTCTATTTCTCACTCCAGCAAAATTCCTTCAAAGCTCTTTTTGATTAGAACTAGTGAAAGTGACATGTGTATGTAAGACAGCATATATATATATATATATATATATATATATATAGCTATAAATAAATCTGTACAGTCTTTTTAACTAAAGTTTGTATTATGAAAAAGGAGAATTGAAGGCTAAAATTAGATATGCTTTTGAAAATGCACTTTGAGCTTTCCATAAAAAATTAAGTGATTTGTTCTTTGTTTTCATTTTTTTTAAATACAAATGTTATTCAAA
This sequence comes from Phyllostomus discolor, assembly GCF_004126475.2. NCBI lineage: Eukaryota > Metazoa > Chordata > Mammalia > Chiroptera > Phyllostomidae > Phyllostomus > Phyllostomus discolor. Next base: position 15,217,135 of record NC_040905.2, on the reverse strand, counting down.
ACTCCAAACTATTAAATCTCTTTCCTGGCTATCCTAATTAGCTGGAATTGCATAAATTTAATCTGAGGTATAAATCAGGGCTTGGGTTGTCTTTTGTATACCATGTGTACTGGAAAGTAGAAAAACTTCCTTTATGGACTGAGCAAGGAGAGGGGAAGTAATGTGTGCACACAAAAGTGTGTCACCTTCCTTGGTTCCCACACCTTATATTTTCCTCCTTTTCCTAATGTATAATTCTATTTCTTTTTTTTTTTTTTAACTTTAATCAGTCTTTTTTTTTTAAAGATTTTATTTATTTTATTTTTAGGGAGGGAAGAGAGAGAGAGAGAGAGAGAGAGAGAGAGAGACGCATCAATGTGCGGTTGCTGGGGGTTATGGCCTGCAACCCAGGAATGTACCCTGGCTGGGAATCGAACCTGGGACACTTTGGTTCCCAGCCCGCGCTGAATCCACTGAGCTATGCCAGCCAGGGCTGTATAATTCTATTTCTTGAAACAAAGATTTTTAAATAACAATCATTATAATACTAAATTTTCTAGAGGCTAAAGATATTTAATATGTAGGAAAATGGACAAGACTAATCATTGAACTTATTCCTTTCAAATAAAACTGTAAACTTTTTAAGATGGAAAACATAAATACTACAGGTGATTTATTTTTAAAGAAGTAAAGCAATTTCAAGGCTATGTTATCCAGATGGTGGGTTAAGACAATCAATTTGTCTCCAGCTATTACCGGAGTTTATATTTGTTCAGCGTGAGATTTATTCACAATAGGTGGAGGTTGTCTGTTGGACATTAGATGTGAATTTTAAATGCCATTCAAATAGATTAAATACAAATAAAGAAAAACATTTCAGTTTCATATTTTTGATACCATTTAGCTATCTAAATAATATATCATTTAGAAGTTTATTTTTAGTTCAGTGGTCTTGCAAAAGTGTGTCAATTCAGAACACTGTGGAGAATTTTATCACAGCATTAAGAATTGTGATTCTATGTCCAGAATATCAGAACAAAACTTAATTTCAACATTGCATGCTCCAAGATAATAACCTCAAATTAGGTATAAAAATGACATCTTATTGTTGCTTTGTTGTGATTATTTTTTAAAGCACTTAATAATCCTGACATTCCCTACTTCAAAAATGGGACAGAGAAACCTGTGATAAACAATTCATATAATTGAATGGCATCAATGAATGACCCCTGTTCGATCGTTTAGGGATACACTAGTGTTTGTTTGGTAGGTCACACTTACTCACTTTTACAGTTTAACACAGAAGAGTCTACATTTTAGAAGACATCATAGTTATTTAAATGTTTTAGGAACTATACATAGACATATGATCAAAACACAAAAACAGTAATATTAAGAGCTCATTTCATTTTATTAATATTGTGCCTACATCCTGGCACTGTTATATAAAGATCCTATTAAACTGAACTGGCTATAATGCCTTGGTACCCCACATAAGTAATTCAAAAATGAAGCTAGACTCAAGTCTTTATATGCACATATAGCTGAGAAAATGAAATTTAAGAACAACCAGTTATAAACAGCAGAACAGACTTTCCCCAATAGAGCAACCACTTCAGCCACAACCAATCAGATAACTTGCTTGCTTTGCTCCTGAGTCTGCTGTGTAAAAGCAGCCCCCCTAAATCCTGTGGGCAGAGCGCTCCTAACAACTTTCAGTTTGATGCTGCTGGATTCCACTGATGGAATCAAGTAAGTTCTTGAAATGTTTAATATACCTCAATTTATCAACTAATGTTGTATTTAGATATAACTCCAAATAATTGGAACTTTGGCTGGTAGCACTTGGGTAAGAGTGTCCAGCCAGTTCTGCTCTTTCTGGATGAAGGCAAGAAAATTAAACTATCAAATCTCCTTTGCCACTATAGTCAGAGAAGATATTGATAACATTACACAAAAAGTATCCTGGTTTCCATGTCCATGATACTTTTTGCGTACCATCATCAATATTTGCTAAGGCAGGATTAACTGCAGTTTAGATTCAATCTTGAAAAAAAAAAGGAAGAAAATCACTCTCATTTTAATGAAGACTGTAGAAAATAGATGGAATGATATGTTGATTTCAGATTAGAAAAAGAGTATAAATGCCAACTACTAAGAGAAGAAACACAAGCCATTTGAGTGTGGTGGATGTAATTTTATGTTCTGCAAGTCAGTTCATTTTTTTGTCTGTCATACAGGAAGGATGTATTACCAATTACTTCTTGCTCTAGGTGTGACTTTATCTTGACCACAAGAATGGGGCATTTTAAAGCTGTTCTTTGAAATGTCTTCTGTGTAGTCTCTTATATAATACATTGGCCACAAATCTCACAGGGGCATTCAGTCAACTATGATATCACAAAGAAAGAAGTCTGGGTACCTTTATCATTGTCTACATTCTGCAGATTTCAAGACTCAGATAAACAAGATACTTTGCATGCCTTCCATTCTTTCCTCTTCCAAGTAGGATATTTTATTCCTATTCCATTGTTGTATATTTAAGGTGTGTGTGTGGGCACATGCTACCACTATTCTTAGGTTAAAACAATTCGTATATAGTTATTAAAAAATCACCTTTCCAAAAAGAGAATTATATAGACATGAAGTAGATTAAACTGAGGTTCTGGATTTGACCTGTGGAGACTGGATGATGGAACTCTGTGTTGTCACACTCTGGTTAAAAGTGAGGGCATTTAGCTATAGAGGAAGGCAGATGAAATGCAATATCTGGGAACCAAGATGGAGGAGGTGCCCAGGAGAGTGACCAGACCCTCATTAGACTATGCTATTTACAAGAAAAAGCTGTAAGGCACTGTGATTTGGGGGATTTATTAAAGCAATTACCATGAATTATCCCTATTAACACACAATACTGATGACAGTATTTTTTAACTGGTGTTTAGAGCAAAATAATCCTTTTTGGAAAGTACAACTCAAATGTGTAATTATTGTAAACTTTGAATATTTAGAGACTTAGAATTCTTTGTACATAGTAATATGAACACTAATTAGAGGTTATGGTCAGCCAAGAACAGAAGGATGTGGACATGAATAGCATGAATTAGGCACAAGAGGATCAGTAGCAGAAAATCAAAACTAAAGAGACAGAGTGACTTAGAGCAGATTTTTATAATTCCATGGTTAGGAGAAAATTAAAATTTAGTATTTCAACCCACATAGCCTATCATTTAGATTTTTGTGCTTATGCAATAGATTTATTGATAAAATATCTAGATCCAGCCATTATTGTCAGGTTGTTGTTTTTCTTAAATTATGAAAAATTTATATTCATTGTATTCCATAGTATAACTTCTATTATTCTCTATTTTAACATTTTCATTAACCTTGTCATTAAGAAGTATTCAAAATAGTATTAATTGTTATCTGGTAGACCACCTCTGATATTTATGGTTGGATAACATTACCAAATTGGGCATAACAATACTGTGCCCAGAATTGTTATTGTCTAGCCTCAGAAATATCATTGTTCACTATGCTTTACATTCTAGGAGGTTCAAAGATTATTAAGGAAAATAATATTTCATAGGTGTAGAATCAGTCTTATTATTACCACACTTCTATCTCTTATCATTATTATTAAAATTATTATAAGAATAACAGTCAGGTCCTCCTTAGGGAAAAATAGGGACAACTGTATTTGAGCAACAATAAAAAACATTTTTAATTAAAAAATGAAGAATTAGGTATATTGTAGACATAAATCATTTTCTTAGAGGTACATTTCTCAATTTCTTGCTTTGTATTGTCTTTTTCAGTGAAATACCAAACATGCCTAAACAATGTTAAAATTAATAGTTTCTTCCTATATAATATGTACTCATCAACTGGAAGTAAAACATGGACACAAATTGCATACATCTCTGCTATCTTTTCCAGCAGCATCCATTGGTTCTGATAGTGATCAACTCTATTTTTTTGCTATGATAACATCACTTTTTTAACATTTTCTCATCCACAAGCTCATATTATTATCAAGGCTACATGTTGTAAATGTTACTAAGTCTTCCTTTGGAGCATATGGAGTACCCTGGTTTAATTGTCCAGGAAAATATGCAAAAGTAGAACAAGCAAAGCCATGCACAGTATCAGATCTGAGGTCAGTATCATGGGCTAATCTGTCAATGGAAGGTGGAAAGCTAATTCAGATTTCTGTTACTTCCACCTCTATAAACAAACCACTCCTTGGGGTTATGAATCTTTGATTTGTTTGCATATGTTTGAGTGAGAACAGAGTGGAGGTAGGCCAAAAAAATCAGTTCATTATAATTTTTAGAGATCAAAGCAAACAGATAATTAAGTTAAATATTAAAGTAATTAAAAACAAAATTGTTATTTTCAACCCTGAGATTATTCTTTCTATGTATTTTGAACAGTTTACAAATAAAACCACCTAACTAAAGATGCAGCTTTGGATATTTTAATTTTTCCTTTGAGTTACAGTGAACAAATTTTCATTATTTGGAATCAGGGAATTTGTGCCCACCATCATAATTTGTGAAGTTTAACATTAAGACAGATTTTAAATTTGTGTTCTTATTTTTTTCTAAACAATGCAACATCCTTCAAAGATATTATTGCTCATTTCTTATAATTTTGTATTCTACACAACAGAGTTCAATGATAAATAAAGCAAAATTTCCATGAAGTCGTTTAGACTTCATTAAAATAAAAAAAAATTAAAAAAAAACTTCCATGAAGTCAAGGCTCTTACCAATTATCCAGGTATCTTATTGTTTTCAACAGTGGTTTGACTAGAAGATAATCTTGGACTTCTTGAGAAACAGAAGTTGTTAGAAATTTTTTAGATTTTATCTATTTATTTATTTAGTTAGTTATTTGTTAGAGGTAGAAGAAGGGAGGGAAAGAAACCTAAGCTAGAGAACCATAGATTATTTGTGCCCTAGGATACTGAACCTGTGACCTTTTTGCTTTGTGGGCAGACACCCAACTGAACCACACCAGTCAGGGCAAAGTTTTTAGAATGTATAACTTGAAATATAATAGGATAATTTGACAAAAAGATAAAATTATGCTACTATATGTTTTTTTTTTCAATTAGGCCAAGGGTTAGAAGAAAATGGATAGATGAGTTTCTGACTGTTCATGATTTAATATACCATCTGGTTCAATAAAAAAAAAATCAAGGTATTTTAAAGCATATAAAATACAACTTTTTAAAATCCCATTTAATAGCTGCTGTACAAGTATCTATCAATATAATCCACATAATGTAAGTTCAGTGAAGATAGAAATTAGGTCTTTTGTGGCTTATTGACATATTTTTAGCAAGAAAATTAATGACACAAAGTAGATCCCTGATAAATAAATGCTAGTTAAATATTTAGTGGTTTGATGAAAAATATGAAAGAGAAGTGGGCTCAGGTTTCTATAAATTCAGAGTTGTATACCACTTTTTTCACAAACTTGTCATACAAAAATACATTGTCTGATCATCAGTTTTCTTACTTATAAAATGAGGGATTCAATTATTATGGCAGCATTAAAACTAAAGGAGTTCTGGCTTCATCCCTAAGACTTTCCCTTTCAACAACATGTGGTTGCTAATTACATAAGTCCCCCAGTCTTATTTCCCACTGCCACGTTATAAATATATTTTTCTGCTCCTTCTCTTGCCCCGATACCTGTCAGTAACTGCATGTCTGGTACAGCTGTAAGAGTTTTTAACAGGCTCATTCTGTTCCACAGAAACCATGGAGGAAGTTGAGCACATATTTTATCTTCTTAAATATTGAAGGGAGTTATAAAATAGCACTTATGTTGAAAAGAGAACTTTTTTTTTCAATTTAAGCAAACTAAGCAAATGGAACAGAATGAAAACAGGGTTCTTTAGGGATATATCCAAAAAACAAATATTATGTATGCTTCTTGGAGATACAAGGAAGTGCATTTTCTGCCTCAGGAGAAAAAACCCATTCTTCCAAATAATGTGAAGTTTATTGAGCCATAGTTCAAGTCTATGTTAATTATTTTTTCATGAAGAGAGTTTATATAAGCTATCCTATAACAATCAAATTTCATATTCCATATATCATTGCACTTAAATGAAACTCGATGTTTAGTTGGGGAGATGTGTCACTGAATGGCACAAGCTGCAAGCAAGAAAGTTCTCTTTAAAATGATACTATTTTAAAGTTCATTCTCTTCACTAGGTTGCTATTTACACACAGAATGATGTTAACGATACACATACTTTGAAATTAAACACAGGGTTTAAACATTACTTTTTTGTATGCATTACAATAATTTTATTTTTAAAATTTGATAAATAAAGTCAGATGAACCCCCATCCTGGTATCCCTTTGCTGATGCTTCTTTTATTTAATTTCTTGTCAACTTGGTAATTCATTACAAAACATACAAAATTCATTTAAGAAAACTAAAACAGTGAGGTCAAGAAGATATGCATTTTATCCAACTGGAAAACACATCTTTCTGTGATTCTCATTTGATAATATTTAAATAGACTTAAAAAGAAAAAACATCCCATTTTTTAGTCTATTTTATAAAAATAGTTCTAATATTAATTTTAGCACTTAAACAGCTTCAAAATTCTCTTGGGCCCTCCCAAATTTATATGGAGTTTTAGTAGTATTTTGATTTTACCTCTTTATTCTTATCATAACAATGCCTGGCAAGGAGGCTAGAAACATAAGTTATAGTCTTGACTCTGCTAAATAATATTTGTTCTACTGTTTGCTTTCATCTTCTTTTGATTATAAAATTATGGATTGCAACTACTTCCCGAAGGCTACTTCAATCTCCAATTAACAAAAAGAAAACAATATATTTTGTGGATTTACTGCGCTTAAGATCCTCTGGACAAGGGAGACCTAGAAAAAAAGATAAAATATGCAATCCTTTTTCCCAAATGGCCTTTGGAATCAATTGGGTAGGATACAGGTTGAGTGTGGATCGAACATGGGGGCAGCCAACCATCTCCAGGTAACAACTGGTTTTGAAAGGCAACCTTGGAGCAGAAATACACTTTACAGAAGTCTTTTTCTTGTCTCCTATTCTTTGACTATTCTTCTTTGTACTAGTACTCCCTTCTTCATTTTCATTCCCTACCCATCTTGTCCCCAGCTCACCCCACCCAATTACTCGAACACATCAAGCTCATCCCTGCCGCTGGCCCTTTTCATTTGCTCTTTCCTTTGAGTGGCTTGCTCTTCCACTGACTCACTGTTAAATGACCTATTTACTCTTTAAACTCAAAGTCATACCTGTACCTAATTTATAAATCAAAATGTATGAGGAATGATTATAATAAAGAAAACAACGCTTGCTTTGAGATACTACCCTTTTAAATTTTCTAACAGTTTCTTCTAGTTTAAATTTATGTGTAAAATCCAGAAAATTAAGTTAAAGAACTACTTCATTTTATGAAAATAAACAATCAGAGAATGAATGAGAAAACCAGATAGTACCCCGAAAGAGATTCAGGTCTCAAACAACCTTCTACATCTTTTTTGGATGATGAATTCTGGGGATTTTTGGTGACTGGGAGCTTAGGGTTTTGGTTGCCACTTGTGTGTAAAAGCCATAGCTTTTAAACTGGGTCAAGTTCATATTTTTTTATTTGGAAAATTATCTGATCACCAATATCAGACTGAGGACTCTTAGATCGGCAACCTGGAGCCTAAGAACTTTGGTCCACCTGGGTGATTTTAATTAGCAAACAAAATCATACAAAAAAGCAACTTTTTACCTAGAAAATTAACACAATCCTGCTTTAAGTAATTTTTAGTAAATAAAAATTTTATTAATTTTTATGAAAACAGAAAGCTAAAATAAGCCTACATAGTTAATATCATACCCAAAAATTGATTCAAGAATATAATTCAATAATTAACTTATAAATGCCAGGAAATAGATTCAGCTAAGTAACTTCAAATTATTAGCCTAATGTAAGATGTACCTACTAAATATAATTTCTACCCTTTTCTACCTTTTTTCAAAAGGACAGTAATATATTTTGCATTATTATTTTTTCCATTTTTATTTTATTGTTTATAGGTATTTCACTAATATATAGTGCATTTTATTAGTCTCTCACTTTCCATAATAAGCCTTCTTTGTCTAGCCAATTGATTGTAAGTTCCTTGGAGTTACAGAAAAGTCCAATTTTCTTTCCCCACAGAGTAACTTGCTTAGAGTTTATATCATAATAAATGTTTCTAGAAAAAAATAGGTCATAAAGAAAAATACACTTAGTTATTTTGAGACACTCAAACCCCAATTTTTTACAATCACTGAAATATACTAAAATACTATTAATTTGCACCATTAATCATTCCATGCATATTCCAGTGAAAGCATTAATTTCCCTTCAGAGAAAAACTCTTCATTCTTCAACGGCAAGGTGTTCTAAGTGAGCTACAACCAGAGCTGAACCTGACAAATCCGCAACAGTTCCCTAGCAGCAGATAGATAATCTGATTAGTTCTGACACCACGACCTTTCTAGTATTCAGAAGTGTGGTGTCTCCTGCAAGTTGTTGTTTAACACTCTCACAGAAGGTTAAGTAGCGGGAAGAAGATTAGTGTCTTTGGATACCAGCACTGTATCATCAGCAATATTTCTGACAAATAAAAGTCATTAGTTTGCCAAAAATTCTAATGAAATCATGATTAATAAGTGCTTCTCAAAGGTCTTCATCAAAGTCAAGGCCTGTGGGTGATAAATGTAAACATGCAGACCCTGCTTGGCCGAAGCTGTGTGTTTCACTTACACAGCTCCGCTGATTGATCTGTCCATTATTCTAATGTATAATTTATCACATCAAAGGGGACAATTCATTATGTGCATGGTATAGGCAGAGAGTTCTAAACAACAAAATCTTTAGGAGACTTAACAGGTTGCCTAGGTACTAAAATTATATTTTTTCTTATAGAAAATTGAAAACATTAACAAAAATAGCATTTACCAAAAGAAATATCAAATTGTATCATTTTAACTTGAGAGCTTTTTGAGACATTCTTTCGCCAGATGATATTTCTTTCTTTTTTTAATACATTTTATTTATTTTTTTAGAGACTGGAAGGGAGGGAGAAACAGAGAGAGAGAAACATCAATGTGTGGTTGCCTCTCATGTGGTCCCCCATTGGGGACCTGGCCCGCAACCCAGGCATGTGCCCTGATTGGGAATCGAACCTGCAATGCTTTGGTTCGCAGCCCACGCTCAATCCACTAAGCTACTCCAGCCAGGGCAGATGACATTTCTATTACCTTCCCTATTTTCATTCTTTAGGAGGGGTCCATCTGTTGTTAAACTCAAAAGGGATACTGCCCAATCCCTGGTAAATAAGAATTCTCTGGCTATATTGCTTGAACCATAAACAGCAGGATGTGCCATCACTTAAAAGCTCACTGAATTAAATGATAGATTATGGCATTTCCTCCTGTTTAAAATGTGAGACATTGAATAGTTTTGCACACCTTATTTCAAACCATTCATTCCTGATGCAGTCATCTGCATGACTCAAGTCTACTGCTATATGCTGATGTTTGAGTTTTCTGGAACTCAAATGAACTTAACAAATCCTATGAATACCTTAGGAAAATGCATGGTCTTGTTGAAGATAAAAATTATGGTAATGGATGAGATATTCCTCTAGTCTTTGATGTGTACTTGCTTTTTAGAATGCTAAGGATCTGACTATAACTGTATTAAAAGGAGTAGGCATCATTACAGAATGATGCCTACAGAATTTTACATTTTTTTAGACAGAAAGTGAGAACAGATGACTAATTAGTTGATAATACCAACTTATGCCTCCACAGTTTACAGTCACCTAACTAAACTTTCTCATCAGCAGAAAATTTAAAAAGGTCAATATTCATTAATTTTTTAATTAATGGAAATGCATATAGGACTTTGTAATTCTGGATAACAATTTTAAAACTATATTTGCTGTGATGAATGCATTAATCTATTTCAATCTAATTGGCAATAATTATGTACATTTAAAGGAGAAACTCTTTGGCATTGTTTTCTAAAGGATATTATAAATATTAAAGAAATTTGCAATGCAATATATTTGAGACAGTGTCTAATTTAGTTAAGTAAAGCTGCTAGAAATTACACCAAGACACCTCACATTGCAGGTTTCTGTCCACACGATTATGTCGTTGTTTTTATCTGAGTGGCACTGTCATCAAAAGGCTGTAATCCAGCACTTTTCACCACATGAAAGACATCCTTTCTTTCTATGCCTGAAACAGGTTTGTAATCCCCCTCCCAAAACTGCGTTACCAACTTTGACTCTGCATTTAAAAAATTTTGTAGATATCTTGGCATCAGAGATATTTAGAATCAAAATACTTTGGAAGCTTCTAAAACTGATTTCCAAATCCTATCCTAATGCCTGAAATTTGGTTTTTCTTTGGCTAAGTGTTTGCTATAACAACTGCATTACTTTACATTTCATACAGACTATTGAACTCATCATTTGGTTAGGAATTGTCAATGTGGCCAATGAAAATTCTAAATATTTCAAATATTGTGTTGGCCAAAATGTTTGTTTATTTGTTTTCCATATGATGGCTCTGGTAGTGCTTAGTTGTCTTTAACTTCATCCAAACCAGTTTTGTTAGACTGTATTGTAACAGCTGTCATATCAGCATGCATTAGAAAAGATTTATCAAAATTAGTGATTGCTGTGTGGCCATTTTAACACTGATGATGGAAGAAAACAGGCAACATTTTGGAATATTACTCTTTATTATTTCAAGAAACGTAAAAACACAACTGAAACGCAAAAAAGAAAAGATTTGTGCAGCTCGTGAGAAGGTGCTGTGATTGATGGAACGTGTCAAAAGTGGTTTGTAGAGTTTCCTGCTGGAAATTTCTCTCTGGACGATGCTTCATGGTTGGGCAGACAAGTGGAGGTTGATAGTGATCAAACTGAGACATTAATTGAGAACAGTCAATGTTACACCACATGAAAGATAGCCAACATGTTCAAAATATCCAAATCAATAAAGTTACCGGTGAAATGAAAAATGGGTTCTTTATTTTGTAGAAAATACTAAACAGATTTTTTGGCCAGCCCACCATTATAATTTAGTATAGTTAAAACATACTTTATTTGCATCTACAGATGGTATTAGATGGCATAGATGGTATGCATTTTGCTCTTCAGTTCAAATAATTAGTATCCTGCTCTTTTGGCTCAACTTCCCTATGCCTGGCTGTGGTGCCAGAGCACCAATGCCTCTGAGAGGAGCTTTTGGTTCCCTCTCATAGGTGCATTGTCTGTGCATCTAAATGACCATGGAATTTTTTTAAGTGGGCATTAAAGAATGCATGTCACCCTCAGCTTTATCTTTAGTGTTATAGACTGAATTCACATGTTAAAACTCTAATCCCAATGTGATGGGATTTGGAGATGGGGCCTTAGGGACACAACGAGATCATGAGAGGGGAGCCCTCACAAACAGGATTAGCATCCTTATGATAAGAAGTAAGAGAGCTAGCTTGCTTCTGTCTTGTGTGAACACAGACACAGATCAGCCTGCACCTTGACCTTGGAATTCCCAGCCTCCAGAACCATGAACAATACATTTCTGTTGTTGATAAGAGCCCAGTTTGTGGTATTTTATTATAGAAGCCCAGGCTGACTAAGACAATAATATTCACTGAATTTAAACAACAGAGAGTCAATTGCTATCACTGGTATTAACAGATTCTGAAGTCTTTAAAATACTTTAATTTAAAAATATATATTTACACATTCTTAATCAATTTTTAAAAAATTGTTCAATTTGAATCAACCACATGATTTATTATGTGATGAAATATTTCTGAATGGATCAAAGATATGCAAGCAGTCAAGACATTTGTCATCAAAGACAGTGACGCAGAGTGGAAATTGTGCACCAAGTTGTCAATCCCTTTGCTTAAAGTCTCGTCATGCTGTCTAAATGAGCAGGCTTGAGGAAGGACCTACTGTCCTTTAACTCCAGCATCCCAAAAATGAGAGGTAAATTTTACCACCAAGATAGACTTTTAAAATAGCTGATGTATAAGGAAAAAATTGGCTGACTTAACCTTCTAGTAATGCAGTAATGGGTCTGTATCTAAAATTCATAGATTATTCATCTTTATTTTCTATGAAAACTGAAATACAATTTTAAAAACAAACTGAACAAATTAAAAACTAGAAATTGTTCCTTTTTCATACTTCCGGGCCTAGCAATAACCAAAAAACAATGAGGAGAGTTGATAAGACAATCTCATTGATTTTTTTTCTCCGACTACATTAGGCAAGTTCTGTTCATCCACCCTCTTAAATGGATATAAATATGAATTCCCAGAGGTATTTTTAACAAGATTTCTAGGAAAGGTTTCCATATCACTGCACTAACAAGATTTCCATGTAGTTGACAGCTGTGGCACGTAAATTAAATAAAATTTTATTGATGTGTTAAAAACATGCCACTACACAAAATATAGCAAAGTGAATGTTTATTTTAGGTGAAATAGAAAACAATCATTTGCCTTAAACCAAATGTCATTATTTGCTAGCAAAACACTTGTTTCTTTGATTTTGTTTTATTTTTTGTATGTGTGCTTTGCATGAACAACAAGGAAATAAATGTGAAATTTCAGTCATTATAAAATAGGTGCCCTTACATGTGTCTCTAAGAAAGATGATTTAGATGGGCCATTTAAAGCTTAAACACGAAAGCAAACAGAATATGAGAAGACTTCAATACTAGTCCTGACACTGTTATTAACTACCAGTATTTGTTGTTTGTGTGAATTGCATACTCTTTTCCACTATTGGGCTCCTTATGGTTAAAAATAAGGTTTCAAAGGCCCCTCAGTGCCACCTATACAATTCTATACCACCATCATCATCTAAGACTGAACAGAATCGTGCTGCTGAAGAATAATTTACATAGGAAACAGCTTAAAACAGGGAGCATCTTGTTCACAAAATGTTCATGAATTTGTTGCCATCTCCCATTTGCTTTCTGCAATTTAGTCAAACATGATTCGTGAATTTATCTAAAATGTTATGATCAGCACATTTTATAAAGCAAAACAAAACAACAACAGCAACACCCAGAAGCACTCTTCATTGTCCACATTTCTGATATGCCAGTAATATGATGTACTTCACACATTGAATGAAGCACTTTCACAAAATGAGCTCAACAAGCTATTGGATTGCTAAGGAAATTGCCTGATTTAACCTCAGGAAGAGGTCAACTTTGTGGCCAAAAAACAGGCCCAAAATACGTGCATTTCCAAAAATAGGAAAATATGTATTGATATTTGCAATTGTTATATTATAAAACCAGAAGCCCGCCTTCAGCACATCAAGAAGTGAAAATATGATGGGACATGTGGTAAGCTTTGCCACTAGCACACACATGAACTAGCATGCACATGAACTAACACATGCATGAATAATCACACACATGAATGAGTGACAGCAGGAGAGACTACATTGTTGAGAGCTCTTATCTTGCTCTGAAGCTGTTCTACAAATTTTTGCAGCTAATTCAGCTCAAAGAAAATGAGGAAGAGAGAGTGGACGGTTTTACCTACAATACAAAGATCCAGATATAGATAGAGATGGGTTAGTAAGAAATTTGGCTCATTTGATTTCTTAAGTATACATGACATATCTCTTTCCTGTCAAAACAGTGGCAGGGGCAATTATAAGTCTTCATGCATTACATTTAAATAAAACCAGTTTTGTCATCTACAATAGTGGTTTCTAATGACTACCAGTGGTACATTCTATAACTTGAAGTTCAAAAAGAATATAAAGTGACCACTATACTTAATTGAACATAGATTAGTAGGTCCTTATCAGTCTTCTCTAGTACATCCATATATTATAAAAACAGATATATTATTGAAATTTGTGTATTACCTCGTGAGTGGAAAGTCTTTGTGTTTTATTTTCATTTTTGTTTTGTATTGTTTTCCAAACATTTAATTCTGTTCCAACCCCAAAGAAGGGAATAAACCTAAATGTTAAAAATAAAAATTGCTCAAAGACCAAACCATTATAAAATTAAGCTCCCTCCCTTAGCAATAAATACTGAAATGAGGCTCAGCGAAGGAGACAAGAACAGGAACACTGGGGACTCTGGTCCATGGCAAGATCCCAGCACTTCGACCAATTCTATTCTCTGCCTAAAGCATAAAAGAGCAATGAAAAACACAGGAGTAGGTGGCCCCAGAGAGAGCTAGAACTTGTTAACAAAAGAGAAAGAAAGGACACAGAGCAACTTACAGGGCAGAGGAAGGAAAGGTCATCATCTAAAACAGCTCCTTATTCTGGATGAGTCACTGGATGTGGCCACTCCAGCTGATGAGTGCCTACCGCTTCTCTCTGGGCCTCCACTCCCTCCTTAGCGTGCAGGTTAAGTAAGGTCATTCACATCATGGCTGTGAGACTGCTGTAGCAGCAGCCTGGCTGCTGGAGCCCTGAGGCTTCCCATTCACCACCAGCAGGAGAGGTGTCTCCACGTGAACACTGGAAAAGGAATAGTCCTTTCCTTTGTGCTGACTTCAGTGAAGCAGCAGGTTGGGCTCAGGGATGATTACAGAGTCCCCAGTGAGCACTCCTCAGCTCTGCACCATATTACACACCATCATGGCATAGCAAGGCCACCTGAATCTACCAGGCCACGTGTAAAGGGACTTTCTCCTGTGTGGTAAGGCTGAACACCACCTTTCCCAGGACCACAGCACCACCGTTCACACCGGGCTGCAGTGCACTCAGCAGCTTAAACTCCAGGATTACCTTCTGCCTGGAGGCTGACTGATAGCGCCCATCACCACAAGGGCCTAGATGGTCTGGGTGCAAGTTTCCCAGCATGCTCTGCAACTTTTTGGTCTTCACCTTTCCCTTGCTCTCAAGGAGGCTCTTTATCTATTCAAAAATTCCAGAAGTTGTTCTCATTGTTGCGGCTCTGGCTGGGCAGGGTACAGTGCTGTTGCCCAAGAGAAGCCTTCCAGGGCCTCCCCATAATGCTCTTCATATTTATGTAACGTCACCCTGTTCAGATGAAGATCAGGGTTGTTGGAAGCTGTCCTGTCAACCTTCTCTGCTTGACATAGGCACTGAGGGCTTGCTGGAGATCTTAGGGTTCTGACCACTCTTGAAATACAGAGAAAGGCAAGCATTCCCCAGTATACCAGGAGCAGCCATTGTGGGTGTCTATCTGCACAGCCAACTTAGCCTGTCAGATGTGTCCATGACATGGTGAGAATGCTCATCCCCAGAGTCAGTCTGTAGCTGGCAAAGCACCACTGACAGGTTTTGAAGGGGGACTTTTTCTTGCAATGGGTGAATGTTCCTGAGAGCAGGTGGGGGCAGCTACAACACCCCTTTTTTTCCAGGAAACCTTCCTCAGCTGGTTCCAGACTTCCCCCAGCTTGGGCTCCAGCTTCACTGCCTTTGACAGAAGCTCCTCAGCCTTAGGGCTACAGTCAGGAGCTGCATTCAGTGCCTCCCAGTCAGCACAGAACCTGGGCCTTGCCCTGAACAGAGCCCACTACTTCTTTCATCTGCTGCATCTCCTCACACACATCTTGTGGCTTCCTCCTGACATCCTCAACACTATGTGTCTCAAAGTAACACTCTTGAAATGCATAGAGTTGATCTGCCAGTTTCTACAATGTCTGCAAGATCCATTCTGCTTCTTCATCAGCCATCACTCCCAGCCACTGTCCTGTTTGTTTTTTATTTTCCCCCCCAAGATTTGGGAACTTGTTCAATGGACCAAGAAACAGGAAAGAGTATAATGCTGATTTAATCTATATTGAAAATGCGTTTATCAATTATGTAAGACTAAATTAAGGGATGAAAAGCAATACTAAATGTAAAACAATGGATTGGTTATAATAGAGAAGAAACACCCACTAAAGATAATATCATGGAAAGTTTCATGTTTTCAATGTTTCAATGTTTTGTCAATCATTGACAAAATGAGCGTATATATGTACTATAAAAGGCAATATAAAGATTCCACACAAAAAAATTAAAAGGAGAACTACCATATAACTCAGCAATTCCACTCTGGATATACTCAAAGGAAATAAAAATATGATGTTGAAGAGATATATGCATTCTCATATTTATTGCAGCATTATTCACAATAGCCAAAATATGAGAATAATCAGTGTCTAATGAATAAAGTATAGTTTATATGTAGTTATATATAATGATAGATATGGTGATTAACTAAATTGGAGGAAATCTTTATGGTAGAATTATATATCAAGTCATCATGATATACATTCCAAACATCTTACAATTCTACTTTTCAGTTATACCTTAATAAAGCTGAAAAATACAATCTTTTAAAAACAAACAAAGGAAGAGGTTAACATCTCCTGGGCTCCTTGAAAAAACACTCAGGTTCAGATTTTTTTCTCACTTTATAATCACATTAACAAGCAAAATTGTAACTCCTCATTTTTACATAGTAGACTCTCAAAAACTTTCCAGGTATTTTTAGTCACCATTTATGATGCAATTAGTTTCATAACCAAAGACAAAGTAGTCATTTTCAACCACAACAACATTCTAAGGCTTCTACAACTTCAAAAAATTCAGACATAGATAAACTATCTACTATGTATGGTCAAGTTAATAGATAATATTGAGCACCATCACCAAAATTCTAAACAAGCATCAAATATGTGTATATACATGTATGTATATATATGAAAGAGTAGCAAGAAAATAAGAGCATAGATGGAAGGATTCAATGATCACCTAATAGGAATTCCAGAGACAAGATAAGGGAGGCAAATAGAAA
Source organism: Phyllostomus discolor (assembly GCF_004126475.2). Taxonomy (NCBI): domain Eukaryota; kingdom Metazoa; phylum Chordata; class Mammalia; order Chiroptera; family Phyllostomidae; genus Phyllostomus; species Phyllostomus discolor. The sequence continues at coordinate 15,200,278 of NC_040905.2, read as the reverse complement.
GAAAAATATGTAAGAATATTGCTTAGAATTTCACAGAATCATAGAAAAGCACAGGTCTTCATGTTTAAAATAAACTAATTAGTGAGCAGAATAACTAAAAATCTATTCTTGCTCATGTAAATCACAATAAAACTTAATAATACTTTAAAGATATGGAATACTCCTGGCTGGCATAGCTCAGTGGATTGAGCACAGGCTGCGAACCAAAGTGTTGTAGGTTCGATTCCCAGCCAGGGTACATGCCTGGGTTGCAGCACATTGCAACTGCACATTGATGTTTCTCTCTCTCTATCTCCCTCCCTTCCCTCTCTAAAAATAAAAAATAAATAAAATCTTAAAAAAAGATATGGAATACCTACAAATGAATAACTATATGACCTTTTACAAAGAGGTAAGACCAGACCATTAAGCAATAATTTTAAAGTGTAGAAGGAAAATAGTTAGTCCAGAATTTTATACCCAGCTAGTCTACCTTTTTGAATAGGAGAAATATATGAATAATACTTGAGGATATATGAAACCTAAAACCTTAAAAAGCATGGTCTCTCAATGAAAGAACTATAAACAAATGTACTTCACCTAAAAGAAAACTAAACCCAGAGGATACATATATAAAACAATTTAAAACATAGCATTGAAATTAATAAATATATGAATATATTGAATGAACCATTTCTACAAAACATAAAAGCTAAACAAAAGTATATACTTCCAATTAAGGTGTTCCTCTTTAGCTACATAAATAAAATAATAATACTTGTAATTTGTGTAATAGAGAGAACAGGTTTTGGTGTAGATGATTATAAATTATTTGAGTATACAAAGGTAGAGATGAAGCATATGTTTTAGAAACAATAAGAATGATAAAAAGATAATGTATTTTAGAATTAGAGTTAAACATGAAATCTTAATAACAAAAACATATATTAGAATTAATATTAGTGCTCAAGATCTACTTAATTTGCTAAATATACTATTATGTTAAAACACAATTATACATCAACCTTTTTCACCTTTATTTTCCATACTTTTTAGTTTCAGTATATTCCATGTTTTATATTTCTATTCAAATATATCTTGTAGTGATAAAATATAATTTCTGTCAAAAGAAGATTATTGAGAAGTAATGAGGAAATATAACTCCTCTATATGTAAATTAAGTGTGATGGTAAAAGCAAACACAAGTTGTTACTATAAGTAAGCATTCTTTTCCAAATGGAAGCCTTTTAGCTCTAGAAAGTATATGTTTTACTCTTAGGGGTTTGTGCACCCTGCAGAGAAAGAGTACATGAAGAAAGGTTACATTAACCTTTCTTAGGCCTCCACTTTAGTCCCACACTTGCCTGGGCATTTTATTGCTTGGAGTCACTCGTCCTTCTTAGAGAATACCTCACTGCAATAAAAAACACATTGGGTTTGATTTTGCAGATTTTTGCTGAGAGTATTGTATTCAAATGCAGTGTATTACATTACAATTATGTTTATATTATGAACACTACAAATAAACAGAAATCAGAGAATTGAAATCCACAGGTTTTGTGCAATTTCAACTATCAAAATATCTAGGTGCAAAAATATTCAAGGAAATGAGGGTGAGAGTACAGCAAAAGAACTAATGTGACTTGTGACAGTAATTTTTAAAATCAAACACATAAAATATTTACCTCTATCCCCATATCCAATATCCCCATGCACAGTTGGGTCAATGTTCATGCTTCCAAAGGTAAAACAGTTCATGGAGCAGTTGGCAGAGTTACCATCATCCCACTTAATCTCCATAAAGCAATACAGTGCCTGCATCAAGTGTTTGGAACCCTTATAGAGAGGATTTAGAAAGAGAATAGTGTGTGTGGGAGGGTGTGTGTGTGAAAGGGAAGGAGGAGAGAGAGAGACACAGAGAGACAGAGAGAGAGAGAGAGAGAGAGAGAAGGGCGGCAGAGGAAAGGGGAAGGATTGGAGGCATGTGAGCAGAGAAAGAGCACACAACAGAGTATGACACTTGCTAGAATGTATATTGAAGTTCACTTAGGTCCTGTTTAAGGAATTTCTCCAAATGAAGGTACTTGCTCCCTAGCTCTGTGAACTAGAGCTCCAGCCACCGATACTTTCACGGACACATTGTTTAGACAATATTCCCCTGTGGCTCGGGAACAGTCATAAAACTCTTTTATCACACTGTGCTTTTCATTTATTCCTCGGTGTACACATTCATTTCCTATTGCCACTGTAACAAATTACTCCAAACTAAGTGCCTTAAAACAGCACAACTTTGTCCTGCTCGGTGGCTCAGTTGGTAAGAGCATTGTCCTGAAATGCCATGGTAGTGGGTTCCATCCCTGGTCAGGACACCTACAACAATCAAACAAAGAAGGCATAAATAACTGGAACAAGAAGTCATCTCTCTCTCTCTCTCTCTCTCTCTCTCTCCAAAAATTAATAAAAAATAAAAACATTTAAAAATGAAAATCAGATGTTTCTTTAAAAGTAGCACAAATGTATTATGTTATGGTTCTGGAGTTGAGAAGTTCAAAATCAGTTTCACTATGCTAAGTTAAAAGTGTCAGCAGAGCTGATATTTTCTGGAGGTGCTAAGGGAAAATCCATTTTCATGTATTTTTCAGCTTTTTAAAAAAATTGTTGACACTATTTTCCACTTTCCCATCTTTAAAGCATGTCCCTCAAATCACTGCTTCCATTACCACATTGCCTCCTCTCCTGTCTCTCTGATCTGTTGCTGGCCTCTTACAACGACTTCTGTGATTAGTATCATACTCACCTGGTTTACCCAGAATAGTCCCCATCTCAAGATTCTTAATGTAGCCCTGGCTGGCGTAGGTCAGTGGATTGAGCACAGGTTGAGAATCAAAGTGTCGCAGCTTCGATTCCCAGCCAGCCAGGACACATGCCTGGGTTGCAGGCCATGACCCCCAGCAAACCGCACATTGATGTCTCTCTCTCTCTCTCTCTCTCTCTCTCTCTCTCTCTTTCTCTCTCTCTCTTTCTCCCTCCCTTTCCTCTCTAAAAATAAATAAATAAATCTTCTTAAAAAAGATCCTTAATGTAATTGTGTCTGCAACATCACTTTTGCCATATAAGGTAACATATCAGTATATGGACATTTGGGGAGGTCATTATTGAACATAGCGTAGAATATAAAATCGTAGGTTCAGTAGGGTGTCCATCCTTGAAAGCAATATATCTATAATAAACCAAGAGCTTATTCTGAAATTAGAATGCAATTTTTAAAAAAGCATTAGTATCAAGACATATTTTGTACTAATATAGTGCTAAAGTTTATTAAAACTTTTCATCTGAACCACTGAATTTAATTCTCATATATCTATAAGATGTCTTGTTTCATATTTTGTAAATATATAAGCAACAGGCCTATTTTTATGTCACCAAATTGACTGAATGAGAATTCTAGTTTCAGCTTTAACACATAAAAAGCTTGAAGTTTTCTGTCATGGCCTTACATTAAGAAAAAAATCTCACAAACTGAAAATCAATGACTTTTCTTGGACCCATCAGTAAACTAAGGTCATGAAACAAACACTTGCCCAGAAATCTGAAGAACCGGTGTACCCGGAGGGACACAGCAACCTGGGCCTGCTTACCTGAAGCCCCAGCCACTGGAACCATGAACGGCGGGTGCACTGGTCGTGATGACTTCCGGAAGCTGCGTGTGGACCCAGAGAGAAGCTGAAGGGGCTGCAGTCCGAGGGCCAACACCTTCGGGCGCTCTCCCCCAGAAACCGCCCCCAGATTCTCACAGTGAGGACTGGGGGAAAATGACCTCCTGCTCTAGTAAGGAGAGTGAAAACTGTGATTGTGAAATATCCCAGGGCATTCCCCACAGCAAAGGTTTATCCTCCAGGGAAAAGCCTTCTTTTCCCTGGTGAATTTGGGTCAAAATTTTTTATCTCTTCTGAAAGCATCAGTCAATCGAGATGGTTAGGTCATTCATATATGAAGTCATTACTGATATCTGAGAGGATTGAAACTGATATCTGTTTATTTCCTTTGTATCTTGTTCCCCTTCTTTTTCTGCCTTCTCTGGTTTTAACTGAGCATATATGATCCCATTTATGTCTAATCTTAGTATAACAAATACTTACTTTGATCGTTAAGTTCTGGACCTAACATAGTACATATTTTGTAATTAAAGCCCACCTTTAAAAAAACAGTGTGTTGTTTCATATGTAGACCGTGCAGGCAACTTAGAACTGAGCATGGTCAGCTCCTTTCTCGCCTCTCAGGACACAGCTGTCATTCATTTCGCTTATCTGTACGGTGTACATTACTACATCACAGCTTTACATTGTTATAACTACCGCTTTAAACACTGATATTGTATATCATTTAACAATATAAAGTAAAGCATTTGTTTACCTTTATGTGTTTTCTCTGTGACACCTTCCTTTGTTCTACATGCCTATGCATCTTCTGTTAGAGGCATACATGTTTGGGAGCCTAAGGAGATATGATGACTAAATATAATGTCATTTTCTGGATGGGATCCTGAAACAGAAAAAATACTTTAATAAAACCGAAGAAATATTAATAAGATATTATTTAATAAGTATTTCTTGATTTTTGTTCATTACTTGTAACAAATGTGTCATATTACTTCTACAAAGCATGAATACTAGGAGAAACTGGGTGCAAGATATAGGGGAACTTTACTTTGCAACTTTCTGTAAATGTAAAACTTTTGTAACATTTCTTAAAGTTTATTTCAAAACAGTCCACAACAATTGGAATGAATCAACTCATATATTTCCTTCAAGTATTTTACTTTCACAAAATATGTAAGTGTAGCCACAAATATAAATGGCAATAGTGGGTTGAAGGTCTGAGGCATTAATTAAATTTGAGCAATAAGGACAAAGAATTTAAATATATGATAGTAGTATTGCAGAGTATAAGTACATTTATCACCTGTTATAGTGTTTAATGGACAGCTTTCAAGTTGGTCTTCAATATCTTTGTCCTTAAATGAAGAGATCTGTACATTTGTCTTCCACTACCAACTTATTTTAATCTGAAAATTCCCTTGATTTTTACATTTCAATTTAAAATGTTTTCCTACACTATAAAATTTAATGAGTATACAGTTATTAAAATACACCTGCCATTCTTTCAATTAATATTTTTTTAAAGATTTTATTTATTTATTTTTAGAGAGGGAAGGGAGGAGGGGGAGGGGGGAGAGAGAGAGAAACATCAATGAGCGGTTGCTGGGGGCCATGGCCTACAACCCAGGCATGTACCCTGACTGGGAATTGAACCTGGGACACTTTGGTTCCCAGCCCGCGCTCAATCCACTGAGCTACGCCAGCCAGGGCTTCCATTAATATTTTTTAACATAATAAAAGTGTGTGTGTTTACATGTGCTCATTGTGGCAGAATATGCGTATGTATTTTGCCCACAGATGCTCTGTATTACTCACATTTTTGAAATATCTCAACTCTCGGAATACGGGATGAGTGTTGAAACAACTACTACTTTGAGCAAATGACTACTTTGAAGGTAGGTTCAAGTCCACGCCCCATGAGAAAAAAAATAATTAAGTTATAAATTAATAGTTGCTTTATTCCATTTGTTTTGCTCCTTTTAATCCAAGGGCCATGGACTAAAATCTCTCTCACATACTGAATTTGGGGAGGGAAGGGAGGAAAGAAGGTAGGAAAGAGGGAGGGAGTCAGGGAGAGAGAGAAAGAGACGGGCAGAAGACATGCCTCTGTGGGGAACTGGCACAAACTTTTCATTTTCTTCCTTGATACACATGTAACTAAAGATGTATTCGTATAATGAAATGAATAGAATGCATAAAAAAGATTACTGCTCAAATTTTTTTTAAAAGAGCACCTCGGCCAGGGCTACTTGAATGTTACAGAAATCTGCCTCCCTCAAGAAAGGAAACTGATATTGTGGCTTTGCTTGATTTCCTACATTGCTTCCTAAATAATAGAAAGGATAGATGAAGATAGATGATCTTAAAATCCATGTGGAATTATCTCATGACTTATTCCTCTCAGCGTGAACCAGCAACAACTCTTTCCTAGCCGTTTTAAAATGTCCTCAGTTGATTCTACAGTGTACAGCTTTTGAAAGAAACAAATCTCTACCAACTCCTGGACTGGTTTACTTTTCTCTTTGTCTCTCACCCCCTTATCTCTGTTTCTTGGGCCCCATTAAGAAGAAGGAGGAGAAGGAGAAGGAAGAGAAGAGGAGGAGGGGGAGGAAGAAGAGAAGGGGGAGGAGGAGAAGAAAAATCTAAATGCTTTGTAACTTATCCAAAGCAATCCATCATCTTGATAACTGTCCCCAGAACATGTTTGGGAGTGTCCATGTCTATAGAAAGGTTAAGGACAGCAAAATATTATAAATTCTAAAATGGCAATAGTGTTTTATAAGTAAAGAATGAATTTTGAATATGACAAATGCTGTTCTTAGTTTAAGTATATTTTGGAGATACTGCTCTTTAAGAATGGTACTGAGATTCAAATCACCTAGTCTACAATTTTTAAATTAGATATTTTATTGATAGAAAATATAGATTAGATTTACAATTTCTTTATGTGTATATCCATGTACATTGTTAAATAGAATAGCCTATTTTTAATAAAATATTAAGAATAGGAGAAATATTTGTCATATTTTTAAATTACAAAAATGCATTACTTAGCATATTTGTTAGATAATAATTTGTTGAATGTTAGCTAACATATAACAACCCACAATTTTCATAAAGCTTATTAAAAATTACCTTTGAAGTATTTTAGTTTTCTTCTTTTTAACTGTGTCTGGTTACTCTTGGTTTTTTGCTCTCAGATAGATGGATTGGAAAGATAAATAAATAGATATTAGGCAGAGTTTGAAATATACAACTTGATTAATTTCTCCCATTTTTCTTGATCTTATTTACCTGTAACTAGGTGAATAATGTACACAGTAATTTACCAGATGGTCATTCTCCTTTTCAACGTTACAATTTTGTTAGAGAAAAGCTGCATATTTAGAACAGAAATCAAAAGTTGAACAAAGAAATAAAAATGAAAATTTTGGTGTGACCAGTTTTACAAAACACTATGGATTAATTTTTATTTTCACACCACAAACTTTATATCTGGGCTGAGGAATTCATTGTGTTGCAGGTTAAGCAACATTAAATTTTAAAACACCACCATGGTTTCATCCTATGAGCATTTGAGAAACTTTTATATTTTAGCCCACTTGCATATTTAACGGGCTATACTCTGCTAAGCACCAGCAGCATTATGAAACTTCTGAATAATTGAGGTCCATGAGAATGACATACAGGAATGTTATTAGGATTTTTCATTTTTTATTACAGTCAATTAGACACAGATATGCTAATAACTTTGGAGGGTACATTTTTCTGCTTAAGTGAGCAGGCAGGAGAAATCTGTGTTCTACGCCATAGAATAGAGTACCATAGAAATAATCGTGAACAAAATTTCAAAGATCTTGTTTACTCAGCGATTAAGAGAACTGTGATGACAAGAGGGACAAATGTTTTAGCTGTTATTCACCAAGTCTTTTAAATGGCATTGATAGATACAACATTTAAATTACTTGTCCTAATAAATCTCTATCCTTCTGATAATTTATGGCAGTTCAGGCAAAATAGAAACATGTTTCAAGGCATAGGGCCCCTCTCCCCAGAACTGTAATTGTAGTTTGAAAAAACTGCGTTATTGGATAAAGTGCTAATGAATCAGCTACCCCATGCACATGTTCATAAAAACAGTGAGCTCTTCTTTCAGATCTTACCCCTCAGGTGGCATTATGATCTGGCTACGTCCCATGGGAAGCACAGCCCTCTCCCACTCAGAACATCGGTTCCACAGGATCTAGATGTCTGAATGTCACGTTGTGTTTTCTTGCTTTTCGGGATTTTTGTTCTCCCCTCAACCTTCACTCAATTAGTCTGTCCCATCCACTCACATATCATATTTCTGTCAGCTCATAAGTTCACACGTGTGACTGAAGCTACAGGTTCTGATTCTTCTGAGGTGTGTCTTCCGAATAGGCAGACATTCTCAGTGCGTTGGTAAGTAATAAGATGGAGAGGTGGATGTTTGTTAACAGGTAACAGTAAAAAAAAGGATAGGTTGTGCCAAATTTTATAGGTTCTCAATGCAAACTTTCTTCAATAATAAATCTTTTCTGTGTCAAAAATTGCTGAAGTTCAATAAGAGCTTTTGTGTAAATAACTTATCTAATACCTTCTATGGTTCATCCTCTCAGCATGAGCCAGCAGTGACTCTTGTCCTAGCCTATTTTAAAATGTGCTCAGTTGATTATACAGTGCGCTGCATGTGAAAGAAAAAATCTCTATCAAATCCTGAGCTGGCTTTCCTTTCTCTTTGTCTCTCACCCCCTTATCTCTGTTTCTTGGGCCCCATTAAGAAGAAGGAGGAGAAGGAGAAGGAAGAGAAGAGAAGGAGGGGAGAGAAGAAAAGGAAGAAAAAATCTAAAGGCATAGTGAGGGCTCTTAGGGCCCTGCTCATTTATACTCAATTTTCTTATGTAATAATCAGGGAAAGCATATGAAATGCAGTTAGAATTGCCCCAATTTTGCAAATTGAGATACAAGTTTTAGAAAGACTAAGCAACAGTCCCCAGAGCATATAACTAATAAGTGGAAATCTGAGCCTGTTGCTCTTCAGAAACAGTGTCTTCAGCTGCAGTTACAGCTTCCCATCTGTGTTTAAATGTGTGCTTGCAAATACAGAAACTAGTCCCTAATATTATATGATGTGTTTGTTTGAATGCAGTACCTATTCATTTCAACAGACATTTATTTTATTCTAGTTGCTGGAACTCTGTAGGCTGCATTTGCTCATGAGAAAATACAAACTATCAATATATGTTGCCCTTAGTTAGAATGAATTGAGGTTTATACTTACTAGCTGTGCTGAAGTATTGGACGATATGCACTGTATCATCACTCCAACGCTACCTGGAATGCGGGCTCCAGAATGTTTCCTAACTTGATGTGCTACCCTTCCGCTAGTTTTGAATGACAATTTTACTAGGACAGAAAATTAAGTGACTGCATACTTATGTACACATTTCCATCCCCGTTATTTCCTTGAAATACAGATTTTTTGATGAAAGCTCTGAATGAGGAACACCTGCAGGATGAAAAAATGCACAGAATACCGATCCCAGGTGATGCAATTACAAATGTTGTTTCTGAAGGATAATCTTGTCTTCTCCTTGGCTTCACGAATGCCTGGGATTTCCCACTTCAGGTGACAAAACAATTATTCTGGTTATTTAAAAAAATTCCAACTTCTCTTTACTTCATCTGGAAATAACTGAAAGTATTTCTTGGAAGTTTTGTTTATTTATTGTTCCTTTTGGATTTCTAAGCATTAGCCGAATTTTTGGGAACACTCAGAAGGGGAAAAGCAGCTGTTAATGTTAACCTGATAAAATTATTGGTAAGTTACATATTAAGGTAGTTAAAATGGAAGATTTCATGAGGATCAGAAAGTAGAACCAAATAAAAACAAAATATTTCCTTCCGAGTTCCATCCATGTTTATCAACCATTAAATTTCTTTTTTGTTTAGTTTGTTTTTGTTTCAACAGCATTTAAAAGGAAACTCCCCTTGGCTTCTTAGGTGTGATTTATAACAAACACTAAGTTTAAAATTAGTTTTTGTTGGAATTTCCCTGAGAGTCAAGTCCCCTTAGGAAATTACTACCCCACTTGAAGCTGAATGGTCTGTAGCAGGTGAGTTATGGCTCAAAGCAAAACATTCATTAAGGGAAGTTGAGAAGAATTGGGGAAATCAAGGAGGTGGCAACAACCAAATTCTGATTTAATTTGTTCAGTCAATTTCTGAAAGGACTGAGTTCTCCCATCCACAACAAGAAATGCATTTACTTAGGAAAAAAGAAAAACATTATCCTTTAGCAGCCACATGCATCCCTCATTTCCCACAGGGGAAAGCGAGCAGGCTTCCTGAGAGACCTTAATTCAATGGCTGTGCCGCTCTTTTCAGTGCCGGGTTTCCGAAGCCATAGTTCAAGATGCAATGAGGTGTGGATATGGCTCAAGAATGAGCCAATGCAATCATCAAGAAGGATTATTTCTCAATCAAACTCCATCTCTACTTGTATAATGTATACCTAAAAAACTAATTTTTACAGCAATATAGCGGTTAGGCTGTTTTGTTTTGTTGAGACATAGGTGAACAGTGCTTGAAATACTTTCCAATGTTACTAATTTAAAAAGTGTTTAAACAGCCCTGACTGGTGTGCCTCAGTGGATTAGCGCTGGCCTGCAACCAAAGGGTGGTTGGTTCGATTCCCACTCAGGCACATGCCTGAGTTGCTGGCCTGGTCCCTGGTTGGAGTCCCTGGTTGGGGGCATGTGAGAGGCAACTAGTTGACGTATCCTTCACACATCGATGTTTTGCTCCCTCTCTTTCTCCCTCCCTTTCCATCTCTCTAAAAATAAATAAATAAGATCTTTTTATAAAAACATTTAAACATAGTACTCTTTTAAAAACACTGTGCAATGAACTAATTCTAATAAAAATTTAGAAAACCATCATCATAAAACACTCGGTGGAATAAGATCAACGATGCGCAATGAGACACTACTACTATTACGGCAGATAGAGGCTCTGACAATTTCATTTACTTTTTGGTCCATGCAGTTGTTGTGTGTGGATTTGTAAAAGAATCTTAATCTCCTAGGTTTTGGGATTAGTGCTATCTCACTGATAAACACAAGGTTTGAGACTAACTGATGTATTAAGGCCAGAATTCCTTTCACATGAAAAAGAATACCCAGTTGCTACTTGACGCAATCATGTTTTCACTAAATAAAATAACTATCTTTATCTGAAGAAATGAACATACCTTTCAATCACGTTTTCCTCACAAACACTTTAAATAGGAAAAAGGATTGTAAAGTTGAATGAGATACAATGTCTCTAGTCACACTAATATATCTCCTTCAAAGCTGTTTTTGAGATATACAGGGCGGGCAACGGTCAGTTTATAGTTGTTTTTATGAATACAGACATGCTGGTTATGATGATCACAATAGCTTTATTATCTCAAAACAATGCCATGGCAACTGTAAACCTATTCTGCCCACTGCTGTGTTGTGTCCTGGCATCCCACTGTGCCCATATCTCATTAAACCTACAACTTCTCCTTGACGTGGAAAACTGGCCAAAGAAAATAAACCTTGGACCATATGATAATACGATTGGAGACAATGCCCAAAAGAGAAATTAAGTATTTTCATTGGTTCTCCTGTTTTTCAAAGAGAGAGAGAAGATCCTCATCCTGTATGGTTTGCGTCATCAGTTTTCCTTTCACACACAGTGTCTGCGGTTGACCAGAGATTTCAAGACTGCCTTACTTTGCTTTGGCAGGAGTAGAAAGCTCAGGGTGGGAGAATAGGGAGAATCCTTCCCTGAAAAATCTAAAGCCAGAATTTGAAGCCAGAATTACATCCATTTTACTATCTCAAAAGAAGGCAGAGAAATAAATTCAAGTGCTGTTGACTTAAGAACTTTCCAGGTTTGCCACTGTCCATCTCTAAATTGCCTGTATCTTCTGTTTTCCCCTAGTGATTTTTTCTTAAGACCCATTATAAGAAAAACTATCAGAGAAAGACAAATAGTGTATTATCTCATTTGTAGGTGAAATCTTAAAACTCAACGAGACTGAGAGTAGAATGGTGGCCACCAGGGATTGAGAAGTTGAGGAAACCAGGAGACCTTGGTCAAAGGGTGTGCATAAACTTTTAAGTACAGCTCAATAATTAGTTAACAACACTGATTTGCACTAGGTTCACCCAGGAAATAGCCAGTCATGTAATATAAAAAATAGACACATTTATTGAAGAAGATACAAGATTCATAAAACAGTGTACACAGGACAATGACACCTCAGTCCCCTTCAAAGTAGGTACCTTGGAACCTCACACAGTTCTCCCAGTTGCCATCAGCTGCCCTGTTGTATTTTCCTGAATCTCATCAAAGGTCCAAAATCTCTTCCCTTTCAAAAGTGATTTTAGTTTTTGGAAAGGCCAGAAGTCACAGGGTGCCAAATACAGGCTGTAGGGGGCCTGAGTCACCTAGACAATTTAATATTTCCCCCCCAAAAAGTGTACATGACACATCATGCATGAATGGGCACATTGTCATGATGAAGCTGCCAATCACCAGTTTCCATAGCTGTGGCCACTTTCCTCATGTTGCATCTCTCAAATGACAGACAACGTAGAGGTTGTAAACCTTATTAATTGTTTGGCCTGGAGGACCAAACAATTGGCATCATGATGGATAACACCTTTCCAGTAATCAAAAAACAGTTAACAGGGTCTGGATATTGCTTTGACTTTGTCCCACCTTCTTCAGGCTTGGAGAATCAGGTGATTTCTATTGGGACAATTGGGCCTTCATGTTCAGATCATTGGCATAGACCCACAATTCATCTCTGGTTATGTGACCTTCCTGAGGAATTTCGGTTCATTGATAGCAGTTTGAATCAAGTCGTTAGCAACTTCAGCATGATGTTCCTTCTGTGCTGGTAGCTGTGGAATGAATTTTGGCATGACATATTTCATGCCAAGATCCTGCATCAAAATCTCGAACACGTAATTATTTTTAATTCCCAGATCAGCTTCTAGTTCTCACGCTGTCAGTCACTGATCTTTGTTGACTGCAGCCTGCATGCACTCAACATTCTCAAGTGTTCTGCCTGTTGCAGGCCTTCCAGAAAGTGGGTCACTTCCAGCACAGTCTTGGCCATCTTTGCAGCATTTGTGTCACTCTTTTATTTGTGCTGCTCTCCTTGCCTCATCTCTGAAAGTCTTCTGAAACACTCAAATAGTTTTTGTGGAGGAATGTTCAAACTTAATGCAAAATTTGATGCAGATTTGTTTTTCTAATGCCCATTTTGAATGCAATGACCACACAGTACACATACTCAGCCAACAGCATCTACCACCCCCACTGGCTAGTACAGTGAAGTCGTCATTGTTCACACATGCAGAATCCAGTCCACTCTCCTTAGCTGCCAGGTTACATCGATGTCATGCAAACTGTTCTAGTTATGTTAACAATGCTGGACTTTTTCCAGACAGACCTTGTACATTTGAAGGTCACTATGAGAGTGAAGTTTTATGGTCTCACCACAACAAAAACAACAACCAAATGGTAACTGAGGTGAAGGATGTGTTAATTAACCATACTGTGGTAAACATCTTGCAGTATATCCATATATCATGTAATCATATTGCACACATTAAACCTACATAGTGACACAAAAATTACATCTCAAATAAGCTGAAAAAAAGAAAGAAAAATGTCTGAGAGCTTGTTTTTTGAGACTAGCAATGAGCAGGTGATTCAATCTGTTCTCCAGTTTAGTTAACAAAGGGGATATAGATTTCTAGGTGAAGGTATTGGTGATGGAGACTTCTGAGAGGTAAGGGAAGCCATCTACTTAAAAAGCCCTAAATTAATTTTCTGGCTTGTTTGTTTTGTTTATGAGGTTTCATTTATAGCTGAGATCATATGGTATTTGTCTTTCACCACCTGGCTTATTTCACTTAGCTAAATGTTCTCCGAATACATCCATGCCGTCGTGAAGGGTAGGAGCTCCTTCTTTCATTCTACTGCATAGAATTCCATTGTGTCAATGTACCTACCATAGGTTTTGATCCACTCATTTACTGATTGGCACTTAGGTTGCTTCCAGCACTTGACTATTGTAAATTGTGCTGCTCTGAACATTGAGATGCATAGTTTTTTTGAACTGGTGTTTCAGGATTCTTAGGGTATAATCCCAGCAGTGGAATTTCCAGGTCAAAAGGCAGTTCAATACAACCAGAGACACTGAAATAAAGAACAAACTGGCCCTGGCTGGCGTAGCTAAGTGGATTGAACGCGGACTGTGAACCAAAGTATCACAGGTTCGATTCCCAGTCAGGATACATGCCTGGATTGCAGGCCATGACCACCAGCAACCGCATATTGATGTTTCTCTCTCTCTTTCTCTCTCCCTTCCTTCCTTCTCTAAAAATAAATAAATAAATAAATAAAATCTTAAAAAAAAGAACAAGCAGACAGTAACCAGAGGAGAGGGGAGAGGGCATAATGGGGGACAAAAAGAGTAGGGTCATCAAAGAACATGTATAATGGACACATGGAAAAAGCTAAAGACAGGTTGGATGGAGGGTAAAAAATGGGGATGGATGGGGCAGGGATGTGTGGTGGGGATAAATGGAGACAACTGTACTTGAACAACAATAAAAAGAGAAAAAAGAAAAAGAAACAAAAGAAAGAAAAAACATTTTCTCTTTCTTTTTGGATATATTCTCTAAGAAACTAAGCAATGTGGTTGTGAAATAGCTAGAAATTCTTAATTACCTGCATATTGTCTGGATTTCAGACTAGGATATAAAATTAATTTTCATAAAACCAATATAAAAAAAGAAAAATGTATTTCTCCCTCCTTGAAATAAACAAAGCAAAACAGAAAAGCCCTCAATTAAACGATAAAAGCAAAACCTACAGAGATAATTGAAACTTGAGAAGGAACACTGTGACTCAGCCGTTACAAGAAATCTTTGAGGAGGACAAAGGTAAAAAGCAAAGTGACAAAAGTCTGGATTGTATATTTGGTTCTAGGACATTAGAATGAACTTATTCTTTACCAAATTTCACCCAAGTAAGTTTGATTTTGAAGAAAAAGATTTAGGTTCTTAGCTGTTAATCTGGCCAAACACTAGAAATTAATTTTTTACTTTGAAATTTCATAAATATCTAGGAATTTTGGAAATTCTGAAATTCAGAAGCGGCCTCTGCTGTATTTTTGTCTTCAGAAGAACCACTTGGGCTCCATCCTTAGCCATTTTCTCATCTCCCTCCTCAGGCTTTCTGCTGGGGAGCCTTTTAAGACCTTTAGAATGTTAAGTGACTTCAACAAGCACATTTGAGACTGATTAATTGCAACTTTGTTGCCAGTTTTTTTCTTTCTATACAACCTCCTCCCTGGCAACTCCCGTCTTCTCAAATTCAACATATCTAAAGCTGAACCAGTTTTCCTACACACTCACCTATGAACACGTGCACCCACTGTGCAATACTATCCCCCATGCATATGTATGCAGGTACAATTATAGGTAGTATCCCAACTATGTAGTACAAGGAGAAAATTATATTTTATTTATTCTCTCTCTAGCAATTAACACCATGCCAAGCCTACAGTAGTTTATTACATGGTGAAGTGCTAAGTGTGTGAAAGAAGTGAGATTGAGGAAGGTGGTCCCATACTGTGCCTAAGCGGCAATGCGAATAAAGTGAAGTCCAGATCAAGGAAGCTAAATCACATGAGATTAGAGGTTTTGAAGGAATTAACTTTTAAAAAGATTTATTTATTTATTTATTTATAGACAGAGAGGAAGGGAGGGAGAAAGAGAAGAACAGAGACATCAATATGTAGTTTTCTCTCCCACCCGCCTATTGGGGACCTGGCCCACAATCCAGGCATGTGCCCTGCCTGGGAATCGAACCAATGACCCTTTGTTTCATAAGCTGGCACTCAATCCACTGGGCCACACCACCAAGGGCTGAAGGAGTTCAAATAGGTAGAACATATGTGTTCACAGGGGGCCAGCGATGTGAAGACATGGAGAGAAAGTCCCACCTATAAGTCGAGGACAAAGGCCTGGAACAGACCCTTTCCTTTGGCCCTCAGAGGAAACCAACCAACTTTGATCTTGGACTTCCAGCACCCAGAATTGTGAGAAACTAAATTTCTGTTGTTTAAGTCACAGAGTCTGCGCTATTTTGTCAGAGCAGCCCTAGCAGACTAAGGCAGATTTCAGTATGTGGTATTAGTATATGCAGATATTCTGTGGCAGTTAGTGTTTCTAAAGTAGAAAACTACCTATATACATTTTTTTAAAACCTGGGTCTTCTACCTAAAGAGTGGAGCAGAGTTCAGTTCCAAGCCTATATGCATACCCTGAAGAGAAAAAACTATCTGATGAGAGGTTGCCATTTTCCATCAAGATCTCAGTGAATTATAATAAAACCTAAACCGTGTTCGTTTGCACTGGAGTTAGATGGTTAAACAAGCCAATAAATTTTTGGAAACACAGGAAAAAAACATGTTATGTTTACTTTTATTTCCACATTAATTGTAGTACTGACAGAAGAATGACAAAGTGATAGCCTCAGAGACCATTAAAATCGCTCCATTCACAAAACGGGTGTTTTATGAGTAAGTGCTCTGCAGATTGCTCCTCTGTCGGGACGTTGCTCAGGGCTCAGCAGATGGCCACTGGATTTTGAAAACATCTGTTCACTCTCCCTCCTTTTGTTAGTCCAGACCCTGCTGAAGCTAAAGATTTTCATATAATAATGGCATCTGCCTACCAAGACGATGGTATACCTATCTGGCAAGAGCCAAGGAATATAGGGTAGTTTTGATAAATGTAATTTAAATAGTGTCAAGGTGTGAAAACATTTTCAAAATAACAAAGGCTATCCATATTCTATGATGGAGTAGCAAATGCAAGGCCATGGATTGGCTGATGTTTGTACTCTTGAAGGTAACTCACAAGTGAAAACACATTTGCACTTAAGAAACGAGTTGGGATGTCAAAAAGTTGCATTTGTTCCAAACCCCACAAAAACTTAATTTTCTAAATAAGCTTGGCTTGTAAAAATAAGCTTTAAAAAGAGAAACATAAAAACTTACATAAAATTAAGTATCTTTTAAATCCAGGCATTCACTGGGATATGTTTTATTTTTTTTCAGATCAAACAAATAACTGGACTGAAAATATTAAGCACCTGTTTTGTTCATGGGAAGTAGCTGGTTGTTAGGATTGGCAACTATACAAATAGCATTTCTGTCTTTTAGGGCTTTAAAGGTTTTTAAATAAAAAGACCAAGAAGTAAGAGTAATGTAATAAAGCATTTATAAATTATGTCTGAGGGGTCCACCCGGTCAAGTAAACTCTCCTGGAGAAGAAAACCCTTTAGGTGAATTTCAAGGGACAAGTTGTGACAAAGGTTGGGAATATGCATTCATTGTGAAAATAGTGTTAAAAAAGGGATAGAATCATAATTCCACTGGTGAGTTCAGATGCACCAGATAGATTAGTCCAGTGGTTTTCCGTGCTTCATAAGATATTTACTAGAATATATTTTGGTACACATCTTTGTAATTTCACATTTACAGAAAAGTTGCAAAAGACAGTCCTCTATTCTCTGTGTGCCTTGCATTCACCCGTTGTTAACAGTTTCTCTCTTACTTTAATATTCTCTTTCTCCCTCGCTTTGTGTGATGTGGCTGTCTCCTGTGTCCCTCTGACATGTCTTCATGGTGCACAGACCCCTTCTTTAATGTCTGACACGACAGGATGGCCCGGGCTGGCATCTCACTGTTTTCTGGCTCAGCCTCCTTGTCAGCTGCAGCCTCTCCTTTTCACATGAGCAGCAGTCGTTAGAAAGCAAAACTAGGACACAGGTACATGCATAACCTCTTGGCATTCTCTTGGGGGAGAGAACTCAGAAACTAGTGTATCTGTTGCATGATGAGCTCCTGCTGATGTTTCTAATTTTACTCAACACAACAGACACCTTCAAATATATTTATTTTTTCTTAATCTTTTTCATTCCCTTCCAAAACAGTGAGAAACCAGGTATTTATTAGCCTCGATATATGTAACATTTGTTAAAGCTTAGCAAACACAGAAGATAGTTTCAAAACTGGTAACCTACACTGTTGTAAAAGAACTCGGCTAATGTTGATGTTGGCACTGTTCACATTAATTACTAAGATTGTAATTGAAAACCTAAATTAGTTCAGTTAAACAACTCTGGATTTGAATTACATATTCCTATATTCTTATATTAAAGAGCAAAAAATAAAAAAATAGATATTTTCTAAATTTAATTTCTTTGGTTACATTTCCTGTAAAATTTCCTTATTTTTATGCCAAATTTTATATTTCATAAAAAAAATTTGCTATAATATTGTTTCTATTTTTTTCTTAATTTTCATTTGCTTTTTTTCTTTACCTTTACTCTTTCTTTCTTCCTACCTTCTTCCTTTTCATTTTTCCCTTAGAAGATCATTTTTTGTTAAATATTTTTTCTCATCTTCAAGCCTGTCTCTGTTTCTCATGTTAGCCTGTGAGCTTTGTTATCTTAACTTCACAGAAGTATTTGCCTCACGCGTTAGGTGTTTGTTGACAAAGTGTGTCTGTAACAGGGAGGCTCCGAAAATCGGCTGCGAAGTCCCTTCACTGGAGCCAGAATGACTGCCACCATACTGCCGGATCGGGGCAGGGCCAGACAGTCACCGTGGAGATTCTTTCCGTTGTCTTTGCTTTCTAGAAAATAATAGCATCATCATTGTTTCATCATCATATACGTTTGTCTGTGAGCTTTCTAGACAAGGAACTGGAGAATTGGTGCTGAAAATCAAACTGTTTAGATGGACTCACCTTAGCTTCCACATGGAATTAAGAAACTCGAAGCAATATGGTTCCTACTAGTTTTTCTTCAATGGATGGAGAAATAAAAAGGAGAAAGCTGACCCTATGATATATTTTCTTTGGTTATTGGTCAAAAATAAAAGTTTCAAAGGTTTTCTCTGCTTTATAAACCATTAGGTTGTAGTCTTTTAGTTCACTATGAATTGGCACAATCACGATAAAATATGCAATGCAAAACCAGGGCTCGAAGGTTAGAAATAACATGAATGAGTAAGTATATAAATAAAGGGAGATGAGATATTTCAGTATAACCAAAGAGATCATTTTCCTCTCTCTGTAAGTCTGTATTTTGTGTAGTAGAACTCAGTTGCCTCACTCACTTCTTTTTATATGAATTCACCTATATTAAACTAAAAGACTCAGAGACTCAGAGATGGATTTCTCCAAAAAGACTCAATGGATTTACATTATGCCTTCAGAGTTCAGGATCAATGTTTTTATTACCGCAGAGCTTCTCTCACTTTCTGGGAGCACTAGTTCCTGGAATGCTAAAACATGTCACATTTGATCTTGGTGATAAACGAGGATTTTTGACCTATCCTCTTCGGCACTGAGGGCCTTATTTTCCTTCTCTCATTTTCCTGATCAGAAGGAATACATTTTCACTCTGTAGCCAAGTTACATCTGAAAGGGTTGCTGGAGTTTCAGAAGCACTTATGTAGCTTTCTTCAGTTTCACACACAAAGAATGAGGTGGTAACATTTACTATGAATAAATCAATAAGACTGATGTACTAGAAACGCAGTTTGAAAAGGGCAGAAGCCTTCTAAAAGCTTTGGAAGCTAACTTTAAACTTAAGAGAGAGGGTTGAAAGTTGAAACTCACATAGTGGGATTATAACCATTATCTTTTTTTCATGTGTATAAAAGAACTATAAGTCACTGGGATTTACTGCACTAGTAAGGACTTTTCCAAGGGATGAAGAAACATAATAATCACTTGCTAGTGCCTCAAACTGTTTATTCTGCAAGAAAAAGCTATGTATTTTATGTGGTGCCCCAGTAATGGTCTGCAATTCAAGTGAACCTTAATATATGACAATGATTGTAATAAAGCTACAAGAGCAGACCCACTCTTTAAATTGGTGGTGGGGGGAGGTTGTCAGGAACATCTCTAAAGGACACATGGACAAAACCAAGGGGAGGGGTAGAATCAAGGGTAGTGAGTGGGGATGGCTGAGGGTGGGGGAGTGGTGAGGGGAAAATGGAGACAACTGTACTTGAACAACAACAAAAAAATTTAAAAAATGTCATTCTATACAGAATGGACTTCCTTTAATAAAATTGAAAAAAATAAATAGTAGATATTTATACCTAACAATACATCATTATCTGATTAAATAAGAATCACAAGATGCATTTTGGTGTGGATATTTATATAGCAAAAGATTGTAATGGCAATAATATACATTTTGGGGTACACAGCCCTTACTTACATGAATTGGAATTCTGACTTCAAAAAACATTCTTGAGAATGCAGTATTTGGAGCTATCACAGTAGTTAGTAACCACAGAATACAGAATGACACCTGCAGAACACGTCTGAAGTACTCGATAAGCAAATGATGATCTATATCTAAAAGCAATTCTGTAGTGACCCTGCAGGTAACAGAGCTAATCTGCTTTTGAAAAGCCCTGTTCAGAAGGAACGGGATGTACAGATACTTGCTGGTAAGTCCAAACACAGCTCTCAGAAAAGCTCATTCCGTATATACCAGCCTTCGCAAGAATTTCTCAAACAGCGGGCAAACAGCATTAGATTTCAGGCTGCTTCACTCCTCAAGCAGAAGAAAAGGTTATTTAGGGCTTTGTGTGTTTAGCAGATTCATTTTAACCACAAGATAATTCTACAAGTTTGAAAAGTTATGTTTTATTCAATACAGAGGGATAATAGTTACAGAATTAGTAAGCGGGACAGAATTTAAAAGTCAAGAGATTTGTGAGGTTCTTTTGTCACCTTTAACATCATTGTTTTTTAAATATTTTGGCAAACTATATTTAAAACATTATTTTAGATTCTGGAGAGATGGAACAAGGAGGGAGGTCATGGAGAGAATGACACAGGATGAAAGGACAGCTGCTCTCGTCTAAGAATCTCAAGGGACAATGGAAGGACCAACAAGCACACATGTCAGTGGAGAGACTTAAAAGAGAAAGGCAAGGAGTGTGGATGGAAAGCAGAGAAAGACAGGTGTCATGTTGCCATTGAATGGCACAGGCAGTTCTCCTGTACATGAAGAACACATGGAGTTAACTGCATATATGTTCAGATAAGTAGAAACCAATGTTTGTGTTATGACAACAGCTCCTTGTTTGGGAGAGAAGAAAAGGGGTGACTAGGAGAAAAGATTCATATTGGACTTGTATCAGAAAAAAAATCATGACATGTTCAATTAAGAATCTCTGTTCTACTAGCAAAGTTTCTTTTCTCTGCTACATAACTTATCTGTTCCTTCTTTCTTCACTTAGAGAGCTGTTAAACTTTTTTCTGCATTCTCATAAACAATTCAGTTTTCACTTTCAGCTGGCACACATATCTTAGCAAACAGAAAACTGGTGATTAGTGGAACAACATTTTCTAATGCATGCTTTTGGGGGGCCTTATGACCCCAAAGAACATACCCCAAGGGCCTTATTAATATATTCATTCCAGGAAATAAGTGCATCCCTAGGGTAAACATTTCTTGCTAGAATTTGAAGGCCTTCTCAATATGGTTACATAGATATGAAAAACCTCTGCCATTCAAATTCATGTAGGAGAAGGAATTTTTAACTTGTTAGAAACTGCCTAGCATATTTTTTAATGGAAAACTTATTCATATAACGACACTTAGTAATCCAAGGTCTCAGAAATGAAACTACTGTGTTATAGCAAAGTAATCTCTCCTGCCTGCCACTTCTCTTTCAATTTTTTCTCTCTCTGCCTCCAAAACTAAAAATTAATTGAGATGTAGAAGATGGTGAGAATCTAGCTTCAAAACAGTGAACCCACTAAAGAGTTTTTAGAGAAAGGATGGGAGAGTGAAGAAAACAGGGAAAGACAGATTGGAGAAATGAAAGGTCAGTCTCTGGCACCTATTTAAAAGCTACAGAACTTCATTACTGGACTAGATGCCAGGGTCAATGAGAAGGATGAGTTTATGGTTTGGTTAGTTGAACAGTCTTTCAGGAGGTTTCTGTTCATTACTGCACAGATTACTGAGAGGAGGATCATTTAGAGAGGATTGACAAATTTATTATTAGGAAACTGTTTGAGACAATGGAAGAATCCACAAGGTTTTTGCTGTTATTGGTTCTCAGGTTAGAACATACTTAAGGTGATTTATTTACATTTGAATTTCCCTGCATTTAGTAGTAAGTGAAAGAAGGCGCATGGATATATTTCCATAGAATGAACAGGTAACCATGTTCTAGGAGATCCTTCACGGAGGAACAACATATAAACAGTGGATACAAGAGAAAGAGAGTGTAACATAAAATAATGCAATAAAATAAGGTGCAGAATATATTACCACAATAATAGGAGAGCTAGAAACTTTAAGAAATTCATGAGAAAGGCTTTTCACGAAATGTGAAAATCCAGTGGAGAAAAATGTTATGGAGAAATTAAGGAAAATCAAGACTACAGTACTTGTCGACTTTGCAGTTAAAAGAATTCCAGGGATTTAACATGACAAGTTCTAAGAGAGTCTTGATAAGATGAAGTCAAATTGCAATGATTTAGTGATAGATAATGACAAAGTGAAGACATGAGGTAGATCATTCTTCTAATGAATTTGTCTAGGAAAGGAAGGGTGAGTGAGTTTCAGCAAAGGAGTCAAAAACATGCAAGGTCTGTCCAGGAAAAGTTAAACCATTATTAATATAATGAGAACGGTTTGCACATGACACCAGTGTAACCTGGCAGCCAAGGAGAGTGGACGAGCATATGCATGTGTGAACAATAATGACTTCACTTACTAGTCAGTAGGGATGGTAGATGCTATTGAGTGAGCATGTGTACTATGTGACCATCACATTCAAAATGACTGAGCAAGTACAGCAACAGATCTGCAACAAATTTTGTGTTTAACTTGAATATTCCTCCATGGAAATTATTTCAGTGATTCAGAAAGCCACAGCTATGGGCAACTGGTGATTGGTGGCTTCATTGCAACAACACGCCCACTCATGCATCACGTCTTGTGCAGAGTTTTTTGGTGAAACATCAAATCACTCAAGTGACTCAACCCTGCTACAGCCCAGATTTGGCACCCTGTGACTTCCAGCTTTACCCACAATTTGAATTTCCCTGCAATTCAGACTGTTGATGAAATTCAGGAAAATAGGACAAGGCAGCTGATGGTGACTGAGAGAACTATGTGAGGTCCCAGGTGCCTACTTTGAAGGGGATGGAGGTGTCATTGTCCTATGTACAATGTTCCTTGTATCTTGTAACTTCTTCAGTAAATGTTTCTATTCTTCATAGTACATGGCTCGGTATTTTCTGGACAGGCATCATACAATGGAGAAATGAAAACCTCTTTAATAAATGGTGCTGAGAGTATTGGAAATCCACATGCAAAAGAAAAACTAAACCATTTGTCATCACACATAAAAATTAACACAAAATGAATAAAAAACCTAAATATAAATATAAGACCTGAAACAATAAATCACATAAGAGAAAACAGGTACTAAACTTATGAACCTTACTCTCAAAGAGAATTTTATAAATTTACCTCAAAACTAGGGAAATAAAAATAAAAAATAAATGAATGGGACTGTATCAAAGTATATCAAATTAAATAACTTCTTGACAGCAAAAAAAAATCACCAGCAAAACAAAATGAAAACCCATATAATGGGAAAAGATTTTGTAGACAACAGCTTCCAACAAGGGGTTAATATACAAAATATATGAAGAACTCATACAACTCAACACCAAATAATCTAATCAAAAATGATCAGAGAACCTGAATCGTTTCAGGTCAGACCTGAATCATGTCAGAAACACTTTTCCCACGAAGACATACAAATGGCCAACAGATATACGAAAATATGTTCAACTTCACTATTAGGAAAATGCAAATCAAAACTACAATGAGAGTCCACCTTACACATGTTAGAATGACTACTATCAACAGAGAAAGAAGTAATAACTTTTGGAGATGTTGTGGAGAAAAAGGATCTCTCATTCACTGTTTATGAGAATATGGAAAACATATGGAGTTTCCTCAAAAAGATTAGAACTAGGGTTACCATATGGGTTACCTAGTAACCCTTCTGGGTATTTACCTATAAAAGTTGAAAGCATTCTTTCATAAAGATGCATGTATCCTTATGTTTACTGCCACATTATCCACAGTGACCAAGACATGGAAATATCCAAAGTGCTCTTTGTTAGAGGACTGGAAACAAGGTGTGGTACATGTATACAATGGACTACTTACCATTCAGCCATAAGAAAAGATGAAATACTGCCATGTGTGGCAATATGGGTGGGTCTTGAGAATATCATCATGCTAAACAAAATAACTCAGATGGAAAAAGTCAAGAACCATATGACTGCATTCATAGGTGGGATATTAAACTGAAAACAACAAATGAACAAACAAGAAAAACAAACTCATAGCCACAGGCAACTCTATGGTTGTTACCGGAGGGAAAGGAAGCTGGGAGATGAAGGCAGTAAAGAGGGTTGAAAATGTGGTGAAAGAAAGATATTTGACTTTGAGTGGTGAACATGCAATGCAATATACAGGTGACGTATTATAGAACTGTATGCTTGAAAACTAGGCAACTTTATTCACCAATATAATCTTAATAATTTCATTAAAAAATAAAAATTAGACTGCTGAAATCATTAAAAAATGACTTCGTTTTGAGGAAACTAACACCTGTTTTCCACCACTGTGAAGAGATGAATTTGTTTGAACTCTTCGTTATGTTGATCATGAGAGGGTTACAGACTCAGAGCAGAGCAAGACATCGGTACCCGCTATCTGAAGCACAGCAGTCACTCGCACACACGAGAGGAGGAGAAAACGCAGCAACAGAGGAAGATAAAAGTTGAAGAAAACTGTGTGTGGCGGGGGGGGGGGTGGTGATGAACAGAGTGGGATTCTTGAAACTTTAAATAAACTAAAATAATTTAGGTATAAAAGTTTGCATTAAAAAGTTATACAAATGTGGAGAAATAGGATATTATTTATCACTATTTACTTGACTGATATTAAATATACATATACATATATATATTTCTCTGTGATTAAAGTCTACCATTAAACTCTCACATAAGTCTGCAAAAACCAGCACCAATTCTTTCACTGTTAATCTGAGAGCTGTGACACTGCTAGTGAAGAGGAATTCCCATTGAATCAAAATAGTTAAATTCTGAGAACTGCATAATTACATAACATTAATGTTTTCCAAAAGTATTTTCTGGTATTGTGCATGCATCTGTGTGTCTGTGTGCCCTTGATGTAGACAGATCATTCTGCCTTTTGAACACAGGGAATTGTATCCCATCATCTCCAGCTTCAGTGCGCTGAGTACTGGCTTTGCACTTGGACAGCCATGGCACACAGGCAGAGAAAGCGACCCCTTTGCTGTCTGAAGCCAGGAAATGTGTAGCTTAGTCATTAAGTGAACCAGGCAAACGTGTGGGCAGTCTATTCCTTTTCACTTGACATCTAGGCTCTCACAGGAAATGCCCAATTATTGTGATTCTATGAAAGACAGCCCTAATAGTTTTGTAAAATATAAAATTGAAAAAACATACGACATATTTTTAGAAAACAAAACAGTGGTAAAGATACTGTTGAGTGTATATAGGAAGGTTCTAATTCATGCAACATTTTAAAATTATTTTTCTACTCTGTAAACAACTAAAACAGTATATGGATAGATTTTATTTTGTTTATCTAGTTTTGCTCTACTTTATCAGGATATATTTTCAGTGTTTCTATAGTGTCCATACCATCTTCTAAATTCTGTCAACAATTACCTAGATACCCACTTCAAGTCTATTGATTTAAAATTTTGTCTGGAGTGCAGAAATATTATCTACTCTGCCCAAAATGAATTAAGTATAGGAACTGCCATGTCTCCATGTTCCACGGAACAATAAAGGATTCAGAGCAGTGCGCCCTTTATGAACGGATTGCTCTCCAATGCTAAAAAACATTTTGAAGTCATTGGAAACTTGGTTGATTTCTCACAGTAGTAAGGCAGGACATTATTTAGCCCCTTGCTTTCTTTATGTCACTGTAATAGCAGTGCTTATTTTCCTCACTCTTTAAGAGTTATCTGGGCCAATAAAAGAACATATTTAAAACACAGTCATGGCTTTTACTATTAAGTATCATAAGTCTGTCAAAAACAAAGCCAATTCTTTAATCCCTAACACTTGATCTCAAGGTACAAACTGGGATGTCCTCCATAATGCCAAGAAAGAAACCCGCACTCACTATCCCCAAGTTGAGTTGCAGCGATGCTGAACCAAATACAGGGAACATAGGGACAAATCTGAAGGAAGGTAGGCCTGGATTCAAATTCTCTTAATCTGACAGGGCAATTTTCATATCTTCTATAAACTACCACATCATCTATTTTTCCTGAATTATTGCTACAGTTATTCATGAATCTCTCTGCCACCACCCTGCCTACACACAGCACATTCTGTGCAGAGTAACCAGTGCAGTCCTTTAAAGCCACACAGATGAGTTCATATTAGCCCTCCACTCAAAGGTGCACGTGAGGCTACAAGTCTCCATACTCCTTTCATCTCTGACCTTGCCTGCTATTCCTCTCTTCATGTTTACTCCACTTCAGACACAATGGCTTCCAGGATGGTCTTTGAATATCAGGCAAGTTCCCACCTCAAAGCTTTTCCACAGGTGAGTCCTCTATCTAGGATGACTTTTTTCTCACCTCATTAAACTTCTTCTCAAAAGATACCTTTTTTTGAAACCAAAGCAACTATAGTATGTAAGAGTGTAAGCCCATCCTCACTGCTATCCTCTTTTAGCTGCTTCAAGTTTTTCATAGTCCTAATCACCTTCTAGTTTAGTATGTAAATCAGTCATTAATTCTGTTTATGGTATGCCTTTTCACAAGAGAACATAAACAACAAGTACACACTATTCACATATATGTCCAAATTCACACACACACACAAGCTTTGAAAGTCATAATGAAGTTTGATTTTAAAGTGAACTGACTCATTCTAGCATTTTGCCAGGCCCTGGCAAACAAGACCACTTAGTGATTAACAACCTGTGACGTGATAACTCTGAATGAGGCATCAGAAAAAAATGTCACATTAGGGAGCAGTGATCCAAAATCAGAACAATTCTCTTTCTCTCTTTCACACACACACACACACACACACACACACACACACACACACACCTGAGAGCATCTGTAAGACATTTTTATGCATCTACAAAGTTGACACATTTTGGAAAATCTAGCATCTTCCTTTTAAAACTATCTTAGGGAGAACCAGTATAAATTTTTCTAAACATGCATTTCTTTTCCTTTAATCCTCATCCAAGGATTCATTTTTATTGATTTTAGAGAGAAAGGAATGAAGAGAGAGAGAGAGAGAGCACAGCATCCATTGCTTCCTCCTGTATGCGCCATGACCAGGAGTCAAACCCCTGACGTTCTGTGCATGGGATGGCACTCCAACTGAGTCACTCAGTCAGTACATTGAGTGCACTTCTTACATCTGTGTTCATTTATTTATTGGTTCATCCATTATAACATACCTGATTTTTTTTCATTTTTGAGATTATAGTCATTGTAGTGCTTTGCTGCTTCACAAAAACTGTATATTGTAAGGAAATATATCATGAAGTTATAGTAAAAATGACCATGTATTTTTAGTTACCCTTTAGGCTGCCTAAGTATTCAATTATTTATTCCAAAAAGGTTAATTTTACTTTCATTTTAGAGTAGAAAACCCATTCACATCATAGAATAAAGTTTTCATTCGGTTAATTCTTGAATGAGGGTCATTCATATCTATCATGAGAAGCTGATAGCTGAAGCTTTTAAGTCATGAAAATAAATTTATCCTCTGTGCATGCGAATCAGCTTGGAAGCGCCGGGTTTAAGTACTGAGATGTATCAAAATGGAATGAAAATAGATGCCACGTAGACATGCTAGAAGAAGAGCTCACTCACAAACACAGAACAACATTTATACATTGAAATCTTTAATGCTGTTGTCAGTGTTTCCTAGTTCAGGATTTCCTGCAAAACTAAAAAGCAGTTGCCTCTTGTTTCCCGTTGTTTTGAATATGAATTTTTCTCTGCCGTATTCACGACATTCATAATGTCCCCCTAACAATGTTCACATTTAAAGACTTTTAAGTTTGCTTTAAATCAGCTAAAAAGGAAAATGTAGTCACTGGTTATATAATAAGTCCAAATGTTCTATACAGATTTCCTTTAAGTTTAATCTCTTGTTTTGTTTATGTGAGGTCTGAATGGTTAATGAGAATTTATATTCACAAATAATTTTAAACTGAACACACTATAGAAATGTTGAATATCAGTGACTCCCAGGCTAGTTTTTATAAATGAGTTCATTTAAAAAACTGTGTCAGGCAATGGCCAAGACATAGAAACAACCCAAGTGTCCTTCAATAGATGATTGGATAAAGAAGATGTATATATATACAGTGGAATATTAATCAGCCATAAGGAAAGATGAAATACTTCCATTTCTGACAACATGGATGGATCTTGAGAATATCACAAAGCAACAGGAAATGTCAAGAACCATCTGATTTCACGCACATGTGGGAAACAAAAGTGAAAGTAACAAATGAACAAACAAGACAAATAAATAAAAACTCATAGACACCGACAACAGTATGGTGGTTACCAGAGGGAAGGGGTTGGAGGGTAGTAAAGGGTAAAGGGGGTCAAATATATGGTGACAGAAGAAGATTTGACTTTGGGTGGTGGGCACACAATATACAGGCAATGCATCATAGAATTGTACTCTTGAAACCTATATAATTTTATTAACTGATGTCATTCCAATAAATTTAGTATTTTAAAATTTCATTTATTTATTTGTACTGAGAGGGGAAAGGAGGGAGAAAGAAGAGAGATATAACAATGTGTGAGAGAAACATTGATTGGTTAACTCTAGCACACACCCCACCTGGGGACAGGCCCACAGTACAAGTACGTGCACTGTCCGGGAATCAAACTGGTGACCTTTTGCTTTGCAGGACGATGTCCAACCAACTGAGCCATACCTGTCAGGGCAAATTTAATTTTCAAAAACCAAAAAGTAAAAACATGAGAAAAATTGTGTCATAAAATGTTGTATTATTAAATATCAATGAACTTTACTATACATTTTACAGTCACAAACAGGAAACAAACACAAATATAATGCATATTTTTTCACTTTTGCATACAGAGCTATTGGAGATAATATGTAAAGATATAAGAAAGAGACTGGCCTTTTCAAAAATATATTTACTGGGGTGTTATCAGCAAGATGGTGACATAGGGAACATTAACACCCCTTAACTCATGAACACACCAATTCAACAATAATCAATAGATGGTTTATGTAAACCAAATGGTAACCACAAAAAATACTTACGGATGTTACACAAAAGAGAGAAAAGAATGAAAGTGTATTAATACAAAACATTAATAAAACATAAAAGCCAAAAGCAAGAGGAAAAGAGGGTCAAAAACAAGACAAATAGAAAACAATGTACATATTTCAATAGTAAGTTTTCCCTATTAGTAATTATTTAAAATGTAAACAGATTAAACTCCCTAATCAAAAGACATAGAATGGCTGAATAAAAGACATACAATGAATGGATAAAAAAGAATATCAAACTATATAAAGCCTATAAAAAATTCAATTTAGCTTCAAACACACATAGGTTGAAAGCAAAGAAATGGAAAAAGATATCTCATGTAAAAGGCACCCTACGGAGAACAGGGATGGCTATATTTGCACCAGACAAAAAAGACATTTAGTCAAAACTGTAACAAGAGACATAAAGGCATGTACAAAATGATAGAAGAATCAGTTCCATAGAAAGATATTTTAAATAAACAATTATAAATATAAAATTATTTTAAAATTTTAAAATAACAATTATAAATATATATTCACCCATCATCGAAGCATCTAGGTATATAAAACAAATGTTGAAAGAACCAAAGATACAAATAGACAGTAAGCCAATAATAGTATGAGACTTTAATACCCATTTTAAATAATGGATCCAACTGTGCAGAAAAGCAGCAAAGAAACAGTAGACAACCAACATTATAGGCCAAATGGATCAGACACACATATACAGAAATTGTCCCCAACAGCATCTGAATGCACACACTTCTCAATAGCACATGAAACTTTATTGAGCGTATTACCAAATGACAGGTCACGAGACAAGTCTTAATCAAATTGAATAAGATTGACATCATCCCAAGTATCTTTTCTTATTACAATGGTAGGAAACCAATTGCAAAAGGAAGCTGAAAAAGTCACAAACACGTGAAAATGGAAACAACATTGCTTTAAATAACTAATTGGTCAAAGAAGAATTTAAGAAGAAAATTAAGAAAAATCGTGAGACAAATAAAAGTACATTATATCAATACACATGGGTTGCATCAAATGCAATAGTATAAGGAAAATGTATAGCAATGGATGCTTAAAGAAAGAAGGTCTCAAATAAATAACAAGTGTACACATGTGGGCACGTTACAGAACCCTGGCCTGTGCTGCTCTGGAACATCTGTGGGGTCGTCTGATTGCCTGCCGCCAACAAGTGTGACATCCAATGCCAGAGTTCAGTGAAAAGGAAAGGGATTATTTATATGAAAGTTATACAGATTTAGAGTAATGGTGAAATTCTGCCATTGAACCCCCCTCCCTTTAAAACACCCATAAACACCTAGTCCTGCCTCCCTTTGCCAAACCAGTTTGAGATACCATCTTTCAGAAACACAGAAGTCCGTAGCTCAGCATTCCTGGTCAACAGTTCAACATTCCAGGCATCTCCCATTAATCTGTGCTTGGCTGGGCAGTTCCCCACAGTTCCATCAGCCATGCCACAGTGTCCTCCCAGGCAGGTTTCCCAACGGGTCTCCTCTTTCTGTCATGTGATGCCACAAAGCTTCGTGTCATGTCCTTACTCCAAACCACGTGGCACCTCATTATATACCTCATGGCGGCCCAGTGGGGGCCCTTCTACACCCTTTCAAACTGCATGGATGCACATCATGGCTGGCCGCCCTAATTTTAAATGCTGACCCAGGGCTCCCTGTGTGACCTCATAGATGGCACTATCCATTCTGAAAGACATACGTCTCTTATCCAGGTGGCAGCACAGCTTCCCTTCATGAAAAACACAGCTATCACCTTGCCATTGTTATAAAAACTGTTTTAAGCCATATTTTCCACCATCCCCAACCAATAGCTATGGGCATCTTGGGGACCTTTCACCCTATGCCCCACTTCAGGGACACTCACATACAAAACTCTCTTAATGCTAATTTAAGAACCAATTAAGTGGCAGAACACAAAATTAATGTACAAAATTAGCTGTGTTTCTATACATGAACAATTAACCTTCTGAAAATAAAATTAAGAAAATTCCCTTTATAAAAGAAAAAGGTAAAATAAAATATTTAACAATAAACAACTAAGGAGAAAGACTAATACACTAAAAAAGACAAAAAATGATGGCAAAGAATAAAATGAGACACATAAAGAATGGAAAGACATTCCTTGTTCAGTGATTGGAAAACACTATTTTTAAAATGTCCCTACTACCCTCAGCTATCTGTAGATTCAATGCAATCTCTGTGAAAACTCAAGGACTTTTTTTACAGAAATAAAAAAAAAATTAGAACTTGTATAGAAACATAAAGGATCCTGAGTATTCAAAGCAATCTTAGAAATTCAAAGTTTAAAACATCACATTGTGGATTTTCAAAATGTATTATGAAGGAATAATACTTAAAACAGTATGGAACTGGCATAAAGACAGACATATAGGCCAGTGAAACATAAGCCCCCAATAAGCCCATGCATTTATGGTCAAATGACTTTTAACGAGGGCCCCAAGGATGCACAAATGGGAAAAGATAATCACTTCAGCAAGTGATGTTGGGAAAATTGGATATACAGATGCAAAAGAATGACTTTGGATGCGTATTGCAGCATACATAAAAAGTAACTCAAAATAGCCTAGAGACTTAAACATAAGACCTGAAACTATAAAATTCTTAGAAAAAAATTCTTTAGAAACACAGAGGAAATGCTTCATGACATTGGTCTTGGCAATGTTCATGGATTTGGCTTCCAATGCACTTGCAGCAAAAGTTAAATAGACAAGTGAGAGAATATCAAATTAAGAAGCTTCCACCCCTTAAAGGAAACAATCAACAGAGTGAAAAGGCAACCCATAGAATGGGGAAAAATATTTGCAAACAATATATCATATAAGTCATTAATTTTCAAATTATATAAGGTCTTCTACACATCAATAAAGAAAAACCCTAATATCCCAACTTAAAATAGGCTAAAGATTAAAAAAAACATATTGAATGTTCTTAAATGCATATTACTAAGCGAAACAAGCCAATATGAAAAGGCTACATAATGTATGGTTCCAACTGTGGATGTTCTGGAAAAGGCAAAACTATGAAACTATGAAGACAATGAAAAGATAGCAGTTGCTGAGTTTGAGGGATAACATTGAGGTAGCACAGAGAATTTCAGGGCAGTGAAAATACTCTCTATTACATTATAATGATGGGTACATATCATCAACATTTGTCTAAATTCATAGAATGCTCAACACCTAGAGAATGAATCCTAAGGTAAACTATAGACTTTAGATGATTATGATGTGACACTGAGGATCCATCACTGGTTTAAAAAAAAAAAGTACCACCTTGGTAAATTATGTTGATAAAAGAAAGGGGGGCCCTACATGCGTGGGATAAAAGGTATGTGAGAAAGCTCTACTTTCTTTTCAGTTTTGTTGTGAACTTAATACTTGAATAGGTTTTTTTTTTTTCAAAAAAGATACACGAACGACCAAAGAGCATGAAAAAAATGCTTTATATCACTAATTATCAGAGAACTGCAAATCCAAATCACAATGAGATATTGCTTCATACTTTTTAAGATGGTTATTATAAAAAATGTTGGTAAAAATTTGGAGAAAAGGGAACAAACTCTTGTACACTGTTAATGGGAATGCAAAATGGTACAACCACTTTGCAAAATGGTATAGAGATTCCACTCAAAATTAAAACTAAAACTACTATAACATCCACAGTCTCAATTATGGATATTTATCCAAAATAATTGAAATCAAGATATCAAAGATATGTTAGCATATCAATGTTTATTGAAGCACTATTCAAAATAACCAGGGTGTGGAAATAAATGTCCATCGACAGATAAATAGATTTGGACAATATAGTCTATACACAGAAGGGTATGTTAGTGAGCCTTGAAAAGGCAAATCCTGCATTAAGCTAACAACATGGATGAACTCTGAAAACATCATGCTCAGCAAAATAAGCCAGTCGAGGAAGGACAAATACTGCACCAGTACCTAAAATAGTCAAAATCATAGAATCATAGAAATGGTAGTTTCCAAGGGCTGGTAGGGAGAAAAAAAATGGAAATTTAAAATAAATGAGCATAAAGTTTCAATTATGTTAGATGAATGTGTTCTAAAGGTCTGCTTTGCAACTTTGTGCCTATAGCTGACATTACTGTGTTGTACACTTAAAATTTTACTGAGTGTTAAAATGTGTGTTCTTATCATCGCTTCTCAGTCTTTTGGCTAAGGCCACATGTAGCATCTATTCTTATCAGTTTAAAATAAAAAAAAATCCTTGCTGAAATATTGGTGAACATTTGTTTCTTTGAAATGTTCCATAAAAGGGTATAAAATGATGCAGGTCTCTTACTAGTTGCTGTTTTTAGAGTGGTTAAAGCACTTCTATGCCTAACTGGAACATAACGAACAGTTGCTGCTTCTGTTTTCTCTTCTGCAAAGTCACTCTGTTCCCAAGTTTCCTCAATAGTGTCTATTATCATTGTACTGCCCTCTTCAAAGTTTTCTGATGGCTTTTCACTGACTATCGAAAATAAAGCATATTTTCTTGTCCTCGAATTCACAAACATCTGTAATGTCTTAAAAATCTGTCCAAACTATAGCAGGATCATCTACCAAGCTATCAGACACTCAACTTATAGAGCATATAGAGATGGGCAGGAAGCCGAGAGCAGGCAGAACTAAACTCAGGATTACCTATAACTAAGCATTAGTTTCTCAAAGATGAATTGTATTTTCCCTAACCCCAGGCACATAGTGAAGGAGCTCTTGATCTGTATCAGTGACCACAGCCAGTGGCCTCTGCTCTAGGGAGTGGTGGGTAGAGCACATTAACAGGTGTCACCAAACACACTGAAAGTAGAAGTCATTTCAGGGCAGGGTGACAGCCAGTGAATGGGGTTAGAAGAAAAGGTTCCATTAGAGATGAGAAGATTCTTCCTAGAACTTCGTAAGGGGCAGCATCCAAGCCTAGGAGGTTCCTGTGTGATAGCAGGGACCTTCAGTGTTATTTAGAAATGGAGGAGGGGAGTAGTGGTGATGGACTGAGAATCCTCTGGGACTGTAATTAGTAACAATAGCATAGGGAACATGGGGACTCCAAGGATTTATTCAATGAATTCTGTAAACTGGTATCCTTAATCATCCATTATATAAAGATTCCTAGCCCTGGCTGGCATAGCTCAGTGGATTGAGCTTGGGCTGGGAACCAAAGTATCCCAGGTTCGATTCCCAGCCAGGGTACATTTCTGGGTTGCAGGCCACAACCCCCAGCAACCACACATTGATGTTTCTCTCTCTCTCTGTATCTATCTCCCTCCCTTCCCTCCCTAAAAATAAATAAATAAAATCTTAAAAAAAAAGATTCCTAACTCACTTCCAGGTATGATGTTCCCCTGATTTACTCAAATTGGATAAGATTAAGAATACTCACCAGGGATTGGTGAAGAAAGTAATAGTACCTACAGCAATATCCTGCTTTTGTGCTCCCGTTACGAAGAGAAAATCGAGTGCCTAGGGAAGATCAGAGAGATTATCAAGGTGAACAAAATATTTTGAAAATCTAGGGGTAGGTCTTTCTTTCAGTAAAATGATTCTTTAGGTGAGTTCATTTTGCTTCATCATATGTAGATATGGAGACTGTCTACATTTCGGTGAACCTGGTGGAGGGAATTGTATAAGCTATGGGAGTCACATGCTTCATTCCTTCTGATTAAAAGTAAAACAAATTAATTTAAAAAACAAACAAACATTAGAATATAATCAAGTCCTACTACAATCATTGCTCCAAAGGTAATGTCTAAAACTGAAGGAGTAGCCAAAAGCAGTTTGTTGTGTTTTGGTTTTTATTAAACTCTACCAAGCTAAAGGGAAGAGAGGAGCAGTAAGCAGTGTTTTGTGTAGTTAAATATTCATTTATTTACAGACTCCAAGGAAAATAAAGATGTTTTGCAAAATGTACAATAGGAAATAATTTCCTTCTTAGTAAGGGTTTTAATTTTTGGACTGAGAACAAAATCCTATGGGCATTTTCCAAATAGGTAATAAAAATAAGTTGGGTGTAAGAAAATCTCATTGCCAAATCATAATCATTATTTCTATTTCATTAATGAAGTTATAAGCATATTACTATATACAACAGTACGTGGTATAAAGGATTATATTTTAAATTGCAAATCTTAAATAAAAGCAATTGAAAAAATACCTACTTACATTTTAATTCTATAAATCTTTCATTAGCCACAGAAAACCTGATACACATATATGCATACACACATACCCACACTAATGTGTTAAAATCAGATCTTGTTTTTCCTGCTGTACAAATTTAGATTTGAATCTTTTATCTAGTGGTGGTAATGTATAGAAGGCTTAAAATTGAAACAAGATAAGATCTTTACATAATAGAGTTATTTGAGGACTTAGTATAAAACCCTGAGCAATACTTTGAGGTTATTTTTAGAATCCTGGCAAACCAGCACCATCATATGTAATTGTCAAGAGTCTTTTCTCAATCTTCATAGTAAATTCCATCTCTAATGTTTTGTTTACCTATTCAATATTTACTGAAAAAGGCAAACTGATCAATGTTATTTCATTATTTCATAAATTATTTGTGAAATTCAGATTTTAAATCCATGCTTTAAAAATGTAGTTCAGATGCTTCATCCATTCACCAAGTCAATGTTGAGCACATATTTTGTACCAAATATTAGTCTAGACAGTTGCTGAAGGTATCATATGAAGATGAAAAAGTTCCTGTTCTCATAGAAATTAAATTGTAATAAAGAAACAAAACTTAGAAATATGATTGACAAAGGAAAGCCTTTTTAAGGAGGTAAATATTAGGCTAATATATGAAAAACAAAAAAGATCTGGTTTTATGAGTAATTAAGAAAATGCAATTCCAGACTGAGGATACAGTGCTTCTGTATACCAAAATTAGAATGGGAAAAATCATAATTGTATAATGGTTTTCTCAATTTACATTAACACCAGGCAAGACCAAATCACAACAAAGAAATAATGGACAATGTCTATAAAGTCTTTAATTTCAAACTTTGAGTTCACTCCAACTTTTGCTGGTGAATCAAAGCAGGATTCCTCCCATTAGTAACATTATTAGGATAAATCCTAAATACTGCTTAAGACATCTAGCACTGGCATACAGTAATTTCCCCTACACTCTGTAACACTACAATATATTATTGCCACTTTTTGTAAGCTAAGGTTTCACAACACACTCTGTAGAAGATGGTTCACAGGTATATCATTGAAAAACCTAAGCTTCAAATTAAGGAAATCTCTTTTCTTGTGTGTAATTCATGTCTCCATAGGAAGGTTATATCTTTTTAGCCAGATAAGGCAAAATGAAGTTCTAACTGAGTTTCAATATTGATCCATATTTTTTTCTGGAGAAAGTAATAAAATCTATCACCATACCTGGCCATTTGCAAAGACACTCAATGTTTGCTACATGTGTTGGTCAATAAATACCAAATGCTCAGCGAGCTACCACTGTTTAGTCTTGAGTCATATACCTTCAGATGATGAAGCTTCCTACCTTTACATAAAGGGCAAGAGGTGACGTTGGTAATGTTTACATAATTGTTTAGAGTTGCATTGCAATGTTATTATTTATGAATTCCTTCATTAATATTCAGGGATATATTGCATAGTGTTGAATTTGGCAGATGTAGGGAGGGAGAGGTGTAGTCAGAGAAGATTGTTGTTGCTGTTGTCAGTGTTTTTGTCTCTGAATCAGAAGGAGTCACAGTCAGTCCATGTAGAGATCCTGGACTTCAAAAAAGAGACTGTGTATCTATGGGCCATTTGTATGTCCTCTCTGGAGAAATGTCCCTTTGGATCTTTTTCTCTTTTTTTTTCAATTGGATCATTTTCATTGGATCAATACCATCTTCTTGGTATTGAGTCATATGAGTTCTTTATGTATTTTGGAGATCAAATCCTTTTCTGATGGATCATTGGCAAACATGTTCTCCCCTATGGTTGGTTCCCTTTTCATTTTGATGATGGTTTCTTTAGCTATGCAGAAGCTTTTTAGTTTGATGTAGTCCCATTTGTCTATTTTTGCTTTTATTTCCCTTGCCCTAGGAGATATATTGGCAAGAATATTGCTACATGGGATATCTGGCATTTTTCTGCCTATGTTCTCCTGTAGGACTGTTACAGTGTCACAAAGTTTATTTATGCCTTTTATCCACTTTGAGTTTATTCTGATGTATGGTATGAGTTGGTGGTCAAGTTTGATTTTTTTTTTTAATGTACTAGTTCATTTCTCCCAACACTATTTATTGAAGAGGCTGCCTTTACTCCAGTTTATATTTAAGACCCCTTTGTCAAATACTGATTGACCATAGAGAGTTGGGTTTATTTCTGTATTCTCTGTTCTGTTCCATCGATCTGTGTGTCTGTTCTTATGCCAGAGCCTGACTGTTTTCATTACAGTGGCCTTGTAAATATAGTTTGATATCAGATATTTTGATCTCTCCTACTTTAGAGAGATGCAAAATAAAACCACAATGAGATATCACCTCACATTTGGAGAATGGCCATCATAATCAAATCAACAAACAACAAGTGCTGGCAAGGATGCAGAGAAAAGGGAACTCTAGTGCACTGTTGGTGGGAATGCAGATTAGTACAGCCACTGTGGAAAACAGTATGGAATTTCCTTAAAAAATTAAAAATGAAACTGCCTTTTGACCCAGTGATTTCAGTGCTGTGAATATACCCTACAAGTCCCAAATCATCAATTCAAAAGAACTTATGCACCCCTACCTTTAGAGCAGTGCTATTTATAATAACTAAACACAGGAAACAGCCTAAGTGCCCATCAGCAAATGAGTGGGTTAAAAACTGTGGTACACTTACACAAAGGAATACTATACAGCAGAAAGAAAGAAGGAGATCCTACTCTTCACAAAAACATGGATGGATCTGGAGAGCATTATGTTAAGTGAAATAAGCTAGGCGATGAAAGAAAAATACCATATGATGTCACCTATAAGTGGAACCTAATCAACAAACAAATAAGCAAGCAAGCAAAATATAACCAGAGACATTGAAATAAAGAACAAATTGACAGTAGCCAAAGGGGAGCGGGGAGAAAGATAATGGGGAGAAATAGGGGAAGGGTTATCAAGGAACGTGTATAAAGGACACATAGACAAAGCTAAAGGGAGTAGGATTGAGGGTGGGAGGCAGGGATGGGTGGGGTGGGGGAGAGTAGTGGGGGGAAATGGAGACAACTGTACTTGAACAACCATAAAAAAGAAATGAATAATACAAACCTACAATTTCAAGTTAGAATTACCATAAAAATGATTTAAAATTTTAAGTATACTTAAAATGGGAGGTTGAAGTCACAAAATTTACTTAATTTAAAGAGCATCAACTTTTTAAATATAGTTTTCATCTGGAAAATAATTTAAGAAGATGAATTCAAGGGGAGTATTGATAAAAATATCATATTTATTATTAAAAAAGAAAAATTTTCATTAGACACCCATAGAATTCTAATCTTTAATCAACAGGCTTTTTAATGTACTATAGGAGATATACTAAAATATATGTTCAAATGTATTTCCATTTTAGCTGTTGTTCTTTTAAATTGTGTCTACTGAAAAATAGGAAACATGAAAAATGATAGAATTTTAGGGAAATAAGAGTTCTCTTTGTTTTGAACATCTAATAGTTTGTCTTTTGCCCCATTTTATAACAATAGCTTATGAAAAAGGAAAAGTAGAAAAATGCTTTAAAATTTGTATGGATAAATTTTTGTTAATGTTTTGATGAATTTTAGAAAATGTGTTTATTGAAGAACTTCTATTCCTTTTATAGGTATAGATGAATCCACATGCATAAGTCTTTATGACAGTCTGTTTTTTCTGGTAAGTTTCATGCCATATGGGTAAAAGAGAGCAATACAAACAAATAAAAAGGCAAGGTGGAGCTATGTAACTTGTAGAGGCAGTAAGGAAATGTAAACAAGGCCTCCAGATACTTTTAGTCAGGTAAAATTAGTTGTATGCACACGTAATTGTGAAGTGGATATAATTTGTGTTGTTTTTGCCAGTGGCTGATAATAATGAGATACTTCCTCATAACGTAAAATCACATCATCTATACTATGTACACATGCTCACATTTTTTCATGAATAGATATGGAATCACTAAGTTGTTTCTAGAAAGATATATCTTAAAGTGGTTTGGTTATGGCTTGTAGAGAGAATATTTCTCTTTAAACTTGTGTTAGATCACAGTATTTTGACGGCATGAGTAGTGTCTAATGATTACCATGGAGGAGAATTTGATACAAAGATTCCCATGTAAGTAATTTTTTTTAAATGCTCCAAAGAGAATCTGGTAAAAGATGGGGGAAAGCAGGATAGTGAAGGAAAAGAGGATCAATCAGGTGAAGTCCTAGTTTCTTCTGACAAGGCAGGGATCCAGACCCCCCCCCCCCCCAAAAAAAAAAATCACTGTAAAGCATGTTCTCCTTGGAGGTGACCACACCAGACTTTCATAATCCTACACCAGTCAGATGTTGGGGGAGACAAGGACTGCAATTCCAGGCATAGTTATCTCTTGGGGTATCTGAACATCTGGGCACCTGGCCCCCAGAATTGTTAAGAGGATGCTAGATGATCTGAGAAAGAATACTGATTGTAGCCACTAGAAAGAAATTTTTAAAACTTGAAGTGGACAGGATCATGAAAGAAATTTAATTTTACTTGCATAACATTGTAAGCAGTGAGGTCTGTTTGATACCATATCTGATAATTATAGAATCACTGGCATAAAGGACTAGGCATTCATTGATAAAGTAAATAATCAATGAATAATAACAATGACCCCAATATTAAGTGAGCAGAAGCCATGGAGGAACGCATGGATCTATAAATGATTACGTGAACGGAGATCCTCTCAGGTGGCCTGAACAGCCCTGTGGGGCTGTGTCATGGAGAGAAATCATGATCTTACAGAAACATGATGGTGAGATTAGTTGGCCGAGGAGTGATGTGTGGGGGGCAACCACAGTGTACCAGGCATTTCATAATCCATATCTCATTGCACTTTTAGCACGACCTGTTGTGTAGGTGTCATTTTTCTAGCTGAAATGGAGAAACTGAGAGTATAGAAAATTGAATACTTTGTCTTAAGTTTATACAGCTATTAAGAAAAATTCGAATTCAGGTCTCTGAGTGCTAAGATCTGCACTCTTTTCAATATTATTTTAGATATTTTCTACAGATCCACTTTTGATTATCAGAGTTTTTATATTAGAATGTAAAACTAAATGCAGCTGATTTAAGCCTCCAGAAGAGAAAATTTCCTCTAGGAATTTTGATCATTTTTCTTAAATAATAAAGACTAATCGACTCTTAGTTTTTAGAATGTAAATAATAAATATGAATAATGAATTAAAATTTTACTAGTCAATGACACCCAGGTATGAGGATGGTGTGGTAATAAACTTGTATCCCTAAGTGAGACAGAATAAGTAAACTAACAATAGATATGTCCTTCTATCTTCTGCCTAGTCCTCAAGAGAAAACAAGGAAATAAAAACTATGTCCTGTTCTTCTTTCCCATTTAATAGTCTTTTTTTTAAATAAAAAGTCAATTTTTAAAATTACAAATTTAATTGGCCCTTTTGGAAATGGATAGGCTAGGGGGATAAACAGTCAAACGTATGGTTTGCTTCAGTTAAGCCACAGATGTTTTCCAGTGTCAACCTGTGTGTGTGTGTGTGTGTGTGTGTGTGTGTGTGAATTCTGTAGATGTAATTCACTGCCTTAGGGAAAACGTACATTTTCACCTACACTTAGGCTAAGAATACTCAAGGCACTGAAGGATTATCTAGTGCTGCTTTTCAGCAGTATTTTAAAAAGGTTTTAAAAAAAGGTTGGGAATGTGTATGTCCACACTCTCTTTAATTACCACACTAGTTTCTTTATCTCATTTTAGAGGTTGCTTTTCAACTGGGTATCTTGAAGCCCCTTTCTCTATGTTCCAGGGAATGGGAAGGAGAAATGTAGAGTGGTAGACACACAAAAAAATGCATTTTAAAGAATGCAAACTGGATATAACTTGGGGCCCTAAGAAATACAGTTTCTGATGGATGGATCGCAACCTCTAGGTCAAGAGAAAGTTGTATTTCTGAAATGTGTTAGTTTCCTAGGTCTGCTGTAACTAATACCATAAAATGGGTTGCTAAAAAACAATGGACACTTATTGTTTCACGGTTCCAGAGACTAGATGTCCAAAATCAAGCTATTAGCAAGACCGTGCCCCCTCTGACACCTGCAGGGAGAATGCTTCGTTGCTCTTTGTAGCTTCTAGCGGTATCCACCAGCCATTGATATGGTTTGTACGTGTATCACGTCAGCCTCTGCCTTCATCTACTCACGGAGTTTCCCTGAGTGTCTCTGTCACCACATGGCTATCTTCTTTACTGAATACTGATGAGAGTGGATTAAGGGCCCACCCTACCCCAGTATGATCTACTGTGGGATGCAATAGCATCCACAGCAACCCTACTTCCACATAAGAGTATTCTGAAGCACTGGGCATTAAGACTTCAGAATACGCTTTTTTGAGAGAGACACAATACAACCGACTACTTAAAGGGAATGTAGGAGGAAGATAAATTGGTGGTAGATCATAATCTTTCCTGTGGTCTTAATGAGGCCCAAGGAGGCATGAAATTATTGACTATACTTCTTTTTTTTTAATTAAAACTTCGTTTTTAGCTTTGAAGGAGAGAAAATATATGCTCAAAAATAAGTCAAGCAAAATAGCCAACTTTTAAAAATATGATGTGATATTTAACTCATAATCTAGTAATAAAATGATAAATGTACTATGTTTATTAAAATATGGAGTCTGAAAAAAGCATTTTTCACACTTTATTCTGATATGCTCCATATTGAAAACTAATATATACTTATTAAATTCTCGAGGGTAATAGATTATTTAATTAAGAATGGCTTGCTTTAGATTCATTGAGATAATTAGAACAATCTGATACTTAAAAAGTAAATTGATTTAGCAGCAAAATTTTTCTTGTAAAGCTAATAATATAATTAATTTTTATTTGCCCAGTTTGGAACTCAATTGTTTTATTTTTCTGCTGATAAAGGCTTCTTTTTTATGAGGGAATTTTAAAGTTTGATCTGAGAAGCTTAAAAAAAAACAGTTGTGGCTTGTCAAATATGAACAAGAAAAATGAGAAATGATTTATTTTAATGCAGCAACACTGGTGACAATGAGCTGTGAAAGGTTTTATTTTTATAATAGAACTAATTCAAGAAGTAACTATGGAAAAGTTGAAATCCCATGAGCTTGTAAATCATACTGCTGTAATTATCTCTGCTTTCTCCTTCTTTCATAGAAACAAATTCACTTCAAACAAAACTATTTAAAAGGAGACAAAGCCCCCACATATAATATTCTCAAACCCAGGAAAAGTCAGTTATTTTAATGAGTATGAAATAAAGTCTAATGAAATGAATGACATTAAGTAGTATGAGCATAATTTCCATTTTTTCCATCTTTTAGGAAACTGTCTTATTGCTTCACTTTCTAAAATAATAATCTAAAAATAAAACAAATTTTAACAATGGTGACTGGCATTGAGTATATTGTAGATTTTGTTCCCACATATGAAGGTAATTTTGCTGTTTTATAGGAAAAAACATGCTTCTTTCATTAATATAATGTAATAAAATACAACACTTATTTCTAATATTTTGCTTGGAATCATTCAAAAGTTAACTTTTTGAAGTAAATGAAATAGACCCTAAATGAAATTTTGGTGTAATCCAAATAGCTATTTGTCAACTTGCTTAAAGCGATAAAACCCTCTCCTACAAGTAAAACAAATGATATGGCATTAAGAGAGAATAATTTATGATGAAATTGCACATGTATTTTAATAGGTTTATTGAGCTATAATGTAATTATAGTAATAGTCGTTTAGTTGATGTATAGTTTTATGTTTTAAAATCATATACAACCATATATTTATTAGCATAATCAAGATATAGGAAAAGTCCATTGCCCAAATCATTTCCTTGTGCTATGCTATCATTTTGCATTCATGCCCTCTCGCTTCATCTATACACCTTTGCTTTTTCTAGAACAGGTGTGTCAAACCCATTTCCACTGGGGGCAACATCAGCCTTGCAGTTGCCTTCACAGGGCCTAAATAATTTTAGGACTGTATAAATGTAACTACTCCTTAACTGTTAAGGAGTTGAAATTACATGCAGCCCTTTGAAGGCAACAGTGAAGTTGATGTGCCCCTCCACCGCCCCAGGGTGAAAATGAGTTTGATACCCCTGATCTAGAATGTCACATAATGGAATTATATAAAATCTAGCTGTTTATGTAGAACTTCTTTCATCTGAGATTCATCCATGTTATTGCACATGGTTAATGATTCATTCCATTTCATTGAGGAATAGTATTTTGTTCTGAAATTATGCCATGGTTTGTCTATCCACTTACCTGATGCAAGACATTTAGGTGGCCTCCATTTTTCAGTGGTTAGAAATAAAGTAACCTATAAACCTTCATACACAGGCATTGTGTGAACATAGCTTTCAGTTATTTGGGGGAGGGTACTTGTGAATGTCATAACTAGTTAATATAAATCTAAGTTAGGTGTAGAAGAAACTGTCCATCTGTTTTCCAAAGAGGTTGTGCCACCAGGAATATATGAGAGTCCTAATTGTTCTGTGACCTGTGCCAGAATTTGTAATGGCCGTTTTAATTTACATTTTGCCATTCTACTAGGTTTATAGGATATACCTTTTTAAAAACAAAAGTAAAAAGAACAAATTAATCATTAAATGGAGCTATTTAGTTGAAGGTGGAGAATAATGTCAAGAAAAATACTGTCTTATGTTCTTAAAAGTAAGCTAGTGCTCCCTAGAATAAATTAATATTCTCATTCTTCATAGTAAAGTAGCCATTTGAGATATTTCATCATTATATGAATTGACAACTTCTGTTGCCAGGGTATCAGAACAGATCAGAACACCTAGGTCAGTGGGTACAGCTATCTAAACTTACCCATTGTCATTTCCAAAACAGCACATCTGCCTAAAACAGTATTTTTTTCTTGTTCAACAGGGAATATTTATTAACAGTTCATTGTTTTTCTGTATTAAATTTCCATAGGCCAGTTAAATAGAATTAAATTTTTTAAAAGTTCATGTATTTCTTAAGCAGAATGAATAGTTTTACCCATATAGTAGGGGTCAAATTATAAATAAAAATATTATAAATCTCAATCTTTAATGTTGAGTCAACAAGCAAAATCTCTCTTGAAACTAAGGTAAGTTTCAGCTATGTTTCTAATATTAATTAATAAGCAGAGAGCAACATTTCAGAAAACCTTGTCTAATACTGATTTTTGGCAAAGTTTGCCATCTT
Source organism: Phyllostomus discolor (assembly GCF_004126475.2). Taxonomy (NCBI): domain Eukaryota; kingdom Metazoa; phylum Chordata; class Mammalia; order Chiroptera; family Phyllostomidae; genus Phyllostomus; species Phyllostomus discolor. Next base: position 15,155,603 of record NC_040905.2, on the reverse strand, counting down.
AATTTCATCAGTAATGGTGTCACTCTTACATCTGAAGAAAAACGAGAGTAGATTTTTATACATTTAGCAGATATTTCATGAATGTAGCATTCACAGAGGTAGTATCACCAGTTAAAGTTGATACTTTAACTTGTTTTGTCCTATTAGCTTGTACTGTACTTTAACTCGTGTTGTACTATTGATAGTACAATAGTAAAAGCTGTTGTACTATCTCAAGGTTATTCTAGAAATTCATGAATCGGGCACTTAGCAAAAGCCTTCCCCCATCTGATAATTCTACATTCCTAATATTTAGATTTTGATTACATGTACAAAAATTAGTTAATCGAACAAAGAAAAAGAAAAAATATAAAGCACGTTATTGAGGTAACACACTTGAAAAGAGCTTCTATTGTACTCAGTAGTCCTTCTTGGGATTTATTACTGTACGAATTTTTCACTAAACTTATATAGAAATTTTTGAAGCAAATAATACTAACAATGACAAAAATAAGAATAGAGCTTTATCAACTTTTTTATAAAGATTTTATGTTTTTTAGAGAGAAGAGAAAGGAAGGAGAAAGAAAGGGACAGAGACATACTCAGTTGTAACCTTTCAGTTCATAGGTCGGCACTCAATCCACTGAGCCACACCAGCCAGGGTTAACTTGATCAATTCTTACGGATAGGTCTATGAATGGTTTCCTTGGTTAATTTCCACATCATTAAAATATGTTCACTGTATATAAAACATAGATCAAATCCTTAAAATAATTTAATTGATTTGGTTATTTATTTAACATAATTTTATAGAAAAACTAAAATATATTTATCACTGAAGATTATTTTTACATTTTACATGGTTATATTCATACCCTTTCTTTGCAAAGGGATGCACAGAAAAGGGCTTCATCACTGTAACTTTTCTTCCTTTGTATACTGCATAAAAATGAAACTATATTAATATTATATTGAAATCATCAGAAATCTGTTTTCTTGAAAGTCCCTGACGAGATTGTTCATGCAAAAATATTCAATGGAAAATTGGTTAAATTTCCATATTTTTGTTCTTAATTAAGGAGATTATGATTATCTTTCTAGAGGTCCAGAGAGGCTTGAGTTTACCAGAGACATGGTGGAATATTTTTATGTTTTAAGACTAAGTTTAATGTGCCAGAATATAACAAGGGCACAAAGACAAGGGATGCTGATACCTGTCAAACTCAACCAAGTTAATTAGGATAAACTGACATACAGGAAGCTAATTGTGTCAGATAAAATATCACACTTTAATTATAATTTTAAGAGATCTGATACTAACTTCACCCCAATCATTTCTTATTGCGAACTTTCCAACTACTTCCATAGGTGACATCTGCGTTTGCTTATTCTTTTGATGATTAAAAAGTATAAAATTCAGAAACTATTTTTTGATACATAAAACCACAGGTTTATATCTCTGTTTATAAATTACATAACCTAACAAAACAAGAGGGACCTATAAACTCTTAGAAATAAACCATCATCACCCCAATATTTTCCTTAGAGAGAAGAAAAATTAAAAGTTTTTCACAGTTGTTAATAACAAATTAGAAATAATTAATATCCAAAAATAGAACACTAATTTTGCCTTCAATGTGAATTCAATATAGTTAATTATCTCCCTATTAAATCTGAACAGAAACATGTAGCCACATATTCAGTCTTACAGAATTGAGACTGAATTCAAAATTATCTCTAAAGTAAGTACCCACTGAGAGTTCTTCATCTCAAAATTAATTATCAGAGATATATTCCCACAGGAAAAATTTCTTCAGTAAGGAAAAATGACTGAGTTTTGATTTATTATTTGCTGATATGGCTAACATAGTATGTAGGAATGGTTAAGATCTAAAAAAAAGAAATCAATATTAAAATTAATATATTTCAACTCTTTTGTCTCGTCATTACAGAATTTGTGATTAGAGAGGTTAAACCAGTGAACTAAAATTGCATATTTATTGGGTTGTAGAAAAACAAAGATAGTTTTAAGCTAGATCTGAGCCTGAAACCTGCTATGCTGTCATCAAGTAGTCATATGACAAAGGAAAAGTTCCTTAGACCATATGGTATCCTAGAAATATGGGTTATTTTGAGTGTAAGCCCAGGAGTTGTTATCTATGCTATAACAATAGGAAAACCTGGAATTAATGATCACCTCACCTATAACTTCTCAACTTCACTCTCTTTATCTGGTACAGCACTCTCCTACCGATTTGTCTACCTAATGAAAACACATCTTGGAAATAAAGACCACTTCTAGAGGCTGTAATCTACTTCAGATCCCTGTGCTTTCTGTGGTGGATATTATAGGGTTTGGGAAAAGCGAGATGAAAAATGAATTATTTACTAATGGAATCTAAAGTACCAACACAAGAAAGAAAATCTTTGGTGTCAACTGGCCAGTCTCAAAGCTCAGAGGTGGCTTTCGGTGACACACACAGTTCAGCGCCTTCTCTGCCTGCAGACACAATGAGGGTTATTATCAGAACATCATGAATGCAGCCGAGCTGGAGAATATGAAATTTCTGACTTCCTATAATTCATTTGCTATTTAGGAAATTGTAGCAGGGATAACAGAGGACAGGGTAGAGTGATTAGAAATCCCGATTCTTCTGACTACTCACGAACCACCTGCAATGGCATTAGTTGAATTAGTTCTGAACATTATTGTGATCTGGTGGAAAACATTTATGAAAACATATGCAGTTGTTCTTCCTATTCACCTTTCAGTTACTTATTTCAGAATAGATGCTTAAAGCTGTACTATTAAATTGCCATGCATGGGGTAGGTGAATTACAATGCAAGGATTCTTCGGTAGTTGGGTAGATTCTACCACCAACATCAACTGTCTGAGAAGAGGGAGTAAGGTATTCCAGGTCACTCAAACACTGCCAGTAATGTTTGTTAAGTAGCCTTCGAAGACAAAACCACCTGGTATATCTGCTGCAGACCGTTTCCAGATGAAAACCTCACAGCCCTTTGTTACAGAGCTAGCATATCCTTGACAGAAGACACTGCCTGGCAGGTGACTGCCTGAGGCAGCTTTTCCTCTCAGCACATATACACAACATTGGGTCAGGACACTTTTACTAAATGCCAGCCTTCCATATACTAACACTGACAGTCCCATAAACCCTGTGTTCATTCACCTACACTCACGGCCTCTTATTCTCTCCTGTTTAAATGCGGAGTGTCCCTGTAATTCTGAAGATGGGGATGTATACTTAGTTTGAGTAAATTTTCAACTGTTTTTTCCAGGTCTTTACTTTTCTCACTCATCATTCTCTCTGCCAGATGGAAAAGAAATATTGGCATACAAATATAACCTGTTCTACTATCTCTTATTATTTTAAACCAAGATATTTCTGTCATAAATTCCCTTGCAGTCTTGGTTGCCCTTCTCTGTACCATTTCTCTGATGGTTTGTTTGTAGAGGTTGCCTTCCCATCTCTACCTGTGTTCATTCTTCAGCATCCTTCACCGTTTCTCACCTGGACAACTGCAACATTCTCTTTGTTTTCTCCACACTGACCCAAATTTATCTGCAACAAACCAAGCAACATGATCTGAACAATTTTTTTTAGTTTGAAAGTTGAGGTTTTTTTAAATTAAATTTATTGGGGTAACATCGGTTAGTAAGATCACATAGGTTTCAAGTGTACAAATCGATGATACATGATACGGTATATTGCATTTCATGTTCACCACCCAAAGTTAGATCATCTTTCATCGTCATAGATTTGGCCTTCTTTACCATTTACAAACCACTCAAACCCTTTCCCTCTGGTAACCGCCATGCTATTGTTCATGTCTATGAGTGTCAGTTTTCAATCACACATATGAGTGAAATCATATGGTTCTTAGCTTTTTATGACTGAATTATTTCACTTAGCATAATATTATCAGGCCCATCCATGTTGTCACAAATGGCAGTGTGTCATCTTTTCTTATGACTGAGTAGTATTCCATTGTGTGTATGTGTGTGTCACATCTTCTTTATATGATAAAATGACAATTTGGTTGTTTCCATGTTTTGCCCACTGTGAATAATGCTGCAATGAACATAAGAATGCATATATCTTTGCAAACACACATTTTTAAGTTTGGGGAATAAATACCCAGAAGAGGGGTTGCTGGGTCATGTGGTAGCTGTATACTTAATTCTTAAGGAAACTCCATACTGTTTTATATAGTGACTATAGCAGTTAACATTCCCACCAACAGTGAATGAGGGTTCCTTTTTCTCTAGAGCCACTCGAACACTTTTATTCCTTGTCTTCTTGATAATATCCATTCTAATATGTTTATCTCATTGTAGTTTTGATTTCCATTTCCCTTACAGCTGGTGAAGTTGAACATCTTTTCATGTATCTGTTGCCATTTGTATGTCTTTTGGGGAAAATTGTCTGTTCATATCCTCTGCTCATTTTTCAATAGGATTGTTTGGTGTTGGGTTATATTAGTTCTCTATACATTTTGGATTTTAACCCCTTGTCAGAACTGTTGTTTGCAAGTATCATCTCCCTTTTCATTGCTTACCTTTTTGTTTTGTTGCTGGTTTCTCTTTCGTAAGGAAACATTTTAGTTTTATATATCCCATTCATTTTTTTTGCTTTTACTTCCATTGCATTTGGAATTAAATTCATAAAATATTCTCAAATATCAAGTTTTGTATTTTAGTACCTATGATTTCTTCTATGTAATTTATCATCTCACACCTTATATTTAAGTCTTTGATGCACTTGAATTAATTTTTGTATGTGGGGACAAACTATAGTCTAGTTTCATGCTTTTGCATGCGGCTTTTCAATGTTCCCAGCACCATTTATTGAAAACTCTCTTTTCTCAATGTATATTTTTGACTCTTTTGTCAAAAATTATTTGCCCATGTGCATGTGGTTTTATTTCTTGGCTCTTGATTCTGTTCCATTGGTTCGGGCATCTGTTTTTCTGACAATACCACACTGTTTTGTTTACCATTCCTGTGTAGTATAACTCGAAGTCAGGGAGTGTGATACCTCTGGCTTCATTTTTTTTTTCCTGAGGATTGCTTTGGCTGTTCAGAGTCTCTTCTGGTTCCGTATGAATCTAATGGTTTTTGGTTCTAGTTCTTTAAAATATGTCATTAAAATTTTGATAGGGATTGCATTCAATGTGTATATTGCTTTGGGTAATATGGCAATTTTAATTATCTTTCTTCTAATCCATGAACACAGCATATCTTTGCATTTCATTGTGTCCTCTTAAATCTCTTTTAATAATGCTTTGTAGTTTTCAGTATATAGTCCTTCACATTTTCTGTTAAGTTTATTTGTGGGCATTTTATTTTTTTAGTTGCCATTGCAAAATAAATTGTTTTTCATTTCTCTTTCTGAAATTTCATTGTTAGTATATGGTAAAGTAGTGGAATTTTGTACTTTTGTATCCTACAACTTTACTATATCTGTTTATTGTTTTATAGGTTTTTGGTGGAGTCTTTAGGGTTTTCTATATAAAGATTCATGCCATTTGCAAAAAAGGACACTCTTACTTCTTCATGCCCAGTTTGAATGTCTTTTGTTTCTTTCTCTTGTCAGTTGCTCTGGCTAGAACTTCCAGCACTATCTTGAATAAGAGTGGTAGGAGTGGACATATTTTTTGTTTCTGATTTTAGAGGACAATTTTTTAGTTTTTTACCATTGAGTAAAACATTAGCTAAAGGTTTGTCATCTATGGCTTTTATTATGTTGAGGTTCTTTCCTTCTATACCTATTTTATTGAGTGTTTTAATCATAAATGGATGTTATATCTTATCAAATGTATTTTATGCACCTATAGAGATCATATAACTTTTATCATTTTTATTATGTGGTGTATTATATTGATTGATTTGTATGTGTTGAATCATCTTTGTGTTCCTGGTATGGACCCCAGTTGACAGTGCTGCATTATTTTTCTAATGTATTGTTGTATTTAATTTTATTGTATTTTGCTTAGGATTTTTGCATCTGTGTTAATCAGATATTGCTCTATAGTTTTTCTTTTTGTGTGGTATCCTTACCAGATTTTGGTGTCAAGGTTATGCTAGCTTCATAAAATGTGTTGGAAATTACTGCCTCTTCTCCAGTTTTTTGGAACACTTTGAGAAGGATTAGTATCAAATCTTCTTTCAATATTTGGCAGAATTCACTAATGAGGCATTTTTAATCACACTATTGCTCCTCTCCAATTTTTCCACCCAATGGCTTCCCACTAAATTTTTTTCATTTATTTATTTATTTATTTATTTATTTATTTATTTAGAGAGGGAAAGGGAAAGAGAAGAAAAGAAACATTGATGTGAAAGAGAAACATTGATTGGTTGCCTCTGGTACATGCCCTGACGAGGGTCCAACCTACAACCCAGGTATGTGCCCTGACTGGGAATTGAAACTGTGACTCTTTGCTTTGCCCAACTACATCCAACCAACTAAGCCACACTGGTCAGGGCCCCACTAAGCTTTTTAAGGACCTCCTCATTCTTTGTGATTGAAATCTGCTTTCTCCACCACTGTCTTCTTTCCTCATAATCCCCAGAAACGCAGGTATGTTGTTCTCTCAAACATGCTAAACTTGTTCTAACATAAGAATGTTGTACTTGCTCTTCCCTCTACTTTAGACATATAACTCTTAGGATCACCCTCTGTCACCATTCACATATCAAATGTTCTTTTTCCTGAAAGAACTTGGTTGACCACACCTGCAGTTTCTCTGTCATATCACCTGTTGTCATATCACCTGTTGCATTTATTCATGCCATTGGCCACTGTCTGACATTATTATTCATTCACTCTAATAATTTACCTGCTTCTTTGGAATAAGTTTCAAATGGAGAGAGGGGGATCTTAATTATTGTTCACAATTGTCCCCTAAGTGTTTGGAACAGAGCTTGACATCTTATAGATTCCTATAAATTTTTTTTGAAAAATCTACTATTATGTGTAAATGTTACACAGTTACATTAAGATCAAAACTGAAGAAATCTGGCTAAGTTAGGTATTTCAAGGAAACTTCTTTTGTCTAAAATTAAACAAGGGGAAATAAGTATCTTCTAATTTGTTAGCAAATTGTTAAGGTTATAAGGTAATCAAGTGATTTCTTTCTCAAACCTGAAACATATTTCACATATATACTTTATAATAAGGAATCTCCTAGGAAATCAAAGCCAAATTAACAATGAGACAATAAGACAAACTATCAAGAAAACAAGGCTACTATTTCTTGCCAAGGAAAGCATCATTTGCCTTCACTTTCATGACACACTGCCAATTGTCTTCATTTACACCCAAATAAACTATTCTATATTTTGAGGTTAAACATGTTGTTAAAAGAGACAGACTCATTCCAAAATGAACAGTGGTGCAGATATAATTCCTTTGCCACAGATTTTTAAGATTATTTTTAAATGAATTTTTAAAAGTCATGAAGTAAATGATGAAATAAAGATAATTAAACCTTCCAAAATGAGCATGGATCTTTGGAGACATACTAAAGTATTTCACTTAGGAACATCTGATGTATCCACAAATATCCTTTTGATGGAAGGAAGAAGACACATTTAATTCTCAAGTTACGTGAATCAATGTCAAACCTAACATCTTTGGAGAAGTTAATTGAAATTAAATCCAGGAGGTTTAGTGCAGCGGAGGAGTTTCAATGCCTGAAGTTACCCATTTGGAATTGCACTGAAAACAAACAAAAACAAACCTAATGACTGTTAAATAGCTAGTTTCACAGGGAGAAGAGACTATATTATCAAACAACAATAGCTTTTAACAGAGGATAATTTATAATAAAAATGTCAATTTGTTACTTCAAAAGTACTGAAAGAGATGAATAAACAAGTAGCTATAAAACATATTTCCATTTTTAAGCACCCCAAGAAAACAATTTCAACTTTTGAACATGGAGTTTTTAAAACTGAATTTATTAACTATAATGGGAACAAATGATTTAACATTCTGCTTTCTCTTTCCATCCAGTGTTGTAATACAAAGTAAAAATACAATAATGTTACAGGAAGCAATGGAAATGATTCAACGATCAATAGAGACAAGGTTAATTTAATATCGGGGTGTCCATTACATATGTTAACAAATCTGTACTGAAGATATCAATTAATTGACAAGAAAAATACCAACATCAACTGTTTCATGATGACAAGAATATTCTTCTTTCATTGACTTGAATTAGTAACACTGACATTTGAATTTACCAAGGAAATGTGATATCCCTAGCCCTCTACATAGGAATCACAGGTACCACACGTTAGTGTTTGCACAGTGGGGAAAGAGCCGATATTCTAGAATGATGCTGTTTACTACAATAATGCTTGATGGCTAGGCATTTATGACAAGTGATGCAAATATGGGTTACATGAAGTTTTCCAAAAGATAATTTTTATTTTTTAAATTATTTTACTGTTGTTCAAGTACAGTTGTCCCCATTTTCCTCCCAACATGCTCCTCCACCCCACTTATCCCCACCTCCCACCCTCAATTCTACCTCCTTTGGCTTTGTCCATGGGTTTTTTACACATAGTCTTTGATGACCCTTCCTCTATTTCACCCCATTATCCTCTCCCAACTCCCCTCTGGTTACTGTCAGTTTGTTCTTTATTTCAGTGCCTCTGGTAATATTTTGCTCAATTGTTTGTTTGTTGATTAGGTTCCACTTATAGGTGAGGTCCTATGGCAGTTGTCTTTCACTGCTTGCCTTATTTCACTTAGCATAATGCTCTCCAGTTCCGTCCATGCTGTCACAAAGGGTAGGAGCTCCTTCTTTCTTTTTGCTATGTAGTATTCCATTGTGTAAGCATACCACAGTTTTCTGACCCACTCATTTACTAATGGGTACTTAGGTTGCTCCCAGCACTTGGCTATTGTTAATTATGTTGCTATGAACACTGGGGTGCATGGGTTCTCTTAATTTGGTGTTACAGGATTCTTGGGGTATCCTAACAGTGGAATTGCTGGGTCAAAAGTCAGTTCTATTTTTAGTTTCCTGAGGAAATTCCATACTGTTTTCCATGGTGGCTTCACCAGTTTGCATTTCCACCAACAGTGCACTAGGGTTCCCTTTTTTCCACAACCTCTCCAGCACTTGTTGTTTGTGGATTTGTTTATGATGGCCATTCTGACAGGTGTGAAGTTATGTTTCACTGCAACTTTAGGGGATAAAGAAAATTCCAGCAAAATGAAAAGGGGACTGGTCATAGAAAAGGGGACAGGAAAATATATTTATAAATGATACCTGGGACAATAGTTTGATCTCCAAAGTATATAAGGAACTGACACATCTCTACTCCAGGAAGACAAAGAACCCAACTGAAAAATGGGCAAGAGACCTGAACAGACATTTCTCCAAGTAGGACATACAAAGGGACCAAAAGATAATTTTTAAAATTAAAGTAAAAAATTATTTTGTTTAACTTGCTTATAGAAGTCAACGGGAAGAGGGGTAACACTTAATGACCAGCTACCATATTCCTGTTGCCTGGCAAGACATATTAAGTCTGCTGGTTACTGAATTCTCTTCACAGCCATGTACACTATATTTTGTATCTATTGCATGGTTGATAAGTTCAGAAATCTATGTACTTTTTTTGAAGCCACTCTGCTGGTTAATGCCCTAGCTATGGTTCTATGCAGCTCTTCCCACATGGAAAGTATACTGTGCCATCTCACACAAGCTGGTGGTCTCACTCTGGGGCTGGTGGGGAGGAGGGTCAACTAGTGAGCAGTCACAGGACTATGTCATACCTAGTGGGAACAGGGAGCAAGCGATGCGCACTCAAAATCTCTTTTTCTTTAACTCCAGTTGCTCAGATGAGCTGGTTTCATTGCATAATGTTCTAGAAAGTAAATTATACCAGCAACCCTTTGTTTCAAATGTCCTATGTACAGTTTTCCATGACACCTGTTGTATGGTAAAGCACATGATATCCCACAGGAGATACAATGTTTAAACTTTTAAAAATCAATTATTAAAAATGTCATTCTCAGAATTTTGCAAATACTATCTCCTTTACATCATAACACAGGTAAGAATGAGGGAATGCAGTTTCCAACAATGTCATGGATGTAGGCACACAGTCCCTGAATCTGAGAAGGCCTTGCTTTCCTCTTTAAAAAGTGAGGACAACACTGTTCTCAGTGTAGAGGGAGAAGGGAGTGGACCCCCTGTGTTAGTATACTGGGTCTGTCATACAGTAATTTCACAATCAATTCATTTTTTTATCTTCTTCAGTTAAGTTAGCTTATATAGAGCACAGAAAATGTAAAACTGTTGTCTTTTCAGGGCACCACAAATCTCTTTCATAGCCACATTATCATAGTCACCCCAGCTGCACAGCCACTCGAGAGATCAGAGCTCACTCTGATCTCTGAGATACAGACTATGGACAAGTCTGGTTGGACTATCTAAAGAGGAATTGGTCTACATTGTAACAAAAACAATAATTTTCATTCTCCAAATACTGCCATGAAGCTGAAATTAGAATCATAAACATTGCATTAAAATAGATGGCAGAGTTAGCAACCATAAATCACAGACACATTCTTAGGTTTGTAATGTAGGTATTTAATAACAATGGAATTAACCTTCCAGTAGCAAATGCCGTGAAAATGGCTTATGCAGGTCCTGTTCGAGTTGCTCAGGTGGTTGGAACATCATCCTCATACACCAAAGTTGTGTGTTTGATCCAAGGTCAGGGCACATACAAGAATCAGCCAATGAATGCATAAATAAGTGTAGCAACAACTCAATGTTTTTTTTCTCTTTCTCTAATCAATAAATTAAAAATGGTTTATGCATAGAGAGAAAAGCAAAACTCCTATTAGTTTGCTACCCTATTGATTTTAGGTGTTACATGCATGGGTACTTGGCGCCTAATTCACTGTGCTACCACTACACATGTGTTAACTTATTTCAGATGCCACTACTTTACTAATCGTATGCCAAGACACAAAAGAGCATGTAAATATGTTTGTCATTCTCTTTAGATTGATTCTCTTTGGAGGATGGATTGTTAATTATTCTAAGTTTGATGATGGAAAGCAGATTTTAGTTTTTTCAAGATTTTATTTATTTTCAGAGAGAGGGGAAGAGACAGAGAGGGAGAGAAACATTAATGTGCAAGAGAAACATCAGCTGGTTGCCTCTTGCATTCCCCATCCAGGGACCTGGCCTGCAAACCAGACATGTGTCCTGACCAAGTATCGAACAGGCGACCTTTCAGTTCACAGGCTGACACTCAAACCACTGAGCCACACTCGCCAGGGCTGGAAATAGATTTTAAATAGATTTATCCCAGTAGAAAACTACTGCTAGTTTGGCCACATCATGACCAAACTAAAAAGAAAAAAAAAAGCTTGTTTTTATTTAAAGTTATCATTCAAATTCAACTTGTGTATCTCCTTTGGATATTGAGTGGATTTTACATGCTAATATACTGCCAAGTAGAAAGAGACTGTAGATATCAATAGGGATAACTACCTGGAAAACACTTGCAATTGCTGAGTTATTTTCAAAAGCCAAATGTCTAACTTTAGAGATTTCATTATATTGTAAATATCTAACAATAATGTTAAAATAAAATTCTGTAGGATATCCATTTCCAATTCTGGTTGCACATTACAAATATATGCACAGGGAATGCCTATGGTCCTCATTGAATCTGTGTATTCTAATCCCTTGTTTCTCCTGTATGAATGACTACTGTACTGCCACTTATTAACCCACAACTCCCACTCTTATTTAATACATTCCATTGTCCTGATGGCCTTCTGCTTCCCAAGTTTCGCCTTAGCTATTTGCACAATGATTGCACTATCAATCATTTATTTTCTTCAAATTAGTTTTGCATTCCATGGCTTTCCCTCTCTTGTACTTGCAACTTGACCTGTTCTCTAGGCTACAACTTTCTTTCAACATAAAATTGTAGATCCATAAAGTGCATGTGTATGTGCATGTACCATGTACACATGCTTTATTTGGTTCTTCATGTAAAATGATAATTCAAATACTATTTAGTCAATTACTTTACAGCATAATTTATAGAGCTACAAACTAACTGGGAGCTTTCCTGTCCAAAAGCAAACAATTAAGAACACACACACACACACACACACACACACACCCCAGTACAGCTTCTTTTAATGTAAAATGATTTCTTAATGATGAACCTATTTATGTGAACTACACCACAGAATAATATTACTCTGAGAGTTCACACTTCAAATTGTACTCTGTTCACAAGGAAATCAATTATTTAAATATTGAGTCAAATAAAAATAGCACAGTAGGTTAACCAGTCTTATCAGTAATGAACTGAGTTTGAAATCAAGAAGAGTGGGAAGTAGAAGGTAGGTGAAAGGTTTGGTTCTTTCTAATGAAGTTACTTAATCATAGAAAAGTGAGACTCCAGCCTGTGACCATTTATTCTAAGTGCTTTGTTTTTCAATGATGGGTGAGCAGGAGGGTTTGAAACTGCCAGCTTATTGATTGCCTCACCTCAAGCTTCCACCTGGGGTGTGTAATCAGAGCCGAGTTTGTATAGGCAGCAAGAAAGCAATATACTCATTTGTAAGTATACAGTGTTATCTTATTTTATTTTACTCCTCTCCCGCTCTCCAGTGATTTCTGTTGTGACTACACACTTGTGAGGAATTCAGTCATTTGATAATTTATTTAAACAGACATATGAACTTGAAGAAAAAACTACATTAAAGAATATTGATTCAACTACAAAAACTGATCATGTAAATGTTTATAAAGAATATGCTTTTAAACACATCGAAGTAAACATTCATGAATATCATTGAAGTCAGTGGTATGGGGTTATCCTACAAACATAACATACAATTATATATAAAGTATCCCCATGTATAAAATACAGTCCAATGCCTTTCAGCAAAGCATACACCTATGTAACCCTAGCCATATTAAAGATGTAAAATATTTCACACACCCCACAATATTGTTCTTGACTCTTTGTAATCAGTCCTCTCAATACCCTTGACTTTAGGCAATTTGGGCTCTGATTTTTTGTAACTACAGATCAGTGTGTATTTTTTCCTATATTTTTGTGATACAGAGTTCATTCATTTTTCTTTTATTTTTTACAGTAATCTAATTTTATTTATTTATTTATTTATTTATTTATTTTAATTGTTGTTCAAGTACAGTTTTCTGTCTTTTACTCCCATCCCAGCCCACCCACCCATCCCTCCCCTCCTCCCTCCTATTTCCACACCCCCCCAGTTTTTGTCCATGTGTCCTTTATATTTGTTCCTGCAAACCCTTCCCCTTTTTCCCTGAAATTCCCTCCCCTCTCCCTTCTGGTCACTGTCAGACTGTTCTCTATTTCAGTGTCTTTGGTTATATTTTGCCTGTTTGTTTGTTTTGTTGATTAGGTTCCTGCTAAAGGTGAGATCATATGGTATTTGTCTTTCACCGTCTGGCTTATTTCTCTTAGTATAATGCTTTCCAGCTCCATCCATGCTGTTGCAAAGGGGAGGAGTTCCTTCTTTCTTTCTGCTGCATAGAATTCCATTGTGTAAATGTACCATAGTTTTTTGATCCATTCATTTACTGATGGGTATCTAGGTTGCTTCCAACACTTGGCTATTGTAAATTGTGCTGTTATGAACACTGGGGTGCATAGGTTCTTTTGGATTGGTGTTTCAGGGTTCTTAGGATATAATCCTAGCAGTGGAATTCCTGGGTCCAAAGGCAGATCCATTTTTAGTTTTCTGAGAAAATTCTATACTGTTTTCCATAGTGGTTGCACCAGTCTGCAATTCCACCAACAGTGTACTAGGGTTCCGTTTTCTCCACAACCTCTCTAACACTTGCTGTTTGTTGCTAAGCCTTTATGATGGCCATTCTGACTGGAGTGAAGTGATATCTCATTGTGGTTTTAATTTGCATCTCTTTGATAGCTAACAATATTGAGCATCTTTTCAAGTGTCTCTGGATCCTCTGTGTGTCCTCCTTGGAGAAGTGTCTGTTCAAGACTTTTGCCCATTTTTTAATTGGGTTGCTTGTCTTCTTAGAGAAGAGTCTTGTAAGTTCTTTATATATTTTGGAGATTAAACCCTTAGTCTGAGGTATCGTTGGCAAATATGTTTTCCCATACGTTTGGTTCTCTTTTCCTATAATTTTATATAAATGGAATCACACTTTGTTTTCTCTTTGGCTTCTTTTTCTTCAATAATTTTTTAGATATGTGTGTATATTTGTGTGTATCATTAGTTTATTTTTTATGGCTGAGTAATATACCATTGTATTTATAGGTCACAATTTATTTATTCACAATTTATGGATACTTGGTTTGAATTCAAATCCATTATGAGAAGTAAAGTATTATATATATCTATCTACATATATTATCATTTCCTTTAGATAAATAATTATAGATTGAGATAAATTGCTGGGTGACACAATAAATGCATGTATAGTAAAATGTCTCTGAATTATCTTTGATTTTCTTAAATTTTATGTGTTCCATTTTAATCAGCGTTCCTATTTGGCAATTGTGCTCATTGGTCTTACTTCAGAAATACTTGCCGATGCCAAGGTCACAAATATAATGGTGTGCACATTATTTTCTAGAAATTTTAATAATTTAAGTTTTGAGTTTAGGTCTGTTATATTTCTAAGTAGATTTCTTTATGCTTTGAGGTAACGATAAAGGTTCACATATTTTACACATTCACACTCAAATTAGCACTACCTATTTTATAAATTGAAAACTATCACTTCTCCTTATGTAATTATCTTTCCTGAATATATGAGGTCTGTCCAGGAAACATCTGACCATTGTTAATAAAACAAGAAGCATCTGTACAACATCAGTGCAATCTAGCAGCCAAGGAGATTGGCCTGTAATATGCATTCATGAACAATGATGACTTCACTGCACTAGTCACCGGGGGTGAAAGACTCCATTGAGTGGACATGTGTACTGTGTGACCATCTCATTCAAAATGGCTGAGCAAGTAGAGCAAGGAATCTGCATCAAATTTATGTTAAGCTTGGACATTCCTCCACAGAAACTATTATGATGATTCAGAAGACCACAGTCATGGGCAACTAGTGATCGGCAGCTTCATCAAGACAACATACCTGCTCATGCATCACATCTTGTGCAGAGCTTTTAGGTGAAACATCAAATCACCCAAGTGACTCAGCCCCACTACAGCCCAGACTTGATACCCTGTGACTTCTGGCTTTTTCTAAAACTAAAATGACCTTTGAAAGGGAAGAAATTTCAGACTGTTGCTGTGATTCAGGAAAATATGACAGGTCAGCTGATGGCAATTGGGAGAACTCTGTGAGGTCCCAAGTGCCTGCTTTGAAGGAGACTACAGCATTCCTGTCCTATCTACAATGTTTCTTGTATCTTCTTCAATAAATGTCTCATTATTTCATATTACATGTATCTATTTCTAGATTACTTTATTATCAATCTTTTTGTCTTTTGTTAATACTACAGTATCTTAATTACTGCAGCTCTATATACCATGAAATGAGGCAATACAAATCCTCCAATTTGTGTTTCACTTTGAAAATTGTCTTGACTATTTTAGGTATTTTACTCCTCTATATATAAATTTGACAATCAATTTGTCATTACTCAAAATGCCCTGTTAGAATTGTAATTGAAATTATATGAACCTGCATGTCATATTTGAGATATTGTACATTTATCAATATTGTGTCTTCCAAATAACATAAATTTAGGTATTGTTCATTTTCTATCAACAATATTTTGTAATTTCACTGTACCAGTCTTGCACTACTTTTATTACCTTTATCTTTAATTATTTGATCCTTTTTGATATTATAAATGATATATTTATTTGGTCCTTTTTTCTTCATTAAATATGTATATATATATACACACATTTACACAATGGAATTCTATGCAGCAGAAAAAAAGAAGGAGCTCCCACCCTTTGTGACAGCATGGATGGAACTGGAAAGCATCATGCTAAGAGAAATAAGCCAGATGGTAAAAGACAAATACCATATGATCTCACCTTTAGCAGGAACCTAATCAACAAAACAAACAAACAAGTAAAATATAAACAAAGACACTGAAATAGAGAACAGGCTGACAGTGACCAGAGGGGAGAGGGGAGGGAATTTCAGGGGAATTTCAGGGGAATTTCAGGGGAAAAGGGGAAGGGTTTGCAGGAACAAGTACAAAGGACACATGGACAAAAACTGGGGGGGTGGAAATGGAAGGGAGGTGGGGAGGGTTGGAGGTGGGCTGGGATGGGAGTAAAAGGCAAAAGACTGTACTTGAACAACAATTAAAATAATTTTTTAAAAAAATAAATAAATAATCAAAAAATAATTAATGGTTATCAAATTTAAAAGAAAATGTCAAACTGAAAAAGGGAAACATGTAGCCATACAATTGATTTTTGTATACTGACTTTGCTAAATTTATTGTTTTGACAACTTTCTATATATTTAGTTAGATTTTCTATGTATACAATTATGCTACATGCAAATACTAATGGTTTTTGCATTTCAATCTACTATAGTAATTCTTTCTAGTAGTGATGTTAAGACTCTTTACATTTAACACAAGTATTAGTTTTGTCACATTTAAATCTATCACTTTCCTATAAGTTCTTTTTTTGAACATTTGTGCTTTATTCATTTCTCTCTCTCCAGTCTTCTTTTGCATTATTCTCACAATTCAATTGTATCATTTGCTATTGTTCTATTAGTACATTTTCCTGCTGCTGTTGTTTCCAGTGGTTCTTCTAGGATTTATGGTGCGTACCATTGGTGTATCACAGTCTACCTATTAACAGCATTTGCCATTACATTTGTATTGTCATTTTTTACCTCTATGTAGTCTCTAAACTTCATAATATCTTGTGAATTTTCTGTTTGAAGTAATCACCTGTATAGAAAAGAGAATACACTACTATTATTTTTATGTTAATAATTATTTTATGGAATATATTTAAAATGCAAAAAGAACCCCCTTTACATTTAATCATTTAGTTTGTGTTTCCAGTGCTTTTAATTTTCAGCATAAATTCAATTTCATTGTCATAGTATTATTTTGCATTATCCTGGGGAACTTGCTGTAAGCGCTCTTCTGCTGCAAATCCCCTCTGAAGCCTCTGTGGGAGATCCTTCCACACTGCTCCTGCTTCTGGTGGCTCCCAGCACTTCTTGGCTGCTGGGCCATCTCTGCCTCCATCTTCACGTGGCTCTTCCCATGTTTTCATCCTATGAGTGTCTCCCCCGTGTGTCATTTCTGAGGACACCAGGTTTAAAGAGCCCTCACAGAAAATCCAGGATGATCTCACTGTAAGATCCTTAAGTTACATACATCCACAAAGATTTTTGTCCAAATAAGCTTATTTTCACAGGCTGAAGGGGATAGGGCATGAATACCTTACAGTGATCTACCATTAAACCACTACAGTTCTGTTGCTTTTTTCGGTTTATTATGTTTCTGTGTAATTCAGCTTGAATGGTTTCTACTGTATGCTATTGTTATTGATCTTCCTTCATTAGAGTCTAACTTGCTTTAAACCTCATCTATAATTTTTTAATTTAAAATGTACATTTTAAGTCAAGAATTCCTCAATGGCCTTATAAGTGGTAATACATGTATCTTCTCTTTGTGTTTATATTTTACTTTAAATTGGTGAGCATGTTTATGAAGCTGCAGTAGAGCCCTCGTCTGATGATGCTTCAACATTGTCATAGTGCCTCTATGTCTGTGGGTGCTTATAAAGTTCACATAGTGTTTCCCTCTTCTCAGTGACCACAGCTCTGTGCTACATGTTGTACAATGTCTAAAAACTTTTATTTCAGGAAAGTGGGCCCATTTTTAAAAGATATTTATAGTAGAGAAATTTATTCAAAGTTACTCTTCAAGCAGACATATTTATATCTACCTATGTGTATCTATATCCAGATATATATAATACATAGCTATAAAGATATAAAGGTATAAATATATGTACAGATACAGATATAGATAAAATGGAAATATTCCTTCTCCTGATATTTCAAAGTGAAAGTGATTATACCACTATGAAAGTTTTTTATTTTATCAATATAACTGTATTTGAAACAACAGATTTTGTATGGGAATTTAAGCAATTAAATTGCAGTGAGTCCAATCCATGAGTGAATCTCCAGTGGTATATGTAATGATGCCCATGTGCACTACCAGTCCACTCATGGAAATACATATACTAATGGCTGCCTCCAGGACAATGAGACAGAATTCTATCTGTGCTAATTTGTTTCTACCCATGTTTGCACTCAAGAAATAATTAGAAACCAATTAGACTTGATACTTGGTACAACTGATTAGAATATACTTGTATGCCTCACCATGAAGGTGGGAAAGTATATGTGAAAAAGTACTCTTAGCTAAGCAATTAAATACACTTTAAAATACAAATGTTGACAATTATAAAAATTAAAATTATACAGAAGAAAACTGAGTGATTGTGCAATTTGTTAGATTCAATGCTAAGTAAGTCCTGTCATCCCTATATCTCCCTCTATTAGTTAGGGACCAGGTTTGATTGGAGAAGAAACCACACAGTGCTAGTGTGGCTAAAACAGAATATGAGCTATCTGAAAAAAGGCACTTGAAATTAGGGATCTCGGACATTATAGAAACTTGCTGCTATCCTCAGAGATTCTAGCTCCTTCCTTCCTGACCCCACGTCTACCATTACATCCCTTCATTCAGAATGGTTGCTAGAAATACAGCCATTACCACTGACTTCCAGGTAGCAGAGTGGAAAATAATGTTATTTTACAAAGATTTCTGAAAGTGCTTCACACTACTTTTTCCTCATATTTCATGGTCAATATTAATATACAGTACCAGTGGCCAGCAAAGATGCTGGAAAATGTAGGATTTTATTCTGGCCAATGTCTGCTGGATTAACGTTTGAACTTCTGTGACCAATGGAAGGGGGTAATGTATATTAATAATTGTGTCTATTTAATGTTTTTCACTTCATTTTATGTATTTTTCTTGTCAAAACAGTACATAATCTAATGTGTATATATATAAACATTGGTAAACATATATATATATTTGCAATGTTGATTTTATGACATAGGTCAGAAGTGTTAAAAATTTATAAATATAACAGTATTACAAATGGAAGAAATCAAAAGAAGTATACTGAAGTGGATATAAGTTCATATGATTTTAAGGGATGGATTAAAATCTAGGAATTTCTTCATTTGGAATTCTTAAATAAAGTTCAGGAAAAACAGTGAAATCTAACCTAGATGACATCATCAGATATAAAGAAATAGTATTCCAGTTACAGGAAATCAGTATGCTTTTTAAATGTTTTATTTATTTCAGGGTTATAACATGATTGTACTAAATTTTATTCTTTAAGTAAACCTGAATATGTTTTTAATTAAAAGCATAAACAGGTACCAGGTACGCATTTGGCTATGTTTATAAGTTTTACCACTATTAAGGAAATTGCAAATGAAGGAGAATTAGTTCTATGATAATACTGCTCAAAATTCAGTTAGGTGTCAATAGGAGGAAATACTTGTTATAAAATGGGATGTAAAAGAAACTTAGGACAGCAAGTTTTAATTGCACTGCGTTTTGGGTTTATGTGCGTCTGTGAATAAAAGAATGCATCTAATTCCACGTTTGATGGAAAGCTTATGGCAGCTGTTTCAATACAGCACTGAAGTATCAGAATATAATACATCCAAACGTAAAAGACAAACTCTTTGTATTCCACCTGCTTCTTCAAATCTTGTATTCTGTTCATTTCAGGGTGTTTTGTCTTTCGTCTCAGGAGCCCACGTAACAATGTCACTGGCAGCTGGATCACGCGGACACACTTGACATCCAATTTAGTTAATGCCAGGTCAGTGTGAGAGGGGCAGCGCCACAACGAGTGCAGCCAGGGAGGCTGTGTGTGACTCCCGAGGATTGCCCTCTGATTCCCAGGGCACTTGTTAAACAATTCCGTGTCAGGACACCAGCAAGAGAACACTAACAATCAGTGT
The DNA here is from genome assembly GCF_004126475.2 of Phyllostomus discolor. Taxonomy (NCBI): domain Eukaryota; kingdom Metazoa; phylum Chordata; class Mammalia; order Chiroptera; family Phyllostomidae; genus Phyllostomus; species Phyllostomus discolor. The sequence continues at coordinate 15,135,508 of NC_040905.2, read as the reverse complement.
CAACAAAATGCATAGGTAACAGATTGTTTTGAGAGTCAGCGGGTTAAGATACACTGCCATTTGTTTCTCCTTCTGAAATGCATTCTTTCCATAGAGCTTACAGTTAAAGATTCAGGGAGATGATGACAACTGACTGTACATAACATTATTGGAATAATCATTACTGTCATTAGTTTTTGACACAGTGCAGTATATGTTTAAGCTTTGTCTGTGGCACAGTTTAATTCATCTGAAGTCTGTCAAACTTGAGAAGAGCTAACTTGCAAAGTGGAGTGAGTTGTTGCATTTACACACATACAATAAAACACAATGATGTGTGCTACCAATGCAAATTGTTACCAAGAGAAGAGTAAAGTGGAACCCAAATAATAATTTTGCATGATGTAAAAACTGGAGGTATTTTATGTTGTTTGTTTTATATCTTTTTTTTACAGTTTATACCTTATGCACACCCATTTCAATTTTTAAGAAAAAGTCATGTTTGTAATTCAATATTTTATATAATTTATTGAATTAATGAGAAAGTTATTTAGCTTTAATATTTGCATTCTTAAATATCAAAAAATGATGTTTCTAGATGACTTGCTTCAAAATGTGGATTCACCCTTAATATTTCTGAATTTAAAAGGTTAGTTTTAAAATTTGAGTTCCAATAATATACCAAGTGCTGTGATGTGACTAGAATGAAATATATCTGAACCAACAGGCATTACCAAGAGTTATTGAGATTGCTGAGGCACTTTCTATTCAAAAGTGTTTTGATGCTTACAAATGGAACAGAAGATATATTTCACTCAAAGCTTGGTGACAACAACATTAAAAACACTAAAAACAAAAAAAGTTTAAAAGTTTTTTAAATAAACTTTTTAGAATAATTCTAAATTTACAAACCATTTTTAAGATGGTACAATAAGGATCTTTATAATTAGGTACAGGTATAGGCATATACCCATATCTCATTTCCTCCATGTTAAACATATTTCATTGGTATGCTGCATATTTTACAATTAATAAACTAATATTGATGCATTATTATTAACTGAAGGTCATACTTTATGCAGGTTTCTTAGTTTTTACCACATATATATGCATATGTATGTATATGATCTGTTCAGAAGGTATCAGCCATATAATATGAAAAATAGAGACATTCACTGAAGAAGATACAAGATACAAGAAAAATTGTACATAAGACAATGATGCCTCAGTCTCCTTCAGAGTAGGCAACTTGGGACTTCATATAGTTCTCCCAGTCACCATCAGCTGCCCTGTCATATTTTCCTGAATCACATTGATGGTCTGAAATCTCTTTCCTTTCAAAGGTGACTTTAGTTTTGGAAAAAGCCAGAAGTTACAGGGTGTCAAATCTGGGCTGTAGGGGCACTGAGTCACCTGGGAAACTTGATGTTTCACCTACACACTCTGCACAAGACATGATGCATGAGTGGGCATGTTGTCTTGATGAAGCAGCCAATCACCAGTTGCTCTTAGGTGCGGCCTTCTAAATTATCCAAATAGTTTCTGCAGAGGAATGTTCAAAATTAATGCAAACTTTGATGCAGATCCCTTGCTCTACCTGATCAGTCATTTTGAATGTGCTGGCCACACAATACAAATGCTCACTCACTGGTGCCTACCGCCTGCCCTGACTAGTACAGTGAACTTGTCACTGTTCACACATGCACATTCTGGTCTAGTCTCCTTGGCTGCCAGGTTATATTGATGCCCTGCAAACAGTTCTCACTGTATTAACAATGGCTGGACTGTTTTTGGACATACCTGGCCTATATATATTTTTTGTCCCAGGATCACATCCAGAATATCATGTTATAGTTAGTCATCACCTCTTCTTAGGTTCTTCTTGGCTGTGACAGTTTCTCATGTTTTCTTTTTTTTCTTTTCTTTTATCTTTTTTTTTTTGATGACCTTGACATTTGTTAGGAATATTTTCAGGTATGCTGTAGAATACCTCTCAATTAAGAATCGGTGCCTTTCTTTTTTGTTGTTGTTGCTTCATGACTGGAATGAATAGGCTATGTCATTATTCTCTAGCCTTTGGGTGGATGTGGCTAACAGAAGCCCTGAGTAGGAAATCACAGGAGAGTGAGTTGAGTTCTGTGTTTCCACAGTTGTCTCTGTGAGGAATGTGGGTTGACTGTATCCATTGAATACAGTGTGCAACTCCACAGAATCTCTCTGCCTGGTTCTCAGTTGTCTGTAGCCATTCTCTCTCCTTAATGAATCTTCACTCTCACTGTTCCTAGATTATCTTATTACCCCTCATGGTTTCCTTACCCCTCACACATATTTGTGAACAGTCCTTCGTTAAACTTTTCTTGAATCAGCATAATGAAGTTGTGTCAGGTTCTCCACTGGAACACTGGTTAGTACATTTTGAATCAAATTTAATTTCCCTTAACATTGAGGCAGGGCTAATTTTATAATGTATCTTCGTGGTACTATAATATTGGGTTGGTAAAAATGTTTTTTCTGTAAGATGGCTCTGATAGTGCTTACCTGTCTGTAACTTCATTCAAAAACAATTTTGTTAGATGTACTGTGACAGCTGTCATATCAGTGTGCATTTAAAAAAATCAAAATTGGTGAACTTTTGTATAGCCATTTTAGTATTGAAGATAGAAGAAAACACACAACATTTTCCACATACCATGCTTTATTATTTCAAGAAAGGTAAAAATGCAACCAAAACAAAAAAAAAGAGTTGTGCAGTGTATGGAGAAGGTGCTGTGACTGACTGAACATGTCAAAAGTGGTTTGCAAAGTTTTATGCTGGAGATTTCTTGCTGGATGATGCTCCACGGGTCAGGTAGATCAGTTGAAGTTGACTACAATCAAATTGTGACAGAAATTGAGAACAATCAATTTTATGCAATGCAGGAAATAGCAGACATATTCAAAATCCAAATCAATAAAATTATTGATGAAAACAAAAAATATTTATCTCTTGTTTTATGGATAAAAAACTAAATATACTTTATGGCCAACCCAATACTTTATATAAAATAATATTTGTTTATAGCTACTGCTATTCTTGGATTAGCACTCTCACTCTTTGAAGTCCTTCTAAAGCCAGAGAAATTTATTTATTTATTTTTCTATTTTTTTCCCTTTTCAACTTACCTACAATTCCAAAATAATCCAGTTTTATTGCAGCACTTTCCTATATCCATTATGACTGGCTAAATGCTTGCTAACCAAGACAGGATCTCCTGCTGCTATGGCTATGGTCATCAGTAGTAGTCACAGACTGTTAGTTCATAGCCATCCCTTTGTGTTCTTGAGCTGCCATCTAAGAAATCCAACTACCCCGTGCTCAGCATAATCATGTAGGTACCTCTGTCGCTTCCAGCTAAGCCCAGCCTTCCAGCCTTTCTCTCCAGGCCACTAGACACGTGAGTGAAGATATATGTAACTTATGATTAAGCCCATATGCCAGGTAGATACCACATGTGATGTCATCACATCTCACGTGATGTCACGTGATGCAGAAGAATTAAGTAGACAAACTCTCTTTCCAAATGTCTCACCTATAAAACATGAAATATAATTTTAAAAATTTCTATTTAAAACCCTTCGGTTGAGGTAGTTTGCTGTGCAGAAACAGACAATAAAAGCAGAATCTAGTACCTAATAGTTGAAAGACGGACACCTCCTCAACATCCTTAACACAGGGCATTGTTTGCGGGATGGAGTGAGGGTCAAGACCTTCAAGGGGATTGACAGTGAAAGGTTTAAAAGCTCCAAGAAGAATTTTCCTTCAATTTTCCAATCAGTGAGGTAAATTTATGGGAGGCTGGAAGAAAAGGGCACCTATGTTTTGTGACGAAAAGTTTGGTGACACTGTCATCTGTAGAAAACAATGTCAATTGTATAATGTGTTTAAGGTTTGGTTAGAAGGTTTTTAATGGTGTATGTTTTTATACAATACAAGATACTAAAAGTGATAACATAATTTATTTGTAGGATTTTATTATAATAGATACTTAACAATAAAAATACGCACAGGTGAATTAAAACTAAAACTGGGGATGTGTGTTATAATGGTATTTTATTGGTCCAACGAGAATGTTTCATGGCTTCTGTTGGTAGTGGACTTGAGTAATGCTAAGCTCCTATGACTTCATATATCGCCCTTCCTTTGTGTTGGTCTTCAGCTTCTTTTAAATTATTTTCTAGTGAAACACTTCATTATGTCACTTGGATATACAAATCAGTAACCACAATAATCAAACATTTTAATTATGTATTAAATTTAAACAATACATTCCCCTATTGCTTGCACACATTTCTAGAGTTAGTAACTATGGATGTTAATTTTCATATAAGTATGGATTCTGGGGGGTAAGAATCACTGAACAATTTAAAGTGCATTTGTACACCAGTATCCCAGACATGAGAAAAAAGCTGCACTTAAAATAGCATTAGCTCTTCCAATAGTGAGGCAGTGTCTCCATTGATCTTAAAAAATGTTAAATTTAGCTGAGATCTTCTTTGTCAAGTAATCAATGTGTTTACTAAATGAGAAAACAGTGTCAAAAAACTAGTGAGACTCCAAGTCATTTGGAAGATGAAATGTGGGTCAGGAAAATTTTACCAACTTGAACTTCACCATCATTAGTCAGGACTGGTGATACAAGAAAGAAAATAGAAACATCTGTTTGTGTTTTTGAAGGGTAAGAATGAGGTAAGTAGTTGACCTCGTGAGCAAAGTCTGAGAAAAACATTTGTAAAATGTATACGTACAACAGATGGTGGACAAAGCCTTCTTCGATAGCTGTGATTTCGATTTGAAAAAGTTTATGAGTATTTTAGAAGCTGACTTAAAATCACTAAGCAATAATTCATCAGTCCTATCTAATTGAATGTAGTTTGTTGTGTTCTGTGGCTCTTGCTTTTCACCTACAATCTCACACTCACTGGAAAATGTATATGGTGTATATTATTATGGCTTAACCCTCAGCTATTGTTCAGCAGAAGTAGATAACTTATGCCCCACCTTCATTTTGTTATAGTGATCAAATTAATCGCCATTGAAATTGTGAAAAATAGACACCAGGCTATGAGAAGAAAGAATCCTTGAAGAAATGTCCTTGGTGCTGAACAAGTCTCATACAAATGGCAACCTATTGAGTGCAGAATAAATGAGGTAATTACCATTCAGTTTTACAGATGGAAAAGCTGAGTCACCAGGAGGTTAAGTGACTTTCCCAAGGTCAGAAAAAGCCATTAGCATTATTATATAGTTCTCCTTATTGTCTTTTATTTCTTCTCTTATATTTTATCTACTCTAGCAAAAAGCTTTAAAAGATAAATATTCTCCACATACCCAGCAGGTTCATTCTCCCAGTTTGATATTGACACAAAAACCATAAAAGCAAGTTTCGTTTTGTTTGTTTGTTTTTAACAGGTAAATATATTTTACTCTTTAATTCTTTTGTCGTCACTGTAGAAATTGGTTTATTCTGTGAATGTAACGAAGACAACAGAAATCAACTGCAATACCAGGGAGTTTTCCACATTAGTGTATTGGAAAGTAAACGTATGTCAATGTGTTGCAGAACCCCACCAATGTGCTCTGGAACAGCTGTGGGGTCGGATTGCCTGCCCCCCAAAAGTGTGAATTCCAAGGCAAGAGTTTAGTAAAAAAAGGAAAAGGGTTGTTCATTTAAAGGTTATACAGATTTAGAGTAATGGCAGATTTCTACTGTTAAGTCCCATTCTCTTAACCACCCCCAAACACATAGTCCTGCCTCTCTTTGCCAAACCAGGCCAGTTTCAGAATACGCCACTTGGAGGCACCCTCTTTCAGAGACGCAGAAGTCTGCAGCTCAGCATTCCCAGTCACAGTTCGGCTCTAAGCGTCTCACCCGACTCTGAGCGGCCGCGCAGGCCCCTGCAGCACAGCCAGCTCTGCCGCCGTCTTCTCTAGGAAGACCTCCTGACCTCGTGGCAGCCCACTCTACTTTAAATGCTACACTCAGAACTTCCTGCACGATCTGATAGACAGCCCCTCCTATAGTGTGTTACTGTCCGCCATTTTTGTCAGCTCCCCATGTGTTTGAGTCTTTGGGCTGCCAACTATAGGCAGGGCAAGAGTTTGCAGTGATGCTCAGTCATCCGGGAGGGCTATGTCACTTGTCACTGCACATTCTCAGATTCACGTTCACAGTTCTGCAGCTTCCAAGGTCTTCCTTTCAGGAAGGTGTGGGCTGTTACCTTGCCTTTGTTATGCAATGTACCTAAAATGCTGTACCATCTGCTCTTCCCTGCCCCCAATGCTGGATTATGGGGGTTGATCCCCTACTTCCAGGGTACTCATGCTCTGCACCCCTTTATAAATCTATCCCTCCTGAAGAAAACCCTCTTTCCCTTCTGATTACTGATTTATATAGAAATCATTTTGTACTACATGAATTACAGAAAAAACAGTAACCTACATAAGTATTTTTGGTATTCTATAAGTCTGTGACAGCAAATATATTTCTAAGTGATTAGTACTCAGATTTATAAATTTTATATAATTTAACAAAAATATCACTTTAGTGTGACATACATAGGTAAACAATACTCAGATGCCACTTAATTTCTTATCGAATCTATAATTGGTTGGTTGTATATTTTAACTTAATTTAAATAATAGTTTCACATAATGTTTGTTCACAGTAGCTGTGGGAAGCAGTCTGTTCTATCAAATGTGAATTCACTTCATGGATGAGGATGAGACTATACCTTTAAATAGAGTCTGATTTCATCTTTCTATCTCCAGATAGCTGCATACATAATAAATATTTTCTCCCTTTTCACATGGTTGTTTACCCTAGAATATGTCAAAATTTACCTTCTTGCTATTGTCTCCATAACTAGATATGTAACTCTACAAATAAATAGTTTTGTGAATGTTGCAAAATATGTCCATAGGTATTAAATTTATATGTACACACGTACAAATCCCCGTCAGTTTGTCACTTTTGTCTTACTCGAGGGCAGATGGCTTCTTCTCTATGGCATGTCAACACATACCCAGAGGGTGTAGTCATATATGCCAAAAACACACAATATTTTTATAATAACTGTAAAGTTTCTATCATAAGGATCAGATTTCTGGCCAGTCAGGATGATTTCACTAACGACATTCTCGGCTGGCCTGGGCGATAACTAGACTGTGTCACAGATACAGAGTACTAACTACTTTATGACAATAAGTGGTACATGGATTTAACTTTTTTACCTTTAAAAAAAAAATCTAACTAACTAAAGATTTCTCCCTCATTTCTTGAAATATATTTTCTCTTCCCTCGGCTTTATGTTGACTCCGTTCTATCCTGGTTTGCTTTCTGTCTCTGCATCTACCTGTTCTCACCTGGTTATTGTGTATCTGAATGTTCTCCCTGTGTGTACATGTTTTGTTTTTATTTTTCATTTGATTCTCTTCTGATTAAGGAGCCTTAAATATCAGCTTCCCTCTTCTGCCTTCTTCTCTTATTTCTCAGAACTTCCTGCATGATCTGATATATAGCTCCTCCTACAGTGTGTTATTGGACACTATAGGAGAAGCTATATGATCTGATACATAGCATGATCTGATATTCCTGCATGATCTGATATATAGCTCCTCCTATAGTGTGATCTTTTCACGAAAAAGATCATCAAGAATAATGAGAATTTTCTGATATTCCTAAATCTATGGCTACTGCCAAAATTTGGTTGCATAACACTTCTTGGACAATTTACAAGTACCTCAAACTTGAAATGGTAGTGATTGAACTCAATATCTGTCCACCAAAATGTGTTATTTCTTCTATGCAGCTTACCCAAGAGAGTGCACCCAGTCACCCTCATGTCAGTCAGCTCTCACTACTATGCTACATGAAACACAACCTCAAATGTACTTATTCAGGTACCCAAACTGAAAACCAGGCTGCCATCATTGATCCCTTCTTCTATATCCATCCCACAGTTGATCAGTCAAAAAGCTGTTTACTCTTTTCTTTTAATAACTCCCAATTCATTCACTCTTTTCATTTTAAACACCACTATTCAATTTATCATGAACCATCTCCTGTCTGGATTACTGCAATAGTCTCCTAAACTGAATGTCCTCTCCCCTACTCTGACTGTACAATCCTATTCTTCCAGATAGCAAAGTGACATGTCTACAACTATATGATTGCACGAAAAAAGTGTATATTTGGGTTAGACTGAAATAATATTTCCTCTCCTTTGTGATTATAAATTTCCAGGTCTGGGAATTTAGATTTGACCATATGAACTACTTTAGCCAAAGAGATACATGAAAAAAAAATCCATAGCAAGAGGTGCGTTTAAGAACCAGCACATGTTTACTACACTCTTTCTTACTTCTGTCATGGTGAGTGATGTTGTCCCCCAAAGTGGTCTCAAAGATTGGTCTCCTTGAGTAAGGAGACAGCGACAAAGCCCAGCAGAGTCCCTGGCCACCTGTGACAAGCAAGAAATGAGCCTGTGTTGTTTACAGTCACTGAGCTATTAGGGGTTTTATTAGCACAACATGACCTCTTCTACCTTGACTAGTGCAACATTTGGCCTCTGAACATTTGAAGCATTTGCTAGGTTTAAGGAATCCCCTACCTTGTACTCTTCAGAAAGAAACTACGGCTCATTGCATTAGTCAACATTCTCCAGAGATGCATGTCAACAAGAGATAGACAGATGATAGATAGACAGATGGTAGATAGATAGATGATAGATAGACAGATGATAGATAAGAGATGATAGATAAACATGAATAGATTTTCTATTAAGGCCTTTAATTTTTTGGATGAAGCTCACATATTTTGAAGGGTAGTCTGGATATTCAAAATCTACCAATGTAAATGTTAATCTTATTTAAATCAGCCTTCAGAGAAACATCTAGAGTAATGTTTGAGCAAATATCTGGGTACCATACCCAGCCAAGTTGACACACAAAAGTAATCATGATACTCACTGTGGCAACAGGAAACGCTAGGCTGAAACATGAGATTCATCTGACCCAGGCATTGAACTGATGCATAGGAGCAGGGGCTGTGAGAAGCTGTCTCTGGCCACTGTGATGCTTTCAGCAGGATCAGTCTCTCTTGTGGAGCTAGTCTGGGTCCACTGTTGGGGGGCGGGGGTCAAGCTTTAGCATTCAAAGGACAAGAGGCAGTGGCAGGGGTAGGATTTTTATACCTTTTTCCTCGTTCCAAATCCTCAGGACCTGTTCTCTAGATTCCCTGGTGAGTTTAGAAGGAGATGTATATCTATATCGTACTGTTTTAATGAACTATTATTAGTTGCTCTTACTAACCATGATGGCTCATTCTTGTAAAAATCTTGTAATAAGACACTAAAACTTTAGTATCAAATACAAACAATGTTTAATTGTGTAATGTAACCAGTTGCAGTTGGCAGCATGTCTCCTTCCTCTTGAATTCCGAGTGTCAGCTGTTGTGTTAGCATGTTTCTCTGTCCTCAACCACCTCTTCTCTACCATGAACTTCCTGAGTGTGTCAGAAAGACTTACTCAAAAACTCTAAAAAGTCATTGGCCTTAAAAATCTTCAAGATAAGGTTCAGATGCCCCTTCATTTAGGAAATGTCTGTAATGTTTACTTCTATCAAGGAAGACTTTGCTTACTTCTACCAAGCATATAATACTTCATTATGTTAGTAATTGTCACAAATTCAGGACTTTTTCATTGCAATTTAAATCTCTGAGGACAGAAGCCATTCAACCATTTTCTTTTTTATTTCCAGCCCCAATGTAATGTTTAATATCTGGTACATTTTCAATTGTTTTAAAAATGAATTGTTGAATGGAAAAAAATACCGCAAAATATTTAAGAAATAAATGAAAGCTCAAAGAAATGAAAAGTGAAGAAGACTGAGGATGAAGGGGGTCAGAAAAACATTAGAAAAACTCACCTATATTCTCATGGAAGTTAGTTGGATCAGGTTACAAAGAGATCATGAAGAACTTTTCTCATTTTCTTCTAAAAATTTCATCAAGTACAAATGGATAATTTATAGAATTATAATACTTTTATAAAGTATAAAATTCTTTATTACAGATAAATCACTGATATTAAGACATTTAGAGCCTTTGGTTTGTATTGATAAGCTGAGACATTTAATTAGCTGTTTCACTAAAGCTATAAGTCCTCAGTGAGAGGGTCATGGAGGGAAAGGGGAAAGGTGGAAAGAAGATGGGAATGGATGAATGGTCAGACCAATATGCTCTGTACGGTGTGCTGGAAATCTATTAATCTTGTGCACTTAGGTGAGCAATTGTTTAACTTGACTACTTCACTGAACTTATCACTTGCTTTAGTCATTATTCCTATTTCTTTATTGATTACCAATGGCATTGGCATTGTAACAATAAAATTAAAGCAATCAAATAATGATGATCTTGTTCTTTCTGTATGTGGCAAAATAATGTCCCTTTGGGTTTTAGACAGGAGGTTTACAGAAAGAGCATATTAAAAACTAGATGCAGAATATGCAAGGATGAAGAAGGGGAAATGCACATGAAAAAAAACATGACATTGCAGAAACTATGGATTTTTTCAATTTAAAATGCATTTATTGTTTTCTTGGTTTCATAAAGAAGTAAGCTAAAATTATGTAATACTCATTTCATTTCTTCAAATTTCACCTTCTTAGTAGATATATTCAGAGTTCTAACTAGATAAGTTTGAAAGGGAAAGAGGTTTGCTAAAATGCAGTTGTGTGATTGGGCCACTTTTGGGAGCCTTTCTGCCTCCCGATGCATTCTTCATCACTGTCCCAGAGCGCTTATGTCACCATGCAAACCTCATTGTTACTTACTGTGTCCAAGCCCCAGTGATACTCTCCACACTTCCCAACTTGGCAAAAGTAAGAGCTCTCAAAACCCCAACTAATGGCATATTGTCACCTTGTTCTCCATGCTTCAGCTTCCAGACACTGTGCTGGAAGCAGCCTCTGACCAAGCCTTTCCGCAGCCCTTCCTTTTGTCCCACTCCTCTGCCCACCATTGAGTGTCTGCCAAAATGCAAGTGATGGTGGCTGACTCCTTTGCTAGAGGAAGCGCTGAATTTATAACTTTTGCTTTTCTCACTTGGTTGTACTCCACGTATTTTGACAGAGGTATCAGGTTTTAAAGTCGGATTTAGTGTCTGGTCACCAGGAGTGATCTGCTGTGTATAAAACAGGGCCTTAACGCTAAAATGACTTGGATCAGGTAGAGGACCAACAGACTCTACAGGCGTAGAGGGTCAAAGGCTGATTTGTACACTGAGCTGCTGCTCTGATGAAACACCATCAAGGCACCCTGATTCTGTAGACCGCTCACTAATGAAATGGAAAAACTGGACTATATGACCTCTCACGTGCCTTGAGACCTGAAACACGCCTCTCCATGGCCAGGTTTTGTAGAAAATAGAGAACTCTGGGTCATACTTTAGGAGAGGTTGTCTCAGGAGAATGAAGAAAAAAATATTTTAAATGTCCTACTGCAATTATCTCTAAGGAGTATTTTCCTGGCATCCATTAATAAGACTTTTAGATAAGAAAAATAATACAAAATTAATAAGACAATATGAGGGAGACAATTATTACTATGTCTGTTTCACAGTTAAGGAAACTGCAAAATGCTTAAATGAGAAGAAATACATCTTTTTGTAAGGATTATTGAAGGGTCATAGGAAATATTTTATAAAATACTGCTACTAAGATAATTTCTATGAAACTGTTTTACCTAAATAATATCTCTTACCATGATAAGGTTTGGAAATTAGCATTTGGGATCATAATGAAAATACATGATCTATGAAAATGACAGAGGTAAGCAGGGTCTAGAGCCACAAAAGGGGACACAACACTTGTAGGATGCCATACACATAATATTGTATAAATGTGTATTTTAACTTGATATGTACACATAACTCTTTCATTGAAGAGGGTCAATTCATTAGGGAAAAAGCATGAAAAATTTTTTGCAATAACTGTCCCATCTATGATATATTAACCCACCCTCATTCCTCTCTATCTTTCCACTGAGGATGCTCACTTCCTTGACCATCTCCTTAGTTATTCTCCATTACTAATCAGTCACTTTTTATTATTTAGAACTTCATGAAAACCTCAGTCTCATTTGATTTAAAATCCTCCTCTCAGCCCTGGCTGGCATAGCTCAGTGGATTGAGTGCGGGCTGGGAACCAAAGTGTCCCAGGCTCGATTCCCAGCCAGGGTACATTCCTGGGTTGCAGGCCATAACCCCCAGCAACCGCACATTGATATCTCTCTCTCTCTCTCTCTCTCTCTCTCTCTCTCTCTCTCTCTCTCCCCCACACTCCCTTCCTTCCCTCCCTAAAAATAAATAAATAAGATATTAAAAAAAAATTCTCCTCTCCACAAGCGAAGTCTAGCCCAATGCCCTTTGAGTCTTGGAGCAAGTGGGGTCATATGGTTTGTTTTTCAATAGCAACTTTTCCTTCCTTTCCTGCATGTGCTCCACCTCAGACAAGGTGGTAGGGCAGGCACAAGACAGACTTCTGGCTTCCACATAAGCACACAGTGCCTCCCTGGGGGTGTTCTTACTCCTACTATTCTACGACATTGGTCTAGGTGCTGTTTTCCCTCTTTCACATTGATGACGAGCAAACACTTGGAGGGTGGTCCCAGCTTCTTCATGGGGCTGTCACAGCTCTCTTTTCCACCAAGCACATTACAATTCTGGGAAAGAAGTGTTAGTTTATCCAATTTGCACTTATTATCTTGGGAACTACCTTTCTCCAAACACTGCACTCCACTAAACGTGACTTTTCTTCTCCCCAGATAGATTTCCATGCAGATTGGGGTGAGCAGAGGAGGAGTAAAGATATAGGAAAGGTGGCTCCTAGCGAAATAATGAGTATCAGAGAATCCTCAAGAATACAGTTGGTGCCAACTGATGACATTTCTCTGAATTTAGAAGGGAGGACCTTTAGTCCTCTAATTATGTCGTTAGTCCTCTAATATGAAGTTAGTCATAACTCTGGGCAGACACAAATAATCTCACCCCACATGTAGCAACTTCTACTTACTGAAGAATGAATATATAAAGTAGATAACAAATATAAAATATATACTGTCAGCATTGTAATCATTCAACATAAGTTTGTCTAAACTTTCCTGGAGATTCTATAAATGTTTACAACTCTACAGATGCACTTCCCATGGGGAGCATCATTCATCATTGCAAAATGTAAAATGAGATGTGAATATTAAAGGCAAGTATTTTTATGTTATTCAACCTACCTGAAATTTAAAAACTTAACAAAAATATTACATACCTAAAATACAGCAATCCTTAATTCTCTCTTCCTCTCTCTGTCTCATAAAATTGTATTAGAAATGAATATCAGCTGGTGTCATTTATTAAATGTGTGTGTATATATATATATATATATATATATCCTAGTGAAATATATCAAATTGGGTCTGAAGGACAAAAAATCTGATATAATTAGGAAAGATAACATAACATGCAAATTCATTTTTTGTTATTATTTGTAAAAATCAAAGATTTGATGCTATAACTTTTTATATAAACACTAATTCTCCTTACATCATAAAATATGTTTCAAAATTAACCAGTTAGATAATTAAATTTATTTAATTACATGCTACCTAGGAAAATCAAGGGGTCTAGTCTAACCTGGTACCTTTTTAAACATATTTTTCCTGATTCACTGAAGAATCATTTCAGTTTATTGGCCTGTGCATGTAAAAAATGGACCTCAGGCTAGCAGTAAGAAAGGAATAACTTCTTTTCCATTTTGTTAATGCTAGAGTGCAAACACTTGTTGGACAGCTGAATCTTCTTATTAATCAATTTCACTGTCACTTATCACCCTATACTCCTACCATCACCCAAATTAAAGCAAACAAAAAAAATCATTGAAAACATACACATGAAGTTGCATTAGGATAATTTACAGATAATGCTAGGTCTTTCTTTTAATTTCACCTCCATGTACATAAATAAGTATTTATATAACTATTAAATAGTTTTCATTTTCATAGTTTCTAACTTAAGAACAAACTATGAAAACAATATACAGCTTTTCTTAGACATATCAGTAAGCAAGTTTTATCTCTGAGTTTATTAGTCTAATTATTTAAATGAAGCAATAAAATATACTTACCATAAGCATGTTGTTGGTGGAATTACAATGCCCAAAGCCAACAAGCGCTCTTTCGCATTGCTTGAGAAGTCAGAGAAGGCAGCACTGCCCATGGAGACCAGGTTTCATACCTTTCAAGCATGTGTTCCATCAAAGACGGACACGAAAGTTTAGGACCCGACAGCAGCTCATGAACAAAACACACGTGTGTGTTAACATGAAATGATGGAAACCTGCATTAAACTCATGGTAATCGAAAAAATTGTAAATAGTGTAGGGATACTGGAACCATTATTAAGGGAGAATTAGCCAGATTTTATATAGCCAGTCAATTTTATTATTGCCTGATTACAGAATGGTATAATGTTAGAATAAAACATGAAATGAGAAGAATATTGCTGGAGTGATAACAGAGAATTATCTCAGAGAATGTATCTCTGACTACATTAGAACAGACTATTTTTAAAAGGCTCATACTTGGGGTGAGCACATTAATATCTTGATATATGAGAAGCCTAATGGTAGCATCCAAGAAATGTTGCTAAATGAATGTGAATTGTTTAATGAGTAAAAGTGGTAAGCCGTAGTATAGGATTAATATTGAGGTATGATCAGATAAGCAGATATTATTACCTTGGGAAATGAAAGTTTTGAAAGTCTCACTGGGTATCACCACTAGTCTGTCACGTCCAGAAAGCCAACTGAGCCAGGCCTTAGTCTGTGAAGCTATATCACTATATCTCCACCCTGAGAAGTGAGAAGTATGAAATCTGAATTTCAGTGCTGCTGATCCCAGGCTAACCTGTGAGTTTATCGTTGACTCTGCTTGCGTCCTAATCTGCTTTATTCTTGCTGAGTCTGAAGCATTCTCCTTCTCAGGCATTATTTGCTGTCAGAAGGAAGCTAGGCGGCTATAGTTAAGTATTGATCCTACTGCAAAAGGAACAGAGAAAATGCTGAATATGATGTGACAGGCAGGTACTGAAGTGGAAATAGTGAAGAGATTTCCAAAGAGTGTTGGACGGAACACAGGCAGCCATCGAGGTGATGGATAGTTTAAGTTTTTAATGTTTCGTATAAGAGAAGGCAGACCCATGCCGTTCTATTAAAAATAATTTAATAATTAAAGGAAAATCGAAGATGCTTACTCTTCAACCCAAACCAAGCTAATGCAATAATAATAGCTTCCATTTATTAATTATATACTTTTTCAATAACCTGTTCAGTTCTCACAGCAGCCGTGTGAGGGAGAGTTGAATGCTAACTCGTCTAACTGAAATGGAAAATGAGAGGTTAAGTGACTTTTCCCATATCACTCAAGCAGTAACTGGCAGAAGCAGGGACCCAAATTTATGTCTGCCCATCCCTAAACCCAGTTGATTTTATTTCTAAGCCATTCTGCCTTCCCACCTGGAGAAGCAACTACAGAGAATATTATTTCTGAGAAGCAGAAAAAGGATTTGCTCGCAGAAAACATACCCCTGCCTGCCAAGCGATGCTTAAAATCCCCTTAACAGGGTGTTAAATTCTTTGCTTCCACAGTCTGAGATAAGGTTTAAAATAAAATGCAAATAAACTTTGGAGAGATAACATTTGGAAGTAAATTCATGAAAAAAATATAAAATCTTTTTGTGAGCAGATTTGTGGAGGGAGTAACGACTGTGTGCCACACGGCACATGAAGGCGGGGCAAGCGAGGAAAATGGGAAAGAAGGGAACTTGGTGGACGCGATAGGTAGACACCCTGCGGCGCTCTATTCTTGTGTGACAGTCTGTCCTGAACTTCCTCCTGGCGTGGCATTAGATTCTTTAGGAAAATAATAACTAAAAAACCGCATGGTCTTTTATAGACGTTTATGTTTTTGAACTCTGAGAAAAGAATAAAAACAATAGTAATAAAAAGAATATATTCAACGCCTCGATTTTGATTCCCTGAACACTGCCGCTGAGCCACAGTGCGACCCTCTGCTTTCCCCACATCTCTGTTCTTCGTTTGAGAAGCTCTGTGCTCATTGAGCTCAGAGAGCCAGCTCCGCTTGCCAATGTTGTCCCTGGGAAAAGAGGCACGTTCAAAGAAGGACATTTTGCTGCTCCTGTGATACGAGAAAACGTGTGCAGCTGCTACAAATATGCTACGAGGGTAACATCTGGAAGGACAGTTTCTCTATTGATTAGATCATTGTCATTTAGCTAAAAATACAAATCTTCTCTGACAGCTTTCCCTTTCCTTTTTAATCCTCAGTTCATAACTCAAAAAAAAAAGGAAAAGAAAAACATACTTTAAATATACTTGCATTTATTCTAAGTTTAGAATTATCTTGAATTTTGTTTACTTGAAATTCCCATGTATTACAGAATATTTAATATTAAAACTGATAATGTTTTGATCGATTTTCATAGTGTTTCCTTATAACATTAAATAATTAACTCACCTTATATTAAGTGATGGGGTATATTTAATAACTGAAGAAAGTACTAAGAAATCCCCAATATAAAAATTTCATAATTTGATAAATGCATGAGAAATATATATGGTAATTTAAATAATCAAATAGGGATGGTAGAATACTATGCAGCCATAAAAAGAAGAAAAGTCTTACCCTTTGCAACAGCATGTATGGACGTGGAGATTATTATGCTAAGTGGCAAAAGCCAGTCAGAGAAAGACAAATACCATATGATTTCACTTATATATGGAATCTAATGAGCAAAATGAACTGTTGAACAGAATAGAAACAGAGGCACGGATACATGGAACAACTAGTAGTTGTCAGAAGAGACGGGGGTTGGAGGGCTGGATGAAAAAGGTTAAGAGATTAACCAAAAAACATATATACATAGCACAGAGACAAACAGTGTGGTGACAGCCAGCAGGAGAGGAGGGTGGGGTGGGAGGTAGAGGCAGGCACAGCGGGGAAAACTGGGGGTGGAAAGAGGCTTTGCTTGGGGAGACAGGCGCACGATGCAGGGTGCAGGTGACATTTTACTGAGTTGTGCACTTGAAACCTGTATGTTTTGCAAATCAATGTCACCCTGATAACTTCAATAAATAAAACAAAGTGATGTTATTTTATACAAACAAAACTTGAAGGGTTTGCAAATGAGATTGGTAAAGAAATCTTTAGGAATCTATTTTTTTTTTTGCCAAGCAGCTATAATTTGCCAGTCAGAATGAAAAAGCACCACACCTCCACTGTAAGGAAAAATTAAGAATTTTTGTGTGTAGAATTTCAATAAATACTTTCATCAACAGAAAGTGTTTTCACGTGCAATTTTTAACTTTTCCAATTCCAATTATTTCATATGGTTGAAGACAATATAACAAAATGATCTTTATTTACGATGATGGAAAGATAAAGTAGAAATAAGGCAAGAAAGCAGGTCATTTCAGAACAAAAGCAAAATGAAACATTAGTCTCTCTCTCTCTCTTTCTCTCTCTCTCTCTCTCATACACATACAGGAGCCCTACAAATCACTGACATAATGTTAGCCTTAACTAAATACATAAAAGACACTATACTTTTTCTTGGAACAATTCGTTAACAATAGGGCATTGTGAGTTCTTTAGAGAGATAAAATAATGAATATTGCCCACAACTCACTGGATTATGGAACTGTTTTTCAAGGAACCAAAAATACTAGCATTTATTAAATTAGTATATGCCAGACACTGTGTTAAGCATTTTGTACATCACATTCTAGCCTGTAACCACTGTGTCACTTTGTAAGCAATGGTTTGTTTGTTTTTTAATTTCAGTTTACAGAGAAGGAATAAAGTCCCAGATGATCAGGCCATCTGCCCAAGCGAGCCACAGTAGGAGACATGAACCCCATCTCCTGCATTTCCACAACCCCTCTCTTGCCCACTGCGCTCTATTACCTCCAACAATACAACCTGAATCCTAGCTCAGTGGTGTATCTATCACCAAAACAAGTGTTCACTGAGACTTGTGATCATTTCAAAGCGTCAAGAGAAATCTCATGGAGTTACAGGCCTTAGAGCCCATTCAGCCCATGCAAACTATGGCGATTTAGTTATTAGCAACACCTCTATTTTCAGGAAGATAAATGTGTTATCTCTTTAAGGAATCCTACTGTAAAGTGGAAGAGTACATTAATTGTGTTACAATGTACGTAGTTTTCCACATGTTATAGAACTACTATTAACTTTTACTTACCTTTGAACTTTTCATCCAAAATCCATTTTAATAAAACAGCCAAAGGTAATCCAGTGTTTGGAATTCGATGCAGGTGCCTCTATTCATAGACCTATATTTGGCCACAAGAAAATAGAAAGATGGAGGCAGGCAAGAACGAAGGGAGGTAGGCAGGGAGAGAGAGGGGGAGGGAGGGAAATGATAGGATGGAAGAAAGGAGGAGGGATGAAGGGAGGGAAGAAAATAAAGTCAAAGGAAATATTTTTTTTGCATTTAAAAATGTTAAAAGTTTGTAAGTCAATGTCCAAAGTAGCAAATATATTTTGAGTTTAATTTATAGACTAGAATTATACCTTGTTTTAAATAGTGTTTGACTAAATCACTAGCATAAATTGTTATAATTAATATTTTCAAAGGGTTTACACACTCATTACACCAGATCACTGCCAGCTTTGTACTGATATAGTAGTAAAATTATTATAAAAATGAACATTTCCACTATCTTTTACATAAGTTTGAATCTAATGGTATTTTGATTGAAGTTTAAAATATTTTATCACTACTGCATTAAGAATTTTGTGGCATGATATATTTTATGTAGTATTATGTCTCACTAAAAAACTAAAGTAATAACTGCATTATATGCAAATATACTTTAATGCTCATAATAGGTCATGTTGCCAAATATTTTAATTATGCCTTAAACTCATAAATTTATTATTTGAATTTTGTGACTTGTATAAGTGGAAATTATTTTAAAAGCTTAATTTTCTCAGGTTCCATGTTGCAACTTAATGCCAGTGTAATATATTTAACAGAACTTCAAAATAGATAAAATATCACAGCATATGCATTTGAGAGAAAATTCAATGTACATTTCCTTGTGACCGACAAAATTTTCAGGTCTATTTGACATTGTGTATCAGTAAAAGTGGGTCCTCCATTACTCAGCTTTCTGCATTTTGTGTTAAAGTGAGTGCACTTATTTTCTTCTTTTCCTTATTGAGTTCAAATCGACCATCTCTAATTATCATGAACTTCCCTAAGGTGTTATGAAACAGGACCCACAGAATTAAAGACTATTGCACATCAGATTACTACAGATTAGTAAAAATGAAAGAAAAAGTTTAATGATCTAGTAGCTTTCCCCTTAACTAAAGTATCCTTAGTTAGTTCCCAGGTTAATAATTGGATTTTATAGCAGGGCCCTGAAATGATCAGTTTTATTAAAACTTGCTCCTTTAAGTTCAGATATGAAAGGGCAATTTGAAATATATTCTATTACCTTAGGAGTTAGCAGAAATTCATATATTTTTAAGCAATTGTTAAGAGGTTTGGAAAGGTTTCTGAGACGAATGTGAGGAAAAGGAGAGAAATCTACCATATAAAGGCATAATTAAGTTATTATTAGGGATTTTGTTATTTATAACCTTTTGATCCTTTGTAATTAAATCATATGGTCTCACAAAGCCACCTGCTTTGAATTCATAAGAAATAAGCAAAAAAGTAAATTATGATTCTTTTATTAATTATCTTAAGGTGCTAAAATTTGTCCTAAAACCAAATTTCTGTCAAAAGAGTTTCATAAATTACTCACTGGTCTTTGATTCTTTTCCACTTTAATTTATATTTTGGAAGTACTTATACTTCCGCAGCCTGCATCTTAAATTGTTATTAGATGGTATCAAAATTGCTATTGACTCTTCATTGACCCAGTTATTGAGCATCCACAATTAATGCAATATTTATTTGGACTTACTCTATGGCATTATAACATTCTGATATGACTCCCTAATGTACCTGTCCTATGTAATCACCTAACCTTAACATGAATGGGGTTTATGAATACAATGGGATATCACTGTGATGATTGTGTTATATAGCAGAAAGATTGATGGTCTCTAATCAGTTGACTCTGAATTAATTGAAAGGGATACACTGGGTGGGACGCATCCATAAAAGGAGTAAGAGAATATCTCCTGCCAGCCTTAAGAAGCAGAATACTATGTCTCGAAGAGGATCACATGGCAGGCAGCCTCTTGGAGCTAAGAACAGCCCCTGTTGACAGCCAGCAAGATAGCAGTCACCTCATTCCCACAACCATGAGGAGAGAAATTCTGCCAACAACTTGTGAGATGAGAAGAGATCCCTCAGCATCAGGTGAGATGGAAGGTCTAGCGAAAGCTTCCACTGCAGTCTGACTCCCTGAACAGAGGACTCAGCCAGACTGCCAAGATTCCAGCTCACAGAACTGCGAGACAAGAAAAGCTGCTAACTGTGTGGTAATGTGTCACTCGACAATGGAAAACAAGCACCATGTTCTTATTTGCAGGGATTCTTCCATTATTTAAGCATTGGTGAAACTTTGAAAAATTCAGAAAAAGATTGTATGAGGAATGTCGTGTGGGCTATTGTGAACAATTTTAGCACACATATGAGCAAGTGCCCTCTGATGGCAAAGTGTCCTTGCTCCAAGAGACCACCCAAACTTCATATAATGGGTGTATTTTAGGACAGAGTTTAAAATAGGTCCTGATTAGATTCTGACTGATTGTATTTCTTATGAAGATACTAAACTTAACAAAGATCAGTGTCTGAAGAAATTATAGAAGGAAACAGGAAACAGAGATAACGGTGAGATAACTGTTATATGACAGAGGGTGAGGCTCGAGTGGTGGCCTCAGATTGAGGCAGGAGGCATCTGGATGCCACTATGGCAAAATAACTTGACACAGTAATGGATGGAGGCCTACTCGCTCATTTATCACCTCCACTCTGGACCATAAAACTCACCCACTACCTACCTGTTCAGTCTCTGTCAGCTCAGCCTCACCCCACCGTTATCTTTGGACAAATAGTGCCAACCACAAATCACCAGTCAGTGATGAAATGCTTAGGTCCATGTGTTGTCATGGGTAAAATCAGGACCTACCTGACCTTCAGGGATTCAGGTAGCAGTGAAAAATGGGTGGGGCTAAGTTAACCCAGGTGAACATGCTTACTGCTGTCTTCCAAATTATTACGACTGTTGAATTAAAACTCAAAGTCTAGACCTAATCTTGATGTGAGTAGAGTAAGAAATGACAGTGTGCTCTTTGGTGCTTGGAACTTTTAAGTTGAGCCCATGGATCCCCAGCATGAAACGCAGGAGTGAGAGGTATGAAGATCTGACCTTTTGTGTTATTCATTGACTGACAAGTAGCCAATGATATGGATCCATTTCCTAAATCAGCAAAGTTGGTGTTGGTATGCCTATTTTACACAAGAGAAAACTAAGCCTTAACGTGATTAAATAGCTCAGCTGCTACAGCATAGAAATGTGAACTTACACTGCCTTACTCTACCACCTAAGACTTTTAAATTCTCCCTGCTACCTTCCTAATAACAGTATTTATAAACTGAAGCACACAGGGAAAGGTTGAGGAATTTGGGACAATAAAATGACTTCTGTCTGGTCATACCGACTTTTGGATTTCTGTTGAGCATTCATATGCAGATTTCTAACAGACAACACTGAAGGAATAGGAATATTCTAAAGGGCATTATTGGAGGAGTTACCAGGCAACAGGTGGTAGAGGAAGCACGGCGTGCAAGAGGTCATTCCAAGAACGTAGAGTGTAAATACACAAGAAGTCTATACAGGGAACAGAGAAAGAGGGGCATGTCAGTGACTGGGAGGAAAATGAAGGGGATACACAGGAGAAAACCTAGAATGGTGTTACCAAGAATGTAAAAATCATTACAAAGGAAGAATTTTTAGCATTGAAAATGCCACAGAGGGACCAAGGGAAATGAGTACTTAAAAAAATGACCTTTGAGTTTGGCATTTACAGGGACACTGACAACTCCGAAAGAACAGGTTGGGGAGAGTTAGGTGGGCAGCTAACTCCACACTAATAGGATTCTAGAAAGTGAGAAAGTGGCAACTACTCTATTTTAAAAAAAATTGTCTGTGAATGGGAAGGGGAGGAAGTGATATAACTCTAGAGGAAAACATAGTTGAACAAGGGCTTCGTTCTAAAGAAGAGCAAGAGTTAGGTATATTCTCAAGGTGACAGAAAGTGCTAGCAGAACTCTGAATATTCAGAAAAGATAGATGGTTGATGGAGAAAAAAATTCCTGCTGAAAAAGTGATATGGACCCAGGGGACATACAGGCCCAGCCACTGATTGGATGAACAAGACATAATGGAGAATTCCAGTGAAGCATAGGGTGGCTATAAACAGGCGTTTAGGTTGAGGATAAAATTTTGAAGGCTCCTTACCCAGTAATCTCCATTTACCTGTGGTAGATGAGGCCAGTTTCTCTACTGAGAGAGCAGAGAGATTGCCAAAATGGGACAGATACCCTGTGAAAACTTAGAAAGATTTGGAATAACATCTCGGGAAAAAGAAAGGAAGCTGTCGGTCAGGGACGAGACAGCATTGGCAGGTACCACTTTATGGAGTCCTGGGGGCCCACGGCAGCAGCTCAGGAGGAGATGTTCTGAGTGACCAAAGCTTTAGGAATGGCAAAGGTGAGACATGTAGGTGGTACTTTTTGGTGAAGGAGAAATTACATGCAAAATAATCCAAAATGATTTGGATTTACTGAATAAGGATGCAATGAATGGGAAGGGTCACATTACTAAAGAGTAGCTTTAAGCCAGGACAGGGTTTAGTGTGTGGCTTGGAAGTTGCAGAAGTGGAATAGTAGTGAAGGTTTTAAAGTCAAGCATGTAATATACCTTGAGGCTTTAAAATCGAAATGGCCATCTCAATTGATGCTATAATCCTCTAGGAATATAACTGACTTGAGTTAAAAGTCAAGCTACCAAAGACGTGGTAAAATCCAGTCGTCTAATAGAGGAAGATATTACAGGGTTTCACAAGGCTAGAGGAAAATGTCTTTGCATAAAAGTGGAAGAATAATATTTGTGGATTTGGCACTTCGATCCTCAGTACCTTACCATGCTCCTTGATATTTGAGGGAGAAATACTCACTGTTGTTTGTGTTTTGGGCTCTCTTAAGTTGAAGGCCAGGTGACAAATTACAAAGCCTAAAGCACGAGTGGGGAAAGACAAAACCCCTGGGGGCACGTCCAGGACGACAGCCCGAGCAATCAGAAGAGCGGTACTTGGGCTGATTCCAGATAAAACTTTCTCCGCCTCAAAGACTTTTCTGAGGAATGATTCTCCATGTAGGCACAAATATAGAATCTTTAGCTACTCTATTTAAAACATTTTTAGAATTTTTAACATGCTTTATTTTTCTGTATCTAAATTTAAATTGGGGGATAATGCTCATCTCAGCAACTAAATATCTACAGCCAACATACATAAATTAGAACACAAAAGCCCATGCAGCTATTTATTGGGTGGGGAAAATCTACTAGGTGGGAAAAACCCAGAATAGAGTGGTTGTAAATTATATATTTGTGCGTAAGAACTTACGTGGTGCAAAATATGCTCCTCCATCAGCAAAACTCACAGCATTTATAGATCAGTAAAACATCTTTGAACATTCTTCAGATATCTGGCTTAGCAAAAACTTGAAAAAGCACTTCCTCATGTATTTTTGTGCTGGATAGTAAAGCCTATGAATACTTCACAAGGCACATTTAATCTTTTTTTCATATCATCTATGCCAGCCCCATCCATGTTGAATTTGTAGAAAATATTAGCTTTGCAATCATACATTTATTTTGAGAGGGAAGATTATGGGATGTCAAGCCTGTGAGAGACATTAGGGGGCAGAAGCCCACCCACACAACGGGGCAAACTTTTTATGTGGAGAGTCATCATCGCCCACGGTCCCCTCATGGAACAGCAGCCCTACAGCTGCTCCTGGAGGCCAGAGCTCCTTGTGAGCTTTATCTCTGCAGCCTCATCGCAGTCGGCCATGATGTTAGGTTCTATTAGGGCCATTTCGGTAGTGATGAGGTGTGGTGGACTCCAGCCAGCAGAGTTCCACCTGTTGTGGCTGAAAGAGAAAATCAATGCACAGGTGACAGCAATCCTGTGGAGAGAAAGGGAATTGCATGGCTACTCTCTCAAGGGGAGAGAAAACCTATGAGTGCCTCGGCCACTCTCCCAAAAGGAGAGCACCCCGACCCTTGCCTAGACAGGCTTTTATTGTTTTTCTCGGGGCTTACATCAGAGGAAGATTTATTATCTATTATATAGAATATTGTTGTCTATATTTTAGGTACAATCAAGGAAATAAAAATAACATGCAGAGGGGAATGGTGGCAAGTTGATTAGCTCTGTCCTTGGGTGAATTCACACAGGCTTTGGGAATTACCTTGAAGATAGACAATACACATGTTATTTCAGACCAGGGTGATGGAGTTTTAGCAAGAGCAAGCCATACCAATCAGTATGCATTTTCTAGGCCTGATTCCCATGGAAAAACTCGGTTTGAAGGTCTGGCTCCTGCCCACCACTTCGCTTCTATAGGTTTTCCATACAGAGCTGAGTCACATTTGCCAGGCTGAAACAAACCGGTCCCCTACAATGAGAGCATTTATTGAGTGTGTTATGGGTTGAATTGTGTCTCCCCAAAGTTGTATATTAAAATCCTAACCCCCGGTACCTTAGAATGTGACCACAGTTGGAGGTTGGAGATTTGGTCTTTAAAAGAGAGATTCAATGAAAATGAGGTCGCTGATGTAGGTCCTAATCCAAAACGACTGGTGAACTTTCTAGAAGAAAGACAGGTCATCGACACGCACTGTGGGAAGTATGTGTGAAGACACACAGAGAGACGGCAAGCCAAGGAATGAAGCCTCAGAAGAAACCAACCCTGCCACACCTTGATCTCAGAATGGTGAGGAAGTAAATTTCTGTTGTCTAAGATGCTTTGTTATGGCAGCCTTTGCGAACCAGTGCGGGAGCTACAAGGAAAGCGACGCCTAAGAAGCCCGTGTTCTCTTTGCAGATCCAATTTTCAAGACCCTTTCTTCCTTGTCAATGACAGCCCAGTTTCCCTAACACAGGAGACTGACACAGACTTCAAACAGAGAGACGAAGGATGCTAAAGGATCTCTGTGTGCCCTGAAATCCTTTTTGTGCTGTGTTTGTCCCTCACGTTTCAGAAGGAAGGTCTGAGAAACAAGCTTAGCTAAACAAGTTTTTCCCTGGGGCGAAAGGGGTGGGGAAAAGAAAGAATTTAAATTACTTGCTAATGAGTAAAATTCCTTGGTGTATAAAGCTAAACTTTAAGTTACTAATTCAGAGATTTTCTGTTTAATGTATGATTTTGGAACACACTCCAATTTAGTGTTTAGGGCATTAGGAAAACTCAGAGGCACAGCTTGAATGCATTCTAATTACAAAATTAAAAGATGGGATATTGAACTACTTAGTATGCCACTTACATACTTTCAAACAATAATGAGTGTTTTGAAATAAACAGTAGTCTAATAAAATTCGAATGAATGATTGTTAGGGTATGGTAAATAGGAGCAAAGTGTGATTTTCTTATCTGAAAAGCAGTACACAGAATGGAAGCATGTTAAATATTTTTCTGCAAATGTCAACAATATAGTAAATCCTAGCAGTCTTTTGAAGACTTACAAAACAGATAGAAATGACTCAGCAGTAAAACCAGTAGTTTATATTAGCAATTTTCTAATGGAGAAAACATTCTTGTAGGTAAACACTAAATTTTTTTCCCTCTCTGTTACTGTATGATGTGGTGAACTCCTCCTATATTGCCAAACTGTAAGCAACGCGAGGCTGCCCTGGCTGGCCTGGCTCGGTGGATTGCGCGTGTGCCTGCTAACCAAAGGGTCACCTGTTCCATCCCCACAGGTGTGGGTTGCAGGCCAGATCCCCAGGTAACTGTATGAAAGAGGCAACCACGCATTGTTCTCTCCCTCTCTTTATCCCTCTCTTTCCCTCTCTCTAAAAATAAATAAAATCTTAAAACATAAAATTAAAAAATTCGTAGTTAAAAAAAGAAGAAATGCGACGTTCATGTTGTGAAGAGGCGATGTCCGTCTGCCAAAGCTATGGGGAACAAAACTGTCCAGTGAGCATTTCTAAGGAGGAATTCTTGTACCACAGATACATAAACAATAAATAACACATATCCTAGCTGGCATAGCTCAGTGGATTGAGCATGGGCTGTGCACCAAAGTGTTGCAGGTTCGATTCCTAGTCAGGGTACATGCCTGGGTTGCAGGCCATGACCCCCAGCAACTGCACATTGATGCTTCTCTCTCTCTATCTCCCTCCCTTCCCTCTCTAAAAATTAATAAACAAAATCTTAAAAAAAACAATAAATAACATCTATCAAGAGGGAAAAGTATACATGTATCTTTTCACTTGAAAAACCTAAGTCCGTAAGATGTTTTATGATGCTATTGCTTCTGAACTGTGTCCCTGAGTCCAGGTGAAATAGTGGACCATCGATGAAGGAAGGAAACAAAATCTAAGACAGCAATTTTCAACCTTTTTTTTATTTTCATGGCACACATAAACTAATTCCCAAATTTCTGTGGCACCCTGAAAACTATATTTTTTGCCGATCTGACAAAAATAGGTATCTTGTTCATTCATTCACACTGGATGGCTATTATTGTGTTGGCTGTTGTCATTTTTTTAAATTTGACAATCTAAGAGAACCAAGTCAGTGCCCCGGTGAGCTGTTGCATGTTTTAAAGATTCCCGTGGCACACCTGTTGAAAATCACTGGTCTGAGACATAAGGAAGGAAGGGAAGATATGAGACATTGTGGACCTCTTTCTATTGACTTCAAGAATTAAATTTAAAAACTGTGAATGATGTACCAATAATATTCCAAGCGTATTCTTTTGCTTAAAAAACTCTAATGTTTACACTTTGCCTTAATAGACTTAGGCTGCATTACAAAATATCCAAATCAGTATTTAAAACAGGTTGACTATTAATTTTGACCTTATAGCAAACTATAAAAATAATTTGTTTTCAGATCTTATCGTATTTATGACTGTTTCCACAATGGATTTATTGTCCCTAGTTAATATTGTTTTATTTGAAATACATGTGATTTTCATTTTCATCCTTTTTACAACATAAAGGTGAAGAAAAAATATTACAGTTTAAAAACCTGACTCAATAAATAGAGCTGATGGTTTAGTGCTCCCCTTTTAAAAAATCTCACTGAACATGAGGGGTAGGCCGATCAAACAAAAAGGAGAAAGGACTCATGGACACGGACAACAGTGTGGTGACTGCTGGGGAGAGGGGGGTACAAGTGGACTAAATAGTAATGGAAAAAATACAATGAAAAGTAAATTTAAAAAATTAAAAAAAATTAAATGTCACTGAAGTGTAATATGTCAGTATGGATTTTGCTAAACTTCTCATTCATTCCCTGGGCCAAGTTTTTGTTTTTTTAAAAAACATCTCTCAAAGCCTTGGTTCAGAACAAGCTAGGAAAATGGAAGACAAAGGCCTTTGATAAGATAAAAAAATGGTGATGCAAATTCTGTCATCATAAACAAAATAAAATGAACAGTAAAAGTGGATTTGACGTTAACAATAGAGATACCTGATTTACCTGCTCATGTCGATTCAAGTTTGGTTGGGCAGCTTTTCTTTTCTCTCACTTCACTCCTCAAACCCCCAGTGACAGTTCCGAACACCCTGAAGCCATTTCCTCTTCTATTTAAAGGGAAAAGCAGTTAAAGCTTATTGATGGAGAACGTAAGTCCAAGCCGAGAGGGAGAAGCGGGATCCTAAGGGGAAAGAAAAATGTATAAATCTAAGACCGTGTATTCTGAAATGAAGGAAGGACGGGGTGGCAGGGAGAGGGAACACCTTGACGGCAGACACAGGCGCTGCAGTGCGGGCTGATTGGGACTGATGCGTGTGCTGAAAGAAAACCCTGCAAACAAGCAAGCAAACAAAACTTCTGCACTCATCGGGACCTTACGTATATACTTGCTTTTATTGTTTTGTTTGTCGTGTTATGGAAATAAATTATTCCTGCTATATCAAGTAGGGCATGAGGGGTCACAGAGAGAAGTACAAAAATAAAAGAAACTTAATATCAGAGATGGAAAATAAAAAGCCATATACGCAAGAAATGAGGTTAGAGAATAGTTTTTGGAAGAACCAAAGCTAAAGAACCTACAGTCACAAAGATGAAAGGTCATGCGAAAACGTGTGTCCACGAGCATCCACAAATAATTATACAATCAGAAACAAATCACTGGAGTCAAGACAAGACTGTCTGTCAACTTAACACACAGCACATCAGAGCCACCCACTCCCCTGTCCTGCAGCTATCGGAGCAGAGGGGACCTGGGACCGGACCAGTGAAGGAGTGACTCAAAGGGCACAGCACTAGGAGCAGCAGGAAACGGCCACCTCTGCAGGACCCAATCATCAGAAGGTGAGTGCCCCTAATCAGAGCTGCACTAACCACAAATACAGGAAAAAACATCATTCCCGTTTGTATTGAGAATGAATCATTATTAATTTTGCTTAAAATTCATTTAAAAATACAAACAACAAATTCCACCAAACATGAAGGAAATAAGCAGTATTTAAAACAGACATCAAAAAGGAATTCTTCCTCGTAGTTTTATAAAGGAAATGCAGGATGGGGCAAAAGCAGGTGTATAGAGAACTGTGCTCAAGTGTGCTTGAATACAGGAAGCAGACCACAGGAATGAGTGACAATGAAGGCCAGCAACCTGAAAACCCATGAGGTTATACCTAAGTGCATCGTGCCGTTGTGACATTCTTTTGAGTTAATAAAGTTAAATAATCACGAAGTGCATTTTTTTCCATATCAACAACTGTAAATGTACTTTTACCCACCACTGTATCTAAAAGATAAAATTGGTACTATCCGTATAGAAAGAAATATTAGAGTTAACACATTAATTTCATCCTTTAGAAAGCACAGTTTTCTAGGAAAATGTAAATATTCTAGGGAAAAGATAATTACCAAAGCAAAATAAAATAAAATATTATTTGAAGATCACAATTGAAATGGCTGGGGACAAAATTAGGCAACTGGAAATGTTTAATACAAAACCTGAAAAAAAAATTTTGGAATTGATGCTATTTCTCATTTATTGGCCATGTGAGAAATACATGGCAATTTTATTTTCCAACTGCTAAGTATCCATCACAATTCTAGACAGTTTACATACATTTTTACAGTATATTGGAAGTAAATTATATTTCATTTTTACAAATGAAAATCCACAAATTTTGAAATTATAATAATTATCTTCAAGCCATTAGAATAAAAGATTGTCACTATCCTGCCTCTTGAAAGTCTAAAATATTCAGGGACTTGGGTAATTTAAGCTGAATCAGGTATAAATTCTATGTTCCTGGGTGCAAGGTACTACCAGAGATCCCCAATAAGCATACCATATTGCATTGAAGTACAATTACTTAACACATTGCCATAAAATTTTCAATTAAGAGAGTCCAAGTCTCTCAAACCTATAAATGTAATATAGTAACATACATTTCAGAATGAACTTTTCTATAACTCTTGGTTTAATGGCACTTTGATATCTAAATATATTTTTATTTAACAGAACTGAGAATTATAATGAATCATACTAATAAGACAGCATATAGTCTTTTGCTAATGACTATATAACTTCTATTGCTGTCAGTGGTTAATTTCAAAGTCATTCATTCCGTATGAAAAATTGTAATTTTACAAGTTTTTATGTAGTACTTGGCATGATTTTGGGTTTAAGTATGGTAATCGTACTATTCTTTACTTTTTTAGCATTGTGTCTTTTGTTGGTTTTGAAGCCACAAGTTAAAATGGAGTGGCAGCATGAATATATTTTATATATTAAAATTTTCTTAATGATACAATTTTTGTTCCAATGTTATCTTAACTTTTTATTGACTTTTTTCCATTATCTTTCTATTAAACAACAAAAAAGTTAGCTTTAGGGTAGGCTATTTTTTTTAGATGGAAGGGAGAAGATTATTAAAAACTTACATTATAAAGATCCAACATATTCTAACCTCTAATGAATATGTTTAATTTTTTATAGATGTTCAGTCATTTTAAACTCATGTACAAATGAGTGAAGGTCCAATCAGGAAAAAAGAATTGCTTTCCTGCTGTCTCCTTGTTCATCAAAACAGATTTTAATTTTAAAAATTAGAAAATATTTAATACAAATTGTAATTTGAAGTGATTTAATTAAAATATTCAGAAAGGCCTTTAGAAACTAGAAAACAAAATAGCCACCCCAAATTTGTAGAAGCCAAACATTTTCTCAAAAGAGTTGCTGGCCGAATCACAGTGCCAGTAGGAAGTGCATAGTGCGCCTTTTTGCTCTAAGTGCCGATGATGTTGCTACTTTTCCATTTAAAAAGTGAGAGAATATACTTTTGTTCAGAGAGGACTCAAGATTTGAAAGAAAGAAGCAAATGAAATCAGTAGTTTTGAATGCCTCAACAAGATAAAATATTAGGAATTTTATATTTTTAAATCAGATAATAAACACCCTGAAAGGTAGGCATGTAGAAATTTCATTTTACAGATGACAAAGGCAATGCAGTGAGAAACCCAGGAAAAGTCCTAGTTAGCCTGGGTTATGGTAGCCAGCAGGGCTCAAGCATTCCAAAGCTCATGCCTATTCCAACTGACTCAGACACACTGAAGTGTTTTGGGGGCAGTACCTAACAACTATGCCAGAAATTTTCTTTTGGGAAAAAAAAGAGAAAGGAAAATGAGATAACCTATTTGTTTGTTATAGGTAGAACATTCCTGTGTTTGTAGATTGGATGAGGGAATCTCTCCTGTATAATCAGAAACTGTCAATCAGCTGTGCTTCAGCACAAGCTTAACGGGCCACAAGTGCCAGAGCAGGATGAAGAGAGTAAGTGGGAGAACGTTATTGACACTCTTAACAAGCTCTGATCAATTGATTCATGTAGAAAATTCAATGAAACCTGCCTGACCGGAGCCCAGTTGACATCAGAATGAAGTGCAATTGCGAGTAGAAGCTGTTGTATAGGATCCCCATTGGCCAACTGAATTGATCAAGTATTTATATCCCCTTCGGTTTAGATCCCAGAATAAAGACACTGCCATTACTCACCCACATATATTACAGCAAAACCCCTGAAAAAGGCATAACAAAGACTGGGTAAAAATAACCATGCAATTGTGTTTGTTTACACGTGCAAATAACAAGAAAGTACGGTATTTTGTTCTTGATCGAATGTATCTGAAAAAACTTGTTGTAATTCCAGCTCTGTGGAAAGGCCTAGAAATAGTGAAAGAACATTTTCCTATAGTTTTCATGTCCTGTTTTGTCACCAGGATTTTATTAAATATCATAAATTATTTAAAAAATTATTTAGCATAGCAGTTAAAAATAATTGCCTTCACTAATTGTAATTGAATCCTATTAAAAGGCTGGCTGACTTTTTAAAAAACCTACTTTTGATGTGCCATTTATGTATATTCCTAATAGAATTCTGTGATGTAAATTCTAAAAATAATATATACTAAATGAACATATGAATGAAATAACCACAGACTCTTTCAACATAATTCTGCTGCTGATCCATTCTTCTGAACATAATTCTTTGCATTACTGGTGGCTGAATTCCCACACATGAAGAGTGGATTTAGCCCCATCTTCCGTACAGGTTCAGAACATTTTATCTTAATTAGATTTTATATTGCAAACTGCAATTTAGTATAATATTCATGTGATGGACTTTTAGTGAGCTTTGTCAAACATAATCCTAACATTGATTGTGCCTATTATATAAAGCATTAAAATTATGAGTTTAGCAGCAGAAGGTATTGAAACAATCAGGAAGTAAGCCTGAACAGTTGATATAAAAGACAAAAATAATACTTCAGTTTCTTGTACTCAGATTAGTTCGCTTTCTATCATTCCACATTTGACATTATAGTCCTTATTTTGGTCTGCCAGGTCTGTATTTTCCCTAAATGGTTAAAAGAACAATAGAACAGAATTAATTGCATCTCTGGATACCATTGCTTTTTGTACCATATAATCTCTTAAAAGTTATTTGTACACCGCATAAGCAAAATGAAGGGTAAAAAGCACATAATCATGTCAATAGATGCAGAAAAGTAATTTGATAAAACCCAGCACTCATTTATGGTAAAAACCTTCAGCAAAGTGAGAATAGAGAATACACACCCCAACACAATGAAAGATGCATATGACAAACCCACAGCCAACAGTATACTCAGCTGGCAAAAACTAAAAGCCTGCACCTCAAGATCAGACACAAGACAGGTATATCAGATTTCACCACTCCTACTTAACATAGTATCGGGGTCCTAGCCTCAGCAATGAGACTGGAAGAGGAAATAAAGGGCACAAAACTGGAAAAATAAATGGTCATTATTTGTTTTTATTGTTTAGATTTAACTTAGTCACTTATTTGTTTATAGTACCAATGTAGGTATTGATACAGGTATAAGTTTAATAAATTTTCAGTAAATTGCTGAGCAGTATTTCTAAGAAAAATGCTACATATCAATGTGTATCTATCTATTTCGACACCAAACAGAATGAATTACATTAACAGTAGGCCACCATGGCATTTAGACTTTTTCCTCAGAGCAGGCACACTTGACTTAAAACACAATAAGCCCTTAAGTATTTGCTGAAGCAACAAATGAATGAATGATTAATTTAATATGATTTTATAATCTGTAAAAGATCACAAATATTTCACAAAATTACACTGTGTGAAAAAATTACTTAGACTCTAATAGTGCCATTTTGATCTATTGCCCACACTTGAGTTTACAATTTTTTTCTTGTCTAAGATCTCATTTATAAAACAGGTTTCAAATACAGGTGGGGCAAAAGTAGGTTTACAGTGGTTTCTATGAAAAATAACTCAATCACAATAAATAAGAATATCAGAACAAGCTCTGTGTTTCATGTACTCACAACACTAAGCTGCTTTTGTTCCACCTTGTATGATAAAATAGTATTCTAATGGTCCCCTTAACATTTTTTTAAATCGGAGACTTTTTAATCTAGTCAAGAATGTCACAGAGAATCCAAAGTTGTTCAGAAGTAGTATTCGTGCAGTGAAAAGATATAAAATCATTAAGCTGTGCCTATGAGCATGTGAAACCACTTTAGAAGAAGAGACTTCATGAACCCAGCGAAACTTTTTATCACACCAGTTCTGTGAAACCTTTGCTTTGCTGCAGCAAAAGGAGACTTTCCTCATGTGCCATTAAGAATTTCATGGAGACTAATGGAAGCAAGTGTAGGGAAAAACACTGCTCACTTCACAACTGAATGAGGTTCAGCCCCTTCCTGAGAGTAACTTACTTAATTCATTCTAATGGACAAAGAAGATAGTAAAACGCTCAGCTCTAGGTTTGGTGGGGTGTGGGGAGAAACAATTTGCTTCCAAAGAGTCATGGGTTCTTTCCAAAAGAGTACGAATAAGTAACTGCAAATATTGAGTTACTCTCCTGTGGTTTGTTAATAACTTCTGAGTAGCATAAAATTCCCAAGAAAACAGTCACAGGATCTTCAGCACATGTCAAAACATAGCCAGAGCTGAAGAAAAGGAAAAACAGGATACGTAAAAGCCAGAGAAAAAAGGATGCATCACTAAGAAAGGGAATGATAAAGAATAATAATGCACACTGAATATTTAATTAATGCCTCCCTCAATATTTCTTTTTTTGAGATTTTATTTATTTATTTTTGGAGAGAGGGAAAGGGAGAGAAAGAAACATTAGTATGTGGTTGCCTCTCACATGCCCCCTACTTGGGACCTGACTCACAACCCAGGCATGTGTTCTGACTGGGAATCAAACTGGCAACCCTTTGGTTCACAGGCCGGCACTCAATCCACTGAGCCACACCAGCCAAGGCTATTTCTTTATATCAATTGTGTAGTTTACTACTACAGTTTATGACATGAGACATGCTTTTGAACATAAATTATGATCATAACATATGGAAAATAGTATAGAGCTTATATAAAATTAGCATCAAAAAATTTCAAAATCTTTAAAATAACTTTTTTACATGCTTGATCTCAAAAAAAATTGTATCAATTTCATATTAGCTATAACCAGAAAAAACATTCTGTAAGGAAGCATTTGTAAAAGTTTTTCATTTTGTTTGTTTTGTTTCATTTTCTTTTTCCTTATCTGTCATGCCTACTCCATACGCACAATTTTGTTGCCATTATAACCCCTCAATGAGCCAACTGTACCAAATAAAGCAGATAGTATGTCATTTGGACTCTGTGTGACAAAGAGCTAGTGAAGTA
Organism: Phyllostomus discolor; assembly: GCF_004126475.2. Classification (NCBI taxonomy): domain Eukaryota; kingdom Metazoa; phylum Chordata; class Mammalia; order Chiroptera; family Phyllostomidae; genus Phyllostomus; species Phyllostomus discolor. Next base: position 15,100,918 of record NC_040905.2, on the reverse strand, counting down.
TAGCAGTAAACAAAATAAGTCGTGTGTGTGTGTATACATATGTGTGTATATACTGCATATATGTATGCAATTATTACACTGGTAAATTTACCTAATAACATGCAGATTTGCGAATCCACATAGAATCTGTTCTACATCCTCAGAGACTGACAGCAATGTGATTCTCCAAAGTTGTGTCACAGAGGTTTACATAAGTGAAACATTCATGACTGATTTACTTACAAAAGGCAAGTTTCAACATACCTTTCCTCTATTTTTAGGGCTGTGTTTGTCACAGAGTGGGACTGTGAACCTGAACCTCTGAAATCAATGAAGCCACGTTAACAAAATTCACACAGTTTTTACAAAAGGAGGCAATAAAGTCCACTGAAAGCCCGGAAACTTTTGGATCATCTAAGAGCAGCTCAAACTTTCTGCCCTCTTCTCAGCTAGGGAACTTCCGAAGCACCCTCTGCCAAGGTGCTCTCAGCCCCGCGGACAGCCTGAGACGGGAGCAGGTGACTGGATGGAGAGCACTTTCTGTAGAGGAGGGCCGGCCAGCTGGCAGGGTCACTGTGCCTTTGACATCAAACTCACAGAGGCCTCTCCTCTCTTCAAATTCCATGCACAGACCTTTGAACTCACTCTGATACTGAGATCCACTACAGTGCATTTCATAATATAGAGGAAAAGATGATAAAAACAATGAAGATATAAGATTTCCTCCTGTTTACAAGGCAAAATTTCTACTTAGTGGGATTAATCTGAACATCTATATGAAAGAATATAGTCTCTGGTCTCTTAAGATTTGCTTATTTTTTTTAGAAACCTCATTAGCAAATTAACTTTTCTGTGATTCTGTGACCAAATAAAGGATTATTTCTTTAAACAAAAGCATTATATTCTTTGCACAATTTTTGAGACTTCCTGTCTTAAATGCAGAATTCCTGTAACCATTGCTAAAGAATGAAGCTTCTCTAATTCCCTCATAAAAGAAAATGACTTCTGTTTTAAGTGTGTCACTGTGTGACTCTGAGACCATTCTTTTTCACCTATGCTTTTTGCTTTTGATCTAAAAATGTGAGTCAGATTTTAAATTCCTTTCCTTCTAGGGGAATAGTATAAAGTCCATGTAGGGCTTTAGCTGAAACCAAATCTATTCATGAACATACATGGTTATTATCTGTGTAATATTCTGAATATAATTCCTGATTGCCACAGTTTGGTCTTTTGTAATTTCTCTAGGGCAGCGATTCCTAAACTTCTGGGATTTTGAACCAGTTAGAAAAAATAAGAAGCCACTAGCATATTAAAACCAAAAACAAAAGTGATTTGTTTATCACCAATATATCATGAGAGAAATATTGAATGATTAGAAATAGTGATTTCACTCTAATGACAATTTTTCAAATACTAAAAGATTCAATTTTTAAGAAACACTCTGTCATCTTTCTTATTTCTCTGTCTCTGATGGGAACTTTGTCACAGATTGGCACTTTTCCCAAGGCAGTTAGGAATTCGGGAAGGGCAGTCTTGGCTTCTCATGTACTCAGTCTATGAATATTGATCACTTCATACACTACAGCCTTACACACAGACATGAGTTCCCTGTTTAACAGGCATCATTTATTGAATTTAATGACTGTCCATCAGCTGTTTGCATATTCTATGTCATCACTGTATCGTTTGGAAAATTAAGCAAGCATTGCTTAATAGTTTTACTTTTTCTGTTGTTTATATGTGACTCCAGCCCCCTATTTTGGGGAATTATAACTTTGCATGATAGTATGTTAAATAGGATTAATATAAATTTAACAAAATTACTTAGAGTAAATGTTCTTAATGATTCATTAGGTAAGTAACTCCAAGGAAAAAATAATTGGGGGTTTCTAATTTATAACATGATCTAGAACTAAAACTATTTATTTAGTGAAACAGCTTCATTAGGTAGACACACTGAGAAAACATCACTTAATCTTGACCTCTATTATTGTCTTATGGAGACTTTCAGTGTTCTTTTGCAGATATAAACAAAATGTATGTTAAATATTTTATATGTTGTTTTTACACAAACCTAGAAACAATAGACCTTTGTATAAGCCTTTTTCACTTGGTAAGAATACCTTAAAGATATCTTCATATCAGGACATAGACAATAACTTCGTTCTATCTATTTTGGACATTTAGTGAACTGCAGCAAACCTAGAGAGGCATAACTTTACATACTGTGTATAAACAAAGCCCATATTTGCTGTTATTGCCTGGAAACATATATACTAGACACCTTTATTTAACAGCTAAATGTTTGCATTTATTTCATTTCTTTACCATTCCAGGATGGATGTTCTTAAAATGCTGTGGCAGGAAAAGTTCCAACTTGCTTGTCTTAAAGGTGAAAACCAATTGCTCATCCTGCAGTTACTTGGTGTTTCCTGGAAACCCCTATTAAATGTGTGCTGGAAGCAGCAATCCAGGAGCTCCGTGCGTCTTGCCAGTAATGATGAGCAGGCAGACATACTACATTGAAAAATGGAAATAACTAAGACAAACTAATAAGTTCAAGTGTTTTAAAAATCCAGTGTCATTTTATTTAGACTAATGATTTTACATTTACTCAGAACATTTGCCCTCTTTACAAAGCAGTTGCACACTTGTACCAATGTTTTGCATTAACAGTCTAGAAAAGTCAGAGTGGGCTCCTGGCTGGAACAACTATGGTTTAGTGTTTGGGAGGTTAAGAGCATGCCTCCTGCCTCATCCAGCTGAGCTGTGTTCCAGGAACGTCAACAATGAGCTGTAAGAGTTGTGGAGAAGTGTGCTTCTCGCCCAAGGTACAGTCATCGTCTGACTTGTAAAATGGGAACCTATTTCATAATAAGATTGCCACATTCAAATGAGAAATACATGTTTAGCAAAGAACTTCAAAAATAATGCACACTCAAAATAAAGTTAATATGATGCAGCTGATGATAATGATGATGATGGTCAGCCCCCATGAAGGAGAATACATTAGTAAAAATAGAGTTAAAACTGTAGCTAAATTATGTTTGAGGCTTAACTCTATCTGAAATTTTCACTTTAAAAAAATGAACTTAACCTTTAGACTTATGTTCAGCTAAGATAAAATTAATTTATATCATATGGTTTTAATAGAAGATCAATATTCTATTATGGATTTTGGTGGTGATATTTCTCAATGTAATTGAAAATGTTTATTTTGTAAAATATTGATTTGAATAATACTATTGTTGCTAACTTACAGAAATGCTATTTATAAAGATATAAAAGGGATTTTAAAAATGATATATATTTCTAAGTGTAATAACTCATGAATATCATTTATACATATTAGATGATATGCACATATAATCCAAGCACATATTAGATTTACATGCTTACATTTGTATATAAAAGTTTACTTCTGAAAGTGAATATGTAACAGAAATAGTCCAACATTCCAATATGAATTTTTAGACACTTCAGGGGGACAAATAATTTAGTTTAGATATCATGGCTTTTCCATGCTACCTTGTACCACATCGCTTACAATCCTTAATGCAGTTTCTTAAATGTGCATCCAAGAGCAAATGACAAAGTGCTCATTCTGTACTTTAACTCAATTTTGTACCAATGGTTTAGGTATCAATTGCACATATCCAGGATAAAGATTTATTTACTTGTATTATTTTGCAAAACAAATACTTATAATAATATTGCCATCCCTTACTCTGCCCTTCCTACATTCAATCCTTTTTAATGAACAACCTTTAAGTCCAACATCTTTCAAACTCCTTAGGTATAACTTTACCATTCATCATAACTATAATATGCACTAAAATTATATTCTTATGATCTTATATAACTTATGACCTTGACTTAATAAATTACATTGTTTGAATATTAAATGTTTATATGCATTTCATAAGACTTGTTTGATGAAATTTGTGTTGTCATCACCACCATTTGTCCTAAAGGGAGAGGGACGTGATGGCTGGCGGAGCTAGGTTAGAATCTCTCCTCCGTTTACTAGTTGAGTGACCCTAGCAAGGACAGCTATTGCAGCGTTTTAGCTTCTGGAGTCCACACTGTAAAATGAGGCATTTTGTCTCAACTCATATCACTGTTGTAAAGAATTAATAAGATGATGCACATTAAACTCCCCACACAGCTTCTGCACACAGAAGACACTTGGTACATAGTAATTGTTACAATTGCAGGCACATCTCAGAGGTACTCCAAGTTTGGTTCCAGACCACCACCATAAAGAAGATATTGCAATAACACAAGTCATACAACTTTTGGGTTTCCCAGTGTATATAAAATTATATTATATTTATATACTATAAAATTTACACTATATTGTATTCTACTGAATGTGTAATAGAATTATGTCTGAAAAAACAATGTGTATGCATTAATTAAAAAATAACATATGGATAAAAAGTTAACCATGTCAGCCTTCCACAAACTGTGACCTTTTTTGCTGGTGGTGCGTCTTACCTTCATGTTAATGGCTGAATTGCCAGGTGACAGTTGCTAAAGAGCAGGGTGGCTATAGCAATTTCTTAAAATAAGACAACACTAAAGTTTGCTGCATTGATTGGCTCTTCTTTCACAAATGATTTCTCTGTAGTATGTCTTGCTGTTTGACAGCATTTTACCCACAGTAGAACTTTTTTAAGAGTTAGACTCAATCCTCTCAAACTCTACGCTGCTTTATCAACTAAGTTTATGTAAGATTCTAAATCCTTTGTTGTTGTTTCAACAATGTTCACAGCGTCTTCAGCAAGAGTGGATTCCATCTCAAGAGGCTACTTTCCTTGTTCATTCATAAGAGGCAACTCCGCATCCATTAAAGTTTTATCATGAGATTTGCAGCAATTCAATCATATCCAAGCTCTGCTTGTACTTCTAGTTCTCTTGATATTTCCACTGCATTCGTGGTTACTGCTTCCACTGAAGTCCTGAACCCCTCAAAGTCATCCCTGAGGTTAAGAGTCAACTTTTTCTGAACGGTAATTATTGTTGATATTTTGACCTGCTCCCAAGAATCATAAATGTTTTTAACAGCACCTAGAATGATGAATCCTTTGCAGAAGGTTTTCAATTTACTTTGCCCAGATCTATGAGAGTAATTATTATCTATAGCAGCTATAACCTTACAAAATGTATTTCTTAAATAATAAGACTTGAAAGTTCAAATTACTCCTTGATTCATGGGCTGAAGACTGAATGTTGTGTTAGCAGGCATAAAACCAAAACATTAATCTTGTATATCTCTTGGGTGACTAGGTACATTGTCAATGAACAGTAATATTTTGAAAGGAATAATTTTTTTAAGTAGTCAACTTAAAATATTCAGCAAAGCATGTTGTAAACAGGTGTGCTATCATTGAAATTTGTTGTTCCGTTATAGAGCACAAGCAGAGTAGATTTAGAAAATTCTTAAGAGCCCTGGTATTTTCAGAATAGTAAATGAGCCTAACCCCTAACAAGAGAGGCACCGTGTCCTTTGAAACTTTAAAGCCAGGCATTAACTTCTTCTCTCTAGCTATAAAAGTCCTAGGTGGCTTGTTCTTCCAATGCAAAGCTTTGTAGTTTACATTGAAAATCTGCTCGTTAGTGTAGCCATCTTCACTAATTATCTTAGCCAGATCTTCTAGATAACTTGCTGCAGTTTCTACATCAGCACTTACTGCTTCGCCTTGAACTTATATGTTATGAAACTACAGTAGCTTCTTTCTTTAAACCTCATGAACCAAATTCTGCTAGTTTCAAGCTTTTCCTCTGTAGTTTCTTCACCTCTCTCAGTCCACATAGAATTGAAAAGAGTTAGATAGGGCCTTACCATGGAATAGATTTTGGTTTAAGCAAATGCTGTATTTGGTTTGATCTATCCAACCACTAAAATTTTCTCCATATCAACAATAAGTCTGTTTTGATTTATCATTATTGAGTTCAATAGGGTAACATTTTTAAATTCCTTCAAGAACTTTTTTTTGCATTCATAGGTTGGTTAACTATTTGAGAGAAGAGGCCTAGCTTTAAGTCTATCTTAGCATTTTAAATGCCTTTCTCATTAATCTTAATCATTTCTAGCTTTTGATTTCAAATGCAAGGAATCTCTTTTAAAAGATAGCTAAGTAGTATTCAATTATGTAAATGTCCCATAGTTGTTTTATCCACTCATCTACTGATGGATACTTGGGCTGACTCCGTATCTTGGTGATTGTAAATAATACTGCAATGAACATAGGGGTGCTTATGTTCTTTTCCATTAGTGTTTTGTGTTTCTTCAGCTACATTCCTAGAATTGTAAACACTGGGTCAAAAGGCAGACCCATTTTTAGTTTTTTGAGGTATCTCCATACTGTTTTTCACAGTGGCTGCACCAGTCTGCATTCCCACTAACAGTGTATAAGGGTTCCCCTTTCTCCACATCCACACCAGCACTTATTGTCTGTTGATTTGTTTATGATGACCATTCTGACATGTGTAAGGTGATATCTCATTGTGATTTTAATTTGCATTTCTCTGATGATTAGTGATGTTGACCATCTTTTAATATGTGTATTGGCCATTTGTATGTCCTCTTTGGAGAACTGTCTATGTGATTGCATGAATGATCCCGGAGAACTTTATGCTAAGTGAAATACACCAGTCAGAAAAGACAAACACCACATGATCTCACTCATATGGAATCTAATGAACAAACTGAATTAACAAGCAAAATAGAGACAGACTGACAGAAAGCATGATGAAAGCTATTAGAGGGAGGTTAGGGACTGGAGGGATGAACAAAAAGGAAAAAGGACTCATGGATGTGGACAACAGTGTGGTGATTGTAGGGGCACACAAGGGGCCTGAACGGTAATGGGAAAAAATACAATAAAATTAAAATCGACTGTTTGCTGTCTTAATGGATGTAATGTGTGGCATCCCAAAACAAGTACAATGGTAACATTAATGACCACTAATCACAGATGATCATAACAAACTAATAATAAAAATATTTGAAATATCATGGGAATTGCCAACATGCAAGGCAGAGATGAAAAGTGAGCAAACACTGTTAGGAGACTGGCACTCATAGACTCTCTGACCGAAGGTTGCCACAAACCTTCAACTTGTAAAAACCCAGTATCTGCAAAGCACAATAAACTGAAATGCAATCAAACAAGGTATGCCTGTATTAATACAGTTATTTTCTGAAGTGACGGTGTTTCCAAATTATTGATATGAGACTAATCTCTTTTGTTAGGCTAGAGGACTCCCTTCAGAAATGATCTCAGTAGAGGCGTTGAAGGATGATCGAGGAGGAAGCAACCAGGCAGGAACAACAGAAACTCACACTGAGAGTGTTTTCTTTGTATCGTACAGATGGAGTGCTGAAAATTCAAATATACACTTTCTGTTAAAATTATTGTACGTATTTTTAAGATGGGTTTATTTTCTTAAAACACACTTGATAGGTTTCTGTTGAGTTCTATTTTTATCAGACATTTTACTCACAGAATTATGAGAATAAACCATCGTATTCACAGTATTTCTCCCTGGAATTCAGTGATTTGTGTTGGGCCTATTCTGAATAGTATTTGAATCAATAGAATTCCATCATTTACACAGGGTTCATATTTCAGTGGAAATAGAGTTAGCCCATTCTGTGCTATTTTTGTCATTGATTACAACTAAGAACTATAAACTAAAAACATAAATAAAAGCTACCCAATGACTCTGAAAATTTAATAATAGCCAGCAGACTGGGGTAGAAAGTCAAATCTTAAAGAATGACAAATACCACAGTGAATGTTCTGTCATTCTCTGCTTTATGGATTCCAGCTCTGACTTGAAGTTAGATGAACCCCAGAAATACTTGCAGGCTCAGGCAGTAAAAACTCTGGGATAAACGATCTCTTTCTGGTCAGAAGTTCTCTGTGAGAGAGTGAGTGCAGAGTCTTAAGTGACTCCTTGATCCCCTTACATCTCTCCCCCAACCACAGCCCAAGAATCCCCCATGTCAAAGCCCTACCACTGCTGTGCCAGGGATGGTGGCAATGCAGCCATGCTGCCTAACTTCTTCTTATTTCTAGACCTAGGAAATTTCTCTACCCAGGAAAATAGGGATCATGCGGTCTGAAGTACATAGGGGTAAATCCCTGTTATTTTTACCCTCCTTTTCTATTGCTGCTTTCCCCTGAAAAGGAAGTCAGTTATATAAATATCCACAATCATACAAGGGACTGATGCCTTGAGATGAATCGAGGTTTTGGGCCAAAGGCACTAAGAAAAGTAGCCTCTGTGATCTGAAGGGTCTGGAGAGGACCCAGCCAAGAACTGGAAAATGGCATATACTGAATCCGGGCCTGCACTGACACAAGTCTCTGGTTTACTGAGCTGCGGGACTGGGATAAATAACAAGCGACATATCACAGGCTTTGAGAATCAGAATCTAGTATAACTCACCACTAAATTATACCCGATAAGAGCAACAAGCTTAGCCATAAAACAGAGCTTCCTAAGATAATTCAAATCATGCAAAGTATGCCATCAGACAATAACAGGGCTAAACTAGTAATCATTTATTCAAAGATATCTGGAAAAAAATATTAGGAAATTAATAATAGTTATCTCTAAATAATCTATGGAAAAAGAGAAACCCTCAAGGAATATTAGAAAATATTTTAAATTAGCAAAAAACATGAAACACATCAAAATGTTTTTGAGATTTGTGGGATTTTGAGTTTAAAGGGTACTTACATGAAAATATATGCCAGCAAATTCTTATATTACAAATGATGAAAGTTCTCTAATCTGAGATTTTCATTCAAGACACTAGTAAAAAAAAGAGTCAACTCAAGTCAAATCCAGCAGAGAGAAACATATTAATGAAGATAAGGGAAGAACTCAATGAAAATTTTTAAAAAGAGAGAAAGAAAAATCAATCGAATGAAATTTACTTAAGTAGAAAGTGATGGCCTTTGGTGCCATGGCTGAGAAAGCAAACAATAGTAAACATACAAGTGAATAAAACAATTGAAGGGGCACAGAAAGAATGAAAGTGGTATGTGGGGGAGGGGGGGTTATTCCTTTGCAGTAGGAGAGTGAGGAAGAGTTCTCCCTGATGGATTTAAGGTGACCTTTGCAGAATCTCACCACAAAGAGAGTTCATGAAAGGGGAAGGAGATCAATTGGATTTGAGGGTAGGGAGGAGGGTACAGCAAATATAACGTTTCTGAAGCAGGGAAGAGAGTAGTTCGAGTGACAAAAATCATGGTACAAGCTATGGAAACATACGTTCACTTTTTCATTCAAGAAATATTCATTGGGTGCTACTACTTGTTCTGTGTGCTGGAATTGGAGCAGTAAAAAAAAAGTTCAAAGAAATTTCCCTCATGGAGCTCTCAAATATATATGGAAGGACACAATAAACAAATATATATATATATATATTTTATATATATATATATATATACAAATGTGTATATATATACATATATACACACTGTGCTCAATGGTTATGAGTGCTATGGATAAAGAGAAGTAGATGAAAGAGATGGAGAGTGTGAGGGAAGGGGGAAGATTGCTATTTCAGGAAAATTGCTAAAAAAAGTCTTTTTTGATGAAGTAAAGTGGGAAAAGATCAGCAAGGAGAGGAGTTAGCTGTGAAGATAACTGGCTGAAAAAGATCCCAGGCAGAGGAAACAGCCACTGTAATTGTCTTGTGGTCAGAACACGGTTGGCATAATGGGGAAGCAGGAAGGCGTTCGGTGTGACTAGAGGACCGTGAACTGACGTAGGGGAAGCAAACAGCCAGATCACAGAGGCCAACCAAATGCGCTGTCCTAAGACTGGTTTGTCCACTAACTGGGCAGGATTTCTGGTAAAGAGGTAATATAAACCGAGGTACATTGTAAAAAGGCTCTCTCTGGTCGTTATGAGGAAATTAGACTGGGTGGAGGGAAGGGGGAGTGGGGTAGAGAGGAAATAGGGAAAGAAGAACATATTGGAGTGGTTTCAACAGGACATGGAAAGAGAGACAGCTGGTTTAAACAATGAGACAATAGCAAGAACAACAGCATTCGGTGTGGAGTGTTTTATTGTTATTTTCAGATGGAAAATATGACAGTAAATATGTATGTTGAAGGAAATGATCCATAGATCTGGAAATATTGGTGATGCAGAATATGGGAAGGGGCACTGTTATCATAATTCAGAGTCTAAGGGTTGTCAAGAGCCGAGGGGTTGGCTAGAAATACAGGCCTGAGAAGTCTCTGCTTGGTAGGTGGCTTGCCTGCTGTTGTGTAGGGAACTTGTAGAACATCTTTTCTGATGCTTCCATGTGTCTGTGTTTTTCCCTATAGAACTGGAAATAAGTTCATCTCTTGAGATTAAAGTGAATGGAGGAGATTTTGGAGAACTGAAGTAAGAGTTAATATAAAAATTATTGTTTAGAAAAGGTAAAGAGAAAATTTACTAGAGAAACACAGTACGTATGAGAGGTCTGTTGGGAAAATGTCCAGTCATTGTTAATATAATGAGAACAGTCTGTGCAAAATTGATGTAACCTGGCAGCCAAAGAGAGTGAGTGTACTATAGTGTACATTCAGGAACAATGACGACTTCACTGTACTAGTCAGTGGGGGCAGCAAACGCTATTTAGTGAGCATGTGTACCTTGCATTCACAATGACTGAGCAAGGAGAACAATGAATCTGCATCAAATGTTGTGTAAAGCTTGAACTTTGTTCCATGGAAACTATTCAGATGATTGAGAAGGCTTTTGAGAATGATGCGAGGAATGCAGCACAAATAAAAGTTTGGCACCAGTGCTTCAAAGTCACAGCAAGATCAAGACCATGTTAACTGTTTGTTGCTGTTGTTATTGTTGCTGTTGCTTTAATTGGGAAGGTGTTGTCCATTCTGAGTACACCCATGCAGGCCAAACCATTAATAAGGACTACTACCTCATGTTATTCATCAGTTGAAAGATGAAATATGATGAAAACAGCTGCACTTAGGGGCAACTGGTGATTGGCAGCTTCATCACAATAATGTACCCATGCATGCATCAGGTCTCCTGAAGGGGTTTTTGGTGAAATATCAAATTGCCCAGGTGACTTAGCGCCCCCTACAGCCCAGATTTGGCTTCTGGCTTTTCCCAAGACTAAAATCACCTTTGAAAAGGAAGAGGTTTCAGACAGTACATGAGATCCAAGAAAATACGATGGGGCAGCTGAGGCTGATTACAACAGATTTGCAGATTATTTTGAACAGTGAAAGAGACACTGGGAGAATGATGTGAGGTCCCAAGATGCCTACTTTGAAGGGGACTGAGGCATCATTGTCTTATTTATATTGTCTATTGTATCCCAATGTATCTTCTTCAATAAATTTCTCTATTTTTCAATGCGCACGGCTGGATACTTTCTGGACAGGCCTTCATATGCGGTTGTAGGTACATAACAGAGGCTCTGAAATCAGTATTCCTGGGCTGCATTCAGGGTTTACTGCTTCGTGTTTGGCCCTGTGCTAACTACTTAAAATTCATAGTCTTCAATGTCTTAATGTATGAAGTGGGGAGAAAAAGAGTACCTAAATCACAGGGTGCTCCAAGGATTAAATGAGCTACCCCTCATCTTTAAAATAGTTCCTGACACATACGATGTGCTCAGTATGTCTTTATGTTATTATAGTTAAGTTTTTTATTATAATCGTGCTTACTATTTCTGTAACGCCTTTTTCCCCTATGTATTAAAGAACTTCCCACCTCCCTACTTGTTTTGAACCCCTGGAAGTGGAAACAGAGTAGAACTTGTCCGTGTTCTCCAGACCCAGCAGAGGGCTGACGGTGCAGTCTGAAGTACCAAAGCAGCTGAGAGGCAGAATTTCTTCCTCTGGGGTCTCAGTCTTTTCTTTTATGCCCTTCAACTGATTAGATGAGGCCCACCCATATTCTGTAGAGTAATCTGCTTTATTCAATGTCTTTGATTAAAATGTTAATAAAATCTTAAAAAACACACCTTCATAGTAATATCTAGACAGGTGTTTGTCCAAAAACTGGGCACCATATTCTAGCCAAATGGTCATGTAAAATTAACCCTCACATGGTATAACCAGAAAGGAGGCTGGAGTCTAGGTTTTCCAGTTCTTATTCTTTTGCTCTTTTCTCTACTACCTGTTCTAGAAAGCCAAATTAGAATGTATGGTATGCAAATTTGGGCTTTCCTATCATTTAACAAAAAGGATTCTAGCAAATTTTCACTTGGACCAAAATTTAATAAAATTATCAACAAATGTCACTGGAGTGTGAAAAGTATGTGAAATTAAAACAAATAACACATAAATAACTATTAACAAGATACTGTTACTTTATATCCTATAATCCCCATCTCACCTTAAAAAACTACAGCAATGTGAGTTTCATATTGTGAACAATGAAGTGGGTATTATGAGAGGTTATGACATATGCTCTAGAACACAGCTGCAAGTCTGGGTTCCAAATACAGCAATCTGTAATCTCACAGTTTAGGCTCTCTCTGTTTGGAAATGCTCTGTCTCCTGGTGGGACCTGAAAACAGGACACAGGTTTGAGTCCAGGCTCTACCACTGGGTAAACATACTACTTGGCATATCATTTACAAATACAAGTCCCAATTTCCTTCCTTAAAAGTGATGAAAATAATATCTGTCCATCCAATTTGTATACTTTCTGAGGCCCAGATAAGAAAATTTATGGAAAAGTTTTTTTTTAACTTAAAAATGTCTTCATATATGAGTTCTTACCTATTATTATGAGAAAGAAGATTAGCACTTCCCCTGGTACATGTTGTAAATTTTTTAAAAAATGGAGCTACATCATTATTGCTGATCTAAGAAACCCACACAATTTAAAATAGAGAGGGCCTCAGGGTTTTGTAATTACATGTATTATTGTTTCTTTTATTATATTGTCTTTAAATACAAGCAAAGATTAATTCAAGGTGAGAAATGTTGACGACTGGATAAGAATAAGTCTGCATTCAGTACATTGCAACATCGCAGTTAGTAGTTCCAAAGACAATTCCTAACAAAATACATGTTCATCTTACATGTATTCGGCTGGGTGCTTTGACTGTGCTGACACACAGCTGCCACACAACGCCAGAAGCGGAACGGACTCCTGATGAACAGACGCACCTCACAGTGGCTTCCGTGGGATGGGCCTGCAGGGCGCCCGTCGTTGGGGATTCGTTTAACCTCAGTTCTGTGACAGGCCAGCAAGAGCCGCAGATGTAAAGCAACTCCACAACTCTACCTGACATTTTTTTAAGAAGTAACTTTTATTTCCCCCAACTACAATAAATATCTCAGAGACTGTTCTTTATATATTTGATTCAATAACAAAATCCATAAAGTACTAAATTAACAAAGTCATTCAGCAGTAGAAAGTATCAGAACATTCTATTGTTTGTGGTTAATGATACTTTCTGTGGTCAAAACTTTTTGTCTAGGTGAAGCAAATTCATTCGAGATGTCATAATTTTATTATTCTAATTATCTTCCTTAAAATATAATTTACTCATTTTGATACAGTATTTTCAGCGCTCTGAAAAAGTTAATATATATTAGAATCTCTATACTTCTTTTTACTTCTATATTTTACTTACAAAAATCATATTTCATGTTATCTGTAATATATTACAGAATATTAAACTATATTCAACTTATACACAAACACACGTGCACACACTTCCATATGGAATGAAGAAACTACAATGTAATTTAGCTTGGACACTGAGCAATTCTAGCAATCTAATTAATGTTGGTTTTGTATTTATTTTTATTTTTTAACTTTATTTTCATTGCTTACACTATTACAGATGCTCCCATTTTTCTCCCCTTGGCTCCTCTCCACCCAGCCCTGCCCCCTCCCTCTGGCCATCACCACCCTGTTGTCTGTGCTGATGGGTTCCGTACATTTGTACTTTGGTTAATTCCTTCGTCGTTTTTCATCCAGTCTCCCTAATTTGGTTTTTTAAATACTTTGAATTCACAAAAAATTGAATTTATCCTTGGTCATTTGCTCATTACTATTCAAGGAAAAAAAGTCTTATAAGAACGTAGATGACATTTCACTCATAAAACCTTTCTTTCTTGGTGTTCTTTTATTTATTTTATTGTCCCACCCACAGAGAATTTTATATATACATTCAAGCAAGGTTTTATGTTCCATGTAGCTGTTTTTATTTTTGTTGTTGCTTTGTTTGCAATTAGATGAGATAGTAATATTCTTTTTGTTTTAATTAGTATTTTTTAAATTTATTTGTCTATTTTGGGTAAAGCTACACATAAAGAACTCTACCTGATTTTTTTCTACTAATTCCTACCTTATAGAATATATGCATTATTTTTAGGACTGGGTTACTTGAAATTTTATGTTGTCACTTATATTTACCTGGTTTCACATCTTGAGATGATTGGTAAATCCTGATCTCTAGGACTTCTCTTTTCAACCCTGGTTCTGAGGTTCTCATTTTCTGTTTTCTTCTTCTTCTCCAGGTCATTCACACACACACACACACACACACACACACACAAATACACACAAAATGGAGAGAGACAGCAAGAGATTTTCTCTCTGATTTACATCCTTGTCATGCTAAAACTCTTGCCTTTTCATGGTATGCTTTTTCTAACTTTATACATGGTTGAGTAACCAACCTGAAGGTGTTTCTAAGATTTTGGGTCCACAAAATGATTCTTCTGTAAAGATACTCAGGTCACATTTATAAAATGCAAATCACATCAAACTCCGTCTGTCCTTTCATTAATTTAATTTTAATTTAATTGATTTGTCAAGCTGCTGTGACAGGTGAGGAGGGTACGAAATTGAATTAAATAAGATCAGTAGACTTACGGGCTGATGGCTTAGGAGTGGATTCAAGAACACATCATTTATTAGATCAGTGAGTATTGATTGAGCACTTAGGATACGCCAGGCAATGTGCTGGTAAACAACTTGGAATTTACAAAAGATAAAACATGGTTCTTACTTTCAGAAGCAAATAGTCTAGTAGGGAAGATAAACAGAAAGAAGCCACTGCAATACAATTTTAGGAAATTCAGTGAAGTATATCTATTGTTTAATTAACCAATTTTGTAATACAAATGGCTTACATTTTATAGAGAGCAGATATAGAGACAAACAGTGATGTACATGTGTGCTAGGAAAATGAGTAGTGTTTATTCAATCAGTGAGCAAAATGGTTAACAGACATTGGGTTGAACAGAAAATAAATAAGAAATGTAGGATACTTTTTGAAAGTGGAGGAAATGGGTAGGGCATAGATTGAGGGGACAAGTGAGTTAAATGAAATGATACTTGCTTTTGGCAATAGTACGGATAAACCAAGAAAATGCTATGGGGGAAAAATTCCTTGATTTCAAACCCATCTTTGTCAGTTCCTAGATATGTGACTCTCAACTTCTTATATAGCCACAGTTTTATATTTAGAATGGGAAAAATATATATTTCCCCTCTTGGGTTGTAATGAATAACCAAGAGAAAGTAAGTAGAATTGTTTACACAATTATGAACTCTAGTAAGAACTCAAGGGCAGACAGAATGACAAGAAACTCAATGAAGGTGAAGTATTTCGCTCAGTTGGAGACGTGCTTTCTTTGTTATGATCACCTTTAAAATACTACCCTCCCCCTTTACTCAAATAATCAAATGAAGGGCAGGCCTAGCCACCATCTCAATCCTGCCTGCCTACTTATGTTACACGAGAAACCCAACTTTCAAAACCTCTAACAGCCTTCGACTTTCACCTAATATGCCATGAAATTCAGTGTGCTTCTTAATCCCCTTTTCTTGCCATTGCCCCCTTAGCTTACTGCATTTCTGCTGAACCGTGCAAGTTTCTCTGCACCTAACTAGACCCTTTTGTGTTCACTCTTCTTCATTACGTGATGGCTTTAATTTGGAATTGTCTTCCTTATACTTTTGCAAAGCGTACACCACTCACGTTAAATTCAACTTGGTTTTCAATAACTCTGAGTTCTTTCTAAAGCATCTCTCCTCTAGCCAGAGCTCGCTATCTCTTTATCTATACGATTTCATTCAACTGTGTTGCTAAAATGACTACCTCCCCATTTGTTACTACCTTAAGGATGACCAAATTTAATTTTATGGCCTAAGTACCCTGCATAGTACCTAGTAAATAGGGGAGTGTAAATTTTTTACTTGTTAATAAATAAAAGAAATTTGTGTAGATTTCTGCAGTCACAATTTAAAAAATGAATAAAACAAAATAAACATAATGCATGAAATCAACATATTGAGGAAGAGGTCCAAAAGGAACTTGAGAAGTTGTGGTAAGCAGAAGAATAGAGGACAAAGAATCTTTCACAGCAATAAACACATCACCTCTCTTGATGACTTCAGACACGTGTAATCTATCAGCACAAAGGGAAGTTCTAAATCCTAAACGTGTCACCATTTTTTTCTTTTACTTAACTCCGCCTCTCTATTCATTATTTTTGAACAGTTGTTATATCTTTCTATTCTATTTTCTAGCTTTCAATCTCTGATTCATCCCCAAAATCACATCTCCCCATACAAACCAATGTGAATTTTATTAAGCACATATGAAGTCATGGCATTCTCCTGCTTCAGGTCCTTCAATGTCCCTGTTAATTGTGTCCAGGTGAGTAAGAATAAAACACGTATTCTAATCAGGTTCTACACAGCCTTCATGGATTACTTCTAACTCCATCTTGCAATCTTCCCTCTTCTAATATGGCAAACATTAATATCACAAAATATAAATTCTGTAGTTGTTCCTGAGGGTAGGCCTTTCTTGACATTTATGTCTTAGCTGAAAATAGTTTCTCAACAGAGACAGTTTTCCTGAACACGTGTTAAGATTGATCTTGGCTATATATAACCAATGTAAGCAAAGCCAAATAAATAAAGATATGAATGAATTAAGATGAGCTCCTCATAACATAAGTAGGCAGAGTAGGACTGAGATGGTGGCTAGTCAACGTGACTATGTGAGTGGAGGGGGAGGGGGTATACTTTAAAGGTTATCTAATAGGACAGAGGACACACCGCCAACTAAGTTTCTTAAAGCAGCCTCCCCAGAAGTTCCATGTCACATTTTCAAGTAGTTCCCATTGGCTTGAATTTAGTCTCATGGCAAAGTAAATTGGTAAAAAATAGCCTTTACGCTTGACAGATTAAGTCAGAGGTCTTCAGTGGAGAAAAAATTAAAAGCAGGTGTTAGGTTAGCAGCTGGCAATCTTTGTCACGATTCTCTGTGTAAATCATCACCGTTTCCCACCTTGTGCATCTGTACATGTCTCACTGTCTTATTTTATTTCTTGCATAAAGCCTATTTATCTCTGAAATGATCATATTTACTTTTATATTGTCTAACAACCTTGAACCACTGCCAACACCACCACGAGTACATATCCACGGAGTGAAGGCCTCTCTCCTCGCCACTGCGCATTCCCAGTGCCTGGGCATTACCTACATTTAGTTGCCCTCAGTTCCTATTCCATCAGTAAATAATCTAATAAAACATGTTAGATTATCTATATCTGAAACTTTCTATGTCTTAATATTTCATTGCTTTTAAAAGTTACTATTAACTAAAATTCAAAGTTTTTAAGGAATTTCTTGCAGCGCTTCAATTCTTCTCACTAATTTCATTTCATTGTCTTTCTTACAAGTCCCCAAAATACAACAACAACAAAAAACTTCTCATTCTTTGTTACAGAAAGAATACTTGGTTCCCAAGGTCAAACACACATTTTATTCAGTATTTGGCATCTGAAAAAAAATGTTAGTTTATGTGTAAGTTATTTACCTTGTATTCAGACAAATTTGGACCACAGGAAATGATACTATGTTATATAATTGATTGATGGGTTGAATAACCTAACAACCTCTGGGACAGCGGTGTTGCCGCTGACACTCAATATTAAGTAGAAGTGAGGATTTGAGTTTTGTTATGGCTTCCACACTCCACTATCATTCTCTTGACCAACAGGGACGCTTATTCCTCATGTAGTAACAGAATTTCCAACCTGTCCAGAAGTTGGTATTTTAAACCTTTTGTCCCCTCTTTGGAAAAAAATATCGAGGAAATGTTAATCAATCATACCCAGAGTCAGATCCATGTAAGAACAGGAGGATGTCCGAGACTCATATAGTGAGAGCTGAGACCAGTGTAGTTGTCCAAATATGAAGAAAATGCAGGAGAAACTGGGCAGGTGGTGCTGTCCCCGAACAAGCAGCACTCACTGCAACGGCACACATGTGCGTGCATTGTTATTTCCCCTAAGGTTAGCCCATAAAATTATTGATGGATGTCGGTGCTCAAAAGAACACAGGGTTAAGCAAACATGCAGTGAAACAAATGCGATGCCACTGGTGTACATGTGCTAATGCAGCTAATGCACGGATTGAGGTAATTGAAAACAGTGAATGCATAATGATGAAAGCAATTCTAACAACATCTCGTAGTAAGTTGTATCTAGTGGAATATGCTAATATTGAGTCCCCACCCAGAGCGTACCTCTACTTTCACAGCAAACATGCACATGCACACATTCACTAAGTATAACACTATCTGTGTTTTAAAAAGCCTCCGTGTTGCTGCAAGTTGCTTAGGGTATTTATGTGGGACCCCTGTACCTAAAGTTACATCCTTCAGCCAAGACAAAGTAACATCAACCCTTGCATGCAACAAATGCAAGCTTAACTAAGCTAGGTTTGTATGAAATGGTAAAGCTAGGACATAATAAGATAAGATGTTTTTGATTTTGACAAAGAATTTAAAAGCCTGATGATGTAAAAAGTGGGTAAAAACAAAAATTAGATTTTTATTAGAATATTGAAAGATTAAAAATAGTTTTCTAGCCCTGGCTGGTGTGGTTCAGTGGACTGAGTGTGGGACTGCAAACCAGAGAGTCACTGGTTCAATTCCCAGTCAGGGCACATTGCCTGGGTTACTGGCCTGATCCTCAGTTGGGGGCATGTGAGAGCAACCACACATTGATGTTTCTCTACCCCTCTTTCTCCTTCCCTTCCCCTCGCTCTAAAAATAGATAAATAAAATCTTTAAAAAATAGTTTTCTAGTGTATGGCTAGAAGTATTTCTATATGCATATTTTACAATACCCTTAATATTTCCATTTAAATTCTTCAGTAGTCTGGGAGTATTCATAATATGGCCTCACTTCTTCCTTTCTCTGCTTGCAACTATGAGCTCAAGATTTTTTCCTTCAGGAAACTAAAATCCCTTCCCAGTATTTTTTTTCTTTTTTTCCCCTCTCTATTTTATAACACATCCCATCTTGCTAAGAAGACAAATCTGTATTTAAATGCTAATGTGATAAAAATATATTTATCAGGGAAAGGAAGTGATATCCTGTATTTGAATTCAAATTGATGGAGATGTTTCAAACTGTATCTGGCATGAGAGAGCATAGTTTGCAAATAATAAGTTGGAGGAGACTCTCCAGAGCTTCCTGGTGTGTGCCAACTGGAGGCTGGATTTAAATAATTAGTGAAATCACCATTTGTGCGCTAGAAATATGATATTTTTACTCTGCACATTACTGCCGCAGAGATCAAATCCAGAAGGCTTGTCTTCCAGGGACTTGAAGTTCTGCCGTCTTGACTGAGCCGCAGGGAAATTTTACCGTCAGCTGAGAGTCAGAAGTTGTGTTGGTAAAAGTGAATCGTTATGAGGAAAAAACAAAATTAACAATCTCCTCATGGAAAAGCAAGACTTACTAATGAGCACAAAACTTTAGTCAAAGCCAGTGGTTTTTCTCCCTTTTTAATCACAAGATGTGACATAATCTTTTTACAAATCCACAGTGTTTTACCTTTGCACAGGTCGCCAATTCAGGATGAGAGGCATCAGAAATGATACCTCCCTAGTGTCTGACTCCAGGGAGCTAGGCATACCATGTTGTGACTTATTTAGAAGTTGGTGGGGGAAAAGGAGCATGCAGCATTCCCAGCTAAGCAAAATTTGAAGCTCTTTGGAGCTATGCAAGGTATAACCAAGATGGAAGAGAAGTCTATCAAGCCCTGCTTGCATTAGCTCCTTGAGGCCTAATTATATCAAGAATGTTTTCAAACTTGAAACACAATGGCCAGCTATGAAATTAATGCCAATATTCCCTCGGCTTATATAAATTAAATTTTTATGATTCTTGTGGCTTGATGGAAGTAAGTATGCAACTTTCTTTTATACTAGTCTGTTATTTTTAATAGTGACGTATGTGGATTTAAGAAGACTGTTACGTTTGTACCCTATATTTTTCACTTATTTCTTCACTTACGGTTTGTATACATTAGCAATTACCCACTTGCAGTTTACAAAGTGCTAATAAAACAGCCATACACACCCGTCTCCAGCCTTCTTTTGCCTCAGTAGGTCAGTTTGGATAGCCAGGAGCGTGACTGTTTTACAGAACGTTACTGGGAAATGACTCAGAAGAAGAGATAAATATTTTGGGTTTCTCTCCTTGCAACCCCTTCTATTTTTACAGCACACATATAATTTGAACACTCTTCTCCTCTGTGATGGCTCGCGACGTGAGTCAGTCAACAGCAGGCCCAGCACCACTTGTTTTCTGGGAACTTTAGAACAAGTGTGCCGCGCAATCGCATTGATCATAATGGCAGGTTGATTGACTAGCAGTGTGTTGGTTCTGTAGAAATTGTAAAATGGACCTAAATATTTCAAAGGATTATATTGCACTGGAGAATAGATGTTTAATCCTCAACTAATACAAAAAGAAAGTAAAAAAAAAACCTGAGATGTTTCTTAATAAGTGTATCCATAGGCCCATATGTTATAATATTAACATATTTGATCTTTTTAAAAATGTCGGTGTTAGCAATATTGCTTTTTAGGAAACCAATACTGAGAAAAGCATGAGTTAAAAAAAGGACTAGATAAAATCCTATGACCTGCTCCTGTAACAGCTCATTTTGAGTTAGGAGAGCTGGGGCAGATGTTAGAGGTCCCAAATAGAGAGTAGTATGAAAAAAATGCACAAAAAGATGTTGATACTTTGAGATCTAGGGTAACAAGTTCACACGAAGAGAAGTGAGCCTTCCAGCTTCCACATGATGCTTCCCACCCTGCATCCATTAGGTGCGAAATCTCTGGCTTTCAACAACATGGAAAGAAGTGTGTGGGCAAAATTCCTGTACATTTCTTGGATAAAGGGATTTTTTTTTACTTCAGTGGGTTGGTCACTGGTGAGGCAAATGACGAGGGAGATAGCGACAGGAGTCCTAAGTGCTATAGGAGGTAACGGAAACTAAAAGTTGGGTCCAGTGGCATTAGCATTTACATCGAGATAAGCCATTGCAGTCATTTATGTAAACTAAAGAAAATCAAGAGTTATTTTGTGAAAAATCAATTATCACAAATGTCTCAAAAAGTCCAATGTGCTTTTATCTGTTTCAGCAGGATTCTACTTATTCTGATCATTGCTGAACATATGTCAGGGATGGGACACACTTAATGGAAGCATATTCCTAATCCTCCCTAACTCTCAGCAGACTATGAGATGAGATGAACCCAAAGCGATTTACAATCATAGGTATTAACCCAAATAACAAAAGTGCAGCAACTCTGTGTGCTGACTCTGAAAATGACTCATTTTTCCTTTTTTAAAGAAGGGATTATAGTTTTCTTTCTTGTTTCAATAAGGAGTTACAGTTTTTAGCAGAGTTTTGACCCAGTATTTTCATACAATATTTTGTTGCCTAAGGATTTATTATGAAATGACTAATATCTCATTGTATAAATTCTATGTCTGTGTACATTTATATGTATATAAAATATATATCTATGAACCATGTGGAATTGCTTCTATCTGATCATTTTTTACCCCTAAATGGAAATTTGCATACTTCAATCTAGACCTACAATTAAGCCCATATAATGGAAAGAAATGATTTTTTCCTGTTCTCACTCCTCAGCTTTCTGGTACATGGGAAGTGTTTAAAAATTATTAGTACTTATAATTCAAAAGAAGTGGCCTAACTCATCAGTTAGCAATGATGTGCTTGAACATCCTTGGCTGGTAATTATTTGTCTCTCCACCAAAAGCAATGGTATCTTGCCAACTTTTTTGATAAATGCTTAGAAATAAAAATGCTTTACTGCTCTTTCTCATTTGAGCTTATAAATCTGAGTTTTTGTTGTTGTCACCACTGTGATATGTGTCCATATTATTCTAGCTCTATTCTCTATTCTGTCATTGTGTTCCTCTAAGTTACTCTGGTAATAGCCTGAACAAACTTATTTGAGGAAAATAAGTTTTCAAATGTCATGTTAATTATAAATTGATTACAGATATGAGTATCTAAAACTATTAAAAGATACAACAGTCTTCCTACAAAATCATATAATGTTAATTTGGAAGGAATTTATATGCTATTTACCTCAACCTTCAAGAATTTTGAAAACATAAGATATCTAGAAATGGTAGATCACACCAAGACCATAAAGCTAAATAATGGTTGGCATTTTCTGACTACGACCTAAGCAAACATGCCACCTACCGTTTAAACATATTTTGGAAATTCAAGTAAATAATTTCCTCAAAAAGTTTACCGTCTCAATGTTGGTTACAGTGGGTTTATGTGTTTCAGTTTATTCCACTTCAACAGAGATCGCGTTTGCTCCACAGCCATGGTCATGTGCCTGCAGTTCAGGTGCTTCTTCAACGTCCTGTTCACACACTTAGCTCCAAGGTATATCAGCCCCTAACTGCAGAATCCGGGGCTGAAATGCCCGCATGACCATGCAGTCAGGCAGCCCAGGCTGTGTGTTCTGACCAACATTATTCAATGCCGTACTGGTAGTTAGAATCTACAGTGCATGGTACTAATATGATAGAAAGAGTCACACAATGTTTGAATTCAGAAGTAAAAATCCCTCTCCATTCAGATCAGATACATCTAGTGAAAGCACTCTCAAATAAGATATTCAACAACAATCAACAAATATTTAAGGATCATAGGATTATATCTGTAGAGCTCTCTGTATCTATTATTTATTTTTAGATTTGCATTTCAGTTCATGGGTAGTGGGGAGGTAGTCTAAAATTCTCAGATTTCAAGGAAACGGTCTAACCCAACTGTGTGCATTAGCAATGTGTCTACCTCCTATTATTATGCAAGATCTTATTTCCTCTGTCAGAGTGAGGGTATCTGAATAACACTTTACAATACTTGAAAATTCTTTTTTTCTATATAGCCATAATCTATTTAAATAATAGGTTGTTTTCTTAAGGAAAAAAGTATTACGTTTTGGGGATTTCTGCCCATTTAATACTGCATTTATAAGTAGGTTGTCCAGAAAAAAGTTCCTTTTTTTTTTTTCTATATGAGGGGCATGGAGAAGAGGGAGAGAGAGGATCAATTTCAATCATGGAAACATTTTTTGTTCATTATTCAGAATTCTTTACTTGCATAGAAATCAACTGTGAATGAATTAAATATATCTCAAGTTGAAAGCCAAAGTGTTTCCTTGGGCATATTTCTTACTTTTCCCTGGACAAATAAATTGCACAGGCAAAGATGTTTTTATAATTAAAAACAAAACTTAAAAAAATGGCCATTGAAATATTAAGACCATATAAAATAATATTAACCTACCCCATATAATTGTGAAATTAGTGTAAATAGGATTATATTTGGCATTAAACAAAACTTTCATCTTTTTCACAACAGTTGCATCGGCCAGCCTGCACTTTTCAATGTCAGGGCAAGGTTTCTTTCCCTTTGCAAGAGAGTGATTCTGAGACATCGCTGTCCACCAAGTTTTAACTAATTAATTCACATTCCATAGATACTAGATAGAGAGCAGTGAGAGGATGCAGTTGTTTATTTTAGTGTATAAGAGAGAAGACAGTTAATAAAATAAAACTATATCTTAGAAGGTGAACTTCTTGTTCCATTGAAAGCCCTTAATTTCTTAGCTCAAATTTGTTAACAGTTTTAAAATAAAGCAAGTAGTTGAGGAAATTTTGAAGGTATTTTATTGTAGTAATAGAAATTTTCATGGAAAGCTCTTATGGCCTTTGAGATCCTTAGCAGCATTTCTGTATTTCTAAGTTTTTAGACTTCAAGGTCATTTTTATGTACTACAAAAACTCAGTGTCAGTTCCGGTCAAAAAAAGGCTTGATAAGCTCTGACAAGTTACTCACTATACTGCTCACCTTAAGTGAAATCACAAGAGTAATTAAAATGTCATAACTGCGGTGGCTCCCAAGTTTCACTCGATTCCAAGCACAAATTGACCTAGTACACGGAGGCACTATATTTGGCTTTATGGACATTAAAACAATGAATGAATCACAAAATCGTCTCTCAAGTTGCTTACATTTAAATATGGAAAATATGCCATTTTCTGTTAATTTTTCTAAGTTGTTTACTAACTTCATTGTTTGATACTTTAGAATCTTGTTTCTACAATATTCAGAAGAGTTGCTGATATGAAAAGCTGGTTTGTTTTGTTTTTTTGTTTTTGTTTTTGTTTTTTTTACATAACTCATCTGCACCACTTTAAAATGTCTTAACTGTTTTCCACTGAGTGGTATAAAATAGTTCCATTAATTCCTCTTTTATTTCATTGATAAAAGTCAAATAGATGGTAGTTTAGGATTATGGAGTCTGATTCCTTACTGCTATCTGTTTAGGAGGTAAGTGGGTAGTTGTTTAGATTCCTGAGGCTGCTATAGCAGATTACCAGACTCAATGGCTTCAACAGCAGAATACTTTTTCTCGGTTCTGGTGGCCAGAAGTCCCAAACCAAGGCATTGATAAGGCCACACTCTCTCCATATGTTCTAGAAAAATATGTGTTACTTACCTCTTCCGGCTTCTAGTGGCTGTTAGTTTTCTTGGCTCGTGGCTGCATTTGTCCAGTCTGGTCTTGTCTCTTCTGTCAGCATAATCTAAGGGCACCTGTAAAGAGAGAGTCCATCTTTACAGTTGAGGATGATCTTTTTATTGCAAGATTCTTAACTTGTTTCCTCTGCAAACATTCTTTTTCACATAATTTAATATTCAGAGGTTCCATAAACCAATGAGAGCCATTATTCAACAGCACAGAAGTAAAGCAAAGAGCGGTCTCGTTCATCTACAGCAAATAAAATGAAGATGGAGATAACCGACTGAATGACTTTTGAAACATGACTGCTCTTTCTGAAAATTCTAACAGATTGCTTCCCTGAGTAGAAAACTTGACTCAGTGAAGCTGGGCATGCATTCTCTTCTGTATGGTAGCTAGACAAAGACGTTTTCCAAATAGCTGTCAGAAATCCAGCACTAATGCCATTAGTTGGGAAACAGACAGAACCATGCACCTTGGGTACACATGTGAGAAAGCAACAGTCTCACAGCTCATGCCAGACTGTACCATAAAAGATTTTGAGCCCTGGCTGGCGTAGCTCAGTGGATTGAGCTAGGCTGCAAACCAGGCATCACAGGTTCAATTCCCAGTCAGGGCACATGCCTAGTTGCAGGCCACAGCCCCCAGCAACCACACATTGATGTCTCTCTCTCTCTCTCTCTCTCTCTCTCTCTCTCCCCTTCCCTTCCCTCTCTAAAAATAAATAAATAAAATCTTAAAAAAAGATTTTGATATAATCAATACTTAATCTTATAGCTCCAAATTTTATGCATATTGCAGTATTACTCATTTGCTGAGAGTCTCAGTCAGGTGTTGGCACAGTAAAGCTCACACATCAATTCAGCGTCTTATCTCTTTCGTAAACTGGGTACGTGAACAAAGGATGTCTTCAGAGTTGAAGAAAATCACAATAACCAAAACTTCATGTTTATAAACATGGTTTCATTAGAATGCAGCCACGTGAATTCTTTTGCGTATTCTCTATGACCGCTGTCACACTTCAACGGAAGAGCTGAGTAGTTGTGACAAGGGGGTTATGCAACATCTTCAATTTTGCCTCTTGGCTTGCAAAGCCTAAAATATTTGTCTCTGGGCCTTTGTTTGCTTAAAAAGTTTGCTGACACCTGTCCCAGATTTTGAGCTATTAGATTATTCTGTGGCAGAATATAAAGATTTCTTGCATTTTATGTACTTTACATCAATAAAATGGAAGCATCTTCTCCTTTGACAATTATTATAGATATAGTGAGGTTATATCTCCTGACTTATAGAAAAATTCTGATTCTTTCTTTAGGAAAATTCTGGCTAGCTTGCCCCAACTTTTAAAAATGCTGTCATACCTACCATTCAGAATTTAAAAGCCAATTACAAAACTCTATTCCAACGTTTATGTCAGATATTCATTTCCACATTTGGAATGCCAATGACAAGAGATATTAATCTCGGGACCTCAAATACACTTCAGTAGTGATGGTGTCTTTGTGGGCATGCGTGTGTGTATGCACTCCATTTTTTTTAACCTTTAGCCAATTCTTAAACATTTCTCCTTTTTTTTTCTTTTTCTTTAGGGAGTGGTTTCCGACTACAATTTTCTAGTGCTAAACTAATGAGAGCTATCCATTTTCTTTTTAAAAAGTGACCTGAGCCTGTGTTTATCTCCTCATTCCCTCAAGTTGCAAGTACAAATCAAGATAAAGTAAAACCTGAAAATTTTTGCACCAAAACATACTTAGAGATATAGACAATAAATACCATATTGTAAATAAAATATCTTAATTATAAATGTTAGTAATTTTCTAACATCTAATTTTATCACTATTACACATTTTTTAAAACAAAAGAGGAAAGAAAATATTTTCAAAATATTGAGTTGGCCAAAAATTCTATATGTTTTTATTCCATCAAATAAAAGACACATTATTCATTTTCACCAATAATTTATTGATTTGGATGTTTTGAATATGTCAGCTATCTCTGACATGATATAACACTGATTGTTCTCAATTAATGTCTCAATTTGATCACTATCAGCTTCAGCTGGTCTACCCAGCCGTGGAACATCGTCCAGTGAGAAATCTCCAGTATGAAATTTCACAAACCACTTTTGACACGTTCCATCAGTCACAGCACCTTCTCCACAAACTGCACAAATCTTTTTTTATTTTATTTTTTTGCATTTCAGTTATGTTTTTACCTTCCTTGAAATAATAAAGCATAAAATGCCAAAAATGTGTAATTTTTTCCATCTTCGATATTTAAGTGGCTACACAAAAATTCAGCAATTTTGATGTTTTTTCAAATACGCACTGGTATGACAGTTGTTACAATACAACCTAACAAAATTGTTTTAGACAAAGTTAAAGACAACTAAGCACTATTAGACCCATTTACAGAAAAAAAGCAAATGAACTTTTTGATCAACCCACTATTTTATGGTACAATAGGTAAGAAGCATTAAGGTAATAAGGTTGCATTAAAATTGTGTAATTTATTAAAAATAGGTAAAGCTTACAAGAAAAAGTTGAGAAACTTTTATAAAATTTAATTTGTCTATATAAATTTAATATATATAGTAGTGTAATATATAATATCATTAATATAATATAATCAACTTTATGTAATATAACTTAATCAACTTCAGTTTGAGGTTAAAAATTAAAAGGATGAATTTGGGAAAAGCAACAAAGAAAATTCTTGTTCTGACAATCATCTAAAGCAAACATTTTATTAATGTTTATTATAAATTATGGCAAGAGTTCAGAGGCTTTTATAGAAAAAAGTCAATATATTCTTTTAACCCTACATGGTCTCCTATTAAACCAATTACTATATTTACTAATTTTACTTCTATATTTCCAAATTAAAAAAATACATGTCAAGCCCTGGCTGGTGTAGCTCAGTGGATTGAGCGCAGGCTGGGAACCAAAGTGTCCCAGGTTTGATTCCCAGCCAGGGTACATTCCTGGGTTGCAGGCCATAACCCCCAGCAACCGCACATTGATGTTTCTCTCTCTCTCTCTCTCCCTCCCTCCCTTCCCTCTCTAAAAATAAATAAATAAAATCTTTGAAAAAAAAGAATGTTGTAAATTGACTATTGTTAGAGATTGGTCTGTTTAAAAAAAATACATGTCAAAAAGAAATAATTTACCTTGCCCTATAATTAAGACTAACTAGATGTTCTGTAGGTTAACTTAAAATCTTCCAGAATTAAATTACCTTTACTAAGTTGTCTGTATAGAAGGGTCGCCAATAGCTTCATATTACTATTTTGTTCAAAACTGCTTTACAATTCCTAAGAATTAGATGTAGAAATATTGTTTATTTGTGACTAGTATGGAGAATGTCACCACCTTTGATTTGTATTCTCTTTCCATATCATCCTTTTCACCATGCCATTTCCTTTAACTGGCCATACAGGGAGCTTGAGTGGACTTTTCTATATTACTTTAAAATATGTGTAAATAAAGGAGTGATGTCCTGACAATGCTGAGTATGCATTTCTTTTCTTAAAGACAATTTAAAATTAATGACAAAAACTTGCAGGTTATTATCAGCTCTCCTATGAGCTGAATATTTAAAATATGCAGCACATTCTATAATCATATTTCAAAGCAAAGTATTCCTTGAGAAAACTTGTAATCTAAGAGCAAGAATAAACGTACTTCCACAGCTTAGAAGGAAATTATTCCATTTATGGATAAGTCTGGAAATGGCATTGTGGCACTCTCTTCCTCAAAATATTAAATCTCAGTTTCATAAATATGAAAATAGTATGCTAATGTAAATTTTCTGGGGGGTGGTGCCAATATAAAAGCAGAAATTTCTTTCACAGGACTAGGTTTTCATTTTAAAATTTCATACCCTAAATTTTATACCAACCATTATGCTTCCCAGTCTTAAAGTGCTTACACATGATTTTAAATCTTGGATTTTATTTTGTTTTGTTGTGTTTTCCTTATTTTGCTGCTGTCTGCCAAAGCACCTGACCCTCCACCCCTAATTCATCCTATAAAGAAATTATTCTATTTCTCTTTAGAACTGTCCCCTTAAGAAGAGCTAATCCACAAGTCCCATGATACAACCTGTGCAAATCTTGGCCTAGTCTTATTCATCCCAATGCTTCACTCACTCCAGCCTGTCCCTCTGTATCTTATCTCACTCAGACTCAATCCCTTATTACCCTGCATACAGCCTGGGGTCAAGACTAGAGTCTTTGCATTGGATTTGGCTCATTTCTTCACCACTGTGCCAGAACTCAGCAAAACAAGTGACACATTAGACACGCAGAATGCAATAAATACTTGAGAAATAAATGAATGGTCGACTCCTCACCAGAATGTAACAAATTCTCAACAAATCAACAATGACAAAAACTGTTCAGTGTATGATTACACATCCTCATATCACCTATAACTTAATGGAAAATTTGAGTGTGGGGGCAGTTGAATATTATCTCATTTTAGGATTGCTATCAGTTTCCTAATTATGTTGTAAATAAATCATCTTAAGATATAGGAAGACTTAATTATTTTAAAAGCATCAATCAATAAACTCTGCAAGTTGAAGAAAATTAGTGTCTTGTGAAACAACTCTTTAAGAGGATGTTTTCCAAGAAATACTTTCCAAATTTTTCTTGAGTTTGATGTATCTGTAACATGTGGGGCTTTGACTTGTACCCTGCAAGAGGACAGTGAAAAGTATGTCTGTTCCCTCTTCCATGGAATGGAAACTCTCACATACTGAGTTTTTAAACTGTGCATAGACTAGTTTTCTTTCCATATGAAAGAGTTCCTCTAGCAACAACAAAAAAATCACAACTAAATTTAATCAAATCTTAAAATTGGTTTTCCTGTTTGAAGTGGCACGGGGTCAAAATTATTTTTAGAAGTTTCATGTGTGTATTCTTGCACTGAACAATTGAAAGTAAAGTCTGTAGTGTGTATGCAATGTTTTCCTAAGAAATGCCTCTTTGGAATATGTATACTTTCTTTCTATTTGTTATAATAAGAGTTTCTTTGCAACTTTTTCATTAAAAAACAGTGTAAAGCCAAATCTTAACCATAAGGTTTTGTGCACTCTGGGTTTATTGTAAGTTTCTGAGGCTTTCTAGATAACTTATTTAACAGGGGCATGTAGCATGTTAACTTCTAAAGTGCAGAAGCTGCTTCAAGGAGGACCTTGGTGTTAACAAGCTAATCAGCATTTTTTTAGTTTGAAGGAAATAAGAAATTTAAGAGTAGGTTGTGCTAAGGAGTATAAATTTTCCCAGAATCTTAGGAAGAAAGAATTAAATATAACCATCTTAAAATATTCCATAGAATATATTCTCAATTATTTATGTACTTGAGTAGGTTACTCATTATAAAATTAAAATATATAATGTGCCACTCAGAATTATTAAATCTTCCCTGGAAGTCAATTCAATAAACAAGAAAATGAAATTAGAAAAATAATGTTCAATGAGAGAAGGGTGTGAATGCATGCATAATTCATTTGATATATTGATAAATGTAATACAGAACTCTCAAAAAAGAATGCCAAAACGCCTCCAATTACTGTTATATGTTATGTCAACTGTTAGAATTTTTACAATTAGTGTGATGTAAATGACTGCATCTCCATTATGTTAGAATGATTTCTTACAAAACAACACTTTCACTAATCAGCTGTTTTTTTCTTTCATTATTCACCAGTCAATTTGAGTAAATAATGAAAGATAAAAAATGTTGGTGCTGTTTTACACACTGTAATTTGTTTAAGTCAATCAGAAAGGAAAATGAACGTTTAAACAATGTGTCTGTCTTTCCACTGGTCAGTTCTGAACTTTGAGGGCAGGTATTAGGTGCAGCACAGGCCATGAATGACGTAAGTCTACTCCAGCTTTCCTAAAGGCATAACTGTGCTTGGAAGAACACTTCAAAAAAAATTTCCCTTGTTTCCTAAGTGCATTCTGTCAGATAAACAAATTAATAGTATAAATAGTGTTATAAAATAATATAAAATTGTCCATTTATAACAGAGTATCTAATTATTTTTAAAAAACAAAAATACATATAATACTTCTTTCAACATGAGCATGTCTAAGAACTGAGGTCAGAAAAGTGAAATAAACAGCTAAAATAATGAATCACAATAAGAGAATTGACATTATTTTAAAATTAATTATAAAATTTGATTCAGATATTGCATATTGTCATATACAAAGAAGGTATCAGAACCTTGATGAAAAATAACAACCTATACCATTTTATATGGCTGTGTGTTATTATCATCTTGACCAAACATAATCAGATGAAGTAATAATGGAACATAAAAATCTAGTAATATTAATTCATCATTATATACAGATATTGGGGTCGAGGGCTTTAAAAGTACATAGAAATGTGAAAACACCTCACACTTGTATAACAAAACATAGACATTATATTGCAAAAATACTTCTTTACAAGTTAATTATTTCTTTACAAATTATTACATATTATAAAACAGCAATAGAATTTTGCTGTGCAGAAGCTTTTTAATTGGACATAGACCTAGTCATATATTTTTGCCTTTACTTCCTTGCCTTCAGGGTCGATTTTCATAAAATGTTCTTTACAACCAAGATCCTTAAGTTTTGTACCTGTGTTTTCTTTTATGTAATTTATTGTTTCATATCTTGTATTTAGGCCTTTGATACACTTTAAATTAATTTTTTGTACATGGGGCAAACTGCAGTCTAGTTTTATTCTTTTGCATGTGGCTTTCTAATTTTCCCAGCACCATTGATTGAAGAGCCTAGCACTGTTTTCTGAACAAGTTTCTTTTGTGACAGCATGGATGAACCTAGAGATTATTATGCTCAGTGAAATAAGCCAGTCAGAGAAAGGCAAATACTGTATTGTCTCACTTACATGTGTGATCTAATGAGCAAAATACACTGATGAACAAATAGAACATGGCTACAAGGAACAGACTGATAGATGTCAGAGGGGTAGGGGGCATGGGGTGGGAGGGACTGAGTGAAAGAAGGGGAAGAGATTAACCAAAGAACATATAAGCATAGTCCATGGACACAGACAGCAGTGTGGTGATGGTCAGGGGCAGGGGGTGGGGCTGGGTGGAGGTGGGCAAAAAGGGGGAAAATGGGGACATCTACAATAGTATCAACAATTTAAAAAATGAGTACCTAAGAATCGATCAAGATATTAATGTTAATTTTTTTAAATAAAACCATTCACTCTTACCATTTTAATGAAAAAATATACTGTCTAAATTTTGTAAAAATAAGCCAAACCAATGAAAAAAATAAATATAGTCCTGAATTTCAATGGGAACTCTTTTTTACTGGGTTCAGTGGAAACTCTCTTTACTGGGGTGAATAGAGTCCTCCAAAAATTCCTGCTCACTTGGAACCTCAAATATGACCTCCATTTGAAAACAAGGTCTTTACAAATATAATTAGCTTATATGAGCTCACACTGGATTAGGATACGACTGGTGCCCTTGTATGAAAACCATGCGAAGACAAAGAGAGGATCACAGGTAGAAGGCTATGTGACAGCAGGGCCACAAATCGGAGTGATGCGTCTCACACCAAGAGATGCCAGGAACTGCAGAAACCACAGGGAGCCAGGCAGTAATGAGAGAGGATTCTTCCCCAGAACTTCAAGAGTGAGCATGGCCATTCCAACATCTTGACTTCAGCCTTGTAGCCTCCAGAACTGTAAGATAATATATTTTCATATAAACCACAAATTTTATGGCAATTTGTTGTGACAGACCTAGGAGACTAATAGTCTTCAAAGAATATTAAGAAATTATGCAAAAAAGAAAGATGGCTCATGGACATGAACAACAGTGTGGTGATCGCAGGGGGAGGAGGTATAAGGGGACTAAATGGTAATGGAAATATACAGTAAAGATTTTAAAAAGAAAACCAAAGATGAAGAAATTATGAATTGTCTCTGAAATAAATTTTATTAAAACAAAATATATCAACTTTACTAACTTAAAAATGAATCAATATAGCATAACAATGATGGTATTGATTCAACTTGGCAACTTACAACACTACATATGATATTGGTTTTTAAAATAAAAATTTACTGTAAGAGCATCCACAGGCCTTGAGTTCTGCTTTTTGGAGGCTTATGCTTCACTGGGGAATTTAAAGCATAAAAGCAGTACAAAAGCAATCTTGAAAAAGAAGAACATAGTTGGAAATACCATGCTACCTGATATCAAATTAGACTATACAGCTATAGTAATCAAAAGAGCATGATACTGGCATAAAAATAGATAGATGATAGATAGATAGATAGATAGATAGATAGATAGATAGATAATAGAGCAATGGAGCAAAATAGCCCAGAAAAAAATCCATGCTTTTATAGTCAATTAATATTTGACAAAGCAGGCAAGAACACACAATGGGGTAAAGACAGCCTTATACAATAAATGGTGTTGAGAAAACTGGAATACGTGCAAAAAAAATGAAACTAGACCACTTTCTTATACCATATATAAGAATAAATTCAAAATGCATTGAAGACATAAACATAAGGTCCAAATACATAAAACTCCTATAAGAAAACATAGGCAGTAAACTCTCTGATATTCCTTTTAGTGATATTTTTGGGGGGATATGTATCCTTGGGTAGGGGTAACAACAGAAAAAAATAAACAAATAAGAGTACATCACACTAAAAAACTTCTGCACAGCAAAAGAAACGACCAACAAAATGATAAGACAGCCTACTAAATGGGGGAAGATATTCATCTAATAAGGAGTTAATATCCAAAATGTATAAAGAATTCGTACAACTTATGAGTAAATGTATAATTTTAAAAATCCAGTTAAAAATGGCAGAGGTCCTTAAAAAACATTTCTCGGAAGATGACATACAGGTGGCCAATAGACATGCCCAAAGGTGCTCAGTGTCACCTTTGAGAGAAATCATGAGAGAAAAAGGCAAGTTAAAGGCACGAGAACACATCACTTGGCGCCTGCCAGAATGGCTATCACCAACTAACTGACAGGTATTGGCGAGAATGTGAAGAAAGGGGAAGCTTTGTGCAGACTGGCGGAGCCACTATGGAAAACACTATGGAGATTCCTCTAAAAAATTAAAATAGAAGTAACATGTGACCCAGCAATTTCACTTGTGGATATTTATTTGAAGAAATCCCAAATACTAATTTGAAAAGATAGATGCACCCCGATGTTCACTGCAGCATTATGTACAGATGAAAGCAACTTAATTGTCCATCAATAGACAATAAAGGATAGTACATAAATATATACAATGGAATATTACTCAGCTGTTTCAACGAATGAAGTCTTAGCCTTTGTGACAACATGAATTGACCAACAGAGTTTTATACTATGTGAGATAAATAAGAAAAAGACATGCACCATATAATATCACTTATATTTGGAATCTTAAAAACAAAATAAATGAACAAATAAAACGGAAAGAAACTCAAGGGTACAGGGAACAAACTGACAGTTGACAGATCAGAGGGCATTGGTGGGCAGGGTAAAAAAAGATGAAGGGATTAAGAGGCACAAGTTGTCAGTTACAAAACAGTCGAGGGGTGTGAAATACAGCACAGGGAATAGAGTCAATAACACTGTACTAACCATTAGAGTTCCCAATGGTACTACACTACTCAGGCAGCACCTCTTAAGTTGTATAAATGCCTAGCCACTATTTTCTGCACCTGAAACTAATATACTATTGAATGTTAAATGTAATTTTAAAAGTTTTAATTAAATAAAAATACAACATAAGAGTGGCGTGTTAAAGCACAGGAAGAGAGAAAACAAGTAGCCCAACTGGTCAGTTACCTTAATCAACCAAGATCTCTAAAACAGAAGAGGCTCAGCTGGGTGGGGTGGCCTGGATCCTTATCTAGTCCTGCGGCTGGCAAGGTGTTTATTCCAGATAGCCTGTGTTGAAATAGATGCCTTTTTGAAGCGGATGCCCATTTAGAGTAGATGTTCAGGAAATCACAGCGTAAGTCAGGCACTTACAGTACAAAAAAGAAACCAAATGTCAGTGCTCACAATACAATTACTTTCATTTTGCTGGTGGTGATACTGGTGTCAACAAACTTACTGTGCTGTCAGTCCTGTAAAAGCAAAGTGCATGCAATTACAGTACTAAGGTAAACCATCTAGGTTCCTGTTAGACACTCTCTGATGATTGCACAATGACAAAATCACCTAACAACCCTTATCTCAGATCAGACTCTAGTTGTGAAGCAGTGTGTGACTCTACTATCAAGGAATGTCTTCCAAGATAAAAGGATCATTATTTGATTTCCTCATTAAAAATGTTTCATAATCAACGTGGCCAAAGTATTTTTGTCTTAATTTGCCATAGTAAACCCTTTGTAAATATGGATTAATGAGATGCGTAGAGCATTATTAATTTAGCAGCTGGAACTAAAAGATGCCAATCAATTTCCAAGAGAAGAAAGACAGGAGTCCATTAAAAATAATAATCAGAAATTCTGGTACTAATTTTTCTAATGAATTTGTTACACTTAAAACTATGATGTTTTTCACCTCAGTTTTAAGCCAAGATGTAGTGACAACTCAACAGCTTGGATGATATAGTTATTACTAAGATTTAGTAATTTACAAAGTGTGTTTAACTTTGGTCTAATTAGTTTAAGAGGAAGCTGGACAGAATATTGAAGTTACCAAATTGCTCTAAGTTAAGAAAACTACACATGAAAACAAAATTTCCTTTAATTAATTAATGAATTTGTGGGAAAAATTAGTAAGAAAAGCACACTAACTGGAAGGTCTGTTGTTAAATCTGTAAAAATATATTAAAATGTGTAAATATAATACAATAAATTTCCCATATCTTTGTTCACTGATACACCCCAACTTTTAACATTTTATAACATTTCATATACAAACACACATGATATACACATGTTCAATGCCATCTGTTAGTCTTTTTCTGAATCACCTGAGAGAAGACTATCAATACTTCAGTGCCCTCCCACAGCAAAAACACTCTTAATAACACCCAAATAGCTTTGCAATTGAGCAAGTCAGTGTCCATTCACTCTTGTATCCAACTCACAGAACCCATTAATATTTTGCCACTGGTCCTAACAAGGTATTTTCTTCTCTGATTTAGAATTCCTTTCAAAAGCACAGGTTGCATTTAGTTGTCTTGCATCTCTTCTTCCTCCAAAATAAATATGTTCCTCAGTTTTTCCCCATTTTAATGTCTCATTGTTGTCAAGAATACATGCCTACCTTCTGTATCAAGTCTCTGAAACTGCGTCTACCCAATGTTTCCTCATGACCAGAGTCTTGACCAAACAGAGTCTATATTTACAAAGATACAACCCAAACCACCCTATGTGCTTCTTAGTGGGCACAGCTGCCCTGTGCCATCAGAGGCAGTGTTGTTTTTGGTGGGAATTAAACTCCTCCACAGGGTCACAAGGAAAGTGTTCCAAGGACTCATTCATGGGAGACTGTGGTGTGGCATGGTCTATTCATGTGGAAACAGAAGCTCCTCTCTGCGTTTTTAATGTCCCATCTCCCTCTACCCCACCATGAAAAAGTCCAAGAAGGCCCTCCATAGGGCCAACACAAAAGTCAGTGTCCAGGGTTTCTGCTTCATGTTAAACCTTGGTCCTTCAGAGCCCACAGATGCCTGCTAAATAGTCTCAGTCCCCATCCAGACAGCTTCATATGTTCCTGACTGCTCCCTTGGTGGAGTTCATGTGGCCACCAACCATGCGACTGCTAAGGCTACACAGCTGTGAAGAGAGAATGCATTAGTGCATGGGACAAGCTTGTTACCAGGAAGACAAAAGAGAGGGAGCTTAGTCTCCCTGGTGCCCACATCATATGCTGTGAGCCAGGTAGCTGCTAGACCCACGTGCCTGTGAGCTCCTGAGTGAAGGAGCACACAA
This sequence comes from Phyllostomus discolor, assembly GCF_004126475.2. NCBI lineage: Eukaryota > Metazoa > Chordata > Mammalia > Chiroptera > Phyllostomidae > Phyllostomus > Phyllostomus discolor. The sequence goes on along the minus strand of NC_040905.2, from coordinate 15,064,059 downwards.
ATGGAGCAAGTGCATCACTGGGTGGGCAAGAGAGAGAGCTTCTCAGTACCCCCGGAGTTTATACAAATTTGGGTTTAGGATGGACCAGGTGCTTTTTTGAAAGAACCAGTCAACTTCCCAAAATTTCCCAAGTTTTGGATAGGTCCACCTCCTAGTTAGGCAGGCATCTTCGGTCTAACACCTACCCGTGTTCCCCCAACAATCCAGGTACTGAAAGGGGAGAGGAAGAAGTGTCAGTCCCCTTGGATGAGCAATGCTGTAACCCCCTGGAGTGAAGCTGTAGCTTCCTGGCTAGCAAGCGGGCTTATGTTCCACCATTTTAGTAAGAGCAATGTCTTATTCCCTTTGCTCCCTTTTTCCGAGCGTAATACCAACAATAGCATTGTTAACCTTGACCATCTGGACATGTTGGTGTTCTCTAGGTTTTTCCACTAAAATGCCACCATTTCTCCATTTGAAATAGAATATTATTATTGTGGGAAAATACTCTAAGATTAAACCAATACCCTGTTCCTCATCAAACCTCCACCTGCCAACCTTAATCTCCATCAGTAGCTACCATCTGAATCATTAAGTGCTTCAATAGTAGCCAACGGGAAATTTTCTATATCTATCATTGTTTATACATTTTTTTAAAAATTGGCATTCTGCTAAACAGCCTTTCTGCTTATTTTGTATGGTCTGAAGTGTGGCCAAAATTCATAGGCTGAATTTAAGCCTCAGTTATCTCCAAATGGGACAATACTTATAGATAGAGTATTTAAAGAGGTAATTAAGTTAAAATGAGGTCATAGAGGTAGGCCCTAATCCAATGTTGCTAGTGTCTTTATAAGGGGAGATTAGGACAGAGACAGTCCACAGAGGGGAGGCCATGTAAGGACACAGGAAGAAGACTGCCATCTACAAGCCAAGGAGAGAGGCTCTAGAAGAAAACAACCCTTGTAGAACTCGGATCTTGAATTTCTAACCTGCAGAATTATGAGAAAATAAATTTCTGTTATTTAAGCCACACATTCTTCTAAGCTTTGGCAGGTCACAATTTCTCTTTGAACATTTCCTTACTTTCTGGCACAATATCATTTCTCCTTCAGTCCCAGAGTTACATATTTCTACACGGAATAGTGATTGATGTTAGTGGAGGAAAATAAGTAGACATGCATATTAAGTATGACCTTTGGTTCTAGGACTTCTGTAAGCATAGCCAGGAAAATATGAGTATATTATGCACTCATCATAATCATAAGTATAATAATTAGTATTTTTAAATATATTTGTGTCTATGTTAAAAAGTAAATTTGCATGGAATGGAAGGGAAGATTAAGACATGCAGGAATGGATGATGGGAAAGGACCAGGAAGAGAGGAAAAAAAAGGTTATAAAGAAGCACCTGCCTGTATTTAAAAACAATTTATTTTTAAAGAGAAATAAGCCTCACTGAGATGACAAGTACATGTTTAGGGAGAGTATTTTCTATTTTGTTACTCAAAGCAGGAAAAGCAGCCTGGATAATGGTAGATTTAAATCCCTGTATTACCATGTAGGTGAAGGGCTGGATCTCTCCTCCTTCTGCCACTGACCTCAATGCCCTGCCCTGATCCTTAATTAACACCTTATTGCCACCTTAAGGGTTGTAGTGAGTGAGAAATCTCTGTTTTTTTAATGAATTTATTGTGCAGTCCAAGAAAGGCTCTTTGGTGGCACAGTAAAATGTTTATTTCACTTTTTAAAACTTTACCAAGAAATAATTTACAATAAAATGCACCCATTTAACAGATATGTTCACTCTTTAAATAACTTGCGAAAAACTCACAAACTCTTAAGTCTTTGCTTTTCCTTTGTTATTGTTACACTGCCAAGGATAAAAATGGATAAGCCTTTATATCTTCACAAAAATCTAGAAGGTATTTTTTTCTTCAGAGCAGGGATTATGTGTGTATGGAAGCATGCACATGCACATTCACATACAAGTACATACGTTCACACACTTACATGCATTATAGAGGTGTAAAATTATTTGGAGCCATTTAATCATTCATTATTTTTATTTCATTCACTATACATTGTATTTATTCAAAACTTATTTCACATTTTCCCTCTACAATTTCCCTTCAAAAAATCAAAGTATATCAGAAATGTTTAATAAGAAAAATCATAGACTCCCAAGGTTTGGGTATATTACAAAAAATATACCCAAAATGTGACAGCTTTTCTTTCTATCTACTGGCCAGTGTCTATTTTAAAATCTAGATCAGAGAACTTGTGTACCCTGGACAATACTGGACTACAAAATCTTCTGTGTTTGTCCTTCTAAGAAAAAACACCTTGGATGCTAAACAATCTTAAATGGCACAGCCACTTCTCCATAGACTTGCCCGCAATCAGTGGGCTCTGTCACTCTTACACCCAAATTCTTGGACAGTTACTTTGTCCGATGATCATTAAACAAATGTGCAGTGTTGTCTGCTATGATAAGGAAATGAGGGCAAGAAGAATAAAATATTTATACTGATCTCAAACTGATCACAGTTTAGTGGGGAGAATTGAAAATAATAATCTGGCATTCATAAATAAGGGAAAATAAAGAATGCTAAGTGCTGCAAGAAAAATAAGTAAGTTAAAAACTTAGACACGTCCATGGGCACTATTTTCATAGTCCGTCCTTCTTATTTATGCTTTCTCCTTGTTTTAGGACCCTGTCTTCCATTCTCCCATTGGATTAATCAAGGATTTTTTTTTCATTCTACTTTTTCCTCATCATGTTTGGCAAGAGAGAGCTACTGATTCTGCAATAACTATTCTTCTCTTCCATAGTAACAAGCCCTTTCAATTCTTTAGGCAGGTAAAGAGCCATCCAAAGACTATACGGTGCAAGTCTATGCTGCTCAGCCTCTTCCCTAGCCTTGCCAAAGAGACTGGGAGTTCCCACCCCTTTGTGTCCTTTCAGAATTTTTGCTGGATGGCCTATATCGATTTTCGATCTGGAACCAATACCTCAAGCCATGAGGTGAACTGTGAATGCCGGGGGATGGAGTGAGGGGCAGGGGATGAGGAAATCAGCCTCAGAGGAAAGCAGTAGCTCAGAGCCATCCCAGCAGTGCCGACTTGTCTAACTACAGACTTTCACGTGAGAAAAAGACTTTCACGGCTTCCTTGTTCAAGCCTTTGCCATTTGTTGTTTCTCTTCCCCCCAAGCGTGGTCATGCTAACACGCTCCGTATGACCATTGTCTCACAAAGCGAACCCTTCATCACAGTTTTACCTCCTTCTACCCCTTAACTCATACTTTCTGCATTTTGTTTCTAGATTAGTGTAAAAACGTGTGTTCTTTTAAATGCTGTTTGTACATACGAAACTGACTTCATTAATTTATTTGCTTAACACTGCTTTTGTATTTATTTTCTTGCTTCTGTATTCATCTCCTCATCTCCCGCAGAGTACATTTTTCCACAGTCACAGATAGTTAGGTAGAGATAAATTTGTTAAATATTTATTTAGCATCTTACTTATTCAAGTTATGAGATACAAAACAATTAATCTGAGGATGAAATTTACAAAAACAAATGCCTTTTTATTTCCTATTTTTTTATAACCTGTGCATTTTTTAATCCAAATACTGCTGAAACTAATTCTGAAGTCAATCTAATTCTTATGGCTCTGTAGGCAATTAATGTCTGCACTCTGTTAGCTTTTAGGATATCCTCCTAGCCTTAAAAAAATTATCACAATGTTTTGCAATGTGCAATTGTTTTCTTTCTTTTATTGTTTGTTTATTAACCTGATTGCTGCTCAGTGAAGTTTTGATATCTGAGGATTCTATCTTCTTTTCATACTGGGAAACGAGCAGCTTTCATGACTTCAATAATTGCATTACTATTTTTATCTTTATTCTCTGCTCTGAAACTCTGTCAGAGAGAGATTGGCACCTCTGTATCTATTCTTCACTTCTCTTCCCTTTTCCTTTTCACTTTCCATTCTATCCTAACATGCTGGGGAAGTTCCTCCCTCTAATTTTCCACATCATTAATTTTTGTTCAGCTATATGCATTCCACTACTTAACCTACCTATTAATTTTTTTAATTTTAGTAATTATATTTTTCATTTCCAAGATCTTCAATAAATCCTCCACTTAATTACAATTCTTTCCTTTGTAGAAGTGACACCCTAATTTAAATCTCTGAATAAATATGTCAACCTTATTTTCAATATCTATTTTCCTTGGACCTAACAGTTGGTTGCCTCTGATGGTCCTGGCACACAGTTCAGTGATTCAGTAATTATTGACTGAGAGCTCCTTTCTGCAGTTGGGAGAACCTGCCAGAGTGTGGGCTGTCACTGTTTGTGACTTCCACTTTGGTGACCAAAAATAAACACTCTGGTTCTTGCATTCAGCTCTATGACAGGAAGAGATGGATAAGATGTATTACAGGATTTGGTCTCAAAAGTTGTTTTTGGTCTTAATTTCTCACAGTATTTTCAACCACTCTAAGACACAGTTCTGCCCATAAAACTCTGGAAAATTTTTAAAAAATACACTCTGATACTTACTGACTATCTGTACCCCCCCCAAGTTCAATGTTAACCTCCAATCAAACATACCTTTTTGCATATTTATGTAACCCTACTGTTAGATTGCTTTCAGAACACTTTCACAGAGGACCACAGAAACACAGACTGGATTTTGTGGGGAGTGATTCTATTTTAAAGAACAGATGGCTAAATTTTATGACAAATTGGTTACTTTTCCTTTGACAGTGCAGGTACTAGACAAAATGTAATAGTTTTCTGGACACTCCACATTAAAAATTTGGGCAAACTGTTAAAAAATGCACTAACCACTTAATATCTCCAAAAATTTCAAAGTGCTACAACATGAGCATGTAAACCCTAAAAGATTTACTCTCACATTGCAAATATGAGGAAATTTCGAAACACAGATAAACTAAAGATCATCTCTTAATACCAATAGCCTTTTTTACTTTGAGAGCACAAAACTATGTACACAAATATTGTTTCTCAGTATAAACACTGGCCTTCATGCCTGTGAAGTGTTTGCATGAGAAAGTATGATTAATGCTACAGACCTTTACAGTAATATTAGTCTGTAACTAGCTCCTCTTTCTCAGTATAAGCATTAAAGTTATAAATTAACTTTATCTCTTTATGTTCATCTATAATTCCCCTCCCTTGTTTTTCTCTCCTTTTCTGTTGAACTTCATCTTTTAAGTGTTCATGTAAAATTCCACATAAATTAAAATGCACATTCTTAATACAGTATAGTTTGATGGGTTTTGGGACATCATACCAATTAAGAAATATTATTTGCCAATGATACCTCAGATGAGGGTTTAATCTCCAAAATATATAAAGAACTTACAAGACTCCACTCTAAGAAGACAAGCAACCCAATTAAAAAATGGGCAAAGAACTTGAACAGACACTTCTCCAAGGAGGACATACAGAGGATCCAGAGACACATGAAAAGATGTTCAATATCGCTAGGTATCAGAGAGATGTAAATTAAATCCACAGTGAGATACTACCTCACACCGGTCAGAATGGCCATCATAAACAAAGCAATGAACAACAAGTGTTGGAGAGGTTGTGGAGAAAAGGGGACCCTAGTGCACTGTTGGTGGGACTGCAGACTGGTACAGCCACTATGGAAAAACAGTATGGAATTTTCTCAGAAAACTAAAAATGGATCTGCCTTCTGACCCAGCAATCCCACAGCTAAGATTATATCCTAAGAACCCTGAAACACCAATCCAAAAGAACCTATACACCCCAAGTTCATAGCAGCACAATTTATAATAGCCAAGTGTTGGAAGCAACCTAGGTGACCAGCAGTAAATGAGTGGATCAAAAAACTGTGGTACATTTACACAATGGAATTCTATGCAGCAGAAAGAAAGAAGGAGCTCCTACCCTTTGCAACAGCATGGATGCAACTGGAAAGCGTTATACTGAGTGAAATAAGCCAGGCAGTGAAAGACAAATACCATATGATCTCACCTTTAACAGGAACCTAAACAACAAAACAAAGAAACAAGCAAAATATAACCAAAAACACTGAAATAAAGAACAAGCTGACAGTGACCAGAGGGGAGAGGGGAGAGAATTCCAGGGGAAAGGGGAAGGGTTTACAGGACCAAGTATAAAGAACACATGGGCAAAAACTAGGGGGGGTGGAAATGGGAGGGAGGTGGGGAGCACTGCGGGGATGGGCTGGGATGGGAATAGAGGACAGAAAACTGTACTTAAACAACGATTAAAATAAAGTAAATAAATAAACAAATAAATAAGAAATATTACATGTTCTTTATCCCAAAAAGTTATCTCTGACTTTTTGTTGTCAACCAGCCACACCCCAACAGAGTTATTTACTACTATGATTGCTACTGCCATAACTAGTTTTAACTGTCATAAAAATTCATAGAAATTGAATCACAGGCTGTATTGTTTCTATGCCTTATTCTTTTGTCAATATGATATGAAATCAGTTCATAGTTTGCATATAACAGTAGTTGATTCCTTTTTATTGCTAAATGGTATACCACAATATTTATCCATTTATGTATTGATGGCATATGTTTTGTTTTTCCCTATTGTTAGCTATTATAGATACAGCCACTATTAAATTCACCTGGAATCCTTTGTGCAGACATGATTTTCTCTCTGTTGGGTAAATAGATATGAAAATTGCTGAATCAAATGGCAAGTGTGTGGAAGTTTATAAAAAAAAACTCCCACACTCTGTTCCAGAATGATTGTTTTACTTGATACTTTTATCAACTTGCTATTAAGCATCATTTCAGGTTCTCGTGGTCCATTTAGAGCTGTTTTTGTAAATTATCCATTCAAATATTTTGCCCATTTTTTTCTGCATTCTTATAATTAAGTTATATGAATTTGTTATTGATTCTGGATTGAAATCCTGGTCAGATATATGTGTTGTGGTATTTCCTTTCAGCTCATGGATTATGTTTTCATATTTCTAATGTTGCCTGTCTTAATGTATAATGTCTTTTTTGAATAACGTCTAATTTATATTGTTTTGTTTTTTCTTTGCTACCCTAAAGTCTCAAATATACATTAGCCTCATAAACAATTTGAATTTTTTTATTTTCTATTTTCTGAAAATGTTTATGCTGGGTTGGCATTATTTCCACTAAATGTTAGATAGAATCAGCTAGTGAAATAAATTTTGCCTGAAATATTTTTGTAAGAATGTTTTTGATAATACATTCAATTTCTTTCATCATGATATGGCCGTTCAAAATTCTAATTGTTTCATCGTTTGGTACCTTCCAAAAAATCAATGTATTTTCTAAGTTGTTGAATTTATTTTCATTAAGCTACACATAATATTCTTTACTACGATGCCAATATCCGAAGACTCCATAATGGCATCTCGTCTACAATTCCTGCTTTTGATCACTTGTGTTACCCATTTTATTTGTTAACATAAGTAAAGATTTGTTATTTCTCAAATCATTTTAAAGATAGCCATTTTAGTTTATTATTTATACATTTCTTTTTCCTCTTTTGCTTTAGTGTCTTTTAAAAATATAGTCTTTGTTTACTTGTTTTTTAATTTCTAACTTCTTTAGGTATAATGTCAGAATATTGGTTTTTAAACACTTTTTTCTCAATATTTGTATTTAAAGACATGCTGTTTATGGACTGCTTTAGAACTGCAAAGATTGTTTATTTTCATGTGTTAAAATATTTTTTGTTTTATCTTTGTGTTTTCTTTTTATACCTGTGCTTTTCCTTAATTTTCAAATATTTGGTTATTTTGACAAAGCTTATTTATTTCTATTTTAATTGTATTTTACACAGAAAATGCATTCCTTACTTCAATCCTTTTACATGTATTGAGAGTGTTTTATGGCCCAGCATATGTTAAAAGTAAAAGTTTGACATGTTTTTCTAACTTGGAGGAACATGAATTCCACAATCCACTGACATGAGCAGAACCTGAAGTTTCTGGTCAGTTCTGTCAGTTTGGTGGTGGTTCTTTGCCCCCTTGATTCTTTGAAGAATTGCTCCCTTGTTTACAAGTCTTAGGTCATCCACAGTTTTGAGAGTTTACATGAGATTGTGGAGGTTGCTCCTTTGTGATTCCCTCATTTCTGAATTATCTCTCCTCACTTGTATTTTTATATCAGTGCCCTTAAACACCATCTCTGACTGTTTATGCCAAAAAAATGCAAATTTCTGCTTGATTTCTAGCCATCTTGTATTATAAAAACAGTGAGGAACTCTTCTCAGAGCAAGAGTTTTATAAACGTAAATCTCACCCAGTGTGAAAACCTTCTTTCAAGGGTCTAATTCCATTCTGCCTGCTTGTAATCTCCTGTTCATTCTAATAAAAGCCTCCATAAAGCTTTCAATCTATTGTTCATAGTAACTTGTCAGGAGTTTATAATGGTTACTTGAGGTAAGATTAGTGTGATGAAAGTTATTCTGCTTTTACTGAAATCAGAACTTCCACAATGAAAATACCTTCTACTTAGCTGAAATAATAATGGATTATAAATTTTGAGCAAATATAACCTTCAAAATTATGCAATACAAAACATATTTAAACCTAGTTGAAGATGGTTTGACCTTCTTAGTTTTATGAGTTTTGTTTTTCTTTCTATCTCCTCTTAAATATCGTAGGTTAAACAGAATGCTTTAAAATGTGTTTGTTTGAATATTTCCTGGCCCCCTATTTAATGAGTGTATAGTATCCAAACGGAAATGTTGGTATAGCTGAGGAAAAAGCTTATCAATAAGATCATATAAATTAAATACCCCAAGAATGTGAAATATGTTTTAAATCTCAGCGAACTGACATTGAGCAGTTCTCTTGATAGATGACGGAGAAATGACAGTGTTTTGACAAAGCAACTCGCAGGTCTGAAGCAATATTTGTTTTGGTGAACAAATAACAAAACCTTGTTCATGGAGCCTTAATGACATTTTCATAAGTAAGACAAATCCAAGACGTTGCCCTCAAACCAACAGTGAAAACATTTTTTTTTAAATCATAGCAAGACTGTTTTTTAAATCTAAATTTTATATATGGTGTATAGTAGTATGAAATTATAAGGCTGGTTAGAGATTTAGAATGCTTGATTTGTTTTTATCAATGTGGGGTTGTATTTCAGAATGATAAAATAATTTACCTCATGACATTCACAGAAATGTACAAATTTTGAGGTTTAATTAACAAATTTAAGCTTGAATGAATTTATTTTCTGTATGTTCACCTTGTCCTGTCTTAAGTATGAGGGCAGGCTATCTCCTTCATGATGCAATGAAGTATACAATTTAGGTAAATAATCTTTTAAAAGTATAATAAGATGTTTTATTAACAATTAGAATATGCCCTGGCTGGCGTGGCTCAGTGGATTGAACGGGGGCTATGAACCAAAGCATTGAAGGTTCAATTCCCAGTCAGGGCACATGCCTGGGTTGCAGGCCATGGCCCCCAGCAACCACACATTAATGTTTCTCTCTCTCTCTCTTTCTCCCTCCCTTCCCTCTCTAAAAAAAAAATAAATAAAATCTTAAAAAAAACAGTTAGAATATAACAATATAAGGTCAAATATTCCCTCTCAAAAAATGAAACATTCTCTTTTACACAGAAGTCTCTGTCCTTGGTACACCTGTTGAGGTCCACCCTGTCTGGTCTCAGGAAACTGTAATCCCCCATGACTTCAGCTGAGGGAGAGACCTCCGGACCAGGAGACACTAAGGAGACAAAACTTATTTCCCTGGCATGAATGCTGTTTGTTCTGAGCCTGGCCTCTTATGTTTGATCAGTTAGCCAATGACAGGTAAGATTTCCCACAGGGCGTATCATCTAAGACAGGCATGATCACATGGAGGCCTCAGGGAAGGACTTGGGGGGCTGTGGAAATGAAGGGGTGATTGACATCGACCCCTGCTCCCTCGGCTTTGTCAAAGCCTGAGTCCTTGTTCCAGCTGTGAGAAAACCAAGTCTCCTGGCTGCCTTTGTCTCCTCCACCTAACTCAGGCCTGCGGAACCAACAGGGGCGGTGCAGTCCAGACCAGAGTCAGAGGACCCCCGGGGTAATCAGGCCTGGGAAATAGAATATGCAAGATCCTGTGAGATCTGCTTGCTGGAGGATGCTCCTTAATTAGAATATGAAGGTACTGGGCAGGGAACCAAACTAGCCTTTTAGATCCTGTAGTCTTTTTAAATGATAAAACCCCAAAATCTCAGCCCAGAATCCCAGCGGGAGATCTGCCAGACCCTTTCAAGGCTAACTACTTGTTTATCTTCCTTGTCAGACTATAATTCACAAACTGTATCAGTATTCTTAATAAAAGCCTGCTCTGGTGGGAAAACGGGGTGCTCTCCACCACAGAGAGTGGCTGTTTTGTACCTATTTCTCCACAGGACTCGGTTATCCCTGTGTATGTTTTTCTCATGTTTCCACAAGCATCTGCAGTGCAGCGATGGATACTGCTGGCCAGTATCCATCACATACACCCACCCTGTCCAAGAGGGAAGTCTGTGTTTATTAAAATTTTGATGTTTCCTATCTCTGAATTATCTTAGTCAGTACAATTAAAATACACATAAAAACAAAAGTTACAGAATAAAAACTTGGAAGTGAAATGATATTATCTAAACCACCAAGGGGATCACAGACAGTTATTAATCTATCGCAGAAAATCTATTTTCTGGAGGTCAGCCACTGGTATCATTCATTGAAAATTAGAAGTATTCTTTTCTTTTATTGTCAGTGTATTTGGACTACTATCCCAAAATCCAGATCATAGATTGTTTCCTGCTTTGTTCTAAAAGGACATTCTGACAATTTATATTTAAAAATACAAGAGAAAAAAGATGTTTTTCATTGCAACATTTTGCAGCCTTCCATAATTCAGGTCCTTACTGATGCAGGATTAGCTAACAGAGGATTTACTGTGAAACTAAAAATGTGTAAGCTCGTTCATTCCTCACATTCCCAAGGTTTTGAAAGGATGCTGCCAATGTATGCACATGTCCACTTAATTTTGAAAATCTTCAAATGCAAGTTATTTTATTTTCAATAGATCGGCTCTATAGGTTTTTCTATGTTGACCTCTCAGTTTAGCACTCATGCCTTTGGTTGCTGTTCAAAAAGCTGCAGGACGTTGTAGCAATCAGTCTTAAAATGTCATCGAGTTTTGGACATATTATGTTTTGGATAAGGGTGAGTGTCTATTTCCCCATACACAAATGTGGAGATGATAATGCTCTCTATTCCTACATATCACTCATGGGTGGAGTAATTTATATATAAATATATATGTCATTTACATATTATATATAGCATATATTGTATATATTATATGGCAGGGATAATGACTACTATTTATTGTTTTACAACCAACCAGAGGACTAAGATTGCTACAAAAGAATATAACTATATTCCTAAAACAACAACATAATATTTATCAACATCTATTCATTCATAAAGTAATGAAAGTTTATTTGCTTCAGTGTACTCACCAGAATCAGAGTCAAGTAGCCAAAATCAAACCAATTTAAACACTTCACCTGCCATGTAAATTGCCAAAAAAATGTGAACCACCAAATATTCCTTAACATCAAGCATTATTGCCCTTGACATTTTTGTGGTTGCTCCATGGGGCCCTATCCTCATACCCCACCTATTAGCAACATTTTTTGCACTCTTTTAGATTATATTAGTTGCTACTTCCACAGAGCTGAAATGGAGGCTGAAGTGATAGAAAGATACTATTAAACACTAAAAATAATGTTGAAAAACCTAGGAATTTACCTTTCAAAATGGGTGGGCAAACACAATTCACCTTTCAGTAGAATTGAGTGCTGGAGCTGGTCCCACTTGAAAAAACATTAGCATTATCTTTGATTGTGGCCATAATTAGATCCGCAATCTATCCCGAGGTCCTGCATCTGGTAAATTAGTTTCTTGACTGAGTTAGATCCTAGCGTCAGCAAGGACAACAGAAGGCACTCCATGCCTCAGGGCATCTCATCTGGCCACTTCTCTTTGACCTGTGAATGCAGACACAGTAGCGTCTTGTACTCTCACCAGCTGCCCAACTGTGTTTTGGATCCATGTGTGACCTTTACTAAGTTATTGAGTGTGAATGCGCAGTTAACAGGGGCAGCATAGTTAGTCCATTACGTAAGTGACTGAGATCATCGGTAGAAGCGTTCTTTGAACTATCTCTGTGAGTATCTCACTGCTTGAGATGGAGGAGTACATTTTAATATGATTATGAACAATAAATAATATTTTGATGAAATATTCTTTATCATGATATCAATATACATAAAACTGTCCACAGGAAATACAGGATATTATATAAAAGTCTGCCAATATTACAGTGAGATTCCCAAGGAAATTGATTATGTATCCTCTTGGATATTGGCTATATTCTCAGGGAGAACAAAGAACCAATTCCAATGGCATCCTACTGTAATATTATCATACATTTTTTAATATTTCAAAATGGAGAATGAGTAGAAGATCTATATCTATCTATCTATCTATCCATCCATCTATCATCTATCTATAGGTTATGTTACAGAACAACAAGGGGGGACTGGGACGACATACTATTATCTGAAAGAAACATCCCAGGTTTGTTATGTCCGCTGCCAGAGGAAAGGTGTTTCTCAATGCCAGAGATTCATGAAAGGGAAAGAAAACATTTATTTAATGCTATACAAATTTAAAGTAGTGACCTAATGTCTTCATCAAAATCCCAAAATCCCTTAAAACACCTATAAACACACACAGTCCTTCCTTCCCCCTTTGCCCAGTCTGGGGTACCGTATCTCAGGAAAAGAAATAGAAGTTCGTGGCTCAGGCAGCCCCCAGTTCTTCCCAGTAACCCAACTCGGCTGGTAGGCCTCCCCTGGCTCCGGGCACCATCAGCTGTGTCACCGGGATCTCTGCTAAAGCCGGGTGGTGGTTCCCCCTTCTAAAGCTGTGGGGGTCCCCACTCTGGCAAAGCCACAAGGCTCTCTCTCCACTGCCCCAGCTGTGTGGTCCTCTCTGCACAAGGGCCGCGAGGAGGGGGGTCGCCACTCTGCCAAAGCCAAGTGGCGATTCTCTGCTAAAGCCACATGGTGTTTCTCTCTCACAGGGCTGCAGGAATCCCTACTCTGCTAAAGACTGAGTGGTTCTCTCCCTGATGGCTGCCGTGTCTCTCTGCACTGCCCCAGCCGCATGGTTCTCCCCCCAATGGCTACCACATCTGGCTTTAAATCCTCGTGCCAGTCCTCCTTTGCAGCCCCATTTCCGACTCCTCCTACAATCAGTTACACCTGCCAGCACTCTCCTATCCTTCCAGCTTTACTGGGCTGCCATCATGAGTCTGGGCAGGTGTGGCCCCATGTCATGGAGCCAATTTTCTCCAAGCTCCCACGCAGGCACTGTAACTCGGGGACCTGCCTCCCAGTTACATCTTGGGGGGAAGTTACTTCCATTCCCCTAGCTCAGAGCATGGCCACAGCTATTTAACATATCTATGTAACCAGTTAAAGGTTATAAATGTGTTAAATGACCACACCAGAGGTTAGCTGCAAAGCTGTTGCTATGCAAAACAGCTCTCAATGGCCCTGCTCCATTTGTCCCTTCCCCCAACCCACACGTGTAGGGGAAGGGGTGAGGACATCCTAATATTTCTTGAACACCTTGAGTTTTGGACTCCATTTCAAGTCCCTATTTGGGGTATCCCTCTTAGCTGTCCCCTGTTACAATTATAGTGCTGAGAGTGCTGCCTTTTTGACAAACTCTAGTTTCCAGATTTCTTCAATAGGCTTTAACAAAATAATTTATTCATAGACATGCTATGACATTGATCAGAAGATTCACTTATCACAAGAGACTGCCCTGAAATGGGCCCAGAATGGCCCATGGAAATGGAAAATCTAATACCTTTGGCTAAGGCCAGCTGCTTATTATAACGGACATGGAAATTATTCTCTTAGAAACTATTCATGTTCTTGCAAAAGTAGACACTTTGTTGGATAGGCAACATTCCCTGCTCTTGTGTAGCACCTCCTCTTGAATCAATTTATGTTTGGAGTCCAGAACAATTTGTAGGTATCTAGAAGAAGTAAAATCACAGTTAACCAATAGGTTTCTAACCCTGAAGCATTTGGGGGAAACTTTACAATGAAAAACCTGAGTGAAACATTAATTCTTGGTGTAGCAGTCATAAGAAATTTTTTCTTGAAGGCCACTTTCAATTCAGGTAATAAGCTCTCTAGTCTAGATCACCTGAACATAATTTTCATTCTATTAGAGATAATGGGCAAAAAAACAATACCATTTAAGCTAAAACATGGCCAAGGCTCACTGAAGGTATATCATGGGATAATGACTGTGACATGGCAGGGTCTAAGTTTGGTCTGGAGATGTCTTAGTAGCACAAAGGAAGTCTGGGCCTCCTACAAGTGGATGGAGATCTAGGTGTCTCACAACCATCAGTCGTGCACATGTATTAAGTGGACTATTCCAAAGAGAATCAGAGCAATGAGTCATCTTTGATTGGTCAAGAATAACCTTATCAAATATCATAGTGGAAATCTCTACAACTGCTACAATTATAATAATCTTGTCTTTGGGACCCAAAGTATGGCCAACATTGGAGCAAACTGGAATAACAGCTACTACCAAAGACGTAAGATGGGGCAGATGAAAGCAAAGAGCTATGTGGTGCCTCCTGTCCACCATGATGGTGTGCAACAATCCACTTCTCTGGAGTAATCTTTCTTCTATAAATACATAATGGAATTGTGCTCCATATATAGAAAGTTGTAAAAAAAAATCACCTGACCAGGGACCAAAGGTTTGTAGAGGATATAGATCAATAACAACTGGGGTTACATTGTAATCACATTACTCTCATTTTCCCAATTAATACCACAGATTCATGGAGCCTGTGGCCCCGTACACCTAGTAGAAAATAAATACATTCTTACCAGACACTCATAGCACCTAGCAATTGACTGCTGTTGTTTACAACAAATGCCAAGTTAGACCAAAAAAAATAAATAAAAAACCCTCATTAAAAGCAATAAACCTGAGTAAATAATTGACATAAGGAGAGAGGACATAACCTGCCTGATGACCTGCCATATCCTCTCCCTACATGGAAGATCTCCCATATTTGAATATCTAGAAGTTGATATATTTTAATTTAATGTAATTTCTATTTATACTAAAAAGTAGCATTAAATTTTCTTCCAAAAATTAGATATCCGAGGAGACATTCTGAAAGAAAAATGAAATTAGCATTATAAGATGCTCGAAATCTGAATGTCTGTGACTGGAAACTGTAAGACAGAACCTCTCGCCATCGAGGAAAGTCCTCTCAGTACAGTTCACCATACCTGGCCGTATACTCACCAGGGAGTCACCAGGCTACCCTGTAGCAGAGAACAGGAACCGTTACACCGAAGTGGAGAGATGATAACAGCTACTCTGTGGCCTCTGGAATGACCAGATCATTTTTCTCCCATTTAAGAACTCTGCAGGACCAAAGGGATGAAGTGTCCTAACTAAACTAAAAAGTATTTTAATATCAGGTCTGCTACCTAGGACATAAAATCTGTTTTGTCACAGGTGGTCTTCTTTAGGAAATATCAAGTGAGATAAAATTACAGTATTGGAGTTAGCAATAATATAAAAACAAAGGAGGAAAAGTTCAAGATATATAGTATTTTTTTAATACAAGATGTTATGGATTATAAGATACAAGGAGATTTCCAAGGTAACACAAGCAAAACCAATGTGCATCTTAAAGGCAATGAATGGGAAGCCAGAACCAGGCTTGCTGAAAATTTGCAGATGGTTATAATACACAATTAAAGCTTGTATGCAGCACATGCCTTCTGTATATCCAAAGACTGAAGAATGAAGTTAAAGTACATATACTGTTTGGTTTCTGTTCCCATATGTGACAAAGGAGATTTCTGAATACTCTGAAAAAAGGGACCCACTTCATCTGGCAACAGAAATCCAACTTTTCTGAATGATTCTGTTAGGGTAGTCCAGTTGGGCACTCTTTGCAAACAGTGACTGTATTTCTCCAAGAAATCCAGACAGCACATGTCTAGAGATGTTAATATACATTGATGTATTACCCAATTTGTGTATTTCTACTGATTATTTTATGCACAAATTATCAAGTGAAACAGACAATCATTTCTGATATATAAGAAACATATAATCACTTCCCGGAGATTTTCAAGAAGCTAATGCAATAACATAACCTAATAATGAACAATTACTATTTGAAAGAGTGAGATGATTCTGCTTTTGTTCATTTATGCTCTTAACCCTAGAGATTCAAAGTTCTAACATTCATCCAAAGATAGTAAGTAACATTAATATCCTGGCTGGGTTTTTTTTTTTTCATTGTTTTTCAAATACAGTTGTCTCCATTTTCCCGCCAGCACTTTCCCCTGCCCCACCCACCCCACCTCCCACCCTTAATCCTACCCCCATTTGGCTTTGTCCATGAGTCTTTTATACATGTTCCTTGAAAATTCTTCTCTTCTTTCTCCTTTTATCACCCCCCCCCGACTCCCCTCTGGAATGCAGACTCAGGCAGTCACTGTGGAAAACAGTATGGGGTTTCCTTAAAAAACTAAAAATGGAACTGCATTTTGACCTGATGATTCCACTGCTGGGATTGCACCCTAAGAATCCTGTAACGCCAATTCAAAAGAATCTATGCACCCCAATGTTCTTGACAATATCATTTACAATAGCCAAGTGTTGGAAACAGCCTAAATGCCCATCAGTAAACGAGTGGATCAATAAACCGTGGTACATTTACACAATGGAATATTACATAGCAGAAAGAAAGAAGGAGCTCCTACCCTTCCGGGCAGCATGGATGACTCTGGAGAGCATTATGTTAAATGAAAAAAGCCAGACAGTGAAAGACAAATACCATATGATCTCACCTATAAATGGAACCTAATTAACCAAACAAACAAGCAAACAAAATTAAATCAGAGACATGGAAATAGAGAACAGTAACCAGACAGTAACCTGGGGAGGGAGGGTTATGGGGGAAGAAGGGAAAGGGTCAGGTCAAGGAACATATATGTAAAGGACCTGTGCACAAGGACAACAGGCGAGAGGATTGAATGTGGGAGATGGGGTGTGGGCAGAGCAGAGGAGAGCAATGGAGAAAAATAGGGAAAACTGTAACTGAACAACAATAAAAAAAATTTAAGCCCTGGCTGGTGTAGCTCAGTGGATTGAGTGCGGGCTTGCAAACCAAAGTGTTGCAGGTTTGATTCCCAGCCAGGGTACATTCCTGGGTTGCAGGCCATGGCCCCCAGCAACCGCACATTGATGTTTCTCTTTCTCTCTATCTCCCTCCCTTCCCTCTCCAAACATAAATAAATAAAATTTAAAAAAAATTTAAAAACATGGCACAAAAGAATGACGAGTAAAGAATTGAATTCATGAGTATCTACCAAGGAAAACTCACCCCACAGAGTGAAATATAGGTTTGAGAATGGACTTTTATGAAACAACCAGAAGCAGACTCCTACATAAATAACAACTGAGTTATATGTCAAAAGCATAATAATTCAAATTATTTAAGAAAGGAACCATGATTCAATAAATAACATTGATTCAATTGCAAATATTTGGAGAAAAAACAGTAGCTCATCATATGTATAAATTAATAAGGCATTTACTATTAATACAAATAAGAAACAAAGTAATAGAACAAAATACATTAGACTATTTCTTGTAATCTCTTCGGGGATAAGATACAGTGCTAATTCATTTTACCGTGTGTGTGTTTTTTATGGTTCTTTCCATCCTGTGTTAGATAAAACAAGTGTTTAAAGAAGGGTAGCAACACTAGTCATCCTACAGAGCTTTTTAAACCCTGGATAAAATGATTATTTTGTATAATCAAATGAAGGAAACAGAAGAATGTAAGATTATATAAAAAATCTTTTGACTTACTAACTCTCTATTTTTAAAAGAAAACGCTTCATAGTATTTATTCACTGCATATGTGTCTCTGAGTGAATTCCAAAGCAAAATTTAATGAGTGTTGAATTATATGTCAGATGGAGAAGATCATACTGATTATTTCATATAATCAAAAACCATCAGACTGAAGTTTTTAAAACTGAGAATAATACAATTATATAGTTCTCTACTGAAGACTATTCAAAACATACTTTGCATTTCAATCAATTACACAGTTGAAGGAAATCTTTCATTGTTCTTTCACAACAATTTCTAACTTAAAAAAGAAATTTTACTATTTGAAAAAATATGACGAATGACCCACATGAATGGGCCTGTGGATGACAATCTCTTCCTAGACTGGTCAGGGTCTTAATACATCTGCTACTTATTTTTTTCTAAAATGTATTTGTCTGTTTATATACTGTAGTTATTCCAATTCTTGAACCATCCCTATTTTTATAATAAAAATAGAATTGTTCCACTAATACATTTTCAATTTAAATCAAATATAAAATGCTCCTAATATTTACATTTCCTTCTCTTGTATATTTTTCCTGAGATGAGTTGCCATTTCCAGTTTCATTTTATCTTTTTTTTTTAATATTTTATTTATATATTTTTTAGAGAGGGAAGGGAGGGAGATAGAGAGAGAGAGAGAGAAACATTAATGTGTGGTTGCTGGGGGTTATGGCCTGCAACCCAGGAATGTACCCTGGCTGGGAATCGAACTTGGGACACTTTGGTTCCCAGCCCGCGCTCAGTCCACTGAGCTACACCAGCCAGGGCAGTTTCATTTTATCTTGACTCTAGACAAGACAAGAAAAGTCTTAGTTATGGGCATACATCTTCTCTGAACTTAGCAGAACGCACCTGCCTTGCTGCCAAACCATTTTATATCATAATATATATGGTACCTCTGATTGGAATGACCTGATTTTGTATGTATATAAGATTTCTTGGAGACTTTTCAGTGTGAGGGCAGGGAAGCATTACTGTCTCTACTCTACACCAAGCAAAGCTAGACCTGTATGAGCACCTGTGTCCGGAATCTCTGAACAGTAAATAAAGCCAGCACACTTTACTTAAAGCACATAATGTCAGAAAAGGTGTCAGTATTCAAACTTTACTGTCTTACAGTAGGTTTTGAAAATGCAGTTTATTTTGCTCTTTGCCTATAGAGTTAGATGCCTCAGATTTCCATTTTTAGTATTATAATATAAGCAAAATGGCTGATAGCTATTGCTTCTTGGGTGCTTACAGTGTCAGTGATGCTGTTCAAACTCATAAATGTCCTCCCCCAAACTCAAAAAGGCATATACCATTATTATGCCATTTCACATGACAGAAACCAAGAGTTTGTCTAGGAGAGCACAGCGGATAATTATTAGAACTAAAGCAGTTGGCTGCACTGTAGACAACACGCCCCTAGGCAGTGCGCTATGCAGTGCTGACTTTCCAGGGATGACAGTGAAATCCCTCACACAAGGGCCAGGAAAATTCGGCTCTATCCTCTTTCCTCTAACTTTAATGATACAAAGTATTTAGGATTAGCTAGTATTTGTTAACACAGTAAGCCTTGCTTAATGTAATCAATAGGTTTTTAGCAATGTGGTGAAATAGCATATAATGAAGCCAATTTTACGATAGGCTAACTGATATAAAGAAGAGTTATATTTTTAGGGCATTTCATCTGCATTATAACAAAATGATGCTATCCAAGGACCTGTTGTACAGTTGTGTCACTTATGTTACTCAGTTCATGTCACAAATTAAGATATTTATTAAAATGTTTAATGATATTGAGCATCTTTTCATGTGTCTCTGGATCCTTATCCCCTGTATGTCCTCCTTGGAGAAGTGTCTGTTCAAGCCCTTTGCCCATTTTTTAACTGGGTTGCTTGTCTTCTTAGAGTGGAGTTGTGTAAGTTCTTTGTATATTTTGGAGATTAAACCCTTGCCTGAGGTCTCATTGGCAAATATGTTTTCCCATACAGTTGGTTCTCTTTTTATTTTAATACTGTTTTCTTTAGCCATACAGAAGCTTTTTATTTTGATGAGATCCCATTTGTTTCTTCTTTCCTTTATGCCCCTTGCTCTAGGGGACATATCAGTAAAAATGTTGCTGTGTGAAATATCTGAGATTTCCCTGCCTATGTTCTCCTCTAGGACTTTAATAGTGTCATGGCTTATATTTAAATCTTTTATGCACCTTCAATTTATTTTTGTGCATGGTGTAAGTTGGTGTTCAAGTTTCATTTTTTTTTGCATGTAGCTGTCCAGCTCAATATCACTAGCTATCAGAGAGATGCAAATTAAAACCAAAATGAGATACCACTTCACTCCAGTCAGAATGACCATCATCATAAACAAAGCAACAAACAAGTGTTGGAGAGGTTGCGGAGAAAAGGGGACCCTAGTGCACTGTTGGTGGGATTGCAGACTGGTACAACCACTATGGAAAACAGTATGGGATTTTCTCAGAAAACTAAAAATAGATATGCCTTTTCACCCAGCAATTCCACTGCTGGAATTATATCCTAAGAAACCTGAAACACCAATCCAAAAGAACCTATGCACCCTAATGTTCATAGCAGGACAATTTACAATAGCCAAGGGCTGGAAGCAACATAGGTGCCCATCAATAAATGAATGGATTAAAAAACTATGGTACATTTACACAATGGAATTCTATGCAGCAGAAAGAAAGAAGGAGCTCATACCCTTTGCAACAGCATGGATGGAGCTGGAAAGCATTATGCTGAGTGAAATAAGCCAGGCGGTAACAGACAAATACCTTATGATCTCACCTTTAACAGGAACCTAAACAACAAAAGAAAGAAACAAGCAAAATATAACCAAAGACACTGAAATAAAGAACAGGCTGTCAGTGACCAGAGTGGAGAGGGGAGGGAATTTCAGGATAAAAGGGGAAGGTTTTACAGGAACAAGTATAAAGGACACATGGACAAAAACTAGGGGGGTAGAAATGGGAGGGAGGTGGGAAGGGGTGGGAGGGTGAGCTGGAATGGGAGTAAAAGACAGAAAACTGTACTTGAACAATTAAAATTTTTAAAAAATGTTATAAAAAATTTTAAAAAACTCGAAAAATAAAAAATAAAATGTTTAATGAATCTAGATAAATGCCTTTTAAATCTAAGTTCTTACCAGAGAAACATTTTGGTTGTTCTATTCACATGTTCCCTTCACAATTAGACAATGCGTATTCCCTGAGATAAGAAAAGCTTTGTAGTTCTCCAACTCAGTAATTTTCTCCTGAGCTGAAACTATGTCCATTCTAAGAATAGAGTTGTTAAAACCAAATTAGTCATTCTGAGTGTGATTTTTCGGCACTAGCATTTGTAAGGTATATAGAATTAACTGGAAAGATAGAAATTAAGACATTGACCCATTTCTCCATGCGTTATACTCCTAGTGGACTCATAGTTCTTCCTTCTCCAATTTTCCCTTTATCTCTTATTTTATTTTCCATATACAAGCATATCAGAATTCCCTCTATTTAAATGATTTAGGATATTTTCTCAGAGTAAATAATGTGCATGCATTATTATTTTCCTTAAATCTTGTCACATGCTACAAAAAATGATTCTAGCAAGGCGTAATATATCTGAAACTACTTAAAGGAAAATTGATGTGATAAATCAAATATAACAAATGGCTTCACACTTTGTGTAGTATAATTATTTTAAATTAGAAGAATTATAAGTTTGGTACATTGGTTTTCAGTTGAGTAAGACTATTCTTTTCTTATTCAATCAGGCAAGTAATACACCCTAATTAAATAATGTAATAACATAAATGTTTCAATTTCCAAACAGAGGGGAAGAAAATGTAATATTTGCCTGAAAGTCAAAAGAGCATTAAGATTTCAAGCAAATTTCAAACAATACCCATTATATCAATAGTAGGAAATAATGCCTCTTCCTCTGAAGAGCAGATTGGATGCAAAGAGCTACCCATTTTTTTGCAAATGTCTCATCCTTCCATTTTAATTCTTTGCTTCTTTCTTGTGGGAAACAATGAGCTTATGATTAAGCAGGTCCGTCCAGTAAACAATATTAAAGAGGGCACTGTTTTTACTGTCAATAACGATCACCAATATGTTTCATTCCATAGACCTCATGTTTAATAAAACAGTGTGTCTCCAGTAAAACCAAATTTAATAAGTGGTCGTTAGCATGATTTTTTAAAACAGATGAAGATGTGAACTGGTCATGAGAGCACCATGTATATGTCTATTTCTCCTGATAAGACTGCAAGCTCCTTACAACCAGGCACCATATTCTTGGCCATTGTATACCAGATAAACATTTAATAAATTCATGAGTCCCAGTATTCATTTTGATTTTCTCTCAATGTGCATTCTTCCTTCCAAGTCCCCTTTGCTAGATGCAATGTATGTACTATTTAAAGAGGCCTCAGAGTGAGTGAAAAAAAGTCAGTCCCCACAAAGGGCAGGACCGTACCGATTCCACTCCCCAGCAATGTGCTTGCTGAACTGAACTGGTTAATAGAACTCCCTAAGCTTCATGTTTTCACCTAAAAAATGAAGAAAATAATACCTATTCCTTAAGATTGCAAATAGTATTAAAATAAATAGCACTGGCAGATTGTTTAACACATAGTAGACGTTCAATAAATATTCATAATTATCTTTAAGGCTTTTTCAAGTTGCCTGACATGTTATTGTTCACAACACTCTGGTTTTGATAATGCTGCAATCATTCTTCAACTATGCCAAAGCTTTATAAACTAAGCTCGGCCTTCAGCCAATGGTATGGACTGAATGTCTACATCTTCCCAAACTTCATATTCTGAAGTCTTAGCTTCCATTATGGTCATATTTAGAGATGGGACCTTTGGGTGGTGATTAGCTGAGAAAGGTGAAGCCCTCATGAATGGGATCGGTGACCCTGTAAAAGAGACCCCAGAGAGCTCCCTCGCCCTTCTACCATGTGAGGACGCAGTGTGAAGAGGACCATTTACGAACCAGAAGGTGGGTTCTCACCAGACACAGATACTGTCTGCACCTTGATCTCTGACTTCCCAGTCTCCAGAACTGTGAGAAAGACATGTATGTTGTTAGACCACCCATTCTCCAGTATTTCTGCCAAAGCAGTCTGAATAGAGCAAGACATCTGTCTAGCTTCAGCCACGCCTTCCAAACAGCACTGTCTTCCTCACCAGATCCATAGTTATGACTCTTTCTCACTGAGAAATGCCAGATTCTTTTAATATTAAACACTTTTCTTACTAGGTCCCTTTATTTACATTTAATATCCCATTTACACATGCACTGATAATGTACTGCCTTCTGAAGTAAACAAACTCTACAGTATAATCATTGTGACAATGTATAATTTCGTAGAGTTTCTAGCCCATTACCTACTAAAGGTGGAACCTTGTAGAGTCACACAAGCTCACTTATATACTAAATCCCCTTTAGGAGATCTGAAATAAATGAAAGAAAATGCCGGCATAAGTTAGAAACACCAGAGAAATGCTGGAAAGTCTCCCTTTATTACACTCATGTATACTCACACTTACTGAAAACCAAGAGTCATTCTCAGTGGATTTCTGGGAGATTTTGGTCACATCGTTTCTGCAAAATTGATGATGATATAAAATGTTAGCAACAACTGCGGTCCCTGAAACTTCAGTTTGGTTTTCATGTGGAAGTCGTCTTTCAGGTTTCCGACTCTGAGGAGCAGCTTCAATCAGCTCCTAAAATGAAATATGCATGTTTGTACATCCAGGGGAGTTGACAAAAGCCTTATTCCGAGGGGCTCATGAGGCTCTGATGTGTACCAAAAAGCATCTAATTACATCAACAAAGATAATTATTTTTATATTTGCATTAAAACTACCTTTTAAACATAGAGATGCCTTATTTTGCTTGCTGTGAAAGTTTTATCTTTTAAATATGTTAATATCAAAAAATGAACCAGCAATTAGACATTTATTCTATCACCTATATGTCTGTCTGTCTATCTATCTATCTATCTATCTATCTATCATTTGTCATCTTAGTCTCCGAATACGAAAGGTTAATAGCAGAGGCCCTGTCTAATCATAAGTCGATGCAGTGACAAATATGCTGTATCCAGCTGACAAGTGGAGCATGGAGGAAGTTAATATAGAGAACCAGTCAAAAGATTAGCTTGTTGTACTTCCTGAACCATCTACTGAAGATGAGAAAGATCTTTGTCCCCCATTTAGAGCTAAGCTATTCAAAACTTTCCATAACAATGCCAGGCAATATTATCAGAATACAGCATATCTCCAACATATCCTATATCTTTTCCAAATAGCCTATGCATCCACACTCCTGTGCCTACATTGTACTGCATTGACCTTTTCCTCTTCTATTCGATATTCTTGCCTTCTGTGCTTCCACTTCCTTGGTTAATAGTTCCACAGCGATTTAAATAGTGAAGCGATGCAAACCCACATAGCTACAAGAGGAGCTAAAAATACAGTGTAACTCAATGAAGGGACCTAAGTGGAATGCAAAATAGCAATAATGATGTCACGAAATACTCAGATTTGATGATCTTCACGGAGCAGAGATAATTATTTGTCCAGATCACAGAGCAGAGATAATTATTTGTCTGGTTTAAATGGAGCTATTGTTACTCTGGCTTTTTTTACTGCTGAATTTAACTTTCAACTAGTAAAGTAAAAAAGAGAAAAAAGCCTTATTTTAGCTGAGATTCAATTAAGTTTCATTTCAATCAACCATAGCCCTAGACATTTTAAATGAATAAAAGTTTCACATTTTAAATGGAGACTATATTCTATTGTGTAAAAAAGTTGTATTCGGAAAAATTCAAAATCACTAGCATAGTGTAGGACATTCTTAATTTAATGCAGAGTTTCTACTACAGTGTAATACATTTGTATCAAAGACAGTCTCACAGTTTAGATCCCCGATCAGGCACATTGTGGAAGTCAGAGAGCTTTAAGGAAGAATCCGTCTTCTTTCATGGGCTTGAAGATGCATTAAAGCAAACCACGCCGGGCAAAAATTCTCGGCAAGAGTGGGGACAGTGGCTGGCTTGGGGTGTTTCTCCATGTTTTTAGAGAAACACACACAACTTTCTCTCTGAAAATTATCTCTTTATTTTTGTGCAGTCTTTTTACATAGAAACTCACAAATTCTTAATATGTTTCTTATTTCTAAGACATTGAGTTATGTGACACAATCACTATGAATTTCTTCACCGTAAAATTGGTAAAGTAATGCACTCTTTAAAAGAAGTTGTAAGATTAAGTGGGATCGTTAAGTACTTAGCACAAGGATAGCACATACCACCATCAATGAGGCAGCTTATTATTATGAGGGTCTATAAAAGATTTTTGGGGAAGAAGGTGTTTTGGCAGAACTGAACTTTTTCTATGCAAATATAGTTACATTTTTTCCTGTGATTTGAGCAGTGTCATGTATGAAAACTAACTTGTCAAATGATATTAATGAAAGTAAATACAAGAGGAAAGGAAGGAGGGAAGGAGAGAGAGGGAGAGATCAACACAGAGAGAGAGAGAGAGAGAGAGATTATGAATGTAGAGACCAATATAAAATTCTTTACCTAGTAATAAAGAATGGCCAATAAAACATTTTGGTTTAGAGAAAAGTATGGATATTTTTTCACTAGAAAGATATTTTGTTAACCAATTATGAATCATTCTTCCCCTGGATTATGGAATTTGTTAATTTTCTGCTTAAAAGAGTTAGAGTATTAAATATGAAATGGATGCTTTGAGGATTAACTATCAAAGTTGCTACTAATTATTGAAATTAATCAATGGCTAAAGGACTATGAACATTTCTGTTACAAAAAAAGCTAGCTTTGAAAGGATAAACTGCTAAGAAGTTTATGATGATGATTATTTAGTAACGAGTCTTTATAGTATTGTGAAAGTTTTATTTTTATTTTATCCGATTCAAACTAATGCAGAGCATTTTAACCTACAAATTACTGCATTACCATGAAAATTAGTCCCCTGATTAATTGTTTAGACACTATTAACTGGTTGTTATATGTACAGGAGTGGGCAAAAGTAGGCTTACAGTTGTGAATACACAAAGCACAGAATTTATTCTTGTATTTTATTTACTAATTTGTATTTTTCCACACAAACAACTGTCAACCTCCTTTTGCCACTTTTGTATCTATTTGCTAATTACACAAATATTGAAAATAATACCCAGTGGTACAGTCTTCAACAGTCTGAATTAATGATACTGCTAGATATTAAACTCACTTCTTGTCTTAGTTAAGAAAATTTTAGTCCTGGAATGACACCTTTTTAACAATTCTTGTTTCTGTGAACACAAAAAAAGTGACCCATTATGACTTTATTTTGGTGAACAAAGCTCATCTGTGACTTTATTTATGATTTCATCACAGAAGTCCTGTTAGTATTACCTAGTTCACAAAACATACACCTACATATTACAGTCACGTTTTAATTTTAAATATATTTTTAAATCATTATTCTTCACTCAAATAAATATTATCAACAAGTTGATATTGCAAATGTTTTGTTCATACAAAAATTTATGAATGTCTTACATTTAGAAAAAAATTCCTTGGTGTTTTTCTTCCTTTGCACCTTTGGATGTGAATAGAAGAATTTAAAGTTTAGGTTTTAGTTTTCTTTTGTTTTCATTGTGTTTTCTCTCTAAGGACTTTTAGGAGTTAAAGGGAAATAAGAAATAGAAGGGGGAAAAAAACCCTCATCATATGTAAAACCAGATAAATGCTATAATCCCCTAACACAAACTCTGTAGGAGAATCTAAGCCTGGATAATGTTGCTATTCAGAGGTGGCCACATTCCTCCTTAAACCTGGAACAAGCTATATGTTTTCTCCAAAGTAAGTTTTGTGGACTCGAAAGACAAAGCTATCAATTTTGAATGGGATATAATATAGGAGTGTTGACCGGGTGCATAAAAAGAGTTAAAGAACAGGAAAGATGTTGAACACTTTAAGAACACAGCAGAATTACAGAAGAGAGTAGATTTGCAATGCAATTTTAGTGTTCATTGTTGATGGTTCTCAATTTTTACTGTGCATTAATATCACTGTACTACTTATTGAAACACAGATTTCTACATCCCAAACACAATGTTTCTGATTAAATAGTTAAAGTGTGCAGCCCAGGAATGGGCATTTCTAACAAGTTTCTAGGTAACAAAGAAATGATTCAGGGATCTGATTCAGGGATCACAGTTAAAGAGATACAGACCACTGTTATCAAAAGTACTAACACAGGAAGAACTCTATAAATGAAGCTGATAAAAAAAAGATAGAGAGAGACAGAAACACTTACACACCACAATTATTTAGAAGGTAATTTGAAAATCCACTTTCAAAGAAATGATAAAAAAATTCAACTGTATGTCCATTGAGAAAAAATGACTAAAAATTTAAAAATATGTCTACTGAAAAGGAATTAAAGAGTATAATTTGAAAATCAAATGAAGAAATACAGAAGACTTGCAGATTTTTATGTTCTAAAATAGATTACAGCCCTGGCTGGTGTAGCTCAGTGGATTGAGCACAAGCTGCGAACAAGGCATAGCAGGTTCGATTCCCAGTCAGGGCACATACCTGGGTTGCAGGCCACGGCTCCCAGCAACCGCACACTGATATTTCTCTCTCTCTCTCTCTCTCTCTCTCTCTCTCTCTCTCTCTCTCTCTCTCTCTCTCTTTCTCTCTCCCTTCCCTCTCTAAAAATAAATAAATAAAATCTTTTTAAAAATAAAATAAAATAAAATAAATTACAGGCAAGGTGAACACTTAAGAGAAACACCTGAAAATAGTGATCAGAAGATTCAAAATAGATCAGGAAGATTATAAAACAAAGATGATGAAAAAAATAAATGAGTTCATGGACTTTAGGGAGTAATTGGGAAACAAAACAAACTATAATAAATGAAACGATGAATTAATATTTAAAATAACAAACATAAAATGAATAATCTGAAAATATAAGTAAGTGCTAGCTGGACCTGATAAAAATACTCACAGAATAGACAGAAGATATAAGAACAATGGATAGATATGAAGCAAATCTAGTCAAAATTGGATTCCTATAAACATAACAAATCTTATCCTCTGGTTCTCGGTAGAGCTGTCTTATTTAAAATATTTTATACAGTATGTCTATATTCTTAGAGAAGTATTGGGAAGATTATACTTAAGATCACTCTTGGATCTTTACTGAAATTCTACTACAATATTGTATGCCCAGTAAAATTCCAACCATGTAATATAAAATGTACTAAATAAATTTGAAAATGTTAGAAGAAATCAACTAAAATGCACACAATAATTATCTGTCTGGTTGTGTTATTTGTAACAGGTCGTCTTCTCTAATGTCTACATTACTAAAGTTCTAATCAAAGTCTCAGATAGTTTCTTCTGAGTATGTGTTACATCAACAGCTTCATGAAGGTTAACTTTACAGATGAAAGGCCAAGTCTCGAACATGTGAACTTACTCTCCAGGTAACAACTAAATGGACTGGAGAAAACCATCCGTAGGTCATCGCTGGCCAACAAAAATAGCCCAGTGGAAAAAATGTCTTTAACACCCAACTCTGTTCTGAGGAGTGCCCAGACAGATTCTACCCTTCGTGTCGGACAAAGAAATAATGCATTGTGTTGGGAAATCAACAGCATAACTTTACCAATGCTGCTGCTGCAATTTGTGGTGCATTAGTCAACTTTATTAAGCTTCAGTTTTCTAATTCCAAAATGTGAATAATGGCAACACTGATGTCCAAAGGTTGCTGCAGTGAGTAAATGAGACCATGTTGGTAGATGTGTTTGTTCTAAAATAAGCTTTCAGTATGTGTTATATATTTTCTTAATAAACACAATGTTACTAAAAAAGAAAGCAAACACTGAGGAGCAACATGTTGAGGTAGCAGGAGCAATGTGTAAGCCAAGAGTTGGTTTCCAGGGAATTATCTGTAGAAGAGATCATTTCGGTGGGCCCATAATCACAAACTTGTGGAGTCAGGAACAGCTTATCTTTTGCAAAACTGGAAGACAACCTCACCACTTTGGCTGATGTCCACTCTATCCTGATCCACATTCTGTATCCATGATCATTTGCTGTCTGATCTTTTGGTAACTTTCTATTTTTCCAGTACTTTTAACTTATTCATACTATAAGTTCCCATTCATTAAAGCATTTAGTCACATCTCTGCCTGCTGGCCAGCAGGCCAAACATAGCCTGCTGTCCCTTCTGATAGCCATTTTCATATCATTTCCTATGGAACATTCTTTTCTATATTTTATTTCAATACTTCTCAAAGAAGTGCTCCAGGTCCTTTTGCAGCAAATAACTTGGAATGTTAGTTTACAATGAAGATTCCTGAGGTTATCCTTTGGTATGTAACTGAAAACTTCTAGAATTAAACCTTAGAACCCAATCATTTTATCTTTCTATTCACAGAAAACTCAATATTAACTTATTTTAAAGGTTATTATTTTTCTTTTCTTCCACTTTGAATCAGTGATTTTCAGACAGCCATTTGGGGTTATTTCATTGTTTCTAAGAAATCTGCATTTTGCTAATTGCCTTACATAAAACTGATGGCACCTTTATGGATTACACTGGGAAGTAACACTTAATACTGTTTTATATATTAACCATCTAATAATGCAGTAGCTTGAATTATTATTTAAAAGCTTCACATGATTAAACTTTTCACATATTTTTTCAACAAATGTAATGCAATGTTGGGTCCAAGTCTTAAAACATTTCATAGGATTCACAGAGACCAATAAAGCACTCTTTATAGTGAGCATTACATGAAAGTTGTAAATGATAAAGTTTTCCAAGAC
This sequence comes from Phyllostomus discolor, assembly GCF_004126475.2. Classification (NCBI taxonomy): domain Eukaryota; kingdom Metazoa; phylum Chordata; class Mammalia; order Chiroptera; family Phyllostomidae; genus Phyllostomus; species Phyllostomus discolor. The sequence continues at coordinate 15,034,153 of NC_040905.2, read as the reverse complement.
TGCTAGCCCTCCTAGAAAGTAGAAAAATATTCTGCCCCCATGAGCTTTATCATTTCAATTTCTCAACACCCAGTTAGCACAATGCAACTTACCCATTTTAAATACTAAGTCTGAAACCTTCAGCAGGAGATTGACAAAGGTGCGTATGTGCTCTACACACGTGGAGGTAACAAACAGTGTGGAAAAGCAAACAAACATAAGGGGAAAGTCATACACGTCGAAACAAAGAAAATGATTTCTAATAAGTGTCCCATGGACGACCTTTATTATGTTATCTTTCACATATGAGTGTGTTTGTTATTCAGAGAAGGTGGTTTCAAACATTCTTCCACCTGCTGCAGTGGTCCGACACTGGATATTTAATGATTCATTAATGCACACCTGTACATATCACAAAACTATACATTCAACTCATACAAAAAAGTGCAGTCTGAGCATATTATAGAATATTTTGGCACATTCAAAGGGTTACTATTTCATCACCAGTATTTTTTAAGACTTGTCAAGAAAAACAAGTTATGTGATTGACAATATTTCCTTGATATTTATTTTGTTTAATTTATTTAAAGCAAATTTCATCAAACTATATTCATTCTGCTCAAATGTAATGCATTTTATACATTCAGTTGACTGAAATTAAAACACCAGCTGAATGAAAAGTGTTGTGTCTTCAGGGGAAAATTTTTTTAACAAAAACATATTTTGAAATTTCATATTGACTCAATCACTATTTCTAGCACTAAAATTTTCTTAGGAATGAAAGATGGATGAGATGGTGATAAAGGCAAATAGTTTTTATGATATTATGGGGTTTTGCCTTGTTTCATACCCTGTTTGACAAACAATGACATCTGTCTAAAATCTGTCAGCGTGATGGATGGGAAGCGTAAATCATATTATCTTATGTCAACACTCTTCTCAGAACAATATTTTAACATAAATTCAGTGCTCGGTCGTGAACGTGACCCTTGAGAATAATGAAGTGAGAACATATAACATTCGGCTAGATCTTATTTCCGTAGTAATTTTTAACATCTTTTGACTAAGGGAACCTAAATTTTCAAAAGAAATCTCAAGGATATAAACTATATTCTGTACACACTGAGGGCTGTTAATATATCAAAATGAAATATTAAGCATATCTCTTGTAAGTTTATATCAACAAGGACATTTCTAGTCAAATTATATTCTAAAGTTATGGAAATTAAAGAATCAATGCACAACTTTGGAGGTTTGGTTAAAATATATTTCAATGAATTTATAAAAGTTCATATAGTTTAAATACCATCTTGACCGCAGTTTTAGAACTGATGATTTCTAGCCATTTATAAAATGTTCCAAAATATCACAAATCTCCTGACCACTGAGAAGCATCACTTCAAAAAAGAAAACATACATACATGTACATATATATAGTATGTATATATATACTATATATATTTACTTTTAACTCTTTAATCTTATAGTGTTTGTGAATTTATTAAATGTGCCTCAAATGTGTTTGGTTAAAACATGTTTTCATTCATCAGAGTAGTGTCTTCTGCACGGGCAAGACAACAAAATTCAAATTTGTTTACACAGTGTTTTAGCAAATAGAATTGCATTTTAATAAAGTTATCCAGAATTTCGGTTGGTGCATCTGAGTTTCTCCACCACAGTCCCCGAACTCAGACACATCCAACTGTGTCTGCTCCGCTAGAATGATGCTCTCCTGTCCCTGACATTAAATGTTTCAGTCTTAGACTTTGCTTCTGGTAGAAGAAACAGAGTCCCTCATGCTTTCACTGAACTCAATTTGTTCACTACATTGAGTAAATCAATTGAATTGCCTGTCTGCCAACAAATAACCATCTAGTGGAGTTTCTTTCTGTAGCTTCGAAGTCTCTCCCAGTTGTCCTGAAGCAGAAACTAGCAGGGCGTTCTTCTCTCATAGTAACTGTTTTGTCTAAAGGAAATTAGACCCAATTGGCATGGCACAAAATAAAGTGATATTCTCATCATTTTAACCACGTTATAGTAAGTGGAACTACCACAAATATTTGGTCACTGAAGCATTCATTATTATTTTTATCTTTTTTATTTTTTCATTAGTAAATCATCTGACTAAAAACAGTTACCAGAAAGAAAAACAAAAGTTCACTTCAGTTAGCACTGTGTAGTTTTAATAGCATTCTGCCTAATCATTCATGCAAAAAAAAAATCTGTGTGTTCAGAGGGTGTGATCACCCCAAGTAATTTATACTTAAACTCTTTCTTACTTCAAAGTACTTGTCTATTTATTTAACCTTGATAATTATTCAAATTTTCTACTGAAGCTGGCTATACACACAAGTCCACTTGAAAATAATTTTATTAAATTCAGTATATAATGATAACCTATAACTAAAATACAGTTTGGATTCAACTAAGTTATTTAATCTTTATTTTACTCATTTTCCGTTCTTGGTAGATGTTTATAGTCTGTGTCTCAGTTTTCATTTCTGAAATTGCAATACAGAAAAGGTTATAAAATTAAGCAAAGATTAATTTTATGTCATGGAAAAAATCCTGATTTGATGATAACTCTAATGGTCCTCATCATTTTGCCGAGAATGGCAAGTGACTCAGACAAACTACTGGGCCAATCTGGAATTCCCAAGACAAGACATGTATTAGGTCAGGTAGGACAAGCCTCTATGATGGATTGGCTATTACTCTGAGATGAACGAAACTATAGTTTCAAGTGAGTCTGTGTTCCCTTGATGTTCTTATTGAAATTCCCGATAAGGCTGCAGTCACTTACTGAACCATAAAGGTGGCAATAACCTTGGACATAAAAAACTAATAAGGTATTGGGAAACATGATAATATAAATAAGGCAATCTGCATAACTTTGTTGAACCAATTTATTCCCTAGATAAATAAGAATCAAGGCACATTTGGATTCAATTTATAGGCATGTAAGACCAAACTATTCTCTCGAAATGTTCTTCTTGAACTCTTTATAAATATGTAAAGGATAATATAAAAGAATAGCTCATTTTTACTATGTGGAAACAATTCAAAAAAGTAAATTATTTTAAATGAGGGAAATGTAAACATTGTTATTTGTGTCTCAACTTTGCCCCCCCCCAAAAAAAAATTCCCCCTTGCTCCCCTACCTTTCCAAGTCTGTGAAGCATGCAATACAGGACAGTTACACATGGAATTACCCTATTATTTAAGTGGAAATAAAGAGAGAGAAAATGTAAACTCCTTTTAAATGAGTCATTTTTTCAGGCTGACATGAATGGAAGGTATATTGTGAGCTACCTGCTGTGTGATAGGTCTGTCCAATGTTTCCTTGCCTTCCCTGAGCATAGGGCCCAGGCGGCTGTCGCAAGTAACTGCTTGCCGCTACCACTGCGGAACAGGAGTGTACGGAGCTTACTCAGTATTATGGAAGCTGTTACCGCAGCCGTACTCTTGAACCCAGATACTGTCGCATCCTGAACAATGCCCAGTGCCCATCTTAATACCAACAGCTGGTGAACTATGGCAACAATATGTTTCTCAGCCAACTCGATGGTTTAAAAAAAAAACATTTCTGAGATGAACTAGTGCAGAATGAGAATGGAGGTCCTTTCTTTACTTTTATTTCTTGGTGGCAAAGGGAAAAATCAATTAACAGCGTGCCTTTATTTTCAATCCTTTAATGTTCAAGTTCTCGGGCGGTATTCCTTTAATCCCCAACAGGTGGCAGACTGCACCCCCAGCACAAACCCTCCAGCAGTGATACCGGATTTGACTCTTGGCAGTGGCTGCAGTGCTCCTAGAATTCAAAGAACAAAAATCTCAGGAGAATGCATTCAAGATTGAGATAGGGATCGAAAGATTTTGAAAGAAAATTGTATCAGTTCTTTCCTTTAAACATGCCCTCGTGTTGCTTGTATAAAAGCCGGTAACTCTATAAAGAAGATTTATCAAAACCAGGGAATTGTGGACAGCTCATAGCTGATGTCCAAGGCATATCTGGATTTAGAATAAAGATAAACTCTATTAGGGAGGAAGGCATTTTAAGAAATGACATTTCTAAGGATTTTGCATAAGATAAAAAACACAGAAGCACATGTAAAGTATTCTCATTAGCATAAACACTGAAATCACAAATGAATCACATTAGGACAGAAAAATTCCAGTGATCCTTATCACTCACTGGGAGCCATTTGATCATTTAATGAGTGGCCGGTTTGTTACCCTTATCAATTGCTCACAAAATTTATGCTAACAGTTTATTAAAACATAGGCAAATTGAAAGCCTCAAACCCTTGGGGGGAGGGTAATGACAATGTCATCCTTAGGGCACTGACGAAAACCAACTTTACCCGAAGAAAAGGAACAGGAAACAAACTTTCTGCCTCTGGGGACAGAGCAGAATTACGTGCTGGACTGTGACCTATTCAGGGGAGGGCACGGGGTCTCAACAGACCACCACTCTAGATGAGGGTCACACCGAATGTCTAATATGATGACTTATCACTGGTACAATATAAGGGAAAGCTCAAAGCTAAGAGGGAAGAGTAGGAATTAAATTTAAAATACAGCAACCTTGGCAATTAACCCACCCCAAGTTAAATACAGTATCACTAAGGAACTTGAAGATTGTGGACGAACCTAGAGTAACCATATCAAATGCAAATCTCAAAAATACCCCAAGTCTTCATTAGATTAACTCCCCTACCTCATACATTAAAAGCCAAGAAGAAGCATGCTCGGGTCCAGGCATAGAACGGTTTACCTTAATTGTATCTGTAAAATCCCCTTACCTTTTCCTAGCTAATGTAATCAAAGACATAAAATTCCATCCTAAGTACAGACGCGGCACTCAAAGGGAAAGGATTGTATACAGACATGAGTCAATGGGGAGGAAGCATCTTAGAATTCTGTGGACAGCCTTTACCTCTAAATTTCCGTGGACGGACTGAACACCTGTTATCTCTAAATCTCACAGGTAGTAGACACCTTCACTGGCTCCCATTTCGGTTAATGGTAGAACAAAGAGAGTGCCACAGCATTAGGGGCCTTCGCTCTACATACAAAAACATTGTGATCAAGCCAATTTTTGACCCAAAATAATTTTGGTCTATTGTGTAAATCCGTAGAACTAAACCTAAAAAATTCTCATTGAAAAAAAAAAAAGAATTATAGTCATGTATTTTTTTACAGTTGAAAAACAATCATCAGATGGTTCCTGTTATTCATGAAAAGAGCAGCTATTAAGAATTGCAAGATGAATGATTAATCTCAGACTGATTAACATTCAAACTTTTAATTTTACTTGATTAGTTTCATTGCACATTCGGAATTTGAAGCCATGTTTACTGCATGTGGCATTTGCAAACTATTACCTTATCTATGTAGCTGCAAATATTTGAGATTTTTCTATGTGTGAAACCTAGAAACAATATTCTGCAGTAACATTCATTCACACTTTATTCACAAGAATATTTAGCATGCCAAAGAGAAATGACTGCAACAGCTAACAAAATGCATGATAGGCATCGAGTTGGGCTTTGAAATCTAATTATATCTATAAGCATTACATGAATTTTTAAATGTAAAATATAATGACCTAAAAAAAAGAAGCTGTGTTCAGAGAATAAAGAGGCATTTTCCCATTGTAAGGATCACAGAAGTGTTCATGAAAGAAATGGCATTAGCGAGGAATTTTGATAGTGTGATTTGCATAATTAGGCATAGAAAAGAGTATTCTGTTTGAAGGAGAAAACATGGGTAATCTAATAAAAAAGCAAGAAATAAATCATAATTGAAAAATGACAATTTGATTGGTAATAATAACAGGGAATTAAGACTATGGTTTTTGTGGTAGACAGCTTAACCACTACTTTCCCAAGGAAAAAGCTAATGGGAGAGGCAAGTGCTTGAAGTTCTAGGTATTGGTAAGGGGTGGAAAGTATAGTTGGAGAGTACTTTGCCAGATGAGCTCATCATTTTTTGTAAAGCAAAATTCAAAAAAAAAATTATAGAGGGTTAGGAAGGCAGATGTATTTTGTGGGATTTATGAGAGTACAAAAATTAGAAGTAAATAGTTTTGGAATGTTGGTCATAATATTGAGGTTAATAAACAGATTTCTGAAAGGCAACAAAAGGCAAACTTCGAATCTATGAAAGAGACTTTAAATGTGTTCCCTTTAGTACCCACTCACCCAAGATAAGACTGAAACAAGCCTTTCTCAAAAGTGAATACCCTCAAAAAGGCAATTAAGATCAGATAGATGCTAAGAACATATGAGAATTGGGAAGGGTAAAGAAAGAAAAGTTGAGAGAGGGAATTATATACTAGGGGATTGCAGTTATAATTTAAAGGTCAAAGATCATGGAAGTGAGTGTTTTTAAACAAAGGCAAGGTATAAGGGTAGGTATAATGATCGATATTTCAAAGTCCAAAGAGACCAAAGCTAATTGAGGTATACAGGGACCTGCAAGGTCAGGGAATGCAAAACAGTAGCATCCTCTTTGAAGTCTCAGAAATATTTGCAGAATAGAGTGGGAAATTGTAACCAGGCATGTTAATAACTGAATATAATGGGAAGAGCTGGCTAGATAATATACAGTATTTTTTACTTCCTTTATGTTTTTTAAATGTTTTATTATTGGTCAATTACAGTTGCCCCCATTACTCTCCCCCACTCTACCCACCCCCACCCTCCACATTCAATTCTCCCCCCCATTGGCTTTGTCCGTGGGTCTTTTATATATGCTCCTTGATGACCCTTCCCCTTCTTTCCTCCTGTTATCCCTCTTCCCCCTCCCCTCTGGTTACTGTTAGTTTGTTCTTTTTTTCTATGTGTTAAATATCATACAATTTTAATTATTGTTATAAAAGTAGTTTAAAGGAACTTCAAAGGAAAAAGTGTTGAAATATTGAAAGGGCTAATGATAATTTTGAAAAATCAATGGAGAGCTTAGAATTTGTCAAACTCTATCCTTCACCTTAAGACAGTGAACAGAGCAGGAGAAAACACCATACTTAATGATGATTTGTGCTACATGAACTATATAACCTGTATGATAAAATTAAATGGTGAAGCAATTAGTAAAGCGTTGTCCTGAACCTTTAGTGGTTAGAGACCATGACGGCTTCTCTAATCATAGAGTGTTTACATGGGAAGGTAATGGCTTGTTTATGCCAAATATTTTGTAGGAAAGTTTAAGTGAAAAGGTAGAGGATGATATAATAAAAACTTCAAAAATAAAGAGGCTTCTTGAGCAAAATAAGGAATTAATTTGAGAGAAAGTGAGCAAAGTCTGCTTTCAGAATAATTAGACTATAGTTGCTGATAGCAGATTGGACATAACATTTCAGATAAATGCTGGATTAATTGAACAATATCTATATGCAAATTGCGTAACACTTTTGCCATAAAAAATCACTTTGGTGAATGCAATAACTCTTTAAGGAGATTCAAATAATTGCATGATGAAGTGCAGAGTGCAGATGACTTAACTGCTCTGCTCTGAGCAACTGCCCTATTTTAAAGTCCTGACGGTATGAGTATTCTGGAGCAGTTGACATCTTAAATGGAATTACCCAGTAGAATGCTGAAAGATTACACTGTATTTATTACATAAAGAAAGGATGAGTGTTGGAAAAGGAATAAATAAGGTAAAACATGTTCTTATATTTCTTATTTTTAATTGACATAAAATATCATCTGGCCCAAAGCAATAATAGTAACCATGTTCATTGTTTATAGTACTTGTAAAAGTTAATGCCACCGGGGGCAGAATGGAGGAATTATGAATATTCTGTCAAAGAATCTGCACTACATATTTGATTTCCTTTTTTTTTTAAGGTCACTGTAGATTTTTTTTTAAGATTTTATTTATTTATTTTTAGAGAGGGAAGGGAGGGAGATAGAGAGAGAGAGAAACATTGATGTGCGGTTGCTGGGGGTCATGGCCTGCAACCCAGGCATGTACCCTGGCTAGGAATCGAACCTGCGACACTTTGGTTCCCAGCCCACACTCTGATTTCCTTTTAAAGTAAACAAAGGCTTAAAAAACTATATAGCCTATAACAAATATAGAATGATATTTAAAATTATGATCCCAGATAAATGCACTGGAACTCCCGTCTTCAGAGCTCACATGTATTTCAATTCTAATGCATTTGTCTTTTAAAGCATAATTTCTACATTTACATTTTATACGATTACATCTTAAGTTATATGATGGTTAGGATCATTTTTACACTGAATTTATAGTTTATTTTTTTACTATTCATAAAATTTTATTAATACACAGCCATTTCAATGTAAACAGAATAAATAATGTAAGAACAGTTCTTATCCAAGGGGATTTTTTTCATCAAATTATAACCTTGTAACTTAGAAATATCTATTTGAGAGCGTGTTTTGTAAGATATTACCAATAAAAGTTAACTATAGAATTAACAAGTGCTATGTTTTATAATAAATAGTGGAGAAAGTATGAGTAAAGTGATATAAAACTGAATGCCAATGTGTTTGTAGATAAAATTCATGATATGTATTTTATATTATATATCTATATAATTATGGAAAAGTAAACATCAAAGATAAAGTGTCATATTAATGTTTTAAATAACTACATTTGTAATCACTGGAATTTATGAAATGTTATGTACAAAGAAAGGATTATTTTTAGAAACATTCAGAACACATAAAATGTAATGATTTTTTAAGTTACTTAAAATTCAGTGAACATTTTTAACACTTTAGAGATATATAGATGAAATTAGATTATAAGGCAATACTCAGCAGTATAACATAGTAGTACATGACAAAATAGCATAACTCATAGACTCAAAATGAAAATTTTTCTATTATTTTCTAAGCATAGTCCAAGCTGTTTTTAAAAGTTAACTAAATCTGAGGTGTTGCTTAAGAAAAAACAATTAGTGTCCCTATGGACATTATATATGGACTCACTATATGTGAATACATTAGTGAATACATTATGGAGGACTTGTTCGATTATGAAATGCAAATCCCTCGGTTCTATAGGTGATATTACATCATAAAATCTATTAAAGCAACACACTTGAAGCAGGACATGACTTGAAGTTAGGACTAATCTTTGAAGTCAAAGACTTTGTTCGACTACTGAGGCAGCTACAAACCCTCAGAATCATGAGCAACAAATTACTTTTTTCACAATTCTTCAAGAAAATTTATAGTATTTGTAACTTAACTAAAAGTTTACGTAACTGTCACTAACACAGGGTAATAGATAACTATACAGGGTGAGACAAAGGTAGGTTTACAGTGGTTCATATGGAAAATAATAGAATAATTAATAATAGTACAAGAATAAAATCTGTGTTTCACATACTCACAACTCTATATCTATTTTTGCCCAACCCTGTACTTAGTGAATAAAGCTGAAAAACATCTTTCCTTCAAGTATATATGTGTACTCACTGATAAATAACTAAAAAATGTTTTAACCCCCTGAGGATATGCTTATCGATTTTGGAGAAAGAGGGAAGAGGGAGAGAGACATGGCTGTGAGAAACATTGATCAGTTGACACCCCTACGGGGTCCCACAGGGCACAGCCTAGTATGTGCCTGACGGAAAGTTGAACCCAAACCTGAACCATCTGTACCAGGTGGTGCTCCCACCAACCCAGCCACCCAGCCAGGGCAAGAATGACATTTTTTTTTAATTAGTAAATATCACCATATTTGTTTTTTTAATGAAAAAAGAGTATCCACTTTTACCCACAGGGATTCAAACACATATGTATATCATAATTTGTGGCTTTTATTTTAAATACTACTGTTCAGAAATAAAAAAATTATGCTTTAAGGAAAAATTACAAACTATGACCTTTCTTTTGTTCCCACACAATTCTAAACATGGAGAACAACTGATTTTAACCAGCGCGTAATCAAAGATAAGACAACCAATCAAACTAGTCATTTTAATGTGTACTTTTGCAACATCATGGAAGTAATAATAGGAAGAAATAAAATAAATGTGGTGCTAGACAGAATAAATACATAATTTCAAGGCAGAAGTTACATGAGATTTAATAATTTTAGATGTATTTCCATATTGATATAGGAAAATGTAAACTGTCAAATTAGTTTACATGTATAATCTCAAAAGATTCAGAGATTTTACCCAGAAAAAAATTGACAAAAAATTTCAGAATCTGTTCAATGTGCTATTTGAGTCATAACCTAGTTATATTTAATATTTTTGAAGTCTTCACTAATTTGAATACATATAGGACAAGTACCTATGAAGCAGGATGGGTAACATTAACCATTTTTATCTGTTAAATTATTATTTTAAATAGAATATTATACAATTTCAAAATTAATACTATCACATTATCAGTAATAATAACATATATTTTAACATTATGCTTGAGTGAATTTAGTTAACTTTTGGGGATTCCTTAAACAGTAAATATACTTTATTTTTCTTAGATTTGTACACCCATTTTGGTCATTTAGTTACAAATATAATAGTTTCTGTGAATTTGAGATACAGATCTTTAACAAAACGTCTGTCTGCTTGTACAGTTCCATTGCATTGTGCCTGATATTTAGTATTTTCTAGAAATATATAATAAAACGTTTGCTCCTGACTTCTTGTGAACCCTTAGATATACATCTAACTGTATTTGGGTTCCTGTTGCTTAAACTTCTTTTTGTTCTTCCTTGTCACTTCTAAAATGCCCTTTTTATATTTTTAAAAAATACCTTTTTTTAACCTGGTTTAAAGTTGGCCTTATTTTACTAATTTGGGTCAATGCATCCATTTCTGTCAGTTTAAATGGACCCTTTTTTCCCCAGGTGAGGAGGCACCGAGCAGACTCTGGCTTATATGGACAATTTTCAGGTCAGTCTTTTCTCAGAACCCCATCCTGCTAAATGCCCTCGAAATTCATCTTACGCTTCAGAGAGTCCACATACTGTGATTGGCAACATTCTAGAAAAAAATACTTCACTTTTATGTCTGTGTTATTTTATCCAAAATTAAAAATAAATATCATGTTAATTTATAAAGGAAAATTCTAAAACAAAAAATATATTAGCAGAATTATTATCAGGTAAAATAACTTTCATCCCCTTCTATTTGTTTGCCCAACGAGTATATAAATACTTAATATTGTTACGACATTGTGTTAGGTACAGACACAAAAAGATGAAAAAGTGAAAGGCACTCACTCAGACCTTGGTGTAAGAGCTGAGATTAAATATACCCACAAGCATACAAAATAGGAGGTCACACGACGTAAGAGAACAGTATATATTACCCGTGGGAATATATGATCCCCAGACGGCAGGGATCAATACCTTTCTTATATGTTTCAGTTTTTGAGTATTGCTCAGATTCCTACATGTACTTTTAGCAGGCAGTCAACCATCTCCTCCTTTGGGGAACCCCTTTAATGTAAATTGCTAAAAAAACAAGCTTCTCATGGTCTAAAGAGGCAGAAGTTAACTATTAGGTATGACAACTCTCTTTTGGATTCTAAAAGTTATCATTTATATCCAGCCAAATCATTACTTTGTAAGCACAGCATGCATTGGCTGTGATTCAGTGACAAGGCATGGGTATTCTAAGCATCTAAGCAACGTGTAGGAGATGCAGCAGGAAGTCCTGGCGGTGACAGTGATTAATGGCCTTAAGAACTCAGGGCCAAAGGTTCTAATCGTACGTCTGCTGTTGTTACATTGTGCTCTCAGTCTACATTGTGCTCTCAGTCTACGATCTGTTTTGCAGATTCTTTTTCCTATGGAGCCCCTTAATTGTTGTTAATTGTTCATCTCAGGCTGCTTCCTAACTCCCTTCTTTCTGACTCTGCTCTCTGCCCCTCAGGGATTTGCCCAAACCCTTCCTGCAGTAGGCCCCCCGAATTCCTGCCTGCTAGTGTATTTACCCTGTATAATTCCTTCCCTTGGATTGGGGGCCAGACCTATAAAATAATTGAATATCATTCTTCTGAGCATATTACGTAACCAGTATATTACATTCCTCCCCAGTGTCCTCAGGAAAAAAATAAAAACTAAATTAGTTTATAGGTTTCCTTGTGATCTCGCTCCTACAAATCTCTTAATCCCCCTATTTTGACACTTCTCTTTCCCATCCTCTTACAAAGGACTAGTTCTTTAAAACGCTGTCTCTTTTGCTTTTGGAATTTAACCATGCCATTCCTTTTCTGTGCTTTGGGAATATGTTTTATTTTATCTGGCATATATGTCTGACTTCAAATAAAGCCGAGTATTTCTTGAATGACACTGCCATGAACTCATTCTGTTTTGTAGTAGAAGTTCCCATATGATGGCGTTGCATAGAAAGTCCCTAAAAATACTGACCATGCAGATTCCAATTCACAGGACTTCCCTTGGTGACCTTTTTTTTTTTCTCTTTCAGAGTTCTTCTTCTTCCCTAACACTGGCTGAGGCCCTACACTCTTTGGGGATGTAGTTTACCGTCAGGCCTGGCTCCTCAAAAGCAGGGCCTGTCAGATCAGAGCCCTCACTCATACTAAACACACTTGCCAACATCAAGCTCCTCCCTGGAAGCACTTGCTGTCCAGAGGTTGTTTTCCAGGAAACTACCTGCTCAACTAAGACATCACAGGTGGTTACATTACTATTGCAGCATTTAAAGCTCTCAGTGATATTTGATTGTAAAATGAAATGCCGGTGTAAACTTTTTAAAACAAATGCAAAGCATGTACGAAAACGGTCGACTGACCTAAACCAAATCTAAACAATTGTCAAAAAATGTTCTAAAGAGGCCTGAGACAAACTGGATGAATTTGGCTAGCTCAAATTCTGCTAGCTGCTGTACTTATTCTCTTTGCATTTTCTTAATCTGTACAATTTTTTAATCTGCGATGGCAGCATTGAAGCAATTAGCATCTATCTACACAGCCTTGAGGTGCGTCATTCATCCTGATGACCAGGGGCATAATAAAAAGTGTGGAAGCATGGATATTCTGACCGTGGGCTTTTCCTGACACCCCACAACTCATTTCATTTAATAAACCATGTATCTGGTTCCCTAAAGGGATCTGTTATTTACTCAATATTAAAGACAACATCTGCTGAGAACACCGGACTACACAAAAGGAAAACAGCTACCTAATCTACCACCTCAGTTATTAGAGCATAACACTAGCTAGAAGTTGGAAGAGGTCTCGTGTGTTCTAAGACCTATTTCTTTCCCTTTCGCCTTAAAACTTAGGCAAAGGCCTCTTCCACCACAGGAAAGAAGATTGTCCCTTGGAATAGGAAGTGGTTAAAAATTATATATTCCAGTGATCAGAAAAAATAAATAAACATCATGTGTTTCCCCCCACTCCATTGACTCCTGTTGGCCTTTCCCACTCACAGTCAATCAATTGTCACTGAATGTTCTTACCATTTCTGCAGCCAGTGCTGTGAGGGGGGCTGAAGCGGTGAGCACAGGGACACAGCAACCAGTAATGGATGGCAGTGAGAGGTCACCTGGGAGAGTGTCGGAGAAAAGGTGTGCATATTTTAGACCAAGAAACACCCTACCAGAAACAATTCTCAAATCTCCAGTAAATTGTATTTGGTACTAAGCTTTATAATTCAGGAATCCCTCCCAAGAAAAGTTTTCGGCACTCAGTTAAATCACAGTTGATAGCTTCATATGGAATTTATCATTTACATCACTTATAAAAATGTACATAGAACCCTGGCTGGTATAGCTCAATGGATTGAGTGCAGGCTGTGAAACTAAAGGTCACCGGTTCAATTCCCAGTCAGGGCACATGCCTGGGTTGCAGGCCAGGTCCCCAGTGTGGGCCATGAGAGGCAACCACACACTGATGTTTCTCTTCCCTCTCTTTCTCCCTCCCCCTCTCTCTAAAAATAAATAAATAAAAATAATTTTTTTTTTAAAGTAAATAGACTTGAGTCCTTTGACTCTGAGTGGAACTACATATGCAAGAGTTCTTTTCTTGGCATCTTGTTTTCACTGAGTGTGCAGAAATGATAGGCTACCTTCTTGCTCACAGTCAGATATCTCCACACACCGGTCGGTCCCTACGCAGAGGGTACAGTAAATGCACACTATGTGGGTACTTACCAAAAAAGGTAGTCACTAGGATGAAGTCGGCACTGATATTTTTAATTGTCAATGTGACTGTATACAAACAATATTGCTCCAGCTCACTATTAACATTTTTATGAGTTTTTAGTTATATGGATAAACATTTGTGGGGCTGTTTTCTGTTCCCCCATGTGATATTAAGCTACTCTGTTTGGTACAGTTTATATCCTCATGACTGTAGTGGTCTTTTAACAAAACTGCGCACATTAATGTAATCAGGGATGGCTTCTTTACTCAAGAGCCTGTACACTCATCAAATCCATTCCAAGCATTGTTAGAAAAAAATCTTTCTGCAAAATATATAAGGTGTTCTGCAATTCATCAACAAGGTTGTCTTAAAAATGAAGAAAATATTTATACTTCATCAGCACTCTCATTGCAAGGGTGTGAATAAATTTTGAATGCTGTTAGAAATAGGTTTTGTGGCTTCTCCATATTTATTACTTTGGAATTATTAAATTCATGTTTAGTTGAAGAACATTTCAGTACACATTTACAGCTTTCTAAGTTAATCTATCAGTACACAAAAAATAAAGTCTACTGTATAACTATATTGACATTAAAAACATAAAAGAATATTTCTTATAATCCTCAGCAGTTACAGAATGAAGCCAGAAATGGAAAGATTAGGCATTTGACTACATGGAAATCAGAAACTCGGTGCTAAAAATAAGACAGCGTTATAGACATAAAAGACAAGGTATATTTAAGGGTTTTTCTTAACTCTTTCCTTGGTAATCCATTATGAATGAATTATGCAAAATTAGTACCAGCATTATTAGCTTTTTTCTGTATAAACTACAACTCACTATGTTTTCATAGGACACATTTAAAATTTCACTTCTCCTTATGCCTAAATTGTTTTATTTTCTTCTTTAAAATGTTGATAGTGAAGAGGAAACTATATACAAACATTTTACAAGTTGTCTGAATTCTGCGGTTCATGGTACAGAGCACATATGACCTTGGGACAGACGAGGGCCTCATTGGTCTTGACTTCTCCCAGAGGGATGCTCAGGGGCCTGCGGTGTCCTCGAACTTGCATATTTGCAGATGCTCAGAAACCAGCGCTATGAATTCTCAAGTCACAGGTACAGAACATGAGGCTCCAAGAAGGGGCTATGACAAGTGTGACAACATTTCAGGTCATTTCTATATAAAAGACTTATTACATGTAATTAATTTGTTTCTATATAACAGCATAATATTATAAAAACTAAGTTAAAGATCAAGAATGTTTAATTAGTTATTGGTTACTACAAAAATAAAATTCACTGAGCAATGATTTTAATTCTACATCATGTTACACTTGCACCCACATATGCAATTACAAAAATATTAGTGAGGTCAGTGGGTTGATTATGTGAAAGTTAAGGATCAAAACCTGTTAACACATTCAAGTTGCATTATATATTTCAATATTCTACATCAAATTATTAATTGCAAGCAAGAAAGAATTGTATATGTGTTCTTCCTAATCATGTTATATACTGTCCTGAAAGTCTGTGTGTATGTTTCAAAATTTTAGGAGCAAATATTTGTCTACAGTAACATTTGGCAAATATTAACATATGTAAAAATCAACTGATCATTCCCGAAATGATGAAGTGTAAATGTCAAACTGCAAAAAGCTTCAAGGAGCAAGACTGGGAAATCATCTTCACAGTCTTCACATAGGCAAACTCAGTGAAAAGAAAAGTAACCTAATTAAAAACTGAACAAATACATGAACAAGCCCCTCATGAATGATGATATTCAAATGACCTATGAGTACATAAAATGTTTTTTCACTTCCTTACACCAGTGAAATGCAATGAAAAATGCAAAAAGATAATATAATAGGGATTTAGGGTAGCTAAAATTTTACCTTTAATTTAATCTTTATTGTATTATTTTTCCATTACCATTTATTTTCCTTATTCTCCCCAGCAATCAATGTTGTTCTTTTTCCTCTTTACTCAATCCCTCCACCCCCACACCTCCCCACATGCCAAGTGTTGGTGAGAGTGTGGGACAACCGAAACTCACATGGCTGGTGAAAGTGTAATTCGTTTAATTATTTAGAAACACTCCTTGATGCTTTCTGATAAAGTCAAACACATGCCTACACTCTCTAACCCAGGAATTCTACTTCTAGGCATAAGATAACTTTATTTTTCTTTTTACTTTAACTTGCAGACATTGGTGACATATCCAGAATAAAACTTCAGGTGTCTTCAAGCTTTCTTCTATATCATTTTAATTCATAAGCTTAAGTATAAATTTTATCAAAATAGCTATTTAAAAACTGCCTTTTAATTTGAAGTATAAATATTTTGTAGGTATGATTGCTTGTTTATCAATTATTAATTTTTTTATTAATAGAGACATGACTGAACAATATAACAACTCAACAGAATTTTAATATAATTTTAAAAATCTCTCTAGGGCACCAAAGAAATATTTATTCTAAATATAAATCACAGCCAAACATAAATCACAGTCAAAATTTTAACAATATTTGCCATTTTTCTGCTTTCCTACACCATACCTGCTCAATAATATTCTCTTCTTCCAAGTTACAAAAAGTACTCCAGTCTACTCTGTTAGATGTAGGCAGGCCTAGGAGGAATGAAAATCACCAGACGAGAAGATGGCACCGTGGAAGCTGCCTGCAGACCCTACCCAGGAAGATTAGGGCCTGGGGTCAGCTAGTCTGGCATAACAGGATGCAGCTTTCACCCAGCAACCAGCTCTAGCCAATCAGACTCTAATGCCCCAACTGCAGGTTTTTGCGTTTAAAAATCCCAATCTAAGAACAACCAAGTGAGTCCCAACCTCCCTTGTCGGACCCACTTTCCTCTTAACGTCCCTCAGTTGGCTCCACTTCCCTCTTATTCCCTGCTAATAAACCCTGCTCTCCTTAGCTCGCTGCATCCCTCTGGTTTCTTGAGCAACTCCAACCTAACAAACTCAGCCAAAATACTTTTCAAATCTTTCTCTCTTTATGTCTCTCTCCGCATTCCCCTCCCCGCACCCCGTCTTGCTTTCTCTCCAGTATTCTCCCATGCATGATTTTATCCTCCTAGCCTTTGTGCCTCTGCGCACTTTGATTTCCTGTGTCCCTTCACTTAATGATGGGCAGAGTGGCACCCATGAACGTTTTCATAGTATCTGATTGATTGGATACACAACCATAATTCAAGCCATAATGACAAAGATTGAATAAGCAATAGACTTGTAAACTCTCTTGACACAAATGTTAGGAGTTTCTGGGTGTTTCCTATCTCCTCCAAAGAGATCACTGAAAGAGAAAGGCATTACAAGTGTGTCTGTATTTGTAAATGCTGCAGCTATATTTCATCAATGTGGGAAAAAAGTAAACAGCTAATGTAGTAAGTAAAAGGAAATGATGAGTCAATCAACTCTAATTTCTGCCTACTAATGGACCATGAATTCTTATGTTCAATTTAAAAATCTATTGTTCAAACAAGAGAGTTGAAGGTTATTGTTTGCAATAAAATGCCTCCTATAGAAAATCTTTACAATAAGGACAAATCACGATTGAGCAGTAGGTATATTTCTTAGGAAAGTGGAAGAGTGTATAAGGCATGAGATGACATGGGTCAAGGAAAGATAAGGCGTGCGGGTAAATGATAAATCCCTCCATAAAAGTCTGAAGCAGTGAGAGGAAAATAAAGGGAAAGGCCTTGTAGTATCTTATATTTATAATACAACAAAATGACTAGAGAACTTAATGAAATAAGTGCTAAAATATTCTTTCTTAATCATCAAATGAATATTAGAATTATATATTAAATTCATATCAAATAGTTCACTTTAAACATTTGACAGTTTTTGTATAGTCTCATTTTGTATAATCTAAACATAGTTTACATGTATGGTTTTAACATTTTCCCTCTAAAGTGATAGATATCTGAAAGCTTCAGTAACAGGTCTTTAATTATCACAATTATGTAATAATGAAGAAAAATTAACCTATCTTTATCATTTAGTGGCAAGAGTTTAGCTTAAATATTTGAAAACGTGCTCTGTTAGAACAAGATAAAAGTAATTACACTTGTGTGTTAATGAGCAAATTAATTTTTATGTGGTCAATATTGTTTTAAATCTCACAGTTAATTATTTTATAGGCACAAGAATTTTTAAAGGGAATGACATGCTATATTTTATTTGATAGCTGAAATATGGTAATTGTTGAATTCTCAAGTGAAGCTTTTATGGAAATACATTTTGTTTCATTTTGCTGCATTCTTTAAATAATTTAGATTGTGTTTACACAATAAGAAAAGTTTCAGTTAATGTATGTAATTTTCTATTACTACCTGATAGAAGAAATCAAACTTTTGGGTACATTTCACTGAATGATTTTCTAAATAGCCTGGAGCTGACTTGCATGTTCAGAACAAAAGAAATAAAGCATAAATTTAACAAGCATATATTTACACTGGTATCGTTATATTTATCTAGTAGTAAAAATATGCAGATTCATAGATATCCTAATTTTAAAATGCATTTTTGGCCTTAAAAACATGCAGCATTATTTACTTCCAAAAATTTATCATGACCATTTATTATATTCATAAAGTTGATAAAGACTAAAATTTCTACATTCTTACATTATTAGTAGACTAAAGGCATTGTGTACCTTTCCTTCTTCCAATCTTGGCAATGATAGTGTAAGGGACTGAACTTGGCCCCTTGTCTTAACTATCTACATAAATTGGACAAAATATATTGAATGACTATTTGCAGATGGACAACAGGAAGCACAGGTTACTGACAAACAGGAAGCTGTGATACGGAGAAAAGGAAAAGTGAGGTGAACCCTGAGCTTGTCCAGGCTACATGCCCTGGGGCACATTCTCACTTCCATCAGGGGCAGGAAAGAAGACCAGTACAGTGTGTCAGTGTTACTAAATTGAGGAGACACCATTCAGGGTTCATGGCTAAAGCCACAGGTCATGGGAGGAAGGCAGTGGGGAGAAAAGCTTCAAAACCTGCAATCCCTTGAATCTTTGTTCAGTACTAAGATATCAATATACAGGAACTAACTCCACAAGGCCATGCAGTGGGGTGACTGGCTGACAGCTGAATGATTGCCGGAAGTAAAAAGGGTGGGAATTATTCCTGCCTCCACGGATCAGGGAGTCTTCATTAATCAAATGCAACACTTAGTAGAAATCTAAGAAGGGTCCCGTCTAAGAAATGGAGATACATTACTCAGAGAGTAAATGTTACTTTTGAAAATCTTAATAAAATATTAAAATAACCTTCAAAATGTTCACACAGAACTGAAATAACAGCCAACCAGAAAAAAAAGAGCCAACCATCTATGAAACGAAGTCTAAAAAGTTCAGATGTTCAACAAGAACAATAATGTCACCGATCATTCTGAGACATAGAAAGAGTGAAAATAACTTGTAGAATAGAAAGAAACCCCAAAATGGTGGAATAAGCAGACAAATACAATTAAGCTGGTGTTAAAGTAAAATCAAGATTTTTAAAAAATGCATGAAGATGATAAAGAGGGAAATGAAAAATATAAAAATATCCGTTTTGAGATTACGGGGCCTGTCCAGAAAGTATCCATCCATATAGTGTGAAAATAGACATTTACTGAAGAAGTTACAAGCTACAATGTTGTACAGGGGACAATGATGCCTTGGCCCCCTTCAGAGCAGGCACCTTGGGCCTCACACAGATCTTTGTTGATTGCAATGCATGCACTTTCCATATTCTCAGGTGTTCTGCTTATCATAGGCCTTCCAGAACATGGATCACTCTCAACAGATTCTTGACCCTCTTTGAAACATTTGTGCCACACTTCTATTTGTGCTGCACTCATTGCATCATCCCCAAAGCCTTCTGAATCATGTGAATAGTTTCCAAGGAGGAATGTTCAAGCTTAACGCAAAATTTGATGCAGATTCATTGCTCGTCTCGCTCAGTCATTTTGAATGCAATGGTCGCACAGTACACATGCCCACTCAGTGGTGTCTGCCACCCCACTGACTAGTAAAGTGAAGTCACCATTGTTCACACATGTACATTCCAATCAACTCTCCTTGGCTGCCAGGTGACATCAATGTTAGCCAAACCGTTCTCTTTGTATTAACAATGGTTGGGCTTTCTCCAGACAGGCCTCATGGAATATTATTCATCCTTAAAAAGGAAATATTGCCATTTGGGACAATATGGATGGACTTAAAGGACATTATGTTAAGTGAAATAAGTCAGACAAAGAAAGACAGATACTATGATCTCTCTTATATGTGCAACTAAGAAAAACAGGGAGCAAGAGATCAGTGGGGTATGGGATGAGCAAAATGGGTGAATGACAATATTTTCAGTTTAAATAAATTCACGAAAACTTATAAAAAGAATTTAAAGCAGTATGAATTATAAGTGCTAAAAATAAATGTATAAATAAAATGAAAAATCCTCTAGAAAATGGAAAAGGTTGCTACATCTTAATTTTACCCAGTGACACCCTTGTTGGACTTCTGAGCTACAGAACTGTAAGATAATAAATTGGCACCCTTTCAAGCCACAGAAATGTATGGTAATCTGTTACAACAGCAACAGAAAACTAAAACAGGATATTTCATAAAGGTCATTTTGCTACACCCAAGAACCCTTGTATATAATAAATCCAGTAAAAGTCCCAGCCAAACCCCAAAGCAGACAAGCCCGGGCAGAGGATAAGCAGCCTGCCTACGACCAAAATGTCTGAAGAGACCATTCAGCGCCCACCCTTGCCTGAGGGGCACAGTTTGTAGTTTGAGTTTGGCCAAGGTAACTTTCTACAAGAGAAACAATGAATACTTTTCCGAGGAACGACAGAACATCCAGACTCTCCTCATAATATTGTTTACAAAATTGAAACTAAAATCCAAATTTAAAAGGTATGTAAATTTTGCCCTGGCTGGTGTAGCTCAGTGGATTGAGCGTGGGCTGGGAACCAAAGTGTCCCAGGTTCGATTCCCAGCCAGGGTACATTCCTGGGTTGCAGGCCACAACCCCCAGCAACCGCACATTGATGTTTCTCTCCCTCTCTCTCTCTCTCTCTCTCTCTCTCTCTCCTTTCCCTCTCTAAAAATAAATAAATAAGATATTTTTTAAAAAAGGCATGTAAATTTTAAAAAATAATTAATGTGAATCATACTAAGGGAAAATATACTCAAAGAAGACTGACCATGAGAAAATTCATATGTGGAATTAGCAGACATTTTAAAGCAGCTACTACTGTGTCTAAACTGAGTGAAAGGCTAAGTATCGCCATAGTTAGTTAATGAGTACAAAGGGAATCTCAGCCAAGAAGTAGGAACCGTAAAAATAACGAAATGGAAGGTGGGAGAAGTGACAAAGTGAGAGCAAAAGAACTGAAGCCACGGTTCTGCACATTAGGATTGTAAATGCAAAATAATGCGTGCAGAGTGTTCCCTGAATAGAGGACACTTTCAGAGCCAACATCCCAGGTAGGGAGAAACCAGTGCAACACCTCGCCCTTACACTCCCTGTCTCCAGTCTGCAGCCGGGTTGCAAAGGTGGAGGCGGCTGTGCAGTTTATCCACGCACATCACACTTTGAGGCACAAATCTGGGAGAAGAGGGAAGGAGCAGGTCTATACTGCAAGAAATACTACGTCGAAAAATTCTCCTTTGACTTAAATAGGCATAAACTTTTATGTATTAGCAATAGTGTTTCTGTGCTGTGTATCACTTTTTATGTGCTTTGACACCTTTTAAATATTATTAACTTGACTACTGGCAAGTGGATTTATTTAGTTAGGTAAAGAATCTTGTCACATATATAATTCTATCTGTCATAATTTAGCTGCATTGCGTATAGCTACAATGTGCACACAGTACTAAAAATAAGTTTGCCGTGATGATTTCTAAAATTTAAAGTAAATTGATTTAAAACCTTATATTAAATTTAAATGATTTATGTCATGCTCTTATTTCTTCACATATGTTAATGAATTTATGAGAATTTAATATGTATGGTATTATTTATATTGTATTGTATTATATGATATTATATTAATATATAATTTATATGTAAATACTGCTTAGTTTTATAAATTTTCTTTTTGCATTTCCATTCCTTCCCCAAGTCTTTTCTAACCCAATGGAATTTTTTTTAAAATTTTGATCCTCTGAACAACCATATGTCTTTTTTTTAGTTGATGTTTTTATTTATGTCAAAACAGTGTTTCGGTATGTACTCCTTTCAGGTCCGTCATGCGCCTTTGAAAGCTTCATTAATTCTTTTAGGCCACTAGCAAATTACTACTTCAATGCACCAAATGGTCCCCTTGTCACCTGACATAGTTTATGCAGCTTCTAAAATAGTCCAATTGCTCTCAAAAAAATTGCTTACCGCTGAGAGGCTGACTTTGAGAGAGAATAGCACAGTTCACGTTCCATTATTACTTGCCAGAGATGCAGTCCTGTCTCTCTGTTAGGAGGGAGCTGAGGCACTATGTGGCCGAATCCATGAAAGTCTCCGCATAAACAGTGAATGCACATCTCTGCCAGAGAGAGCAGAATGCCATTTGCCACCATGAGAATACGGCGGACAGGTGTGTGTCTAGAATAAAGACAGAAGTCGCGTGGAGGCTCCTCTCAGCTGTGCAATGACTTGCATACTGTTAGACACAGGGCGACAGATGTTTTCCAGGAAAGTGATAAAAATGAAATACATTTAAATTCAGCAGGTCTGAGCTGACTCCCAAAAGTCAAATTGGGAATGTCACCTGTGATGAAGGGAAATTGAGAATCTTTCAACAATGTAAGCAACACAATTAACACAATGTAACTCTTTGAATAAACAGACTTGTGGCATATAGATGAAGAATTTCTAAAATGCAAATTAATAGTTGATTACTTTGAGTGATATTTACCCTTCAATCGCACAGGATATTATTTTCAATCACCAAGCTATTCTTCTCCAAATATTTATTGAGGCTATTCAGTAGTGTTCAAATCAAAGTCACATCTGCAAAGAAAAGAGACATATGTTCTGCCATAGAGAATCTTCCTGTTTAGAGGGGGCAGATAAAGCTCTTTTATTAATAAGTATAATTTGAGATAAAATTGCTAAATGTGATTATTATTCTATTACCTAGAAGTATCGTCTTTGTTTGGGACCCACGTGAGTACCCTTCCTTGTATATCTACTTCCCTCAAAATACCATTGATTTATTATAAAAAATCATTGACAGTATTAATCCTAACAGTAAGAAAAGCCTTCTAGGTAAATAAGAAAAAAGTCTTTAGAAGATTTTACCACTGATTAACAGACATTAAATGTGCTCAGTTGAAATAAGACATATACTGTATACTAGGGTTTGATATAGATCAAAACTAATTATATTTTTATAATTCCTACAACTTGTCTCTATAATCCAGGGGTGAATCGAACAATTTACAGATTATACATTGCTCAAGGTTATCCTCAGCTATTTTGATGTCTTTCAAGGTATATCTACCTGTCAATTAATTGATGTATCATCTATCAATCAATCACTTACATATTTATGAAAATAAAACAAATTAAGTCTAGTGCATTAAATTGTAATTTTGGAAAGATACAAGAGAAAGTTGAAATACATGATTAAAACTCAGATCCAGAATTGTTAAGACAGCCTTAAATAGAAGCTACATAATTACATGAAAATTACCAAACTTTTACACTAAATTGTTTTTCACTGAATAATGTATTTTAAACATTATTCCTAACAGCTCTTACAATCTAGCTCGTTTATTTTGAAAATAGCAGAATAATAATGTACCATAATTTACTTAACCATACACACTTGATAATTTTGTTGTATAAAAGTGCTTATTGTTTGTATTACTGATGAGCAGTATTAATGAGTATCCTTATACATATATTCATCAAATAAATATAAGTATATTTTGCAAGTAAATGTAATGTTTTCACAAGGGATTTGTACATTTTCAATTTGGATAAATATTGATAAATTGTCCTGAATAAAGTTTAAATATTCTACACAACTTTTAATATTATGTAAGAATTCATGCTTCTCCACACTTTTGGTAATATGTGTGATCACCAAAAATAATTTAGTTTGAAAAGAAAAATTTATGAACACATTGTTATTTGCCTCTTGATCAAGAAACTACTCATACAATTTCATAAATATGCTACCCTGTAAAAACTTTATTTTCTATCTTCTATCTTCATTAAGGCATAGCAATAGAAAAAAAATAAAAGAAGGAAAAAGGAGCCCAGGTGAAACCAACACAGGCAATCTGATGCAAAAATATTAAAGCCACCTGTGATCGTAACCAGATTATTTCATTGGGAGATGGAGTTCTCCGATAAGGGTGACCTTAAAATCCTATACAAAGCTCAAAGGAGATAAGCTCCACTTCTGAGAGCACAGCCATTAGGAGGTCAAACGCTGGACCGCCTGTCGTTTACACGGCGGCACCTGAGAAGCAAAGGACTTGGGCGCCTTCCTCTCAATGACCACCCTGCCTTTCTTCGTGCTGCCTTTAATACTTCTCCCTGCTCCAAACACAAACATTTGTATTTTAAACATTGCTTCTAGATTTTCTGCTTGTTTTTTGTTATTTTTTTTTACATTTTTTATTGTCATTCAAGTATGTATCAAGTTTATTTCATAGTATCACCCACAGAAGTCACCCTCTTTATACTCTTACAAACACAGATTATTGAAAGATTAGTTCTATGACAGTTCAAATTGTTTCCACCAACCTAGCCTGGAAAAGAAAATAATGACAACAAATAATAGTTGTCTTTTGCTCAATACTGCCTAGAATAGCTCTTTTGAATGAGGGTTATATATTCAGTGCACACTGCGTTTGACAAGATCAGACCTCTACTGCTTTTCTGAGCGGTCTTGATTACAACTTATTGTGCTAAACTGTTATGCCTAACTGTGTAATCGAATACACAAGAAAAGACTATCAACTGTCTTTTTTTTTCTGAATCATGTCAATGCCATACGAAAAGAAGTGGCTAAGAAGTATGCAGGTACAGATGTAAGCACTTTATTTGGGAAATGCACACTTGATTTCCCACCAGTATTTCTACCAGAATCTGATCAAATAAAACTTGAAACACAGAGCTGAGCAGACAAAATAGTGTATGATATTAGCAGAACATTACAAAACACCAGAAAGGCACATGGAGAAGTCATGTCAAAGCCTGGCAATGCATGCGATGGATAAGCAGCCAGACATGTAAAGGGCAATTCCCTAACAACAGATCTACTGGAATAATATTACTGACATCCTCAGCGTATTCTAATGTGTGAGTTCTCTAGAATTAAACCAGGACCTCTTTCCCATGATAATAGGTACTTGGGTTTTTGCTGAGAGAGGCTAAGATTTCAATATTTTGGGTTTAAGTACATGTTCTGAGTTTTTTTTATCTCATCAGTTACTCCTACGAATTAATTTAGTGTAAGCAAATGGTACAGAATAAATGAGAGCTCTGCAAGGCAAGTTTGATATATGACAGCGTCCTCATGAACTGTTGTCAGGTCCATTAAAAGGAGCAACCACCCACCCTGGCTGGCATAGCTCAGTGGATTGAGCGCGGGCTGTGAATCAAAGTGTCACAGGTTCGATTCCCAGTCAGGGCACATGCCTGGGTTGCAGGCCATGGCCGCCAGCAACTGCACATTGATGTTTCTCTCTCTCTCTTTCTCCCTCCCTTCCCTCTCTAAAAATAAATAAAAATAAAATCTTTTAAAAAATAACAGAAATCTTCACCATTAAAAAAAAAAGGAGCAACCACTCGTAATTTTGAAGATACAAAAATAAAGAGGGTACAGTTAGTCATAATGTTTACTTATTACTTCCTCCATATTAAATTTACATTGTTGTATTTTTAAATTATATATGCAAGTTTAAATAATAGACTTTTTTAAACAGAGTCACTGGGGATATGACAAGTCACCCCAAAAGTCCTGTAGAATGAGTGATGTCCATTTTCAAGAGACAGCTTTCCCAGCAGCCTAGAATGGCATTGAATTATCTCCTGAGCCCTGTGCCAGGAAAGCATGACAACTTTGAGGGTGCCACTGTGTTGTGAGGAGTGAATGGGTTAATAAGTAAAGAAAATGGGTTTCTATGACATTCGACAGCATAATTTTACATGTGATCGTGTGAAGTCCTCCACATTTCTAGTTCTCAGATGTATTCACCTAAATATCAATAACTTTTCACTTTTTTTCTACCTCTAATAATTTTACTTTAAACATATCTCTATGAGTGTAGAGATTTTAATATGGATCCCATTTGACTGTCTCAAATAATGGCAAAGACTACACTCAGCAAACATTAGTTTTTTATAAAGTGTTAAACGTTGGCAACCTCACTAGAATAAAATAATTTATGAAAGAGTCTACCTGTGATATCTTCCACTGCCACAAGACAAATCCCAGAAATAGATTTATACACATTTATTCAACTGACCTTTGGCAAAGGAGTAAAGGCGATTCAATGAAGATATGATAACCTTTTCAACCAATGGTGCCGCAACAACTGGACACCCACATGCAAGATAAAATCAGTCTGGACTCAGACCTTACATCTGTCACAAAATTTAACTCAGAATGAGTTGCACACCTCATATAAAGACAGAATTATAAACGTCTACAAGATAAGATAGGGGAAAATCTAGGTCTCTTATGTTGGATTATGATCTGTTAAGTATGTGGTGCTGATTCATGAAACAAAACAATTAAAATGTACTTTAATAAAATAAAAAAAATTTGTCCTACAAATGATACTATTTAGAGAATAAAAAGGCTAATTTCAGACTGGGAGGAAAATTTGAGAAACACGTTTTTGATAAAATCCAAAACCTCGAGGACACCAATGTCAGCCAGGATGTAGACAACAGGAACTTCTATGCATTCCTGGTGGGAATGCAAAGTGGCACAGACTCTTATGAAGAGTTTGGCAGCTTTTACAAAGCTAAACAGGCTTACCATACAGCCCAGGGACCGTGGTCCTAGATATTTACCCCAATGGGATATAAACTTATGTCCATGGAAAAACCTGCACACAGATTGTTTATAGCAGATTTATTCATAATTGCCTCCAATTGGAAGCTACCAAGATGTAGAAGAATGGCTAAGCCAACTATGGTGTATCCATACAATTCAGCATATTTAGAAATACAAAGAAACGATGGAAGATGATTGGGCTGTGGCTGGTGGGCCCACAATACAATATACAGATATACAGATATATACATATATCATAGAAAGGTACACTTGAAACTTATATGATCTTATTAACCCATGTCATCCCAATACATTTAATGTAAAAAAAAAAAAGAAAGAAATGAGCCCTGACCAGGCTCGGTTGGTCAGAGCATCACCCTGTACACCAAGAGATTGAAGTTTTGATTTCTGGTCAGGGCACATACATAGGTTGCAGATTCATTGTTGATTGGTGGCATGTATGGGAAGCAACCAATAGATGTCTCTCTCTCTCTCTCTCTTTCTCTCTCTCTCTTTCTCTCTCAAATCAATGAACATATTTTTTTTTAATTTTAAGAAATGATCTATTGAGTACAAAACGACATGGAGAAAATTTAATGCACGTGGCTAAGTGAAGGGAGCCAGTCTGAAAGGCTACCTACTGCGTGATTTCAGTTATATGACAGTCTGGAAAATGGCAACATTATAGAGAGAGTTAAAAAGACCAGTGGTTGCCAGGGGTTTGAGGGAGAGGAAGGAGGGAGATGAACAGGTGGAATACAGAGCATTTTTACTACAGTGAAACTAGACTCCATAATAGGGCAAAAACGGATATATACATTATGCATTTGTCAAAACTTAGAAATACAAAGAGTTACCCCTCACATGAAATACAGACTTTAAAAAAAGTATCAACGTTGCTACATCAATTGCAGTAAAGGTATCACATAAAATTCAAAATGTTAACAGCAGGAAACTTCATGTGAGGATGAGAGGGGGATTATGGGAACTCTGGACTTTCTGATCAATTGTTCTATAAACCTGAAACTTCTATTAAAAACTAAAGCCTATTTTAAAATATATGCATTCTATTAAGAACTCAGAGGAAAATTATCTCAAAGCACAATATATACAAATAAGCAGCTATCTAAGGAGTATGTATCGAGTTTTTAAAAAATCTAAAACGGTGAAACCAGAGAAACTCTAGGAACATTTACCAGATTAGTAGCAAAAGATGTATAATTCAGGCTTTTCCATTTATAGTAGTTTCTGTATTGATATAAAAAGACTGCTGCCGAGGGAAACAGGGGATTTGTGCTGAGAGAACAAAGCCCCGTGAGCTCATCACCTTCACGTGTCTTCTAACACTTGAAGAAACTAAATATGTCACGGATTATTCAGATCAACACTGAAAATCAACATACTCCCAGGGCTTATGTCCCTGTTCTGAGTTTCCCCAGGGTCCTCACCAAAGGTAACATTTGATCTCTTGAATAAACACATAGTCATTGTTTGTGACTCCGAATCAAAGCTGGTACACAGATGGAGAGCCTCATGGGAGAGGAAGTAGAAAGGATCCATGGCTTACACTAAGCTGGCTTTATATTTTCTGACTTCCTGAGAGTCTATAAAAATCTACTAAATCACCTGGTTATTGACATCACTGTGAAAAAAGTACTTTAGACAGCTCTCATTGCATTTAGTTCTCGGGGAAAAAAAGGACAACTTTTATGTACTACGTTTTCGTAAAAAGCTTCTCTCTTGTTATCCTCAATGAGCATAATCTTTATTCTTTTTCACATTCCCTTGCATAGTTATAGGGAGATTATTTTGGTTATACGTTATGCTGATTCAAAGCACTTGGTAATGTCCCTAAGTGTGTCATCGACTTGCTAATGACAATTCTGAGTCTGCCTTGATCTCAAATGGGGAAAAGATAAACCACTCTGTATGTGCACAGTTGCTTGTAAATTAGTGTATATTGCTAACATTGATTACATTCTCGCTGGCTTGATACTTGCTTGCCACCAGCAGCCATAACACAGAATATCAGGAAACTCCTAAAAGCCACACACAATGCAATCAGGTGGCTCCAAGAAGAAATACCCATCAGTATGACACTGCGAGCTTCCTTGAGAGAAGAGAGTCGCTATGGGAAAATGCATTGTGCTTGTGGAAGCACACTGACAAAATGAACTTGTGGAATACAAGTCATTCGGAGGGTGGGGGCTGCCTGGAGGTAAAATTCTTATCGCATGGTGAGAATAAAAGATAATTCTCGAATCCCACAGCTAGTTACCGGTTTCCGTCTGGGGTCTAGGTCACCTGCCCTCTGGTGACCTAGAGGTCACTGCTCATTCTGCTAAATGTTCTACTTTTGCTCCTGGTTTCTCACCTACCAAATCATGTCTGGAGAGTAGTACCACTTAGGGTTACCATTGCACATCCCTGGAGTTCATTTTCCTAGCGTCTCCAACCAAAGGGAAAGTATGATAAGGAAAACAGAGAACAAATAAATCCCTGGGTCATAGCAAAGTGCAGAAGGCCGTGGCTTTCCCAGGGCCCCCGCTGTCACTACTGCACACAGCTCTGAAAAAACAGGCAGTCTGTGCTACCGATGTCCCTAGTTTTCCACGAAAAATGTGTACAGTGATCTGCTATTGCTAGTTATGCCTTACTCCTCCGATAGTCTGTGTTATTTTTAGACTAGCAGTGTTTTAAATCCCACTGGTGGCAGATGGAGAAACAATTCGGAGAATGTGCTCTTTTCTCCTATGTAGGAGAGTTCTCGAGTCAGTAAGACCTGCTGTGACGAAAGTTGTCTCTAAGAAGCTTTTCTTTGTTTTTCCATTCAATTTAGTGCTGTCCTCCCACCCTGCATTTTTTATGCAGCCTCTTATCAAAGTAAAAATTTTGTCAATTCCATCTCTTTTTTGCATCATCCTTAACTCATATAAAATAGTGTTTTTTCTAATAAGGAACTTCATATTTTTAATCTTGAATTCTTACAGAGGGTGATATTGTTGTTTAAATCCCTGTGCGAATAAATCTCTATCCACCCTGTACATAAAGTGAGGGTATGATCATCTCACTTTTATTAAATTGCTACTATTCATAAATCAGGAGTATTAATTTTTATTAAGGATCTGATGATGCATGTGAATGACTTTGAGAAATGTCTGGTACATAGTAAATGCAAAATAAATACAACCATTCTTGTGTGTGTCGTTGCTCTTATTATTAAGCTGGTCACTCACTATTGCCCCTCCAAATTCATTTGTACCCCCTGGAGCAGTATTCACTCTGCCCTCTTTCATGCCCTGACAGATTGCTGTCTGTGGGATCTCTCCTTAGAGCACCCGTGTCTCTAGATTTGTGTTGGCCGCTGCCCACAGGAGTCACGGTAGAACATCGGGGGCAGGAGGAGAGAGCGCTGGATGCATTTATTACCCCAACACCGGAACTGCCTCCATGAAATGCCTGATATCAGTTATTATCAGTTACCTTTAGTCACAGGTTCTGTAGGTAGCTCATTGCTTATGGCTACAACTCTCACTGAGTTTGCATAACTCCTTCCCAGATCCAAGGTCAGGAATGCTCCCAGTGTTACTAGGCTCTTCATTATCTTTTCCTAGTTCAATTTACTCTGTCTGTGATCTACAAATAATCCTTCACCAGCTCTCTTCAATGAAGCCTTTTGTGTGTTTGTATCTTTCCCCAGCTAGAAACCTGAATCCTGTCATAATAATACCAACCACCACCTCCACCATGTCACTACCACAGCTACTAGAAAACCAGTGATCCTGCCCTGGCTGGTGTGGCTCAGTGGATTAAGTGCCAGCCTACGAACCAAAAGGTCACTGGTTCGATTCCCAATCAGGGCACATGCTTGGGTTGCCTGCCAGTTCCCCAGCTGGGGATGTGCAAGAGGCAATCAATCCTCACACATCAATGTCTCTCTCCCCTGTGTTTCTCTTGCTTTCTTTCTCCCTTCCCCTCTGTCTAAAAATAAATAAATAAAATCTGAAAAAAATAAAAGGTAAACATAGAACTCAGCATTTACACTCCTGGGTATATAAAAAGAAATAAAGACTTCTGTTCACATAAAAGTCCATACATGGATTAAAAAAAAAAGAAAGAAAACCAGTGATCCTGTAAAAACTGTTAGTACTAGTACTGTTACCACTTCAATTACTATTATTGTTACTATTACCACTGCTGCTGCCTTTATTACCATTACTGGAAGTATTGTAATACCAGCAGTAATATTAATGTCATTGTGATGAAGACATAATAAAAGTACAAATTAAGCCCTGGCTGGTGTAGCTCAGTGGATTGAGCACGGGCTGTGAACCAAAGTGTCGCAGGTTTGATTCCCAGTCAGGGTACATGCCTGGGTTGCAGGCCATGACTCCCAGCAACTGCACATTGATGTTTCTCTCTCTCTCTCTCTCTCTCTCTCTCTCTATCTCTATCTCTCTATCTCTATCTCTATCTCCCTCCCTTCCCTCTCTAAAATAAATAAATAAAATCTTTAAAAATATATTTTAAAAAGTAGAAATTATACTTATTTCCTTTTATGAAAGAAAGCACCCTGGCACTATAGCTTTCAAATTCAGGGCACCACTCCTAGTTTCTTTTACCTTCTTATATCGCCCAACAGCCATGGAAATAAGGCCCATTTTCCTTCTCCTTCAGTAACCACATGGTCTCAACTTACCTTCCAGCCTTCCATCCCCACAAGAACAGTTCATTCCCCAGAAGAGTTTTTACATTTTGTTCAAATGTGGAAAAAGAAATTGGCTGGCCCATTAGATTCACACGTTTATTTATCTGGCAAACCAGTCAAATAAGTTAGGGGATATAATTGCCGTAAGGAAATTATCATAGGCAAGAAGATAACAAAGACATGAGACGTCCTCAATGGCAATAAAGTGTGTCAGGTGTGATTGGCAGGTGATGTCTGTCACACCTGTCACATATTCTTTCCAATGAATTTAGTGTGCTTTCATCAGGACCTGTCTTACTTTGCAATAATGCAATATACAGATCACGTATCATAAAAAATGTACACTTGTAACCTATCAGGTCTTATTAATCAATGTCACCCCAGTACATTGAATATAAACAATAAATGAAGAAAATAAAAAAAAGAATAATTTAAGAATGGGATTTAATGCCCACATCCATAATAAATGCCAAGGGAAGACCCTGCATCTGTGTAAATGATCACGGTCACAGGCCCTACCTATGTGTATTTGCCAAGACGGCTAAGCACTGGTAAATATCACAAGCTGGACTAATGCTATAGGAACTTTGATCTCTTGAGACACTGGCTGACATTTTATCACACTGTGAACATTTTTTAATTAAAAGAATAGTCTTCTTCATAATATGAGTGCTTTATATTGCTTTCATAGTTTCTTTATCTTTTATTTTATTATTGTTTCAGAATAGATTCCATCCAAGAAACATCTAACATACATACAATGTCTTATTTATGTGATGTTAAATTATGTTATTAGTTCCATTGTCATTTGTACCAACTTTAAACATTCATATATTGGCATTAGTTCTCAATGTCATCAGGAGGCATTCTTTAACAACAAATTCCCTCGTGTTTAAAATTCATAATCTCCTAGGCCCTGGCAGACTTGGCTCAGTGGATTGGGCACCGAACTGCAAACCAGAGGGTTGCTGGTTTAATTCCCAATCAGGGCACATGCCTGCATTGTGGATCAGGCCCCCAGTAGGTGGTGCTCAAGAGGCAACCACACGTTGATGTTTCCCTCACTTTCCCCCTCCCTTCCCCTCTCTAAAAATAAATAAAATCTTTAAAAAATAAAATTCATAATTTCTGTATCCTGATAAAAATCAATACTATCATCATAAAAAGTGAATCAAGCTTAATATTAAAATGTCTTTCAGTCTCCTAGACCCCATAGTCTAGCCTTCAAAACCAAGACAGCCATTGATACAGAAAGAAATAGTGTTTCCATTGATATGACTTCCTCAAACATTTTGCAAGTTTATTTTATTATGCTACACATGCTTCTTTAGATGTGGTTGTAATTGTGATAGGCACATAAATGACAGTACTGAAATGATTCTTGTTTGGGAGTTTTGTTAATTTGAAGCAGCTGCCAAAGCTTCCCTTCTCAGATGTAATGAATTTCATATTAAAACCTCTCACGCACAATTTTTGGCAAATTGTGTTTTCCCTTTCTTTTCATTTATGGATCCTGCCATTATAGGTTCCTCACTGATTGATTTATCTGGCCCTAACCCAATCTTCTCCCATAAATTCCCTCAAGATGTCAGTATAAGGTTTTTTATCTCATAAAAGGGTGGTACTGTAGTCAGGCAAACAAACGTGTATTTAGAACTCCCCACTTGTAAATTTTCATCTCTATATTTTTCTATAGTCCCCCTCTCTCAGGCGTCTTAAACCTTGCTTTTTTCAGCTTGGGATACAATGATAATCAAAGCTAGACATAACCCCTGCCTTCAAGGACTTTAAGGCTTAATGAAAGAAAATCGTCAATTTCATAATCTCACAGATACACGCAAAATCGTAATTATAGGACTTATAATGACAAAATGTACATTGTATAAGAAGAGCATGTAACGGGATGACCTAAATGGATTTTAATATTTGAATTAGGCAAGTGGTGGCATCACATGGAGAGTCCCAAGGGAGGCTGGACCCTGTTTTGTTAAGAGCACTGAAGAGTCAACAGAAGATTTTAATCAAGGTGGAAATATGATAAGATTTGTCATTTTAAAGTTTGAATCTGGTTTCCATTTGGAGAAATAATTTAAGGAGGGTAGCCATGAAGACAGGGGCACATTTAAGTGGCCTCTCTCAGATGGTCGGTGTTCTATCTGTAAACCTAGAAGGGTAAAAGAACAGTTGTTTTTAAGCTCACAAACTCTATGGTTCATAAATTTGGACAGAGGACAGGAATTATAGCTGAGGATAACTCCCTGAATTGAGAGTCAAAGTCATTTGGAAGATTCTTCACCAACACCTGACATAAATTTAGTACTTAAGGACTGGGCACAGAGTAAGCACAAATGACCTTTTCATCTGGGTTTCGCTTCCTTATGTGACAGCAGACTCATGTTAGTTGGACTTCTTACATGGTGCCTTAGGATTCCAAGTATGACTGTTCCCAGCCAAGAAAGCTGCAAGACCCTTTATGGCCTGACCTTGGAAATAACATGGCATTACTTCTGCCCTGGTCTAAAGGTCAAAGTATTCATAAATTCAGTCATTTTCTAGGGAAAAGGGCACAAGTCTGTACCTCTTAATGTGATGAGTGTCAAAGACTTTGTAAGTCTGTTTCAAAATTTCCATAATAGTCAAAAGGTAATGCTAATTGGGATTAGAAAAGTTAGTATCACAAGAATAAGGTATATTTGAAAATACTGGAAGACTTTTATAATGTAATGGAGGGTTCATGGCTGGCATTGGTTTTTCTTTTGTTTCTCCTTTTCTTTAAGCAGTCTTCCTTCAAGTTCAAAATTGCGTTACTTTTTTCAAACAATTTTTATATTTCCTTTCTCTATTATACATTTGTTCATTATTACAGTAATTGTTATCTTTATTATTTCCTCCCACCTTTTAAGTACATTTTGCAGTTTGTTTTCTAGCTCATTAAAACATATACATAGAACTTTAGCCCTGGCTGGTGTAGCTTAGTGGCTTGAGCTCAGGCTGCGAATCAAAGCATCGCAGGTTCGATTCCCAGTCAGGGTACAGCCTGGGTTGCAGGCCACGTGAGAGGCAACCACACATTAATGTTTCTCTCTCTCTTTCTCCCTCTCTTCCCCTCTCTAAAAAAATAAATAAATAAATCTTTTAAAAAATATATGTAGAACTTTAATTTTTAGCACTTTATATATAAATGTTTTTGAGCTCTTGTTTCTCTTGAGCACTGTTTCAATGAAATTCTTCCAGTTTTGATATGTAGTATTTTGTTTTTCATTTGCTCAAAAAATTATTATTTTCATGGTGAAGATATTTTTCTTTTTACCTCCTGATTTTAAAAGTGTATTGGTTAATTCCCAAGTACATGGGGATTTTGTGCATATTTTCCTGTATTATTTTTTAGTTCAATTTTACCGTGGTCATAGAACATACTCTATATTTTACCAGTGCTTAGAAATGTATTGAGTCTTCCTTGACAGCCCAACATACGGATAATTTTTATCGTTGTGGCACGGGCACGTAAAAAGGAACGTGTGCCCTGCAATTGCTGAGTTTAAGTGTTATACATGTGGCAATTAAACAGTTTTGTTTTTTATGCTTTACAAATTCTCAATATATTTACATATTTTATGCTGTTCTATTGATTACTTAGAATAGTTAAAAGTCTCCCACTGATTTCAAATTTATTTTTCTTTTTAGTTTTAGATATTTCTGCTGTATACATTTGAAACTGTTCTATCAGTTTCACAGTTATTCTCACATATTCCTCATGAATTGCCATTGTTATTATATTAAAATATCTCTTTTTATTTAATGTAATGCTTCTTGACTTGTTTAATTTGTCTGGTATTTAATATAACTCAATTTTACTTTTTGTTAGTGTTTCCATGGTAATTTTTATCTCTCATTCTTTATTGTCACTCTTTAATTATCTTATATCTCTCACATAAATAGTATAAGTAGTACACTATTTAATTTTTTATGTTTCCTGAAAAAATTTATTTAACTGTATTTTCCTTCTATGATATATTAAGTTGAAATTTAAACTGAATCTTGTTATTTGCTTTATTTCACACATATTCTTTGTTCTTTTCCTTCTCATTTAAAAAAATTTTCAGGATTCATTGTTTCAATTTCATTGTTTCCTCTATTAAATTTCTAGCTGTTCAATCTTTATTATACATACATATATTACTTTTCAGATAAAGAAGGGTGTTAGTATACTATAAATCCAAATTACAGTCTCCTCACATTTTTACAATCCTCTATGCTATCTTCTATGCTATCATATGATTCATTCTATATTTTTAACATATCATAAAATGTCACTCCATTGTTTTATACAAGTTGTAAATTATTAGTCATTTCATCATTTTTTATTTTTTCTTGCATCTCTGACATAAAATCTTAGATTATTTTTACTTATTCCAAAAATATTTCCTATAAGAGTAGAATTTTAATAAAGTAGGGTTTTTTTAGTATTTTATAATATCATTCCTTGTTTTCTGACTTGCATGTTTTCTCTTAACAAATTAGCTATTTACCTTAGTTTTAATTTTTTGCAGATGATATGTCTGTATTCTTTAGCTGTTTTGATAATTTTCTATGCTTTTTGGTTTTTTGATTTGCTAAATGTACCTAGATTTTTTTGTCTTTTTTTCTGGGTCTCTTTATTGGGGGGTTGTAGAGCTCTCAGAACTCAGCCATTATTTCTTCAGATGTAGTTTTTAACCCATTCTCATTCTCTCTTTCTTGTGTGCCCTGAGTGCAGACATTAAAACTTTCCACTTTGGTCGAAATATCTCTCATGCTTTTATATGCATTTTACTCATTTCGTCTCCCTGCACTTCAGGGTATGTATTTTCTATCAGCTTATCTTCTAATTGGCTACTTCCTTATGCAAACAGGTTTTATTTTCAATTATCATCACTTCCATTTCTGGATATTTCACTAAATTTGTTTATACAATTAAATTATTTTCTGAAATTCCTAACTGTGTAATTTAATTACATGGCAATTTAATTATATTTATTTTAATGCCCTGCTATCTCTGGATATATTATGGATTTGTCTCTATTCTTCTGTTACTGCAAATGTTTTTCAGTCAGTTCTTGTCTTTTCATGTATATGAGTTTGTTTGCTTGGTTTTCAGATAACACAGGTAAAAGAATCCTAAGGTATTATTTTCTCCGAAGAGGGTATACTTGTTCTTCTATAAAGCACATGGCTATGGGCAGTCAGTTCATCTTACTCCATATACAGGTTGCACAAAGGTGAAATTGGCGTCAGTGTCTGTCAGGGTTGGCCAATGCCTCAGTAACTTTTATCATTTTGTTCAGGTTTCTGTGGTCCCAGCTGAGAGCCAGGGGTGACTATGAGGGCCCATTTCTTTAATGGGTAATGAACACCATCTTTTATCTGCCATCTCCTGGATTTTGGTGAAAGTTCTGTGCACTCGTTTAGACATCCGTTCTCTGACTTTGAATCATCAAATGCCTTGATGAGAAAGGCTATTCTGAATATTGGGATCATTGACTAGGCTTCCACTCTCTGGGATCTTCCTGTCACAATCCTTACTTCCTAGGTATTTCAAATAGATATTTTTTTAAATAAGTTTTCACTATTTTAACGTTTATTTAAAATAAATTTTTCCCAGTTAATCTCAAGAGGAAAGTAGGTTATAAAGGTATTTTCTACCATTTCTGGAAGCATAACTTCATACTCACTTTATTTTTTTTTCATAGCTTGCCCCTGGCAAAATGTTAAGAGCTACATGCATTTACTGACTGGTTCCTTTCGTAGTAACGCAGACGGGCTTTATCTGTTTGGTGTGTATTTTTCCCCACTCCATGTTATATGCACAAATGTGAGAACAGTGGCAGTCACATATGAAATAGGCGATACATATTCATGAGAGTGGAATTCAGGCAAGAGATTAGAATAGAAGACAGGAATTTTGAAAAACAAAGTTTTATGCTCTTGAAAAGCTTTATCGTACATGCGCATGGCTCAGTAGAACTCTGCCCAATCAAGGGGACCACCAGCACAACATTCATCCTTAAAGAAGCAAGATTAATACAAATTATGTGTGTTATTAAAAATTGTGATAGCAGTGAAATCATACCATGCACACAGAAATATATACCATACTGACACTTATAACTCGGGCAGAGTTTGTATCTTTCAAACTCTCATAGGCACAAATTGGTAGAGGTACAAATTCTCATAGGGTAAAAAGGTTAACACATGTAATAACTTTTTAAAGAATATTATTTTACATTGCATTGCTTGTATTTTTCGAACTTTTCATCACAAATACAAATAAACAATTCATTGAAATTCCTTTTGAAATTACTCTCAGTTCACAAATGCGGTCTTATTCTCAGCGTGGAGTTCTCCCATAATGAGTAATCGAAACATGCAATCTTCAAATTTTAATAATTACTATTTTCATTGTTTACTTTTTACAAATAATTTTAAATGACAGAAAAATTACAACAACTTGAAATCATGCTAATTGACAGAAACAGCGTGGTCTTGCAGGCTCTCGCTGATGGAACGACAGTAAGGTCAAACCGCTCTCCACTCTGTGCCCAGCAAATCTGCCTTAAGCAGCTCCAATCAGATAGTACAGTACAAACTTTAAAAATGCCTCAAAATACATCATGTATTTCATTATCATGGAGAGATACACTGGCATAAACCTTGCTATTTATTATTCTAAAAAAATAAGCCATAATTCACTTAAAATATTATTGAGCAACACTTAAAATGCACTCTTATGAAGCTGAATGAAGTAGTAGAATAAAATGAAAGCAGTTATATTTTAGAAAAAAAAAATAAAATCATAAATGAATTCAGAATTTAAATTAGGACACCAGGAAAAAACATACAAGTCAGCCACTATGCATAGGAAAAGGGAATTAATAAAGTTGAAAGCTGAAAGAGTTGAAAAATCTCCTCTATAAATCAAATTTGAAAAATCAATTCAAAGAGTTGATATAATGCTGGTATGGGTATCTAAGAAATAATTTTAGAACAAACAATAAAAATGACAATACAGAAAGGGTGCAAAATGTCACCTGTATTTCAAGATGCATTTAAAAAGCTCTGTGAAATCAATATTTTTGATAAGTAAGGATTTTTGAAATAATATCAAGAAGAGATTTAAAAGTATAGGCAGAAAGATTTTTTTTAATTTACTCTAAAAACAGATACTCATTCTAGATGGATTCATAAATTCATGAGGTAGGGCTTCAGCTTCATGACTAATCTTGTGGCACTGTCCGGAAGGTCCTTAAGAAGATTGTTAGTGGGAACAGGATGGATGCTGACAAAATTCTTGTAAGGAACTGGAATAAAAATGACATGTGTAGCCGAAGTTTAGGAGAAGTATGGCCTGTGGGTACATGGAAAATAGAAAAGTTACTTTAGATCTTTTACATCGGCTAAGGAGGTTTCCAAGCAGAATTTTAGCTGTGTATGATAGGAAGGACTATAGAGAGAGATGAGGTCAAGTTTGAAACATTTGACCTTAATTTGAATTTAACCAAAAAAATAAAGAAGCCATGATTTTTCAGACTAGAGAATATTTCACTATATTTCTTTTAATCCAACAAAATATTTTAAAATGTGAAATAATTAAGGCAAAAATAAAATCCAGTCTGCTGCCTGAAAAACATAATATTGGGATAATATTCTTATCACAGACGTGACTGCAAACTCTTCTGTTAAGACATCTACAAGATTTAAGCAGTGCCTTGTAAGCCATCTCAATTATGGTCAGCAAACATTTTAATAAACACCAAATACCAAATATTTTAGAATCTGTTGGTCATACAATCTATGCAGCAACTCATTCTGACTTTATAGAGAGAAAGTAACCATAGACAATACCTATATAAATGGATATGGCAGTGTTCCAATAAAATTGTATTTATAAAAAACAAACAAAAAATATAAGTCATAGGCTAAATTTGGTCCATGAGCCATAGCTTGCTAATCTTGAGTGAAACAAAAGGTATCTAAGCTTTATAAGAGCATGTCTTAGACTTCCTCTGATAAACCAAAAGTCTTTTCAGAATTCTAAATTTACCCCATATCACTTTGTCTCTTAGTCCACATTACACAGGGCCAATCTCAAAGTAACTTGGGGGTGTGTCTCTCGTCCAATGGAGTAATTCTCAATATTATCTACAAACATAAACATTGCATTGTCTTAAGAGAATGGTATTGGGGGGAACACCATCATTTTGTAATAAAAATGACAAAGGTGACTCAAAGTGAAAGGAGGCATCTAGACTCCAACCTTCTATACATAAGAAGAAGACTGGGAAATATACTCAACTATAACATAGGTCATTTCTAATTAAAAAGAAAAAAATAATGGAGTCAGAACCAACGGTCAGAAGGGAAAACCACTACCATAGAAAACCACTGCGAAGAAGAACTTGTCCCTAATCAGGGAACTGGTGCATGTAACTGGCCGAGTTTCAGGACTGTCGTGGACCAGTGACTTCAATGCACAGCCCAGATATCCTATTTTAAAATATATGCCTGCCTCATCATTACATGTTGAATGTAGGAAAAGTAGATAGTTTGTCACTCTAGCTCCAAGGTTTTTAGATAAGAGGAGTTGTATACTTGTAGATTTGATCCTAAGGAGGATCAAAATTTACACCTGGACTTTTTAGCTGATGCCTGGGTTTCAACTAATGACATACTAGTATATTTTAAAGTATGGAATGAAAGTATCTTGGGTGTAGGAAAGATGTGAGTTTTTACAATTAGAGGGAAGACTGCTTCAGACTGAATTTTGCAAGGAGGACTTCAGTAAAATCTTCTATTATGCATGTTACTCTGCAGTATGATTCTGTGATTCTTTAAACAAGAAAATTCTGGATTACCATACCATTGAGGCTAGGTGGGCCCACAGATTGTTATCAGCATAAGAATACAGCAGAAATAATGCTTTACTTTCGAGGCTATGCCTTTACCTGGGCCTCCTGGAATGCTGACTTGGGGATACTCTTTCAGAACTCAGGCATCATATGTTGAGGGACTCAAGCCACAAGGAAGTGTCATTATTAGCCATTTCATTTGCCAAACATAACTCGGGTCTGTCAATAGCATCATCTCTTAGCCATCCAATTTTGCCATCTTGGGCATATTCAAGTTCAGTGGAGAGTCTAGAATCTAGATGTTCAAAGCCAATATCTGATTAAAACTACATGAATATCTTAAACAGAAACTGCTTATCTGAGCCTGGTCAAACCACAGAACTGTGACAGATAATAGGAAATTTTGATTTGAATTGTGAAGTGTTGGGCTGCTTTGTTATGCTGAAATGAGTAATCAGAACATAAGATGAATTAATTATAGATGGCATATGACTATACAGCTCAAAAATCCGACTTAATTAATTAGATGTTACTTCACATAGAATATTATGAATCAAGAAAATGTTTAATATTTTTACTATATAGACCATTATTGAAGTTATTAAAATAAAGACCAAGAGTTAACAGAAAACATAGATTATGGATATTAGTATCATTTAAGACACTTGGCTTTATTACATAGAGTGAAAGCTATAAAGTCATAGCACTGGTAGTTAAAAAGAGACAGTCAATAGTCATATTTTTGCAATTAAATATTATTTGACAGATATTTTCATAAAAGAATAAGAAAGATAAATGGTCAGAAATTTCATCATTCTGCTATGTAGAAAGAGCAGAATGTACCTCCCATTAAGATGGTTCACCCTGAGATTCCTACCATTACTAGCCTGATTAATTTCCATGATACCAAATGTTTGTCAGGCTTCTGAACTTTGTGTACCTGTGGTAATCTTGAATCAACTTGTGAAACAGGGAAAAATAACATAGGAATATTCACAGATTTAAATGAATTATGATTCTCAAAATGTTATGACAAAAAATAAAAAACATAAACAAGCTGTACGTTGTATAGATCATCAAAAGTCAACTCTGCTTAATGGTCTAATTTTTCAAAAGTTGATAGATTTAAGAAAACAAAATCCCTTGCAGTTTCACATCTCTTCCTACCAATGAAAACCATTGATATATTTGACTCCCTTTGATACCAATAAATATAATTTCTTACGTTCAAAATGCATATATATGGAACCATAATGTAAACAACATAAGTCTTCAAGCAAGTTTCTTATTTGCTTCAGGACAATTAGAACATGTACTTGCTCAATTCTGACAGTAGTGCAACGTTGAGGAAACATTTTAGGAGCACTGGCATAAGGTGAGGTTGAAGAATAATAAAATATTTATTTCATTAAAATATAGTAAATGCAAGAAACTAGGAATGATAGTCTGAAATACCAACTGAGTGTAAATTATTAAGGTTCCTGCAAGCCCAAAAACTTGGAAATATTTCAACAGGTAATAAAAAGCTATTTTTACCATGCATTTTAGAAAATGAATTTAGGAGGCCAGAATTTTGTCCTAGGAGATTCAACCTGAAGAAATTATGCAAGATGTATTGTAAATGCAGGTTAGGGAGGGGTATGAATGATGCCAGCAGGAATACTAGTACCTGAAGCAGTATGTACATGCAGGTGTTCTGTACTGGTTGAATGGAGAAAGAAAGGAGACATGAAGAGATGTAAAAGAAAAAGAAGGAAGGAGAAGGGAAGAGGAGGAGAGGGCAAGAGAGAAAAAAGAGGACAGGATATGATAGGAGAAGTAAGGGAAAAGAGAGAGGAGAGGAGAAAAAAGACCAAAACAAAATACAAGTCATTTATTTACTGTCATGCTATAGTTTTCAAGAGTTATTAGAACATGCAACCTTTCTTGAGGAGCTGTTACCAGGCTATTTTAAAAGCACAGTTTAAGACTAAAACTAACAGTGATGAAATGCCCAAAACCCATCTTCCCTCTGCCTTTTCGCTTACAACATCTGAGCAATAGTGTACATGAAAACGTTTATTGTGAGTTGCTAGTCTTGTCCTTGAATCCTCTTCCAGTTTATAGCATCTGCATTTGCCTTTAACCTGCTTCAATCTCAATGTAACTTGCTTGTCTCTTTAGGTACTGTCTCTCCCTTTTGGTTTGGGTTCTTAGTACACTAGCACACTTTATTGAACACTGTGGCTTCATCATCAAGTCTTCTGTAGATACATAGTGATGTTATCACCGAATTACCTTCTTCCTCTGCTCATCTTTCAACCCAGATATTTTCACTATTTGCATATCCCGGACATACACCCCCCTCACTCTTACATAGCTGAAAAGATTTGCCGCACTTTTCTCTCGATTTGCTGCCATTGCCACCAATTTCTCTTACATTACAACTTTAGATACCTCACCATGGCAACTATGATTAGGTTATTTTCCCTACTGTTTCTGAGTATCTGTAGATGAGCACTACAATAAAATTTTGATGACTTATGAAGAATATATTTAACTCCAATGTTTCTTAGAAGCTCAAATATATCTTTTATCTTATGCAAAATACTTTCATGGAAACAGTGCAGTTTTATTAAAGCTAGAGTTGAAAAAATAAATCCATTGTCAAGTATTACTGTAGGTAACCTATTGAAGTTGAGTGTGACTGAAACTTTTGCAGCCTTAGTAAAATATTTAATTGAAGATTAGAAAGAATTGATGACAGTCTGCTGCTTTTTAGGATTACAAACTATAAGAGATATAGTTTTGAAATATGAACTAACAGCACCCCAAACATAATGCTGACTCCCTAACAATCCAATCATTGCATAATGTGGCATTCCAGACTTTATTTCACTGAAGTCTAAGATAGTAAAGTCTTATGAGATATTTGAAAAAAATATTTATAAATTTTAATCTGAGTTTTTTTTTCTCAAAGGGAATAAGTAGGTTTATGAAGATACTGCTAAATATCATACTAAATAGCTGAACTACTAATTTTGACACAGAAACCTGAGTTCCATATTTTAACTGGTACAAAGACAGAGTTTGGATTAAAACATTCTATGATTAATAAGTACACAAGTAAGGAAAACTATGGTA
The DNA here is from genome assembly GCF_004126475.2 of Phyllostomus discolor. Classification (NCBI taxonomy): domain Eukaryota; kingdom Metazoa; phylum Chordata; class Mammalia; order Chiroptera; family Phyllostomidae; genus Phyllostomus; species Phyllostomus discolor. Next base: position 14,990,291 of record NC_040905.2, on the reverse strand, counting down.
AGTGAAGATACTTTCCTGTTTATTTCTACAATGAATCTTAATTGATACCCATTTTATTTAAAATTTAATTTCTTGTCAAAAATTTAGTAGAAACTATGGCCCTGTGGAATGGGCTGGAATCACAACACTTGTGACATTTATGTGTGTATAGACTTAATCCGAAAATAAGAATGTACTAGAAATATGAATACATCTAAATTTTACCTGTTTTCATATCACAAGATAAAGTGCCACTGGGATGAAGTTGTTTTTTACCACTCCAGTGGCAGCCATAGCCTCCCCATTACTGATGCACAAGACAAGGGCAGAAACGTTTTGTCATTTGGTCATGGGCATTTCTTGTGAATATCTTTCTTTCAAGGACTACTGAACAAAATCTACCCTCAAATCATTTCTGAGGACCCATCATGTGCTGATCAATAAAGTGACAGAACTGTTCCACAAGCACTGGATTAGTTTCTTTTTTTCCCCAAGAATAAATGTAGAGGATTCTTTCTCACCAATGTAGAGGAAGAATCAGTGCTTACCAAATGAGGGCAGCAAAGGGACATGATGCAAGTTCCTGCAAAGGTCATGTTGGGTGTCAACAATTCCAACGTACGATTTTAGAATCCAGAAGCCCAGGCATGGGAGTCAAATATAAACCAGAGATTGAATTAGCAGTGACAGTGTCTAGAGTTAGTTTAGAAAGAAAAATCCTCGGCCTTCCTTTCACCTAATTCCTTAATACCATTATCCCTCTTTTTGGATATGAGTACTTGATGTATTAAAATTAACTTTATATAAAGTTCTATAAAACACTTCTTTATATTATTCTTAAAACACGATTGCTGTCACTCTACAGAAGTTCTGAAGCTGTCACCTCCATCGTTCATTTTAGAGACTGTCATATATTGTTTACAGGTGCTAAAGATTATGGCAACACACATAAAAAACTAAATAACTCAAAGATCAGAAGAGATTTGAGTAAATAAATTAAGAAGTTAATAATATCATCCACAAATATAGTTCTTTTTTAATTAGAGGCCCACCATTGCATTTTAAATGTCCTCACTTCTGAAAAAAATGTGATAAAGTCAAAATACATATTTTAATTAAAACCATGTACTTATCAAACATTCAATAAATTATTTGATAGTCATTTCTTCTTCTATTTCCTCCTATTATGTTACAATGATCTATCTCTTGTGTCTAATCTGATTTTATAAAATATTGTAAGACCTGCTGGTATACTTTATAAAATATTATAAGACCTGGTGGTATATATACTTATTTTTTAGAATTTTAATGTCTACTGCTTCATTATTTTTACTTCATATTATTTTAGAATGACTCTTTTTTAATTTTTTCTTCTTCCTCTCCCAAAAACAATAACAAAACATTGGGCATTTTTTCTCAGTTGTATTTAACCAGAAGTTAATAAATTCTGAATTACTTATATTTTTAGATATGTCTATGAAGACTTATTTTTCTATACGTGATACTTTTATCATTAGATTATTCTATTTTCATTATGCTGAATAGATTTCTGTTATCCTTTGACTTTCTACAAGGATGTTACTAATAAATAACTTCCTTAAATTATTAGTACATAAGTTTCCACTTTGTAAATAAATTAAATAATTATAATGAATTATTGATTGATTTTAGTGTGCTACCATTTTCAGCAAAATAACAATCCCATTGTAATTTACAGTATACTAATTATAGTTTATACAATATTACAAAACTATTACATATAAATGTTGAAAAGTAATTATATTGAAATTGCTAGTTGCTACATAAGATTCATTCTCCATTTTCTTTACAAAACAACAGCAAGAAACAAGAAAACAACTTAACTTAGCTTTTTGCAGTGATGTTAAAGATAATCAACTTCCTAGATTTCCTTGCAGCCAGCAGGAGTTAAGTAATTCAATTTTAATCCATAATATTTATATGGCAGTTACTGGTGGAGACTTCTGGAATGATTCTTTTCAAAGTAGATAAATTCATTTGGCATGTCTCTTTAGTTTTTTGCCCTCCCCTTCTCCTCCTGTCTGGATTATAGAAGCAGAATCTAGAGGAAAAATGATTGTTATTTCTTTTTATTATTTATAGCTAAATATGATTGATAGATGTAGATGTTAACATTACATTAATTCTGGGTTCAATTATTTATCTCTAGTATATGATGATCAAAAAACATGTTAGGCTATAATATGGGTCTAAGAATCACTTGCATTTATGTTTATGTATTATCATGATTTTGAAATTATTAAAGTGGATGAAAAGAAAAGAAGAGAATAAAGAAGAATCTAGACTATTGACATCTGTGTTTCAGACCATGGAAGTGTCTTGTGTTTTTCATAACTCATAATGCATACTTTTGCAAATGAATTGCTTTTGTTATTCTTAGAGTATATACTCTTATTTACTTTCTATACTCTTATTTTAGATAGTCACTTCATTTGTTTAAGAGAAATGGGGTGTGAGGACAGGAGCTGGAGACTTCCTCTAGAGTCAACAGTTTCGAGAAGTATTGCAAAGGGAAGGAAATCAACAATGCAATAGCTGGGAGAAATGAAATCAGAAAAAAATCAAACAGGAAAAATTTCAGAATTTTGAGTGTTCATGAAACTGGCCAGGTAAAGGGGCATATATTAATAATGTGAAAGGAACAGAAGAGAATTGTAGAAAATACGGCCCTGGATGTGTGTGATGGAATCTACTGCAGATGTATTGGGAACGTCTTCAGATAGGAATACAGATAGTTATTCTGCAGTAACAAGCTGACCTCCAGAGTGGATGAGTACAGATGCTGGCACATGATGGTAGTAGCCTGTGGCGTCTAGAGTGAGTCCCCTAAAGCAGAGACTCGCATTGGGATTCTTGTCTAAGTGAGTTATCCAGCGAGTGCCCTCAGAAAAAAACTCATGAGGAAGAAAAGGAACTGAGGTCCCTGCTCCTGTATCAGTGAGTCATTGGCTGATGGTCGTGTGCTCAGGGACAGGAGAGGCCTGGGGTAACCACCAAGCACTTAGACAAAGGATAACTTCTGTATTTAAGGACAAATCTCTGGAGAACTGCACAGCAATACACAGTTAGCAGGTAATACTCACAGAAGGTGCAGGTTGGACGTGTCAGCTCAGGTAAGGGTGCCCGCTACTATAGTTACAGGGATATTCTTTTTGATGATTTTTACTTCACAGACAAAGTAAAAGGCAAGGTCATTAAATGAAAGAAAATGTAAAAAGGAGGTGGTGATTATTTCAGGAGGAAGAGGTAAGATGTTAACTAGTCATCTGGGCCATGGGGAACGTGAATGGACAAGAGCCCACAGGGGATTTTTAGTCACGCATTCAACATAAGACAAATCAGTGTGTCTCTAGAGCGCTTTTCTCCAACCACCATCACTTGGATGGCTGTGGATGTGTGTGCAGAGTTGGGCTGAGTTAGATTTAAGCAAGGTTGTGAATCTTCTGAGTTCATATGAATAAAAAAGCAGGGTACAAAGCAACTGAGCATATACATTCAGGGGAGTGATTGCATCGATTTACTATAAAATGTAAACTGGATAAGAGAGAAAGAAAGAACATCAATGGCACAGAACTAGTTGGAAGAAGAGATGATCAATACATGAAAGAGTTCATTGAAGTTAGATGAACCTTAGATAGAGCTCAGAGAGAGACAGAGTCACAATGTACCAGTTAGCATGCTCCAGAAAAGCAGAAGCAGGAGTGTTTGTGTGTGTGTGTGTGTGTGTGTGTGTGTGCATGTACTTATATAAACATGCAAGTTCCTTGTATATGTATAGAGGGACTTCCAAAAGACAGAATTTATTTATAAAAAATTGTGTATTTATTCTTACATGTTTAAGCTTCAGTCACCATCAAAATACTCTCCATTTGATGCAATACACCTATCAAGATGTTTTGTTTTCCACTGCTCAAAACAATTTTTTCACTTGTCAGTTTCGATGCCTTTTAGTGCTTTTTCCATTTTTTGTTTCACCTCTTCCACATCAGCAAAATGTTTCCCTTTGAGGACTGTTTTTTCATCTGGGGAAATAAAAAATAGTTGATTGGGGTGAGATCAGGTGAACAGGGAGGGTGGGGCATGGTGGTGATGCAGTTTTTGGTTGAAACCTGCTGAACACTCAGCGTCGTGTGGGCAGGTGCACTCCTAAGTCACCCATCATGAAATGGGCAAATGTGTTGAAAGTGTCGTCAAAAAAATTCACTGAAGCCAAACACAGACTCTCACAACAACGCCATATGGTACACTGATACAGCCGGGTTCTAAGAACACTCATCCAGCAGGGGAAGCCTGTGCTACAAGGGGCCCACCCTCCAGAAGATAATTCAGCTTTTGGGGGTCTTCCTGCATATATCTAAGTCTAACTAAATCAGTCTATCTCTCATGTATCTATTTATATATTTATATATACTTGATAGATGATAGAGATAAATTTATTTCAAAGAATTGGCTTATGGAATTACATTCTGTGGCTTGCAAAACTGAAATTCATTGGGCAGGTCAGCAGAATGAGAACTCTCTTGGCCAAGAGACAATGCCAATTTCTTGAGACAGAATTTCTTTTTCTCAGGAAAAAAACCCTCAATTTTTCTTTCAAGAGCTCTTAACTGATTGGATGAGGTATTTAAGTAAAGTTGGCTTTACTTAGAGTCAACTGATACTAGATGTTAACCATGCCTACAAAATGCCTTCACAGCAATACTGAGATCAGCGTTTGATTGAATAACTGGGTACCGCAATCTATGGATACTGACACACAAAACTGTTACTAGCATGAACTTCAAATCAACCAGCGCTACAGTGGTTGGTGATAAACTTTAGAGTATGATGGTAGGTGGCGATCAAGTCAGAGTGGAGAACAAGCTCGGGCATCACCAAAAAAGAGTGCTTTAAAGGAACCAGGTGGTTGCAAGGATGAGTGAATATTGAAGTATCCAAAAATAAATACGGGAATAGTATTGGAGAGTGTAATAGGGATTCAAAGGTCTCAAATCATCTGTACATGGGAGAAATAACACAGAGGATATAGAATGTCCTAGTGGGAGAAAGATGATGAATATGTATCAATAACAATCTGATGTTCAAAGCAGGGGATTGGATAAGGTAACTGAAATGGGATCTACAATAACCAGAAAACACGTAATTTGCCCTCAGTCACATATTCTGATTTTCTGCTTCCTGCTTATTTCCTAAATACTGCCTGCTCGGCAGATGGCAAGGGCCCAGTTTTAGGTCTGCAAGTCAGAAGTACGTCTCTTAGTCCCTTCTGAAAGTGGTCAAAAGGAATAAATCAGGGTCTCAATCCTCATGTAATCTCGGAAGCTATTTTCCAGTGTGAGGTAGTGATATTAGCCCAAGAAAAAGGCACAACATTTTTACTAAAACTAGAAGTGACATTCACAAATGGACTTTGTGTTCATCCCCCTCCAAAATTCTCCATTTTGCTATTTGGTAGTAATATACTAGACGATGTTCATGCCAGAAACATAGAGTTTAAACAGAGAATAGCATTTTTCACACTCTATCTGATGACAGGTTAATTGATTTCTACGCCCTGAGTATTTCTCAAGTTTGTTTACTTCTCTCCGCCTTTGTTATCACTGTCCTAGTACAAACCACAATAACTATTTCTTGGACATGCTACAATAACCCCCTCGAGTGCTTTCTGACTCACTTTACACTAATTTATTTGAAAAATGCAAAGAGGATAAATTACATTCCTACTTAAAGCCCATCGCTATTTTTTTCATTTTAACAGTAAGTCTAGTGTTTAAAAGGTTAGGATCTGACCCTGTCTTTCCCTTATCTCTATATTATGCCGTTTCCCTGTCTTGCTCACCAGCCTCTAACGCGACTAGGCTTCTTTCCACTTGCTTTGTCTTTGCTACTTAGCTCAAATCCTTCATAAAGTTTTGCCTCTGCTTGCCGTTGTCACATCTCTTCACTTTTAAGTATCAATAGAAACGCGATTTTTGCTGGGGAGCACTATAAAGTAAATATTGGTGTTCCCTCAAAATGTTTATGTTTGAACCTTAAACCCCAACCCCAGAGCGATGGTGGGGGTAGTTAGTGTAAGATGAGACCATGAGTGTGGAGCCTTCATTTCCCTCTCTCTCCCCCTCCCTCTCCCTCTCCCTCTCCTCCTCCCTCTCTCTCTCTCTCTCTCTCTCTCTCTCTCTCTCTCCTCCCCCTCCCTCCCTCTCTGTCTTTCCACGCTCACACACAAAGGCAAGGCCATATGAGGACGCAGCAAGAGGGTAGCCATCAGTAAGCCAGAAATGGAGCTCTCACCAGGAACTAAGACAGTACCTTAGCGTCCCCACCCTCCAGAACCATAAGAAATAAAGTTCTGTTGTTTGTGCCACTCAGTCTGTGGTATGTGGTTATGGCAGCCCAAAAAGCAGAGAGCCAATCCCGCACTCCTCAGCTTTTGACTCCCAGAGTTATTTATTCACTCTTAATTTCTCCTTTCAAGCAAAGTTTCATGTCTGCAATTCATTACGTGTACAGTAGTTTTTCCAAGTGTGCATAGGCCTGAGGAGATAGAGAGTGTGCCTGGCTTGAACCCTGAGCTCCTAGCACAGACTGGTTGGCTCATAAAAAATACTCCATGCTTTATCCATGATAAATTATGAATAAATATATGAATAAATGAATGCAGTCAATTTCACTCATTTATCATTGATCATAGACAATTGTGAATTCAAGAGCAATATATAAAATTAACGTTCAGATATACAGGTGGCTAAATATGCATGCTGAATAAAATCGCTGTGGGCAAAGATATCTGAGAGGTCTACAGAAAAACAAAGTGACACAAATCAAAAAAGATACATTGTTAAGATACAGTGGGTCTTATGCATATTTGGAGGTGATAGGGAGGTCGTTAGAAATTGGGGAGAAATACAAGAGGCTATGAATCACATTTTAAATAGCATCCTACATAAACTAGGGCATGAATAATGTTTGCTGTCTTAAATGAATTTATGCTATAAGAAGTTGTTATATATATATAACATATATATATGTAGTAAACATTGTAATGTACCAATATTTCAGAACCTGATTGAGTTAATTACTTATGGAATTTTATTTTAATCATACCATTTCAAATCTCTTATTTGTAATTATTTGCCATGTTAAAATTAAACATAGACAATGGAAACAATAATGTATAGCATTAACCTGGGGGTTCATATGGAGTGAGAGGTTATACTAGATAATTTCCAGTTGCCATTGCAAATCATAAATATAATAGTAGAATCTCTCAGAAGTGTGACAAATAATTCCTTAAATGTAACCCCCAGTAAATAAGCCGTTTCTGTACCTTTCCTTTCGATCTGTGTCTGCATCACATTGATTTCCTGCAGATTACCCTGCACTGGCCACAAGTGTCCAGGGAAAATTAAATTATCACGTTACAGTTTTTAGATACTTAACTAATTTAGAAATGATAATCAGTAAAGAATGGTCCCAAAATATCTTTATGTTATCTACGATGGATTTTATAGCTGACGCCAACATCTAGAAAGCGAAATCAGAAACACATTCCTCATTCAGGGATAATTTTCTCTATCTGAAGTCATGCTTCCTTAGATGTAGAGTTCAACTTCATTGGTTATGATTTTCAGATTTTGCACCTGTATTTTCTAATGAGAAAATGCATCACTGAGGTCGAAGGTGTGGGTGGCCATTTATTCAGCTGATCTTCCCATGAGACCTATAGATCCTCACAGCTTGTAAAATAAAATGGGATTGCAACTCCACTGCACCCTTTGTTTTCAGATCTGAGGGAAGCAACAGGGGGGAAAAATGAAATAATGCAAAAAACTGCTGTGTCAGTCATTACCATGCATTTACCTATCAGAAGGAATATGAATGTAGAGTGGGCAAAACAGTCTTTGCCATGAAATGATACACATACTCCCTTATTTTAGACAAATTCTGAATCAGTGGTGACAGAATTGATCATTGAATATGTAATCTGAGCCCATCCCTGCCAAAAGCAAGATGATAAATTTAAAATTCTATATTTTATTCATTTCTCAATTTTGCTCAATTGTTGGGATAATTAAATGGAAACATAATCAAGTTAAATTGAGTAACATTTAGAATTTCGCATTTCTCACCTGATGTGTTCTGCAGCTCATACGACACTCTGCTGTCACTCTTGAACACACGCACACAAATAGTTACTGTCTTCATTACTGGTGTGTGCACCAGCAGCCCAGGACACATGTACAAGACTAATCTACACACTCTTTGTAAAAGACTTTTACATTTTCCCTGTTTCTAAGTATTAGAAAATCCCCTGTTAAGAGCAGCTAAAATTAATCTGGAATCCGTAAGGGGAAAAATTTTAAACGCTTGACAACTTTATTACTATAGGTTTTCCTGAATTGGCTCAAAATAGTTTGTTGCTTGTTATTTATATAATTTATGTCACAAAAGGTTTTGCTTCCAGATGTCAGTGTTGGGTTCAAGACTTTTATCTCTGCTAGGGCCATCATAATCTAATATTCATGTGTTTCATGTAGAGATGTATATCTAACCCCTGGAGCTGCTTCAATTAAGTCCTAGTGTGAGTTAATTCCTGTTTATTGTTATTTTCTCTCCTACTGCTATGATTGATTTAGGCCAGTTATATTTTGAATAGATAATTTAATTACTTTTGCAATTAAGTAAACAAATAAGAAAAATAATGGAATAAAACTTCTCCATTAAAAACAATATTTCTAATAGGAATTGAATGTATTAATGTTAGCAACAAGACTCTGAGCTTTGTCTATCAATCATATGAGTTGTTCTTTTTAAAGAAGTTATGCTTTATGTCACTTGTGTCTCAATTAACATGATATTTTAAAAATGTTAATATTTTTAAATAAAGGATTATGTTTCCATTTATTTCACAAGTGATTTTATGTTTTATGATGTAGCTAAAAACAAATTTTGTCTATTCTAGAATTGGTGCATCTGACTGAAAATTGTATTAAACTTACAGAGGAGCTATTTGTTTTTTAATATTTACCATTTAAACTTTTAATTTTCCTTTAGCATAATGTATTTTCTTTATATATATACTTATATTTATGAAAACATTATTACATATTTTTTAAAATCTTATCTCTTGTTTTAAATATCATTTTTAATCATTTTAAATAACTATTTTAATAATATTTAATACAATGTTTCAATATCTTTTATTCTTCAATAAATGTCTCTATATTTCATATTACATGGCTCAGTACTTCCTGAACATGCCCCATTTATATGAGGTATGTTAAATATATGACATTGTACACAGAACAATGATGCCTCAGTCCCCTTCGAAGTAGGCGCCTTGGGACCTCACACAGTTCTCCCAGTCACCATCAGCTGCCCCGGCATCTTTTTCCTAAATCTCACCAATGGTCTGAAATCTCTTCCCTTTCAAAGTTGATTTTTGTTTTGGGAAAAAACAGAAGTCACAGGGTATCAAATCTGGGCTGTAGGAGGGCTGAGACACCTGGGTGATTTGATGTTTTGCCAAAAAACTCTGCAGGAGACATGATGCATGAGTGGGGGTGTTGCCATGATGGAGCTGTCAATCACCAGCTGCCCATAGCTGCAGCCATTTTCATTGTATTACATCTCCCAACTGACAGAGAACATTGAGGTAGTACTCCTTATTAATCGTTTGGCCTGGAAGCATGTATTCATGATGGGCAATGCCTTCCCAATGAAAAAACAGAGTTAACATGGTTTTCACCTTGAGACTTTGTCATGCCTTCTTCAGGCCTGGAGAACCAGCTGACTTTCATCGGGATGACTGGGCCTTTGTTTCTGGATCATAGGCATAGACCCATCATTCATTGCCAGTTATGACCTTCTTGAGGAAATCCGGCTCGTTGGTAGTGGTAGTGGTTTGAATCATGCCATTAGCAACTGCAGCTAGATGTTCCTTCTGCTATGGTACCAGAAGCAATGGAATGAATTTCATCATGACATGTTTCATGCCAAGATCCTGTGTCAAAATCTTGGACACAGTTGTTTTTGGAATCCCCAGATCAGCTTCCATTTCGCACACTGTCAGTCCCATATCTTTGTTGATTGCATCCCGCACACATTCAACATTCTCAGCTGTTCTGTTTGTTGCAGGCCGTCCAGAACATGGATCACTTTCAACAGATCCTCGTCCATCTTTGAAGAGTTTGTGCCACACTTTTATTTGGACTGCACTCATTCCATCATCCCCAAGAGCCTTCTGAATCATCTGAACAGTTTCCACAGAGGAATGTTCAAGCTTAAAGCCAAATTTGATGCAGATTGTTGCTGTACTTGCTGAGTCATTTTGAATGTGATGGTCACACAGTACACATGCTCACTCATGGTGTCTACTAGTACACATCGGACGAGTACAGTGAAATCGTCATTGTTCACACATGTGCATTCCAGTCCACTCTCTTCGGCTGCCAAGTTACATCAATGTCCTTCAAACTATTCTCATTACATTAACAATGGCTGGACTTTTTCCAGACAGAACTTGATATATATATATATATATATATATATATATATATATATATATGGAGAGAGAGAGACAGAACAAAGGCATCTCAGATATAATGATTAAACATATTTTAATATTTGAGTGGCACATTCCACATTTAGGAAAGGGTATTAGAAATAGTTACATCCAAATTACTCCACAGAAATTCCTCGAGTTGATGCCACTCAGCTCTTGTTCAGTCTCAGTTATAAGCATGACCTCCCTTTCAAAGTTTATTCAGAATAGCCAAAGTCCCAAATAGCATCTTAAAAATCAAATTGAAAATAAGAACATAAGAATGGTTCTGAATCTGTGCCTTCTAAATTGTTAAGGTCATTATTACATGATGAGGTACTGTCTTAGTATCAGCTATATTCAATTTCACAGACTGGAATGTACAGTGTTAAAATCCAAGGCATTACTAAGCCAATAGCAGGGCATATCAAACTCCTCAGTTTCCCATTCATCAGTCAGACTCTATTTTATATATATATATATATATATATATATATATATATATATATCTCCAGTTAGTAGAATCTGCCAAGAATATAATTGTGTCAGTTACTGTAATATAGCTAATCTTAAACCATCCTTTCTTATAAGTGTTTTCATAGCCAAAACCATAGCTAAAGGTAAGTTGTTTGGATTTTAAAGGCTTCTTTTGTAGATTTTAAGAGTAATTACTTAGGACAATGTATCAGGTGATTTGGTTATGATTAATTCCCTGAACTTTGTGATAATCTTCTTACAAGTATACACAACAGAACGTGCTTCTCCACAGTATAATTTCTACTGCTTTAGTTTGCAAATGGATTGTTCTCTTATTAACGTATTACCATATGTTAGTATTTTCATTTTAAGGTAGTACTAGTATCCTAAAATGTTATGCCTGCATTTACATATATTTTGAACTCTTAAAAAAACTGAATTAAACTGTACAATGATGTTGTGTTAATTCACATTTGACATTTACCAAGGATCCCCACTAAACTAAATAAACCTGACAAACGCTATTTCAAGCTATTTGATCGAGGTTAACATCAACCATGATAAATCATATTTATAAATTTTACCATTGACATGATGTGATAAGAATGACATTTTACCTGTGTGGTCTTCTTCTCAATTTAATTATGAGAAAAACATTAGACAAATCCCAATTGAGGGTCATTCTACAAAACACCTGACCAGTGTTCTTCAAAACTCTCAAGGTTATCAAAAAAAAGACAATTCTGAAAAAATGACACAAATAAGAAAAACTTAAGGAGATACTAGAAATGTATTGTGATATCCTTGATGAGATCATGAAACACACAAACAAAACAACAAAAGGACATTAGAGGAAAACCATACAATTTATAGACTTAGTTAATTATAATGCATGAATATCTGTTCATTAATTTTGACAAATGTACCGTTTTAATGGAAGTTGTTAATAAGGGAAATGGGGTGTGGATTATATAGGACTCTCAGTATTATCATTGCAATAATTCTTTGTCTAAATCCTTTTAAGCTGAAAAGTTCGGTTTTGAAAGTGATGCAAGAGAAATTAAAGGCAGCTGGTTTGACTCTTTTCCGGCTGTGATATTAAGATCTAATTTTGAAGGCAGAAGACCCATTATCACTTTTTGTACTCCTAAAAATTATTTCTGCTTCCATCACCACTTTGTATTTTGTTCACCTGGTCCTTCCTTTACTTTCATATTTTCCTTTCCATAGATCTGAGGTACAATTCCATTAGAGGTGACCTGATTTTCAGTGGGCTTTCAAAACAGCCAGTGCAGACACATTGGTACTAGATTCTCCCTCTGAAAGAGCTGCTGTGAGCTTTCCTGGTATTGAATTGGAGGTGGTCACAGAAGCCTTTGGGCGAGCAAGAGAAAAGAGGAAAGAAAAGAAAAAAAACCAAACTTCTGGTTTCTGAGGATATAAGGAAGACAGGCATAGGATTCACAAAAGATAATTTTACCAATCTAGAGAAAAATATCTTAAATGCTAGAGAAAAATACTAATTAGAAAACACTAATGTTAACACTTGAGAAAAAAATTTCAACAAACATAGAGTTTACTTGTTTTAAGAAAACAAGCAACGTTATGTCTTGAATATTGCCAATCAGAAAGTTTTAAAATGATGGTTCATATGTATCATCTAAATTAAAGACACTACTCACTAGCTGCAAATGTAAAATCATTTCATAATGTTCCAGTATCATTTCTGTCTATCCACTACTTCCATGAAATAATGAGAGTACACCTCTGAGCCAGTAAGCCAGCATTATTTTTGAGCGACAGTAGAAAATTAAATATACATAAGTTACATATTTAAGACAGCAGAGGGAGCTGCTCTGGGGAAAGAGTAAACCACATCAATTCTAATTTCCATGGCTGAACAAGAATGGGTAATAAAACTTCAGAGGCCAAACATCAGGAAGATACAAAGCAAGTAACCACACTGCTTCCTGGCACACAGGTGCCTTCTTTCTGGATACTATGTACAAAAGACAGGTGGATTTTAAAATGGTATTTCATGGTATTTTTAATTGGTAGCTAAATGAAATGTCTTTTCTTTATAATAGGAACACTAAAATAACCCCAGTGCACTTTTTATTAAAAGAAACACAAGAAGGAAAGAAAAATTAAAAGATAAAGTACATTAGTTTTATGTAAAGGGTATTACAATATATTTTTACATTTTTTGGATTCAAAAGAGGTGTGTATAAATGTGGCTTTAATATCATATGTGGTTGATTTACATAACCCTTTTTATATACACCTGTGCATCTCCAGTGACTGCCACTTATAATTAGTTATTTCCTAGTGGAAAGTGAATATCCAACTGTTTTTACTTAAATAAAAAAAATTAAACAGATTTTTCAAAGCCTAATTTAAAACAAATATTCAAAACTCCTGCCATTTAATGAAATGCCCAACTAGTTTACTGTACAAAATGAAATTCAAGTTTTAAAAAAACATGTCATTATTTTTAGATAATTTGTATTAGTTGTTAACTATTGTAAAATTCTTATAAAAGGTCATATTTTGTATGATCTTATTTCTGTAATAACCTCATTAGTCAATAATTATATGAGTTGTTGTGTTCCTTTACTTTTTCTGCTATGTTTACTCCAAGATCCACTCCCAAAAGAACACTGGTTTAACCTTTTGTTTTGTTTCTTAATATGGTATTACTGGAATATTTATACATATTAAATACATGTTCATCACTATTTGTATAACTCTACATTTTCTCCATTTTTCCTTTCATGCTCTCTTCTAACCTATTTTTCTCTATCACCCATTACTTCTATTAGTAAAGAAAAGATTTATTCAATTATTATTCCAGTCAGATTTGACAATTCTATGAACATTTAATATTCAGTTAGCATATACAATTTTAAATAAGATTCTCCATTAACACAGCAACCTCCCTACTTTGAAATTTCTCCATCTATTTTTTTGTATTCTTTCCTTCCTGTTGTCATATTTGTCGCATTTACAGTTTGTTCCAGTAAGTGGAGATTCAGTAAACTCATGGTAACGGGAGACAAGTCCTCCGTCGCTCTTTCCCTCTTTCTCTGCTGCAACTGCATTCACGTTTTGCGACACCTGAGTCAGTCACCTCAGTGACCAAAAATGCTGCAGATTCTATCCACTTAGTGATCAAGACGACCTTCGCACGATCACCCAAACAAAAATATGCAGAAAATGGGGAGGGTAAATAACTTAAATTAGTTACTTAACCCATTCAGAAGTGTTTGATTTAGAAACAAGCAATCACCAAGTGACGTTTTCTTAATATATAGTTCAGTGAATGGGTTCAGTGTTGGCATAAATAGTTAATACAACTGTAATTTTGAGTGCTTATATAGACACTAACAGAAAATTTCCCATTGTTCATAACAATGGTGGTTATTCACTCACTCCACTCAAAAAAACACCCCAAAAAACCCTGCTTATAGAGATTTATGTGGACTGTGTATTTTGTAAGGATATGTAGCTGTAATTATAGCCAATTCTGTTGTTGTGAACACACTGGAATGGAGATTTTTAGTGATCTCATCATAAATCTTTCCCACTGTTCAATGTCCAACGACAATAATAAAAATAAAATCTTATTCATAAACAAAGTACAATGAGTTCCATTGCTCCACTCCTGAAATATACATCTACTTGGGACCAAAATGTGAGAACTATTCAGACCATCATTTTCATAAAGTTGTATTGTAGAAGCTCCTACTTAAATTTGGAAATCTTAAAGATATTTGTTCATCAACCACTCTTCAGTAAAAGTTTCTGTCCATGAAAGACCTTGAGTGAAATTTATTTCTTCCTGAAATATATTCTACTGTTTTAAAGCAATATTTACCATTTCCCTCTACTTTCTGGTAACATTTAGTAAAGTGTAAGTTTTTTCACATGACTTAATTGAAAATGGCCCAAATAAATGGAAGGATATACTGTGCTGATACATTGAAAGAATTGATATTATCAAGATGTCTATACTGCTGTCTTGACTGGTGTGACTCAGTGGGTTGGGCATTGTCCTGCAAACAGTAAGTTCTCCGATTCGATTCTTGATCAGGTCACATGTCTGGGTTGTGAGCCATGTCCATGATTGGGGCCATGCGAGAAGCAACCAATCGATGTTTCTGTAGCTCTCCCTCTCTTTCTCCCTTCCTTTCCCTCTCTCTAAAATTAAATAAATAAAGTCTTTGAAAGACAAAATGTCTATACTACTAGAGAATTTTGTGGATTCAGTGAAATCCCTATTAAAATACCAATGGCATTTTTTATAGAACTAGGTCAAATAATCTTAAAATTAATATGGAACCACAAAAGACTTCAAAAAGTCAAAGCATTCTTGAAGAACATAGTTGGAGGTATCAAACTCCCTGATTTCAAATTTATTACAAATTTACAGTAATCAAAACAGTATTATACTAGCACAAAGGTAAACACATATACCAATGGAACAGAATAGACAGCCTAGAAATAGACCCACTTTTAAATGGTCAATTAACCTACAAAGAAGGAGGAAGGAATATACAATGAGGGAAAAGATAGTTTCTTCAATAAATAGTATTGGGAAAACTGGGCAGCTACATGCAAAAAAGAAAAAAGGAAACTAGACCACTTTCATATACCATAAATCAAAATAACCTCAAAATAGATTTAAAAACTTAAATGTAGGACCAGAAGAAAACAGGAAAGAAACCCTCTGACATCAGCCTTAAAAATATTCTTTTGAATATGTCTCCCAGGCAAGGACACAAAAGCAATAAATAAACAAATAGAATTATATCAAACTAAAAAGCTTTTGCACAGTGAAAGAAACTGACAAAACAAAAACTCAAACCACTAAATGAAGATATTCACACATAATATATTTGATAAGGGATATATTTGATATCTAAAATACATAAAAAGTCATACAACTAAATGTCAAAAAATAATCTGATTACAAAATAGGCAAAGAACCTAAATAAACACTTTTCAAAAGAAAAAATGCAGACAGCCAACAGATACATGAAAAGATGCTCAGCAGCATTAATCATCAGGGAAATGAAAATCAGAACCACAAGGAGATATCTCCTCCTTCGGAGTGGTTACTATGAAAAGACAATGCATAGTTAAGTGTTGGTGAGGATGTGTAGAAAAGGGAATCCTCACATATTGTTTGATGTGTTTACGATTGGAGCAGCCACTGTGGAAAACAATAAAGAGCTTCCTCAAAGGATTAAAATAGAGCTATCATATGACCCAACAATTCCACATTTGAGTATGTACCAAAAGAGAACAAAACCATTCATTCTGAAAGATGTATGCACCCTATGCATATTGCAGCATTATTTCCAATACCAAGATATGGATGCAAACTGTGTCCATCAATAAATGAATAAATAAAGAAAATGTGATCTATACAATGGAATAATACACAGCCATAAAAATGAAATCTTGCCATTTGAGACAATATGGGAAGACCTAGAGTGTATTAGGCTAAGTAAAATAAATCAGAGAAATAAAGACAAATACCACATGATTTCACTTACAGAATCTATAAAACAAAACAAATGAAAAACTGAACAAAACAGGCACAAACTCATAGATATTGAAAAGAAATTGATGGTTATCAGAAGAGAGGGTGTGAGGAGATTGGCAAAAACAGTGAAAGAGAATAAGAGGTACAAACTTCCAGTTATAAAATAAATAATGTGCCCTGGCTGGGTAGCTCAATGGATTGAGCATGCGCTGCAAAGCAGGCATCACAGGTTCGATTCCCTGTCAGGGTACATGCTTAGGTTGCAGGCCATGGCCCCCAGCAACCAGACATTGATGTTTCTCTCTCTCTCTCTCTCTCTCTCTCTACCTCACTTCCCTCTCTAAAAATAAATAAATAAATTTTTAAAAGAAGATAATTTAAAAATAAATAAAGAAAGAAAGAAAGAATGCACAGAGATATAATGTGCAGCACAGCGAATATAGTCAATAATATTGTAATAACTTTGTATGATGATAGATGGTTACTAAACTTCCTGTGGTGATTACTTCATTAGGTGAATATGTTGAATGACTATGTTGTAAAACTGAAACTAATGTAATATTGCACATTAATTGTATTTTAATTTAAAACTATTAAAGGAATAAAAAGTAGAAAATATGAGAAAATATTTATTGTAATGGCATGTACTACTTATAGTTTTAATTTATGCTAATCTTATCCTTAAGTAAAATTTCTATTTTTGTCATCATTATGCAATTAAAATCTGCTTCTCCTTTAGTCATTGTTTTTTCTCCTCTCCTCCTTCTTTCCTTTTTGTTGTTTTTGTTTGTACATTGCTATCCATTTTTAACTGTAAATTTTACATTTAGCCCCTCATTTTAGCCTGCAGATATCTTTTTGAATGCTGAATTTGTTATCCAGAATATCTATTAAAATTTCCAACTTCATGTCTAAGCAAATGTAGTGAAAGTGTTACCAAAGTTTGCATCCAATTCACAGAGATACAGTGAAGAGGAAAGTTAGGCAGCAAACAAAGAACATGTCGAAATGACTTGAAATTGAACCTGGTTGGGTGTGTTTTGGTTATATTCATTCACCTGTTTTGTCATGCTATGTACATTTCTCCCTTTTGTGCAACAGGATACCGTGTGAGTGTCTGTCAAAAACTTGCTGAAAATCATTTTTACTCTGCAGCACTTATCTGAGTTTATAGTCTCATAACCATATCAAAAAAGACAATTGAACTACCCTAGTGTGACTTATTTAATGAGCTCATATTAGTTCCTCCTCATCACCATTCTTCTTTATAGGTGTCCCAACACTGTTCTTTTATTAATAGACTCTGAAAAATTATTCAAAACTGGCATCCATATCCCTAGTTTGCAGAATATACCTTCTATTTGGCCTTAAAACTTGTATGCTTTGACCATCTAATTTCTCCTAATTTCTCTACTAATTTTTATTGGTGATAATTCTGCCTTTCATCTGTCATAGCTTTTAGTGCCTCAGAACTTAATTCATACAGTGTAGAATATGAAAAATAATGTAGGTGCTCTCTTACAATGTCTCCTTTTTGTTTAGATTTGAATTTCATTTTACCAACAGCAAGTGCTAAATTGTCTATCCCTGGGTGACTCTTTTCTTCAACAAGAAGAAAGACAGCACGACAGGAGTGGAGGAAATCTTTGTCCCCATGGCGTCATCATTAGCGCTCCGGCGTGTTTCTCGGGGGGTGAGCTGACAGCTTTCTGGCTCCACATCCTCTGAGCATAACAAAAATAACTTTCTAATCCTTTGTTACTTTTCTTGTTTCCCCATAAATGCCTGTTTATTATGTGGGATGCGATTGATGCTTGATATATTATTTTCAGGTTTTATACAAAATTTCAATCTGAGCTTAACATAGAGTTGGTTTGTTTAAAAAAAAATCACATCATGTTCTTCAAGTAGTTGTTTATAATTTATACCCTGAGTTTTTATAGCAAGCCTTTAAGGTGACTATACTTTAATACTTTTCAAATTTCTTCTCAATGGAATCATTTGTGATTATGCTGTCAGAATTACTTTCTTCAAAAACTTCCAGTAACTCTTCTAGCATGTTCTCATCCAGAGATTTAGCAGGGATTAATACTCTTTCCTAAAGTTTGGAGGTCCAATTGTGTGTGTATTCAGCTGCTGCTTGCTGGTCATTCTCTGACAACGTGGCCAGACTCCTCAAAGCCCACCATCAATTTAATATCACAAAGTATTTGTCCCCTCAATCCACCCCTAGAACCTCACAGAGAGGTCTCTATGACCAGCTGACAACAGAAAAATAATCAACTTTGTTTTATACATATTTTTCTATCATACTAGCACATAGTAGAAATGGACCACTACAATATTACAGTCTGAATTAGGCCAGAAACATAGTCAAGATGTTAAATCTTCTTGGTGAGCAGAATTTCAAGAAGTACATCTGTTCATTTCCTGGAAGATGAAATGGCCAGAAGTATGCATTTACACAGTTAACAAGATGGTTTGATCATCAAGAACACAGATAGAATAAGGTCAGTGCTGAGAGACCTGGGAAGAAAAGTGTGGTCCGACACTAAACATGTGCCTTCAGGGTAGGGATGATTGTTTCCTGTAAGAATGCTCCCAAAGGACAACCACTGCAAAGGATGTGTTAATAATAAGTTGTCCAGGACGACCTGTTGCATGAAAGCCAGTGAGCCACTTTCTCTGCCTGCTTTAGTTCCTATTCTTAGGACTCACTGGACCACGGAAAGAGAAATGTAAGTTAGACACTTCTGTCCACACATGCAGACTTCGATTCACCACAGCTGGTCATCTCTCAAGAAGAGAGCCTTACACAGAGTTTCTAATAAGCCAGTCTTCCCTGAGGGAACAAACCAGTAACCTGATATTCGGTACCATTTATGGAACCCCTTCTATTAGGGAGGGACACAGAAATATGTCTTTGTCTCACCTAATTTTGATACTTTGAACAGCGCCACCATCTATAAGGCCTTTGAATGCCTTGTTCATTATCATGGCATTCACTTATTTAACTATTGGGAAAGTGATGCTGTGGAAAAATCAGAGTGACTTGGAAAAACAATATTTCTTTCTTTCATCAGTTGGCAATCAGGTGATCTAGACTAAGCTTAGATGGGCTTAGATTCAACCTGCTGGTTGAGTCCAGAATGGCCTTACATGTCTCTCATTGCCTTTAGAACAAAAATGCAAGTTTTACATATACGACAAATGTCAAACTTATTTCACAGCAGAAAATGTAAAGCAATGGAGTATACACAGAGAATTCAGAGATTTTATCATGTGTACCTACATTCCAGACCAGCTGGAAATCTAGAATAAATATGGATGCATGTAATAATAATGAAAAATATTAAAATCATTAGGAGAAAAAGTACATGCAGCTTATAACAAAGTTGTCAGGATACTCTATTAATCAACTCTTTCACTTGAACAAAACTAATTATATTTTTCTGTGCCTCATAATGTAAAGCAATAGGAAAAACTTTTGCCACCAGCATTTTTGACTAAATGCTAATCTAAGTACCAGGTAGTAGGAAAGAAAAGGAATAAGATCAAGTCAAATGAAACCATGAGAGAAAGGTAAGTTATATTCAGAATGCAGAAAACAGTATAAGAAAAAAGATCTGGTTTCTTCGTGAAATGAAAGGTATTTAAAAGATAGCATTAAATCAATAAGAATTACGTGTGACCACATAAATATAATCTCCCCCTCATTGATTTGAAACGTCACTTTCATCCTATGTGAAGTGCCATATATACTTGCATCTACTTACAGTTTTCCTGGTTATTACTGTTTATTTTTGTATCCTATGCCTAATTGTTTTTTAATCAGCTTGTTTAACTCCAGGGGAAAAAGAAAAACAAAAAAACCTCCCTCTCCTTCTATAGGAGTCATGATAAATTTGCTTAGTAATTCATAGAGAACTATAATTTTTAAGGAGGAACATTTTTCTTGTCCAAGTACACTGGGAGTCTTTCCATTTGAAAAACAATGATTTTCAGGATCATTTAAAGTTTTTCATGATACAATTTTAGGCTTAATTTGTTTATGTTGAGATATATCATTTTTTATAAAATATCAGTCAAAGCAGATGATTATCTTCCTGATGCTCTGACAGACGGTCAGAGGTCAATGGCAGCCTAATGCTAGGTAGCAATCACTCACCCCCTTCACCTCCTCATGGATGTCAGCTTGTGTCATCACAAAAAGGGTGAGTCCGGTACAGTAAGTGATTATGAGGGTGAGAGAGGCCAGAGTTACATAACTTTTATTCCAGTATATGGTTATAAATGTTCTATTTCATTATTAGTCATTAATATCACATTGTGCCTGATTTCTAATCAAAGTTTATCATAGGTGTGTGTGTGCAAGAAAAAAATATATAGTATATATAAGGTTCAGTACTATCCATGGTTTCAGGCATCCACTGGGGATCTTGAGATGCATCCCCCAAGAACAAGGGGGGACTACTGCATTGCTGTTCTGGCCTGGATATTTCTTTGCTGGGGAGGTGGGGGCTGTCCTATTCTTCATAGGATATTAAGAGGCAGTATCCCTGGATTTTGTTCATCAGATGCTAAGAGCATTCTCAATTGCACTTCAACCCCTGTGACAATCAAAAACGTTTCCAGACATCATCAAATGTCCCCCTGAGAAAGAAAGGCAAAATTGCTTCCTAACGTGAACCACTGGTGTATAGTGGATATTTTATGTGAATGTTATACCCTGTCTTACTAAGTCACCTTATAAAATATTCTCTTTTCTTTCATTGATACTATTGGGGTTTTCAACTGCAAATAATTGTTATGCCTCCAATTGTTCTTCTCTTACTTCAGTGCGTGACAGAATGTTAAACAGAAGTGAGGAGGTGGAGATCTTGCTTTCCTCCTGTCTCTTTCTATAATGCTCTTGTCTTCTTTCATACAGAAAATGCTATTTGTTGTATACATAATACAGAAGTAATAAGTATCCATTGACTGATTTGTGATTTTTTTCATCATAATGTTTAGTTTTGTTGAATGCTTTTAAGCTTCCATACAGATAATGTTTTCATTTTTTTTTTCCTGCATTCTTCCATTACTCTAAGAAACTAAGATATCAACCATCCTAATTTTGGGTCAACCTTTTATGCATGGAATAAGCTCCAGGTGGTTATCTTGTATTAGTTTTAAGGTGATGCGGGGTTTTCTTGCTATTGTAAATATCGTATATTTAATATGCTCTGTGTTTAACTTGTTTAAAAGCAGTATTAAACAAGCAACAGCAGAGGACCTATAAAGGGTATGGCGGGTAGTGTCTCTGTTCAGGAGCAGACATTGTACTAACACTTTCCCCCTCTTCATGGTAAGTCTTTTTTGTTTCTCCTTTCCGTTTCCTTTGCTCAGTCTTGTTTTAGTGAAGTGCTTCAACACGCACTTCTTTATTCTATCGCTAGGCTATACGGGATATCTTCACCTTCCAAAATAACTTCCCCATGAAACAGCACACCCCTAAGGCTGCCACCTCTAGTCTCGCAGACTTTCCAGACTTTTCCTTACTGATCACCAGTAGCCAATGCTTGGATCCATTAGGTCACAGACCTGCTTTCCGTGTTTTCACTCATAGAAGAGAATTCTCTTTCTGAGGATAAAACTTCATTAATGATATTTTTGTGTTCACCTCTGGGGTCCTAACATACTGTGCTTTCTTCTCTGTTTTTCTAAAATGTATGTCTAATGTGGCCCCTGTACTCAACTTTGTAAGTCTCAGAGATGCAAGTATACTTACCTGCTTACATCTAAATAAAAGTTGGTTGTCTTGTGTCCGAGAAACATGGAACCATAGTCCATGGGTATTTTTATAATCTATCCTTTTTGAACTGTGTGTTTTTTACAAAGATTTATTACTTGATTATATAATTCAAGAAAATATTGTCTCAGGGAAATCTAGAATGCTTTTTTTTCATTTTTAAAGTTGATAAATCAACACAACAAATGTTAAGTAA
The DNA here is from genome assembly GCF_004126475.2 of Phyllostomus discolor. Taxonomy (NCBI): domain Eukaryota; kingdom Metazoa; phylum Chordata; class Mammalia; order Chiroptera; family Phyllostomidae; genus Phyllostomus; species Phyllostomus discolor. The sequence continues at coordinate 14,967,715 of NC_040905.2, read as the reverse complement.
GCTAAATACATAAGTGTAACCCTTTCTACCGAGATCATAGTATAAATCTTCTAAATGATCACACAGGGGAAAAAATTAAACACAGATATCACAAAATTTAGGAAACAATTAGCTATACGCAAATCTTAGTTCTGAAATATGTATAAATCCAGGAAACAGTTATTTACCAAACAAACATTAACTTTGGATCATAGTGTAACTTCCAGAAAAATATGAATTTAGGGATTAACATTTAAAATGAAAATAAGTGATAAAAAACACAAAGGACACAAGTCCTGTAAATCTCTCATTGCCAAATAAAAAAGCATCAAGTTTTATAAAGCTAAAATAGACAGAAGTGCAAGGGAAATTCAGTATAAAGTCTGTAACAAGAAAATATAACTTACAGCCATAAATTCAGATAATAAAGGCGCATCACTTCCAAATAATATAATGTATTGTTCTAGTAAAAATATAGATCACTCCTCTTTAAACCCTGATGACAGAGATTAAATAGTTGGAGGGGCCATAAAATATTTATAAAAATTGACTGGAAGCAAACCTCAATAAATCTCTTAATGTAGAAATATTCTAGCTCTTATCATTATGCTGATCTAGCAAAAACTGCTGGCATCCTCCCCAAAACCGACCCCAGAGGAATGAAAGACTGGAACGCCAAGCGAGGAGAAGCCCTTGGGGGAAAAACGTCTGTCTTTTGAACAGGCCTCTCTCCGAGGTGGTGGCTGCAGCTTATGGAAAGAGGTGTCCCAAGAGGCATTTTTGAGCCCAAGTCAGGACTGCAATTGAGATAAAAATGTATGTAGAATCAGATATAATGTATATGTTTTTAATTTAATAAGATTAGTTTTTTAATGACTAAATATCAGACAAAAAGTAAACTTCGTCTTATAGACAAAATGAACCAAAACATTAGGGAAACTGCTCCAAATGCTAGGGCCAGGGAAAGAAGTTTCAATTTTAGCACATTTGAAAACGGTGATGGGAGAAAATTTTCCTCAGTTACTTACCTTAGCATCATGACTCGTGGTAGACAGCAAATATGGATTGCCGTTAACGAGCCAGGAAAAGCTTTTTCCTTCGTTCATGTCAAAAACATCTGGTGGCTACTTCGTTTTACTCTTTTTGTTAAATAAAATGTAATGGTAATTTTAAACTTGATACAATGTATCTATATTTTATATTGACCAGTGGTTACTGGCCAAATGAAATTAACAAATAAATTCATGAAAACTCATAACATACTAAGAAGAGCAGGAGCTTATCTCTAGGAAATATTCATAATAACCTTAATTGTAGTAAATTAGTGATGGTTTCATTTGAATGAATTTAATAGTAGAAAAAATTGTAACATCACAAAAGACTGGTCTGATCTTATTTCTATCAACGTGTGTTGTGGATGAGTGAAAGTGAGAAGCATTCATTTTATGAGTTGTTAAATTAGTGAAAAGTTTCTAATCAGTAATGCCAGTTTTCTAAAGACTAAAGAAATGGGTATCTGATCCATTAATTCAATTTATCTTAATGATGCTAATTGCCATCTAAGCAATTCTGTTAATGGCATCAGTATGTGTCTTGTAAGACAGGTTACCAAATTGAATTGGCAGTCTAAAGAGTGACATGGAATTCATTCAATTAACCCCACATTATTGGGTATTTATTATGTACAAGGCCCAATTTAGAATATAGGAAAGAATAGAATATTCCTACAAGGAGTTTAGATAGAAATAATTGTCTAAACAATTGTATACAATGAAGCCTTTGAGATTGCATAGCAGATAGAAAGTGCTATGGAATAGGAGGTCAGGGAAAGTTCAGAGGACAGTGGGAGGCATTTAGAATAGACACAGGACAAGGGACACAAGATGATGAGAGCATACTTTAAGGTGGAATTATAAAATTTGATTTTGTACTATTAATATCTTAAGTTTTTCTAAGCTTATTAATGACATTAGTTTCACTATTTGTTCATTTGGGGGCAAATTCTAGTCTTAATATTAAGAAAGAAACTTTTAGATACCATTGATTGCCCAGGGAATCCCCACAGGTGAAATTTTCACATGATCAAATCAAGGGCTGGATTTGGAAGGAGGGATACGTAGTATTGACAGAAGGTGTCATGAACACCCCCAGAGAATGTTGCCCAAATAGTTCCTTGAGAGGGGGTGGCATTACCATCTTTTCCATAAGTCAGCTAGGTGACCACTCAGATAGCTGCCTGCTGAGCAGCCTGGCACTAAGGAATAGACAAAAGCCACATAAAGTAACTATGCTATTCGCTCAGTTTTCATTGCATGCAGGTTCACTCAAAGTAGAACATCAACATATGTTAATATCCTATCCACAATCCAACAACCTAAGAGAAATATAACACACACACACACACACACACACACACACACAACAACAACAACAACAACCACTGGGAGATAACAAACCTGAGTCCTAGAGTCTCAGCCAATGAGCCGTGGAGATAGCATGGCAGGCAAGGGAGCCCTCAGCATCTTGAGTCTCACGGGTCAGAGAGGGTGCAGCTTCATCCCTCAGGGCAGATCCTCTTACTGCCAAAGCCAAGATATCAGCATGGCATGGAGCACAGTTGTCCCAACAGTAGTCTGAAACCTGCCTTAGTTATACCTCAAGGATGGTGTACTCCACCCCTCTGGGTGTCTTGATAAGTGTCCTGGCACCCCTGATGGTGGATGGGGAATTTCTCCAGGAGCCTATGTGTGGGTGGTCCCACTATACAGACATGTCTGTTCTCAACAGGTGTGCAAATATCTTAGTCATGCCTCCTTGCCAGATATGTCCAGTGTGACTTGGGTAGTTTCTTTCTTACACCAAAGTATCATCACTGACTAGCAGCTGTCCTGGTTGACATGAGTGACACCATTTTGTTTTACATACTTTATCTTATCTTGACCAAACCAATGTTATTTTACTGGGTCTGCTCACCACAGAAGGCAGTTCAGGTAGCAGGACTGAAGGAAGCAACCAATGCTGAGATTATTTTCATTGAGATCATAACTTTAAAGAATGTAGACAAATATAAAGTAAGAAAAGAAGTTCAGATTTATATTTCGGTAAGCCTTGAATTTTAAAGAGTTTTAATTTGCCCTGGTTGGTGTGGCTCAGTAGACTGAGAGCTGGTCTGCAGACTAAAGGGTCCCCAGTTCCACTGCAGTCAGGGCACACACCTAGGTTGTGGGCCAGGCCCCCAGTTGGGGGCTTGAAAGAGGCAACCAATTGATGTATCTCTCACACACTGATGTTTCTCTCTCTCCCTTTCTCTTTCCCTTCCTCTCCTTAAAAATAAATAAAAAGAAAGAGTTTTAATTTGTTCTGACTGAAAATATTGTTTTAAAGAAAATATGTCAATAATAAAAATAGTATCCCAAGATTAATCTGCAATTAGGGAGTAGAATGGATTTGACAGGGAAGAAAATAACACCGATTTTTATTGTGCTAAGCTTACTGTTAGGTGTTTTCATCTCTGTATTTTACTCTCGTACTCAATAAATATTCATGGCTCCATCGTGTACCCAGCACCAGGCTAGAAGCTAGTAATGTAGTGGTGAGCAAAACAGGCGAGCTCCTCACCCTTCAGAGGTTGGGACCAGTGAGGAAAGACAGGGAATAAATAAGTAAATAGCCAAATAACTTTCAAATTCTTATAAGTGCTTAGAAAGACAAATTAACTAATAATATGATAAAGTCGTGGTCAGCTGCAGTTGGGACTCAACACACAGTGTGTCTAGAAGAAGCTCCCTGAAAGGCAGCATTTGAATTAGACATTAGGGGATCGAGGTTGGTGGGAATCTTTGAAGAGTATTTGAAGACAAAAAGAGTTGTGTGGACTCGATTACAGATGGGAAGCGAGGAACAAGGGAGCTGGGCAATAGCCATTACCATCCAGATACTTTATAGATAAGAAAACTGAATTAATTCAAATAATTATCTGAGTTTTCACACAGGTAGTACATTTTACTATCACCAAACCTAGCTAGTTTTTAAAAAATATTTTATTTATTTATTTTAAGAGAGGGAGAGAAATAGAGGGAGAAAAACACCAATGTGTGGTTGTTTCTGGCACGCACCCCCCCCCACAGGGGGCACCTGTCCTGCAATGCAGGCATGCACCCTAGACTGGGAATCAAACCAGCGACCCTTTGGTTCACAGGCCGGCACTCAATCTACTGAACCACACCAGCCAAATCCAAGCCTAGATAGTTTTGACATACATATTTATACTATTAAGTGAATAGTAAAACGATGTCATTTAGTTGTGTATAATTTACTGTACACTAATGTTGAGCACAAAGAGGCACATGCTGTAAATGCTATTTTGTAGTTGTTCATTTATTCTATTCTTTTTTTCCAATTTGTGATTTTTCTCTAATTAAAAGTTGGATAATTTCTTAGCATGGATCTGTTCTGATAGAATATGTATTTTAACATTAGTTTATACTGTGAAATATAATTGTGCATGTAAGTGTGTGAGTATGTGTGTATACAATGTATTTGTATGGTCTAGCAAGCAATGGCAGAATCACCCACATACTGGGCTTAAGAAAGAACAGTCCAAGAAAGTCCTTAATTAGTTTTTGTATGTGCTTTCCCACTGGTCTGTGGGCTCATAAAAGGCAAGGAAGGCTCATTATTCATAATCTCTGCCTTTAAAACAGGTATGACACATCACTGGAATTTAATAACTATCCTTGGATTATAAGTTCCACATAGATATAGCTGTATATAAGATATTTTAATAAAACTCTTGGGTTTTCATTCAGGTCTATTCTGTTCCGTTCAACTATCTTTGTACAAATAACTAACTACAGCTATGGTTTTAGACTATTTGTGAATATCTCAATGAGGTTCCCTTTGCTTTAGAAGCAAAGGTAAATCCTATTTATGTGCTATAAGTTTTAAGATGTTATAACTGTTATATCTGCTATTCTTCTCTTTGTCATTTCACGCATAAAACGATGCCTTCGGGTTCTCGGGTAAAGACGGCAATAAAGTATCCTGAGGTTTTTGTGTGTGGCATAGGAAGTCGGTGTATGCAAAGGATCGTACGGCAATGTGAGTTAATGACAGTCTCCTGGAAAAATAACCCGACGCAAGAAATAATAGATATTTGAGGTTCACCTCCATGTATGTCATCTGATCTTTGTAAAATTACTGACAAAATGGCCTCTTTATTGTTTTTCCTTTAATTGGTCTTTATTCCTTCTTCATTTTATTTGTCATCTGTAATAATTAAATCACTTTGTAAGACATAAAATTTGTGAATATGTTCTCTTATGCATGTGTGTCTGTTTGTTTGTTTGTTTGTTTGTTTGTTTGTTTTTAGCAGCAGATATAGGCTCCAAATAGCAGAGGAGCAGCTGGAGACCTGCATGACTAAGCTAGGATTATGGTTCCATTCTAATGTTTGTATTTACTGATAAAAACATCATCCATCCAACAGGAGCGATAGGATGGCTGACAGGACTAAGCTGCGTTCACTCACTATGCTGATGGCTGCGTTTTTGGCAACCTGCAGCAAATTACATGATTAAAAAGAGAGAAAAAAACCACTCATATTCCACAGGCAATTTTTAAAATATCCTTTGGAATAAATTTAATGGTATATCACCGCAGCACTTCATAACATATCTTAAGAGATACCAGGATCTCTTTTTGTTCAAGATTTATCTGTGAGTTAATTCTCATGCTTGATAGTTGGAAGTGATCATAACTAAAAGGTTGGTAATGCAGAGAGTCATTGTGTTATATGAATAAATACATCTATTCAGAAAATTATCCCAATTCCATGGATATTTATATTCGAATGGACTTCAGCGGCAAAGCATTGCATAAATATTCAATGCATTATGTTAGACACTTATGTTTATAAATACACATTTCATATTTAATGAAATGGATAGGAGTATCAAAGACTCTATTAACATCTTCATTCCGACTAATGAAAAACAAAATACAAACGTGCAACCATAATTAACTGACTCATATTACTCTTATTTTTTAAAATTAAAACTAGAAAATAATGCTTATATTTAGATACCAATGCAACACATTAAAGGGGTTAAGTAGTCAATATTTGTTGTATGAGACAAGGACTCAGGAGACCACACGCAATTTAGATGGAAGCTTAATAATCGTGTCAAGGAAATGACGGAAAGAGGAGTAGCAGTGTTTTGTTGCACAAAGGTCTTGTTGCTGATCTGTCGACTCACTCCTCTGGCATAAGCAATAGCTGAGCCTGTGAGCCTACAATTCTCTCTCCCTTGTCCTTGGATCTCTCCTAACTTTCAGTGACTCCCAGACTAGAAGCATGCTGTTCAGCTCCTCAAGAAGGACCCAAGGAAATGACATAGAAACTGAGTACAGTTCATCTTCCTGGGACTCAGCCTCATGCTGGCTGGGTTTCAGCTCAAGATGGTGGGGTTACCAGATTGTGCTCACAGGTTCCAGCCTACCCAAGATTCTTTGTGCTTCAGCATTAGAGATGGAGGCAGCCTTGCAGGGAATACTCCCCAACAATCTTCACTGAAATCCCTGTACCTATCTATCATCTGTCTGTCTGTCCATGCATTTATTCATGTGTCCCTCATCTCCCATCTCTCTCTCCTACTAGTTCTGCTTCTTTGTGATTGGCATATTTCACTAATTTGGGAGAACAAAAAATTTTCAGAATTTTTAATTGCTAATCTCATTAGCTGAGTCCCCTTCTAGTCATGAAATGTAGAAGTTCCCCAATGTTAGTAGTTCCCTAATATTATAATCTCACATGACCTGGTACATTTGTCAACAATAAGAAATTAACATGGCTGGACTGGGAGTAAAAAGGAGAAAACTGTATTTGAACAACGATTAAAATAAAATAAAAAAAAGAAATTTAACATGAATGCATAACTATAAACTAAACTACAGACTTTATTCAGGTGTTAACAAATTTTCCCCTGTTTTTGTGTCCCAAAGGACAATCCAGGATACTATATGACATTCAGTTATCATTTTTCCCTTGTTTCCTCCAATCTCTATTGTTTTCTCTTATATTAGTTTTTCTTCCCCACACTCTGCATCACCCTGATAGTTCCAACAATTACAAGTATTTACAAATATTTAAACTTATTTCTTCAGAGCAACCCTCCATTTAGGTTCATACTGTATTTTTTCATGATAGACAGAATTAAAAGTTTTCAAGAACATGACAGACCTAAAATTCCCTTATCATCTTTTCACATCAAGGGTATATAATATCAACACTATATCAACCTAATTTATCACCTGGGTAAGATAGTATCCGCCCGATATCTCCACGGTAAAGTGACTACTTTTTCTTTCCATGGTTGAAAGGGATATTTTTGTTCTTCATAATTCAGTGCAATTCTGCAATAAATATATCAAAATGTGGGTTCAAATAAAACTAAACTTAAAAAGATGTAAGTGTAAAAATTTTCTATAAAATAACTATATACCTGACCAATTTTAAAATAAAAAGAGAGACCAAACAAGAAAAGTGGGTGAAAGTAGGCAGAAGAAGGGGAAAAAGGAAAGGAAGAGATGGAGGGAGGAAGGGAGAAAAATAAGTGAGAAAAAAAAGGCCCATCACAGTTTACAATAATGTATCCAATGGCAAAAGCTTTACCATTATTCAAACAATATTTTGCAGACATTTGTTTATGGTCTGGTCTTAGACAGATGACTAGTAAATTTAAAAAAATATTATATAAGTTATGTGCCCTCAAGAAATTCTTAGGCAAAGAAATTGTCTGTAAATCTCATCAAAATCACCCTGGAAGACGTCAAATATTTCCCATTTATTCCCCTCCAGGTTGTTCACACACACACACACACGCAATCACACATCCATACTCAGCAGATGCCGTGGTAATGAACAGAAGTCTCTGAAAGAGTGACGTCAGGATTTGTGTAGTGAATACTATGGCCACCGCCCAAACCCCCTCTTGTAGGAACTAAGCACTCATTACCCCAGCTACCAGCTGGAAATGTGGTTTGCTGACAGCTCACATGAGTCCCTCTCAGGAAAATGCCTTTTCCCAAGGTTATCACCCTCCTTGAAGGCAGGTGACAGCCAATGATCACTTAAGACCTGAGTAGCCACTGTCTGTTTCCTGAGGGGGCCTGGAAGAACCTCATTTTCCAATGTGACAGGTAGAGCAGGTGCGGTGGGCACCAACATCTCTGAGAAGCTCAGTGGTACCTTTGATTTGTTGGCCATGGTTTTTGGTGAGAGTTGCTATTATAAAACTGGGTTCCCAGTTAGTACTAGTGATGACGGGGTCCCTAAATAATAGAGGCTAAGTGGCAGGTCTTATGAATGAGCAAAAACTAGTTAGAATGATGTTAATAAATGGAAAACTTGGAGCAGAAATCTATGGGGTTTGATCAGCAGAGAACTATGGACATTGCTTAACAGAGCATGGGACATGAAGGAGAATTTATATGGGCAGCTAGCTAGGGTATTTTTCCATTTGTACAACCAAAAGAAACCAAGGAAAAATAAACAGAAGATTGTTGTCTCCTAGCCTGTATCTTCCCTAAACAAAAGCTTGATTTCTTTGCCTCAAGTTGGGACTTTTCTGAAAGACTTCAGCCACAGTCTCTCTTCTTCCTTCTCCCTCTGGTCAACCCAGCCCCCCTCCCATCTACAGGTGTTGTTTTTGAGAGCGCCCCTCAATAACCACCTGCCGGCACATCTCCTCTCCTCTCAGCACTTGTCTCTGGGAAAAGGCAACCTATGACCTCAGGCCCTTTGTCTCTGTGTCTGACGGTAAGAAACTCTAGCGGGACTGATCACGACAGTTCCTCTCACAACACACACGAATGTGCCCTGCAGTTAACTCCACATTTTAACCGTGTTCTCATTGAGGTGACCAGCCCTGATTCTGTCTCCTTGATAATCATGTTTCGTGACATAATTTAATTTTTTCATTTAAATTTTATAATTCACTCGTTTAACTCCATTCATCATGCTTTACCCCATCACCATTATCTAGTGCCAGAACATTTTTATTACTCCAAACAGAAGCACTGTACCCATTAAGAGGCCACTCCCCATTCTGCATGTTCCCCCTAGCCCCTGATGACACTAATCTGCTGCCTTGTCTCTGCTTTGTTAGCCAGTTCGAATTTTTCGTGTGAGTGAAATCATACAGCGCACCACCCTTGAAAACATGTTTTCAAGGTTTGTCCATGCTAAAGCTTGCAAATACCTCATTCCTTTTATGACTGTATAATACCCTATTGTATGAATATATCACATTTTTTTATTCATCTGTTGATGGTCATCTGGGTTGTTTCCACATTTTTGTTTCTTTTTTTAAGTAAAAACTATACTTACAATGTACAGCATGATATTTTTATGCAGTGAAATGATTGATTCAGCCAAGCTTATTAACACATCAATCTCTTGCATAATTACTATTCCTTTTTCTTGGAGCATAAATTTTAAAAAAAGGGAAAGGGAAATTAATAGCTTTAGTTTCCCTCATTGAGATTTGGATAGAAACAAATATTCTGGGGTAAAGCTATCATAGGCAGACTCTGTCCATTGACAGAATGTTTTACTCTTAAGTTTCCTTTTTTGTTGTTTTTCAGAAATTCTTGCCTTCACTTGCGGCTTCAGAACATGGGCAAAAAGTCCTTGACGCACTGTTAAAAATTAGCTCTTTGAGGTTGTTATTGTCCTGGTGGGATGGGTTTAGAAAAAGATGTTTAAAAAAAACTTGTTTTCTTTTTTAAACTTCCTTCTTTTTACTTTTATTCTTGTTTATTCTATTACAGTCATCCCAATTTTCCCCTTTGCCCTTCTCCATCTAGCCCACCGCCCACTGCCACAGTCCATCCTCACACTGCTGTCCGTGTCTGTGGGTCACTCACTCGTGGTCTTTGTCCAGTCCCTTCTCCTCTTTCCATCATTGCCCCTGCCCTTCCCTCTCCCCTGGCAGCTGTCAGTCTGCTCCCTGTTTCCATGTCTCTGGTTCTGTTATACTCATTAGCTTATTTTGTTTATCAGATTCCTCTTATAAGCATGGATGGAATTGGAGACTGTTATGCTAAGTGAAATAAGCCAGTCAAAAACCTTGTTTCTTCAAAAAAAAATTAAATCTTTAAAACTATCCCTGACAATGTATATATGGATTTCAAAATCAATTACCTTTTAGAGATTGTACTCCACAAATAAATAAAAGATTTTCAGATGACCCCTTTTAACTCATTCAGATTGCAACATAAAGTGAATAATTTTTTTGAGAGCATCACTTCTATAGTTCTGCTTTAGGCCTATTAAAGTCCAATTTTCCATTTTGATTGTTGTCTGTCCACAGCCTTTTTAGTAGCACTTAATTTGCATTTTCACAGCATGTTATGAACTTCCTCTTTTCTTCAGTATTTGTCTTTCTCCTTTTTTAAGCTGTGTGTTCTTTCTGATTCTTTTGATGTTACAGAAATAAAAGGCTGGGAGCAGGAGGATCACCGAAGTTGTATAATGCAGACTCCAGCAAAACAGAAGCTGAGATTAGGAAACGTAAGTGCACATACACGCAGAGTCGCTGGAGGCCAATAAATTAGGACCACAACTGCAGCCAGCATCGTTTAAGTACTCTTTAGTTTCTGATGATAAAGCGCACTCGCTTATCACCCAGCTGACAACTGCAAACCCCTGTGGCCCTCAGCTTCTGCCTCTTCGATTTGTTACCTAGTCAGCCACAAGGAGTTTCACAGCACGCACAGCAAAGGATCTTTCTAAGGAGATCTCGATAAAACACATGGAACAGAGCTGGGAAGTGTTTATGTCCGGGGCAGTGAGGAAATTGTATCTCCCACCTAAGTACCACCTCCCCATTACACAGAGAAAAAAAGACATAAAATTACTATACTGTCAGTGAGGGTCTTTGTTTTATTATGTTGTTACAGGGAAAAGGAGGAAATTCTTTGAGCTTGAGTATTGAAAAGTAAAAGATGGCAGATTTGTTTATAATTTCAGAATGTTTATATATTTTTTGTTTTCTGGTTGTCACTACTTGGAAAAAACTTCATGTTTAAAGGGTAGAAAATTCTTTTTTCAATAATTGTTTTCATTAAAAATAATAGAGCTTGAAATTAAATATATGCATTTTCATTTTCAATTATGAATTCAATATTCAAATTAAGAATTATAAGAGAGTGATAATAACAACAAATTGAAACAAAAGTTTTGGTGGCCAGTTAAACTGCCTCATTTTGCCAGGATTAAGATCTTTATCCATTACTCCTAAAGGTCAATAAAATATGTAAATTGTGAATAAGTGAACTCTTCCCTATTTCCATGTCTCTGGTTCTGTTTTGCTCATTAGTTTATTTTGTTCTTTAGATTCCTCTTATAAGCATGGACGGAACTGGAGACTATTATACTAAGTAAAATAAGCCCATCAAAAACCTTGTTTTTGTCTGTCCAGAAGGTATCCAGCAACGTAATATGAAAAATTGAGATATTTACTAAAGAAGATACAACATACAAGAAACATTGCACATAGGACAATGACACTTCAGTCTCTTTCAAAGTAGGCACCTCACACAGTTCTCCCAATTGCCATCAGCTGCTCTGTCCTATTTTCCTGAATCACGTCAATGGTCTGAAATCTCTTCCTTTTCAAATGTGATTTTAGTATTGGGAAAACTCAGAAGTTGCAGGGTGCCAAATCTGGGCTGTAGGGGTCTGACTCTCATGTGCAATTTGATGTTTTGCCAAAAAACTCCCCACAAGATGTGGTGCATAAGCAAGCACATTGTCGTGATGAAGCTGCCAATCACCAGTTGCCTATAGCTGTGGCCTTCTGAATCATCTACAAAGAATGTTCAAGCTTAACACAAAATTGGATGCAAATTCATTGCTCTGCTCACTCAGTCAATTTGAATGTGATGGCCACACAGTACATATGCTCACGCAATGCATCTACCACCCCCACTGACTAGTACAACCAAGTCCTCATTGTTCATCCATTCACATTCCAGTCCACTCTCCTTGGCTGCCAGGTTACATGGATGTCACACCAACTGTTCTCATTATATTAACAATGGCTGGACTTCTCCCAGACAGGCCTTGTATTTATCATTTTGAATCAAAAGATTAGGTCAAACATCTGCCTCAGTTTGGAATATGAGTAACTGTCAAAGGAACAAAGTATTCTTAAAATAGACATAAAATATTTTCCTTTGTCTACAAATACAATGTTACAAAAACCTCTGAGCTATCAACAAGATGATATAATATAGGACACGTGCCATACAACAATATTAAGTAAATATGTCTTATAATTTTGTTAAAGGAACATTTGAACCTCACTCTGATTTTAATTATGTCTCCTTTATTTATGATAATAAGTAATTTGTATTGTAATATGTTTACTTTAGCAATACTTTGTATCCTGTTTTTTCATATGCCTCATCTATCATCAAAAAAGCAAGTACCTATGAAAGACATCTTTTTGCTTTCACTAGTTTCAGGTCAGCAGTTTTATTTTTTAGCTATCATTATTAGCATCAGACAAAGGAAATTGAGATTAACAGTGAAGCTTACGGATTTTGATGTGTTTGCATGAAACTAGGTCTAGTATGTTCACTAAATTGAATGTTTCGTGTATTAAAATGATAAACTATGAATCTAAAAACTTGTTTAAATAAGCCAGAATATTTTCTAGTGCTTAAAGTAGGAAATAGTAGAGAAAAGATGAAAACATGTAGTTAAGTGATATAATGTTCACCTGAAAAGATTTGTTAGACTACAATGAGTGATGTTGGAAATACTTTCCTCAGTTTCCCCTTTCCCTGTGTGATCATTTCTCTCAAATTGTAATTTTTTGTAACTTGAGCAATAGCCATTTTTTCTATTCTTAGAGCAGAATATACATGAATCAGCATTTATGCTTGTGAGTACATACAGTAAGTAAAGTCAGTTTGTTCAGAAAGGGATCTGCAAAAAGCAACCAGTTTTTATTGCCTCCATTACATAGTCAAGTTTCTATTTGAAACCTCCTCACTTAAAATTGGGTAATCAATCTACATATCATCTGAAAACAGTTTCCAATGATAAATCTTTGTAGCATCCAGTAGAAGTTATAAACTTTTCCATAAAGGCTATATGCTCAAAAGCACACACACACAAAATAATTTGCACGTAATTCCAATTGGTTCGTGGAAGTCATGGGCCCATCCATTGACCCACATTAATTAAGTTCAAGCAAAGCTTAAATAAAAAATTTTAATACCTTCCCATATCAGAGCATAGTGACTAAACTTCAACTTCTTTTTTTCTTGAGGAAAGAGTAATCTAATTACATTATCCAGAATATTATATTAGTCTTACAGTTTTCTTAACTAATGTCAGTCTTTAAATCACAACCACTCGGGTGTTCAGGAAGATGAGAATCAACTTATTACATAAAATAATAAAAAATACACAAACCCACCTAGAAGAAGCAGATCTTATAGTTATCAACCACAACTTTTTTAAAAAAGATGAAAAATGTTGATGGAGAACAGTAAAATAAATACATACATCTTCTTATTCTCAGAGTTAGGTAAAAAATAATAAGGCAGAAGCTATATTTTAAAAGCCACCAAGATACGCATTCAGTTATACTAAAATCTCCAATGACACTTTTTTTTTTTTAATTTTGAAAAGACATAAAGTTCTCACCTTGGTACATAATAGAAAAACTGCTGAAAACCAGACAAAAATAAAATCCAAAATGGTGATGTTGTTGGTGGGGGGATGGTTATCATTGTCATAAATAAATAATGTTACTGAAAATTAATCTCAAAAGAAAAACCAAAAACTAAATGAAATGTAGAAGACAAAGGAGTGACATCTTCAAAGTGATTTAAAAAGTACTGGTCAATCTAGATGCTATATTCAGTGGAAATACGCTTAGTAAATGAAAATAGAATGAAGACATTTCACAAGCAAAGAAAAGAACAGCATATGTCACCATCAGTAGAAGGGCAGTGATAGCCAGTGAAAGCACAGAGATGTGCAGGTCAAATGAGGTGGTGAAATTTAAATACCAAATCATCTTACCTAAAAGTGGAACCTAATCAATAAATCAAACAAGCAAGCAAACTATAACCAGAGACATGGAAATAAAGAACAAACTAACAATAATCAAAGGCAAAGGGGTGGGATAACAGGGGGAAAGGGAAGGGTCTTCAAGGAACATGTATAAAGGGGGGTAGATTCGAGGGTGGGAGGTGGGGTTAGGGGGCAGGGAGGGAGTGGTGGGGGGGAAATGGAGACAGTTGTACTTGAACAACAATAAAAAAGAAAAGAAAAGAAATAAACAAATATAAAGAAATAGTACCCACAATATAATGCATTATAGGATTACGAATTCAAGAAATAGTTTACTACACAAGTTTAATTCAAGACAAAATCAAAAAGAAGAAATAAAATTACTAGATTATAATTCATGTTAATTAATAGTGGAGTCCAGATCTTATCATATCTAAGGAAAGAACTAAAATAATACTAAAAGAACATAGAAGCATCAAACTAATAGCAAGAGAATTAAAGTGTAAACCTATAATTAAAATGTCAAAAATGAAAGTAAACAACATTAAATAAGAGGGAAAATTAAATAACAAGAATATGATTTTATACTTAAATAGGAATATCTTTATGATCATACTAAATACTAATGGAAAATTAATTTACAGTACCATATGGTGCCAACTGAAAGAGATGCAATTTTATCATAAGGATAGAAAAATGTTAAAAATAAAATAATAGATATAATACACTGAGCAAAATTCAGACCAAAGAGAGATGATATACCTATAATAATATTTATACAATTTACCAGACTCAAGTAAAAAATCTTATTAGAATTAAAGAGGAACATGCCTAATGATACAACAGGGGCCATCCTCTGGGAAGATAAAACAATCTTAATTTAGGTAATATAAATTTATGTAGAGGGAAAATGAACAAATAAAAGTTTAGGCAAATCCAACTCAGAAAAAAATGTTTTAAAACATTATCAGTAAATTATTTTACAAACTTAAAGAAATAAATGGAAAGTAGACATACCAATATTAAAAATGGTAGACTACCAAAACTCCTACAAAAAATTAGGGAAATTTTTTGAATAATGAAACATCAACTAATTTGAATATTTAGATTGAGCCCCCAGAAAAGCACAATTCATTAAAACTGACCAAAACCCAAAAACGTGGATAATGATAAAAATAGCATTAAATTAGATTTAATCAGTTAAAAATGATGTTAAATTAGATTTTGTATTTTAAAACTACCACATGAATTCTTATGAAATGTTTAAATTCTACCAAACATTTAAAGAAGAAATTAGACCCACATTATAAAAATTATTTTAGAGCATATGAAACTTTTGTCAATTTACTTTATGGAATGACTTTTAACCTTGATAAGAAACCTAACAAAGAAATTATAAGAAAGCAAAGTTATATCAATTTCTCTCATAAACACAGATGCAAAATTCCAAACAAAATATTGTAGTAAAACTATGAATGCATTCCTAACACAGGAGTCTGTGTTAGGAAGATGCAGTAGGTGGACTAAGAACACCACACACATGTTCACACCCCTATTCCCTAGAACCTACGAATATGTTACTTTATTTGTTAAAGGAGACTTTGCAGATGTGATGAACTGCCAAATCTTGGAGACTCTGGGGATTATTCTGAATTATCCAGGTTGGACTAATGTCATCCAAATGTCCTTATAAGAGGGACGGGAGGATCAGATGCAATCGTAGGAGCCATAATGACAAAAGCTGTGAATAGGTTCCCTTTGTGGCAAAAAGGACTTTGCAGACATACTTGTGGTCATGGAGTTTGAGATGGAGAGATTTTCCTGGATTATTTGGGTGTCACCCAATTTAATCACATACATCCTTTAATGCAGAGTCCCTGGCTGGGTCAAAGAGATGCAGTTTTAGAGGAACTACATTTGCCATTGATAGCTTTGAAGACGGAGCAAAGGCGCCAGGAGCCAAGGAGTTTGTATGGGCTCTGGATGAGGCGCACGGCCTCACTGGACAGTTTGTAAGAACACAGTACCTCCGTTCCAGAACCTCAAGGAAATGCATCTTGCCAGCAATCCCACTGAGCAAGGACACAGATCCTCACCTAACGCATTCAGAACACGAGGCCCTCCCAGCACCTCTTTTAGTTCACTGAGACCTGTAATGGACTTCTGACATAAAGAATTGTAAGATATAAGTTCATCATATTTATGTTGCTAAATCTGTGGCAGCAACAGAAAATTGAGGCAGAGGGTGAAAGTGAATTAACACCCCCAAAATTTAACAGTAAAATTCAACATGAAGAAGAAAATAATTGCATTATTAGTCAAAGAGAAGTGGAAAAATCATTTATTTGTTGAACTACCAACTGTCCATGACAAAAAACCTTGGTAAATTAGAAATAGAAAGAAGCTTCCTTATTGTGATAAAGGATATTTGTTTTAAAGCTGCATCAAAAATTCTCCTGAATTGTGAAATGGTAGACTCTTTTTTATAGATATTTAAAATAAGACAAAGACACTCACTATGACCATTTTTTAAGTAAAGAGAACAGTGGCCAAACAAAAAATGAGAGAGTCAATATAGCAGATCGATTACAAGTTTGCCCCCATCTCCCACTTCTCTCTGCATTTGTGCTTTTGCAATGTGACTGCTGCTTCTCCCAGCAAGAGGTGGAGTCTATGCCTTGTCCTTGAATCTGGGTACGTTTTGTGAACTGTTTTGGCCAATAGAATGTGGCAGAAGCGACAGTTCCTGGGATGGGCCTCAAGGAGTCTAACATGCCTCCGCTCCTTCTCTCTCTTTCATGCTGACAAAGTGCCTGGGCTCCTCAGCTGAGAGAAGTTGACTAACAAAGCTGAGGAAATACACAACCAACTGACACCCAACGTATCCCAAGCCAGGTGAGAAAGCCCAGACATGTTTAACAGAGTCACCTACCTAACCCTCAGTTAACTGCTAATATGTGAATGAGACTAGAAAAAACATCCAGATGAGCTACGCAAGGGGGAACCCCCCAAAAAATGGAATGTATTTATACAAAATTGTGTATTTATTCTTACATGTTTAAACTTCTGTCACCTTCAAAGTACTCTCTTGATGCAGTACACCTACCAAGATTTGTTTCCCACAGCTCAAAACAATTTTTGAACTCATCAATTTTGATGCCTTTAGTGGTTCTGCCATCTTTTGTCTCACCTCGTCCACATCGGCAAAATGTTTCCCTTGAGGATTCTTTTCATCTGCGGAAAACAAAAAACAAGTCACTCAAGTTGAGATTGGGTGAGTAGCGAGGGTAGGGCATGGAGGGTATGCCTTTTTTGGTCAAAAAACATTGAATACTCAGCATGGTGTGGGTGGGTGCCCTTGTAAATTGCCGATCATGAAATAGGCAAACGCTTTGACAGAGTCTTTAAAAAAAATCACTGAAATGTAATGCAGCTTCTTACAACAACGCCAGCTGGTACACTGCTACAGATGGCTTCCTAGAACCCTCACCTGGTGGGGGAAACCTGTTCTACAAGGGACCCACCCTCCAGAAGATAATTCTAGGTTTCTTGGGTCCCCCTCTCTTGGGCTCATAAGCAACAATTCTTATCAGTTGTTTTAAGCCACTCAGTTCAGAGTGCGCTGATGTTCTACACTATTGTGACAACGCACGATTGATAGAAACACCCAGGTGTCTGTAGAGGAAATCTGATGTAAATCTAATCTCTAGGAAATCGTGGTTAATATTCAATCATTTTTACATAAGTAATTTAAGTGTATCTATTTAATTTAACCATTTATTTACTATGTGTTACAGATTTATTAATATTATATTTACTGAGATATTCTCAAAATAACCCTAAATCTGAGTGGGAATTTCTGATCACTGAAAACATGCCCAAGTAAGAGTTGAGTTTCCCCAATAGTGCCAGACAATGTTTGTTAACTGATTTTAATGGAAAGAAGAATGAACAAAATAGTAATTGAATAGCGATAGATGAGCAAGTTTAAAAATCTTGATAAACAGTTTATGCCATAAATACATATATTCATATATGCACAATTATATACATGCATTTAATTGGCCCAGGTTTTATTTTTTAGGTGCAAAGAAGAAGGAGTTGGAGCAGTCTGCCTGTGTATTCTGCCAGCTACAATCTGTCAAATTCAGCTTCCTGGAGCTGCTCAGTGCCCATTGCTCTTTTCGCCTCTCCACTATGACACGATCTTGAAGAGAGTAGGACCAAAGAAAATAAGTGCTCCCTGCCTATCCATCTTGATAACCTAATGCTTCTCTGTGCCTGCAGCACTGCACATTACCGATTTGAGCAAAATCTATAGGTCAATCAATCTCTTGCTTGAACCAAAGTGCCAATCTGTCATGTACTGTAATGCACTCTTTCTCTTCTAACCAAATTTTCAGACTCTTGAGTTTTTTTTCTAGATGACTCTGTCACTGTGCCGCATGATAGAAAACAACTCAGGTGCCGGCCATGCCTGCACACGGCCTGATAAGTGTTACCAGGAACTCCTTGATAGATGGAGCATTCATGTAAATATATCTTCGTTATAAATCTCAGGACCCCAGAATCATTCAAAAAAATTCCAGTGTATCATTTTCAAAAAGAAAATAAATTGCAAAGCACAGTTTTTCACATTCTAAAGCAAACATAGATAATATTTCTTGCCACTGTTCCATAGTAACACTACACATGCATCTCTCTAATTAGAGAGAATTGTCCAGTATGGTTATTTAAAATTATAAATAGCCAGAGGAATGTGTGTTTACATAAACAGTCTCATTAGCATTACAATCTAGGGGAAGTTACTTAAACTCTGAGTTACAGTTTCTTCTCTACAGGAAGATATAATAATAATACTTGTTGTGACCAATAGAAAATCACAGATACATATTTTTTAGGCATCACATACTTGCTCAATACTTGGATACACTGGATCAATTAATTTAAACTCAATCACAGGCTTATCTAAATTAAGTAACAAAGTGCATGGAAACTCCCTAGGAGGATGTTGATTCAAATAGGTGCCTGATAAATGCCAGATCCCATTGTACCCCATTGTAACCCATCTTATTTAGAATGTGACAGAATTTGGTATATGTGATTTATTGAATTCCATGTCAACTACTATACCAACGAGACTCTAAGCCATGCCAGTTACTCCTAGGTGAGATTTGTTGCATTAGATTACCTTCACCTTCTATCAGGCTCACTGGTATCCTTTTGTAGGCTTCTTGGGAAAAGAAACCTTATCACAAAAATCACAAATATATGCCACATAGCCAGGAAAGAGTTGAATAAAAGAATTCCTAGTAATTTATCTTCATAGCCTTGTAATTGTTCTGCTCAAATAAGAATGAAATATCAGCCACCAAAGTTGATATAACTTTTGGCTGCCTTTCAACTTTGAGATGGATACTTAGAGCTCATGGTCCAATGTATTGACCTGAAATATTAAATCTGTCAAAACACACTAACTGAACTCAACTGAATTGATATGCTCTTTAGCTCATGCCACCCCGTATAACAGTAAACTTTATCATTTGCCATTTTATAGTCCTGCAGACCCCTTAATCTTCCTTCATTCCCTATTCTTGCCTCCTCTCTCTCTCCCTCCCTCTCTCTCTCTCTTCCTTTTTCTTTCTCATGCTCTCATTCTTTTAAATTAAAAAAAAATAGTAGAAAAAGTAATTTGGGGCAGTTTTTTTTTTTTATCTCATGTCACATCGAGGTCTGAAAGCAAATCTCCTTGAATTAGTAAAACTTATGGAATTTCTGTGGGAAAATTTGTCCAAGATGTGTTGACTTGCTGTGAAAGCTGCTATTAAAAACCACAGCAGGACCTGTCCGTTTTCATAGCCTCACATGCAACAGCGGAGCCCTGAGTGGACCTCACCGTGGCCTGTGTTATCTGCCCTAAGGGGAAAAAAAGAGTCAGATAAATACGACTTTGCGGTAAATACATTCCACACACATTGTGAAAAAAAAGTGAGGTTTAGATCTGCTTAGACATATAAAACAAAGAGACAAGAATTTATAAACATGTGTCCATGTTGAACATGGAGCATCCAATGCATAGCACTATATGGACTTCAGAAAATCAGATGTCCCCAGCTAATGAGTGCTGAATGTAGCCAGTATGAAATTAAACTATTGAATCCAAATTTTCTTGGAGAGAGTGTGTACCCTGCCATGTATGAGGTATGTCCAGAAGGTATCCAGCTATGTAATAAGGAAAATAGTGTCATTTATTGAAGAAGATACAAGATACATGCAATATTGTACATAGGATAAGACACCTCAGTCCCATTCAAAGTAGGCACCTTGGTACCTCACACAATTTTCCCACTTGCCATCAGCTGCCCATCATATTTTCCTGAATCATATCAACAGTCTGCAGTCTCTTCCTTTTCAAAGGTGATTTTAGTTTTGGGAAAAGGCAGAACTTGCATGGCTCCAAATCTTGGCTGTGGAGGGCTGAGTCCCCTGGGTGATTTGATGTTTCACCAAAAAACTCTGCACGAGACATGATGCATGAGCAGGCATGTTGCCATGATAGAACTGCCAATAATTAGTTATCCATAGCTACAGCCTTCTGAATCATCTGAACAGTTTTTGCAGAGGAATGTTCAAGCTTAACACAAAATTTGATGCAGATCTGGTGCTCTACTTGCTCAGTCTTTTTTAATGTGATAACCACACAATACACATGGTCCTCAATGCCATCTACCACCCCCACTGACCAGCACAATGATGTCATCATTGTTCGTGCATGCACATTCCGGTCCACGCTCCTTCGCTGCCAGGTTATATGGATGCCATGCAAACTGCTGTCATTATATTAACAATGGCTGAACTTTTGCCAGGCAGACTTTGTACATCTTCATCTTAGTAGACAATTTCACATTCATGGGAAAAATCAATAATTCTGTATCTACCTTTTTCTATAAAAATAAAAAGTATCATGTTCAATTATTCTTCTATGTACTAACTAAATATAAAGAGAAGCCAAGGTTTAGTTTAAAGATCATTGGGAAAGAATGAGTAAATATGATATCTTGTGCCTCTAAGGCACAAGATTATTGTGCCTTATTGATTGTAATAATTCCAAAGAAGTATGAGAATAAACAAGATGTTTTATTCTGTATTTCCCCACTACAGTTATTGACAAGGACTCTTCTGTCAGCACTAACACTAACCACTCTAGATTGTGCCATTAAGCATTATGAACTATGGGGTTTATAATTAATGCCCAGTGCTATTGGTGAGTGGAAGCACTTTGAATTTCAGCCTCATGTGTTTCCTTTATAGGTCTGTGGATTTTGCCTCTGAGATCTAGTTATATTTCCCAGTATGTTAGCATTCCGTGTAAATTCTCTCAGTAGTCTACGGGTTGCAATGGTGTTCGAAGAACTCCCCTAGAGAAAGATGAAGCTTCCTGTTCAGAGGTTCCTGTGAGCAATAAGAAAGCCAGAGCTGCAACTCAGAGTTATTGTTTTTGACCATCAAACAGTGGGCTGTGGAAACTTAAAGCAGACAGCAGTAACACAGCAACAAAATAGTTCAAAGGACATCTGCCTTGAGTTTGGTAGAATATGACCAGACAATATAGAAACAGAATAAATTCTCTTGCAGCCTGCCACATGCCATGATAAAAGGGAGCAGTCTTTACCATACTAACATATGTATACAAGAGCGTCATGGGGGGAAAAAGGGATATTTTAGAAGATATTTGAAATGTTGATTTTTTTTTTTCCTTTTAGAGAAAATGAAAGTAAAATTCTCTGTGTCTGTATCTGTCTCATTTTTTATCCCTTTTTGTCCATTTTTCTACTGGCCAAATATGTAATAACTTTTTTAAGTTATTTAACATTTGACATGAAAGTCATCATGCTTATTACTTTATTGTTATTTTTATTTTATTGATAACATGAAAGAACAAATTAGCATCAACAGCAACAATCCATATCCCTATCCTGATCCAAATTTTATTACAGAGTGACCTCCATTTAGTAAAACAGAAACAAATATATTTTACACAAATGTAATAATGATGACTAAAAATATCAATAGCTGCTTTTATCCACTATGCAATATGGGCGTTAGCCCCAAGTTCTATGTATTATTAATATGATTTCAAAACCACATGAATCTGCTAATTTTTATAGCTTAAATTCCAAAGGGTAAACATTTATTTTAAACATTCAGTATAAAAACAAAGTATGTGTCTAACTTAGCAGCCTTGTAAATATGGACGTTTTGTATGGACAAGTGGGATTTGGCCACTTGTTGCCCATCTATATGACCAAATGATTTGTGTTGAAGGAAACAGGTTTTTATTAACAGTGCTCCAACCTTGGAGGGACCGGGAGCACTCCTGCTCTGAGCCCTTCTCTCCCACGGAACTCAGAACTTCTCTTACTCCCCAAAGACGACAAGCCAAAACCATGCTGAGAAGTTCCCCATTTCCTTGTCTGTCCTTAAGCTGGCCTCACAAACACATCTCCATCCTCTCTGTAATGTGCAACTGTGGGTTTCAGAGTCGCTACCCTCTCTCAGCAGCTCCCTCCTTCAGGATCCCGGGTGCACTCCTCCCAGTGTCCATGTAGTGGTCCAGGCACTGGGTGCCATTTATAGTGTCTCAGAGACTGGAGCCTAGGAAGGCACACATTCCAGCCTGAGACCCTGCCTCCGGGAGTGGGCTCCCATCCAAGCAGTGTCTAAGCCCCTGGAGGGCCCCCATACCAAGAGAGTGATTTCTTCATGTCAAGCACTGGTACTAAGCCCTCATACCCAGAGTGTGAGCAAGAGAGAAAGAGAGACAGTGAGAGAGAGAGGCAGAGACAGAGACAGAGAGACAGAGGGAGAGAGCCTTTCCACACCTTTACTTTGAAAAGGCCCTCCTGAAATCCCACCTGCACAGGAAGCAAGTGGGAGTGTCCAGCTTTTCCTGTGATGCATCAGTGTGCACCATTTTTTCAGCTCCCCGCTATCTTTGACCCCCTTTGGGCTGCCATCTGTAGTCAGGGCAAAAGTTTCCTGGCCATGTACAGGCGTACAGGTATCTGTTAGTCCAGGGCTGGTCCCAGAAGCTCAGCTTATGCAGATGCTTTACGAGTTTTCTTCTACTATGTTAGGAGTAACTCTGCTGGCTCAAGTTCTCACAGTCAAGTTCACTTTGTTTACAGTTTGCCTGGGGCAGCAGCCTCCTTCAGCAGCTCCTCCCTTCAGGAAGGCTAGGGGCTGAGTTCACCTGCCTTTGTTATTCAATATACTTAATTCTCGGGCCTTCTACTCCAGGGCTGCTCCCTGCTAGGTAGAAAGCTGCTATTTTAATCTGCTGCCTCCACACCCTTCCCACCCCCAACCCCAACCCTGGCCTTTTTGTTTTATGGGTTTTCCACTCTTTTTCCAGGGTTTCCCCTGTTTTCCAGGGACCTTTGCTGTGACCTACCCCATCACAGTTTCAACTCCAGAAGGGAAGTGATTGTCATCAAAGCCCTGCCAACCACTTCCCAAATGAACTAATGAGGTAAGTGATTTAACCTCTAAGCCTCAGTGCTTTCACCTGGAAAATGAGGATAACATTTTTTTTTCATTTATAGCATTATTTATTTACCACATAATTATTGTATACTTCATAGGAAATGCTAAGGAAATGCTATCTGTACAGTGATTAAAAGTAAATAGATTTCGAAATTAACTGGTGTGCTATTATAATGAAAAATGGCATTGATGTGGAAACAGCACGGAAAGACAACTCTCTAGTTTCCTCACTCTCGTGTTTGATGAATTCAACACGGGACTGAACTCCATAAGGATCAACCCAAGGGGACTCGGGTAAGTAAAATTACTTTGAATTCCGTCCTATTTTTAAACACACAATAAGAGAACAAAAAATGTATTTTAATGTTTTAAATAAGTGCCTGTAGAATTATCCATTTATTTTTAGATAATTGAATGAGACCGATAAATATATTTTCTTATTTCATTCTAAGTTTTCTCTACTTCTCCCTATAGACTTCTATCCCGTTATGACACGTCAGACAAATATCGCCATTGGTTTGTGTCTGTCTCCTGACATCACGGGCTTCTCTTTCACAAACACCATCACTGTTTCTCTCTGCTCCCTGAACTACCTAAGCTGCCTGAAAAAAATATTAGTTCTTAGCACTGGCTTTCAAGATACTTTAGGTTTTATAAGCTTTACTTATAATTACAAAATGTACAACTCAGAGAAAAATTGGAAAATATAATCAAATATAAATCAAAATATAATCAAATTTCCAATCGAAATTGGAAAATATAATTATCATTGAGGAGTGACATTAGCAGAATCACAGAGTGGGAGGTTTATACCACCTTCCCCACAGAAACATCAGTTTATACAATCACTCATGAACAATAGTGCCTTTGTGGGAGTCTGGGAGGCCAGCAGAGACATTGCAGCATGTCACTGGAAATAAGAAAATCTGAGATTGGATACACTGAAGAGAGTAACAGGGGCAGTTTTGTCACAGGTGGGCACAGGTAACCAGGTTCTTGGTGATCAGGACAAAGAATTGAACTGAACACCCAGAGTTTATAGCAGAGAACATGGGAGCGGGCCAACTCTGAGCAGAGATTGATCTCATGGGCTGGAGGGACTCTATTCTTATAGGGTGGATCCTTTCTAGCTAATTTTGGTGGGATTTTACTGCGCATGTACAAGTAGTTGTATTACTTTAAAGCTACTGCACATGTGGCCTCCCATGATCCTCCCCGATTGTCCACCAGGGAAGAGGGTCCCACAATTCTACCAAATTGATCCCCGTTTCTCCTGGGGTCCCCCTGTACTAGATTCACCTTTCCCTTCGCCAGAGAATTATAGCTCTCCTTGTTAGAGATTGGTGAAAAGAAAAGGAATTATTTATTCAAGTTATACAGACTTAAGAGTAATGACTTAATGTCTTCATCAAAATCCCAAAGTCCCTTAAAACACCCACAAACACACACAGTCCTTCCTTCTCTTCTTTGCCCAGTCTGGGGTACCGTATCTCAGGAAAAGAAATAGAAGTCCGTGGCTCAGGCAGCTCCCAGTTCTTCCCAGTAGTCCGTCTCAGCTGGCAGGCCTTCCTCGGTTCCCAGCACCATCAGCTGTGTTGCGGGGATCTCCAGCTAAAGCCGCGTGGTGGTTCTCTGCTAAAGCTGCGTGGTGATTCTTTGCTAAAGCTGCATGGTGATTCTTCTCATGGCTGCAGGGGGTGGGGGGGTCCCTTTGTGCCAAAAGTGCATGGTTCTCCTTACATGGCTGCAGGTACCTGGTCCTCTCTCCACTGCCACAGCCACATGGCTCCCTCCTTTCAATGGCTGCAGGAGTCTTCACTCAGCCAAAACCGCATGGTTCTCTCTCCAATGGCTGCCGAGCCTGGGTTTAAATATCCTTCCAGCTTTATTGGGCTGCCATCCTGAGTCTGTGCAGGGGTGGCCCCATGTTGTAGAGCCAATCATCTCCAAGCTCTCATGCAGGCACTGTAACTTGGGGGAGTTGCCTCCCAATTACATCTTGGGGGGAAGTTCCTTCCATTCTCCTGGCTCAGAGCATGGCCACAGCTATTTAACAAAACTATGCAACCAGTTAAAGGTTATAGATATGTTAAATGACCATGCCAGAGGTTAGCTGCAAAGGTTAGTTGCTATGCAAAACAGCTCTCAATGGCCCTGCTCCATGTGTCCCTTCCTCCCAACCCACACCTGTGCTGGAGGGTGAGGACATCCTATATATCTTTCTAATATTTCCTGGACACCTTGAGTTCTGGACCCCATTACAAATCCTTCTTTTAGGGGCCCCCTGGCTGCACCCTCCTACAGTTTCACTTTACCCACATCATCCCCCTACCCCAAGGTGGCAAACTCAGTGCCCAGAGAGCACTGCTCAGCCTGCTGTTTCTCCCATGAAAGAAAGCGGGAGCCTGCAAGCAGCCCCTGGTGTCTCCACCTTTGTGAGGAGCTGTTAGAGGCCCACATCTTTCTGGCCCCATCCAGAACACCGAGGTGTGCTGTGTAACGGGGGTGGACTTAGGAGAAAAAGACATACTATATGATCCTACTTTTATGGGTAACCTAAAAAACTAAATAAACTCATACAAAGCTGAGAATGCTGAATTCCAGGACTGGGAGGATGTGGAAGAGGAAGATGCTGGTCAAAACGTACAAGCTGTCAGGTGTGAGATAAACTCTGGGCATTGAATATACATCGTGCTGCGTATAGTTAATAATACTGTGTTGCACATTTAAAATCTGCTAAGAGACTAAACCTGTGTTCTCACCACACACAAAAAAGTGATAACTATGTGAGGTGATGGATGTGTTAATTAACCTGATTGTAGTAATCATTTCACAATGTATACATATGTCAAATCACCACATTTTACACCTTAAATATATTTTATTTGTGAATTACACTTCAATAAAGCTGAAAAAAATAAAATGTCATTAAATATACACTAGATAAATGCACCAAAACAAACAACTTTATCTCTATAAATTTAGGTTTTAAAATAAAATTATAATATATTTATTTATGTTGGAATACATTTAGAGAATTAAAACCTATTGAAGACCTTTTCTGGCTTTTACTACATCCATGTTTGTTTCATGAATTGATTGAAACACCAACCATTTCAGGACCTATCATCACTACTACATTGTTTCACTGAGTAAAAGTTCTTTCACAAGAGCTCCGATATCACAAATAAATTGTTTAAAATGAAAAAGCAGGTGTCCAAAACATCTATTTTGTTTAGGCAAAAATAAATAAATAAATAAAACAAGACTTGGGGTAAAGTGCTACACAGTGTAAGAGTTAATGCATTCTTCCTGGATTGTTAGAATATTACATTTTAGATTTTTTTTTATATAGTAGGCATTGAAAAGAGATGTTAAAATGTTACTCTCAGGTAACTTAATACATTACTTTCAGTTTTCTTGCATCATTAGAGCAGTCTACACACATATAAATAGCATGATTTTAAGTAATGGAATAAAGAGCGACTCAAATATGTCACAGTGGTACCTCGGTACTCGGTAATTGGTTCTGAAGAATGGCGAGTCAGCGACAATTGATGAAGCATTTTCTCTTGCAGGGTGGCTTCTGGCTCTTACGAGTTCTAGCAACAGCAACAAGTGACAAGTAAGAGCCAAGTGCTGAAACATTTTACTTGTCAAAATGAGACAGGTACCAGGTTTGACGAGCTCTGAGGCTGTGGAGTACTGAGGCACCACTGTGTATGCCTATAGCCTTGCTCCTTTTTTGAGCCATAAACAAATTTTATCTTCAACAGCTCTCTTATAGAAAACAATACTGTTTTATATTGAATAGATTTTAACTCAGTGTATATGTTTGATTTGGCATGCAATAATAATTAGTAGGCTCAAAAAATTTGGTCACAATTATGGGGATATATACATACAGAAAGAAACATTTAATATATCTATACATAAACTTAAATTAGCAAATACTCTTATAATAGTTTATTTTCCAGAACCCATATCGAATATAGCTATAGGAATTGTATGTTTGTAGCCCCAATTCCATTTTTAACTATAGTAAAAAGTTGTGTTAGTGCTCTGCTACAAGCTTTTCTAACCAACACTGAAATACCTTTCACAGAGGGTCCTTCCTTATTTCTATGAATTTTGACAAAATAGAGTTTCTACACAGAAACAGTGGCTGAATGGCATTATCGCTAACCTTCAAAATCACATCAACTTTCACATCTATGTGGGACCTGGCAAGAAAACGAAGTGGCTGATGTTATGAGACAGTTACTTAGGATTACAGACATAGAGCAAAGCCTGAACTGGAAGCTATGTCACCTCACAAATAGTTTAGTGATCTACTTAAGTCAATGTATATTCTTATTTTTTCTTAATAAAACAAAGATATATTGTCACTGTGAAAAAGATAAAAAACACCCTTTTATGACAATTTTTAGATAATCACGTGGTATTCTGGGTGTATATATACTGTGGCTTTATGTTTTTCCCTCCTCCCCTCTCTATTTTCACTTCCCTTCTTTCTCACCTGCCTTCTTCTCTTCACCATCTCTCCTCCCACTTTCTTTCCGTCCCTCTGTCTGCTTGTCACTTATTACTGCTCTTGAGCCCCACGCCTGACACTCTCTACTCTGCACTTCTGGAACTCAGGCTGTGGCTGGTGGCTTCCTACTAACTCCCCACAGCAAGAAGCGCTGAAAGAAGTTAAACAGTGAAAGGGAAGGGATACCTTCTGGCTCTGACAAGGGACAGTTGTCACTAATACACATGTTTGTCAACACCAAAATGTGCCCACAGGAGGAGGGAGTTGGCATCCAGCCTTCTGGGTGTTTCTAGCTTTGGCTGAAGCATCTTCTTCAGTGAGTCCAGAACCTCCCATGATTGTATTTCCCAACAGGACAGCTGAGCATCCAGCTCTGCACACCCCATCACAGGACCCCCAACAGTCTGTCATCACAGCACAACTCCCTCCCTCTGGTTTGCCCTTCCAGGCTCCGCCCTGGCCCAGTCCACCCCACTCCCTTTGCTCTCCTTCTTTCCTACCACTTTGGAAACAACTTCTTGCAATTACCTATCTCTCTTCCACAGGTCTAATCTCATTCCTCTTTACCTTACCGAACTTTGCCACTCTGTCTGTTTATCGATCATCTATCTATCTATTCATCACACCTGTCATCTGCTTTTCTACATACCATTTCATATTTCATGTAAATATAAATACAACTTAAGCAATGTTTTATAAATGTGTATGCTCACATAACTACATTGTGGATACCTTTATATGTGAATAAGTATTCTCCAACATGCATTTATAGTAACTCATTTGGCCAATATTTCACGATAGAACATTGAGCTATTTCCAAGGTTTTATTATTATAAACAATACTACAATCATATAGAGGTAATATTTTCACAATTACATACTTATTATTAATGTCCTAAAACAGGAATTTCTATATCAAAAGAGGATCTTTGGAATACCTTTGCTATGTATGAAAACATTTTCCTATGAAGGGTCACATCAAACTTATTCTTCTTCTTGAAGTAAATAAGAATAAATATTCCTCTGATACTCTTGCCTCACATGTTATTCTTTATTTTAATGTGACAGTTTTATTGGCAAAAATTTCATTGTTTTGGTCTCCGATGAGGTGGAATATATCTGTCATTTATACCTATTTTTAAAAAATTGCCTGTGATGATCATTGCTCACTATTTTACTAGAATGCTTGTTTTATTCTTCTTATTTAAAATTTTAAATTTCTTTTCAAAGTGCACACTAAACTTTAATTTTCATAATGTTAATCTTTTTATATTTTTTACTATTTTGATTTTCTTTTATTAAAAATACACAATTAGTGAATGTAAAAGGCATTGTATAATTTTTTAATTATGTTTTGTATTTACATTTATCTTTCCTTATTAAGTGATTTTTGTCTCATTTTATGGGGCTTGAAAGACCTTTCATAATAAATTAGGAGATTCGGATTTGATAAATACCTTTTACATATATTATACATAAGTTTTCACTGATTCTATGTCTCAAATGTTTCCTAAACACATCCACATCTCTGAACGGTCATCACCTATTGCAACAGCTACCGACCAGACTTTCCCAGCTCCATTTTTCTTTCCTAACAAATTACCCACAATCTGAGCGTTTTACAAACATAGATGGAATGGAATTCTTTTCACTTACAACACTCTCATAATTTGCCTTTTCTGAGAATTAAAACTAAAGCCCCTCATGCTTGACCACAGCCCTCCCAACATCTCCATTCTCATTTGATGACTGAGGACTCGGCCCTCAGTCACTAACATCCTGTCATCACACTGGCTTCCTGTTGCTTCTCAGAAAGCACTGAAGCCCTTTGCCACGCTGGGACTTCCTTCCCGCTGTACCTTTGCCTGAGTCTTCCCCTGGCTCCTTACATCAATTAGGTCACAACCTAAACTTTTCCTTTGGCTTAGCCTTTAACATCTGCCTGCTTTTCTCTATTTCAAATCTATTGATTTATTTCAATAAATGTGTTAATTCTTCCTTTCTTTTATATGTGTATTATCTATCTCTGTCATAATAATGTAAGTAAATGCAAGATTTATGAGAGAAGTCCCAGCTATGGTGTCCACCATGACATTGTAATCCTATCATAATGTCTGAGATAAAGTAGATGATTAGTAAATAAACATTTCCTAAAGGAGGAAAAAAGAAAAAAAAATAAATGAACCTTTATTTTTCAAATAAGGAATTTAAAGCTTAGCTAAATTTAAAGAAATTTTGTTCAATGTTAAGCCATCATCTTTCTTACTTAGAATGTATGTTAGATTTTTAGCAGTTTAATGATTACTGTAAAGAAAGCAGGCATTCACTGTAGCTTTCTTTTTTAAAAAAAGATTTTATTTACTTACTTTTAGGGAAAAGAGAAGGGAGAGAAAAAGGGAGGGAGAAAGAGAGGGAGAGAAACATCAATGTGTGGTTGCTTCTCATGTGCCTCCCTAATGGGGACCTGGCCCACAACCCAGGCATGTGCCCTAACTGGGAGTCAAACCAACAACCCTTCAGTTCACAGGCAGGCACTCAGTCCACTGAGCCACACTAGCCGGGGCCTCTAGAGCTTTCAAAGACAAATTATCTAACCAAAAAATCATATAAAGGGCCCATCTAAGGGATTCAGACATAGTCAGTGAGAATCCATTCCCATGTGTGACCTTATAAGTCACATTAAGCACTTTGAGCTTTATACTAAAGGTGATGAGAAATCATCAAGGTCTTTTGTTGGAAAGCAATTTCATTCAATTTGCTAAAATAAATATGTATATCACTGTACCTTGTGGGAAGTTGAATTAAATGCCGTCTGAGATTTATTTAAAAACCACGTTCCATGATTCTGCAACTTAACATTTTCAAGGCAACCTTTCTAATATTCAACCAGGAGAAATTAGCAACCAAGACTTATTTGTACACACTGTAATATAATCCTGTGTTTGTAGGCAAATATCATGAGCACACAGTGTTTTTTAATTTGTTTCATTAAAATTAATTTTAATTTTATTAACATGTCTAAAATATGTCAAGGTTCTGTCAGAGACTTGGAGGCTATAATTTTAAACATTAATATGTTAAGCATATTATACCACATCACAGAGAAATATACCACATATTTTTGCTCCTTTTCAAGGCTATGTATGTGTGAATACTACCCTCTACCTTCCTATTAGATTGTGCACAAAGAAAAACAATAAGGGAAATGTGTGATTAGTATATAGAACAATTATACTTAAAAAGAGAGTAAAGGGAGCCAAATATATGGTGATGAAAGATCATTTGACCTTGGGTGGAGGGCTCACAAGGCAAAGTGCAGAGACCTCGTACCATAGAAATGTACACTTGAAACCTACATAATCTGATTAATCAATGTTACCCCAATAAATGTAATTAATTAAAAAGAAAAAAATGATAAAACAATGAAAACTAAAGTGGAAAAGGTGAACTGAACCCTTCCCTCTTCTGCATCTTGCTGTTGATGGCTTATTCTTTCCTGTTAAAGACACCTCAGATCAAAGAGGTCTGTCAGAGCTCTCCAGTCCAAAAATAACCCTCCTCTTCCCATGCCCCCTCTATCATATTACTCAGCTTGATTATGCTTGTGGAGCTGCTCTCTTTTTAAAGTTATTTGTTATCTTTCCCCTCATGTTAGCATGTAAATGCCATGAGAGTATTGACTTCATCTGTTTTGTTTCCTTTATGTAATCCCAGCGTGAAAGTAGGTTTTGGCTCACAGAAAGAAACAGTGAAAATGAAAGCTGGAAGGAACAGTGATGTTAAGTTATGAAATCTTTTTTGCCAATCTTAGTTTTGCCATTTACTATTTGTGTGGCTTTGGTCAAGTTCCTCAACCACTTTGGCCCTTGGGTTTACGTAAAGAGAAGATTTCTTCATGGTATTGTTTTATTGTTAGAATGAGATGATAAATGTAAAAATACCTGGAAAGTGGTTGCAAATAAATTAACATTTAAGAAATAAGTATTGATAGATTGTTGAAAAATATTAAACATTAAGGGTGTGGGTAAGTACATTTAAGAAAAGTACTCTATATGTAATGTGTAAGACAGGTGAACTTAAATGTATTC
Organism: Phyllostomus discolor; assembly: GCF_004126475.2. Lineage (NCBI taxonomy): Eukaryota > Metazoa > Chordata > Mammalia > Chiroptera > Phyllostomidae > Phyllostomus > Phyllostomus discolor. Next base: position 14,935,473 of record NC_040905.2, on the reverse strand, counting down.
TACTAATCAAATTTGACTTTTTCACAACTGTCACTGTCAAAATAAGTATAATTTTAAAATACCAAGCCTAAAATTGAAATTGACAACTGGAAACAATATTACAGATATTTCTATTTTTACAATTATTTTGAAATATTTCATTTTACCATGTGATGTTAATCTATACAGATCCCTAAAAATTCACTCAACAAATGTGTTGCTCCCAACAAACATCTCCTATTTGCAACTCAAAGATTTTTACTTAAGGTATTTTTTATATATAATATTTTTTGTATGTGAAACCTGAAGATGCGCATGCTGAAACTGAAGAGAATGTAGATGGTAAAAGCCACACAATATAGTGTTTTGTAGTTATAAGTCAATCATATTTTAAGCATAACTTTTGAAGATATAAAAAATGGGATATGTGTTTAAATCTCAAAGATATTTTCTAAGAGCTAATTTCATGAAATAAAAGCACAACTATATTTTTCTCAGACTCAATGCTACTTTCATATATTAAAATGTGTATCACATGTGTCTTAAATTCTGGCATATATGCCTAAAGTAAGCACAACTTTCCTCTAGACCTACCAATAATTGTTAATTCCAGCAAAAACAACCTTACTCAAATTATTGCATTTGGGGAGCTTTATTTTTTTTTATATTTGTGCTTGCAGCGCTAGTCTATGTAGTTTTAACTGTCACAAGTCAATATTTTTTATCTTCATTCGGTTTAGAAATCTAAGAGAAGTGTTGCCTAACAACCACGAATCAATAGCGGAGAAGAGCCTGGGCCATCCGCTCTGTTCTGTGATCAGCTTGAGTTTATTTTTTCTCCTGCCCAGCACCAGAGCCCATGATGCAGAGTGTCAGCCACTCAACTGTATAAAAGGAGACATTGACCCTGTGGTGTGATGATCCTTCTCCTAAGGCAGCCCCTGAATTCCTAGAGCCACCTAGTGTTAATTACTTCAATATTTTCCAAGAGCTTATTGTGTACAATATTCTATATTATACATGGAAAAATACTCATATTTGAATACAAAATGCTCCCTGAACTTGTTACTACTAATAAAAGAATAATAAAAGTACGATGCACATGCCTTATTAAACAAAATCTGTAAACAATACTTTAATAGGCTGCAAAAATGCACTGGGAATAAGAGAAAGGAGAGATGAATTCAGAAGAATGTGGGGTATCATATTCTCAAAAACTACCACCTCCTCTCATCCTCCTTTCTTTTATTCTTCCTTATACTACCAGTTCCACCCCTTATAGTAATAATAGTGCTAGATGTTTACATGCTTTATCTTGCCTAATCTATACAATAGTCTGGAGGTAAGTAAGAGTAAGGCCACTTACCAATAACTGAAATCTTACTTAACGTTGTTATAGTACTAATTTAGAGTACATTGTATAGTACTGATGTTAGGGTCAGATTCAAATCTAGAACTATGTGATTCCAAAGTGTGATCTTTTATCCACCTTGCTATGATGGTATCTACATATCACTTTGAAAAAAGATAGGTAACAGTTTTGCAGTGTTAGAGGAAGGGGGCTTGACCCTGGAGGAACGTAGTATATAAAAGCAAAGGCAGTGGATTTTGAGATTTCATGCTGTAATTGACAAAAAAAATATTATTCACATGATGCTGGAATCTAAAGCACCTGGGAAAAGTTGTAGAAAATAGAACTGAAAAGACTTGAGACCAGGTCATAGAGCACCTTTCTAAGCAATTAAAATTCTATTTTAAAAAAGCTTTGGAGTGATTACTTTTCTTCAGCAGATAACGTTAATTTATATGCAATATACTAAGGCTAGGATACTTCATTGTAAGACATTTAAGAGGCATCACATAAAACTCTAAGAAATGAAATAATAAGGATGGAGTGAAGAATGTATTCGAGAATGCTTAGGAAGATAGGAAGCAAGTTCATAAACTATGGCAGCAGTAGAAAGATACTAGATTGCTAAGGCTGAGAGTAAGGAAAACTTGGTTTAAACCCAGTGTAGTTATTAACTAACTAGGAGACACCCTCTTCCAACTGTCACCCCTAAAAATCTCAGGGTTCACATCTAAACTCATCTAAATAATGGGGAAATGAATGACCTCTAGACTTCCTTAGCTCTAAAATTTTATGATTTTGATCTAGTACATGACAAAGATACACAAAAAGAAACTTTTAAATAAGACAATTTCAAACACTCAGAATCTAATCAGATCTTTGTTTTACAAGGAATGCATTTGTCACAAGGGACGAATGATATCTGCTGGAGAGGCTGTAATAATATCGACAATGTAGATGCTAAATACAAGTAAGAAATATTTCTGTGAGAACAACAGGTTCAGGTTGAGGTATACTGAGTGGCAGGTGACAGCATATGCATTGAATATGCCCTATGGGGAGTTATCCTGCAAATCAAGAACATAGGCAAATAATCCAAATTGGGAAAAAGGTCTGAAAAAACATGAAGAGGATGAAGGAATCGGCGGCTCAAACAGATGCCTCAGAGACAATGTGTCAGCAAAGGGAACCATGAAACCAAGGAGACCGTGGAGCAGCTGAGAATGAGTGGAAGCACAGGAAAAGCAGGTTCAAGAATCTGTGCACCTTCTGAGAAATTGAGGGGGAAAGCAGTGCTAAGTATAACCTTTGTTCTATACTGTCATGTGCAGTAAAATATAATTTAGAATGAGACCAAAACAGGAGACATTAGGTTTTTTGAAAAGGAGGTCATTATTGACCTTCAATATGGCTTTAGTTGGTAATAGGGCCTGAAGACAAAGAATAACGAGTTATAGTGTTTTAGGAAGAAAAAATGAACACAGTGCAAGTATTTCAAGGGTTCTGGAAACCAGGAAAGAAGAAAATCTGTAAGATCTCTTTAGTGTAAGCCAGATCAAATAAAGACTTTGAAAACTTGTGTGAGCTGCATGGATATCCTACAGTACCTAGCAAGTTAATTTGCATGTATGGAGTATCCAAAAATATGTGTTAAACTGATCTGAATAGTATCTAATGGGGCAAAAATGTGAAAAGAAGCAATTATTTTTTAAAACATTAAATAAAATAAGAGAAACTCAAGATGAAGAAAAAAGAGGAAAGGTATCATGTATAAAATTACAAAAAAATACAGTAAAAAGGGGTATATTCTATAAAAGGAAAAAAACTAAAACAGGTGAATATGCTAATTTAAGGTATGCTACGATTGGGTGGCTGTAGGGATAAGGTGAAGTCAAAGTGTGTACACACACACACACATATATACACACACACTTATTTATAAGTGTGTAACTTGGTCAAAAATATATCTTTGGGGGCCAATATGCATGCTGAACATGAACATCTGGGTGGCCAGAAAGTAAAGGTTTAGAAGTTACTGCTCACATGGAAAAGTGAGTCAAGTTTAGAAAACATGAAATTCTAATGCAATCCAACAGGACAAGTCTTTACATACCTTAGTTTTCTTCTATTAGGCCTATAAAACCTAGGGAAAGGGACACCATGCGGTAGGCATGTGAGCAGCATTCAGTTTCCTCCCCTTGCTTCTGCACGACAGCATGGGGCACTGAAGTGTATCATAGCTGGAGCGTCCAGGAACCAAGGAGTCCAGATTGCTGGAAGAGTTATCTGCGTAATAATGAAATTGCCCAAAATGGAGAGAAATATGGGGTCCCTGACTTTGTTGCATGTGGATTTCTTTTTTCACTTATACACAAGTTAAATGTAAGCATCGAGACCATTGAAGGATGGTGTTAAGGAAGAGTGATCAGCGCCTATGAAGTGATGGGACATTAAAGTACAAGGAAAGAAGGGTCTCCAGGATGTTGCACAGGATTGAGGTCTACAGGTCCTTTTGTTATTGGTGGAAGATGAGTTCTTGCAGTGCCTAGAGGAAAAAAAATTCCTGAGACCCACACTAGAGGCTGGCATGGTTTATTGATGGTGTATAATTAAAGGAATTCCCCCTCCTGACTTTCTAAGGCCCCCACCTCCATCCATCTCACCATGAAAAAAGCCCAGCAGTGTTCTCAGCAAGGCCAAGGCAAAAGCCAGTACCAAAGCTATTGCCTTCATGTTGAAGTCCACTCCAGTCTAGCATTCAGCTAGCTTAGTGTGTGTTTCCAGCTGCAGTCCATCTCAGTGCAGCAGCACTCAGGCTCCCTCCTGGAGTCCGAGTGTGGAGTCTGCAGAGCCATGGACCACATGGTTGCTAGGACCACGTTGTTACAGAACAACAGGGGGTGGGGGGCCAAAGGGCAATGTACTATTACCCGAAAGGAACCCCCCTGGTTCATTATGTTTGCCGCCTTATAGGAAAGACGTCTCTCAATGACAGAGATTCATGAAAAGGAAGGAAATGTTTATTTCATGCTAACAAACTTAAAGTAGTGACCTAATGTCTTCATCACAATCCCAAAGTCCCTTAAAATATCCACAAACACATACAGTCCTTCCTTCCCCCTTTGCCCAGTCCGGGGTACCATATCTCAGGAAAAGAAATAGAAGTCCGTGGCTCAGGCAGGCCCCACTTCTTCCCAGTAACCCGTCTCAGCTGGTAGGCCTCCCTTGGTTCCCGGCACCATCAGCTGTGTCACCGGGATCTCTGCTAAAGTTGGGTGGTGGTTCCCCCTTCTAAAGCTGCGGGGGTCCCCACTCTGTCAAAGCCGCAACGTTCTCCTTTCTATTGCCACAGCTGCATGGTCCTTCTCCACAATGGCTGCCAAGTCTCCACTCAGCCAAAACTGCATAGTTCTCCCTTCAATGGCTGTCGTGTCTCTGTTTAAATCCCCACACCAATCTTCCTCTGCAGTCCCATTTCCGACTCCTCCTACAATCAGTTACACCTGCCAGCACTCTCGTATCCTTCCAGCTTCACCAGGCTGCCATCGTGAGTCTGGGCAGGTGTGGGCCCATGTCATGGAGCCAATCTTCTCCAAGCTCCCATGCAGGTGCTGTAACTCGGGGGACCTGCCCCCCAGTTATGTCTTGGTGGGGAAGTTACTTCCATTCCCCTGGTTCAGAGCATGGCCACAGCTGTTTAACATATCCATGTAACCAGTTAAAGGTTATAGATATGTTACATGACTACACCAGAGGTTAGCTGCAAAGCTGTTGCTGTGCAAAACAGCTCTCAGTGGCCCTGCTTCATTTGTCCCTTCCCCCAACCCATACCTGTAGTGGAAGGGGTGGGGATATCCTAATATTTCCTGAACACTTTGAGTTCTGAACCCCATTCCAAATCCCTATTTGGGGTCCTCCCTCTTGGCTGCACCCTGTCACAACATGGTGGGGAGAGAACAGGTGCATATACAGGTGCATGTTACTGGGTAGGCAAGAGAGAGCTTCTTTGTTCCCCCAGAATTATATTACTTTGGCCTTGGGTGGACCAGGTGCTTTTTCTAAACAACCAATCAACTTCCCAAGCTTTCGTAGGCTTTGGATAGGTTTACATCCCTAGTTAGACTGACAAAACTTCTTCATCAAGAACCTCCCCGCCCTGGCTGGCATAGCTCAGTGGATTGAGGGCAGGCTGGGAACCAAAATGTCCCAGGTTCGATTCCCAGCCAGGGTACATGCCTGGGTTGCAGGCTATAACCCCCAGCAACCGCACATTGATGTTTCTCTCTCTCTCTATCTCCCTCCCTTCCCTCTCTAAAAATAAATAAATAAAATCTTAAAAAAAAAAGAACCTCCCCTTCTGCCCTCCAACAGCTAAGTATTGGAGGGCTGAAGGGAGGAAAATTAATTCCCTTGGGGGAGCAAAGCAATTATCCCCTGGGTGTGAGGCTATAGCATCCTGGTTGGCAAACAAACAGACTCCTGCTTCATAATTTATTAAGTTCCATGTCTAAATCCCCTCTATTCCTCCTTTCAGTATCTAGCTAAACACTGATGGTAACACTCTCAGCGTTGGAGATAACAGTTTTCCTTTGGCAATACCCCCAGGGATGTGTGAGGACATCCCGGCCTGTGACAGGAGGTCCAGCCGTGGAAGAGAACCCTAGGACGCAGGGCTCCCTGTAAGGGCAAAGATGACAACACAGAAGCTTGGCGGGGGCTGCAGGTCTACGAGACTTCAAGGACATCCCAAATCTTTCCATAGTGATTAGGGACAGTTGGAACCAGAGGCCCTGCCTCAATTTTCAGGTGCCATGGAAGGAACTACAACAAGTATACACTTCCTCCGACCTTGGAAAAAGGCAAGATAACTTTGTAGTAATCTTGAACCTTATACTGAATAGAAGGTATGAACCTTATACTGGAAATTCCCTAAAAAGAGTGTTTTCCACGACTCCGCCTTGAAAATTATATGTTACACTTTGATGTATTGTAATACACGATAATATCACTAAGAAACACTAAGTGATTTAAATTAATTAGCTTTTTTAATCCTTGGAAGACTACTCTAAAATACAGAAGGAATAGACATTATTATTTTACCACAGGGAAAACTGAGGCACTGAGCAGATAGCTACCTAACATAAAGCCAATTAAAAAAAAAAAAGCTTAAGGCTATAAATTGTAGACAATTTTATATTGTACCTGACAGAGCTCAGACAAAAAAAAAATGAAAAGAGACAGATTCATGCTTTCCAGGCACGCCCCAGGAATGGAGGATTCTCTTTTTATGTTAATCCACTGTCTTTGAGCCAAAAGCTGACAATGCACAGACAACAAAGGGCCCTGCTAGGTCTGCTGTCCAAAAATACTCCCCGCAATTTGTCAGGCTTCACATTCAACATGGCTTTTTACACATTGCTGGCCCCTAAACATAAAAGATCCTGTTGGTTTCCCTAATTAAATACAGTGAGATCAAAGGTTCCCAGTGACTATCTGACTGTTTCACGGTACTCCAGAACCGCAAGCAGATGAGAAGTGTGGGAGAAATGTGTCAGAAGTTTCGGAGATTTAACTCTCTTTCTGGTGGCTTTACCTTTGTGGGAATAAATAAACGTGTAAAGCCAGGGCAGCCTGTGACTGTTGTTCACATTTCCTTTGTTTGTGTTTTCCCTTAATCCGATAATTGTTTTGACATCAGAGCTGGAAGAGTCTGAAATGCAGAATATAGAGATTCCGGACAACTCACTTTCACAGAAAGGATGTCATTGCACCACAGTCCAGAAATACCACAATGGATATTTTTCTAAGTAGAAAAAGGCCCTGGGACCATGCATTTTCATAAGTCACTAACACTTTATAGAGGAAGATGCATTAAAATAAAATACGGCTGGCCTTGGGTGACTGAACCCTTACTTTAGACTCATGAATCCATCCATAGATTATTTACAATGAAGGTATTGTTTACAGGAAATTCCAGTCTCAAAGGGATGATCTAATCCTGATTCTTTGGGGCTGAGTCAATATTGATTATTCTCATTAGGGAACAATAAGTCATGGATTTGGAAAGGGTCTTCTTTGAGGAGCATTCTGTTTTGGCCTGAACAGAACTTGAAAGAAATCATGAAGCTTCACGGAAGAAATGTCGGACGCACTCACTACCTCTACTTCTCCCCAGACACCACACTCGCAATTACGTCAAGATTCATTAAAGATAAAATAGTTTCGACATTTTCAAAATACATTTTTTCTAATAGGTATTATATGTACTATGGCATTTTTTAATATAATATGGCACTAAACATACGTAGAAATCTTTCATATAGGTTTTTTTTCATAAAGTAGATGAACCAAAATTTCAAGAGACAAATAATTGTCCATGAAAAGTTACCAGGGAAAAACATACACTTTACTTAGCAACAAAAATTTCTTTTTTGATATGCTCCTTATTACAATGTAATAAAAATCTCTCCTGAAAACCAGATGGTAGATGACATGATAAATTAAAGCCCCACATAAGTGCGAATAGAAAAAAATATCTTGCTGCTGACATAAAAGACATTTACAATATCACATATGTTTTTCTAATGAATATAAGATGATCTTGATATTGCAAAAGACCTTTATTCCAAAAATGAAACAGCTAGGAGAGAAAAAAATGAGGCTGCACCTTGCATTTCTATAGAAATGGAATATAACTTGAAAAAGAATATTTGAGTAGCCATGAAAACAGGACACAAATAAAAGGCATACTAATTATTTTTTAATTAGAATCTTCACATTCTTTTATTCCTATTTGTCAGACAAGACATGAGAGAAATTTTATATCTCATATATTTAATACCTGCCTAAATACCTTGACTGATCAAATATGCTTTACATTATTAAATTAATATGTCATTATGCCACAATTTTACTTACCAGCATTATAGAAAGGTCCCAGGAAGTATTTATTGAGACCCTATGAGGTTCTAGTTCACACAGACCAATTTGCGATACTTCTCCACAGCATACTAGCTGTGTGACTACGGGCTTGTTACTGGACTAATAGAATTTTTTATTTCTTTTTCTATAATTGGGGGTTTCAGTATTATGTAGCATAATATAGTTTAGCGGTTTAAAAACAGAGTCATATTAAACAGCACTTAATACAGTACCTGGCATGTACTGCCCTTAGTAAAGCGTTAGTCATTATTACTATAGTTTATAGTTTATATTATGTGCAGACAAAAATATAAATCAAATACATTAATATTAAATGTAGGACATTTGCAAGTCTTATATCTTAAACCATAACATGATCTGTTTGGCAGACTCGCAACAGTTGCCATCATCCGAGCCGGCTGTGAAAATGTTAATGGCTCTGCACACTGAACAGATCTGGGCTAACTCTGTAAACCAAATGTATACAAATTCCAGGAATAGTTTCTTGTCAGAAATGGCCAATAAACTGCTTATTGCTATACAAATATTGAACCTGGGAAAATAATGCTACATCTGCTAAAAACTAACGGAGAATAGCTGATGACCCATTAAATATAAAAATATAGAAGGAATAAACAAGAATAACTGTGGACGTTATGAAATCTGGTCTTTGATTATACTCATGGCAAGCTGAAAAATTGTGATGAGGCTCTGAAAAGAGGAACAAGGAATAAATGACATTTTTAGATAAATTCTAGGTATATCTCAGCCAAACTCAATAGCTAGGGAACCATGAAAATGAAAATAATTAAACTGAAAAGGCCTGTCGTGTGTCAAGAGATTTTTGTGATTATTAGCCACAGCTCAGCGGTAGCACCTTTTCTTACCTGGGCATATGGGCAATATTTCACTTTAGTCATCTTCTTTAGGGTAAAAACGGATTTTGTATGCCAGCCTAATCCAATCAGGGAACATTGACATGAATGAATAATATTGATAGAAGAGCCCTTATTCTGGCCTAAATAATACTGAGATTTTTGAACTCAAAACCTTTGCAAACCGATGTATAGTTACAATTTAATTGGTGCATAGTGAATAAGGACGTGAGGATTGAGTCTGAAAACTAGTCTCACGTGCCGTAGTTAGTAGACAGTTAATTTTTTTCCATTTCCACATTGCATACATCTCTTCTTCTATATTAAAGACATAAAAGAAACTGACATAAATTTATATGGATAATGTATCAGTTAAGTTCCCAGGGGAAAACAGATGGTCTTCAAAAGTTTAACTGAAGTGAGTTTCACAGAGGAAATCTACACAGGGTGAAGGTGAAGTTGAGGACACCAAGAAGAGATAAACACCCAGGAATTAGCAACAGCGTGAAGCCAATAGAATCCTGGGCGAGGGACAAAGGGAAGGTGCAGTGCTTACAAGAGCACAGCCAGTGGAGCTAGATGCACAGAAGAGGCTCAGCCGTCAGGAGGTGTGGGCACAGAGGAAGGGCGCCAAGGCCAGACTGCAAGTATAAACACCCAGACCAGTCTTTCCTCACTGCTTTCGGCTCCCGCAGGGGCTTTCCCATTGCCTGAATCTGACATAAAGCCGGACCACAAGGAAACTCGCAAAGGTTCACACTCCCAGTGCACAGAATGGAGCAGAGATGGGTGAGAAAAGGGATAATCAGAAAATAAAAAGCACACATGAATACAATGTGATTGGATTGGAAACTGAACTTTTCAAGCTCCTGACAGCAGTACTATAAAAGTGATGAAAAAAACTTTTCTTTATGGTAACCGCTTTTGCTATATGCATGAAATTGTTTCATCCACCACATTTCAGCTTTAAGTATTTTTAAATTCATACAAATGCATGCAATAAAATGCAATTACAGCTCAATTAAAGTTCCAGTGCAATTAAAGCACACTGAAAATAAATGATACAAAACAAATCTTTGATGTTGTTGTTGTGTGCATTTACTGGGATTTGGGCTCTTTCAAGTACCAATCTGTTATTAAATATATATATGGACGCACATGGATTTGTTATGTAGCCTACCCAATGCATTAGTCATAAGTCATTTATCAGAGTACTGCATTTAAATTATATATAAAACCTGGGATTTGAAACGACACAGATAAGGTTAAAAATAGACACTTGTACATTCCAGCTGAAGAATGTATACACTGCAGATTTGATCGCTTTTTGAAAAATGGCAAAAATTGAAGGAGTTGAAAAACTCTGATAATGTTCAACGATGTCTTGGATATAAAAATCAGTAGATGAACATAAAGCTACATCTGCTTTCATTTCCCACCAAAAAAGCAAAGGCTACATGCCTACTCATGGTTCAGGGTAACAAAGCATTAGGTGTTATGGGAGCTTAGAATCAGAGCAGCCTACCAGGGAATAAGCACATAGATTCCCATCATATTAAGGAATCCAAAGCATCAGCTTAAGTGACATTACCACACAAAGAAATCTACTCTACTGACTGCATTTTCTCATATGCTTGTAATTTAAATGAGGAGATGAGACTCCAGGACGTATATATTCTGTATAAATAAATACATGCACACAGACACATGATATTATATTAAGAATTGGAATGAAAACCATAAGTTAAAAGACAAATGATCAAGACATAATTAAGGAAGAGGCACTTGCACTGAAACTTGACAGAAGTGTCGCAATAAGCTTGGAAAAGGAGGAAGACATGCACAATGGAAAATAGGATAAAAATAAAATTAGTTGAGTTAACTACATATACATATGTACATACAAATCATTTAGGAGTTACTAAATGTTACCTTTCAAGAACAGAGATTTTAAAGGGAAGTAATGGGTAGTATGTATAGATAATGTTGCAAAAATGGTAAGTTTGTGATTAACCTTACAATGGCAATTATCTTAAAGGCATAGTCTGGAGTGTATGCCACAAGCAGTAGGGAGCCATTGAAGCTATTTCTGCAGAGGAATGGTCTGGTGAAAGAGTATAAAGATAATTGGACCAGTTGAAGAAAAGAAGCAGGAAATAATTCATTTCCTGAGGGGTATGAGAGGCTGAAGTTATTAAAATTAATGATAATGATTTTAAGAAAAAGGTGGGGAGAAATCAGAAATACTTAGAAAAAAATAAGGTGGACACGCTCTTTGTTTGGAACGACAATAGTGAAAAATTGGGAGTTAAAGATCTCGAACTGTGGTGATTAGGCTATCAGCCTTGGGAAAACCCAAACGACAGCCAGCGAGACCCAGGGGTGCTAGCGCCCTCGGGCTAACTGCAGTTCCTGCAGGAACTTCCTCCGAGCAGCTCTGCAGAGGAAACTTCTGTGTCCGTGTTCATTCTAAAGTCCTCAGACCGTGTGGGGACCCCAGGGAAATGTTTAACCTTCCTGCATTCAGTTGTCCCAACCTCATGCTCTAGGACAGTGTTAGAAAGGTTTTGGCTCCAGATGAAGAGAGTGTTCCTTAGTGATGTGTTCAACCTTATGTCCCATTATAAATATCTCGAGCACCCTAAGATTCCCAGGGTTCTGAGGTGCAGGACCGAAATAGTGGTAATGGGACAGAGTTGAGAAGGATGGACATCTCACTTCCTCAAACGTATTTATAATCTAAATTCGAGTTGAACATTCAGTTTCCCTTTCTGTTTTTACCAAATTTCCCCCCAGTTTCTAAATTCTGGGAAGAAATATTTTGATCCCATTAACATGATTTGTAGCCAAATAGTAAGTATAATATAGAAACTTTAAACATTTGACATTTATATGAATCAAAAGAAAGATAAAAGACATTAAATTCTGCTTGTTGTGCGGCTTCAGAAGAGAAGCATCTCTAAAAAAACTGCAACACAACGTACACAACACAGTTGGAGGGGTCTGAGACATTCATCCCCGAAGGAAATGCACTGCAGTGCAGTGTCAGATGCTGAATAGGGAACTTTTTTTCCTTGCAGTGGCTCTTACAGTGCTAACATTTTCTGTCGTAGACTTAAGAAAAGCCATCGTGTATCTCCGGATTCCTGCTTCTCCTCACAGGAGTGTTTTCAGGATAAGATGAATATAAAAATGTGAACTGCTCTGAACAATGTAACACCGTGTACAATCATGATCCTCTGTACAGAGAGAGCATTGTTAGCTCTTCCAGTGGCTGAATACCTGTGATACTTTTAATACAATTTAATCAGTGTTCAGTGAAGAAAATGGAGCTCCGGCTTGATGGTTCAAAAGAGGGTACTGAATATGGAAGACTTGTTGCTACAGCCTTGAGTGAGCTAAAAGAACAAAATGAAAACCAGGAGGCGAACTGGAGATTATCAGGAAGTCTCTGTTTTTATGCCCAACTCTAGAGGAATCGATGTGCGGAGGGAGGAGTTGGTGATACAGAGACTGGGAACTGGGACCATGAGGTGGCTGCTTGACCAGAAAGAGGAAAAAATAAGAAAAAGGGGGCATTTGGTTGGGAGTTGGAACCCTAAAAAGATGCAGCCACTGTTGGGGTGCTGCCTGAAGCAGCAAAGTTGGGGCAACAGTCCTGACTTCCTTATTCTTCCTGCCAAAGCCTCCTGTTGGTGGGGACTGCCTAAAAGATTGTTGATGAGGGAGTTCTGGAAAAGCAGAGTGTAGGGGTCAGCTCACCACAAAACTGCCAGACAGGGAGGGGTGACGAATGGATCTCAAGGCAATGCTAAATAGATGCTAAAGGCTAAATAAAAATTACCATCTGGCCCAGTTAAAAAACAAAAACCTAAAATCAATAGAATTATGTTAACAAGTTTAAGTAGATTAACAGCCGTGACCAGGACCAAGACTGTCAATATAACTTCCATATATAATTTAAAGGCTTCTCCTGAGTTCAGAAAATAATTATCTCTTATCTGGAGAATTTAGTCATCTCAAATCCCTCCCGGTGAGTGATGATTCAAAATTTAAATATAATCATGAGAAAGTTCTCAATAAAATATTTAAATTCACTCACCACGAGCCCTGGCTGGCATAGCTCAGTGGATAGAGTGCGAGCTGCAAACCAAAGTGTCGCAAGTTCAATTCCCAGTCAGGCCAGATACCTGGGTTGCAGGCCATGGCCCCCCAGCAACTACACATTGATGTTTTTCTCTCTCTCTTTCTCCCTCCCTTCCCTCTCTAAAAATAAATAAATAAAATCTTTAAAAAAATTCACTCACCATTATGTTGACTGTACGATTATAACCAAAATACCACACAAGGAATCCCACAGTGTCCCTAATTTTACTTCACCTACCTCTGTGGTCCATCGTACACTGATGTCCCCTCAAATTCAGAGTACCAGCCACACTAAATTATTGACATTTCCAAAAATTACCATCACGTGCTTTAGCTCTGAGGCTATTTTCATAGATCCTGCTCTGGAACAGGCTTCATTACTTTGTCCAACCTGCCTGGCTAACACACACTCATATTCCATACTTAGTTCTAGTGTGGGCTTGTTTATGGAGTCTTTTCTCAAACCATCTTGTTAAGTAACATTGATCACAGCTGTTTGTGTCACTACTGGCCCCTGTACATCTGCAATGACAACCATAATTGTAGTTCTGGGATATCCTACCAGGGGTTACATTAAAATTTAAAATTTCTCTTTACTTCAGTAAGACAGAAACTAAGCAACCTTTAAAAGTAAACTCTTTAAGGTGACTGACCAAATCATCTTTGAGTTTCTAAAAGTAGTTTTCATAAGAAGAGTTATTTTAATGACACATTGAAGGGTAACCTCCCTTGGATGATGAAAAAAAAAATCCAGATTCCAAGGAATGAGGATTGCCAGGGAGTTAAGGAGAACATGGCTATTGAGATATACAGATGTTGGAACATCACTAAATTCTGAAACAACATTCTTGGGTCAAGCTGACACTCTGACTGATACCTTTGAATGGAAATGTATGCATCTGGACTGTAGTTTTGGAAGGTCAGCCATGGCCACGGCAGAAGGTTGCAATGGATGAGCTAAGTTCTCACTGGAGAACCGCTGCAATGTTGACTGGAATGTTAACTAATGAGAAATCGTTGTGACACTAACCTGACACTTTCAGGCTCTACGTGGTGGACTTCAGTAGCTGTGGGAGCAAGAGCCAAAGACAGCAGTGGGCAATTCAGACCCTGACTGACCCTCTACTTGGTGTAGTTGCTGGGCTGACTCCCCTTTTAGGCTCCATAAGCCAATTTCAAGAAGACTTAGAATAAACGCAAGCAGGGCTATGGATATAATGTTCCCAACAATAGGAACATTACAGACTCGAACAAGTAAACAGAGAAATACATTACATGCATAGTTCTCATGCTAAAATGCACGCTTAAAATTCACACCACTTAAATATTGCTTGGTTATAATACATTGTTTACAGGTCTACTGCGTCTTTTCACCTCTAGTTGTTTTGAGGATAGAACAGAGATTTTATTTACATAGGGTCTCGAGTGTCCTCCCCAGTTTGGGGAGTCTAGTATTAGTAAGACTTTTACTAAAGAAGAAACTGTCAACAAATACATGAATCATGTCACTCATTTCATTTCTGTGAAATGAAGGAAATTCAAAGAGGACAATTATATTAAAATTCACTTTGCATATATTGCTGAAAAAATCTACATGTAAATAAAGACAGTGACCTGATCAAAGTCTGTACTAGTTTGAAAGCAGGTTCAGTGACAGATTTTAAGGAGAAGTTTGAATTGGAAAGCCACAACCTACAGTTTTGGCTACTCTTCCCCATACCAAATCAATAAGTAGTGACTAACAGGTCATTGATTTCTCTGAGCTGTAGAGTCAAGGTACATGGCCCATTATCCGAGTCATTCATTTTTTAATGCCATTTAAAGACAAGGTTACTAAATTTATGTGTGGAAAATTTTACAGACCTAGTGTAAGATCCAGATGTTTACTAAGTTCCAACATCACCTCAATTTTACGTGCATTCAAAGACTAAATCACAGATGTTATAAAAAGAATAGACAAAGACTACTATTAAAATTATTTGAAGTAGCATTGATATTTTTGGTATCTATACATAAGGCTTCCCTTCAGACTTTCTAGAGAGCAAATTGCCTAAATCAGGGGTGTCAAACTCATTTTCACTGGTGGTCACATCAGCCTCGCTGTTGCCTTTAAAAGGCCGAAATAATTATAGGACGGAATAAATGTAACTACTTCACTGTTAAGGAGTTGGAATTGCATTCAGCCCTTTGAAGGCAACTGCAGGGCTGTGGCCCCTGGTGAAAATGAGCTTGACACTCTTGTCCTAAATAGAGGAACTGTAACAAAAAGCGAGAAAGTGGATACGTGATGATGAAGGGGAAATCTTAAAGAAAACAGTCTATGTAAGAACATGACCTGTTCTGAAGCCAGGGAACTGTACTTATTGTCAATAAAACTGAGGGCTCATTAATGAGAAATTGTAGGAGATGAGGTAGGAAAAGTAATGCAACCCAGGAGTCACTTGTAAGAGAAGCTCAAGGTTTCAGGCCTATTTGCATGATCTGTCTTGAGGTTTTAAATAAAACTACAACAGTCCTCTGTTACCCTGGTTTTGCTTTCAGTGGTTTCAGTTGCTCATGCTCAACCATGGTTCAAAATTATTCAATGGAAAATTCCAGAAATAAAAAAAAACTGTTTTAAATTGCACAGCATTCTCAGGAGTGTGATAAAATCTTGCGCTATCCCATTCTGCCCCATCCTGGATTTGAATCACCCCTTTGCCCCTCACCTCCTTGATGTTCAAGCTCTCTGCCCATCAGTCACGTGGCAGCTGTCAGTTATCAGATCAGCTGTGGCAATAATGTATTATTATTGTGTGTCCAAGTAACTCTTATTTTAATGAATAATACCACAGTCAAATAACTTTTACTATAGTATATTGTTAGAGTTGTTCTATTTGATTATTTGTTATTGGTGTTAATTTCTTATAAATCAAACCATATCATAGGTGTATATGTATAGGTAAATACATAGTCTATATAGGGTTTTGTACTACTGCAGTTTCAGGTACTCACCGAGGGTTTTGAAAGTTATCCCCATGGATATGGGGGACTATTGTACTATCATAAATGTAAAAGAAAACTCATATTTCTACTGTATACTCTTGGGATTCAGAGAGAACTTAGGTTTCTCATCCTTACTTCTGACTATAATTTTATGCTTCTACTTCTTAATTTCTTCGAGCCTTATTCTTTTCCAAATTGTTCCTTTTTTTGAAATGTGTGTCAATCTCTTACGTAAGAATGAAAATGTAGGAGGCTTTTATTGAAGTGTTGGAGTAACAGGAAGAATAAATTGTAGAAACTCAAAAGAAAGGTCTTAAAATTAGGTATGTTAGTCATCCTTGTTAGTAGTAGACTGACTTACTGAAACCAAATGAACCAAGAATTCAGTGGATCAAGTAAAGTGGAACTTTATTTTAACCTCATGTAATAGCACAGAACAGGCCTGGCACGGTACCTCTATTATTCTCAAGGGGTGGTCTTTTACTGACCTTAGTGTCCAAGTCCATGAAAAGGGGAGAAGAGGATCCAAGTTCAAGTGGTATCTTCTTTATACAGACCAGCTATAAACTGAATGCTTGAACACTTCTGGTCAAAATCCATTGCTCTTCCCTCCCCTGTTAGACTCCTGGCAATATCCAGCTTCAAGAGAGGCTTGAAATGTAGCTACTACTATGGCACGTGCCTCACAAAAATGTAGGAGGTTCTGTTTCTAGTAGAAGGGAGCAGTGGTCTTTCCTGAACCATGTTATATGAGAAGTAAATAGCTTCTTGGTATTTTTGCCATGACTTTCCTATCCTTTCCACCTCTTAGATCTCATCCTTCTTACCTGCATAAACTAAAGTATCTTCTTGCTGTGTTATACAAAACAATTTACTTCATTTTATCTTGCTTCTGCCTTCTGAACATTGCCTTGAAGATTTACTATCCCATAGCAAAAAAAAAATTCCACCTCCATATTTTCCTTAATGAAGAGTATATGGGCAAGTGAATTATTTTGTTTTTCCTTTAGGAAGCAGAAACTCAGACGGCAAGTTCTACAGAGTAATTTTTTGTCTACTATCACAGATAAGGAACCCCACGTGGAAGACTGAATGCAAGCATAGGAAATTTTCACATGAGGTAGTAGATAAGTGGAGTCCTTAAATATGTTCCCCAAGGCAAAGAAGCTCCTGCTCTAGGAGGAAAATGTAGCTGGCACTCCATGCAGTTTGAATGGTAGTAGGAGGGGTCAAATCCAGACACATTCAGGAATATATGCATGTTTGTATAATTCTTTATAATATCAAAAAGTATTTTTACCATTATTTAAAAAATTATCTTCCTCCAATTCCCTTATTAAGGAGGTTAAATTTTGCCAAGTCTAGAGTTGGCTTTTGTATCCTTACTGAGAAGTACCTTATAAATAGAGCCTCACGAAATCGTGTCATTGATTGAATAAAGACAAGACATTCAGGTAATAAACATTGTGCCATGAACTTTACAAATTTCAGAAACATATAGTCTTGAGTCCCTCAGAGGTTACAACCTAGTGGGAAGAAAGGCAGGTAAAGAGACAATCAGCACACAGTGTATTGTTTACCTTATTAGAGGTCAGCACTGGGCATCATAGGCTCACATGGCAAGGACGCCCCAGGAAGAACAAGGAATGTCTCTCCGCGGAGTGCTCTGCCCACAAGCACAGGAAAGACATCTCTCCAAAGGGATGAGTGCCCGGGCAAGACGGAGCTGAGATATTGGTGACAGCAAGGAGATCGTGTGGATTTGAATATTGTGCCAAGAAGACGATAAAAGACTTATGAGGCTGGTGGCCTTTAGGTTTTTGTAAAATTTCTGAGTTTTCACGTGACAGCAATAGATAGCTACTGATGGAGGATAAACAGAGAGTAACTTTAATAAAATTTTATTTTAGGAAGTCATCTTGATGAGTGTAGAAGGAACACACCTGAAGGCATTAGTGACAAATTAAGCCACTATCATGTTGTACACTTATGGTTGCCTCCCTAGAGCCATGCAGTATCCATGGAGATTGGCTGAAACTCTCCATCCATCGCTAGATACAACCACTGGTAAAATTCTGATATATAAAAGCATACATGTGTATAATTTTTATAACTGCATATAAAACTAATATATATTATAATTGATATTTTTGAATATAGTCATTTATATAGTATAATTTTTAAAAGTAAATTCACTATAGAATTCAACCCTGAGAATCATACAGTAGTCAAGAGAAAAATTCTCCGATCTATATCAGGTCATTTAAAACCTCTACACAAAACCTCCCCATGACTCTCCAGCAACACAAATGGAAACCCGTTTGCCATTCCGATGAGGACCTCGTGTTTCCAACAGAAGACATTTTCTGATCTCATTTCTTGCCCCTCTCCACTCACTTCTCTGGTCGAGCCACTCTGGCTGCCATGACAGAGCAGACTTTGCTCTTTAGCTCACAGTCAAATCCTCACCACCTAAAATAACATTTAGCATGAAATGAGCACTCGACACACACTTGCTGAATAAATTTTGAAATATGTGCAGTGCAAAGCAGCTATCCAATTATAAACAGTATTCTTACAATGTCATGTTTACTGGAGGAAGTTAGTTCAACTGTCCAGGCAGCACCTAGAAGTAAATTTTCTCCCAAACTTAGTGAACAGCATTTTCCAAACATCCTAGGTGGTAATAATGGTGTTACCCCATCTCATCCTTGTTTTAAGTGCCAAGAAAAAACAGTGAGACAAGGTTGGAACAGAAACTGATGAACCTGGAAAGGCATAAGCAATTACTGCTTAAAACAAAAAAACAATTTACCAGTTAATGGCTACATTTAGAAGGGTTCTTATTCAGTGAAACACTGAAAAAAGACTATCAGAGTATTGCTGTCCTTAAACTGAAATAAAACATCATACTTTTTGGTTAGACTCTGTGCAGTAATAAAAATAAATGTTACACGAGCCGTACCTTCCGTAAGGTAATATCAGATGGTCAGATTACGCTTAGCTGACAACTAGTTAAAAAGAGATATAACTCATATGTTATAAGTCAGAGTCGCGGCACAGACAGTAAGTGGTATAGCTGTCCAAGAGAGCAGAATCAACAAATCCCTGTGACACCGAATGCCATATCCCTTGACGTTCTTAAATAGGTTTGTTAAATGAAGAATCAAAAGGACAAGAAGAATGGCAATGTGCATTGAAACAAGCTCCACCAAAAAGGCATTGGCCAGCCTGACTTAAAATTTAAAAAGGTTGAACTCAGAAAAAAAAAATTTTGAAATTTAATTGGTCAGAAATTCAGGGCAGGAGAAAGAAATAAATGTTTCTGATTGATTGATTGATACAGTTGAGAGCTAGAGAAACATCCATCATTGTCCCACCTGGTTTAACACTTGACCTAACCTCCAGCACAAACTGTATTTGCCCTGCCCCAAGAGCCTGCGATAGCATGTAAGGTACATCGAAGTCATAATCATGGGTAGGCTGAGATTTGTAGAGAATACAAAAAAAGGCAGGGCACTTAGCATAAGGTATATTTTTAATACAAGAATAACACATTAAGTTTATAGTTTATAAGTAAAATTAAACTTCTTTGAGAATATGCTAAGTATATTTGAGAAAATATACTGTGTAGGTCAGGGGTCCCCAACCCGGGATCAGAGGTGGGTACGCGTCTAAGGCCTGTTAGGAACCACCAGCCCCCTCACTACCAGCCCAGCAAAGTTCCTCTGAGCTCCACCTCCTGTCTCCCCAGCCTCCCTGCACTGCAGAGCAGGCTCAGGGGCAAAGCTCTTGCTGCCCCACCCCAATTTCCCTCTCCAGCCTCCCAGGAAACCAGTCCCTGGTGTGCAAAAGGTTGGGAACCACTGGGCTAGGTTATATGTAAAGAAATGTTGTAAAGGAATATATTCACGTTTTTTTACTTACAGAAATTAAAACTTACTGGTCAGAGTGGAGTTTTAAAATTCTGATTTTTAAATTCTGGTGGTGGCTTTATATCTTGATCTTACTTCGCCTACAGTTATGTTTCTATAATATTAAAACATATTAATGGGCCTGTCTTCCTCCCTCTCTCTTTCCTTCTCTTTCCCTTTTTCACCTCTTCACACACTCTTTCTTAAGATGGAATAAGAGAAGGGTAGCTTCCCAGCAAGGGTGCCATGGTGTTCCACAGGGCATCACAAATCTGGTGGAAGATTTAGATTATTTTTTGTGGTCATTCAGAACTTTACATTTTTAATTATAGTTGAGTACTGTATATATAGTTTGTTTCTGAGAACTCCTATACTTACAAATTATAATTTTGGCTTTTAGAGCTTCATTTTTAGCATCCTTCACCAAAAAAAAAATCTGTATAACATTATAACCATGGACAATTTCCTCTGAGTAACACTTTTAATTATTTGAGGTAGTCTTATTACTTCAGTCAACTTTCTTTTGTAATCATCAGTGAAGGATTTTTTTTTCATGTGAATATTTAAAAAAACAGCACTAGTTAGAATCCTTGAAAAAATGGTAGAAAAAATATTCTTTTTAGACAAAGAAATATCAAAATGAACTAATTAAAGTCCTAAAATAGCATGATACGTGAATACTTTGAAGCACATAAGCTATCATAGAAACATAATTTTAGACCATTTCCGCAACAGGAATCTGAAGTTCAAGTAATATGTTGTTTTGTTCACTGAAAAGCCATCTAAATATAAAATTGAACCACAGACTTAATTTTATTACACAGTGCTAAAATTTTGAAAATACCAAATGTCAACAAATATGTAGATCAATAGCATTTCACAAACAGTGTTGATAGAAATGAAAGTTGTTGTAGCTTTTTTTGGGACATCAGCATTATCTCCAAAAATGTTAAGTACATACTCTTAAGATCAAAAATTTCACATAGGTATGCAGAATTCATACCTATGTAAAACAAAAGGCATGTACCACAATGCCTATAGAAACATTCATAGGAGACAAAAATTAGAAAAACTCCACATATATGTAAACAGTAAAATGGAAAAATTAATTGTGGTATATTTACACAAAGGAATACTCTATATAAATAAAATGATCAAAGCATTACCAAATAAAATAACATGGACAGATCTCCCAAATACCTTGTTGGGTAAAAACAATTACAATAAAATATATAGCATATGATTTCATTAATATGAAATTCCAAGAAAGCCAACATAAAGTGCAATGTTAAAAGCCAAGGTTGTTGATACCTTTGGATTGTAGAGTGGGGCTCCTGATGACAAAGAGCAAGAGGGAGACACCTAGGTTGCTGACAGTGTCATCTTCCTTGTACTAGAAGTTGATTTTCAGGTAGATTTAGTTTGTGAAAATTCATCAAGCTGTACACTTTTGACTTGTTTATGAGATGATTTTCAATATATATCTCATACTTTGATAAAAAGCATAGCAAAACACTCACTCATGAATTTAGACAATATTGTGATTTGTACAGTAGTGAAGAACTGTTATGACCAGTAGAACAACATTTATGTGCACTCTAAAAAGCCTTTAACATCATTTAAAATTATTTGGCATGCAAAATTCAACTGGATGGAATATTCACATGGTCAAGAAATTTTAACTTCGAAAGTTCAATAATACATTTATGTGATCAGAAACTTCAGCTAAGAAAACTCAATGCATTACATTTAATACATTTATTAACCAATAAAAATTGAAGGTGGTAGATTTAAATAGTAGTAATAACTTTAAAACAAAATATTACACAATCTTATCTGATGGACATTTCATTAATGCTTAGTTAGAAAGGAATTTCTGTCACAGAAAAAGTCTGCAGTCTTTTGTCACTGCTGACTTATGTGAATAATTCTCATCCTTCATGGCAACTGTAAAAAATGAAAAGGTAATCATTGGAAAGTGTCGATCAATAATAGTACATTTTATCACTCCAAATATCACATTTATTACATTTTACACTGAAAGCATGGCATGTATGCTAAAATTTCATAATTGTTTTACACAACTCCAAGTCAAGAAGCTACTTTAGATTTTGACTATAAACCTGGGGTACAAGCAATTGGGAAGAACCCTCCAAAATGTTTTTCCTGGAAGTCAATGGAAGCTGTATTACTCAATAGAACTTGCCAAAGGATTGCTTCATTATTAATCAAGGTACATAGCACGTTTACCTGTTTGTTATAAGGGCAAAATGTCAGGAATATCCAAATGGAAGAGCTACATGGGGCAAGGTATGGGGAGTTGGAGAGCATGAGGCTCCCATGCTCTCTCTAGAAATGCCACTCTTCAAGTCCTAAGCTGGAAAAGATCCAGCCATTGTTAATATAATGAGAAAAGTTCACACGATATTAATGTAATCTGACAACCAAGGAGAGTGGACTGAAATGCACATGCGTGAACAATGATGACATCACTATAGTAGTTAATGGGGGAGGTAGACGTCATTGAGTGAGCATGTGTACTGTGTGGCCATTACATTCAAAATGACTGAGCGAGTAGAGCAACGAATCTGCCTCAAATTTTGCGTTAAGCTCAAACTTTCCTTTGTGGAAACCATTCACACGGTTCAGAAGACTTTCGGGGATGAGGCAGTGAGTGCAGCACAAACCAAAGTGTGGCACAAGCTCTTCAAAGATGGTCGAGAATCTGTTGATAGGGACCCATGTTCTGGACGGCCTGCAACAAGAAGAATGCTTGAGAATGTTGAACTGTTCAAGCTGCAATCAGCAAAAATAGACTATTGACAGTGTGAGAACTAGAAGCTGACCTGGGGATTCCAAACATGACTGTGTCTGAGATTTTGATGCAGGATCTTGGCATGAAATGTGTTGTGGAAAAATTTGTTCCATGGCTTCTGCTATCAGAGCAGAAGGAACATTGTGCTGCAGTTGATAACGACTGATTCGAACCACTACCAATGAACCAGATTTGCTCAAGAAGGTCATAACTGGGGATGAATCCATAGGTCTATGGCTGTGACCTGGAAATAAAGGCCCAATCATCCCAATGGAAGTCACTGGTTCTCCACACCTGAAGAAGGCATGGCAAAGTCACATCAAGATCTAAACCTGTAGCCCTGGCTGGCATAGCTCAGTGGATTGAGCGTGGGCTGCAAACCAAAGTGTCGTAGGTTCGATTCCCAGTCAGGGTACATGCCTGGGTTGCAGGCCATGACCCCCAGCAACCGCACATTGATGTTTCTCTCTTTCTCTCTCTCTCCCTCCCTTCCCTCTCTAAAAATAAATAAATAAAATCTTTTTTTAAAAAACCGTTAACTGTGTTTTTTTATTGCGATGGTATTGTCCATCATGAGTATGCTCCTCCAGGCCAAACAATTAATAAGAAGTACTACCTCAATATTCTTCATTTATTGAGAGATGCAATTGGATGAAAACACAGCTATGAACAACTGGTGATTGACAGCTTCATTACAATGTGCCTAGTCATGCATCACATCTCATGCAGAGTTTTTAGGTGAAACATCAAATCACCCAGGTGACTCAGCCCCCACTACAGCTCACATTTGGTACCCTGCGACTTCTGGCTTTTCCCAATATGGAAACCACCTTTGAAATGGAAGAGATTGCAGACCATTGATGAGATCCAGGAAAATATGTCAGAGCCTTGGATGGCTATTGGGAGAACTGTATGAGGTGCCAAGGTGCCTACTTTGAAGAGGACTGAGGTGCCACTGTTCCATGTACAATGTTTCTTGTATCAGTTATCTCCTTCAATAAATGTCTCTATTTTTCATATTACATGGCTAGAGCAGGAAACTTTCTGGACAAAACATTTATTTGTATGGTCTGGAACTAATAACACCCCTTTCTATTACAAAATATTTTATTAAAAATCATAAGTATGTAATTCCGCAACATAGCAATATGACACTCAAGCACACCATATGACATTTTAGGTGAAATGTTCAAATTAAAAGTATAAATTATTATACCCATTTTATTACCCTACCAACTACACTTATGCAGGCATTGCTTCTGCTGGACCGACCCTGTAGTGTGTGTGTGACTATATATATATATAGGAGTACTTCATTGAGTACTTCATATATATATATATATAATAACAAAATTAATGATCTCAGATGGAAGTTCAATTCTGTTATTGAAAGAAACTGTTTGAATTTTTGCAAGTGTAATATGTTAATATTTAATATATTTCATATAATTTGATAATGTCTCTTATAATTATGTAACATAAGGAAAGTGTGTAATATATTTCTTTTACCAAGCTCAAAATGGAATTTTTCAGATCACTCCAGTTCACCGTGTGAGTATTACTACTTTTTAAGCATGCCAGAATGTGGAAGACTTGCAAGACCCTGGTACAAAGTGTTCAGATACAGTTCCTTCCACATGGATGTGAACATGTCCAACCCATGATAGATTTCAAATGAGTTTTGGATTTTGGATTTTGTCATTTCTATCATCTTCCCAAATTCTCCATCTCAAAATGACCCTTACTGTAAAATCCAGGAAAGTAAGATTGTTGTTTTGGTCCTTGCTATACAGCACAGCTTTTGATTCAAAATGAATTTGGGTTGAATATATTGTTCAATGAATGGAAAAATAATGTGTCTGATTTGATCACAGGTTTTTTCAAGCTACTAGTTTTAGGAACACTTCAGAGAATAAATGAGGATTAAACGCTCCCTGTATGTCCACTATAGATGAGAATCGGGCATACTATTTCAATATCCCTGTTTAATAGTTAAATGAAGACATTGTGTTATTCTCAAGTAAACCTAAAAGACCTTTGTCAGGTGTCCATGAACCTCATTTGGGTTCTTTTTCCTTGTTTTCTCTCTCTCACACACTCAGCATTGACATTATTTCACACTTGCTTCTTTTTCTAGTAGTTTCAAACAGGATTTCTTTCAAACGTTCCTTCAGATCCAAGTGTTATTTGAATACTGAAGGCTACGCCATTGTTGTAATGGTTTAAAATCGAACGGACCTTGCTCCTAATGCTTGTGTTTACATACACACACTAGAGGAAATGCATGAATGAAACTAAGAAATCTAAACAGACTAAAATTAGATTGCCTGCTTGTCTCTCTCTAGTTTTTTTCCAGAAGACAAAATAGCTAATAACATCAAGATTCATGCCCTTTTCAGAAGCTGATAGAATTAGTCACTGCTTTTCAGAAGTGATTATCAGGGGTGGCTAAAATCCAGTTTCTTGCATCTTCGATCATGTCCAAAGCCTAAATCTCGTGAAAGCTATTTCAATCAGAATGGGAAGCTTATAAGAAGTTTCCTAACCAAAAAGAAAAAAAAAATATGTCTTAGCCTAGGGAGGATAAACAAAATGATTTTTTGCAATCAGTCTGAAAAATGTGCTTCTGCAATTACGATATGTAAAGATATTTCAAAGATTCAATTTGCAGGCTTCCAACTTAACTTTAGAAAGTTCTTATAATGCATTATCAAACTAAATTAATTTAAACTACTAGCCTTAAACAGAAGTCTTTTCTTGTCTTTTCTACACATTCAGCCTATTCTGCCCTCAATAACCTCACACTGAAAGACAGATTCCCTTTCTATTAAATGAAAGTTCGTTTAAAAAGCCCATTTTAAAATCTATGTTACATGAATAATAATAAATAATTTATTCTGTCATTTTTACTGTTGAAACTTATGACTACGGAAGGCTGCTGCTGGAGGATATCATGTGTTTTTAGAAAATTTAATCCAGGTTGGCAGCCGGAGGGAGGACACATCGTAGTGCTGTTTCTCCCTCCTGATTGGTGGCTGTGCAAGAAAGATCTTTGGGAAAGTAAGTTTCACATTCTTTCCAAGTGAAAACAGCTCATGAGAATGTCTCTGAGTTACTTAGAAGAAACTATGAATGGTGAACACATCTGAAAAAGACACAGGTGGCTATTTTATGTTACAAATGCTTTACCGTGTGTAATCTACGCATAAGTAAGTGTTTTTAAAATTGACACCCACCTTAAAAAGGGTGAATTTAAAAACATTCAATAACTTTTGCAAGACATGTTAGAGAATGTTCCTTCAGTTTTCATGTTTGAGTTCCTCCCTTCCTAGCTCTGCCAGGTCCTAATTGGAAAAGTGGCAAACGTAGGATCGGCTCATGCCATATAGGATCCTGTCATTCCAAGTCATTTCAGTAACAGCTTTCTTCTGTAGAAAGATTATTTTAAATTTCGGGGTGGGGTTTTAGTGGAAATGTTTCATACGTAATCCATTATTTATATAATGAGATCATAAGTGTCAAAATGAATCACATCGCCTAGTTTTTCAATCATCATTTAGGCAATTCATACAGAATAAGAGAAAAGTAAGAATCTATTCTTGTTTGAAAGACCTTTGAAAAGATTCACTGCAACTTTCTCACTGTCAGAAAATATTTCACTGTTCACTAACTCAAATCCATCATGCTTAATATTAAGTCTAGTTCCCCCTGATCTGACTTCAATGTAAGGGGAAAATTGATTATTATACTTTCATAAAGCCCTTCACATATGTGAAGATTTATTAAACAATTCCTCTTCAATAGTTAAATTCCTAATTTTTTATTGTTCTATACTTTGTTCAACTCATCTTGTTCCTCGGAACACTTTTCTAGCTCCCTTACCTGGAGCTTCACTTTCTAGCTGACAGAATCTCGCAACGCTCTGACAAGGAGAAGATCTCTGGTTTAGGACTAATAGTATCTACTCTAAAAACTGATGAACAGTGCACAATATTTTATTGTTTTGTGCGGCAATTAAAGAGTAACCGTCAAAGCCCTTTTCCTTTTGGCAACCGTTGCCTTTCTCTCCTTGCATATGTTCTAAATAAACACAGTTGGCTTTTCTGCTTTCCCTATGGTATACTCCCTCAGGGCGGGCTGACCTTACCCTTACTGACAAGCAACAACATTTTGTACAGTAAAGAAATATATATTCTCAAAACTACTTTTGATTACTTCTTCTTTCTTTTCTTTGGTAATGTCCTTTTTTTTTACTCTTTAAAAATAATCTAGATTTTATCATCAAGTAACTTTTAGGCAAGGATACTTTGGGCATTTCCTCCTTAGCTCACTAAATTATAGTCATTCTCAGTATTTTAATAGTTGCAAATATTTTGTACATTTGGAAGTGAAAATTTTACACATGTTAGAGCATTGGGGTTTTTCACTGTGTTGTTTTCTGTTTGTTTGTTTGGATGATTCCCTTGTAATGCGAGTTATTTGGGTGGTAGAGCTTTAAAAAGAAGAATGTTCTTTCTAAATGCAGAGCTTTCAGGCATTTATATTTAAATGAGGTAAACAGAATACTATACTTCAAACTATTTTCATCAGTGTTATAAGACAGTATTGACTATAACACAAAATAGTTATTCAGTTACCACATAACTAAGAGCAATATTTAAAATCAATTAGGATGAATAATTGATTACTGCTTGCCAGGGCTTAAGAACATTGCACAGAAACATTTAAGTGTGCATGTGTGTACGCAGAGACTACTGGTTTCCCATATCCAATGCCCTCCTCTTCCACAGTGAGAGACTCCGAGTTATTTCAGTGCTGCAATCTACTCAGCTTGCAGTTGGCATGCCATGCTCTTCTTGGATACTAAATGTACCAAATGACTGCCATTTACCAAAAATACTTAGAAGAATTTGCAAGTAAATAGTCAAGTGCGACATACCTTTTGGCCCTTTCTTTCTACTGCCTGGAATGACATGAAGTGGGGTTACAAGAACCACCTTGAACATGGAGTAATCTGGAACATGGAAACCAGCCCTATGTGTGGAAGAAAGAGCAGGAGATCGGAAAGGGTCTGTATTCCTGAGTCACTGTGCCATCTCAGGTAATGCAATCAAAGGATCAGGGAATACAAATTAAGGTCCCTTCCTTAGTTAAAACTATGAAGGATAGTGGAAACTGGCATCCACTCAGATTCTGCTTCAGCACTGAGGAATTCACTCCCATTGCTGTGGGCTTATGGTCTGCTGGAAGTCTTCAGATGCTGCCCCTTTCTGAAAAAGAGTCACCCTACCAAAGGTCACACCCTGTCTTGGAAGCAACTGGCATCCAGTGACTGGCTAATGCAAGGTTATAAACTCCTAGCCTCAATGCTCCAACTAGGGGCAACTCAAGGCCATGCCTGATTCAGAACTCTTCGTGGGGTCTGCAGGGACTTCTGTCGAGCCTTCCATATAGCCTTACTTTCCCTCTGACCATTCTTTCTCCCTTGTGTCCCCCCAAGGCGGCGACTGTCAGAGCATCCCCAGGAAACATCCTGCACACTGATCTTTATCTCAGAGCCTGATTCCTACAAAACCCAACCTTCAATGATATTCATATAAGGGTTAAAACTTAAAGTATAACAAAGAGAACTTGGTTGCCTTGGTAAGGTCGGCATTAGAGTTAGAAGAGTAAATGCCTTATTTCTCACACATGTATGTATTATTTGTAGGTTAGTGGTAGAGAGCAAAACAAATAAAAATAGGAAGAATATTTCAAAGTAATGTTTCACTTTCCATTCATCTTAGAACTTTTTTGAACATTCCTCATGCGCATATAAAACTTTTATTTAAAAAATTAACAACGGAACTTAAATTCAATGAATTTTTGAGCATGTATTAAAATTAATCAATATCATGATTCATTGAGAAAAGTGATGACTCATACAAGTCTTAACTTGGAGAAGCTCATGATTGGGTTAGGGGAACGGATTATTATATACATTATTATATAGCTAATCTTGAAAATGATATTCACAAAAGTATCACTGGTATCTCTAGAAAAAAAATTGAGCAGAAAAACGGTTATTCAAAAGAAACCTAGGCATCCTTTCTTCTTCTGAGCTTACATACATCTTAGCGGAGCATTTAGGCAGCCATCATAAAGCCTGCATTTTTCCAGCCTTCTCAAGGCAAATGTGCTCTGTGACTAAGTTTTCCACTGTGATATCTACTCAGTTAGGTAATCAGTGCACAGGATGTGAAAGGTACTCATTAGCCACACTATCACATCACACTGCTTAGCTCATTGACCATAAACCTAGCCTTGATAAAACTAACCACTGGGAGAAGTGGGGTTTACAAAAGGTATTCACACTTCGTAAGAACATAAATAGTATTCTTTCCATCAGAAAGAACACTGTTTACCACTGAAAACAGACTTTCCAGCTATTATTAGGAAATGGCGTTCATTCATGCAGACAATTGAAATTCGAGGATTGACAGAGTTTAATGCTGTCGTCCTTCTGGGGCATTTCTGCTCAAATGGAAGTGCGAACAGCGCTGCAGGATTAAAGGGCTTGTCTCTCCACCGACGTCCATGAACACTTCCCCGGTAGGCAATGCAGTTGTGACTTGATATACATCCGTGCCTGGTACCACTTAATCAAGTGAAGTTTTCCCTTGACATAAAAGATTTTGTGAATTTTATGGCAAAGTCATGATCATGTTTCTTAAAACGCTACATGGCATTTTCATTCTTCTTGATCAGGTTCTGACATTTCCCCTTGAGCCTTCTTCCTCTAGCTCCTCTCCCCATAAATATCCAACTCCTCCTTCGATGGAGTTAAAACTCATTTTTTTACCAAAAAATCACTGCAGTGGAATTAAGATTTTTCTAACCAAGGATGAAAATTATGCTAATTAAATATGTTCATTTCATGCAAAAAAAATTGTAGAAAAGAGGCCTAAGGTATTAATTCCTCATGTTCACAAGTTTAATAACTACTCCGAAAAGCCATTGGGTGTTAAAACAATACCCACTTTTTCAGTTATAGTGTCTATCACATTAGAAATTAAGCCATGTTGAATTATCGTATTCAGCCAAAACTTATGTCAGACCATACGCTGATCTCATAATCACTCAAAGCACAAATCAACCACATTTACATGACACAATATTCTATAAAGTTGCCACTTTCTCTTGTCAACAAGTAACTGATTGACTAAATGAAATCAACTTTCAACAATTTTGTTTCTGCGCATAAACTATTTTTCAATGCATTAAAATAGGACACAAAGATAACAGTCCAACTCAAACACAGAATATGACTGTTTTAGAAAAAAGTTTATTAAGCAAATACAGTTTTGAATGTTTTCCTTTTTCTTTTTTCATAAACATATTTGCATATTTGTGTACATCTATATAGTATATATGTATATATGCATGTATGTATTTTGTGTGTGTGTGTGTGTGTGTAGAGAGAGAGACTTATTTTAAGGAATTGGTTTATCCAATAGGGAAGGCTGGCAAGTCCAAAGCAGGCTGAGGGCTGAAGACCCACAGAAGAGTTAACATTGCAGCTTGAATTTGAAGATAGTGTGGAAGCAGAATTCCTTCTCCCTCATGGGATCATAATCTTCCTCATAAGGCCTTCAAATGATGGGGTAAGGCCAGCCCATATTTTAGAGTATGATCTGCCTCACTCAAACTGTAGTGACTTAAATGGTCATTTCATCTAATATGAGAGAGGACTGCCGCCAAAATGGAATCATCTTCTGGAGGGTGGGCCCCTTGTAGTACAGGCTTCCCCCACTAGGTGAGTGCCTAGGAACCCAGCTGTGTCAGTGTACCAGATGGCACAGCCAATGACACATGCACAGCCTGGAGAAGCTGTGTTTGGCTTCAGTGAATTTTTTTTTGAACACTTTCTCAATGTGTTTGCCTGTTTCACTTGAACTTAGCCAAAAGGCCAAGCAGCGATATGTTTGCCTTTTCAGGATGGGTGATTTACATGTTCACCTGCCCATACCACACTGACTGTTCAGCAGTTTTGACCAAAAGTATTATAACTCCCTGTGCCCCACCCTCCTTATTCACCTGATCTTGCCTAGTGACTTTTTTTGGTTTCCCAGGAGAGAACCATTTTGCTGATGCGGAAGAGGTGAAAGAAAAAATGGCAGGAGAACTAAAAGGCATCAAAATCAATGAGTGCAAACACTGTTTTAAGCAGTGGAAAAAACATCTTGACAGGTGTATTGTATCAAATGGAGCATACTTTGAAGGTCAAAGAAGTTTAAGAGTGTAAGAATAAATTCACAAATTTTTATAAATCAGTTCCATGTTGGGGTGTCCTCCCTTACAAATACCTTCACAGCAACACCCAGACTAACGTTTGACCAAATATCTGGGTACCACGATCCAGTGAAGTTAACCCATAAAATTCACTTCTATTTACAGAATATTTGTCTCCAATTTTCATTGTACCTATGAAATAGTCTTCTGCTTACTGTTAATTCAATTTGATACATTTTGTGGAGTTCTATCTACATTTTCCCTAATGGACTACTTTTTTTTCTTTAATCCATTAAATGAGTTGGCTATTTGTAGGCCATATATTTGTAGATTACTGTGGAAATGAAAATATGGAGCAGTACATACCCATAAGGTTTTCTCCTCCTCTTATACTCCAGAGAGAGCATCTTTCCAATAGGGTTCATCTCTGTGGATCCTCATGAAGTCTCTTCTCCTCTGCTTCCCATAATCAGAATGCACAAAAGCATGCTTTTCATACCATCATTGTGTTCTCTACTTATCTCCACCTTTTTAAAAAATCAAACTTACCTATTTGCGTTTTAGCATGGATCTCTCACCTTGGATTCCTGATATCACCAATCACTGTCTCTCCCTCAAATTTTTGCATCCTTTCTCTTTTATTGAACAAAACTCCTATTCACGTGAAATAACTAGTAATGAGATACAGGACAATGAGTGGTCTATCAGATAACCTTCTTGAAAAGACAGGGGACACATTTGGAGATGATTTTTCAGTGAGCAGATGTTGAAAATTCAAGGGTAAAATCTTGGTATGTCAAAGAGATTATACTGAGCCAGGAAGTTCAATATTTCGGAGGACAGGGTAGAATCCTTATGTTTCTTACTGATGGGGTTCATAATCAGTGTAAATAATTTGAGTGTTTACACATTCAACTAAGTTTACTTCTCCTACCCAGAAGTCATAGCTATACAGTTCATTAACAGGAGACAATAGGTATATTTTTCATAATCATTTAAATACACTGTCTTGGGTTGTCACCATGTGGAGAGCTGGGACATTTTTTGCTCTTCAGCACTAGCTAAAAACAATGATGATGAATATTATCCAAAATTACCTTGCAAGTATATTTTTAAAGTTATGAATATATTCCTTCCTTTGAAACACGCATGGGAAGAAATATTATAGTTAATGACAACCCAAACTATGTTGAGAAATTCAGGTAAAATAAAATACTTTCCAATATTTTTAAATGAATTCAGAACAAGACTTCTTTTGCTTACATGTGTGCAAATAATCAGATAGCTTTACTTGAAAATATTCTTCATTTCCAGAATCTTACAGTTTTGCTAGCTACATCAAAATTTATAAGAATGTGGTATTTGCAATCCTTTATTAAAATCTAATCTTGAGACATTCTTGGCCTACTTTTAAAATTAAAAGTTTTTATAGTTTAGTGAAATTCAGCTAAATTTTTCGTGATCGCTCTCTTTACAGGAAACTTCTCTTATTTACTATTGAGCTATCACATCCT
The DNA here is from genome assembly GCF_004126475.2 of Phyllostomus discolor. Classification (NCBI taxonomy): domain Eukaryota; kingdom Metazoa; phylum Chordata; class Mammalia; order Chiroptera; family Phyllostomidae; genus Phyllostomus; species Phyllostomus discolor. The sequence goes on along the minus strand of NC_040905.2, from coordinate 14,902,702 downwards.
AGTTCATGTAGGTGAAAGAATTTTAATAATACAACTATTAAATCCTACTGCTTCCATCTTAAGAAAATCAAAGCGAATTGGAACAGCATATTCAGTTATACTAGTAAGAGGCTCTGTTCTAATTAAAATATAATCTGCACTAATAAACTTATTCCTGTCTTTACAAAAATACTTTCACCTTTGCCACCTTGTGTGCCCATTGCCACACAAATGCATTCAATGGTTAGATTTCAAACAAAAAATGCTTTCAGCAGTGAGCATTTGGAATTAAGGAAGATCGCAGCATAGAACTGTGAAAAGACCTATTCAATGAATTTATATAAGCCTGTCACTAACTAGTTGATCCTAATATTAATTAATTATTTGACTTTAGAGATTTGATAATTTTATAAAATCCTCAACTTTTACATTTTATTTTTATTTATTAAAAAATCAATGTTCTTGAAATAAAACCACTGAGATATCATGATTACATTAGAAACACTAAATTCAGTTGAACAATGTTAAAAATTAAGTTGAAATAAAAAATTGCTTATGTCATTATAATGATATAATTAAGGATTTTTAAGAACTGGTATTCTTCAAATATATAATGAAAGAGATTCAAACAGTAATAAGAGAGACTTTCAACAACATATGTACTCCCAATTATTCATGAAGAACAAACTCTAAAACACCTAAGATTAGGTTTGGGTACAGATGAAGAGTGACGGCAGAGGCAAGTGGGTAGTTGGAATAGTGCACTGGAAACTTGGTGCTCAGCCAGTTCCCCTTGGACCCTCTGTATTTTCTCTCTGCTTGACACCTGCCCAGCTTTACAGTGTGTTCTATTTTGTAAGCATGCCCCCAGCTGCAACCATTCTTCAGGACACTGCCCAGTGGATACTAGCGCAGATTTTCTTGTACAACAACAGAGAGCAAGGCACCTCACAGTCATCCCTTACTCAGTAAACGATACCTTCAGGTGTAAGCCCGGCTCCTGTTTTCAGAGCCAGAAGAACCAGTTATTTATGGCGTCTGACGTAATTTATGGCTGAGGCTGAGTGAGGCATTGCCTAAAACTGCACTCTTTATTGGCCCTTCCCTCTTCTCCTACCTCATTTTTTTCTCCTGGTTTTGGTTAGAAGTGTTTCCTTTATTCAATAAGTGAATCCAAACGTAAGTATTTGCTTCTGGGGAAGCCAATTTTGGAGTGATAATTTTTAAAACTAGAGAAAGCAGGAAGGACATGAAAAGTAAGAATGAAAACTGCCATTTCAGTGTTATCAGTCTATCTATAATTTGTTAGAAAATCACCTAGATTCTTCATTAAAATCACCCAAGATCTTAAAATATGTCATTGAATCTTAAAATATGGAGCACAATGCCCTTTGTAATATAGTCATAGCCCTGGCTGGCATAGCTCAGTGGATTGAGCGCGGGCTGGCAACCAAAGTGTCCCAGGTTCGATTCCCAGCCAGGGTACATTCCTGGGTTGCAGGTCATAACCCCCAGCAACCGCACATTGATGTTTCTCTCTCTCTCTATCTCCCTCCCTTCCCTCTCTAAAAAATAAATAAATAAAATATTTAAAAAAATAATATAGTCATAAACAACCATTCTCTTTGTATCCATTGCAGTAATTCTAAGTACATCACACATACAAGACACTGTAAGTTTAATTTCTCCCATGCTCTAAATTATGTTCCTTCAGCCTTAATTCATTTTTCATTCTCGTGGCCGTCAGAATACTATATATCTATATTTAACTTCAAACCAAAGGTGATGTATAATTGTTAACTGCTTATAGAATTTTAAAGTAAAATATTATTTCAAATTAAATTATGGAGGAAAATGAAAGGTTTGGTGATGAAAAGATTACTAGATAGTTTCAACATTAATAATATTGAGGAAAAACAACAAAAAATAAGGCTAACAGTATTTAATGACATGATTAGTTTAAATGTTAGTTAAAAATTAGTTATGCCTTTATAAAAATACCTTACAGAAAATAATAGGATGACACATTTAAAATTATGATTTAAAACTTCAAGCCAAGTAAGTGTGAAGGAAATCCTCTCTGCAGCTGAACTAGAACACGCAGAAGAAGACGCGAGGCCACTCACTGAACACGCTCCCTGCAGAGGGGCAGCGAGTCCTCCCGGAAGGGCGGTCTGAGGAGCCCGTCGCAATCAACATCAATGCCAAGGGCAATCCTCTATTTCTGGGGGTAATGAACAAGCTATTGCTCTATGAAATATGGGTAAATCCTACAAACATTACAAGAGGTAGACAAAAATGACCTAATTCTATTTATATAAAGTTCAAATGCAAAAAAAAAAAGCTAAACTTGACTTTCAAAGCCTTTGTAGGGTTCCTGGAAGGGGCCAAGGGACTTCCTGGGTGACAATGTTCTCATTTTTGATTGACTGCGTAGTATATGGGTGTGCTCATTTTGTCGTAATTAATTCAGCATTACACTTATGATTTATTCACATTTTTGTATGCATATTATGTGCTAGGAGAAAGCAAATAAATATGGTGGATAGTTATGCCCCCAAACATGCAGCAATAATTTTCATAAAGCATAAACAGCAGGTAATGTAAGGAGAGACAGGCAGAAACCCACTAATTGCAGAGAAATTTAAGAAATTTCCCACAATTAAGGGCACAAAATATTGGTAGATGTAGATCATCTGAAAACATAATCAAAATATGTAGCATATATATTTTGATCTATATTTAAACTAGGATAAAAATGTCCTTTCCAGATGCGTATAGAAATTCATTAAGAACCACTCACAATTTAGACCACACATGAAGAACAAAACTCAACAAATAGTTCCCAAAGAATCAAAGTTTAAAAAAAGCCTTCTCTGAGCGCAGTAAAACAAAACTTGAACAACATGTCAGAAACGAAAAGGCCTTTCCACTGGTGAATAAGCCTGACCCTTTGATTCAAAGGGAAAATGCGACACAAGTTTGGATGTTTTCTTAAAAATGCGGTAAAAATAAAACATAAAAATTCGTGGGCTACATCTGCGAAATGCAGGTAAAAAGTTCCCAATTCTTTTACACATGCACCAACACTTAGTCAAGTCTCAATGAATTCAATTGTCCTAATCCTTTTTTCTTCCTAGAATAGTCTTCTTCCATTCTTCCCATTGGAGTCCTACCCTCCCCTCAGAGCTACCTGAAATTTTCTCTTTTATTGAACAGCCCTGTTGGTTCTCCAAAACCAAATACAAGCTCGATTTGTTTAATAGAGTAGATGTAAATGAACTTATTTAAATTCTGATTGATTTCAAAGATTTGAGTAGGCACAGAAATGTATTTATATATCTTTATGGATACATTTATTTTCTATTGTTCCTTGTATTTTGTTTATTTATCAAAATTTATTAATCCCTCTCTGGCTGGCATAGCTCAGTGGATTGTGCGCAGGCTGGGAACCAAAGTGTCGCAGGTTCGATTCCCAGTTAGGGCACATGCCTGGGTTGCACGCCACGGCCCCCAGCAACCCCACATTGATGTTTCTCTCTCTCTCTCTTTCTCCCTCCCTTCCCTCTCTAAACATAAATAAATAAAATCTTTAAGAAATTTATTAATCCCCAGTTTAGTGTTAGGCCAAATTTTATGCATTTTAAAATATACTGTCCACTTTGCTTTGCTTCATTAATAGGTGATACTTGGTAAATATTTTTAACTAAATCAAAATTGCCTAAAACTTACTTGCCCATTTTACTTATCTAGCCTTTATTGTCATCATTGTTTCTTAAGCTAATTTCAATATCTACAATTATAATTATGACTGTGGCATTTGTGTTTCATACAAAACTCTGGGAACTTAAATGCAATGGCATATAAGTACTCACATTCCTACTCAGGTGGGATTTTCAGTTCTGAACCTGTATTTCTTAATTAGTCATTTTGGAAAAGCTCAATATTATGAATGGAAGCAACTTTCCTACTGTCTCTATACTAACAATAATCTTTGGTAGCAATTAAGACTGCCTAATCTTTGATGAGCATATTTTAGTTCACTTATGAGTTTCTCTATTGCGTCTTTTATCTCTTAATAATAGACTGATAACTTTTAAAGTCATATCCCATTCTTTTTTATCAAAGAAGCTCAGGTCAGTGCAGGTTGAATATTTCCAAGTGCTTTGACAATTAGAAGAATGTTTCTGGTGTCTACATGAAAACTAAAGGTATAAAACCTCATATGTCAGCATGCCAAAAATTAAGTGGTGGCCGCATTCCAGAAAGGATTAATTCACGGAATAGTTGTTAATAAGGTTTTCACTTAGGGGTGATTTGTCTTTCTCATTTTCTCCCTTTGAGCTAGCAACTCCAAAACAGTTATCCCTAATGAATTACGGAATTAACCAAGATAAAATAATATAAATGAACATACAATAATTCCATTAAATGATATAATCCTACAGACTTTTTCAAACTCACTTATTATGTAAAATAACTTTAGATAGCCAAAGAACATAGAAACACTAAGGTGAATAAGTAACTCCCTGTGACACAGGAATGATAGAGATAAATTAGTTACACAAAAATGCAGTCTGAGTAAAGGTTATATATCTGGTTTGTGCTACCAATGCAGAGAAAGGCAAAAAGTGCTTATGTTGTGTCACAAGGTATAAGAACTAATTTTTACAAAGAGGTAACTTGATTTTCTTACTTTAAGACGATTAATCACATGATTTACAAGTTAAACTTGTATAGGGAACAAATTTATACTGAGATACTAACTTTGATAGAAACTTCCCACAGCCAAGTCAGAAAATTATACTATTGTGCTTTCTTCTTCAAAAATTCATGCATTTCCTCCTTTTTCCCACTGCAAATATATACTAGAGTCAGAAAACCTAGAGTCAAAAATTTTTCAGGTAAGAAAAGTGTCATTATCAAAAATAAAAATGTTAAAGTCTTTGAACTTAGAGAAATTTTATAATTTTAGAGATTCCTTTGTCTTTTCTATTATCAATATGGATAAAAATTATCTTCTAAATAAAATCTTGAATTTTCAAGCATCAGATATTAGTTTTTAATCATTTACCCAGAAATATGCTAATGTCCTGATTATCCATTTAATAAATCTTTTTTAACCAACCTCAAAATGATTATTTAGGCAGCACATACTGTTAAGAAGTGCAGGCTTTAAGTTTAGATTTTCCTGCATTTGAGTTACTTCCTTGATCTCCTGTGTTGTCTCTGAAAATTTACTGCTGTGAACTTCAGTTTTCCTGTATATAAAATGGTCAAAAGTGTTACAGTGTTAGTCTGAGGATTAAAGATTGTAAATATGAAGAGACTTACAGAATGTCTGGCTAATGTAACTGCCCAATAAATAGAAACTGTTATTAATAATAACATTCATACTCTCTATTATAAAGTATTACTTCTGTCGCAACATCCCTTTATTCTCTCCTGAAATCATCATTCATAATATCCAATAGTTCTTTTCTAAACTTCGATGAACCCCAGCATGCTGGGGTTATAATCTGCAACAACAATAATCTAGAAGTACAGTCTCCACTCAATGCTTGGAGGATAAACTTTTCTTTGCAATGGTAAAATAAGTAGTCCTTGAAATTTATGAACTTAGGGGTCATTTCAAAGTTTACTTCATAAAAAGAAATAGATCCTCACTGAAAAATGTTCAATTTACAGAGTGAAGTTATTATATAAAATAGCCAAGTATAAAAGGGAGTGTAGCAAATATTTGACAAATGAATAAATAAATGCCATGAGTGACCTGTAATATTTGTATTGCTTGAATACACCTTCCTTTGTACTGCATTGGACCATGAAATCCTTTTGTTTCTAGTGGTGAGCTCAGGACTAATACAATTAGCATACTAGTTACTCAGAGAGTCCTTTCCTTGGAAGTTCTAAGAGGCAGGGTCCGCTTGATGCCTATTCATTGATTTCTTCTCTTCCTTTCTCTTTAAAAAAAAATCTGTACACTCGATGATACACTTAATGAAATTAGTCTATTGTTTACTCATCAAAGCAGACACTTCTTGATTTCATAATATAAACAAAAGCCTCACAGCCAGAAAAGTATTAAGACACATAAAAATTTGCTCAACTAAATGTTATAACATTATATAATCACTTGATTGCTTCTTATAGCACATTTCTTACGTTTAAATTTACAAGATGTTAGTAATTGAAATATTCAAGTTTCAGAGGACTTTAAAAAACTACCTCATTATAGCAATACAGAAAATAACATATCAAATGAAATCAGGGCTTATATGAATGTTTTGATTTGCCATTGTTCCCACACAAATAATTCCCTGGATTTGATATTTCACTTATTTAGAAGCAAACTAACCATTTACTCATTCTCTTCCAGTCTCGTCTCCTCCACAGCACCCAGTTCTTTCTTCATGTTTTCTCCCTTGAAAGAAAATTCCAAGATAAAGACCCAAGTGCGAGGCGTTTATCTGGGCCATGCAGACAACAAGGTCACAGGAGCGGAGAAGCACACTGGGAAGGCCCTGGAAGGCAGTAACCACAGAGGTGACTTAGAACTTCACCACATGAAGACGTTGTGAGAAATGGAGCCGTTGTGAGAAACGATATCAACACGTCTTGGGATTCTCCTACCCTAGGGGTAAGGGAAGAAGAGACTGAGCTGTTTTTATACGACACTTGTTCCTCTTGGGGTTTATGTGGCGCCCGGGAAGTGTAATTTCCTGGCACTGTCAGTGTGACCCTGGAGGGAGAGAGGGCTTCAGATAAAGCTCTCGGGCTCCAGGATGTGTATCCTGGCACCTGGCAGCCCACTGCAGTGGGTTGTCCCAGGAAGATGCAAATGTTTTCCTCAGGGAGCTTACAGCCTCTGCACATCAGCTGCACAACAGGTGAAAAAAAAAGGTACAGTAACTCTGCAACTATCACAAAAGTAGGTGAGGAAGGGAAAAAGGGTTAATTCAAGTGACCTTTTTCTCTCCTAAGATGAATGTCATCTTTCTATTTTATAAAGATAGTATAAATAAATTTTTTAAAAATAAGCATTCTTGTCCTGGCTGGTGTGACTCAGTCAATTGAACATTATTGGCCTGTGAAACAAAAAAGGTCGCTGGTTCGATTCTTGGTCAGGACCTGTGCTTGGGTTGCAGGACAGTTGGGGACATGCAAGACGCAACCAGTCAATATTTCTCACTCACATCAATGTTTCTCTCCCTCTCTTTCTCCCTTCCTTCCCCTTTCTCTAAAAATAAATAAATAAAATCTTTAAAAAAATAACCATCTTAGTCTGCTTGGACTGCCCTAATAAAACACCACAGACTGGATGACAAACAGCAGACAAAAAGGTAAGTATTCTTTCATACCCATATTGGTTATAATCGAATATACAAATAGATACCAACCTAAATATTGCAGATCTCAACACACTTACAAAAAAGGGCCATTGGTTTGGAGAGGGTAAATGTAGGATTCTTCTAAATTTCAGTGTTATTTCACCTCAGTTTTCTTTTCATGTTTTTGAAACTGAAAGTAGGTAAGTGAAATTTTTTTTATACGTAAGTTCTGTACACAAACAATTTTAACAGGCCAAACCTCACGGTTACAGAGGAAAGGCTCACCATTCATCTCTATGAAAACATCCGTTATATGTTCAAATGGAAAATTTGTGTTTTATGTTTATATATTCAGATAATACATAACAATAACAGGTTATTTCCCCAAATCATTTTTATCCCTTTGTTTTCTTTGGCATTTAGAGGTTTTAATGAGAATAAGTAGATCTGTGTTATGACCCATGTAAGTGGAAAGCACATACACAGACAAATACATCTGAAGTCTCTAACTATCTTAGCAGCCAGGACAATTACTTGGGTTAATGAGGTATCCAAGTTCATGAATGCCTAATGAGTGGCATTGGACACCCATCAGCTTAATTCCTAGACTCATCAACTTTTAGTGAGAGATTAAATTATGGCTAAAGCAGGAGTAAATGCTCTGAGACTCCAAAATGTGTCACAATATTAATGAAAAACAGATACCAGAGGATCAAACCCACAATGAACTCTTCCACTTCACCTATTTTTATTATAAATATCTGAGAAAACCTCAAAACAAACCCAAATTATATATTTTAAAAGTAAATGGTCACATTATTCTGTGTTGTTTCTAAGCATCCCCATTTCTAGTCATTTCTATCCATACGCTTGTGTCAACCGTGAGGTGTGCTGCCAGTGCGCTCATACTCAGAGGGTGGGACCCTAAATCATTTCATAAATAATTATTTTTATGTTAGAATCATTTTGTAAAAACTTGCAGTGATGTCCAAATTTCCCGATAGGCAGCTTGCCCTATCCATAACATATTATATTATTATGGTACATTTATCCAGGCAATGAGTCAACACTGATACATTCTGGATAAATAAACACCATACTGTATTTGGATTCTTCCTTTGTCCTTCAAGTCCCCTTTCTGCCTCAGCATTCAATCTGGGTCACTAGGTGACAGTTCGTCATCATATGACCTTAGGCTCCTTGAACTGAGACTTTCTCAGACTTTGCTCTCTTTCAATGACTAAGAGTTTTGAGGAATGTTGCTCAGGTATTCTGTGGAATGTTCCTCAGTTTGGGTTTGTTTGATGCTGTCTCGTGGATAGAAAAAACTTGACGTGTGGGTTTGGAAGAGTGCGACCACAGAGGTGAAGTACCACTCCTATCAGACCGAGTGGGAATACTTCACCATGATTTAACACCGATGATGTTTACCGGATCCCCCGGCTGAGATGCAATCTGTCAGGTTTCTCCACTCTAAAGTTCCTGTTTTTGTTTTTTCCTTTCTATATTTTGCTATTTCGAAGCAAATCACTAAGCTTTACCCACGCTTAAGGGATGGCAAATTGAGTCCCACCTGCTGGAGGGATGACTGCCTATAAAACTCATTTGGAATTCTTCTACTTGAAATTGCCTCTTCTCTATTTATTCAATTATCTGATAATTTATTTATATCAATAGAAACTCATGAATATTTACTTTATACTTTTAGTTATATGTAACCCAATAATGTTATGTATTTTGCTGCAGCTTTTGCTATTGGGAGCGCTTTGAAGTTGGCCCTGTTAAATATCTCCACCATTTAGTTTTTTATGAGCGCTTCTCAATAATCTCTTAAATATTCAGCTATGCTGAAGAAGTAGGGAGAAACCAATGGACTAACCAACACCAATCTCGACACCAAAAAGGTTTACTTTGGCAGAAACTGCGGTTCCCTAAACATTACAAGTAACTTAAATTAGTGCTTCATTTCTCTCTGTGTATACGGTGTATGCAGATACGGATAGCTGAAAATACGGAGACCTTTGTACTGATATATATTTAACTCTGCCTTTTGACATTTACAATATTTCTGAAATAATTTAGATAATACTTATACTGTACATGACTTTTAGTTGATTTTAAAATACATAGCATGTATAATTAATTTGAGTATTTCCCAGATAAATATTTCTTTCAGGATACAATTTAGGAAACTATTTTCCTGAGTCTATATCTCTTACATTAAATACATTTTTTAAATGATCAATGAAACAAATCATTTTGTTCAAAAAAAATCAGACAGTACAGGACAAGCTGATTTACCGTGAATACTATGCTCAAATAGAGCTCCACACTATAAAATAATGACCACCGTTAGCTTACTACTTATTCTCTTTCTAGAGTGTTCCATATAATTACATACTTACATAAGAACCAAAGAAAAACATAACGTTTCTTTTTAATTTTAAATAATTTATCTGTGACTCATTATTCCCATCTAGGATGTGAGTATAACGATAATTTTGCCTTAGGTCTGTGAGAAAGTTACCCCTCTTGATGAGAGTTGTTCTTAGTCTATGTCTAGCATATATTTCAATAGAAGCATATCTAACTTTATGAAATATATTGAGGATATTTTTATAAGTACACATATATATATTTTCTAATAATTTTCAATCATTGCATTGGATTCCATAGAATGTGTGTCTGTGTGGCCTATTCAAACAGCACTTATAGACAGGTTTTTACATTCCATTCAGTTTTTAAAAATTATTTCAAATCTCCCCATCACCAGTATTCTTGTGAAAGTTTCATTGATCATATATGTGTAGAGATACAAGTTTGTGCAGTTTTAATAGGTATTTTTAAATACCCTTCAACACACTTTTAACTATTTATACTACACAACTTATAATAGATGTTACCTACATTGGGTAGACTCTTTCAATTTTTTGTCATGGTGATTGGCAAATAGGCTATTTCTTATTTTACTTGTGATTTTCTTGATTACCAGCAAAACTATACATATTTCCACCTATTATTATTAAAACGTTTTATTCAGTAAATTGTTACCACTTCATTTTTCATTCCAACATTTGTTTTACCTTTTTGACTTGTTATGAATATGTGACATATTTCTTATCTCTTGGTTTTTAACTTTGTAAATGATATTTACTGTGGGGGTCAGATGCTTATAAACTATCAGTGTAATCTATCCTTAGCTTTTGCTTAGTAGTTCTTATTGTGTCTGAGATGATACTTGCTACCAAATGCTATAAACACCTTGTCCCATATTTTATTCTAATAAAGTATTGTATCTGTTTTTTTCTCAAATCCATCAGGGATTTTACTGGGTGACTAGTACTGTACAGATTTATGTTTTTTATTTTTCAAATAACCAACTGTCTCAAAGTCAGTTGATGACCTGTTTATTCTATAATATCTCAAAATGCCACTGTTATAGTTAATTATCACTTTGCACTTCTTCTGAGCCCACTGTTTCATTTTACATTTTTTTACAAAATTATCTTGCCAATCTCCTGTTTTTCCTCTCATGGGAGTTTTAGAATCAGCTCATCAGGTTACATGGAAAACTGTGCCAGTGTCTGAATAGCATTGCAAAAAATTTTATTTATCAATTAAGGAAGAAACAAAAAATTACAATGCTGTGGATTTCTACATAGGAGCACTGTGTGTTTCTCTATTCGATCTAAGCTACTACTCATTGGGATACTTTTATGTTTCTCTTTATATGGCTATTGTATATTATGATTAGTTCTATTTCAATTTATTTTATAATTTTACTGCTATCTAAGATCATAAATTCTCTTATTTTGAATTGGTTTTTGATGATGCATAATAAATATATTAATTTTTATGTTAATATTGTAACTGCTCATATTGTTAAATTCTCTATTTTAATGTTTCTCAACTTATTATATTGTATTTTCTAGGTTGACTGAGGAGTACAATTAGTCTTTTTTTCCATAAAATAAAAGACACATTTTTCATGTTCACCAATAACTTTATTGAGTTGGATATTTTGAGTACATCAGCTATCTCCTGCTATTGGTTTCTAGTAGGTAGAGGCCAGGGGTGCTGTTAAACATCTTCCAATGCATAATATAGTCCCACAGCAAAGGATTATTTGACCAAAACATCAACAGTAGCAAGAAACTTTGCAAAGGACTTTTGACACGTTTGATCAGTCACAGCACCTTTTCCATACACTGCACAAATCTTTTATTGTGTTTCAGTTGTGTTTTTACCTTTTTTGAAATAATAAAACACAGTACACCAAAAATTTTGCTTATTTTCTTCCATCTTCAATATTAAAATGGCTAAACAAAAATTAATCAGTTTTGATAAGTTTTTTTAAATGCACACTGATATGGCAACAGTCACAATACAACCTAACAAAATCGTTTTGAATAAAGTTAAAGACAACTAAGCACTACCAGAGCCATTGTATGGAAAAAATTAAATGAGCTTTTTGGCCAGCCCAGTGTAAGGATGGCCACATTTTCTGCAAATAATGAAAAATTTGCCTCATCTAGTGTTTATAAATTTTTTTCTTTTTTATAGTATTTATTTTATTGTTTAATAGTATTAGTGGGGGCAGTCATTGTGCCTATGTTACTTAATTGGGGTAACTTTTAATATTTTCCTAAGTATGTGTTTTGCTGAAATCTCTCTCTCTTTCTCACTCTCTCTCTCTGTCTCTCTTCCTCCCTCCTCCTTCTCAAGCAAACACAAAAACACGTACTAGAAACATATGTTCACAACAATATGTGGACCATTAATTGAGAGTAATACATTTTTAAATGTATTTTTAATATTATCACTTCAATGTCATTTTTAGTGTTGAATCAATTTGTTATTGTAAGACTTGAGTGGGAACTCACGTGGTTTTAATATATTATTATTTTAATATACCAAAATACTTAGTTTTTGGGGTTTTTTTAAGAGTTTATTTATTTATTTTTAGAGAGGGAAGGGAAGGAGATAGAGAGAGAGAGAGAGAGAGAGAGAGAGAGAGGCATCAATGTGCGGTTGCTGGGGGTTATGGCCTGCAACCCAGGCATGTACCCTGGCTGGGAATCGAACCTGGGACACTTTGGTTCCCAGCCCACGCTCAATCCACTGAGCTATGCCAGCCAGGGCTAAAATACTTAGTTTTAATAATGTTTTATTTAAGATGTATACTTCCACTTGGATATATGAAATTATATAAATTTATTTTGTTGTTTGCTTGCTTGGTTTAAAGTTAACTTGTGTCTTCTCCTTTATTTTTGTATTTTTATTCTGTCCTTACATAGTTTTGATAATGGGAATATTAGTCTCATAAACCAAAATGAATAGCTCCTTCTCCTGTTTTGTAATCTGGAATATTTCACACAACTTGAGGATGATCGGTTTGCAATACTGAGACACTAAGCACTTGCCCAGCCACGTGGGCCTGGTGTCCTGTGTGAGCGTAAGCCTGCTTTTTGCCTCCCTTCTTATATTGCTACAGATTCTTCAATTTAGGGGCAGGGGCTCACAGTTTTAGAATTTCTCTAAACATAGAGAAACATAATATAACATAACATAATAAACATAATATCCACTGCATCTAGAATAAAAATACTTTAGAGTTAAAATTTGAATAGTAAAAGCTTGTTTATTTTTCTTATTTGAAACTGTCATTATTAAACCCATTGTGTGGGGTTAATACCTGAATTCAGACAAATTTTGGTGTAGAGCAGCAGAGATAAAAGAAAAAATCTTTAATTTGACAGAACTAGACTTTTAACGCCTCTAAATTATGACTATGTGTTAATACCTGAGAAGGTAATCTATGGCAGCTGTGCGTCCCTTATCTGGTGTAGGGAAGGAAAGAATAATCCAATACAACACATATGAAGGTATATATAAAAATAAATAGATAAAACTACTTTCTGCTCACTCCCAACAGACCCCAGCTTGCTTCACAAACTGGATCCACTAGCAAGGAGTATCATTAAAGTCTTCAGGAGACAACTCTGTCCACAGTAAACAAAACCTTTATACATTATTATGAATTTCTTTTTATCCCGCGTTGACTCGCCCTCCCCTATTTGAGAATAGTACTGTTGCTTTACCATCCCATCACTGTTAAGTCTTTTTCTAAAACGAAGGAACCCTTCAAAATTATTTCAAACCTCTGTCTCTATTGAAACAGTCATTTTTTAAAGTTTTTTAAATTTTATTTGTGTTTTCTTTTTTAAGTGTGTTTTATTGATTATGCTGTTACAGTTGTCCCAGTGCTTCCCCTTTGCCCCCGTCTACCTGGTATCCTCATTCCCTTCAGCAACACCCACTTTAGTTCATGTCCATGGGTCACTCTTATTGACACTTGAACTCTCAAAATGGTTGTTGGTCTCACCCTGAGTCAATCATATTCAACAATTCATAAAATGCAACTGCACTGAAGTTATATCCCCACTATCCAGAGCTACATCCTGCTCTGTAATGGGTACTCAGTGGTATTTTATGTATGCATTTCATGCCCACACCACACACTCATACACACAGGAGGAGACACAGATTCTTATTAACTTTTTCTGATCCGATATGCTGCTGTGTCTTAAATTGTATTTAAATTGGGAATAAAATCGCCTTGAGTCTAGATAGCCTATCCTAATTCGACCATTCTGGAAGCAGAGAATTCCCAAGTGAGCTATCATGAGTTTATTATCCGTTCTTATTCAGGAAAGTAGATGATGGGGATCTCCTTTCTGCTTAATCTCTTTATGTTGCATATAATGATAAATTTAGCTTAGAATTTACAAAATAAAACAAGTTATGCAGAGATATTAAGTCATGACCTTGAAGAATAGGGGCCGGACTTTAAAACATCATCCCCCACTTCAAAAACCCAGCTCCTCTTCGCCAGTGAGAACGTGAGGCGCCCAGAGCAACTCGGCGACATGGTAGGAAATACTTGTGGTTTGTTTTGTATAACTTTACTAAAGTTCTACTACTGGAAAAATAACCCAATGTGCTATCATGTGTTTTAACTTTAGTCTTTTACACTAATTTGTGGTTCTTGACCTGATTTTTGGTATCTGTATCGTTCTGAGGGCAAGGATGGCTGCTTCAGCATTTCAGTACATTGAATGTCTTATTGTGTAGGGTTTTGTGAGAATGAAAAGTAGAGGTGTCCATAGTCGCTGTTGCTGGGCTCTGTCTAAGTTGTTAATGAAGACAATGAAATTCTGACCGAAGCAGTAATCTGTAAAGGAATGGTTGGCATCAGGTAAGGACACTAACATAGATCCAAAACCAAACCACATGGATTCCATAAAAAGGGTTTGAGAATTTTGAGCAAAACCATCCTGACCTCAGAATTAGCACCTCAATCTGGGAAAAATGAATTGTCCCTAAGTTTACAGAGAAATGTTTTCAGCATCTCCCTCCACCTACTCTCCGCAGCTATGTCTCCACCACCCAGCTCAGAGCAGAGCATAAATTTTATTAGCTGAAAAAAAAAATACCTGAACTGAATTGCAGTTGCCTCCAGTTTCAGAGGAAACAACTCTAAACAGAGCAAACAGGAGATCTGAGGTGGTCAAAGACAAAGAGGAGTTTATATGAAAGCTTCTTTCCTTTTGGCTTTTGTGTGATAAAGAATAGGACATGCCTACCAATGGTGAATTTACAAATGAATTTGAACTTTATAAAAAGTGAAAATAAGGTAGGTCATTCAGTGGCAGAATTCAGGAGATTTCTTCTTTACCTAAAAATATATATATATAATAAAAATCTCTGGGAAATTTGTTGTCAGTGGACAGCAAATGACTTATACACAGAAAATTAATTATTATATGAAATCACCATTACAGAAAAATTTTATAGGACTTCTATATCTTCCAATGCATCCTATGTAGTGAACTATATTTTATTCATTGCTAATATTATCAACTTTATTATAGTCTAACATGAAGTAGAGAGGTATAAAATAATAAATTATTTCCTGTGAATTGCTGCAACTGTATATTAAAAAAATTATAGAACATCATCCCTTTCCTGGAACATAAAACAACTTTTGAGAGTTAGCTAAAATAAAGATAGAACTAAAATGGCGTTTACAACAAAGACATTCTAGTATTATGAACTTCAGTGTCTCAAGACTCTTTCTCCCCTGACTCCCACACACATACTTCATTAATGGGCTGAATGATGCAAGTATTAACAATGTTCTTCTAACAGTGAGAGATATACTTAAAGCGGCTTGTTGTTTCTTATTTTGCTCCACTATTTAAATCACAGGAATTTTAAGGATATGCAATCTTTGCAAATGTAACAATAACTCAGCTTCTAGAAGCACTTTATCAGACCTGTGGATTTAGGGATATGAATGCATGAATAGAGTCCAAGTTCACTCAGTGCTAATCCCAGCCCTGTTGGTGATTTATGATGTGGAACCGGGCAAACTGCCTAACATCTCAGTTTTCTCATCTGCTAAAAGGAAACAACAAAAGCATTTCTCTTGAAGGAATGGGGTGTGGTCCAACTAATCACATATGTTTAAGTGTTGGGTAAACACATTTCCATAAATCATGTCCATGCACAGAAGCCTCTTCGCGTTCAGATTCAGAAGTATCCAAGTGAGATTTATTCAAGCTTAACTTTAATAAATCAATATTTGTGTTCATTTGGGATTTATTAAAGATGCACACTTAGTACGACCTCAAAACTCAAGCTGCTAAACCCACACATTTATGGTGAAGTGGTTGTTGACAAGGGAGAGTGGCAAGAACACACAAAGGAGAAACTAGGTATCTACACACAAAGAATAAAATTGGACCTTTATCTTACACCACACAAAAAATCAACCCAAAGTAGATTAAAGACTTAAATATATTACCTTAAACTGTAAGACTCCTAGAAGAAAACAAGGGAGTCAAGATCATTGACACTGGTTTTGGCAATGATTTCCTGGTATAACACAAAGCACAGGCAACAAAAGCAAAAATAGACAAATGGGACTTCATCATACTAAAATGCTTCTGCACAGCCAAGGGTACAATCAACAGAGTGAGAAAGTAAGCTATAGAATGAGAGAAAATCTTTGCAAAGCATATATCTGATAAAGGTTTAATATCTAAAATGCATAAGGAACTAGTAGAAAACTCAATAGAAAGAAAAAGCAAATAATTCAATTTTAAAATGGGGAAAAGACCTCAATAGATATTTCTCAAAAGACATAAAAATGGCCAACAATATATGAATAGGTGTTCCGCATTGCTAGGATCAGGGAAACGCAAATCAAAAACAGAATAAAGTATCACCTCACTCCCCTTAGGATAGCTATTGTGAAGAACACACAAGACAAGAGCTGTCGAGGGTGTGGAGCAAAAGGAACCCTTGCACACCGCTGGTGGGAATTCAAATTGCTGCAGCCACTGTGGAAAACTAGCAGACAGTAGAAGTCTGAGGTTCTCAAACTGTAAAAAATAGAAATATCAAATGATCCAACACTCCTACTTCTCAAGTATTTATAAATACTTCTGGTATTTATAAGAAATAATTGCAATAAGAATCTCAAAGGAACATTAACAGGCCTGTGTTTGTTTCAGCACTATTCACAATAGCCAAGATGTGGAGAAAAAACAAATGTCCATTGGTATAAAGAAAATATTTAATATACATAAATTAGGATAATGTTCAGCTTTAAGAAAGAAGGAAAGCCTGCCATTTGCTATATAGCATGGTTGAATTTGGAGGACATTGAGCTAAGTAAGACAGAAAAAAAAAACAAATATACATGACCTCAGAATAGGAAGGACGAGAAAATATTGAAAAAAGGGTACATAGCTTTAGTTATCCAAGATGAGAAAGTCCCGGAGATCTACTCTACAGCATAATGCATGTAGCTAATAATCCTGTATACTTACTACACTTACAACTGTGTTGAGGGTAGATCTTATGTTCAATATTCTTATCATAAACATAACAGAGGGAGAGAAGGGATGGTCAAGTTTGTGGCTTTGTTCATGGTGATGTTTTCATGAACGTATATTTATCTTCAAACTCATCGAGATTGACGTATTAAGTGTGTACCACTTTTCTGTATGCCAATCAAGCCTCAGTAAAGAAAAGATCTAAGCTGCACTCTTGTCCCCTCTAAATGTACCCACACACATATCTATGCTTGTTTGTTGAATGCCAAGCCGAGAGCTGTTATTGACCCTGGAGGATTAAACTTTCGTGCAGGATGCCAAGTAATTAGATAAGTGACATTAGACCATCACTTATACTCCTGTGCAGTCATGAATGACAATGTCAGCTGAAACAAGGACAAATGAATGAAAGCCAGCAGTTCACAGAAGCCACTGCAAAAGTTAACATAAATACCAGCCCAGCGCAGGATTCCAATAGAATTTTGAAGCTAATAATTGCTTGCTTTTTCTAGCAGCATTCAGTACTAATAAGACAATTCCTGAGCCAAGTCAATAAACTCACAGTAAATGTTATTTTCCCATATGTGCCCTTTCGGAGGAGAAAATTACTGTAATAGCTATCCTTACCGGAACAAGATAAACATGTCCTATTACAGAGAATATGCTATCATTTAGCAGTGGCTCAAACTGTTCAAGGTTATTTCATTCTAGCAACAGGCATAATTTTCTAATTCATGATTGAGGGTCAATGTTTTTTTCCTATTTTTATTTTCAATAACTGTTTTAAATAACTAAATATACTTATAAATTTTTAAAAATCATAAAACACTCTGAAATCTGGAAAACTGATTTTTAAACTTGTCTTTGTTTCATATTTTAATTAGACAGGTCTGTATACTTATAACACATTAAATGAAATTTCTTAAAATTTTTAAAAGTATTTTTCAACAACTTTTCTCTTTTAAAATAATTTTATAATAATAATGTTTCAAGAGCTGGGTGGTGTTGCTCAGTGGGTTGAATGCCAGCCTGTGAACCAAAAGGTTGCTTGTTTAATTTCCTATCAGGGCACATGTTGGGGTTGCAAACCAGGTCCCTGATTGAGGGCACACGACATGCAACCAGTCAATGTTTCTCTCCCTCTTTCTCACTCCTTTTCCTTCTCTCTAAATAAATAAATAAATAAATGAAATCCTTAAAAAATGGTGTTTCAAATTCAAATTTAGTTTGCCAAACAATGCTTGTAAATATATGCAGAATAAATTTTAATGAGTGTTTTTACTGATTATGGTTAATATCAAAGAATCAGTAGAATTAGTATTTAGATTAACCAAAACTTTATTATATGTCAACTTTATTTGTTTAGAAAATGCAATACAATGTATTATAAAATGAGTTATGGCATTATTATATAAAATAATATTGACCAAATATATGTACTTTCTAGTATAAATAATGTTACTTAAGCTTCACAATAGTACATTAGGTATTGAAAAATGTATTATTTATACAACACAGTTCATCACTCCAAAAATAGTTTCTTCAAATGAGAAGACTCATTATTGCCCATGAGACTACAGGTCAGCTGGGTGGTTCTGCTCATCTGCCCTGGGTGAGACTGACCCCAGGTGGGTTGGCTCTTGCTTCTGCAATCACCTATCAGGTCAGATGGGGGCTAGCTGGTATATCTTTGCCTCTCATGGGTGATCCAATGGCTCTCTTTCAGAAGATCTTTCCTTCTCCAGTGGACTTGGCCAGACTGGTTCTCACATAGAGGCAGGAGTTCAAGAGAATGAGTAAAATCACTATTTCTTAAAGCCTGATCTCAGACTTGATACCCATCTCTTCTGCAATGTTCTATTGGCCAAAATAAGTCACAGATTAGCTCAGATTCAGAGTGGGAAAATAGACTCTACTCCTTGATGGATGGATCTGTAAGTCTCTTTGCAAAGACCATGTAGAAGGTAAGAGGAAGAATTGGGGCCACTTTTACCATTAATTGATCACAATATCTAACTTGCAAGTAGAGAAAAATTTAGAAATTTGAAAAAAAATGTTAATAGAAAAAGCTCTAACTGCAGCACAAATATTTTGATTTAAAATATAAAATTAATTTTGCATCTCTAAATCTGCAAGTTTGCTGAATATGTCCTCAAAAAAATAAACTTCAAATCTGTTAGAATGGATATTATGAACAAGGCAAGTAATAACAAGCATCAGAGAGGTTGTGGAGAAAAAGAAACCCTAATTCACTGTGGGTGGGAATGTGAACTGGTACAGCCACTATGGAAAACAGTATGGAGGTTCCTCAAAAAATTAAGGACAGAGTTACCAAATGACCTGGCGACCCCTCTTCTGGATATCTATCCCAAAAATGAAAACATCATTCACCAAGATATATGCACACCATGTTTATTGTAGCATCAGTCATGGTGGCCTAGACATGAAGATCACTAAAATGCCCTCCAATACATGATTGGATAAATAAGATATGGTATATACATAGAATGGAACACTACTTAGTCATAAGAAAAGGTGAAATACTGCCATCTGCAACAAGATGGATGAACTCTGAGAATATCATCCTAAGTGAAATGTCAGACAAATTTAACAACCACATGATTTAACTCATATGTAGGATATAAAATTGAGAGCAACAAATGAACAAACAAAACAAACAAACAAACAAAAACTCACACACACAGACAACAGCATGGCGGTTACCAGAGAGAAGGAGATGGGAGGTAGAAAAGGATAAAGGGGTTCAAATATATTGTGATGGAAGCAATTATGACATTCGGTAGTGGGTACACATAGAGGTGTATACTTGAAACGTGCAATCTTATTAACCAAAGTCATCCCAATAATTACAAAAAACTTTACAAAAACTCAGTATCAATTGCCAAAATAAAATAAAATAAGAGTCTATACTAAAGTATTGTTAGCACTACATTGTGAAAAGACATATTAAAAAATAAAAAACTCAGTCCAGGTTGCCAGGAAAGGGTGGAAAATTTATAAAAACCAAGGATTCTGTACAAACAATCTCAGCATTAGCAGTGTCCTGCTGCTAGAATACAATTATAATAAAATTTTACTTCATTAATCTGAAAATCTAATTATTTTCACAAAATATCTCAGCAGTTTCAGCCTACATCTTACAAATATTTATATCCTAAAGTAATGGATTTTTTCTTTGCAACTTCATTACTTCCATAAAGCATACATTAATTGAAAATGTAAAATAAATTGAATAAAGCCTAATTGGCTCTAATCAAGTAAAAATAAATTATATCTTAAAGTAAATCTAGCTTCTTATACAGTCAAAATGCTCAAAACATATGATCTCTACTACTTGATTAGAAATTAAACATCCTGCAAAAACTCAGGTGCATTTCAACTGGAAGTGTCAGGGAGTGGTCGTGGGGAGCAAGGTAAACATAAAGATATAGAATTCCATTTTGCAGAGGATTGGCATTAACACAAATTTTTCAGAGGCAGTAAAGTTAAGGGTTGTCACAAATTATATTGGTTACCTATTGCCACATAACAAAACACTCAAATATTTAGTTAAAACAACCATGTATTTAGCTCCCATTCTTGGTCTGGGAATTTAAGCTATGCTCAGCAGGGGTGTTCTCCTGCTCAAGAGTGGGGTCCCTCCCTAGCGCATGTGTGGTTAGTTGTGTGGTGTCTCTCTCGGGTGTACGTGGAACCTCACTTGGGACATTTGGCTAATTCAGCTCTGATCTATGTTGTCTTTCTTCCTCTCACTCTCTAGCTTGGGCTTATTTGGATGAGACGTAGGAGTACAAAAATGCAAGAGGAAGTGTGCATGGCTTCAAAAAACCTCGATTTGGAAAGTGGGAGCCATAACTACCAACTTATTGTATTGGTCAAAGAAAGTCACTAAATCAAGCGAGGATTAGAAAGGTAGAGTTCACGTTAAAGGAACTGCAAAGTTACATTACAAATGCATTGATACATATAGAGGGATGTTTGTGGCCACTTTTCAAAAAAACCCTCTATGCAATAATAGTTTGCTTTCTGTTGGTTGTCGTAATGGAGGATAGGAACACGGGTGTAATGGCATCAAATGGATAGAAACCAGGGTTATTTCCAAACACTTTAAAATACACAGGGTGGTCCCCCACAACAAAGAATTATCTAGGCAAAAATACCAATAGTGCAGAGATTGAGAAACTATAATATAGGGATTATTACTCTAAATTATTCTGTTCTGGATAGATGGTAGATTTTATAATACAGCCTAAGAGTGCATTACTTTAGTCAATTTAATTTGATACTCATAAACTTGAACAGCACCTATTTACTGAATTAACTCCATTCCCATTGATTGAATTACACAGTCATTATATTATAGATCTATTTTTATTTCTTCCATATTCCTTTCTATATTTTCTCATAAGAATGCATATTTTGATAAATTGATGATTGTTTATATTGCATCTGTTTTGTTTTGCTAAAGCATCTCAAGAAAAAGTTTCTAGGTATATGCAATTTTCAAAATTAAAATAATTTCTAATAAAATTCATAATGTTTCATCAATTGGCCATTGTACAATGTATTTAAATTAATTGTGAACATTTAATTAACCTTTTTGTCATTCTAAATAATAACAAGGTTATACATAAATCAATTTGTATAGATACATAACTATTTCAGTTTATTTTTCTTAGGATAAATTATTACATATGGCACTGCACATTAAAGCATAAAAATATTTTCAGAAGTTTTAAGAAACATTAGCAGATGGCAGGGACTGGGTGGGAGGGTGGAAAGGGAGAAAATGAGAGACACTTTAATACTGTTAATAACACAAATAAAAGGAACCATTATCCATTTGATTTTTGTTCAGATAAAGACCTCAACTCCACTGATGTGTGGCATATATTTTATTCCAATATTTATATCATTGAATATTATTATATTTTTATTTTCCTAACCAAATGCAAAACCTATTATGCAATTGTTTGATTTCCAAGCATTTAACCAGTAGTGAATTTTAATATATAGCCTTATATCTCTTTATAGCTAAAGGACTGTGGCAAATTATTTAACCTTAATGAGCCCATCAAATACAGATAAAAATAATATATACTTCAGGGTAAGTCAGAAAGTGTGTTTATAGCACCTAGTCCAGTGCCTGAAAAAACACTTTTCAACAAACATTTACTATTACTTCTCAAATTGCTAATATTTTTAAGCAATTTTCTTTTGTGTGATTTTCTTCTTGATTTTTGTCCATTTGTCTACAGAGGACATGAAGCTCTTTTATCAATCTGTTTAGATATTTCAGTATATTTAAAATATTACCTATTTTTCATAAGTACTCTATCATGTTACCCATCTTTTCATATTATTTATTGTACATGGAATCTTCTTGAAAGTATAATCATTTCTTCATCACTGAATGCCAAACTTGTGTAAAGCAGGTGTCATACGGTCAAGTACAGTACTATGATGAAATGGTCATCCTAAAACTACTTGTATTTTATAACAGAATCTCTAAAATTTCACCTTAGTGCACATGATCTTGTCTTGTTCATTATTTCTGCCAATAGCACAGGTGACACACTAATCCACTTGGTGCATGACACGAAACTAAGAAATTAGAAATAATTTAGATATCAGATCTTGGACACAAAATGTTCTTGACAGGCTGAAATGATATGCCAAAGAAAATTCAATTCAACAAAGATTTAGTGAATGTTAGTAATGTGCAAGATACTATGTTTTATATGGAAAACTATTTGTACTGCACTCTAAATAAACCAGTTACACATCATGAAACAAGAATGTTATTCATGTCTGCATGGGTACCAAAAATAAATTAATTAACTAAAGTAACATACTGCCAAGCAATATTATAAAAAAGGTACCCAGGAAAAAATGATTTTGAGTGCTATTCTCCGTATCAGGGTTTCTCAAAATCAGGACTGCTAACATTTGGGCTAGATAATTCTTTGAGTGGCTTCCCTGTGCATTGTAGAATTTTGGCTGCATCCCTGTTGCATAGATGCTGGTACAACCCCACCCTGTGATAAGCAAAAAAATCTCTGCAGGCATTCCCAGGTGTCCCCAATGAGCTCCTTGGTGGTGAGC
This sequence comes from Phyllostomus discolor, assembly GCF_004126475.2. Taxonomy (NCBI): domain Eukaryota; kingdom Metazoa; phylum Chordata; class Mammalia; order Chiroptera; family Phyllostomidae; genus Phyllostomus; species Phyllostomus discolor. The sequence goes on along the minus strand of NC_040905.2, from coordinate 14,879,361 downwards.
CGCTGGTGTGTGCTTGTTAGCCGGCCTTCATACCGCACTTAAAAACACTCATTAACAAATGAGGAGAAAACCACAAGGGCAGACCACCTCAAGCCCACATCAAAAGAGGAATGCTCCTTTGTTGATGATTTCTAAATGAGCTTGGCTACAGAAGAAAAGTCTCTGAGGCCACATAATGACAGCTTCAAGTTTTGAAACACTTTTTATAAGAAAGCACTATCATAAGGCGGTTAATCTACAACCCTCTTCCTCGTTCCTACTAAATATCACACGCTGGGATACAAGGCCATACACAGCAGCCTCAGAGACTCGAGGGGGTTAATGGAGACATTAATGGAGAAAATGTTCATGAAAAATTAACTTTAAATAAATATCTCATTAACTTCAAGTGTTCAAAGTGCTCTTCATGAGTTCTGTGAGAATATAGAACAGAAGACTAGTCTAAAATGTGGGTTTAGGAGACGATTTCCTAGGAGAAAACAAGATGCAAGTTAAGACGTGAAAGAACAGTCAAGGTTGACGTGGTGGCACCGGAGGGAGAAGAGCATCCCAGGCAGAGAGAACAACTTGAACGAGAGCCCCAAGCCGGACAGGAGTCTGGGGGACTTGAGGGCCTCAGAACGAGTGGCTCCCAGTAAAGTGAGGGACTTAATAAGTAGGGCAACATGAACCAGAGATTGGGATGGAAATTAGCAGAGCATGTGGAGATGTGAGGTTACAAGACAATAAAAAATTATGACAAGTATGTTTTTAAGGGGAAAAGATACATGATCACATTTTCTTCTTCAAACAATGACTCATACAGTTAAGTGTTTGAAGTCCTGGAGGCGAAGAACTATGGAGGAAGGAGGCAAAGGAACCGATTTCCAAGTCCCTTCTAAGTTCCACTTCTATAACCCTGTATTTGCCTGAGTGATCAATATACTGGAACCAAAATTCCCACGTGCAGCAATTATTGATCATGTAAGTGATTTTGAAAATGGTCTATGTTTTAAGAAGTCTTTGTGTCCTCAGCAGAAACATTCTGATTCTACACATTGACCTGTGTTAAGTAGTAATTGGTCACTCGGTACTAAAAAGACATCCGACATCACTGCTTAAAAATGTCTTGTTTTCTTAAATTATTCTTATGCACATATACAGTAGACTTTGGTTTGGAGCCTACAGAATTTTATATGTGTAAGATTGGCATTTGATTATGCTTTTAGCAACACAACTTTGAGAGCAAATAAATAACCACTCAACAATATTAATGAATTCCCTTGCAATTTTCATCTTACTAGTATGAATTTAAATAAGAAAGTTGCACACAAAAATTTATACATAACTTTATGCATACACTTATATACATATCTGTGCATGTATATAAACATATAGTAAGTTTCACATACCTCATATGAAATATGTCTTACATAATTCTGTGTAGTATATTTATGTAACATTAACTTTACTAAATCTTTTTCAGACAGTTATATGCCTACATGTTCCATTTGAGAAACATTTTCTAATTTTTAAACTTCAGAATATAAAGCCAAATGTAGCCTATTACAAAATAAATACTACAACAAACATCCTGGTAGAGTCTACTCAATGTTAAATCTAATTATAATTCACCCTTGCAATTGGCAGTATCAAAGTTGCTGTTACTCTTAATTGCAAATATTCCTGATTAAAATAATGATAATTTGCCTAAAATGGAAAGTTTCAAGGACTATTATAATCTATTATTCACTCAAAAACACAGAAATCTTATCTAAATGGAGTCATATGTATGAATAGTAGGCTATTCCTTTACTTTTGAACTGTAGTCTTCCTGTTGTGGACAGATCTGGGGCTTTGGCAGGAAGAGCAAAGGAGCTGAAATTCCCGTCTCACTGCCTATGACCCATGGAACAATGGGCAAGTGGCCCTTAATGTATTACCTTTAATATAACATTGTCTTGTTGTACAGTCCTCATGAGGAAGGCAACGTTAGCAAAGCACACTTCCTAGGCAGTGAAAATTAGTTTTGTTCCTCATATAGAGGAAATGTTTATTTGTAGCAATCATTACCAGCTGACTAGCCAAATATACCTTGTCATTTGTAGAACAATAAAATATAAGAAAAAACATTTCATTGTGAAGACTAATCAAAAGGTACCAATGTACCAACAATTATTTTATTATCCAGCTTACTTCAGTCTTTATATTTTCTTCAACTCACCAATAAAATACTACAGTAGCATTAAGGGTATGTAGAGGCAGGCTGTGCCCACACTGTGAAGCAATGCACAGTATTTACGAGGCCGTATCCCATTCTGAGACTGCAAGCCAGTCCAACCAGGAACACCATCTAGACACTTGCATTGTCACTCAGGTCACCCTCTCTCAAATCTCCAACCCCAGTCGGCCCTGTTCATTTTCTCATACATGTCCTCCTACCACTGTTTTCTGTTCTGCAGTACATCTACAGTGACTGAATGTCCAGACCTCTGAGGTTGCTTTCAGTCTCTTTACTGTTCCTTCCCATGGACATTTCACACTGCAGCCAGAGCAATCTTTCATAAAGCAAGCCTAATGATGTCATTGGTTCGGGGCAACATAATCTGTAAGCCCTAAACAAGGCTCCCAGGTGCTTTCATGATCTGACCCTTGCCTCTTTCTTCAGCCCCACCTTTCGTCTCAGACTGTTTGAGATGTGTCCTCTTGCGATGCTTCAAGAGGACAAGGCATTCCCCGCATGAATCACAGCACGGCATCTGTTGCTCCTGAATCAGACTGCCCTAGGTTGTTTGCCTGATTGGATGCCATTCGTGTGCCAGTGTCTCTCTGAAATTCCTTTGACCTGCACTCTCCTAGATTAACTCTTCAAGTCCAGATTCTTTCTTTCCCTTGAACATAACACACTTTTGTATTAGTTTGTTTACATGTCTAAAATCTAGTCTCTTGAGAGGAAAAAAACATCATTTCACTCAAAGCAGTGCTTTTGGACACAGCCGCCCTTTATGTGGGAGTCACATGGGTGGAGCCATTTTGCATCAGTCAAGGCATTGAAATGTCTCTGCCAAAGTGCAATAAACCCCTCATCGTATGGGATTTTTACTTTCTATTTAATAAAACATTACATTCCCATAATATTTTAAAGTAAAATAATACTGTAATGCACTAACACGTAAAGATGGAAGTTCAAGCCTGTCAGAACTGGGGTCATGTTCCTGCCCAGGACATGCATCTCGCCTCCTTCCAGGTTTTGCCCAAGTGACCGTCTTGGTACAGGCTCCTAGTAGTCCCGTTACAAGTAGCAATGCACACCACAGTAGCGCTTCCTCTCTTCCCTTGCTGCCTTGATATTTTCTATAGTGCTCACCAATGTCTGATATATTCTGTGTAAGTGTTTATTTGTTTATTTTTGCCCTCTCCCCACTAGAATGTAACCACAGTACGGAAGGAACTTTTTTTCTCTCTTATTCACATAGTAGACTATCCATAAATATTTTGGACAGAATAAATAGATTGGTTTTAGTATTCTTTACCCCAATATATAACCAGAGACACAGACTCAAATATAAAAAGCTTATTTGAGAGCCAGTCTCAAGAAACATGGGTAGCATAAATGGTAAGGGAGTAAAGGTAATAATCAAAGGATGTGTTTATTTGGGAATAGGAGCACTGAATTAACCTGGACATACCACGTGGACACGTTATTGTATCATTCGCTTAATTGATCCATGAAAACTGAGTAAATACTCATTTCCTGTATCAGAGGTTGCAACTAAATTGTCCTGTGGGTGAAGAGCAAAAGGAGAGGTCTTGTTAACAGATCCCTTGGCCCTTTACAGTGAGGAGTGATTCTGTCCGATCATACCAGGAATCATGCTTTCTAGTCTATCAAGTTATGCCTCAAATCATAGCAACAAAAATACCTCCTCCCCAGTTCCTAAGTACTTTGATTTTAATTTAAGTTTCAAATCATAATCTTGAATTTTATGAGGATTTCAAGGAAACTTCAGAAAACAAAGAACTCTTAATATCATGCCCAAATAAAAATTAGACTTTGCTCACCTACTGGTATATTTGGTAGACAGTACAAATGTAAATGTTGGCCAATTTTAATCAGTTTATACCAAAAATATTATATTTCCTTCTAAATATCTTTCTAGCATTGGCCCTGACTGGTGTAGCTCAGTGGACTGAATGCCAGCCTGCAAACCAAATGGTTACCAGTTTGATTCCCGGTCAGGGCACATGCCTGGGTTGTGGGCCAGGTCCCCAGTTGGGGGCATGTGAGAGGCAACTACACATGGATGTTTCCTTCTCTCTCCCTCTCTTCACCTTACTCTAAAAACAGATAAATAAAATCTTTTAAAAATATATATCTATCCAACATTGCACGAAACACTGCTAAAATAATCATGATTTGCCTTCCTATAATATTAAAGCTTTAATAAATTTTTGGTAATTTTGTTTCCTGAAAACATGCAGAAGCACTTTATAAGACTCTGACGTTATAGATATTGAAAAAGAAAGTGTCCTTAGACATGTGCCTACAAGGTGGCTATCATGGTTACCAGAAACATATTTGAAGTTAAAATATTGGCCTGTTGTACTATTATATTATATTTTCAAAATGTGGAACAAGGAGAATGTCCTTCTTTAATTTAAAAATACATTGTGCAGGAGAATCATTAATGGGTTCATAGTAAAGCAAAAAATTATATTTTATTCCTGCAAAATTATTTGGTATTATTTGAAGAGGCCACAATAAATCCCAAAAATGATGAAGTGACTACATCCTAATTATTCAATGGTGTATGTAGGTTATGAAAAAAATGATATAGCAAAAAATTCAATTTTCAGAAATAAGATTGCTTCAGAAGTGAAAAAACTCATGAAAAAGTACAACTAATTAAAAGAAGGACTTCTTCCTTTTTTTACTGAAAATATAACTTATTTGAAATCCATGTCACAAATTAAAATTAACTTTGTGCTCTAAACCATTTTCCCTGAGAAAGAGATTTACCTTATTGACTTCTGAGTGTAGAAATGGGTGACTTATATGACACATTGATGAATGTGAAAGACCTGATTAAAAATTAACTAGTCTACAGAAAAAGCTTGTAGATGTACAGAAGTTAAACATTTTTTTATTTAATCTTTATTGTACTCTTTCCACCATTTAATCCCTTTATACTCCCTTCTCCCTAGCAATCATTACACTGTTGTCCATGAGTCTTTTTTCTTTTACACATTTTTAAAGAGCTGAAAACCAATGCCTACAAGTCTGAAAACCTGCTGTCACTAGTAAGTAAAATTCTAATACCCCTACTTCACACCATATGCAAAAATTAAAACAAGATCTATCAAAGACCTAAATATAAGAGCTAAAACTATAAAACTCTCTGACAAAAACATATTTAGTATATGTTCATGATCTTGTATGTAGCAATGGATGCAGGTATGACACCAAACATACAAGAAACCAACAAAAATAGATACATTTGACTTCATAAAATTTAAACTGTTGTATATTAAAGGACATTAGCAAGAGATCAAAAAGACAGCTTACAAGAATGAAAGAAAATATTTGCAAATCTTATACCTGATAATGCCTACTTTCCAGAATATGTAAATAAGTCTTATAACTTGACAACAGAAAGACAAACAATCTAATTTAGAAATGAGCAAAGAATTTTAGTAAGTATTTTTAAAGATTACAAATGACCAATAACTATATGAAAAAATGTGTGTATCATTAGTTATTAGGAAAATATAATTCAAAACCACAATGAGATACCACTTCACACCCACTAGCATGGTAATAAAATAATTAATAATAATAATGATAATAACTGAAAATAACAAGTGGTGGCAAAGAAATAAAGGCATTAGAACCATTGTTCACTGCTGGTAGAAAAAAGTTAAACATGGAATTGCTATATGATGCAGCAATTCTACTCATAGGTTTCCATGCAAAAAATTAAAAACATATCTAAACAAAAACATATGCACAAATTGTATAGCAGCATTATTCACAATAGATAAAATGTGGAAACAAAACCATATGTCCCTAAATGGATGACTGAATAAACAAAATATGGTGCATCTGTAATTTAGTCATAAAATTGGATGAAAAATATGTATTACAACATAGATGAACCCTGAAATGTGTTCATAACATGAATAAGTATGTTAAGTGAAAGAAATCTGATACAAAATTGACATATTATATGATTCCATTTATCTACCAGGCCCAGAATAAGAAACTCCATAGGGACACAAAGCAGATTAGCATTGCGGGGTTTGGGGGTAGGTAGAAGGAATGGTAGGGAGGTACATAATGGGTACAGGTTGATTTTTGGGGTGCTGAAAAGGTTTTGGAACCAGATAGACATACTGTTACACTACATCATAAATGACAACTTGAAAATGGTTCATTCTATTGGGCTTTTACCACAATAGAAATTGGTTTTGGAAAACTTAACATCTTTAAAAAAAATTTTAAGTATTCTATGATTAAATGTTTTTATTAAGAGTATATTTAGCCTGGCTGGCATAGCTCAGTGGGTTGAGCGTGGGCTGTGAACCAAAGTGTCGCAGGTTCGATTCCCAGTCAGGGTACATGCCTGAGTTGCAGGCCATGACCCCCAGCAACCACACATTGATGTTTCTCTCTTTCTCCCTCCCTTCCCTCTCTAAAAATAAATGAATAAAATCTTAAAAAAAGAGTATATTTAATGCGATGGCATCACACTGGACTGACAAGGGGTTGCATGTTATACGGTTTGACAGCAGCAGAGCTGCCAGGCGAACTGAAGGGTCTGTCCCATGGTATTCATTGCTACCACCACATGGAGGGAGAGCAATATGTGCGCAAGGCTGTGGGAGTTCAAAGGCCAAAAACTACAAAGGGAAACAGAAAGAGTAAAAATATCCCACTGTACCATGTGAAGGAAAAAAATGTGTCTTTGTTACTTTTTTAAGTATAGATCGTATCTATTTAATTAGCCTTATTGTTTTACATTATCTTTTTAGAAAGACTTACATTTATGTATCTTAAGAATCCACATAATATAGACTACAAAAATATAAATATTATTTTTTTTATTTTAAATAAATTCCTATATCAGAAGAAACAAAATATTGTTATTTTTCTCATACACATAATTTGTTTAATTAGTAATATTAATTTTGACTTATTGCCACTGTTCACAAGTTCTTTCAATCTAGTGTTTATGTAGCAGAAAAGAAATTACAATAAATATTAGCATTTATACAATGAAAAAGTACATATAATTTCATAAAACACCTCTTTTCATATATTTATGTTAAAATAAAAACATACATATACTTATAAATTATATATATTGAAATTTTGATCTTGTCAAGTGTTGGGGTGGTCTTCTAAAATATTGGTTACTCTCTTTGGAGGGTGGAATAGAGATAATAAAAAATGAATCCTCAATAAGGGGAAATTCACACTTGAGAATTTAGGAATAAAGAAGTGTATCTACAGCTTGCTTTCAAATGGTTGAGGGACAAATGATAATGGTATACAGATTGTTACAGACATAGGTTAGATGAGCCCGTCCAACTGAATATTTTATTGTATGTATATTACACCTCAATCAAAAATCGACTGGAATAACATCACCCTTAAGTCACTTCATTCACTAGACATTATACACAGATTATTTTAATTTCACAGCCTTTGTGCTCTCGTGTAAACAAACATATCTGAAGCTCTTTGAATTTTTGTCATTAAACTAAATGAACTTACTGTGCCCCTCAAAAACATTTGGTTAAAAAATGCATCATTAGCTACTTTAGTGCTAAACAGGGTCACATCATATTCGAATTCAACACCCCCCACGGAGCCTGGTGCAGGGCTGCTGTGAAGGCAGAGGGCCACCATGCTGCTCTGGGACTGGACGGAGTGACGGGTTCAAGGTGCAGAGGCACACGGGAGAGTCAGCACCGCAGCCGCCTACCTGCTGAGTGCCATTGGTTAAGTCACTGAATATTTCTGAGCTCCCATTTATTTACTGTCTCTAAGCCAGGAAAATCAGAATCTCTGATCCCATCCCATTTTAAATGGTTATTTCTCTAATTCTATAGACAGCTAATACAAATACTACTTTTTGACTTCATGAGAGATGTGCTGAAGTTAAAACATGGTTAAAAGGGCAATATTTTCTTTATGGTTTATCTTGCCATAATCTCATATAACAACAAAGGGACTGAGAGTGTGAAGGAGAGACTACAGATGTTTGGATGTTCATATTGGCTCGTTATCAAGATGCTGAGCCTGGCTGCTTTGAAGTGAAAAGCAAACGGAAAACCTCTGGAGGATGCAGCTTCCCCTGAGATTCCGCAAATGTGTTTGGCTCTGGCAGGGCCACTCAGCCTTCCTGAGCATCCTGTTACAGCCAAAACCATTGCTCACATTTGGAGCAGAATTCTGAGTCATTTTCTGCTCTGATCATTCACACAGCTCTACATTTTTAATGTAAATGCTGTTTCATAAAACTAGTATTATGTCTTTAATTTTTCCTGAAAATTGTGTGAATAGAAAGACAGGTTTAGATATAAACCTGTATAGATACATAGTTTCTTAGAAAAAAGAAATACTTAGTTCTAAAGAATTTTGTATTTTTACTTTTATTGATTTATTCATGAAGTATTTATAACTTTGAAAAGATGCAATTGGACAACTAAGACATATTTCAACTTAGATTGAATTTTCATTAGAACATAATTCAATGAACAATCAAATCTCTTCTTAGCAACAAGTTGACTTTTGAAAAACCGTTTTGATTGATTTCATAGTGTTATTCCACTTGAATTTGTTCACAGAAATGGTAAAAAATTAAATGGAAAATTACCTTTATATCATACCAGATATTTTATGTTTAAATGATAAATATTTTCATGCTAGTATTATTTAAGTATGGCTCATGATCAATAAGACCCCCCCAAGAAAGTGTAAAATCTCCCCCAGTTTTAGAAGTGTCAGAAGATAGAAGAGATGTAGAAAGGATTTTTCTCAAGGGGCTGTGAAGCTTGTAGGTTTGTATTTTAACAATTATGTACCAAGGAAGAATAACTAACTCTATAAGACATTAAAAGGTATTCAAAAATCAAAATCACTTTATGGTCAGCTTTAGGTAATGTAGTATTCTAGATTCTTCTTAAAACTTCATGATATCTATCTGTATCTTAAAGCTTTGAGAAGTCTCTAAGAGAAATTAACCAACAATAAAAATGTCCTGACTCAGCTTCTCATGGTTGTCTGACTTCATCCCGCCTGCCCACTTCTAGACCAGTGGGTCTTGGACATCCTGGGGGCTTGTGGGATATAGAGCTGCAGAGACTTTTCCAAAGACCCTCATAGTCTCTGAAGTCTAGGCTGTATGGTGTCTTCTTAAAGGAAGTATATGAAAATCATTTAATTATTAAAACATTATCATTGCTATCCTCCAGACTTTAAAATTAGTCTTAGTCTAAAAATAAATAAATTAAAAAATAAATAAAATAAGTAAAATAAATCAATAAAATTAGTCTTAGTCTATTTTCTTTCTCAGCCTTCCTCTGTTGAATAGTGGGGGCTGTCTTAAATGTCCCTGAATCCGATATCACCTAATCACTAGTTGAAGGAAGGGAATATTCTTAAGATCTGAAAATTCTTATTGAGTTCTGATGCGTTTTATCATTTGTAGCAGGTTTCGCCTGATTGATGCACTTCTAGAAATGCCTTAAATGGAATTTAACTTTCCCTTCCCCACTTTATTTTTTTTTTTTCAGTAAAATTGAAGCACGTTCATGAAAGTGCTTCAAGCTGGGAAAGCCATGGACTCAGGAGGAAGTCCAGTTGAGGCTTGTTTGCATTTCTCCACCTGCCTAATGGCTAATGGCAAGAATTCACCGTCCCTGGCTTTAACAATACATCATACTGTTTCTGTTTTCATTTTTGTTTTCGGTATAGTACATTTTGAGTGATGCATTAAGTATTTAAAAAGATAAACTCCGATGTTTCAAGGATAAAGTAACAGTAGAAATGGAAAAATAAATAACATTCTCTGTGCCTGTCTCTCAGGCACCTGATGCATGTTTTCTCACTTAACACTCAGCAATCCTATGAGGTCGATATTATTATAATCTTATGGAGGATACCGTCCAGCAGTATCCATCTCGGCTGTGGATGCTCATCGAAACATGCTAAAAACATATACACAGAGACAACCAGGTCCTGTGGGGGAATAGGAACAGAAGGGCCACTCCTCACGTGCGGAGCGCCATGGCCACCCTCTCTCCTGGAGGACACCGCTTGGCCACCCCCTCTAGTGGGGAGTGCCCCATGTCCATTCCCAAGCAGATTTTTATTGAGAAAACAGACTTAGTTTGTGGATTCACAGTCTGGCAGAAAAGATCAAAAGATGTAGGCAACTTACAAAGGTGGGGACAGAACTCCTGCTGAGATTCCGGGCAAGGGTTTGGGGTTTTAACATATGGCTCAAAGAGCAGTTTTGGTTTCCTGTCTGTGCTTTTAAATTCCAAGTTAGTAACATCCTCCAGCAAACAGATCTCACAGGATCTTGCATATTCTATGTCTCAGGCCTGATCACCCCAGGGGTCCGTTGTTTCTGGTCTGGGCTGCTCTGCCCCTGCAGGCCTGAGAAGGGCAGGAGACAGAGGCAACCAGGAGACTTGGATTTCTCGCATCTAAGAACAAAGACTCGGGCTTTGACAAAGCCAAGGGGGCAGGGGGTTGATGTCCATCACCCCTTCATTTCCACAGCCCTGAGTCTCTTCCCAGAAGCCTCCACGTGATCATGCCTGTCTTAGGAGATTCCCTCAGTGGGAAATCTTACCCATCATTGGCTAACTTATTAAGCTAGGAGGTTTCGGCACAGAACATGCAGCATTCCTGCTAGGGAAATAAGTTTTGTCTCCTTCAGTGGCTCCTGTTCCGGAGGTCTTTCACTCAGCCTAAATCACCGGGGGTTACAGCTTCCTGAGACCAGGCAGGGCGGCCCCCAACATAATCTCCATGTGGAAGATGAGGATTTAAGGTCAAGGAGCTTTTCTGTTCAAAAAAAGAAGTTCAGCAAATTATAATAGCAAATTAATAAATTTCCCCAAAATATCAATAGGTTACATAATGGTTTGCTAAAATATAACATTTGGATATTAAGTAAATGATACTAATAAGATCATCATTAACTTACAGATAGCCTATTTGGTTCATTTTTTAACATGATTTCTGATTCTTCCTTTTGCCCTTTTGATATTATATTTACATGAGATTTCAAATCTTCAGTAACAATTGGTTATGTCATCATAATTATGATTTCTGTAACATTTACTTCTTATTCAAGACTGATTAGCAATTTTGGTAATCACTCACTGAATTTGTCCGAGAGGACAGGCTGATAATTTCCTCTCCCTGTTCTGGTCACTTATGTAGAGTATGTCTATGGCTCAAAATAATCCCAGGCGTCCATGCTCTGTGCCCAGTGAGGAATGAGCTAGTGCAGAGCAGTGCTGGCTATGAGGCATTGCCAGATGGTTCATGCCAATCACCCAACTGACTTGATTGATATCGTTCAGTGTGATAAAATACAATTCCAACTGAAAACACACAGCAAATAAATGGTTGTGGAAACCAAAGCCTGCCAAGTTCTTGCCAACCAGTTAATTGTATTTAAATGCTCAACGCTTAAACACTCACACAGATTTACAAGCTTACAGAATTAAATGTAAGCTCTCCAGTTCTAAATTCATTGATCAGGCAAGGCACTGCGAAAAGTAAATTACCACCAGCCCCATCAATAAAGTCAAGTTCCCGACACCCTATGCTATATGTCAAAATGATATCAAAATTAATAGTAATGATAACAACTTAACAAATGTTTGCTGTGGTCTTTAATGGATTGTTTCAATAAAGCTCTAATGTTTTTTTAACACATTAGAACTAGAACATTTCTTTGCTAAAATTTTAGTAACCCACTCTTCCATTTATCAAAATAATTAATTTAAAACTAATCGTAGGCTGCATTTTGAGCAACAGAAGTAAACAAAACTTTCCCACTTTGTGAAATGTTTTTATTTGAAAAGAAACAAAATGGCAATGGAAAAAATACCATAAAGATTACATTTAAAAATTCACAAAGAGAAATTAAAAAAAAAAGAAAATTCTATGAATCTTCACTCCATGCAGCTTGGCAGTTAGTTGTAATTGATTGGAGATGGAAGGGTCATGAGGTTGCCTGATTAACTCATGTGCAAGCAATAAAACACAAGTTATCTGTCCTTACTGCTAGTTTCTAGGTGGTTAGAAGTTAATATTTTATTGAATCATGGATTACTGAATGTAATGAATCAATTAATTTGATTAAATTAATATTTGGGGAGGTTATCTTCATGTTATCTTGACATGTCATGTAAAGGCATAGCTCGAAAATATTGTGAGTTCAATTCACAGCAATAAAGTAAGTATCGCAATAAAAAGTAAGTTTAAAAAAATGAAAAATGAATGGGATGCATCTAATCTCCATATAGACTATAGATGTGATAAATTCCTTTTCTAAAAAATGAAGACTGCAAAAAATGAAAACTGTCTTTATAAATAAATTAAATGTGTTCTGGAGCCTTATAAATTTCTGATTTCTTCAGCACACGTAACCAGATTTTATGCCAGATCTGAACCTTATTTAGACTTACTAATACATCAATAACATCTACTAGTTATTGAGAGGTAATTATGTGACTGACACTGATAAATGCTCTACATACATTAAAACAAACCTTTAAAGAGTATAAAAGTATGTCTCGCTAACCCCATTTTACAGATTTTGGAAAATAGATATTAAATATTTAATAAATTGCTGACAACACTGTTAAAAGATGACTGGTCCAAGGATAACCTGATATAACCACTGAGTGGCACTGCCTTTCTGATTCTCCTAATTATGAAGCATAAATTATCTGCAAAACTGGTAGCACTCAGCTACATGCTGCAGAGTGTGTAGACTCAGCCTTCTAAAGGAACAGTGTGAGTACTGCAGCATGAGGAGCAGGATGCTTCAGAAATGCCGGGCCACTCAGAACATCGTAACTAACATGACTTTGTAATCAGCTCCTTCCCAGAGCGGATGTCTCACATGTCAGATATAAGCACTTCCCAGAGCTCTGACAAAATTACAGCTCAATGAAATTGCTTCCTCACCAGGGAAACTCCAGAACAATGAATTACACTCGTACAGCATTTACAAACCGCAATCTTGAATGCATAGATGGTTGTTTTCCTCTCTAAACAACCGTCAGTGAACAAATCCATGGGCTTGCCTAAGGGGAGTGATGTGAATGCAATCCCTGCAGCAAATATTATGCCTGTGACAGTAATTATAGAAAAAAAATCAACCTGGCGTGACTTAAGAAATCAGGATAGAGTAGACTAAGTCTTCAGGTGGAAACCTTGGTGCAGGTTTATGTGTGTGTGCAGAAATGACGTCCCCTCAGTTCCCTTTTGAGCCCAGCTATCGCTGCATAGAGTAGAGACTTCAGGGAGTGAAAAAATCACTTCCAAGCCCGTGGTATGTCACGTTTTTGCATGGCTTTTGGACACACACCAAAGTATTGCAGATGTCAGCTGTGTCCAAGGCCACAGGAGGCTCATCAGCAACCCTTTCCTCTCACTGAAGAGTAAACCTGAACTGAGCAGAGACTCAAGGAGGGAAGAAGGGAAATGTTGCCACTCCCTCAGAGTTAGAGCTGTGATCGTAGGCTTCAATGGTAAAGATGTGGGAAAATAAAGCTGAATTAAGGTGGAATCTACGTAGTTTTCACCTTGAACTTAACATAGTTGGCTAGTTCAGCCAATGATACACATCTTTTGTCTGGCACTACATGACACATGAACTCTGGTTAAATTAACTAGAGGTGATCACGTGACGTCTTTTCTTAAAATATGTTCCTACATGTTGAAGTCCATCTTCTTGAGCAAGTAATTCTAGATCTTTTATTTCCCAAATATTTTCACCATTCTAGCACTGTGCTTTATTCGGTTTCACTGCAGTGAATGTCCTCCCACACTCTCTTTTTCCCTCTCACTCCACATAGACCAGTTTCTATTGTCCTTGAAAACTTTTCTTACACATCACCACCTCCTCTCCTTCCTCGCCACTTTAAAATGAATAGCTCTCTTAGCTCTCTTTATGTTCTCCAGTACTGTGTTTCTATCTTTAACACAGCATCTAACTTTTTCTGTTATTATTTGTTCTATGAGGACAGTACCAGGACCCTGGTCATCCCCGTGTAATGCTGCTTGTCAAGGTAAGCAATGAGTGAATAATCCTTTCATGACGTATATACATTATATGACATAATACGTGAAATGTAGTAAGGGTCCAATAAATATTTTTGTAATGAAGCACTGATATTTCTAACCATATACTTCATAAAGTTATATCTTTCCTTAATGCCATAATTACTAGAATGCAACTAAAAGTAAATACATATGTCTGGTTTGTGATTAGCCTTTTTGGTCAGACCTATTGACTCTACCTCCCTGATTCCTAAGAAATGAGCAGAATGCCATTAATTTAAATCTGCTCTCCTCTTCCTGGGATCCTAGAGGCATGGGATTAGAGATGGAGTGAGACTTCTCTTCCTGGTTAAAATGTCAGCATCCCACAGCAATGAGAAGTAAATATCCAAATGTAAACACTGGAGAAAATGCATATTGATTATAATTAAGTGTACAATTGCTGGGAAAAGATAAATTTTCAGGACAAATAACTTTTAACAAGTCAAAAATTTTATTTGATGTGTATATGAAAGCATTTCTAATTCCTTTTGTTAAAAAAATCACTTCACTAAATTTATCTTAGTGATGTAATTGATATGCCTAGATTTCTTTTTCCTCTAAAGAGGTGTGAGGAAAGTTGGATAAGGCAGATGAATCACAGCTCACAAAATGTCAATAATTTTGTAACTCATGGGGGTCTATTGTACAATTGTCTGGGTGTACCAGGGATTCTTACAGAGAAACATAAACTCAGAGCGATGTATTCTCTCTGCAGGTAAATATCTTTCTTATGTTTACTCACAGTTTCTTACTTCTATTTACCCTCATTCTTTATATTTGTTTAATTTTAAAATTTCATATCAAACATAGGGTGCAGCATCATTTACAATAGCCAAGTGCTGGGAACAGCCTAAGTGCCCATCAGTAAATGAGTGGATCAAAAGAATGTGGTAGATTTACACAACGGAATACTCTGCAGCAGAAAGAAAGAAGGAATTCTTGCTCTTCATGACAGCATGGATGGAACTGGAGAGCATTATGCTAAGTGAAATAAGCCAGGAGATAAAAGACAAATACCAAATGATCTCACTTGTAAGTGGAACCTAATAAAAAAAATGAGGAAAAAAGAACCAGAGACATGGAAATAAAGAACAAAATGACAGTGAGCACAAGGAAGGGGAGAAGGGGATAATGGGGGAAAGAAGAGGAGCATGTACAAAGGACCCACGGGCAAGGGTCATAGGGCAGCGGCCTTTGGGAACAAGGTTGAATGGAGCAGGGGAAAACAAGGGGAGGGGGGACATGGGGACAACCATAACTGAACAAGAATAAAAAATAAATTTAAAATAAATAAAATATAATATTGAACTGCTAGAAAGTTCACGAAATAATGTTACATGAAATAATGATAGAATATAAGTAGATTATAAATAACATTAAATATAATATGTAAACAGGAAAAATTGTTTTGTTATCATAATCTTTGGATTCACCTAAAGGTTAGATCTCTATCACTATTTCTTAATTATTTAGGGAAAAGGAGGAAACATTTGGGATGATTTACATAAACTACAGAAATTTGGCAGAATATAAAAGTCATAGAATAATTCAAGGCATTTATTAAAATTTATTCATAACACTGTGTTGATTACATTAGGAAGTGGATAATTTAACTCCAGTATAAAATATACAATTGAGTATAAAACAGCAATGTTTCTAAAGTAGAAACATAACTGAGACACAAAACGGATCACTTTCATTGTTCCCTATCAATTTAAAAAAGGACACTTAGACTAAGATCAATTTAAAATAATTCGCTCACCTACATGGCTTCAGAAGACAGTCAAACTGAGAGCTACCTGATGGAATAGAAACAAGAAAAATATAATTAAAATCATCATTCAAAAAAAGGAGGAGCATTAAGGATGCTGAGAGATAATTAGTCACTAGTGAAGAAAACTTCGGGTGGGCGCTATAATTACAACGCTCCTTTCCTGGAGAAGAAATGGTTCCTCAGACAGACCTGCCTGGGTGCTCTGGGAGCAGCACATTCCTGGAATCTTCTGTTGCCTTCTCGGAGGTCACTTCTACTACACCCCTAGTGGCCGTGCACAGAATGGGTGTTAGGGAGCAGATTCTCCCCGGGGCTGACCATCTTCCTGCCCATTTCCTGACTGCTCAGGATTAGAGAATTACGTGCTTTGTTGGGGATTTAAACAACATAGGTTTTCCATCCAGAGTTGTGATTTCTTCAGCAACGCAGTTATCTCAAAATATATCAGGCATATGTTCTGTTTGCTGGCAGTTGATCCATGCCCCAATAACTGAACCCAAACTTATTTCCTGGACTTAACAATTGACTCATTTATTTACTAGCTTCCTTGTTTGGCCTTAACACCTGATTCTTAGGGCACAGAGGCAACCATAGAATTTTCAGTCCTGTGAAGATGCCCCAAATTTCCAGAACTTTCCAGATCTTGCTATCTCTGTCCACACACCTGAAAATTCTTGCCTGTGACAATCTGTTTTATATATTACTTTGTTTAAAAAAAGCAGAAGCAGTTATGGTATACCAACATTATTGCGCTACATAACCACCTCCCCCAAAGCTAGAAGTGTTGTGAGCATTTCCCTTACAGCTTGCTGTAGATGATAATTTTAACAAATGTTTGGCCAGGGCCTCAAATGGTCCATTCTCTATGCTTGAACCTGACCACTACTCCAAAGCCACATATTTTAAGGACCTATTACGTTTCACTTGTTCCTGGGGTCAAACACTGGATCAGGCAGGGTTCAGTGGAGGAACCATAAACTATTGCAAAGTTTTTAAGCATTAAGAAGAAGACAAGGGAATAGGCTCTTCCAAAATCCGGTAAGAGATAAAGACGCATGGTCTAGCCTGAGCCTCTTTAAAAAGTCTTCAAGAGTCCTGGCTGGCGTAGCTCAGTGGATTGAGCATGGGCTGTGAATTAAAGTGTCATAGGTTTGATTCGCAGTCAGGGTACATGCCTAGGTTGCAGGCCATGACCCCCAGCAACCGCACATTGATGTCTCTCTGTCTCTCTCTCTCTCTGTCTCTCTCTCTCTCTCTCTTTCTCCCTTCCTTCCCTCTCTAAAAATAAATAAATAAGATCTTTAAAAAAAAGTCTTCAAGAGTAGAGAGTTGGCTCACGTGGGAAGCAATCTCACCCAAGACCACCTCCAGGACTGTTTCACTAAGGTCCACAGCTTCTACCACGGCTATAGCATCCTGGACAAGATGAGGCTGAAGTCTGGACAACTGAAGCCATAGTTCAGGGAATATCAAGTCAACTAAAGAAGCCAATGCAACTCCCATTGTTTCCTGACACCTACGAAGCTAAAAATGAATATTGGACCCCGGGTCAGGTAAAGTACCTGATGTGCAAGGAGCTATAGAGAGCATGGCCTTCCCCTAGCCTGTAATTTTCAATTCTGAATGAAGGGTTTCTGTTGCACAAGTTAATTCACACCAAGAACACTAACTCCAAGTGGGTGTGAAACACCCATTCAAAAAGATACTAATGTGGCCAAAGTAAGGTCATGGAGTAGAGAAACCAGCTGTGTGGTACCGGCTGTGGTAGGCAGAATGTTAAAGATGTTGTTTCATCAAATGCTAACCTAGTTGATCCTGAGAAGAAATTCTGCAGATGTGATTCAGTTTATGGTCTTTAAAACAAAGAGACTATATTGGATTATACAGGTGAGCCCAATCTTAACCACATGAATTCTTGTTGCGAGAGTATGTTTGTGATATAGTCTTTCCTGTAAGTCAGCTGGGCAACTGCCTGGCTAGCCGCCAGCTAAGCAGCTCGGCACCATGGAACAGACAAGAGTCACACAAGGTAACTGTTATTCACTCCGTTGTTATGGAATGCAGGTTCACTCAAAGTAGAACATCAATATACATTAATACCCTGCTCATACTCTAACAATCTAAGAGAAATATAACACACACACAGAGAACAATCAAGGGGAATAATGAACCTGAGTCCCAGAATCTCATTCTGCAGGTCCGGGAGACAGCATGATGGGCAAGGGAGTCTTCAGCATCTTGCACGGAAGGATCTCTGGAGCCAGGTGGGCAGCAGAGCAGATGAAGACCTCACTCCAGCAGGGCAGAGCCCCCAGCAGCTGATGCCAAGGGAGATAAGCATGGCATGGGGCAGCCCCCTGGTGTGTGGAGTTCTGCTGTCTTGGCAGTGTCTGGGAGCCTGCCTCAGTTATACCTTGAAAGTGGTGTACCCCACCCTTCTGGGTCTCTTGATAAGTGCCTTGGCACCCCTGATGCCAAGTGGGAATTTCCCAGCAGCCTTTCTATGGGTGGTCCTGCTCTGCAGACACAGCTGTTCTAATCACATGTGCAGATATTTTAAGAGTGCCTCCTTGCTGGATGTGTCTAGTATGACTTAGGTTGTTTCCTTCTTGAACCAAAGTGTCATGGCTGACTGGCAGCCATCTTGGTTGACATGTGTGACTTCATTTTGTTCTGTATACTTTATGCTATTTTGACTGGACCGACGTCATTTTATTGGCCCTGCTCTCCACAAACCTTAAAAGCAGATAAAATTCTCTGTTTGGAGGAAGAAGAGACACTGTTGCAGGAGGGGGAGTCAGAGAGATTCGAAGCATGAAGGGCCTCCACCTGCTGGTGTGGCTTTGAAGATGGAGCTAGGAGGCCCACCTGCCAAGGAATGTGGGGTTCTCCAGACACTGAGAAGGAGCTCAGGCCAACAACCAGCAAGGAAATGGAAACGTCAGTCCTATGACCGCCGCATTCATCTGAATTCTGTGACCAGCTTCTGTAAACTTGGAAACTAATGCAACTCCAGAGCCTCCGGAAAGGAATGCAGCCCTGCTGGTACCTTAATATTGGCCTTGGGAGGCTCTAAGTAGAGAGCCACTGAGAAAATTTGTGCTTGAACAACTTCTGTGTTTTAAACCAATTTACTGAGGTATGATTGACACGTAAGAAGTTGAACATATTGATTGTATACAACTTGACAATTTGGGGATAAGCATATTCCTGCAAAACTGTCATCAGTACCATGTGCCTAAGCTGACCTGCAGAATAGTGAGTTGACAAATTAGTGGTATGTAAGCTGCTAAATGCATGGTGAGTTATTATGACAACAATAGAGAACTAGTACACCAACATGTCCACAAAACACCACACACACACACACACACACACAACCAAAAAGGAGGAGGGGGTCAGAGAACAGATAAATCGATCTTGCCCAAAGTTCTTAAAGAAAAATGCAACACTATGTGCATTTGTTTAGAGGGGTAGGGAGGGGGGGGGGGATTTTATGGGGGAATAAAAAGGCCTGAGTAAGTTAGAAGTGATTCAAGGGACTATGGATTAGATTTGTTTTGTTTTGTTTTGTTTTGAGAAGGGGTTGGCAGAGTGGATGGCGAAGGACAAAGCTGGGAGGGAAAACTGAGACCTGCATGCAGAAGGGCTAGCAGAAGAGCCCAAGCATATGTTAGGAAATGGATTCCCAGCACAAAACCAATTACACGTGAGAAATGTGAGACAGATGAGTGTATTTCTATAAAATAAGGCACCACCAAATTTTTTTATCATTTCTGCCCATATACCTGCTCTGCCCGATATGGTGTTATCTCGCAGTTTCTTCCCCATTTCTGGAAATCTGCACGCCAGACAACAAGTGCCTTGACTTCTCCACACACAGATTTGCTGCCGATGTATACTCATCTGTGTCTTACAGTTGCTTGGTCTTATTTATGGCCATGACCACACAACAACATAAATGAGCTGAAAGCAGTGAGCACTTCAAATGGGAAACTCACTGTGTCTATGTATGCCTGCCAGAAATCAGGAGGGGAAAACTATGCTTTCTGTCATTTGCTTATGAACATTTTTAACATGTGAACACTCTCATTTTTTCATAACAAATTGCTTGCATATTACCCAATGAGATATTATATATCTGATTAATCTTTATTGTTTGAAAATCACCAGATCCCCCCACTTCACTTTCATCAACAGATAGTTTTTAATTTTCCAATAAGGTATGTCAATAGGACTAGAACACACACACATTCAAAGTACATTCATTTTCGCTTGCCAGTGTAGAGAGCTGATTCTGGATAAGCATCTTTAAACAGAGAAATGCAATCATAAAAATAAACAAACATGTGCAAAGCCTTTTAGCAGGCTGGGGGGTGCCATCCTTAGATGATGCATCCAGCTCATTTCATGCCTCCAATTGGAACAGCATTAAACAAAAATGCAAGGAAATTGGGTTCCAATTTTGGTACATGCTAGTTACAAATTCTGTATATTTCCTTCTGCCCTCCACTGAATGGCAGCATTTCATGATAAAATAAGACATCAAATTTCTATTTGAAATTAAGTCCTCAAAGACTGTATTTCAGAAACTGACTTGTTAGAATTTCAAATATGTTTCAATTGATAGAATCAACTACACACATGTGAATATGGTACCCTTAGATTTAAAACATTTAGTGATTTTATTTTAATTTGGTTTGACTAGCACAAATACTCCCTATAAGCAATCCAAATACTTGGATTACTTATAAAGTATTTTTTGTAAATCAAAACTTTTTTAGAAAGAATTTTCTATCACATTAAGTTTCAATGCATCAAATTTATAGATAATGGATGTAACAGAAAAGCCAACAACAACATTCATCCAAAGTTTCCAAAATTGTACATATTTCTAGTTTTGGTAAATTTAAAGAGTTGGCATCAGATATGTCTTTCCTCCTTTAGAAAATGATCTAGTATTTGAGACTGCAGCAGCATGGGGAAGGAGAAGGAAAGCAGCAGGCATCGTTACAAAGCATCGCTTGCCCTCACCTCTTTTAAGATGTGGATAAGTGAACTTGGACTTAATTTTCTAATCAGTCTCTCTTGCTCCCACTTGGAAACTTCCACCTTCTCTCACCGAAGCCCCTAGCAATGTTTTAGACAAAGAAAAAAGATAAAGAAAATAATGTTTTACTTTGATTTGGCCTATGTCGTCATAGAGAACTGATTAATTTTCTAGTAGTTACAAAGACAATGTCTTTCCTAATCCAAGAAGAACGGGCTGATATTCCAACTTATTGTGGATCCCTGTGCAGACGACTTAAACCACAGGGTGTCTAGTCACTGTCTAGCAGCTTCCCCTCCACTTACCTTCTTTACCATTATTTCGTGAGCATTTTTAAATATTGACCTAATTCAAAATGTGTTTGAAGATAGAATCTACCTTTGTTTCCTTCTAATATCTGAGAAGTCAATCAACTAGGGTCTCCAACCCAAATTAATACATCCCGGGAGGGACTCACTAAAAGAAACTCAAAATAGGAAGAAGTAAATTTATGAAGGTGAAACCTGAAATAATTTGTCATGTAACCAAAAGCTGAGGCCTTTCTCAGAAATTAGTGGGTTTTGTCTGTTAGGCCCAACATAATCAGACTCTATAGATTGCAGAAAGTATTATTAGCACAGTTGGAATTATAGATGAAATCTGGCTGAAAACTATTTACTTATAATCTAAGTAAATAAAATCTGAGATTAAGCCCCTCTGGGGATTTTTTAATTAAAATTTATTCAAAATAGTTCTTCATTCAAAAATTAAAAAGGAAACTTTCAAGAAATTAACCTCACAATAGATACTATTTGTTTACTCACAATAGATACTATTCAAGGTTTGAAGGTGGCAACATAAGCTCTAATTTAGAAATTTAAAAAATTAGAGTATTTTCTGGAAAGTTTTTGTGCTCTCTGCTCACTTATAATAACTTCGTGCTAAACACGTTATCTAAGTTAATTACCTTGACACGGCTTCTGTTGTGAATTAGAAAGAGGATCAAATAGATAAGCTTTGGAGAACTTCAAATACTTGGAAGTATAATTTAAAAGAAATGGGGTCAATATGAATTAAAAAAAGTAGATATGTTTAGAAACTGCAAATGCCCAGGTGTATTGACTTAGAGAAGAATCTAGGTATGAAATCTACTTAATCACACAACTCCCAGACCATTAATTACTGTTATATATAATTATTACAAAGAAGAGATTCTCACTTCTCCTAATGCTTTGGAAATCTGCCAATAATGACATGTTTCTCCTGTAATGAGAAGCCCAAGCATGTATTTTTTATCAAATCGCAAAAAAAAAGAAGTAAAACTAAAAATAGTTCTAATCTAAGGGAAGATCACCAATGCTATTTCTTGATGTGAATACGGTTTTCTTAAACTTACAATTAAAGCTTGTTAGTAGTCTTTGAAGCACAGATGAGAGATTCCCCTAGTAAACACGAGGCGCAGGGGGCTCATTCCTTATCTCAGTCTTCATCATGCCCAGAAATTTCTAAGTGGACAGTTCCGATTCACAGGTTAATAAGGACACTGAGCATGAGTATGAAACTCATACTCAACTACAGTATGAGTTTCAGCTGCAGCGAGTTCAGGCGGTCATCTGAACTCCGCGGCTCTGAGCCCCCGGTCTGAGAGGTGGGGCACGTGCTCCTGCTTCTGTGAGCAAAATGAACCCCCTGTCAGGTGGGACAGATATCCCAGTGGGAGGTCCGCGCCCACACCAAAAGGTTGCCAGGAAACTCATCCTTTGTTTGCCCTCTTTCTATGTTTTATCAGCAATGGGAATGTTGGAGGCTGGTAAAAATGGAACTTGTAAGTATTTTCTCCTCTGGAGCAAGCATTTTAGACTTTTGGAGCTCTAGATTCTTCTCACCGAGTGTCTGTGGGTTGTCAGAGACCAGCTTTCAGGCACAGCAGGACACTTAATGAGCAGTGGGAATAATGACTCCATATGCAACTATGTATACTGACAATTAAGGGAAGATAATAGCAAATGAACACAGTTTAAAGTGGAACCTTTGAATGTTTTTTTTTTTTTGGAGGAGGGGAGCTGGTAACAATTTGTTACAGCACAGGTACAAGCAAGCATTGGTTTTATTGTGTTCTTACGAATCTGTGATAAGGTGCCGGCGTCTGAACATATGAAAAAGATGATAAATAGGAAGATTAATGTCCTGAGGAAAATGAAGTAGTAGGTGTTTAGGTGCCCACGAAAGCTTTTCAATAAATTTCTTGTATCTGAAGCTGGCGATCTTTTGTTTGATAAATAAAACACAAGACACTGAAAAATTTGATTAGACTTTGTAATACATTTACTTTATTAACAACAACCAATTGGAATTCAAAATCCATCCAGAAGTTGAGACAGGACAAAAGGTGTTCAACTGGTGTTTACGGGATGGTTGTGGCTAAAAATTCCCAGAAGAAGGGCGTGCAGACGCCGATGTTTTTTTATTTGAAATGCACTTCTTCTGCCCTCTCACAGGACACTGATGGTGCCCTCATCCTCCGGGACTCAATGTGCTTCGGGGATCAAGGCTCCTCGCTCAGTGTGACCTCTCAGCCTCTCAGTGGATTTTTCATCCCTCTTTGAAAGGCCTGTTTCCTGTGGAATAAAACATTTGATTCTAGCTCAGGTGTGAGTCCAGGAAGCAGACCCCGGGAACCAGAGGTGTATTTAAGTGACATTAAAGGCAGGCTTCCGGGAAAAATTAAGGGATGGGAGGAGAAGGACAGTGAAGGGGCAGAAGCCCAGCTAGAGCAAGATTTCAGAGAAAAAGGCCAATGTCAACATAAGCAGACTTTCTCAACAGTAATACTTACTGCTAAAAAAAACACAATAAAATAATGATCTCCGAGTGAAAACGATTTTAGAGAAAAAGTTCTTTACTCAATCACGTTTAGTGACTCCTTCCATGCCCAGCAATAAATAACCTGAATACACACCTAGTTAAAAAAGAAATCAATTCCTGTGGTGAGCACAGCAATGAACATTAGAATTGCTGTGTTTAGTTAAGATATTTTGTCCTTTGGTATAGAGGGTTGTACATATATATATATATATATATATATATATATATATATGTATGGTCTGTCCAAAAGGTATCCAGCCATGTAGCATGAAAAGTAGAGACATTTAGAGCGAGGACACTTCAATCCCTTTCAAAGTAGGCACTCGGGCACCTCATGCAGTTCTCCCAATTGCCATCAGCTGCCCTGTCATATTTTCCTGAATCTCACTGATAGTCTGAAATCTCTTCCCTGTCAAAGATGATCTTAGTTTTGGGAAAAGTTGCAAGGTGCCAAATTTGGGCTTTAAGGAAGCTGAGTCACCTGGATGATTTGATGTTTTGACAAAAAAAACTCTGCATGAGACATGATGTATGAGCAGCCATATTGCCATGATGAAGCTGCCAATCACCAGTTTCCCAGAGCTCCGCATTCCTGAACCATCTGAACACTTTCCATGGAGGAATGATGTTCAAGCTTAATGAAAAATCTGATGCAGATTTGTTGTTCTACTCACTGAGTCATTTTGAACTCAACAGCCACACAGTACACATGCTCACACGATGGTGTATACCACCCCCACTGACTAGCACAGTGAAGCCATCATTGTTCCTGCATGCACATTCCAGTTCACTCTCCTTGGCTTCCCAGTTACATTGGTGTTGCACAAACCATTCTTGTTAAATTAAGAATGGCTGGATTTTTTCAGGACCACCCTCTGTAGATGCCTCCTGTAGCAAGTCCCTGCTGCAGGTGAGGATGAATAATACAATCTTCACACACAGTCCTATAATAGTATGAGCTATATTTGTTCTAGATTATTTCAGTTTCTAGAACACACCTGCCCTCCCCTTTTTACAACTGAAATCCTGTGAGTCAACTCACAGAAAAATGTTGAAAAGTTTTCTGGGCCATGTAAGTTTGGCACAGAAGTAAACACAATGTGGAAAATTCCTTCTTCAACTAAGAGTTCACATTTCGATTATTAATGTTTGCTTTTAATTAGCAATTTTCCAGCATAATAGGATTTCTGAGTTTAGAAATAGCCACGGACTTGGCTAAGAAAAAGGGAGGTAAGGAATATGTGTGAAATAAGTGTCTTAGTCTGCCTGAACTGTCACAACAAAATGCCACAGACTGTGTGACTACACCAAAATGTATTTTTCACAGTACTAAAAACTGGGAAGTCCAAGGTCAAGGGGCTGGTAGGGATCAACTTCTGGTGAGAACTCCTGGCTTATAGACAGTCTCTTTCTCCCCACATGGTTCTGTTTGAGCGTGTCCCAGGCCTACTGGATCAGGACCCACACTCGTGACTTCATTTAACCTTCGTCACCTTCTAAAGACCCTGTATCCAAATACAGTGATGATTGTGGTTGGGACTGCAACCAGCAGCAAGGAATGAATGGGAAAGAAGGACATTCATGGAAGACTCAATTAGTGCTCTAGAATAAATGTGGGGATTTAGGAGAAGAGGAGGAGCGGAGCCAAGAAGGTGTACCAGAGAATGCAAAGAATTTTGTAAAGGGAAAGTGACTCTCAATTCAATGGTGAAATCTGGAAAGTAACGTGCATGGTGAAAGGGTGCTAGAGCCCAGCCTTGGTTTCTTGACATGCAGGAAAACTGCCAGCCAATGAACCTCCTGCTTCCATGTCCTCTCTTTGAGTGAAATGGAAATAAAATATAAAACTATCTCCGTGCCATCATTTTTCACTCGCTACATGTGAACTCATGCCAGGCTGTCATAGCGAAGATCTGAAAAAGGACATAATATATAGAAATAAATGTTAAGGTAGAAAATGATATGAAAATTTTAACAAAAATAATAATAATTAAAAAATGAATTTTGCATTGCTGGGTAGCTCAGTTGATTGGAATGTCATCCCACATACCAAAAGGTTGCAGGCTCTGTCCCCAGTCAGGACCCATACCTAGGTCGTGGGTCTGGTCCCCTGTCAGGGTGCATATGGGAAGCAACCAGACTGATGTCTCTCTGTCACATCTGTCTCTCTCTTCTTTTCTCTCTAGAATCAATAAATGTATCCTTGGGTGAGGATTAAAAAAAGTAAACTGCCTTGTGCAATCACAATCTACAAGATGTTTTTTTTTTTCAGTCTGACCCTTTTCCTTTACTCTTTCATATTTTCTTCAGCACCAAAAATAAAATGAACTTCCCTATTTTCTCACCTGGTAATTAGCCATTGAAATATATGCCACCAGCTGAAAATACTGTGTAGGTCATTTGAAGTGGTTAGTTCTTCAGAATTCTATCCTCAATCATACATAATATTTCCTTTACTTAGACAATAATTCACTTTGTAGACTTTAAGCCCAATTTCATATTCAGTTCTCAGATTTTTAACAAAAGAATAAAATAGAAAAAGTGCTTACACAAGGGACTTTTTTCTCTAGGTCACTTCACCCTGTGATTCCATTGTTATCTACACAAGGGCCATTTCACATAGGAAATAAAATCCCAACTCTCACTCTATCACTGTCCCCAGTGACCAGTTGCTCCTGTGGTGTCCTTGACACATAGGCCTTACTACTCACCAGCTGGTCACTTCTTAAGAGTCTATAATGCCCCCAGGACTGAATAAGAGGTCTGGCACTATTCCAGTTTACACAGTTGCACTATTCTACCTTAAAAATCCCTTATACTTCCAATTAAATGCAACACTTCAGTCTATCACGCACTTATGTGCCAGCACAGTTTGCTATGCTCAGGTTTATTCGTCACCTTCATGACAGGCAAAGTTTGCAGAGTCTGTGAATTTACAGCCTTAAAAATCCTATGTAAATGCAAACCCTAATCAGTCCTATCCCAGATCCAACCGTGACTATTTATGAAGACCCTCAGTGTTTCTCCCCGGTGGGCGGTTGCCTGGAATCGCAGTTGGGCATTGTCCAAACCTTTGTTGTCCAGTGACCTTTCCTGTTTAATGGAAAAGATAAAAAATGTTATACCAAAGAAACAGAATCTTGACTGATTGGCGGTAAGAGAAAGAGAGTGATGAAAGCGCACCGCATGCCACTGGAGGAGGCCATAAAGCCCCATGATGCCTCCTGCTTTCCAGTCATTATACCAGGTAACAAAAGTTGACTAGCTCATTGGCGAATTTACTCTTATATGTTTTCCATTCAAAGGAGATAACTCTGGATCTAACATAAAATCTCAGCAATAGGTTTCTGGTTTCATAAAATAACATAATAGCATTTAATCCTGTGCCTACAATATATGAGCTATCTTGCACTTCATTTCGAACATCTGCACTTTAAAATGCACAGCAACCCTTTTTGTGAAAGTTAATTCTTCCAACAACCTTTTGCGGTGATGCATGGGCCATTGCTGATGACAATGGCCAGCAATGATTTTGCTCTCTTTGTGGTGTTCTTCCAATCCCTACTCTGTAATCAAATAAGTATAATGCAAATACACTACTTTACTTTGTTCTATATGTCATGGCTGGAGATCTTCTCCTTCCAGTTCAACCATAAAGTCCTTAAGCTTTATATCTATCTTTTATTGTTTAATGGAATTCAAGGCACAGGGCACGCATTACATGAATGCTTACAGACGAAAACTATCTGGCCTTGAGAGTTAACTGATTTGAGTCATCAAAGCTCGGTAATGGAAATAGCAAATCAAATTGCAAGTTTTCAGACTCAGGGTACAGTCGGCTTTTCTACTTGTTGCAGAATTGCTCCCGAGAGAGCGGATTTGTCCGGAGCGTCTTCAGCCAGCCTTTTTGCCCCACCTTTCTGAACAGAATATATCAGGAAGCAGAGCATGCTATTTCAACCCAAAATGGCTTTACCGATCTGAAAAAGATTTTTTTTTGTAAATTTGACATTAAAGGTAAGTCTTATTAATACATAAACCCACAGTATCAGTGAGGGATTATTCTGACTGGTTAGAAAATCCACTCAAAGGCAGGCGTGGACCGAGAGCACACTTAGGTATTCGGCAAAACGGAACCAGTAATGCTGCCACCACCAGCTGCATCTCGATGCCGACCACTTACAGCGCTTTAATCACTGGGCCAGTTGCTAGATGGCGAGTCTCCTCTCTCACAGAACAGTGTCTGGCAAACAGTAGGGGGTGAATACATATTTAGTGATTTCAATTGCACCGTGGTGTAGAATCATAAACTTTCTAATATGTTCACATATTTATTCAAGGAGATGTAATGTGGAAATGGCAAAAAGGACATGGGGGCTTGACTAGTCCCCATTAGGAAGACTATAGGAATATTAGAATTTCATAGCAAAATCTGATTTGGGTAGCAGCCTGGACCACAAGGAAGCTACTGAGACTAGAAGCTCAAGTTGGGGAAAGTTAGTTCACAAAGGGTCTATATTCCCGAAAATGTATGAGGATGCAGCAGATTAGATAGGGAAGTAGTATTTAAGTGTGGAACCAAGCATTTCAAATGCTGTGCTTGGGTAGTCCTTGAAGCAAGCCCACGAAGTAAGTACCGCTATCTCTTCAATAAAGCTCGAAAGCGTCTTTCAGAAAGAAAAAACCCATAATTCACAAACAGGTCTTTCTTACCTCAGTACTCTTGACTTTACCTTTTATCTGGCTGGTAGTGAAATACAGGGTGAAATGGAAATAAATGACCAGGAGAATGCTGTCAAGGGAAGGAGCTTCCTGTGCAATCCCCAGGTAACTGAGAGTATTGTATGCAAGATTAAGTGTCTTCGCAGTAAGGTGAAAGCTCTGAAACACTGGTCCAGAATTCCAATTCACGTAGGGAATTGCTTTGTTCTTTCTTAATACACCCCTCCCCAGGTGGATGGAAACAGGGAATGATTAACTTAACAAAGTCCAAAGGGGTAGTGGGTGCTTGGGGTGCTAGAAACTTCTAAGTTTTACATGCTGTACTGAAAAAACCTGAAAAGACCCAAACCTGAAGATTCCTCATCAGGGACACAGAAAGAGCTTCAGCTGCTGCAATTTCTGAGTCAGTGGTCTTCACCCTGGCTCTGTCTTAACCCTCGAATCACCAGGACACTGAAACGGGAATGCTGTTATCTGGGTGTCAGCATCAGAGATTCTGATTTTAACTTGTATACGGTCTACGGCTACTTGCCTGAAACTCAATTTTTGTTTTTGTTTTTTGTTTGTTTGTTTGTTTGTATTGTTTTTAATTCCCCTGCTGATTAGGATCTGAAGGTGAATTTCAGAACTGACAACCCTTCCCCTTATCATGAAAGGAGGTGGATAGAAAAAGAGCATGAATACAGTCATTGAAGTACAGAATCTAAAGCTGTGATTATTTAAAGACTCATACTATTACCAAACAGAAGTGGGGTGTGGCTAGCCGCCATCACCTGTCAACACATTCCGGAGGCAGAGGTTCGGTGAGAAAAGGAAAGAAGTCTTTTATTCAAAAGCTGCACAGTCTGTGGGGATGGCAGGCTCCTGTCTCAGAGCCCCTCCCCTCCAGAACAGGCAGAGGAAAACCCCAGCACCCTCTGTGAGACTCATCCGAGGCTGCGCCCACAGTTCCTTGTTCCTTTGGGAACTGCAGGTGGCTGCAGCATGATCACCTAGGTGGCCTAGCTTGTTCCTGGTTGCAGTCTGGCTTTAGGCTCCTTCCTGGAGTCTGCAGGTATAGTTGGAGCCGCCATTGTCCAGGAGGCTTCCAGGACGAAAACGGTCTTGCAGACCCCAGCCGGCCCATCCAATGCAGTGGAGCCAAGAGGAAAAAAGTGTGTTTCTGCCTTCCCTCAGTTTAAATCTCCAGGCCCACAGTTGCCGCACTCCACATCGGCCCTGTTCATCAGTCCCATCCTTTCCCCAGGCTGGACCGACAGGAGAGCACCACCTCCTGCCGCCAAGATGACCTTCTCAGGTACATGTAGCTGTGGCCTCAGTTCTCGTGCTCACCTAGAGACCACAAGGGAGTAGGAGGGCTTTTCCCTTAGCCAGTCACCTCACTAGCTTTGCACACACTTAGTGCAATGCCTCCCCGCTGCAGTCTTTGCCCAGGGGTGGGGAAAACTGTCCTCACTCTCGGATAGCTTGGTGACCCTGGCAGCAGGGCTTTAAATGCACCAATCAGGCATTTCCTGTGATCCCTACCTCATCAAGGCACTGGGCAAGTTATACCAGTATCAGTACTATAATAAAAACCTGCAAAAGCGATCTACATTGCAAAGGAGCACATGAGAAGAAGTATCACAAAAGAGAAAAAAGATGTATATGGCATGTGTGAGAGGAAATTTCTAATTTAGGTCAAAAAGATAAGTAGTTTTCTTAAACTGTGAAGCCTAAAAGAATAAGACAAAGGTAAAATTGAAAGCATATAACCAAAGGGAAAAAAATCTGCTTTGTTAAAATATCATTTTCCTTCTTTTTGATTGTGTGTGTTCTTTGATTTGAAAAATTTTAATCTTTTTATTATTATAATAGAAATTGAATCAATAGGAATGGAATCAATAGCTAATGGAGTGCTTGCTGCGAAAACACAGAGAAGGACTTAGCAACTGGTTTGATAAGAAAATTAATTTTAAAAACATAGACTTATTCTTACTGTATATCAAAACATCTTAGACTGAAATTTGCTTATTAATGACGTAGAAAGCACACCGTGGCTTTTCTGTGTCTAAATGTTTTGGCAGTACTTGTATGCTTTGTTTTGTTTAGTTTTGTTTTCCTTGCAAGGCAGAAATTATTAGTTTGCGTTCTGCTAAGATTATCACAATTTACCTATTAAGTTTTCTGTGGTTCAATTCCAGGAACTCACCAGATCACAAGAAATATAGAGGCTTTGCTAATAAGTACTTAGGTTTGCAATTCATATTAAATTCATTACATCCCTAAAGATTAATATGCTCTGCTTAATGAGAGACAGCTCAACCAAGATACCAGCAGACACTTGGTTTTGTTTGCTGTGAGAAGCTCTACTAACCAAGCATTTGCCAGCTTCATTAATTCTCCCTGACTGTTGGATCTTCCTGTTGTTTATTTGTTTGTTACCATTAGCAGACTCCTTTTATAAATTCTCTCAATATTGCCATATGTTCCTGCCTACCATCAGTCAGCAGTGGACTCCAGCAGCCAGCAGAGGAAATTGAATTATGGCAGAATTGAGGAAGAATGTAACTATTTCTTTCTTAGCGAAACACAATTTGTTCTTTTTGGCTGGCAGTATGGAATTAAGGTGAATTGTTCAATGAAATAATTGTGGTGCTAGCCAAATGCGCAGAGTTTCAGTGCTAACCTTTTACAGAAGCTAAAGAATAAAACATCTCATAGCTTACATACCAACATTGTATCAGTTTTGTTGAATGAGGCTCTTCATATTTTAATCCCACATGGTAAATGATCAAAACATATTTACTTATTGAGTACTTTTCTATGGAATACTTTAGATAGCCAGATCGTTTTGTTGTTGCTAATGTTTTAATAAGAAATTAGCCAATTAAAATCTTCCCCTGCAATCAGGAGAAATAGATTGGAAGCTCTTCAGTAACATCCATGTTACATAAGAGGTTGTTTTTTCTAACTGCTAAAATTATTCAGATAGTGTTCGAAAAGGAACATGTTGCAAGATAAAAATAATCAGAAAATCAAAAAAATAAACCGCATGTCTGTCCGAATATGTAAAGTTGTTTCTATTGTAAAGGTACATTCATTGTTTGAATTTGAAGTTCTGGATGTCTAGAGAAAAAGCATTGTGGGAAAAAAGGTTAGGTTTTAGTCCTTATTCTGCACTAAAGTTGGTGCATTTTATTAGCCAAGTTATGTGATCGATCTACCACAGTTTCTTCCTTCAGGTAGTCAGCACTTGCTGTGTGTACAGGAAGGCCGTCAGAGAGAGTGCCAGGTGCTGTGAGGAGAGAATGCACTTGACAAACATCAAGGAGGTGAGTTGGAGAGAGGAGCAGCCAAAGGAAGAGATAGGAGAGAAGAGAAAGAGACAACAAATACACCAAATTAGGCTTTTACTCTGAAGAAGGTGTGGAGACAGTGGACCAAAATAACAAAAGGATGACTTCATTTTTAAGGTGTATCTGTGGTCATAAAGCAGGAAATGGTGGCCAAGAGAGGATGAGGTAAAAAAAAAGGCATAGAAACTTGTTGGGTTATATTTCAATAAAATAAGAGTGCTCGGGACCCCTTTGTGTGGTATCGGAGACTGTAGCCATGCAGGAGCACGGCCTTGAAAGAGGCCTGTAAGTCTCAACCAGAACGCCGGATTGCAGGAGGCAGGCATGACTGGATACTATCACCGAGGGTTCCCATGGGAAATCAGGCCTAAAGAATGCATTATACCCTTTGAGGCTTACTTTGCTTTGTACACCCCTGTTGATATAAACCAGATGTTTAAGGTCCAAGCACAAAGGAGTGAACTCCTAATCTCATGAACCACACCTTAATGACCCTCTAGCATTAACATGTCTAACAGACCCTGACCTGAGGCAGATCTCTGTGTTTTTTCAACTGGTATCTATAGATAATATCTGTTTTCTATAACCATAGCCTTCAGACATTGATTGATACACTTTGCATGCATACTGTATACCCCTGCACATACCAATCCCAATAAAAGCCATTTCAGAGAAGGGCTCAGGGCATTCTCCACTGGAGGGAATCACCACCCCCTTTCCTACTGGAACAACAGATTGTGTCTGGGACGACCCATTCTCATCTGTGGTGGCCAGGAGAGTTCCTCGGGATGGGGCATCCCACTTAAGAGAAATTATGGAAGTTTGGTCTCGAGTAGAAGCAGCAGAAGCAGAGGAGATAGATTCAGGGTATATTTTGAAGGTAGAACCATCAGAATTTGCCAATGGATTGGGTAGTTTATGGGAAATATGGGAGAGTCAAAGATATGTCCCAGGGTCTTAGTGTCAGGAGTGAGAAGCATTGAAAAACCATTTCTGACATAACAACATGAGAGCAGGAAGTTTGGAGCAACATCAAGACTTTAATTTTAAACATGTTAATTGAGAGATGTTTATTAAGCATCCAAATGAATCTTTTGGATAGTAAGCTTTCTAGAAGCCAGGAACTTAGTGGTTTGGTTATGAGATGCAGTTTTGGAACCCATTTGCATGTAGATAGAATTTACATTCATGACATTGGATGATACAGTTTAGAGAGTGAGTACAGAGAGAAGTTAAACAACTAAGCCCTAAAATATTCTAAGGATGAAAGGGTAGGGAGAAGAGGCAAGACCAGAAAAGGGTGTCCAGTAAAACCAGTTAATGAGATGGGCAAAGAGCCTTAGAATAGAATAATGCTTTAGGGGCCGAGTGAAGGGAATATTTCAAGAAAAAGAGGCTGACCCATTGCTCCCAATTTGGACAAATGGATGACTAGGATGGGGACAGGGATTAGCCTCAACTACCCTGGATTAGATACAAGGATTAGACACCCTGGATTAGATAGTGTGGCAATTTTCAGATTATTGGTGACTTGGCAAAAGCGGTTTCAATGGGAGGGTAAGGACAAAAGTCTGACTGAACTAAATCCAAAGGAAAACAAGAGGAGAAGACATAGAGAAGAGGAGTATAGATCACCCTTTGAGGAATTTATCTCCATAGAGAAGCAGAGAAATGGGAGCAGGTGATGGAGAGGGTTGGGGGCTGTTGAGGTGACTAGGTTACTCTTATATTTAGTATAGAAACTATTACAGAATATTCAAGGAAAAAGGAACCACTAAATCAAGAGAAAATGGAAGAATTATTGGAGCCAAGTTTTAAGTCGATGGGAGTAGATGACTCATACATTATGTGTAGACGTCATTGATGATGAATAGCACAGTCCATTCATTCAATACGTGTGATACGTATGATAAGGAAGACAGTGTGTATGTGTTCAGATGCTTACTTGTAGATAGATATGGTGGTAAAGCATAACAAAATTTTCTTTTCATTGTTTTAACTTTTCCCAGTAATCTAGAAAACATGAGCCAGCAATGAAAACAAGAAAATTGCTAGGAGGAATGAAGAGAAAGGAGTAAGTTGGAATGATCACCTAAGACCAAAATACTCAAAGTACAGAATTTATGACTGCACACTGGAAAAGAGAAGCTATCTGGGAAAGACCTCTATATTTCTGGGTAGGGGTCACCTGGAATTTTTCACTAATATCAATCTGCACATATGTAAAGTGAAATTCTATGATGATGAATGAAGAATAATTTCCAGGGAAAGAACAATCATATTGGAGTCATAAGCTGAAAAATTAGAAAAACAAGCTAAAAGCTAACGGATCTTCAAATTCTCATTAACCATCATGAAGAAATCTTGTGAAATGCAAGATGGCTGCAGTTGAACCCATGGAGGGCCAGGCCTTACTTGTAATTAGCCCAAGTGTAAAGGTTACAATAGATCGCCTTTCAGGTACCTACAAATGTTAAAAGGTTCAAACTCGCTTGTAAACAACCTAATTAAGTGCATGAACAAATTCCAAAACTCTTTAAAGGAAAACAAACTACAAACTCAGCAATATAAAGTACACAATAGCTATAGACCAATAAAAATATGCAACAAACAAAAAGTACAATCTATAATCATCAGAGGAAAAAAAACCCCAGAATCCAAGAATGACAGAGATAATGGATGAAGTCAGAGCAAACAATATAGCTAACCGATGAGACCAATAGAGAACAGAGACTAAGATGGTATATTTAAACTCCAAAATATCAAGAATTACATTAAAATTGAATAATCTGAATACATTAATTAAAAGGCAGATCTTGGCCTGGCCAGGTGTCTCAGTTGGTTGAGGCATCATCCCTTACTCCAAAAGGTTGTAACTTTGATTCCTGGTCAGGGCACAAACCTAGGTTGCAGGTTCGATCCCCATTGGGAACATGTACATAGTTAGCTAATTGATGTTTTTCTCATTCTCTTTCTCTGTCTCTCTTCCCCCTCCCCTCTCCTCCCTCTAAAATCAATAAACATGTCCTTGGGTGAGGATTAAAAAGAAAAATAAGGGTAGGGGTTATATGATTGGGAAAAAGCAAGATGGAACTATTTGCTTTCTACAAAGAAATATTTAAGAAAAAGAGGAGTTAAATAGACAAAAAACATGTCATGAACACACTAACAAAAATGAGTGGTGAGATAAACATCAGATAATGGACTTCAAGTCAAGGAATAATAATAGGAATAAAGAAGGACATTTCATAAAGATAAGAGCATCAATTGCAGCAGAAGACAATGCAATTCCTAAATGTTCAAAATGCCTGCTGCAAAACCTGACAGACTGACTGGAGAAATAGACAAATCTTCAGTTGTAGTGGGAGATGGTAACACTCCTCTCAGCAGCTAATACTGATCGAATGAGAAGACAAAATTAAGTGAGGAGAGAGAAAACAGAAACTCCACCATCAGCCAACAAAGCACAATTGACCTGAGAGAAACACTCAACCGTTGTGTAGGAGGCACCGTGTCCCCCATGAAATTCACGTCTTCCTGGAACCTCCAAATGTGAATTTATTTGGAATAAGAGTCTTAGCAGATTAAGGTAAGAATCATCAGCTGAGATTATCCTGGATCAAGGTGGACCCTAAATGCAATGACACTGTTCTTATAAGACTGAAAGGAGCAAGATATAGTAATGAAGATGATAAGACACAGGCATAGAGTGAAAAATGCTTCTACAACCCAAGGAATGCCAGCGGTTGTTGATAACCACCAAGAACTAGGAGGGAGACATGGGATGGATTCCCTGACAGAGTCTCCAAAAGGAACAAACCCTGCAAATTCTTGGTTTCAGACTTCTGGCCTCCTGAATGGTGAGAGAATGAATTTCTGTGGCTTTAAGCCACTCAGTTTGTGATAGTTTGTCACAGCAGCCCTAAGAAACGAATACACTCAGCCAGTGATGGTGTCATACACGTTCTTCCCAAGTGCACACATACCCTTCACCAAAATTGAAAAGTCTTGATAATTCCAAAGGTATTTCTGGAGTGCCCAAACTTTTGGCACCTCTGGGCCACAGTGCAAGGACAGTTGTTCTAGGTCACACATTAAATACATTGCAACATGTAAGCACAAAAACATCTCATCATGTATTAAGTAAATTTACAGTTTTGTGTTCGGCTGCATTCGTAGCCATCCTGGGCTGCATGCAGCATGTGGGCTGCAGGTTGCACACCCCTGGATCTGCCCAGACTTCCACAAAGTTCATAGAAACTGGCTACAGAGAGATATTTTGAAATTTTACAAATATTTTGAAATTAAACAAAAAACTTCTAAATAAATCTTAGGTCAAAGAAGATATCACAAGGCAAATTAGAAAACCCTTTGAACTGAGTGAAAATGAAAATGCAACCTAACATCTGTGAAGGCAGTTACAGCAGTAATTAGAGTTCCATGTTTTGTTTTCAATGCTTCTATCAGAAAAGAAGATCTGAAATCAGTTACTTAAAAATCCATTATAAGAAGCTGGGAGACTATGAGCAAATTAAACCTAAATGAGTAGAAAAGAAAAGAAATAAAAAACAAAACAAGAGAAAATGAAATAGAAAACACAGAGAGAAAATATAAGTAATGTATTAATTAAACCAAAATGTGGTTCTCTAAAAAGAATAAAAATACTTATGGTGTGGACAAAAGTGCATTTACAGTTGTGAATACATGAAGCACAGAGTTTATTCTTATATTATTATTTATTAATTGTTGAATTCTTTATTTGTGTTACAATTGTAAATTTTTATACCTCCAATTAAAGTCATCAAGGCAAAACAACAAAAACTGCTAAGTTTCTAACATAAGGAGTAGAAGGAGAGATGTACACACCCTCCAGACGTGACCAGGAGAACAAGGGATTACAAACCATTAACACCAATAAATTCAACAATCTACATGAAATTGACAAGCTACTTGCAAGATACAAATTACCAAAACTGACTCAAATAACAGAGAAAATCAGAATGGCTGTCTAACATCAACAAAATTGATTTTGTAATGAAATACTTTATGCAAAGAAAATCGGAGACATGTATGAATCTTACGAAACATTGTTAGAAAGAAATAACTCCTACACAAACTCTTACACCAACACATAAATAAACATAATATAGCCCAAACATGAAACTGCTCAGCAATAAAAAAAGACCAAAGTACTAATCATGCAAGAAGGTGGACCCATCTAAAAGCATCATGCGAGCAAAAGAAGCCAGATTTGAAGAGAATATATCACAAGATTTTATAAATGAAACTCCAGAAATGAGATCAAAGAAGTAGAACTTGATAATTAGCAATTAAACTAAAATTGTAAAGTTCTATGAATTGATAGTTTTATTAATTTTCCATCTATTTACATTTTTATTTCTTTATATCTTTATTTCTCTATTTCTTTACATTAAAATGTCCCTACTATTCTTATAATGTTATTCCATTTGCAATTAGCTATTGTCTTTTTCTCTCTCCTGTATAAATCCCTAACTATGGGAACTGGCCTATTTTGAATAAATGAAATCATTGTTGCATACATAGATAAAAGTACTGGTATTTTTGGTATAATTATAATTATTTGGTAATAATAAAAAATTGGGGGTCAAAAAATAAATTGGTTATTTGGTTTAATTAAACATAAACTTAGATTTTAATTCCATATCCTTACACTATGCACAGGGTGGGCAAAAGTGGTTTTAAAGTTATTAGTATGGAAAATAATATAATAATAAATAAATAATGCAAGACTCAAGAATATAAGAAAAAGCTGCATTTTGCATACTCACAACTATAAACCTTCTTTTGCCTCACCCGTATATATATACTTGTATCTGTGAAAGAGACATAATCACTTTATTTTTAAAAAATTAGGCAAAGCTTTTCTCCTAAAAATTATTATGTCCATGTGCATGTATTTTCCTATAACATGTTTGCTTATATGATACCTACATTTGAGAAAATTACATATGATTTCTATATTGTAATAAAATAACCAATTTTTCCTTTGAACATTTTTTTTCTAATAACACTGAAGTAAGAATAGAGAGGGATATTTAAACTGGACTTAAGTTTGTTTAATGAACACAAATTTAAAAGCTTCAATCATTTTCTACCACTCTTCAACAGGACTCGTGGTTGAAAGTAAATGTTGGCATTGAGTTTTGGGTCATTTAGGTCTCTTATTGAATACAGAAGAAATTACAAAAATCTTACTTATCTGGACATGAGTTCAGATGTATTCATTCCTACATCTAGAGAGGCTGAAATTTTCTTCCACAGTAGGTTTTCTCCTCATTTTTCACATCGATTGTCTCCAGACCCAGGCAGAATTAAAAGTTATGGAGTTTCACCTGTACGTACACTTTTAAACAATGTACCCAAGTTTTGCTGAGCTTTTTGAAAGCATGTTGAAGGTTTATTTTGTGTTCAGGGCAAAGGTTGACTTCTTTCTTATTACAAACTATTTTTCTACCTCAATCTTTTCATGAAACAAGAGGCTGAAAACCCCTTCAGAAAGTCATAGCCTTGCAGGAGTACAGAATAACAAATCAAACAGGTAGGCCTGCGGAAAAATAAAAGCTAATAGCAAGTGACCTTATTTGCATGCACATGCTATCAAACAATACGCTTCTAGGTGTGATGGCTTAGTGGGAACATAATTTTTCCTTTAAATCCTGAGAGCATGTTCTTGCTACTGTTATGGATGGGGAGAGAGAGGCCCAAGTCAGGAGGCCCCTCCCCCTCCTCAGTTCTTGTCTTGCCTGCAAGAGACAAGCGAGGGCCAAACATGAATAGTGGAAATGAAATAGCGAGTTTATTTATGCAACACATACAAGCACAGAGCTGAAAGCAGGCACCCAGCCAATCTAAATACCCCACGTATAGAAGAAAGAAAGTCGTTAGTAAGTTAAGATTTAAACCTATATCCATCCATAACGCATGCTTAAGTGTGAATAAACATTTGTATTGTGCATATGTCCATTTGCAAGGAAAGAACTTCCCAAAAGTGAACACTGTACACACCTTGAGCATCTATTGTCTGTGTGTTTTATTGTGAATTTGGTAAACAGATTTTTATAAAGAATCCCAATGTGATTTCAATTAAACATGTCTTCTCTATACGTCATCAATATTTCAGTGCCTGCTGTATGGCCAGTACCAGCCTTGGAGGACCTGCTCTATAGAAAGTGTTTACTAGAGGCTGGGGATACAAAGATAATTAGGGACTGTATCCACTTTCAAAATTTATGGTATTGATGAGCCTTGCTAACTTTAAATACTAGCAAAATGGAATTGAACAATTTCAGTCTCT
This sequence comes from Phyllostomus discolor, assembly GCF_004126475.2. Lineage (NCBI taxonomy): Eukaryota > Metazoa > Chordata > Mammalia > Chiroptera > Phyllostomidae > Phyllostomus > Phyllostomus discolor. The sequence goes on along the minus strand of NC_040905.2, from coordinate 14,839,953 downwards.
AAAAGATAAAGATATCAAGACTTGTTATATCTCTTTCCAAATCTTGAGAAATGATCATATTTTAATCAGTTTGCTAAATGCTATTTTGTTTGTTTTATTATTGTTATTAAAGTAATGCACATGCATAATTTAAAGTCCTCTGGGCTTGAAGGCCAAAGTCTACCTGCTTCACTTCTCACCTTCTGCTGCTCTCCTTTAAGGAAGCTCTACTCTTACATTTCCATTTTTATGATGTCTACTTTCAAATTTCTAAGGATTATTCGCCATGGCAATCTGTAATTAAAGAAGAACCTATCTCAGAGAATTAGTGGTCTTTACTAATTTTATATATAATGATTCTGCAGAATCATAGGAAATGAATGCCTACATGAAAAACATCTTGTAAAAAAAGTGGAAAATCTTTACAGCATATTTGATCAGTTGTTTAGACATTCCTGTGAAAACAACTGCAGAAGGAATCAATTGACAGAAGTGCTAAAAAGGACAGGCATCATGAATGCAATTTATTTTTGTTGACATTTGTAAACCATATCTCACAAACACAAAGTTGGGGCCCTGCTAAACATCTGTTATGCAAATCTGTGCTTGCAATAAGAAAAAAGCTGTATAAGTTAACTGAGTTCCTCTGATTTTTTTATTGAAATATAAGGCAGTCATAAGATTCCAAAAACACTGCAAAAATAGTTTAATAATACAATACTGATCATTGTTGATGTTTTCAACTATTAATATGCCTGTGACTACTAAAAATATCACATATTCAGCTTTGAAATTTAATCCTGGACCATAAACCCAAAATTAGAACCTTTGGAATAAAGGTTAGCCCTTCATGCCCCGGAAGCACGGAGTTACTTCCGGATCCCTCTCATTTCAGCATGGTCTCCACACGGATTACGGCTTCCAGTTGAGGTCTTTCTTGTCTCCTGTCTTCTGTAAGCCTTCCTCAGCTTCCCCACCTTGACTAAGATCTCACTCTCCTGAACTCTCGTAAAACCTGTGACTTTTGCTGCACAGTTCTGCACTTGATTATACTGCTCTCATGTTGTTTTATTACTTATTGATCAATGTGCATTTTGCTGTTCTCCTTATTTAAACTGTGATTTCTTTAAAAGCATACGTTTTTGATCTTATTCAAGCCCTACCTAATGATGGATCCATTATCATCATCCAGGATTGTTGTTGATTGATTTGAATGTCAAAATGGGAATTAAAATAGTTCTTATTAAGTGCAACATTAATCATATTAAATAAAACATGAATTGTAATTATGGAACTTTAAAGAATATAGAAATCAGTCAATAATCTTGACCTTTTATAAAAATATACAGTAACTGTGTGATAAAAGCTCACAATTTTCCACCCAATAATCTACACAAGCACATTTACAACCTAATTGGGCATACACTTTGCCAGCACCCACAGAGCCTTGAAATATAACCATGTAATGCCCACTTTACAGCCATGGTTATTCTAATGAATAAAAACAAATAAAAATATAAATAATTTATAATTTTCTATAAAGCAAATAGAGCCATAAATACCCCAAAAAATCAAAATAGAGAGAAATGTAATATTGTCATAAGTAGAATATATTTCAATATTTTGAGAATTTGCTTTTGTTACTGAATTCTCAGACATCATATGAATACATATTGGTACTTTCAGTCCATATATAGTAAACATTATTATATATAGTATCTTTTAGTACACTTATGTTTAGGCCATACTTGCTTGTGTAACTGAAAATATCTCTCTAGGTTAATTGGGAAGACTAAAAAAGACAATTCAAATGCAATAGGAATGCCACATATATCAACGATTGTTATGGATTAGATAATAAACTAGATACTGTGTAGGATTAAGATGTAATAGCAATATCTTACACTTGTCCTCAAAGATAAATAGAAAAAATAAATTAAAAAGTAGTATATTATCTTTAATTTACAGGTAGCCTTTCACATAAAAATAATTGGAGACAGCCTAGGATAAAGATCATGCTTTATAAGAAAGTACCAATTAAACTGGATACTGGGCTTTGAAAAAGAATGAAGAACTTGTACTACATTCTTCAGAATTTTTTCATTTATTCAACGTATATATGATGCATGCCTACAATGAGCCAGAGACATTTCTAATAGCAGCAAATTTTCAACTTTGTTTCAATTACAGTTTACATTCCATATTATTCTGTATTGGTTTCAGGTGTACAGCACAGTGGTTAAACAATCACATCCTTTCCAAGTGGTCCCCCTGATATTTCAAGTACCCGCCTGGCCCTGCACACGGTTATTACAATATGACTGACTATATTCCCTCCGCTGTACTTTACATCTGTTTCCATTTTGTTTGTTTATTTTGTTCTTTAGATTCCACATATAAGTGAAATCATGTGATATTTATCTTTCTTGGACTTTTGCAAATCTTCAACATTTTAGACCAGACCTTACATAGCAATGAATTTAGGTGATACTATGTTAACTCTAAAAGTGCATAGGAATTTAAAGTAATAAAAATAGTTTTAATAGCCTGGCTGGTGTAGCTCAGTGGATTGAGCACAGGCTGCGAACCAAAGTGTCGCAGGTTTGATTCCCAGTCAGGCCACATACCTAGGTTGCAGGCCATGACCCCCAGCAACCGCACATTGATGTCTCTCTCTCTCTCTTTCTCCCTCCCTTCCCTCTCTAAAAAAAATAAATAAAATATTTAAGAAATAGTTTTAATAATATCTTATAAAATAACTCCAAACAAAATCTTAAAATTTGTTACAATATTGTTTTGATTGATTGCAAACATTTTTAGAAGATAAAGGATCATTTTAAAAGATAAACTGGAAAAATTTATTCTTAGATGAATTACTTTGAATAGATTAGAGCCACGCCGAAAATCAACAGGCCAAAACAATACAATGAAAATGTCAAAAATCATTTAGACATGCCTTGTTTCTTTCTTCTACTGATTAAGATAATTACCAATATTCTATATCTCATTCATTTAGTACAAGGCTTAAGCAGTCAGGCCTATTAATAATTTCTGATTTGAGGATAAATTTACTCAGCCTAGTTTTCTGAAATGCATTCATAGGCATCCTAGTCCAAAGAAATGTTCCCACAGTCAAAATAAATTCCACGCTGTAGGCTCCGATGTGCAAAGACGGCAATTCTCTATACTTTAATAAGCATAATTCTAAGTTGAGTCCCCATTCTGGCTGATTATAGAAATACAATTTCAATCACTGAAGAACCCCGGGATGCAGGAGGCATCTTGTCTGGGCTGTCATTGTCTACCAAAGGTGGCATCTTCTGACGCGTCCTTTTTCTTTCTAGCATTTGGTGTTGAGGCCAGGCAGGCCACGCCCACTCTGCCTCACCAGGCCCGGCCAGGGCTGCCGACTCTCAGTGCGGGGTCCCTGCGGGTTTAGTCATCAGATCCTTCTTCTGCTGACTTTCGAGGGTTTTACTTCTCAGCTCTCTCTGTTTCCCCTTTGATACTTTCTCCTCTCTATCCAGTTCTGAAAAACAAATGTTAGTGAGTTTCCAAAGAGTATACATAATCATAGTGGCTGTCTTAAAATTAAGAGTCCAACCTCTTTTCAAGTTGGTGTTCTGCAAACTTATAACAAGACACTTAAAAAGAAACAAGCCCCAGCCAAGTGGTTCAGTTGGTTGGAGCATTGTCTTGTGCACTGAAAGGTCATAAGCTGGACTCCCAGTCAGGGCATCTGCCTAGGTTTCCGGTTCAATCCCCAGTCCTGGCAGATGCAGAAGGCAACCCATCGATGTTTCCCTTTCACATCAATGTGTGTGCCTCTCTCTCCCTGCCTCTCTCTCTTGAACGAGATTAAAGAAAATAAAAAATAAAAAAGGGTACACCTATGAGCAGTAATCAGAACCAATGCTCCCTGGAACACAGCTTGGGAAATAATTCAGCAGCACTGAAATAATTTGGTTGCAGTAGAAGCACTATTAAACTGCTTACAACTATTTAAAATAAGGGAGAAAACTGTATTATGGTACAAACAAAATTACCAGGTTATTCTGACATGCAATAATATCCATTTTAAAATTCTGTTCAGTATTATTTCATAGATGTTTTGGTTTTGAAAGGAATATTTAAAATAGGTACTCAATGACCAGAATAGGACATGTTATTCTAAATCCAAGTTATGTAATTTTGAAATAGTGTCCTTGTTTCAGGGAAATGTCTACAGTCCCTACCATAAATCTGACACCGTTAATGGGTAATGAATGTCCTTTGCAACAATCCCTAGAGAAAGATCAGTTTGCCTGCCATGTAATGTCATGCTTCGCAGTTTCATTAGGCTTCTAGAAAGGCTTACTAGTTAGATCTCAAAAGCCTAAGACCTTTTCAAAATTGTACTTTTTTTGGGGGATCTAGTCCACAGTTATACAATTATCTTAATGTATACCTTTTAGTTATTAATGAAGCTTTAAATTTTTCACCAGGAAATTAAATTGTGGTTAAGTATATATTTATTATCATGAAGAAGTATTAGTATACATTCTAGAATCAGGATCTTATTTAATTTTATGTCAAAATCAATATTCCTTGGGAAATGGCATATACATTTATGATTGATGATATCCAATTATCTTATGAATTTCACTCTGCATCTATAAACAAAATAAGTTATGTACATTATAATTCCATTTCATCTATAAAGTTGAAATTTTTCTGATTTTCTTAAGGTTTTTTCTTTACAAAAAATAAAAAGATTTCCATATTTGTAAGTGTGGTAAGGGTAAATCATGATAATGAAGTAAGGATATCATTTGTGTTCAGAGAGTAAATGATACTTGAATATGTTAATATTTGATTCTTCATAATGGTTAATCTCTGCAACAACAAAACCTTAAGAATAGTGCAAATAATACATGAAATATGCAAACATGGGGATTAGGTGGGTCAAGACAAATTCCTAGGTGAGATGGCAGAATAAGTATTCCTCATGCCATTAAAATTGTATAAACTTTCAAAATGTCACTTTTACAGAATTGATGGATACTGAAATCTTTGGATTGTTACTATTGAACTATATGCTCTTAAAGATAGGATTTCAGCATACAAATATTACTGCGGAATATTAAATGAATTGATTTAAAATACAGGAGAAACAGACTGGTAGACACAGGGAACAAACTGAGGGCAGCTGAATGGAAGAGAAGTTGGGGGACTGGGTGGACAATGTGAAGGGGTTAAGAAGTACCAAGTGGTAGTTACAGAAGAATCACTAGGAGGTGAAGCTCAGCATAGGGAATCCAGTCTATAAGCTGCAATAACTGTGCAAGGTGCCAGGTGAGGACTCGATTTATCAGAAGGGATCACTTCATGAATTTTATCAATGTCTAACCACTCTGCTGTATACCTGAAATTAATATAAAACAATCTTGAATGTCAACTGCAATTTAAAAGTAAAAATTAAAAAAATCAGAAAAAAACTACAGGAAAATTAGACTCTCTGTGCTTTTGTTTTTCTCAGATATAATGCTACTAAAATGTGAAGTTGTAAGACTCACAGTTTTAATCTCACTAGTGGTGAGTAAGGAGAGCAGGTTGGAAATCAAGCTCCGCCTCCAATTGGCTATTTGCTATTTGGCAAGGAACTTAATTATGTGTCTCAAATTAGTCCATTTATAATAAATGTCTGTCTTCTAAAGCAATTTCATTTCTCTATCAATATAAAACTCTTGTAACATGTTTCATTCAAGGTCCTCCTAAAGTGTCAATTGGTATATATTCATCTGAAGTTTTGTTCTTTTTTTTAACTATTAACCAGCTATGTGCTAGTCTGTTAGAGGTGCTAAAAATTGAGGTTTATTTGTGTTTGGCCAAATTCTGTCTTATACTAACATGTGTTTAGATAATGGCCTTGGGTAGTATTTGGTTTGCCATTAGTGAGAACCATTGGATGCTTTTAGAAATAACATAAAAAGACAGAAATAAACATAAATGCTATTTATTCTAAAATGACAAGATCAATATCAATTTGAAATTATGCTGAAATCGTCTCTGGGCACCCGTCCATCTCTGCATTGATGTTCAAACAGCAGCTCAGAAGCAGTGCAGAATATAATTCTCACAGCACAAGAGCTCTCAGAATGCCGAGGGAGTGCCTTATGCTCGGTCCGTGCAGGTAATAAAACTGGATGTGCAGGTGCAAAGACAGAGTCCCAATATGCCAGTGAATGTCAAGTCTCCGATGTCTCCCAGTCAGTTTCATAAAAATCTTATTGGTGCAGTGTGGATTTCTCCCCACCAAATTTTATTTTGGTGGTAAAGTTCTATCGGCATGGTGACAAGCTCTAAAGGTACAAAAGGCAAAAGTAAAGTCAAAGATTGTCTTTATCACTAAGAAAAACCTTGAGGGCTTAAAAAATGGGAAACTTGTATACAAAATTTATCACTTATTCACTGTACTTATAGTTACTATTACAAAATAAAAATTATTAAGTAGGACATCATTATTTTTAGATTCTTTAGTTTCATTTTTTTGAGGTAGAGCCTGATCATTATTTATATAAAAATGTGGACACTGTTAATTAGATTCACATCAAATAAGCTTTTTCATGGAACAATTTGCTTTGCACAAGGAATATCTTTTGTGTAAGAAGACCAGAACACAAAATCATTGCACTTTTAATACCCAATGATCACATAGCACCAGAGAGCATTTAAATGGCCTTGAATGCATATCACAGATTTAAGTAATTACAAAGACCCTAATCTCTGCAATCTGCCTTGAACAAATGACAGCCAAGGTATAATAAGAGAATACTGAGAGGGCAACACATTGTGTATAAATTATTTCGATGCAAACATATGCCCATAAAATTAGAAAACTGAAACAATAATTGCATATTTGTGCAAATAAAATCTGTCCTTTTGCCTGGCCATGATGTGTGACATTTTTTTTCCTACAACATTTATTGTGTAGTTTTAATATAATTGTAAAGTCATCCATGTTCAAACACGGTACAGTTAGAAAACATAAACAATTTTAAAGCCACACCACTCATAAACCCGCCACTACAGATGGCTACTTTGAACTCTTGAGATGGCTATTCACTGGACTCCTCAGAGCTCTGATAATGACAAGATAAGTGCTAACTATCTGAGGAGCCACAGAGAAATGGGCATGCTAGATGCATGGATCAACTTTTCCCTTTCTGGGAAACGCGAGAGCTGGGTGTTTTCAACCGCTCACTCAGCTGTCCAAGGGAAAACCTCTGTGGCATCTACGGGCCCAAGCTGCCATCTCCTTCCTCCCCTGGGTGGCTAGACTGTGCTTTTCCTATCAGCATTCCAAGACTTGGCATGACAGACACCTCTCCTCTGGAGAGCCCTCTCAGAGAAGTCAAGGTGCCAGATACACAAATCAATGCTCTCTATTTTATGAATAGACCGATACATCATAAAGGGGGCAACTTGCTCATATCTTTATTATTTTTGTGTGCTCTTTAGAGAGATTTCTTCCCTTCAGAAAAGGCACGTGATCCACCTCCATCCTAGGAAAGACAAAGGCTGCCCCTGCCCAGCCTCCTCTATTCTTTCAGAGATAGAGGTAATTAAGCCTATTGATCAGCTAATGATTTTCACTGCCCTCGCGCCCTTAAATCTTATCTCACCAACTGCTGTGCCCGCCTTTCTAGTAACTGGGAAACCTTAACCCTAACCGAGATACATCATGCCAAGTAAACTTCTAACCTCGTCATGGCACTGTTTGACTAGGTTGTGAGTTTAGCAAAATCTTTTGTATCAACCATTCTGTACGTTTGTTGGGATTGCTTCATAGAAAACACAGATACTAGCAACTCTACACAGAGATTCTAACTGCGAAGATCTGAATATAGGTAAGGAATCAGGATTTCACCAAATCACCCAAAAACGTTTTGATGGAGTTTTTCCATCGACCATGCTGAGACGGGCTATGCCAAGGAAAACAAATAACTGGAGACACCTGGATGTTTGAGTTGGAATATTACACCTTCTCATTAAACACCTGTACAAAAGTTTCCCTGGGCTATTTTTTCTTCTAAAAAAACATTGGTCTACAAAATTTGTGATTATTCTAAAAAAACTTCTTGGTAATTCTTTTTTAAAGACCAGAAGCTTACATTGCCTATGTCCTTTTGACATAGGAACACAAAACATGTATTCTAGGACAGGGCCAAGCATGGTAATAGATGATAGATAGATGATAGATAGATAGATAGATAGATACCTATATAATACTATAATACTATGTCTATAATATACTAAGCCCTATATACTACTATATAATACTATAATACTATACTATATCTATATATACTATATATAGATAAATGTATACAATATTTACTTATCTGCTGAAAGTGAGATTCAGGTGGGGTCAATTCACATATAGCTAATATAAAAGACATAGTGAAAAATGTGAGTCTATGTATGTTCATTTTTATTTCTTTAAATAAAAAAAGCTGTGCCCCGTATGTCCCACTCAAAAGTTTTTATGGTGTATATACCCAATGAGATTTCGCTGGATCCCATTGCTCAAGCTTATTAATCATTAATGTTCTTTATTTCTTAACCTCCAGTAAATCAGTCTGAATGACGTGACACCCAGTGACAAAGGAAATCAAAATTTACATCTTCTAGTGTTTGTCCTTTTCTTCAGTAATCACTTACTGATTAGAAATAGAGATTACAATAGGCATAATTTCCTGGTCATCATTTATAGTATAAATAAGCTTACACAACAAGATGTAACAACAGTACATGAGAGAAGATTGCAGACAGACTTGGCCAAATGCTCAAGTTTTCCACTGCCCAGGGAAAAGGCAGTGATTCCTCAAGTCATAGGAAGAAAGAGAAAGTAAATGTTTTTAAGTATGAGCTTAGGGCTAAACTCTCATTCCCAGGTCACATGTTTCTCTAAAGCTTCCTCCTACAGATATCGGGGCATCGGGAAGCAATGACAGCTTGAGAACCCAATCTTTGGTGAGATGTTACCATGAGATCTTTTTAAAAATTGATGGAAATGGCATTCTGTATTTAAAAAGGTTATTTTCTACACATAGATTTACATTTTTCTTTGCTTTTTAAGGATTATGTGTTCTTCAGAAATGTGTACATATATTCCTATTAAAGTAGTGAACACTAAGGAAATAAGGAGTTGCACTCACAAAGGCTACTAAAATCATGGGCAAAGAATGGCTTTTCTCTCACATTGCAGTCCTTAGAAAAGAAACTATCTGGGCCTGGCATGGTGCAACCTGGTCTGGACCACTGATGACACTGTGTGTGACAAATTATGGCTGAATAACCCAGAGTTCAATAGATGTTAATCAATGAAGGAGGTGCCATTTTATTACACAGTTTACAAAGATTGTATATAAGAAAACAACCCTCTTCTAACCACGTGTATCCCCTGTAAAGAAGTTGAACTATTTTAATCAGAACCATCGTAATCTTCTTGGAGACACAGGCATGGACTGAATGTGAGTGAGTCCTTTAGAAGCAATACACATTCTCAGTGTCGATTATCTCGAGACATGTGAGATGTAGGAAAGAGCCATCAAGACATTTGAGTCACTGGAAAATGGACCAAGACTGGAGACAGAGAGAGCCACCTTATCCTCCCTGGGTCTTCTTATCTTTGACTTGTACCCTGGCAATTCTAGTTATTATTAAACGGTGCTGTCGCAGGGGGAGAGAAAGCTGTCTCTGGCACTGGAAGGCAAGCTGACACCTAGCTGGGGAGGAACTCTCCGGTCTGGTGCACGGTCAGCAAGTTGACGGCATGGTAGGCATCATACAGAAGGCACCTTAAGGATGGGCTTTCTCAGCGGTATCCCTACCTTCAGACAAGTCAACCTCAATGTTACTTCATGCTCTTAGTAAATCTGCTTATATAGGATTGTTATACTCTTACTATTAATTTTAAACAATGAGTTAACTCAGTCTCCACTGTGAGACATAAATTCCTCTAGATATAATTCTTTTACTTAATTCCTCAGGTGTTTAGTAGAAGGGGGATTAATAATTCAAAATTTTTGAAAAAATGTTAATCATAAATTCTTCACTGTACAATGGATTAAACATGTGCTCCTATCCCACCAGAAAAAAATAAAAAACAGGAAAAGGTTAATATTAACCTTTACCTCACACCATAGACAAAATTAACTTGAAAGGGACCATAGACCTGAATGTAAAAACTAATCTATAAAAATTTAGAAACGCAGCCCTGGCTGGTGTAGCTCAGTGGATTGAGCGCGGGCTGTGAACCAAAGTGTCGCAGGTTCGATTCCCAGTCAGGGTACATGCCTGGGTTGCAGGCCACGGCCCCCAGCAACCACATATTGATGTTTCTCTCTCTCCCTTTTTCTCCCTCCCTTCCCTCTCTAAAAATAAATAAAAAAATCTTTTTAAAAATTTAGAAACAAAATATTGAATAAAATCTTTTGAATTTGAAAGAGTCAAAAATTTCTTAGGTTGAATACAAACAGCAGAAACCATATAGGAAAAAAAATCACAAATTGGACTTCATCAAAAGTCAAGTCCACTGGTCTGCAGGAGACACCCTGAGGAAATGAAAGTAAGCTGCAGACTGAGAGAAAGCATTCAATAAGAAGTGTTAACCAAGATAAAGAGCTCCTACAAATCTATAATAAAGACAAGCAACCAACAGCTTAATAGGAAAACATTCAAACTGACAATTTATAGAAAGTGATGTACCAATGCACAAAAATCACATGAAAATGTCAACATGACTAAAAATAAAAAAACGTAATATCAAATGATGAATGCAGGCAAGCATGCGGAGCAGCTGGAGCTCGCGTGTATTGTTGGTGGAAGCGTAAAACGGTGCAACCCTACTGGACAAACTTATGACAATTTCTCTTAAAACTAAATGTAAACTTACCTATAAACTGGCAATGCCACTCCTAGGACTTTGCTCAAGAGAAATGATAATGTGTTTACAAAAAGCATTGAACAAGATCATTTACAGCAGCTTTATTCTTAATAGACTCAAACAAAAAAAAACAATCAGCAGGAGACTGGATAAATACTCAGTGGGGTATTACTCAGTAATAAAAAAGAATTGATATAACTACATAGCCATGAATTAAATATAAAACTGAGGATACTCTATAATTGAAAAACAATATTTTGGAACAAGAAAAAATATTCTACGATACAAAAATCATAAAGATGATTGCCTGGGGGCGGGTTGGAGTCGGCGTTGACTGGGAAAAGGCATGAAGTGATGTTCTGGTCTTCAGGCAACTTTACATCTACTGACACGAGTGCATTGCACAAGAATATGTATTTTTTCTTACAAAAATCATATAAAAACTGTCAGCACATTAAAACCCAGTTATTTCATGTCATATTAACTTATTTGGGGGAAAATAAGCTACTATATGCAATTTACCCTAAAACAAGGGATAATACTGATGGACAGATAGGAGGATAGATAAATGAATATGATTTTAAAAATGTGTAGTGTAACATAATGATAGGTTGTTGGTGGTACATAAATACGTATTACCTATAAAATTCTTTAAAATGTTCTCTGAAAACATTTACAGTCATGTTTTTAAAAACAATTAAACTTTGCAAAAGAAGATAAAAATACGCATGTTAAGATGTTTACCATCATTAGCCCTCAGAGAAGTGTTAATTGAAATATAATAAGGGATCACTACACAGCTACAAGAATGGTTAAAAATAAGAAGACTGATGATAAAAAGTGTTAGTGACATTGTAGAGTGACAAGAATTTTCATACTTTCTTGGTAAAAATGCACCATTATACAACTACTTTGGATAGCAATTTGGCAGTTTCTTACACCATAAAAATTCGAAATTCTGTTTCAAGATAATCTAAACTAAATCAAGATAAACTAAAACATATATCTACATAAAGATCCACATCTGAATCTTAATAGAACTTTATTTATAATAGATCCAAACTAGACATAATCCAAATGTCTAACAACCAGTAAATGGATAAATAATATTGTAATATAGCCATACAGCTGAATATGTCTAAGCAATGATATGGATTGAATTCCTGATACATGCAACACTGTTAATGAATCCAAAATCATTATTGCTGGGGGAAAAAAGCCAAACCAAAAGAATACCTTCATAAAAATGCCTAGAATAGTAAATGAATGCGTGGTTTTAGAAAGTAAGACCGGAGTTATAAAGAAGGTGAGCGCAGTTTTTGAGGTGCCTTCTTTGGAGAGGTGAGTATAGACATAGACAGAGAGGTGTATTTGTCAAAATTCATAGGCCTGTGAAGTTAGAATGAGAGTATTTAACTGTAAGTAAATTATATTTCAATGCAGTTGATTAAGTATAAAAAACATGAATTGCTGTTTTTACCCCTGCTGTGGAAACTGTAGAGGGTCCCAGGCCTGTGGACAGAGCGGTAAAGCGGAGGGCAGTGTGTCCGTAGTGTGAGGGAGGCCGGCCGGCTGCTGCGCCCCGGGCTCACTCTTCTCTACCTCTCCCGTTGGAGGGGGGCTTGCCATAGAATGGCCTCTGTCTGCATGGACAGAAGGCGGAAAGGAGGAGAATAAGAAAAGGTGATAAAGAAGCCAGTATCCAATGGCTGGACATTGGAGTTATTTTGAGTGACCGTGTGCCATGTCTCCAGCTTGCCCGGGTTCATTTCCTGTTTATTACTGATGTCCTGGTGTAATTATTAATACTGTCCCCTTTTACTCTAGAAGACGATCTCGGTTCAGTTTCCAAATATTAGTCACCCACACTTTGCCACATACTCAAAACTGATGGCTAGAATCATAACTAATACAGGAAATCAGCTACCTATCCCTTCCCAAGTTTGACTATTTCTTAAATTTTTAACTTCTGTGCTCCACCTTCCTCTCCAAAATTAGAAACACTTTTTTAGAGCATTTCTACAATTTTCTAGCCTGTCTGTAACTTTTCTCAAACCCATATGTCAGATATAAACCTCAGAACCATACAGCGAAAGCTGGTTGAAACTGTGTCCTTGGTTCTGACCCCCCACCTGGTACTTGGGACTCACACTTCACATCACACCTTCCTCCTTCGATGTATTCTGACTGACGACACATTTCACAGCAGAGAATGCCATCTAACATGCATTAGTCATATCTAAAATTTGTATCACTGTTTAGCAAGGACCTTTATTATAAGGCTAGAGTTTAATTTGAAAACAGTCCTTAAGAGACAGACATGAACTCATTCCAAAAACGAGTTCATCCTGCCCTTTCTGGACCTAAATAGAGCTGCACAATCCCCAAATATCAGAACATCTCTTCCGATTGTCTTCTGGCTATTCACAGATTTTCCTCACAGTTATTACCAATTATCTTCAGTGTCCTCTCCAAGTCTGCCAGCAGTACAGGTAGGTGTGCAAGAAGGGCTTGCATGCTGGAATAAATTTTATGTATATCTGACTGCATAAATAAGGAAGAGGGAGAGACGGAGACAAAAAGATAGACTGCAGGAAGTTCTAGTGACAGAGGAAGCAGTATACAAAAGCAGGTATCTCGTACGGCGTACTGAGCACATTGAAGACAAACTTCATCTAGTAACAAGACTGACTCAGAACAGCCCTGCCATTTGCTTTATGGGTCTCATAGGAGGAATCACTGTTTTGAAGTTCAGGGCAGTTCCATAGCATAAAGGAAATCAAATTTATTAAGAGAAATACTTTACCTTAAAAAGCCATGGAAACTAAATGGCAACGCACTCAAAAGTAAGTGAACATGCAGGTGTCGATGGGTGGACCTTGTGACCCGTTTTCATAAAGTTGCAGAACGCATCAACCTCATTTCACACTTCTGCTCCAGGTACCACTTTGCTTATATCATCAAACTTCCCTGCATGTTTAATTGTCTTTTAAATGAAAAGAGAAGTAATCACCGAAACAATCATACTATTTTGACAGTGTATTATTATTGCGTCTAGTCACCAGCACTGGTTGCTAAGGGGTGCAGTATAGGTGATTTGTTTGCCGTGCACTTTCATAAGTCACTTTTTAATTACAATAGTAAGTCCAACCTTAATATTAAATTGCTGGAGGAAAGGAGAAAGCTAGGAAGAAGCCTTACCTAATCTGCAAAATGCAATGATTAAGTGTACCGTCTTCGGTAGGGTGCCATAGGAAGTCAAACAATGAAATTTCCCATCATGATTCTGCCTTTCACAGGGGAGAAATATTCAGTGGCAACATTAACAGCAACACAAGTGTCAGGCAGGAAGCAAGAGGAAATTGTAAAATGCTCGCTGCACTTCACAGGGGCTTCTTTCCTTCCCTTACTGACATAAGAAAGACGCTGATTGGAATTATTTTTCCTATAAGATTTGATATAATTCATGCATGGTTTAGAAGAAAAATCACCCTGAATTATAATCTTGATGTATAACTTTGGGTAATGTGTCAGGGTTAGTCTTATTGTTTGAGTAGCTGATTAAAAAATAATCAAAACAATAACACACAAACCCTTAAATTAAAACTCTATTGAGAATGAAAAATGATCCCATAACCCCAAAGTATTTTTTCCTATAATGTGTTATTGCTTTAATAAAAATCTGTATCCTCCAACTGACCTGTTTTTCCTTTGGTAGAGATTGTAGCTACCACATAAGTAAAATAAAAATAGAAAAGAACTATCTCATAGTTGGTCCCGTTTTTCAAATATCCATGCTAAGACCATGTTTATCCCTATAAAAATGACAAAAAAAAGTAGAAAGAAATGGGTATGCAGAAATAGCAACAAAAGCTGATTTTTTAAAAAGACAATCGGTCCTGTATTACTATACAACTGCATTTCAATATAGACAATATCATTGCCATTTTACAGTTGGAGCAACTGAGCAATGAGGAATTTAAGTTGGTGCCTACAGGCACTAGCTAGTAAAAGGCAAAGCAGAGTCAGCCCAGTTTTTCTCTCTCTAAGACTGCATGCTTGCTGCCGTTGTTATAACCCATCTCTTGTTTGGGTCCAAATTCTCCATCGTCAGTTTGGAGGATGACGCAAGAGTGCAACTGATTGTACAAACCAGCCATGATGACAGCACAGGCCAAGCTTCTGATGAATATTTTCAGTGTCACTGAAACTTATAGACATCTTGCAGCTTTAAAATTTGGTTTGTTTCTGTCCTTCTGTTTTTACCGGGTAGCTAGCCATACCTGGAAAAATTATTTGGAATCTTAGGTTTCTTGTTCAAAAAGAATAAAACAACCTACTCAAGATGAAAAGCATTTGTTGTTTTTCTGCTTTTATTTTTTTCAACTCCTTTTATTGTTTTCCAAGTACATTTGTCTCTATTTTCCCCCCACCACTACCCTCACCCCGGTCACCCCCACTTTCCACCCTTGATCCTACCCGCTTTGGTCACCACAGTGAAGAGTTCAATATCATACCATCCATACTTTGTTGCAGCCCATCTTCTTCTGTTTTATTTTCTATTAGGGAAGATTAAAGCTGCCATTTGTATTACTGAGAACCTTCCTTGAAAGTGATAGTACTGCAGCAAGTTTCCAATTGCCCAGGGACAACACAGAAGCTATATGGGAATAACTGCTTTATGGTAATCATATTAACATATAGTGAAATGTGTCCCCTTTCCCCCCAAATCCCTCACTTCATCACATTGATAGACATTTATCTCACTGCTTCTGTATCTCTTGACTTCTATGATTCTTCACTTTATTCCACTTAAGTAGCTTCTCGCCCACCTTCCATAAAATAATGGATAAACCATGTGATTGTTTGCTCGTTTCTCTGGCTAGTCTCTAGCTCTTGGGGCCTTCTCTCTGTCTCATCCAAATCCCTGTATCCCACCTACACATGAAGGGTCCCCATTGTTTCTCATTCTCTTATCTTGCTAAGTTATTTGTCTCTAGAGAGAAGCACATGGCAATGGAAAAAAATTCATGTCTTGGGCCAACCATTTGTCTCTCGTTTGCTATCTACTAAATGTGTAAAATGTAACAAGTTCTTCATGTGTTCTGAGCACCCCTTCCACCTCTGTAAATGGTGTAAGGATATGCATGATAATACCTCCTCTGAAGCATTGTGAGAATTAATAAGATAACATATAAAGCACTAAGCAAAGTGGAACACAGAGGCTTAATAAATGACAGTCAATTTTTATCACAAATGATGACTTAATTAACTCCCCTTTCTTCTGCGCTTACTACTGTGGAAATGACTTCATATCCATATCTTTAGTAATTTCCAACTTTATCTTAAAGGTCTTTCTCTTTTTTCAAGAAATCTGATCAAAAGTATAGGAACACTATGTCACTTTCCCCTCCCCCACGAGATTGATTTTAGACCGTTGATATATTTATGTTTCTGAACATTTCTCAAGATGCCATTGCCTCCAGCACCCCACACCTAGTCTTACTTTCTCCTTAATTAAATATTTGCAATGGTGTTGACTTTCTGTCAAATAAAGTTAAAATTCCCCATCAATCCATCCATCCATCCTTCTACCCATTTGCCACTGTGACTTTGTCCATTCTACTCCTTTGTCTAGAATTCTTTAGTGTGTATTTGTATTTGACTAAATATTCTTCACTGTTAAGTTTTGATTCAAAAGCCCACTAACCCTACTTTCTTAAGTTAATTATGAAGCTTCTTATAATCTACATTTGACATTGTAGTCTAGATATTTGCATTTGTGTCAGATCTCCTCTTTTAGGTATTAGATCTCATTGAACTTATATTTATATTTTATTATTATTCTTTATAACATAATGCTTGCATCTAAAGAACTTTAATATATATGAAATGATTGAATTTGTACATATGTAAGTGTAGACTACATTCATACTAAAATAAATATATGTGTTCAATCTGTTCCTGCTTCATACTTACAAAGGAAATGGTTATTTGTTAAGTTTCTTAGATGATTAATGATGGGGTATTGGACCCTTTTCTTCAGTGATTCTAAAAAATATTTTCCAGCTGGTTTACATTGGAAATTTTTTGTCTGTGTGCCCAGACTGTACATATTTTACTAGTTGCCAGCTAGTAGGGTAGCAAATATTAACACTTGGGTGGGGGAAAAAAGTATTAAAATAGCATGGAAAAACTTTTTAAAAATTTATCTTCATGCATTTTATTCTTATTTTCCATTTTATTCCACTGTTATCATTAATGCATGTTTCCTTACTGGATGGAGCACCAGTGCAAAGTCAGGTGGTTTTGTAAATATATGTGTTTGCCTACGTGGTGCCAGCCACATTTGAGAATTTAGTCAGGGTCTTGGGTTGCTTTCACCAGAACAAAATAACCTATTCACATTAAAAAATGTTTAGTGGTAATACAAACATTTCTACGTTTCTACTTTGACAGGAAATTACATGCCTAGATGTGATTATATATATATTTAGAAATACGCCTAACTACCGCTGAGTTTGGTGCATGCCCAAACTTCAGGCATAAGTCTTTTTAAGGCACACTGGGTCCCATTAGCTGGTACATGTTTAGGACTTCAGAAACGTTGGCAGAGAAAGCGGGATCTCTAGGTCTATTTTCATCTTCTAGCATTATGTCTCATGATTGATTCTGTCTCTTCAAACTGTTTGATTGTTAAAGAGAAGTTAAGGGACAGCACATACATGTCTGTACAGACTCTGTATCAGTTAGAAGCCATGTGTCATCTCCCCCTCCAAATTAGGTTTCATATGCTCTCCTGCTTAGCTATAGTTTACTTAACAACATGAACCTTCTAGAATACCTTTGGGATTTTCTCTGTGGTTTCACAGAGTTTTCCTTCACTGCCCTCTGTCCTTCACATTTTTCTTTTACTTTGTAGGGAATTCTCATTGTCTCTCTTACCTGAAATATTTCTAGTCATTAATGTAGATTAGGTAGCCCTTGAAATTTAATACACTAACACTTCTAATTACAGACTGGAGTTAGAATAAACTGACTGAATTGGACAACTCATCAATATTCATAATCAACTTTTTAGAAACTTATTTTTTAAAATAATAAGAGGTTGTGGAGAAAAGGGAACCCTAGTGCACTGTTGATGGGAATGTAGCCTGGTGCAGCCACTGTGGAAAACAGTGTGGAATTTCCTCAGAAAACTGAAAATGGAACTGCCTTCTGACCCAGCAATTCCACTGCTGGGATTATACCCTAAGATTCCTGAAACGACAATTCAAAAGAACCTATGCACCACAATGTTCATAGCAGCACAATTTTCATTAGCCAAGTGTTGGAAGCAACCTAAGTACCATCAGTAAATGAGTGGATTGAAAAACTGTGTCAGATTTACACAATGAAATACTGCACAGCAGAGAGAAAGGAGTTCCTACCCTTCACAACAGCATGGATTCAACTGGAGAGCATTATGCTAAGTGAAATAAACCAGGTAGTGAAAGACAATTACCATATGATCTCAGTTGTAGGTGGAACCTAATCAACAAAACAAACAAGCAAGCAAAATGCCACCACAGACATTGAAATAATGAACAAACTGACAGTAACCATAAAGGAGGTAGAGAGAGATAATGGGGGGAAATAGGGGAAGGGTCATCAAGGAACATGTATAAAGGACACATGGACAAAGCCAAAGGGGTAGGTTTGAGGGTGGGAGGTGGGGATGGGGAGGGGCGTGAAAATGCAGACAACTGTACTTCAACAACAATAAAAATAAATTTTAAAAATAGTAACAGGAAAAATATATCCAAGATTTTCTATAAGTAGACTCAACTCAGTTTCCTGATACTACTTCCAGGGTCAGGATTTTACTCCAATATTTGAGTCTACATTGATCTGGATTTTGAGACTCAACTTTCTGCTTCTCAGAGTCATTTTGATACAGTCCATTGTTTTGAAATGGTTTTCAGGAAGCATCTCTCTATTTATTAATGTAACAAGAGGGAGAGCATTGTTGGATAAGGTAACATGTGAGAAGCATATTTTAAGAGATGAGGAGAGGACTGGCCACTTAAAACGTAGCGTCAATATTAAGAGTGAAACAGAAGAGCTGGAACCAAAGAGTGAAAGTAAAGTGTAAGCAACAACGCAGACTGGTAAGGAGAACGAGGGATGTCATCTTGGGTAGAGAGAATATTTCACTAAGTCATGTGCCTCCTTTTTCAAAATAACTCTCTTGAAATATATTCAAGAGAGTGTTATATGAACTTGACTATATTTCCTGCCAAAGTGGAAAACTGGCTCTAAAAGAAATAATAAGGTGAGTCATTCTGGGTGCTGTGTGCTTTTAGATGGGAACTGGCAACACCCTGGCAAAAAGACCAATGTAGTTAGTGGTCTTGTTTCTTAAAATGTGTGTTATAAATAGGAAATAAAACTTTCATGAAGGCCTGTGTCTCATTAACCAATTCACATTAAAGATAGTGTGACATTAGCTTTTGAGCCACAGTACAATCAAAATAGCTATAAAAGATTAGAAAAATTACTTTTTAAAAATATTAGGTGTGTTTCTACAGCTTTCTTTTTATTTTTAGGCTTTCGGTTTCTAAAATAAACTTTCCTCATTCTATGTGCAATTTAATTCTTATTTTAATGGATCTGCTCACTTACACAGATGCTGGAAAAAATGTGCGTTTCACCTGCATTCCCACTCCCTTGTCCCTAGAAAGTCCCAGGATGGAGATGTTTCACATGAATCTTCCATCTGATCTGAATCTTCCCCTTTCCTGAAGGCTTTTTAAGTAGAGCATATGGCTGCTTTTTATCCTGTGCCTAATTGCTAGAAGAGCTAAGGCTAAAAATATGTGGTGAAAGGAGCTATAATCAGCCAATCCACAAGTGAGAATATTTTCATTACAACTGAAAGTGAAGAATGAAGCTGGGACAGAGAGGTTATGAGCTCAAACACAGAGAAAATAGGCTCTAGACCCCATCACCAAGATGATGGTAACTCCCATGTCTCTGGGGCTTGTTATGTGCCAGGCACTTGTGTAAACTATTTATGTATTTATTTCGACAATCCTTCCCCAAACCTTATGAAGTAGAAATAGAATATCCCCCACTTTCCAGGTAAGTATACTGAGGTACAGGCTACTTAAGTAGCTTGACAAGGTCACACAGATGATCAGATCAAATTCAGGTAGTCTAGTTTCAGAGACCATGACAGCGCACTGCTTCCCAGGAGAAGGAAACACTCTGGCCTCAGCAAGACCATCTCAGTTTGGCTTTTACCAAGGAAGTCACTGGCTTTCCCTCTTACTAAGGTTTTCTGGCCTCTGAGATTCCTGAGGATGGCATCCAGATGGACTAGACCTACTTCAGATGTGTAATCACATTGACTGACATGTAAATGAATGACTTTATTCTACTTTGTATCAACTATTATCTTAATTCAACAAGTTTAAAGAAGGCTAATGAGAACATTCACAAAGATATTTTTATTCTGGAATTAGAGGAAGAAAAGTTAAAGCAGATTACATGAGACTATTGTGGCCATATTAATGATTCTCCTCCACTTTCTCAGAAAGCCAGTTTCCAACTCAGTCAAGTTACTGACAAGTTCAGAGCTGATTTACCACCAGTAAGACTGACATGGGTCTTCCAGTTCATTTGGACACCATCCATTTTTCCTGGTCAGCGCCTATTCCATGCCAATTAAAACTACTGTAGTTTTTCAATGTGCTCCTTACTTCTCACGTTCCACACCCCACACTTGTAGATGGGGCAGCAGATTGCAGTCAGAAGCATAGGTAAAAGAATTGCAATATGCTTTTGACTCCTTCACATTGTCAGGACTGAATTGCCTTACTTTCTAGGCAGTAAAACCCAAAAACTGGAAGATGAAGGCACAATTTGACTGCGCTTGATGGAACTTCTTCAGGACTCTCTCTGAATGTGGCCTCCTGAGATGCCATCTCATCCAAGGTACAGAATGACCGGGACTTCCTCTCTAGGGCCCACCTTGAATGCCATAACATTGGAAAGCATAACTTGTAGATTTGGTTATAGTAATTATTTAAGGATTTCACCTCACCTTCAAACCCTTCCAATGATCCTGCCTTAAAAGAGTAGACCAAAACTGGGGAGAGGGCAGGGTGATATTTTGGTTTCTTTTCATTTTCTCAATTGATTTCATATTCACATAGATTCCTTTAATTTGAATTTCTTTTCATTATGTTCTCAGAAATTATGCATCTTTTTAACATGTGCCCATTATTTTTAAATTGTATCACTAGAAAAGTCTAAACTTCTGACATTTATGGCTAAAATAACCTGCTTAATCTTTTTTGCATTTTATTCTCATTTTTTTCTAGTTTTCTTTGATTTTTACATTTTCTTTTAATTCTCATTTCTTATTCCATAGAATATAAATGATTCTAATTCTTTCTTAAGGAAGATTTTATTTTTATTTCACTTTGAAGAAACATAATTTAAATGCTATGAACATGCCTTTATTTCAATATACCATATCCTATTTAAAACCTAAACCCTTAACCAGATACATAAAATAAATGTAGATATATTATTGTCAACAATCGAAAGTACAAAGCAGTCATTAAGAAGACATGAGAACAACTCTATCCTTCAATGTATAAAATGCTTGCTCTACACCCTAATGTGACCATCCTTGGCTATATTTTCAGCACCTGCCTTAGGCAGAGTTATGCTCTTTGCCTAATGCACAGTAATAAACTAGCTTGAGAGATTAGTATGAGCCATGCAGTGGTTGCATCCAAAGTAATAGAGATGGGGAACATTGTTATTTAGGAGGTAAAATTTAGGTTTTGCTCCCACTAAGTGTATGGTTGCAGTGACATCAATATCTACAAGAACAACAATCCAAGACATAAACACACCCATAAATTATCAATGGTTTTCAAACTTCCAAAGATCTCTCATGTAAATAAATAAAGATTACTATCTTTCACACTATAGGTCAAGTAGACATCTACTCTAGACCCAGCACGAAGCATGCAGGCCAGGACATTGCCATTTCCATGACAGAGGGAAAGAGAGATGGTACAACAATCGGTGGCCCTAAAACTCTTTTCTTGCAAAGAGAAAATATCACTGCTACTCACAACTCATTGACTAAACCAAGTCCCATTGTAGGGTTGCAGTCGGTGGCTGGAAAAGAAAATCCTTTCATAATGAAGAGTAACAAAATCACAGGATCAAGCCTGATTATGGAAAGAGTGATTTTTTTTTACAGGGAAGGGAAGAAAACAATTGGAAATTATAACTTAATCCATCATAAATGCCTATGCAATTAAAAGTAAAACCAGTATTTTGCAAACAAGCAAAAGTGTCAACACTTTTTATTTTTTTAATGAGCAGATCAAAATTGAAATCTGTCAGCGAATCAGCATTTCTTTTAAATCACTGCTCATATGTTCACTATTAAAATTTGGAATTTAAATACTTTTAAAAGCATGGAGTTTCACAATTTTTACCTCCAGAACATTTATATTCTTCCATCATCAGAAAGCAGTCTTGCCCTGACTAGTCTGCTTGCTCAGTTGGTCGGGGTCATCCTGTAAACCAAAGTGTCACTGGTTCGATTCCTGGTCAGGGCACATGCCTGGCTTGTGGGCCAGGATGCCAGTTGGAGGTGTGTGAGAGGCAGCCAATTGATGTTTCTTTTGCACATTAATGTTTCTCTCCCCTCTCTTCTCCTTCCCTTCTCTTCTCTCTAAAGAAAAATAAACAATTTTTTGTAAAAAAGGTGTTCTTTGCATATATTTAAAAGCATCTTCATGCCTTTCTATAAGGAATTCACTTTCAAACAGGAATATTTCTTCTCCCCTGTTGCCGGCACCATAAGGTGAAAAGTGCTTCTCAGAAGCTGTCTCACCACTAATGGGGGTTTTTAATCAGGAAATGTTGCCGTGCTAATCTAATAGACTTTCAGTTAAGACCTCAGTGTCACTGAAGCCTAAAATATCCCTGAAGTTGCACATATAGAAATC
The DNA here is from genome assembly GCF_004126475.2 of Phyllostomus discolor. Lineage (NCBI taxonomy): Eukaryota > Metazoa > Chordata > Mammalia > Chiroptera > Phyllostomidae > Phyllostomus > Phyllostomus discolor. Next base: position 14,817,021 of record NC_040905.2, on the reverse strand, counting down.
TCTGAGTAATGCAGTCCATCCCTAAAGAGGTATTATGCAAATGAATGCATTTAGTTAATATGTACTGTAAACAGATCACTACTTCTCCATTCCTTCCTAAATCACGGCAGAGATTAAAACTGTAATACTCTTATTACCGAATGAAATGGCTAAATATTTAAAGTAGATCTGCAAAGAGCTTCAAGCCCAATATCACTACCCTCTTGAATTTGAATCTGGTTTTTCTTCCAAAGGTCGTAGCATCTTCTTACACATTTTGTCCCAATCCCCCCAGAAAACATTTCTCTTAGAAATATGCCATATCAAGTCACACTAGCTTTCTCTGGCCTCTGAGAGATTATTGAATATTTTATGTTCCCCTATTACCAAATTCCAAGCCAGTATTCACTGACAAATGAAAGAGTGACATTCATATGTAACACCGAAGTTGGAAAATCAGACTTAAAATGAATATGCAGCTGATTGCTGACTTCTGATTTAGTGGCCTCACACGGAGTTAATGTCAATCTCCATTAGAACTCGTTCCTGTCACACTGACCAATTTTACCACCAGCAAATGATTTCAGATAAGGATGAAAACTGAATAATGATCTTTTCATTTGTCTTTTAAACGTTTATTGAATACAGAAAGTGAAGAGGGATGCAATGGCTTTGGCTGTGTAGTTGTAAAAGGTTGATTTTTATGAAGGTATTTTTGATCCAACATAAAAACGGAGTCGGACTGACAGGGCAGCTTCCCCTCTCAATTAAACAGAAGCCGATTCATCAAACAACACTGATTGCATTAACCATGCCTAATATCCCCTTGAGATCAGCTATTTGCCTCCACAAAACTTTTTTTCGCTTTTGAAAGATGTAAAATGGAACAAGGATAAATGGTGACTTATAAATGAGCAAATTTGCTTTTGCCTTTCTGTTTTTAATTTGCTGTTGGATCAAGGTAGTACATATCTTTGTTTCTTTATTATCCAAGAAAAGAGAGAACAAAAAGACTGAGCACAGTTTGGTGGTGGAAACAAAAGTTCTGCAACCTCACCCAGGGGAAGAAGAGAGGAAACAAATAAATCTACACTGGTCACTCTCAGAGAAAGGGAGACTCAATCAAACGCATTACAGCTTCTTTAGAGGGGGAAATGGGCCTCAGAGCAGCACTGAAAGGCGAGTTTTTAAGAGCGAAGGAAATGATTGGCTCTGAGCAGGGCAGCAGCCCGAAAGGAAATGTTGTCACAGGGTCTTCTGTATTCCTACTAATGGCCACTTTGACTGGCTATTGGCACGTAATAGATCACTGTCCCTGAGGGGTGAAGTGGGTAATGTCCAGGGTGGCAGAAGAGTTTTCCAACACCCAGCATCTCTGAGGCAGCTCGGCCAGAAACACGACTGTCAAGGACAAAGCGGAATATACCAGACAACCTCAGACACAGACCACACGTTCGTCAGTTTTCAAATACCTGTTTCACCAGTGGCTTGTCCCTTTTCAAGGACGCGTTGCTGTTCTATTTCTGCTGTTTTGCTCAAGCGTTTCTTTTTTAACTCTGTTAACTTGATTTCTTTTTTTATTCCTGTTTTCTTACATCAATGCTTCAATTTTTTTCAGTCTTTTTTACTTTTTTTTGTCCGTTGTGACAAAAGAGAAAAGAGGTATCACTCTGACCTTTTACTTCCTGCTGGTATATTTTTAACATTTAATTTTATGCAGAACCACACGGTTGTCTAAGTAACTAATGGGATTCATGGCAGGAGTGAAAAAAAAATCAGTCAATTACATAAGATATGTTTCTGTTTTCATTGAAATTATCCATTCTTTTCCCCCCAAAATATATTATTAAAGATTAGTGAATATCTTCAGTCTGTGTTTTCCTTTCTAAAATGTTTTATTGCCTATATTAATAGGTCATAATAAAAACCAATGGCAAAGGTTTTAAGCTATAAGAAAATAATCAAATCTCCTATACTGGGGTGAATGGCAGCCTCCCCGCCCCTTCCAAAAAAGATAAGTTCAGGTGTTAATCCCAGAATTTATTAATGTTAACTATTTGGGGGAAAGTGGTTTTTTTATATGCAATTTAATTAGGAATCTTGAGATGAGAAGATCTTTCAGGATTATCCAGGTAGGCCTGAAACACAAAATGACATGTGTCCTTACAAGAAATGCACAGACAGACAGGGTAAGACACAGGCACACAGGGGAAAAGTGATGTGAAGACAGAGGCAGAGATGCTGGGGTGATGTGGTCACCAGCCAGGAAGCCAAGAAATACTGCAAGTCATGAATGAGCCATGACAAGCTGAAGAGGCCAGAAAGGGTTCTCCCATAGAGCATCCAGAGGAAGTGGGGTGCCACCGGGACTTTGCTTTGGGGTTCATGGCCTCCAGAATTGTGCAAGAATAAATTGTGTTGTTTTAAGCCACCCATTTAGTGGTACTTTGTTGAGGCAGTCATAAGATAATAATACATCTTCTATATATATATAATGCATGTATATATATATTCCTAAATATATATATACATTATATAAATATATACCAAAATGCTCTGAATGAATATTTAAGAGACACTTATATAGGGTGATCCTTTTCTATATTGAAGTAAGCATTTCCATTTTATAGTTATTTTTAGCTTTTTCTTGAAGCACATTTGCACCCACATCATTTCCTTTGATGCCATACCCAAATTTTCTTCAAGTTCTATTTGTGATTATCTATCCTTGCGGCAACGGGCAAAATAGGGAAGCAAGTCCCTGTGTGAGTGCGAAATTTCCTGCAGAAAACTGTTATGATTATCTCTCCTCAGAATATAGGAATGAAATCGTATTGAAAATATTTGAGTTCATTTCGAGTTTGTTACACTTTAAAATTTTTAGATGTCATGAAGGAATCCATCTTTTATTGTGAAACAGTATATAATTCTGAATCACTAGCTATTTTTTAAATATTGATCCAATAGGTAAAATAAAACATGTACTTTGTCTTTGAGCCCGAACCCAGCCCCAGCATTCCTGATTCTCTTCATTGTTTGTATGTTTTGGTCCATTTATAATCTACTGTTACTAATAGGTTTCTGTTGCTGTTACTAACATTATTTGTTCTGTTAACTGTCTGCCAACTCTGCTAAAGCACAAGCTCCACAAGGGTAGGTAGAGATCTTGTTACGTTCTGTTCCCTCCTGTGTCACCTGGAACAACTGACGGTCAGTGCTCAGGGTGCTCAGAATAAACCAACGTACGATTATCCCCTTCTACTCGGGAGGTTTAAGGGAGAAGTAAGCGCCAACCAGCACGCTTGGAGAAATGGAAGTACGAGAACAACTACTTCTGAAGGATCAAGAACACGTGAGAGGACAGAGGAAAGGAAAATTAAATTTTGAGATTTGTCACAGCCAGTGACAACTGTGCTACAGACTTTAATTGCAATGATTCTAGTATTATGATAGCTCCTGAATAGCCAGAGTATGGCAATATTAGGGGCTGGAGTAAATCTTGAGCCAAAAAGGGTGAGTAAGTCTGTATTCAAAATCATCCACACCCACCCTGGAAGATTCTTGAAGACCAAGAGTGGGAAAGGGGACTGCATACCTGCTGCTTTGCCTTTCATTGCCATTCTCCTCCCCAGTACACACCCTCTCCCTACAAGCCTTCTCCATTTTTTCAAGTGCTTGCTTGAGTTCGATGATGAGTGAAATATAAGGAAGATGAAGCTGGTCCTTATTCTCGCATTCTATCCTTAAGGCAATTCTGAAGTGTGTCCTTATAAAACTTCAACAGAGGGGACGTATTATTCCCATGATTCACGAGTAATGAAACTTGGTGAGTAAGATACATTGAGGGACTTACATGAGTTTACACAGGTAGGCAGTTTGGAGGTGGGTCTACAAATATCGAATCCTGACTTTTCTGTTCTTTCCTGTATTCTTTTCTCAGGTCTCTCTCTCTTTTTTGGAGTATATTTAATTGATTATGCTATTACAGTTGTCCTATTTTTTCCCCTTTATTCCCCTCTGCCTTGCACCCCACCTCCCACTCACATACCCCCACCTTTATTTCATGTCCATGGGTGGTACATATAAGTTCTTTGGCTTCTCCATTTCCCATACTACTCTTAACTTCCTCCTGTCTATTTTTTTGTACCTACCATTTATGCTTCTTCTCGCTTTCCCCCCATTCTCCCCACTACCCCTTCCCACTGATAACCCTCCACAGTGATCTCTATTTCTGTGATCAGGTCTCTCTTTTAACTTAATAATTATGTGAAATCAATTCTGTCCTTCCATTCATTCTTTATCATTTCATTCAGAAAAGTAGTTGAACAAGGACCTAATCAACATTGTTGGGTTCAAATTTTAGGTTTGCCATTTAATAGTTAATTGACAAAAACTACCCACATTCTTTGTCATTCCCTCCCACTTTGAAAAATATGGAAAATAATAGACCACCAACATTATTATTGTTTCCCAAGTCATTTGTTGTCTTAAAATGTATTGGTGTGCTTATCATTTTCTGTCCTTCTTATTTTTCCTTGAATATCAAATCTCCCTTCTGAGATCAATTTCCTTTTGTCTGAGGCATGTGCTTCCAACCTTGTTTTGTAATGAATGTGCTGATGGCAACCCCTTAGATTTTGTCTGCTCTTATTCGTGAAGGAAGTTCTCACTGCTCATAGATTACTGGTGTGAGAAATATTTCCTTTCAGCACATTGAAGATATGTCAGCACCTTCCGGTTCCCACTATCACATATGTGCGGACAGCTGCCGTCCGCCATGGCACCATTGGAGCCAATCTGCTTCCCTCTGGCTGCTCTTCAGATCTCTTTCTGTTGGGCAGTCTGCACTCGCACTATTTGTACACAGGGGTGGGTATGTTTTGTATGCTTATTTTGCGTCAGCTTTGTTGGGTTTCTCGAATTAGTTTTGTGATTTTATCCATTCCAGATTTTTTTTTACATTATGCCTTCAAATGATTTCTCTGTCATACTCTTTTCTATACTTCTAGAACTGGCATCACACATTTGTTAAACCTCCTTTAAGGCACCACGGTCAGGCAGAAAGACATCATGCTACTGATGCACATGATTAGATGTTACTGATGATTTTTTGTGTTCATAATTTTAGCCCTTTAACTACATAACCTTCCTCTTTCTGTCTTTGTAAAATGCTCTTGAAATATATCCATTTCCCCTGTGTTATTATTCTGTTTAGGCTGCCATAAAAAACAATAGCCTATAAGATGGCTTAAACAATATAAATTTATTTTTTCACAGTTCTGGAGACTGGAAATCCAAGATCAGGGTGCCATCATGGTCTGTTTCTGGTGTGAGATCTCATTCTGGCCTGTGCATGGCCATATTCTCACTATGTGCTAACATGACAATGGGGTGTGGGAGAGAGAGAGATCTTCCTCTCCTTATAAGATGACAGTCCCATCGAATTAGTGCCCTACTTAATGACCCTGCTTAACCTTTATTACCTCCTAAAGATTATATCCAGGTATAGTCACATTAAGTGTTAGGGTTAAAATACACAATTTGGGGAAAAACAATTCAGTCCAAAGCATCATACTCCTTTCTGCAAAGTATGAAGGTTCTTGGAAATGTATAAGATATTAGTAAGAATCATTGGGTTTTACCAGTTTGGCATATCCATCTATTTGACACAATATACTATTGTAGATGCTCGCCTTTAAACCACTAATTAATTATTCCATAATTCCTAGCTTACTATTCACCAACTCCTTTTCTGGACATGTGTATCAGTGATAAGTGGTCACATGAGTTCCTAAATGAAGCTATAGATGAAAGAATGAAAAATGTTGGTATAAAAGGTAAGCCCTTCTTGAAAGAAATGGAAAGTAGGTGATCAGATAAAGAATAAGTTTTTAGAAATTATTAAAATTAAGCTATTTACATGTGTGGTATATATAATAATAGCAAGATACTTATGTAAGCATGACTGATGCATGTTCAGAGGAATGGGATGGCTGTTCTGGGAAAATTTCGTAAGTGAAGATATGTGTAACAGAGTAACCTATTTTGAACCAAGATGCTGTAAAAGAACATAAATTTTTGGATTTGGAACCAAATCCAAATTGAATTTGTATGCTGGACCAACTATAAAACCTGACTGTGAAACATTGGGTAGCTTACCTATTCATGATTTTTTGTCTGAAATATAGCAACTAACCCTTAGTGATAGTAATACCTAAGGCTGAGATTGATGAACTAATTGAATTAAGAAAACACAAAAGCAAGTATATAAAATATACTGTTAAAATATATTTAAGTCATATTTAGTCTTAGTTTTTTATCTGTAAAATATTGACAATATCGCTGGCTTTGATTTTTCTGAATAAATCAAATTATTGTTGTGAAGCATTTAGCCCAACAGCTAGTAGATAGTAAGTACACAAATGGAATATTTTTTACTTTCTTATTTTTTCTTCAATTGAAGTAGTTAATCAAAACTGGTCACTAATAAAGAGATTACAGAATGAAAAGAAATCCAAAGACAAAGCATTTTCGAATAACTTCTGCTAAAATTTGAAATTTAACAAGAAACCAGTAAGAGAATTGGATTCACAAAGTAAGGAGGAGATAACTGGATGACAAAAATGTATGGGAAATTGGGGTACACAGTGTTTATAAACAAGGGGCACTGGACAATGTTAAAGCCAAGAGAGAAATACAAATTTTAAGTGTTAAGAAGAGTACTGACTTTGCTACTTGAAATTTGCTTGTTTCTTGAAAGAACAGTTTTCACAAAATGGCAGCAGAAGAAATTGTGTTGAATTGATGAAGGTGGGAAGTAAGGTTACGATGATTTAAGAAATGGAAAAGCGGTGTGTGATCATCTGAGGGCTATAGATACCAAAATGAAAGGGATTTTTTCCTGCCCAGTATGAAAACATGTTTTACATGTTTATGGAATGTAGTTACTGAAAGTGACTAATTTAAGAGTGAGAGAAGACAATTAGGAAGAGAGGGTACAAGAACATAGGCAAAGGCATTTAGGAAAAAAGATGCACGCCTTCCTTCAAAGCAACCAGAAATGAAGAAGGGAGATGTGGCAGAATGATGTGGTGGCATTTTAAAGAGTCAAGAATGTGGCCGCAGGAAGAAACTTTCCAAGGAAGAGACAGGCTCTGGAAGTGCATCCTCAGGGATGACTAGTTTCAGTAAAGTAGGAGGTGAGTTCATCGCCAACGACACCAAATTGATGTTGATATTTCAGAGTATAGGACGGTGGCTGCAAACCTGGCGTCCAAAAATAATTACTGAGCTGAAATGTGTGTTTCTGTCTTGAGGAGAGTGGACATGGTTGGAAAAAGCCAAAGTGAGAAAGCAATAAACAACAACAAGAAAAATGAGTGAAAGACCTAGACACACAACTGAAAAGTTTCAGTGACAGCTCAATTGAAGTTAGAGAACATAAATTTGGAGTGAACCCAGTCTTGGAAGATAAGTCCTATTTTAAATCCTAAGGGAAGCTTGGTAATGAAATCCATTAAGAATACACTACCCAATTGAAAGTTGAAAAGGAGATTAGGGAAGACAAATGTAATTACCCGTATTGTAATTTGGTCAAGACACCAAGGTTAATAACATTCCTCCTTTTTTAAAAAGTTGCCATGAATTTTTTAATACCTTATAATGGCCAGTGTCACAATTTTTACTCTTTATACAAGAGATGAACTTTTTGATACGCAATTTTAAATGTTAAGCATGTGTATTAAGGATATGTATTCACCATTACACATTCACATACATTTGCACCTACACAAATATTAGAGAATCAACGTTTTTTAATTACATAAAGTGCTTGGATAGAAAATAGATTCTTCTTTGCCTTCCAAATTTGACAAGAAGTTGTGATTAAAACTGGGATCTGTCAGGATAGTTAAAGGCTGATGTGAAGTTTGGCATACAATATTGCTTAAGCATTGAGCACGGTGATTAGAGAGAGCTCAGTGAAAGCCAGACTCTGCCACTGGCAACTTACATGACCTCTCTAAAATCATCTTCTAACTCTAATGCAGAGGCATATTGTATCACAGGGATTTTGAAGAATAAATAAGATGAAGCATGTAGAATGCTCCACATGGTACATTCTTGATGAATTTAATTATTATGTTACCAATTAAGAGTTTTCATTTGATACCTCTTTGATCCCAAGTATTGATATGAGTCAGCAACTATGGAAAGCAAGGTCCAGCATATACCCTCACTCTTTGGTAGTATCAGAATATTATATAAGCATCTACTTTATATTTATTGTGCTAAACTTTCGTGGTGTACATGTATCTTTGTTGAAAAAAATTTTGACCTATGCACATTTGTACAATGATCTATTGTACAAATGGATTCTATCATTTGTTTAATTTGAAGACAATGTTGAAATGGTAATAAGCATTAGACCTACATAATACTACAGTGACTTTTCAATCTCTCTTCAGAAATTCTCTTCTCTTTTGGGTAAAGTATATCTGTGTAAGACAAATACATAGTCTTAAAAATATGATAAAGTTTAAAAGGCTAAACAAAATTACATTTCTAAAATATATATATAATAATACTTGGATTGAAGTTTCACTAATATATTTATTATACTTAACTATCATTTAGTACAATAATATAATAGTTCACTTCTATAATCATATATTACATGTTGTTTTAATAGTAAATAACAAAAACTAACTTTTTAGCATTATTTTTGAAAACCTACCAGATGAAATAGGTATAAACTATATTACACAATAAACTTAATAATGCCATTACCATTTCCTCCTAAAGTATCTTTAAGAGAAAAGTGATAGGAAGTGTTTAAGAAATAAGTGAAGTGCATTATTTGTCTTTATCAAATTAAAGCTCATATCCAAATACTTTAGTCACAACTCTTTTATTCAAATTACTTTAAATAAAAATGCATCTCGTCCCAGTAGATGGGAAATTCAGGGTATGGAGTTACTTTAGAGATTGTTGAATCTGTATGTGTATGTGTTTCTTCTACCTTTTAGCCTCTCCTCCTTTTCAGCCCTGTTTATCTCTGTGTGCTAATCTTACTCCCTTCTATTGAAGAAATGAAGAAAATGACCGAAAACAGCTTCAAACTTACACTAAATCAGTTTGAAAACTATTGCATACAGGCAGAAACTATAGTTCCCGGTGTCCCTATACAAAGCCTTTGGAGTTTATTTGTCTTGGGTTTTATGACCATTTCTGAGCTAGTAAATGCGACTAGAATAATGGAGCTCCAATTGGTCAGGTTCAAGTACATGTTTACCTGTATGTTCACAGGGACTGAACAATGGAGTCAGTAACCACATGGTCCAGGAGCCCACTGACAGACAAGACACAGCCTCCAAAGCAGGAGGTGGGCTGTGTGCAGAAACACGGAAAGAGAACCACTGTGCAGACAAAATGGGCAACTAAGTCAACTTTGTAATAATATCCCATTAAATTAATAAATAGAATGGAATCACAGAAAACATTACACAAAAATAAACATATTTTGCACTGGAGTGTAGGCCTTTCATTAATCTTGTGTATGACTTCATTCAAATCATTGACATTCTCTGTAACTTAGTTCGGTATCCTGGATGATAAAACTGGGAGTCTAACTTATCTTTATGGGGCACGCTAGATGCAAAACATTTCAGCTTTTAATACATTAAGAGGGATGATTCTTAGATAGTATCAATTTAAAGGGAAGCAGTATAAGAAAGTGGAGAGATAACTGGTTTGGGGTCACATCAATCTGTCTTAGGTCTGTCATTTAGCACCTGTACAAACTTGTACAAAGAAACAGTTTTCTGTACAATGGTGCTGGGGAGATAGAAACATTATCTACCCCATTAGAGTTATTGCGATGAATACATTACATAACTACAGGGCCTGCCATGGAAAGATCACTTAATAAATGTCATTTCATTTTTTAAACATCACCATTATTATTTGTAATTGGTATAACCCTCAGAAAAACATTTTGCGTGTTTCTTATTGTGCACATATCTAAATACTTGACATTTTTGTATGAATCTAAAAAATTAAACAATCATCTTTCAACGAATTCCTGAGTTCAACTGAGGATGAGTCAAAAGTGGTGTGTTTTTAAATAACCTTCAGCAGCATTTGGGATTTATAAAAAGCCACGGTCCAGTTTTATGTAGAGTCTTTGGTATTAAACGTGTTCTGTTCACACTATTTATGGGGTCACAGAAATCAAGAATACTGTTGCTCTTTTGTCTCTGTTCCCCTGGCCCAACAGATGGGACATAGGAGATGTGGAGCAATCATTATAAACTCTTCTAGTGATGTCATTTATTGTTTTTTCATCAGAAAGTGATACTAAACTCATATGAAAAGTTAAATATTGCATTATGTTAAGTGGCCATCACCAGCATTTTGAAGAACTAATTAAATTAAAGAACACTTTTTTTAAAAAAGCACTTGTTAAAGACAATAAATTCAAAATGATCTTTAGGTAACTATACAAAGAGGAATAGGGAATTGTCCACAATTTCTATTAGACCTCCTAAAGCAAGGTTCTCTTTTGTTGTTGATCAGCATGAGATATGGTTGTCATTGAATTCAAAAGAGGAACCAATGGGAAAAATAGAATGAATGAATGAATGAATGAATACTGGATCACAATTGCCTATTTTTTTTCAATTATCAATGAGTAGTATTGAGAGTTCCCTTCAAAGTCTTGTTTTTTACTTATTTTTAATATACATGTTTGTGTGTGAAGATATTAATTTAAGCCAACACACAACAAATAAACAATGAAAATACTTTGGTTGAATTCCTAAAGGTTAAATTTTGATTACCAACATTTACCGATAACTAAGACAAAGCCAAGTATCTCCATAATAAAACAAACTGTGTGAATTCTGTGATATAAGAGTAAATCTAAATGAAAATCAAGAAAACAAGGAATTTAGGACAATTCAGAGAGTCTAAATATGTCAAGTGTTAGTGATGTGAACACAAGAAAATGGAGACACTCTTTTTCTGCTTGTGAACCTGTGAATTGTTAAATCCACTTTGGAGGACACTGTGGTGGTACCTGGTGAATGCCCATGACACGGGTGCCAAGTCTGTGCATGAACTCTAAAGCAGCACCTGTGTCCTCCATAGTGTGTGCAAAGATGTTTACCACACTAAACCATGTAAACATGTAAGCCATGTTTAAACAGTTGGGAAAATATAATTATCCAAATGAGGGATGAATTTTCAGCAATATAGCACATGGGCAAACCTCAGAAATAAAATATTTTGTGAAAAATCAAATGTTAAAATAATATAGTCGTCTTTACAAGTATCTTATGGAACCCATGCAAGACATAGTTCACGAAAACATAAGTAGTCAAACATTAAGTTGAAATTAGTTACTTCAGGAAAGTAAGGGAGATTAACGGGATGGGGAAAAGGATGAAAAATTCAACTTTACCTTCGATAATTATTGTATAAAAACTTGAAACAAAAATGTCAGGGTGATGAGCAAACAAGTAAATGATATATTGTGTTAGTTATTTTGTATATGGTTTAAATATTCAAATAAAGCTCAAGGAATTTCATAATATGCTCACCTCTCTAATTTTGAATAAAAATGATGTGATATTACTGTTCAAAGATTCTCTGCTCATCACTATTTTCAAATTTTGGAGCCTCCAATTTAAAGAGCAACAAATATCAATTATAAAACAAATGATGTTGCTATTTCCTTCTATGAGGTTTAAGGAAAAGTCCTAATTTAAAAATAAAATTAGACCTCTTATGACTCAAAAGATTCAAATGAGACCTCAAGTATGTCTGAGTATTGTGTGATGAAAGGAAATCTAGGAACCAAAAATGTAAGTGTAGCAAAGAAATGACTTTATAATTTTTGAATTCTGAAACCACTAATCTTTAAAGATGAAAATACTTGTAGGTAACATGACTATACTGTGTCTTGTTTCTCTGAGGAACAAGGAGCACATTGACGATTTTTGAACATGTTATTTAATAACACTGACTGATGTGGTGCTGTGATTCCAAGTACTGAGGTCTGCTCTGCCATTAAGCAGTGCACGTGTTGATTGATGATTCTCCGACCCCATGTATTACGTAGCTAGCAAGGTGGACTAACTCCCAGGCCAGAGTACTCTGCGATTCCTACATGTTCCTGGAGATAATCTGTATTTTTACACTTTATTTGTCTGTATTCAAAAGGGAACCTACAGGTTCTCTTATAAGAAATTACAAGAAATTCTCAATTTCTTTTTAAATGTCTTGCACTATGAGAAATGTTATGCTGTCACTATTTTGAAAATTAGTATTTAGAAAGCATGAAATGTGCTCTTGACCATCTTGTTACCTCTCAACTGTTGATTAAACAAAGAAATAGTCCACATATGTGTAGCTATCCTTAACAATAGCAGCCTTTCCCAGCCCTCATATTTGTGTCCCCACATACATCACATATTGGCAAATGATGTCTAAACTAGTATTGTTGACTCTCTGTTTTTACTACAGTAGCAAGTAACTTTATCCCAACTTTGAATCTTAAGATCTAGGAAATTCCAGATGTTGTATTCTGAGGGAGAAAAGCAACAGATTTTATAATTTTAAACTCACTTAATAATGTCATGGATATAAAAACAGACAACAGACATATTAAGCTATATTGGGTACATATTACTGCCTAATCGATGAGCTCACTCATAATGATTTGGGGTTTTTATTGAACAACAACTCATCTCCATTGTTTTAAAAGTTCATAAGAAACTGCTGCTCATAGAGTCAGTTCTTCGGGTGAGTGGCCGGTACCAGCAGGATGACCCACCGTTGAAACAGAGCAGTGTGTGGCTCCGGTGACTAACATTCTGGAGATCAGTTTAGCGGAAAAAGGTGTTATTGGAGCCAGAGAGGTCTAGGGGGAATATAAGCCCCTACTGAAAAAAATTCCCTGGATATACTGGAAGGTAAGCTGAGCTTCCGTCTTGGTGGAAATGGCATTTAAGATCATTCTGAGTCTAGTTTGTAGGTTCTACCTACTCAAGCAAGTCAAGGACTTAGGGGACATCTGGGTAGCTCATGTCTCAGTTATAATATTACATGAATTGAAAATGTCTTTGTCTTAAAATTATAAGTATTTTTTACATGCCTGCCTGTACAGGGAAAATTTTACCCCAGTTTTTACTATTTTACAGTTACACAGCAACCCTTTAGAAGGATGTAACCAATTTAAAAGCACAGGTGCTCTCCACCTCTGCCACCAAGTTTTCTAGACAAACTCTCAGGAAGGTCAGGTCCTGGATAAACAAAAAGAGATTTTCTTATTTTGCTACTTGGAATCCTCCAACAAAAGCCCCACATGGGAAATACAATTTTTTTTTCATCTAAGTGGCAAAGTGCTTAAGAATAAAGAACTATTCATTTACATCATTATAGTCTGCAATAAGGAATCTAGGTTAAACTGCAAAAATCAAAGGAAGAAAAAACAAAAGGCACCAGGATGAGATAGCGAAGCAGTCACAGTCGTAGGCAATAACCACCCAGGCCATTGGGTAGACAAATGTTGGCCGCATTAAGGATTTCACAGGATGAGGAAATCCAGGTGGGGATGATGTGTTCTAACAGTTTCTTCAAGTTCTCCTTTCCTGTTGCCAATTCGAAGAAGGTGAAATAAAAATTCAATTAGAATAGAACTGATAGATAATCAAATATAAAGATTAAGTCAACTCAACTAATTGCAAGAAAGGGTTACTGTGCACTTTGACATGAAGGCAAAACAAATAACTGGATTCTTGTGTTTGAAAAGTGAAGAGGGATCATATTTTACACCCGGTGTAAATCTTTGTGTTACTGTTTAAGGGAATTATGTTTTCCTTCGTCGAATACCAAAACAGAAGTAGAAAGCAGAGTTGCCTAGAATTACAATAAGGGAGAATTAAGGTAAAAAAAGGATTTATTATCATAAGAAAGAGGTGTTGTAGTCAGAAATACAAATGAAAACAAAATAATTAAGGTAAATGTGTGAATATTTGAGTAATAAATTGCAGCAAATATATAGACCCTTTGAGTCAACTACAGGTTCCTCTGGGAAGGCCAGCATTCAGGGGTAATTTAGAAATCATTTTTGACAAGAAAACTATGGAGAATGTTAATATTATTAACACATATATCAATTTCCATGCCTATACAGTCAACAAACTAAGATTCTTCCTTTTATGAAAAACTTAGCTTATTTATAAAAGGGAATCAAAATTTTGCTGGAATTTCTTATAGGATATACTATATAGCCTCAGTAATTCCAATATCACTAAAGCATTCAATATTTTCCAACACTCTAAATATTTACTGAGCACATGTAATGTATTAATTCTGTATCAAATACAGTAAGCAAGACACAACTGGATTTTGTACTCTCTGAGTTTATGGTGTGTGAGAAAGATAATCAAGGAGAAATTGCAATACCCACATTTATTACGTTGCTCCAGTAGCGATTCTTATTTAGAGGAAGGACACACCCTGCTACCGGACGGAAGAGCAGAAAAACACAGCACCGGGCATGTGGGGATGGGGCCGCGCAGATCAGGGCTGGCTTCCTCGCTCAAAAAGTTCACTGAAGTGTAAAAAATAACAAATAATAATCCAACAGATAAAATGGTATGTGTATGTTCCAAACTAAATATGAGATTTACGAAGTAGGCAAAGTTTCCTATGACTGGGGTTTATTATCATAATAAGGACTAGTAAACATGAAGGTAGCAGAGGTATGGTATAACTTAGGTGTGGTAAGGTATGGTATAACTTTTAAAACATTCTAACGAATGTGTTTTGGGTTTTTTTTTACTCTTCAGGGGCTGTAAAAAAAAAGGAAGGTATTTCACTAGTGGTGTTAGTTTAGACTTTTGAAAATGAATTCAGCCAGCAAAAAAAAATATATATATATATTATATATATATACTGAATTAAAATTGGATATTGGAAAAGCAGCTGGCATGCGTTGAAAGAGTCAAAATCTGAAAACATTACCGTCCCTTGATACGTGGTGGTGGTGAGGATGGGAAGCAGGGAAGGATGAGAAAAACAGGACATGTAGCCTGACTGCTGTGGCTCTGTTGGTTAGGCGTCATCCCACAAAGCAAAAGGTCGCCGGTTCAATTCCCGGTTCAGGGCACATTCCTGGGTTGCAGCCAGTCCCAAGTCAAGAGGCAGCTTATCGCCGTTTCTTTTTTTCCCCTTCCTTTCCCTCGCCTAAGAATAAACAAATAAAATCTTTTTTAAAAAGAAAAGGGAGAGATAGGACAGTGTAGCTCATTGGGAAATAAATGAGAGAGAGAAAGGAGGCAAGAAGGACCCCCAGAGTACTCATTTGGGCCACCAGGTGACTGGGGAACCATGATGTCATGGGAAGGCCCGCTGAAGAATCAGGTCCCGCCTCTCGGCCTCTGAAAGCAGAAGACGGGGTGGGAGATAGGAGTAGTTGGAGGAGATGATACGTTCAGTTTAGGAAATCTGAGATCCAGGTAACAGAGAAACCTCCAATTAATAATGTTCTCTATGGCAATTTGGTATATAGGTTCAATGAACGGAACGAAGATGCGTCAGCAGGTCAGGAAATGGATTTTTACTCACAGGCTACTATGCACCAAGAACCGTGTGGTGTTGTACAGAAACAGCCAAGAATCTTGTTCCCATGAGTTCATAGTCTGGCTCTAGGGGCATATTTTGGGTTTATTCACTGAAGCTAGAGAGGGAATAAACTTCACAGAGAGGAAGTCTCAGATTCAGAAAGAACCCAGAAGAGCCTACACACTTATGACGAGTGTGAAAAAAAATAATGAAAAAAATAAAGATTTTTTTCTTTACAAAACACTAGCACCTGGTAAAAGAGAGTAAATTAGATAATGACTGACTGATTACATTTGACTTAGGTGCGTGGAAGCTGCCAGTGACTTGGTGTCAGCTGAGCAGGGAAAGTGGGTGGAGAGGCAGAGTACAGTGAGTTGGAGAGAAGGTTAGAGGTAAGGAGGTGCGGGTAAGGCTTTCCTACTTGTAGGAGGATGATACAAAGAACAATAGCCACCGGGGCAGAAACTGCAGGAAAATGATGATTCGGTAGAGGGGTTCTTTTCTTTTTTGTTCTTTTTCTGTCTTTCATCTTCTTCTTTTTTTGTGATAGTCTGTTTAAATGTTACTAGGAAGGAGCCAATGGAGAGAAAGTCTATAAAAAACTGGCATTTGTCTACTGTCTGAAATAAGACGGAAAGCACACTATTTCCTGAAACAAGGTGCTGAGGGTCAGCTCTCCTTAACTGAAATATATATATATATATATATATATATATATATATATATATATATATATGAAAAGGAGGATGTCCTCATAAACCCCTTTCAATGCAGAACCCCTTAGAGACCAAATATAATTTATTGAAGGCCATTAAAGGCTAATAAAGTTCAGCCACTGTCAAATGCAAACTGAACCTGTGAAAGGTCTTAACAATTACTTAAATCACCCAGTCTAACTAGGGTATTAGCGCTGTCATTTCTTGTCCTCTAAACGTCAGGCCTCTCTTGTTTATACTTTATCACAATTCCTTATCCCTCTAGAAATTATTTTCTCCAGTTACATTAATTACTTGAATTCCAAATGAAGCCCAAAAAGCCTCCCACTGGCACTTAACGACACTAAAGTTAAGAGAAAAAAGGAGAAGATAAACTGTTTTGGCACTCTGTCTTTCTTTAAAGCCTGGCTTTGGGCCGCATTTTAAAACACATCACCGAAGGTCTCATCGTATTTCTTCCTGCACTCAATAAACTGTCATGCATTCATTATGCCATAAGCTGCACACAGATGCAAATGGATACCATTTATAATATTTTACAGTGTTTTGAAGTTCCAAGCCCATCTAGAATGATAAAGACCTGGAAATTGTTAACCCACCTCAAAGTCCTTTTTTATTGCATTCTTTAATAGATTGGTGCAATTTCTTTGCATGCTATAAAAGTCAAGAAAGTATTTCCATGGTATTAAATGGAAACACATGGAGACCGTTTCGTTTTTAAGAAGAATGTTCTCTACTTTGTGATTTGTGTTTTTTAATGCCATTTCCCTTCCTCTTGTTCTTTCAGGGACAGTTTGGTTCAGAGTAATGGAGCGGTGGAAATTAAATGAGTGCGCATAAGTCCAATGAGCTCAGTATACTGCTTATCTTGTAACTATACTTAATCTAAATAACCTTTTTTATGCTCTGCTGGAATGGCATTTTCAAAAGGCTATATAGTGGTAAATGAGAGTATATGTCAGTAAGGATTTGCTAGACAAATCAGATCTCACAGGGAAGTATATCTATCCATTACTATTTAATACGCTACTTCAGTTTGAAGGACAATTTTTGTGTGTGTGATCAGACCATTAACATTTACTGCCATTTGGACTACGTTTTCTAGCTCTTCTACTCTCCTTTTATATTTTAATTTTATTTATTTATTTTTCCAGTACTGTCCTTCTGACTAAAATTGCCTCTCACAGAAAAAAGGAAGTGATTTATAAATGCACAAGACATTGACTCGGTTTTTCTTACCAGATGTACATTTTCAGAAGGGAAAGATTTCTCAGGGATAACGCCAACACAAATGGGATGCTGGAGAGTTTAATCCACATACATGAGGCACACAGCAAGCAAGTCCTTTGATAACAGCTTTTAGTTTCTTTTCACTGATATCGCTTCCCTTTTCATCCTATTTGAAGACAGGATTTACTAAGCAGGATTTAGAAAACAGCTTTTCTCCCTCAGCTACTGCCCCTCCCTTGGGTCATTTGTGGAAAGTGGGTAAGTTTGTGCTCAAGGCAGTATGCACATGTAAGCTATCTTATACTGCTTTGTGTCTTCCAAAATCCTAAAGCAAACCACATTTAGTGCATTTGGGAGTTAAGGCTTTTCTCTTCTCGCTATAAACCTGCCTGCCAAATTCCTTACCATCAACCAGCATTTTGTCTGAGACTTGTGTGTGCGAGCCACCCCCCCCCCCCGCCCCCCTCAGAGGCTCCCTGATTCCTGGGAAGCTAACTTCCTCCCTGCAGTCTCTGTGCATGCCCACTCAGCATGGCCGTCCGTGGTTTGCTTCCACGGAGGTCTCTCTAAAAATAAATAAATAAATAAATAAATACATAAATAAAGCTTAAATAATAGGAAATGACTCACCTCCAGGTGATTCTATTGTTCCGTACAGGTTGAGAACCACTGGTTACTTTTCCCACCCACTTGCTTCTTAGAGAAAATCCACATGAATAAGTGTTGGGGTTTTTTCCAAAAATGGAAATTTCTAATTGCATAAACTAAATCATCTGCTCAAAATTAGACAGTATGAGGAAAAATAACAAATTACAGAATAAAATATCAAATCATTTGACAACTCAATGTAATTTTAAAGAGGAAATCAAAGTTATAATTATAGGCTCTTTAAAATTTATAAACTATTTGTTAAAACTTGTGGAGTGCAGACAAAACCATACTTAAATTAATAATTATACCTATCAACCTCATAGTTATTAGACTAGAAGCAAAATAATAATTAAACTTTACTTTTAACTCAATAATTTAGTATAAGAGCAACAAAATAATTCCAAGAGTATGATGAATTAAAAGTGAAATTAATTATTCAGAAAGCAATTAACAACACAATTATTGAAGAGACCAAAGAAATAAAGCACTGTTTGGAAAAATCTAATAAAAAAGATAATATAAACTCAATAAGAAACTACACTAAACTTTCTGTCTACAGCCAGAAATAAGAGCATACCACACTAATATATTTAAAAATTAACATGACATGGCTGTTTTCTGAGAAAATATAAATAAACATATAGTAACTTAATAAGAAGAAGCAAATCTAACAGCCATTAAGAAATTTTTGACCAGTGAATTTGTCCCAAAATTGTTGGTAGACACAAAACCTTTTGTCAATGGTTTCTTTCAAAATCTTAAAAGAACAGTATTTCAAGGATTCTACAACACATAAGAGTGGTAAACTTGGTCATTCCCTAGTGTGAATTTTGATAATATTGTCTGACAAGAACTCAATGAGAGGAAATTTCTGGCCAATCTATTAACTCATACATTAAAATAATGAAGCATCATGACTAAGTATACTTTATTTCAAGGTTATTTGTAATGTAATCTACTTACTATTAGTAACCACCTCAGTAGCTAAGAAAAGAAAAACATAATCATCCTGTTAATTATTGAAAGTCACATAATGAAAGTAAATGTCCTTTTTAAATTAAAAAAACATTCTAACATCTCAGAGTGTATTAAAGTAGAGAGACTACTATGCATATCTCAAATCAAAAAGCAGTAGCAAGCATACTTAATTTTGAAATATAAACATTCTCATAAAAAGAATGTGTCCTAATACTATTCTTCTTCAGTATAGTTTTAGAAATTCTAGCCATGTTGGTGTGACAAAAATGAATAAAGTGGTTTATATTTTGCAGAGGAAGAGATTAATTTACTGTTATTTAAAGAGGATATAATTTGCTGCATGTAAAACTCAAGAAAATCAACTAGAAATTGTCACAACTACCAAGGGTTTTGGAAGCTGACTACAAACAGTATAACACCTCAAAAAGCCAATAGTGTTTTTTATATCGAATAAAAAATGACTTAGAAATTATAATAACTTTAAAAAGTAAGTGAATATACAAACAGAACAGAAAGATAAATCAAGGAATTAGATGAAAAGTCCATCAGCTAACCTTGCTGCAGAAGGTTCACTAGTTTATATTAGGAACAATATTTTTAGCCAATGACTATGGATGAAGTGTTGAGACAATTTACTAGCAACTTAAACAAAATATAAAGAGTAGGTAGTATCTTTTTAAAATTCAGAGAAATATCTATGTTCGATTGATATTGGAGCACCATAACACCACTCCCAGTTTTTAATTTAGATAATGAATTTAGGTGAGTATGTATCCCATTATAATTACTATTTAGGCAATTCCTAGATACTCATAGTTCCTAAGACTGTTTGCCATTAGAAATACTTGTTTTCCAAATATTGAGGATAAGTCGGCTCACCCCTCCTGTTATTCGTCATTGTGTCTATCTCCATGATTAGAATGATGTCAATCAGAAAACGATTCATCAGAGGACCACCAGACCCTAAACTTTTCAGTTACCCCACTTCCAACACCCCCAACGAAAGGCTTTCTTCTGTGAGGACGACCAATGTAAACCACGATCCCAGCCGGCCTTCTTAAGCTCACTCTTACCTTTTAAACTCCATCCAACTTATTTAAAGAGTATTAAATAAGGCATTTTAATTTCCTTTTACTAGGTATTTATTGTCACCACCTGCTGTCTTAAACAGAAACTCTGCAGCCTGAGATTAGCTGTAAACTCAGTCAAGCACATGTAAAATAATAGTATTTCTTATCATTCACGTGAAATATCTTTTCTAGTCAAAATGAGTCTTATCAAGCTCTTCAACGTCTTGCTTTGCTAGAAGTCAGTACCTTTGACTGCTTTCCCACCATCATCCCATTTCCCTTCTGCCGACTTAGAGTGGCCAATTCCACTGGGCCATTACGGATACATTTCACTCCTTAAGTTCCTGTACTCAAGCCTCACCCATTTCAGAACTTCCCATACAGCTCCCTACCATAATGATCTCTTTCTCTGAAAATTTGCCCTTACAATACAGCAAAATCTCTTTGTAAGTATTATTTTGTTTGCTCTACCAGATTGTAAATGTCCAAAGCAATGATGTGCAACTAATACACAATAAATATTTGCGTAACACTTAAGTAATTGAAAGGACAAATCCAATTCTATGCCCAGGAAGGTAAAGTGTTTTCAGGGGGTAGGGGAAGAGGTATGAATATCTGACCATGAAAGTGCTAATGGAAAAAAAGAGTTTATTTCCTTCTCCAAGCATTGAATTCTGGAGGGTTGCTTATAATATTTTACGATGAAAAAGAGGAAACATAACTGAAATATCCTTATTCCAAACACAAAAACTTTTTAATGACACCATACCCAAAAATTATTTTAAATAAAACATGTAACCAGAAACTCATTCATGAAATGGCCTGTGCAAAAATACATTTTTGGAATACTTAAATATATGACTATTTCATAGGCATTTGAAATCAAAATTCTATGAACATTCATTTCCATTTCTCTTCCCTGTTATTATAATTTAATTTTTAGACAATGTCTGGCTGATTTAATTTATTCTTGACAATAACATTGAGTGTATTAACTCCCAAAACAACAACAGAGAATTCTAAACCAATGTACATCAGCTTTAAAATGCAGAGAAAGCTCCTGAATGACGCAGCTCTGTGAAGAGAAAAACACAAAAGAATAGACCCTGAAGTGCATTCTCATCTACTTCATGGACTTGGATAAAGGTTCTTCCCTCTGACAACTTTTTAATTGGATTATGCATTACTTGTATAAAAATTTAAGTTAAAGGAAATGCAGTTTGAACAAGTACCATGTCTAATTTATAGATCATTATATAATGTAATTTAAAGTTGGCAGCCTGATTCCGCTTGATTGGTTGACTGATTGATTAAATATATGGTCTTTACAAATTAAGGTTATAATATGGTAAAAATACATTTAAATCTTTTTTGTCCTTCCCTGGAATACATGTTCCTTTAGAGGACTACTTATATAGAGAATTCAAAAAATAATGTCTGTTTTTAAAAACCTGTGTTTCATTACATTCACATCAATATTTAAACTGTTTAAAAATGTAATGGCTATTTCATAAGCTGGCCCATATTTTTAGGTAAAGATGGAAAAGTAAATTTGAAGCAAATAATTCCCCTTCCCCAATTTGTTATAAAATGAATAAAAACAACAGCCTCAGTAGAGGAAAAAGAACACATAATTCAATATTAACAACCATACAACCATTCAACTTCATGCCATGAACCTTAGAAACTGTCAGAAAGTTATAGCATAGCGCAGTTTATATACTAACTCAAGTTCCATACCCAACAAGCAGAACTCAGGATTGAATAGGAAGTGAAAATAACCTGAGAATTTCTATTAATATCCCACCACCACTGCTACCAAATGAATACATACACATACAAACACACACAGCAAGCACAGAAGCAATAGTCACGCTTCTACTTGACTAGCAGAGGCAAGGAAGGGGGCTGTATAAGCTACTCTTATATTTTTAATGTAACAATAAATTGCACAAACCACAGAAAAGAGGGTATAGATTTCAGAATAGTAGAAACCAACTGTGTTATATGTTTAAAGATGTATTAATATTTTGTTTTAAATTGGAATGATTAATTTTTACTTATTTATATATCAAATGTCCTTTTTTATATATTTACAGTGCCCTAAAAAAAACACTTGCTGTTTTAGAGTAAAATATTTGATATTTTTGTTCTTGAATTCCTGACAATAATTTGTTTTTATGTTTTTATTTGTAGCAGCTATCAAAGTGTTTGATATATGTCTAAGAGGACTCATGGGCATGGACAACAGTGTGGTGATTGCTCGGGGGAAGGAAGTATAAGGGGAATAAATGGTCATGGAAAAAAGTACAATAAAGATTTAAAAAGCAAACAAAAAGCAATAGACTTAAACATTTGAACGGTCACTTCAACAAAATGAAATATGAATCACAAATAAGCATATGAAAAGATGGCCAACATTATTAGTCAGATGCAAGTTAAAACCACAGTGAAATTACACTAGAGATCCACGAGAATGTCTAAAGTTAAAAAGCTAGACTGCACCAAGCACTGGCAAAGAGGTGGAGGAAGAACACTCAGACAAGGCAGATGCTAATGTAAAAAGGTAAAACCACTTTGGAAAACAGCTTACAGTTTCTTAAAAAATCAAACATGCCTCTGCTACATTTTCCTCCCATTGCACTTCTAAGTTTATCCAAAATAAAAGAAAACTTATTCCCATAAAAGACTTGTACGTGAATCTTTATCACGGTGTTGTTTGCAATAGCCAAAAACTCAAAACAACCTAAATGTCCATTAATAAAAAAATGGATAAACTAACTGATAAGTTTACAATGGACTACTACCTGGCAATAGAAAGGAATGGACTATTAATACATACAACTATATGAATGAATTTCAAAATAATTATGCTGAATTAAAGAAGCCAGATAAAGAAAACACATATATTATATGATTCTATTTCTATAATAGTCTAGAAAATGCAACTTAATCTACAGAGACAGCCAATCAGTGGTTGACTGATTACTTGGGGGATGGGGAGGACACTCTTTGGGGTAATGGATATATTCATTATTTTTATTATGATGGTGATTTTGTGGATGTATATGCATGCCAAAACTTATCAAATTGCACACTCTAAATGTGTTTAATATATTATATGTCATAATGTCTACACAGTTGTTTTAAAAGTTACTAATCGGTCATGTATTAAACAGTATGTCAACTAGTGTTCATATCTGACAAAATATTTACAAACAACACCTATTTTATTTTTTCATCGTGATATATATATTTTTATTTTAATTGTTATTCAAGTACAGTTTCACCTATTTTCTTTCCTTGCAAAAGATGTTTGCTCTGTGCACAAAATTTCCTCACCAAAATTAATTTACTGATAATTTACTCATCATGGCATGGTTAGCCTAAGCATGTCTTTAGAATTCATATCAAAATTCCAATTTCTAATAAAAAATAAAGAAGAAAGAAACTATAAACTGAATTGAGTGAAATAATTCATCCCAGGGGAGTCGTATTTGATATTTTTTACGTTCGTTAATATTAGCTTCTTGATCTCAGTGTCCACGCTCTGTCTTAACTAAACTCTACTGTTCCAGAACTGTTCAGATGAACTTCAAGAAAAGTTGCCCCAAGCTTCACCACGTCAGTCATCCACTCACTCTGACATGCATTTGCTCCTTGATGGTTCTCTAACACCACGTGGTTTTCTAGGCCAGGTTCTGTTTCTTTCAAGTCCAGCAGCATGCCTGCTGTTAAGTGATTCCCAGTGGTTAAGTGAGAAGGTGTTGATACCCAATAGAACTGTATGAATCTCGGTTTTGTCTCTGTGACATGATAAGCTTCAAGTTCAACATTTGTTAAGCTAGTACGAGTACTGCACTCATAGAGCTTTTCTGGCCAGTGACGGTGACGACATATGTAAAGCAATTCTCGAAGTGTCTCAAACATGGTTTTTCTACATGTGAATGTGAATAAAAGTCATTATTGTTACATTTGACAAACAGTTAAATACAAATATTAGGAGTTTTACCATCATAATATAGTATCTCAGAACCCCAAAAAGTAGTATCTATAATGCCATGATTTTTATTAGGTTATGTTTCATTTTATTTTTAATCAAATAAGTATGAAATTAAAACACACTGGTGAAAAGGTTACCTTTATACTTTATAAACATAAAAAAGAAAGTAAAAATTACAAACCTTACAAAGCATGAACTCAGCATTCCCCAAAGTGTACTTGGTGAACATATAATCCTGTAAAATACTCAGTGAAAAAAAAAAGTCCTATGGTCAAATAAATTTGGAGAATATCGCGCACTAAATGTTCCTTTGGGGGATTCACAGCACAAATGGCACCGTAAAGAGTCTAGAAAGCCGTGCAGCTAAAAAAATGTGTTTCACTTTGTTGACCCAATGCTTTCAAACTTTCCTGAACACAGAACCTTTTTTTAAATATAAAATCTATGAATATACCTCTTGGGGCAACTTGCCTTAACTATTATAACTGCTAATTCTTCTCTTCTATTAAGAGACATATGGGCTAAAACATACTACTCTCACCTGGCAACAACCTCTGGTATTTTAATCAGACTTTCAGGGCCTGGCATTAAGTCCCTCTGGCCTCCATCACAGTGGCAGCTGTCTGCCACCTCAGTGTCTTCCTTGCTCGGCTACCAGACTGATTCCCCAGAGGTGTCTATTTCTGGTACACTCTGCACTTCCAAGGGACTTGACAGAATTCAGAATACAAAAATGAATCCAGTGCCACTTGCAGCGAAAATGGGAACCCCAGCAACTGTCTTTTCCTAATCAAAGGAGAGCCATTCTGCCTTTTTAAAAACTACTTGCTCTCATTTTAGCCCCTCCATTAATGATCCATGACTTGAAATTTTCAATACTTGTCTTAAGTTCATTCACTGGCAATTACTATGGAAGATTGTACATCAAATCACCCCACAGCTCAGAGCCTTAAAACAGTAAGTGTGCTATACTTTGAGTAGAACATTTTTTCTAATAGGTAGATCAAATGTCTTGCTGCAGCGGGGTATTGGCTGGTCTAGATCTTTGGCGTTTATTTGTCACATCCATCCAACAAACTAGCCCAAAACATTCTCATGGTGAGGGGAGGGGCTGAGGGAGAAAAAGATGTTGCAAAGCCTCATGAAGGCTAGGTGAAGAACTGGCTGACAGTTATTTATGCTGTGTTTTATTTGCGAAGCAAAGTTACAAGTCCTAGCAACTTTCAAGCAATGGTGAAATCAACTCCATCTCTTGATGAGAGAAGCTCAAAGTCACATTCACACACAAATTACACTGCCGCCCTCTCACGGTGCCCAAATTCTTTTCCCATTATTGGATGTCCTGCAAGTCCAGTGTCTTGCGATTTACATGAGGTCTCGATAAGGCTCTACAGGTGTTATGCATTTTGGTTCAGAGATTATGACCAAAAACACAAGTTATTTGTACTTCGCCATTACCACCCAGCATATAATAGCAACAAAGGAAAACTGCATCAAACAGAACTCTCATTTTAAAAGGCAAGGTTGAGGCCTTAAAAATTTGTAAATCCAACTGGACAAATGTTTCCAGGTGCCCTGACATGGGGAGAAGAGGATGTTTCCAGATGTGTCCTCCACTCTGGACAGGCACCCCTGTCCATTGTTGTAGCTCTAACCTCCGGGACCACGGTTCTCCATCTCTCCCTTTGTCCTTTCTGAACACATCAGGGGAAGTCATACTGACCTCACTTTCAAGTCGTACAAGGATGGACATCCAAAATCCAGTCTGAATTTTGAATAGCTTCAGTACCTTTTGAGGTCAGATGATGAAGCCCCCTTTGCCCATACAACTCTCTAAAGCACTTCTGTGGGCTTTGAGGGAATTTGACTTGCATCTATTCCACTCAACAAATTATTTTTAATCAGACTCATTTGGACATGCCATACAATTGTGGGAGACAGCTTTTGCCCCTAGCAGCTCTTTTGTCTACCTTACAGAACTAGGTAAGCACTTCCTCACTTCTTTCAGAGGCCTGAACAAAGCATCTTAAGCAATACCGATGATTTGGGCTGCACGCCCACGCTATATTTTACTTCGATAATATTCGCCTGACTAGAGTGACTACAGATAAGAAGTTGTTCTATTTTATAGCCCATAATTGTGGTCCTCCTTTATTTTCTCCAAAGTCTGCTGAGGAGCTGGATAGATTTTTCTTTAGTTTATCACTTGCTTGCTGCATCATGCACAATTAAGAAAGCCCAACTGACACTCTCTACATTCTGCCTGGAGAACTCCTTAGGCACATTCCAGAGTTCATTGATACATTTTCTGTCTTCCAAGTTACTGCAGGCATCAGTTTTGTCAACTATTTAATGATGGCATTGTGCGGATCATCATTTCAACACACCCCGTAACAATTTCCTTACCATGTCCCTAGTCCTTGTTAACAGCTTGCTTACCATTTTCCAACACCCACCTGCAACCCCTCACAAAGCCAACGCCATATATTTCAACTTTCTTATGATCGCACCCTCTGTCAAGTATCAGTTCTATCTAGCTGTCTGTTGCCACAATTAAATTCCATTATAAACTACTTCTAAACTCCATGTCTTAACACCGTGAGGATTTGTTACTGCTCACAAAGCCAGGGATGTGTTGACTGGCCCTTCTGGTCTTGACTGTGCTTACTGATAAGTCCTCAGTGAGCTGTGGGTCAGGTCAGAGGCTCTGCTGATCTTGATTGAGCTCTCTCAAGTCTACCGAGTCGGCTGATGTTGGCCACTCTTCTCCATATGTCCTTCGCATCCCTCCAATGTGCTGGCCAAGGCATGTTCTCATGACAGAGTCAAGGTCCAGGGAAAAAAAAGGGAGCTTTCAAGGTTTTTGCTTTTAGGGAGTCTTTTAGGGTTTTTGTTGTTGTTGCTGTTGTTGTTTTGGGTTTTGTTTTGTTTTCTTAGTTCCAGGCTTGGGACATACTTCTGTGTGCCAAAATTATCCCAAGCTTGTGCCAAAATTTGTCAAAATCCAGTCCAGATTCAAGGTGAGGGGATACCATATCATGATGAGAATTCCAAGGTATGTTGTAAAGAATATTGATAGAGAAAAGTGTAAAGAAGTGGATCCATTTTCACCATCAGTCTATTACACAGGGAAAGAGGACTTCGGCATTTTTTTCTGATGTCCATACTTGATTAAAAGAGCTAACAGTTGCAATGTTTCTGACTTAAAAAGATAACCTAGCACTTAATCTGATCATGAATGTTATATGTAATATCACAGTAAATATAAAAAAGAACAAAAAATTATAAATCACCCAAACTCTAACCAAAGAGAATTGCTGTACTAACCTGATGCTGTTTTCTTTTAAATGTTTTATAATCATTTGATAGAAACATAGATCCATATACATCTGCATAGTTAATAGGTATGTATAGTTTTGTATCCTTCCTTTTTCACTTAATATCATGAACACTAAACTATCATTAAAAATTACTATTAAAACATGCAGCACTGCCTGGTGGCTCAGCTGGTTGGAGCATTGTCCTGACGTGCCATATTCTGGGTTCAATCCCCAGTCAAGGCACATACAGGAGTCCACCACTGAATGCATAAACAATGCAAAATATTGTCATTCTCCTATTATTCTAGGTCTATATGTTTTTCTCAACTGATTTTAAACATTTAAACTCTTAAGGCCTGAGAGGTAATTTCAAGTCTTTCAATGTTTCAGATTATTTATTATAATTCCTACAATTTTAAACATTTATTTAAAATCGTTTAAATAATACTTCATTCTCATTTTTTTTAAATTTCAATTCAACTGTTTCTCATATCGGGACTGATCTGACGTTGTTGCTGCTTTACAGCATGCTTTACCCGGTCAGTCTGATCATTACCCTGAATCATCCCACTGTTGGTCTTGCTCTTGGCACTCTGTTCTTTTCCTTTATAAGCCCATCACCATTTCAACTATGTTTTCTTTGGGTAAACTGCCTCAGATACAATATATTGTTACATCTGAACACAACCAGTGACAAACCGTTTCTCTGTCCCTGACCCATTCCAGACTCAAGGTAATAAATACCTCCCCTCAGCACAGAATAGAGGCTGCTGGTACAGAGAAGTGGGTTAGGACTTGAGCATTAGAAACACAGACACCATGGGTCTCGGGTGATGATGGGAGAAGCACTAAAAGATATAGTACCTGAGGCTGCTGGGACCACGGCAGTCAGGCTGAAGTGCAGTAAATTAGTGGTACACAAAATATATGCAGCGCATGGAGACCTCACCACGCGGTTGTACAGTTCATAGAGATTTATAAACTCTCTTGTTACATTTTCTCTTCATCTCTTAGATGGAATCCGAGATTATCCTTGTTCCTTTTTAGTCCTATAATTTCATTTTAAAATGAAAGGCAATGACCTCTATGAACTCTGGAAACAATAAACTCTTTAAAAGTGAAAGTATAAGTTAATAAAGAATTAAGTACTAAGTTTCCATTTCTTATGAAATATCATTGTGAACAGATAACATGCACAAAATGCTTATTGACAGTTGCCTTCTCCTTTTATTGCATATTGATACAATAATATAAAAATCAAAAGGCAAAAATCAAAAGGCTAACAAACCATCTACTTTTATTTCAACAGGTAGTAATTATTTTACTTAAGAAGTCTGAGATGAAAAATAACAATTTCACATGTTTAGTTTCAAAAGTGTTTACTTGTTACTCTGCATAATCTTTTATTTAGGTCAAATGACATTTCTAAATTATCTTTAAATTTTCAATAAGAAAATGCCTTGTATATGTACTAAAAGTGAAGCTATATCTATGAAAGGATTAGTTTCATCAGCAAACAATTCTACAGAGTTGAGGCATATCAGGTTTTTATCAAATACCTAGATGTTTCAAATAGGAAATTAGTTAACCTTCACAGTGTTTCAATATTTATAGCTTTATATTTATAATCATTATACATATAGAGATTTGGAAGTGCATTTGGTCAAAGGAAAAACATTTGACATTATTATGAATGCTACTGTAAATTTGGATCAGAAGTTCAACATTAATGTTAAAATTATATTTTGCTGAAGTGCTAAGAATCCAAATTTTGCTGGAACACGTTGTCAAGTTACAGTTGTGTTCTTTCTAAATTAATAAGCTTCTGTAGTAGGGGTGTTCTTGGGATTTATTTTGGTAGATAGGATGTAATCCGTAATTGTTTCCCAAAAGCTACAATATCCTACCAATATAAACGGGGACTGCAGCTGTCAAATTCTTTCTCTTCCTCTCTTGCTCACTCACTACTTTTAATTGGCTAACCGAATAAAATGGGAAAGCTCTACGACTTTACAACTATTTAATTTCACAGTACATAGTTAAGGATCAGAAAAAAACTTATTTAAAGAATTTCTTTTATTTGTCAAAGAAAGTTCCTCTGAATAAAGAGACAGTACATGTGAACTTCAGATAAAGTATTTACACATTTAAATTAAAATGTAGTATTTATAATAATCTTTATTTAACAACAAATATTCTGAGTTTACCAGTGACTTACCAAATATAATCTATTTTTTCCAATTAAAATATTATATTTACATAGATAAGCGAATTGACTGTATTAACAATTTTAAATGTACTACTCAAAAATCTTAACTTGGAAGATTCTTGATTTTATAAAAAATAAGACACTTGCAGATTATATTCTTTATCAAAAACGTGGCATCTTATTTAGAGACAGTCAGTTTTAAAAACTGAAAAAAGGTGCAACTATGTACCAAGTAAAATTGGTTATTTTGCCTATCCTATGTTAATTTTTAACAGTTAGATACTCATTCTGAGTAATGCTTTTTAATATACAAAGACATTTTACCTTTAATCTTTTAAAAGAACTTTAAAAATGAATTGAATAAATTAGTTTTTGGTTTTACCAATGTAATAAAACCAATTCATTGATTAAGAAACACTTCCAGAATTACATAATTTTAATTAATTTTAGTACCCCTTTTACTTTCACTAGTGTGCTGGCTTAAATGATGAATTAAATGGCCTTCTAACCTATGAGTCACTAAAATAGGTCCTTCAGCTTCCACTTATTTATTCCAATTAGGTTTAATCTACAAAGCAAACTTGATTTTTGTGCCCAGGTCCTGAGAAGAGTTGTTAAGGCAAACCAGTGTGAGAAATCTGGTCGCTGCACCTTTATTGATCTGGCCTTTTAAGAGTGCTGCTTTGGACTCATCCTCATGCAGAAGTGTCCAATCTTTTGGCATCTGTACACCACAGTGGAAGGAGAGTTGTCTTGGGCTACACATTAAATACATTGTGACACATAATTAAAAAATATCATAATGTTTCAAGTAAATTTACCATTTTGTGTTGGTCTGCATTCACAGCCATCCTGGGCTGCACGTGGCATGTGGGCCATGGGTTGGACATCCTAAAAGATCTCCAAGTAAAGAAAAGTCACCATTGTTCTTCAAAAATTTCAGATAAAATAGTTGTTCGTTTACAAAGACTTTCAATTGGAAGGTTTTATGTCATAATACAGGCAGCCCTCACTTTGCACAGCACTGGGAGGCCATAAAAATGAACACACAGACTGAAGCCATGCAAAGCAACCTTAAAAACCAATGGGAAAAACTTCAATATTTGTGTGATATATAAAACCTTTTTCAAAGCCTTAAAAACTCTCTTACTATAAGTTATAACTATACAAGAAAAGGTAAAAGTATTTATTTTGTACACTGTAACTTATAACATTGAGATTTAAAGTGCTTTACTCCTTTGTAAAAATATATTGATGTGTGTGTATATATATATTTGTATTATCTATTGATATATATCAATATCTCTCCATATATATATGGAGAGAGAGAAAGAAGTTTAAAAAGTGCTTGTCTTTTTTTTCATCTTTTACCGTGAACAGAGAGCATCTTTTCCATGCCTTGGTGAATTTTCATAATCGTCTCTATGCTTGGATCAGCTCCCAACGCTTTACTCTTTGCACCTCCAATATTGTGAAATATCTAAGAAGTTTCGTTTGATGTGAAGATATTGCCAGCGTCAACTTCCTCTAGGGCATCCTCATCTTTCTTGTGACACTTTCCTCGTTGTGTCAGTAAGTTCGCCTTCACTAAGTTCTTCCAGATGCACGTCCAGACTTTCTCAAACAGTGGCAGTGTCAACAGTCTCATACGCAGCTATTTCTTCTACACCTCAATTTACATTCAATTCACATTTCGCTCGGAGAAAGAAGATACCTACTGAAAAGGGTGTCCGGTAGCTAACTGGGTTCAAATTAAAAAACAACAACAGCAGCAACAAAGAGATCCTTTCTATAGGCAGCCATTTCTATACAGGGATCTCTCGTGTACACTACACTTCAGGGAGAAGCCTGCACTGATCTCCCTGCCTCTGCACTGAACTGCTTGCCTGTAATGAGCCAGCCCTCCCCTTTTTTTGCCCTCTTAACAGAGTTCTTGGAACCCGAGTTCAACCAAAAGGTATGAGCCTTTACCCATTCAATCAGAGCTGCACAGCTGTATCCCCATCAATTTCTTCACCAACCAAACAGAGCAGGTCCATTCTGACCAATCAAAACAGTGTCTGAGATTTGGAGTCTTCATTTGGATGAGGGCAGGCCAATCAGGGACCAGGGGCCGGGGACTTCTGTATCTAAGTCAACTTCTTTCTATGAGAGCCCATTTTCCCTTCCCACTGAAGACTCCATGTCCCTTGCTGAACTTAAATACTAAACATGTCTTGCCAGAGCAGAACGGAGCTGACCAGCGAAGGTCAGAACAGACTAGCGCAGAACGGAGCACACCAGAGCAGAATGGAGCAGAGCAGCAGAAGGCAGAACACACCAGCAAGGTGAGGAGCGGAGCTCTGTAGCCAGAGAGAGGCCTGGCCCCAGGGCTGCTTCACAGCCTTGCTGTTTTCATAGCCAAGTGGTGCTGTATGGCTATACTGATCTGTTTTGCACTGAATAATGTTTCCTTCTTTACCACGCCCCAAAGTGATGATTGCCGTTGGCACTGAATTGGTGCCAGTGACCATCAGTAGACAAATCAAAACTTTTCCCCTTTTTTGCTGCACTTTCATCTTTGTTGTCCATCCATGAAAATCCTCAAGGAAAGAGTTAACTGCTCTGGCCAGTGGTGTGTCTCAGTTGGTTGGAGCATTGTCCCGTGACCAAAAGGTTGCGGGTTTGATTCTGGGTCAGGGCACATACCTAGGCTGTGGGTTTGATCCCCAGGTCAGGAGTTTATGGGGGGCAACCAACAGATGTCTCTCTATCACATCAGTGTTTCTCTCTCTCCTTCTCTCTCTAAAACATCTGAAAAAATGTCCTCAGGTGAGGATTTAAAAAATAAAGAAAACAGTGAACTATAGGTTTGGGAATAGTTGTTAACCTTGCCTGGAAGAATGCAAGAGGTGGGTCTTATCCATTCCCTAAACTTTTTCCTACTTCGGAGAAGGATTCAGAGATTTTTACGAAAAATGAGAATTTCTACATCAGAGGAAAACAAGACAATCTAAAAAAGTTTGACAGCAGGAGTCCTCAGCAATGTAATGCTTCAGCCATTTAAACCAGACATGAAGTCACATGGCAAATTCTGGAAAGCATGCCACCTCTGTATGAGTTTTCACAAATCAAAAATAGGTGAGCTAGAAATGCTAGAGGCAACCCAGCTATTGTTTAATTACTAGGAATGATTAGTTTCTCTCCTGGTGATTTCAAGAGGCAAATTTGTATTCCAGGGCTGTCTGTCAATCAGCTGGAGTTTTCTTGTTTTCTTTCTCCTTCTTCTTTTCCCACAAAGAAGTAATACAGCGACAGCTAAAACAGCTGAACTCAGCAGCTAGCATTTCAAAGAACATCCAGGGTTAGATTTTATATATTTCTAAGCTGTATAACCAGTCCTTAAAATGGAAAAAAATGAAACGCGAGGAAACATAAAGAAAGAGCAAAAAGAGTGACATCTTCCAAGAATAGAGCCAAAGATAGGATATCAAATTCATCTTCTTGGACATTGTCTTTATTCTCTTTTATTTCCACATGGGCATCTCCTCCCCACATTGATTTGACAGGGAAAAGAAAAAACAAAACAGCCACAGAGATAAGAGAATTGTGATCTTATTCAAAGGCATTGTTCAGGTGAAACAAGTACCATGTGTTTGAAAAAAAGAACTTGAAATATTTCTCTAATCTACAAGGTTTAAATTATAGTCAGTGCTTTCCCCCTCCTTAGCCACATCTGATTTGTCTCCATTATTTTTTCAGAAATAATCTTAGACATCACACCTTTTGAAAATCTTTAGTTCATTATTAATCTATAGTTAGATTTTTTTTATATTCAGCTCAAATAAAACATTTCACAATCCTTGCTGGAAGATTCTCTTTCACCACAGTCATCCTTTGGCAACGTTTATCAAATAAACCTAAATTTATAGTGGAAAATAGTCTTGTAAATTCCTGGAGTCAAGGGAAATGTTAAAAGATTTTTCATGTTTCTCCCTAATTCAGAAATGCCGACGTTATGATTATGCTGCACAGCTACTTCAGGTGGTGTTCCCGTTACACTAATGTGACAGGAATTTGTATCTTCTACAAACAGAATCCCTTGCTATAAAGCAATCTCTGTTAAAAATTGAGGAGGTGTGTCCCTTTCTACCACGAGTCTCACCTTCTCCTATGCTGCAAATCCATTCCCTAGCTTGTCTTCTGAAAGATTTCAGTTCAGCAGTTGACTCATCCTTGTGCTTTTGGGGAATACGTGCACATCTATGCATGCATAAACACTGCATGCACACACATGCAAATACACAGTTTATACATATTTTGTCTTGTTGTTTGGCTAGTTTCTAGTACAGATTTCAAATCTTTTAATGAGTTTTTTTGTGCATTTCTCCTTGCTTTCTGGGAATTTTTGTTTTATGTATTTCGTAACTATGTACATATAAAAGTTTACGACTGTCATATCGTCATGGTGTGCTGTTATTTTTGCTAGTATGAAATATTTCCCTTTGCTCCATATAATTCACTCATTTTGAATTCTATTTTGTCTGAGAATAACATTTCAACTCCCTTCTTTTGATTAATGCTGTTGGTAATGCATTCTTCTACCCTTTTGCAGTCAATCTTATTTTATGTACTTTAATTTCCTACTATGGCTTTCGTATAGCAAGTGAATTTTCTTTGGGAATTTTTAACACATTCTAAGAATATCTGTATATTAATAGTGTAACTTAACTCATTAATATTTTTATAATTAATGAAAGCTTATAGGTATTCCTATCATTTTACTTTATGTGTTTTTTTGTTTAAAAATTTTTTCATTTCTCACTTTTTATTTCACTAATCTAGTAATTTCATTTTGTTATGTTTTTATATTTTTTCCATTACTTAGAAGCTACATATCCTTTCTCTTTGCTGTTACTGGTAACCCTTAATATTTAATACATATAATTAAATATATTAAACACATCAGAAGCTACATAACTCACTGGAACAACTGATCTGATACTTCATTTATTTTTTACATCATCATAAAAATTATTTAGTCTCCATTAGAAGTATACTTGTGTCTTCACATTGTTTTGTTATACCAAAATCTGTCCAGTTTGGATTTTTTAAAATTAAAATTTATGTAAACATCTTCAAGTAAAACATGTTAAAAAGGTCCATGTACACTGAACTTTCTGAGGCCCTCTTTTGTTCCAAATACACTTATTATTCTCTCACACCTGAATGTTAATAAAGAACTCTAAATTTCAACTTATTTGTCCTAAGGTCATTGAAGTTACAGTCTACTGATGCCAATTTCATTTCCTCCTTGATAACTACTTTTAAAATAAATTTAACTTTTTAAAGCAGTTTTAGACTAACAAAAAATGTGAAGACAGTACAAAGAGTTCCAAATTTCCCACCCTGGTTTTCCTCATGTCAAGAACTTAGCTCAGTCACTCCATGGCACTGCTGCCTTGGCGTTTGTTTGGTTTGCGAAGCAACCCAAAGTGGCCTTAAACTGAAACTAGCCTCAAGAAGGGATCCCCCCAAAACTTAGAATTATCTTCTGGAGGGTGGACCCCTTGTAGTACAGGGTTTCACTGCTAGGTGAGTGTTCTAGGAACACACCTGTATCAGTGTGCCAGCTAGCATTGTTGTGAGAGGCTACAGTCGCCTTCACAGAAATCTTTTTGAAGACTCTTTCAATGCATTTTCCCATTGTATGATGGGTGATTTATGATTTATGAGCATACCTGACCACACTGGGCTGCATATTGAGCAGTTTTTGACCAAAAACAGCATGACCCCCAGTCCCTACCTTTCCTGTTCACCCAATCTCACCCTGACTGACTTTTCTTGTTTCTCTGGCTGAAAAAAGTCCTCAAAGAGAAATGTTTTGCCAATATGGAAGAGGTGAAACAAAAAATGGCAGATGCACTAAAAGGTATCAAAATTTATGAGTTCAAAAACTGTTTTGAGCAGTGGAGAAAATCTCAGTGTTGCATCAGATGGAGAATACTTTGAAAGTAACTGAAGCTTAAACATTTAAGAATTAATACACAATTTTTTATAAATAAGTTACAGTTTGTTTCTTTGTTTGTTTGTTTGTTTGTTTTGGTCCTCCCTTATATGTAATCTACCAATTCGACTTAGCACTGCTGATATTGACCTCAGCACCTGGCTGAGTTCATGTTTGTTAGGTTTCCCTACTGTAAACTACTACCATATTTTCGCATTCTTGCTGTGCTCTTTGGAAAGACAGCACTGTCTTTAGCCCCCAGTTAGAGAATGGGAAGCTTGCTCTGCCTCCTAGAGGGTGGAGCATCCATGGCCATTACTCAGAATTCTGAGCAGGGAGTAGTCCCTGCTTTCCCATTTACTTGTATTAATTAATTATATCAATGTGAACTTATGAATATTTATTTTTGTGCTTTTGATTATAACCTGAAACATATTTATTCATTGTTTATTCTAATTTTTCCAGCTTCGGCCTTGGGGAGCTCTTTCAGTTAGTACCTGTGTCCCTTTGACGGGTTTAAATCATTGTATTTTTTTGTCATTTTTACTCTCCCTTACTTTTTGGTACTACAAGATGGTTTATGCTCATCTTATACATTTCCTGCCTTAGTTCTAGAATCAACCATTTCTCCAAAGTGACTTGGCTGCTTTTCATTGGGGATCAGTATTAGAAACCAAGGTCTGCATGCCAAATATATTTGTAATCCTTTAAGTGTGGTTGCTTCTAGGCCTTTTCAACTGACAGAGAAAAGGAACATATGGGTGTATACTAAACCATGTGTATATACACATATCTATACATATTTCCATACTATTTGTATCTATATTAAGTTAAACATGAGTTCATATTGATGTATTCAACTCTAATTCCTACCACATGATTGTTCTCAACTCTTCCTCTTATCTGTGAACTTCTGCCACAATAAGAAACATGGTTTCCACCATCCATTTACTTAATTTTATTTACTTAATTGTTTAATTCAAATATTCATATATAGCAGTATCAAAATTGTTAACCCAGACTCTAATAGCAAACCACTTTATCAGAGTACAATCTTTTATACGTTATTTTTTACTTTAATCTTTCATACAGCACTGATTTTTAAAGTGCATTAGGAGGACATCTCTTTCTCCCATCACTTTCAGTGAGGTGGTTTCACACATTACATTAGAGGTGGGGTATTTCATCACATTCTACACAATATGCTAGAAATCCCCAATATTTGATTGGCTTTCAATATGCTAACATTTAAGTTCACTTTTTGTGTTAAAAAGTTCTGTAGATCCTGATAAATGCATAGTGTCATATGTCTACCATGGAAGTATCATACACAATTGTTTTACTTCTCTACAATTACCTTGTGCTTCATTTGTCCAACCAACCTCCAAGCCCAGGTGAACCACTCACTAGTCTATATACAGTTGCTATAATTTTGCTTTTTCCAAAATTCACATAGGTGGGTCATAAATTTTGCAGCATTCTCTGAATGTCTTTTCTTCACTTGGCAATAGTGCCTTTAAGGTTTATCTTCTTGTATTAATGGCCTTTTCATCACTAAATAATACTCCCTCCGCTATAGGGTTACACCACAGTTTGCTTATCCATTCACATATGCAAGGACATCTTGGCTGATACCAAGTCTTAGTGACTGAGAAAAAAGCTGCAATAAACACTCATATGTAGGGTTTTGTGTGGACATGTTTTCCAATCAGTTGGGTAAATATCTAGTGGTAAACATGGTGGATTGAATGTTAAGACTTAGATTTAGAATGTTTAGATTTATAAACTAATGGACTGTCTTCTAGTGAGGCTGTTTGGTTTTGTAAGAAACTGTCAAATTATTTTCAACAGCAATTTTCCAGCTTTGCATTCCCACAAGCAAGGAGTGAGAGTCTCTGCATCATTGCCAGAGTTGTTATTGTCAGGTTTTGCACATTAGCCATTCTAATAAGTGTGTCGTGGTATGTAGTTATTTATTTAATTTGCAATTCCCTAAAGACAAATGAAGTTGAGATCTTTTTATATGTTTGTTTGTGATCCGTATAACTTCTTTGGTATGTCTGTTCAGATATTTTGCTCAATCATTTTTAATATGGGTGATTTTCATCAAATGTGCTTTTGTGGATTGTGCCTAAGAAGCAAAAATGGCGGTGGTATGAATTTCGGTCTAAGTCTGAAGGTAGGAGAAGACCCCAGCTCAAAGCCCATCAGGCAAAGAGAGTGAATTCTCCCTTACTCTCCTTTTTGTTTTGTTCAGCCTTTCAATGGATTAGGTGATGCCCATCCACACTGGAAAGAGTGGGGA
The DNA here is from genome assembly GCF_004126475.2 of Phyllostomus discolor. Lineage (NCBI taxonomy): Eukaryota > Metazoa > Chordata > Mammalia > Chiroptera > Phyllostomidae > Phyllostomus > Phyllostomus discolor. The sequence continues at coordinate 14,778,944 of NC_040905.2, read as the reverse complement.
GAACAATTTACTTTATTCAGTCTACCATTTCAAGTGTTAACTTCATCCAGAAACACTCTCACAGTCACCCAGGATAATGGTGGATCAAGCACACGGGATCAAGCACCACAGCCAGGTTAAGCTGAGTTTTCAATATTTACATAAAGCATTTTAAGCAATATATCAGATTTGTTATTTCTTAAGGATGTATCATTTCTTAACCAGTTGATGTTTGAAACCCAGTGTTTTTAGTGATTTTTTAGTTAGCTATAATTTACTGTATCTTTTCCAAGCTATTTCATTTTATCTTGCATGAGATAATCATAAAAATTATTTTATAGCCAATAATTGCTAGAGAAGTTTAATAAGAATTAAAATGTGTTCTTATTTTTATTTTTTAAGATTTTATTTATGTATTTATTTTTAGGGAGGGGAAGGGAGGAAGAAAGAGAGGGAGAGAAACATCCATGTGTAGTTGATTCTCACGTACCTCCTACTGGGGACTTGGCCTGCAACCCAGGCATGTTCCCTAGACTGGGAATCAAACTGGCGACCCTTTGGTTCACAGGCCAGCACTCAATCCACTGAGCCACACCAGCCAGGGCAGAATTAAAATGCTTTCTGTAAAAATATTTAAGAAAGAAACAAAGAAAGCAAGTTTAGATGCAATGGAAAAACTAAAGATCAGGTTAGTTCTCCCTCTTTCCATTCCTCCGTGTGGTGGTGGTGGTGGTAGTATGAGTAAATTCATGTGTGTGCATGTTTGTGTGCTCATGTGCATGCACGGACAGACACCTTAATGTAAGTCAACTATTCCAAAGTTCTAACTTAGTCATTGCTAAAAGTCACATCAATGAGTGTTCTGCACAGCCAGGCCTCTGTATAAATATTCTGTTATTATGGATAAGTATAATGTTTACATACAGGACTTCAGAACATTAATGTGATGTTATGATCACAGTTAACTGCAAGCTTATCATATATTGTTCTTCCAGGCTTTTGTTACCTTATGAAAGACTAAGGCATGTTCTATAGAGGCCTCACACAGAGCAATGAGTAGATTCAAAGGGTAGTTACCAACTTACTAAAATGAGACTCTTTCTATTAATTAGATGTTCATAAGAATTTGTGTAGACAGCAAGCATGTTTTCTTATATTAGGTTACAGCCACTGCATTAGCCAAGTCCTCCTTAACAGTAGATAGAGTACAAGTATAGTTAGAGGTATGATTTCAGCAGTTTTGAAAAGTAACTCACCCTGAAATGACTTATTAGCTCATTAACACTTCAAGGCGGAATAGTTTTCAGATTGACTAGCTTCAGCCAACACAGAATGTTGAAAGCATAAATGCATCTGTTCTAAAAAAAATCCTTTTTGTTACAAAGCTGATACGTGTTCAAGAATATTTGGAGAATATATAAAAATTAAAGAGAGAAATAGAAGTCATTTACAAACTCACTACCGAAGATTACTACTCTTAACATTTGGGTGGATATACTCACTTTCTGTTTGTTTCTGTGTATGTAAAGATATATGTAGTTCAAAATCTAATGTTATCACTTGAAGGTGGAGACATCTGACTTCATTTCTGTGTAACTTAACTAGTTCATAAGTCTCCCTTTTCTCATCTGTAGTGGAAAATAAACTTGAGCATTCCATTTTAAGATGATCAGAATACTTCTCATTTAACTCAGTCACTTCAGCATTAGCTCACTATCATTATTTCACATATTCAGCCTTTTCCTCTTTTTCTCTTCTTTCTGCCCATGATATGATGATGCTCTGGTTTGAATGTGTACCCCCTGCTGACCACCACCAAATTCATATGCTGAAATCTAATTCCCAAGGTGATGGTATTAGGAGGTGGAGCCCTTGGGAGGTGATTAGGTCATGAGGGTGAAACCCTGAAAAAAGGTTTCAAGCATAGTTCCCTGGTCCTTGTCAGTAGGTGAGAATACAACTGGAAGTCCGCAACTTGGAAGATGGCCTTCACCATGACATGCCAGAACCTGATCTGAGACTTCTGGACACCAGCACTGTGAGAAGTGTTTCTGCTGTTTCTAAGCCACTGACTCTGTTGTGTTTTGTTAGAGCATCCCAAGAGAACTAAGGCAGCTGGAGTGGTGGGGCATTCCCAGCTTGCACATAGAACAGACATGGTATCTGGGTGTGTCTGTTCCCGATCTGTTTCTGATGTTCATTTGGCACAGGCAGTGCATGGTAGTTTCTCCTGCTGACACCATTTCTACAGCCTACTCTGCCCATGATGGAGAAAGGTGCTCTGTAGGTCAGCCTCTTACTGAAGTTCCACGTGGTAACTAACGTATAAATGGGGAGACCAAGTCACTTATTCTCTAGCTGGGGTGCTTTTTCATGAAAACAAGTGCTATTGATATTTACAGTGATAAAATAATAGGTGAAAACCAGAACTGCCCAGTGAAATGGAGATGTAAGGTCTTACAGGTGTAAGGAATTTTATCCTTTGGATTTCCTTTTGGAATTTCACCAGTACAAAAAGATTTATATGCCCCACTATACTCATACCCTTAAGGATTGCCTTATTCATTTGGGGCTGGTAAAGCAAATTACCATAGACTGGATGGCTTAAACAACATAAATTTAGTACTCAGAGATCTGGAGTCAGAGAACTCCAAGATCAGCATGTTCAGGCTCTCGTGGGGGATGTTTCCGGTTTGCAGTGGCCATGATCTTGTTCTTTCCTCAGGTGGCAGAGAGCAATGAAATAGGAAGCAAATTTTCTCCCATTTTTTCTTTTAAAATCACTAATCAGCCCTGGCTGGTGTGGCTCAGTGGATTGAGTGCTGGCCTGTGAACCAAAGGGTCGCTGGTTGAATTCCCAGTCAGGGCGCATGCCTGGGTTGCAGGCCAGGTCCCCAGTAGTGGCCACGTGAGAGGCAACCACACATTGATGTTTCTCTCCCTCTCTTTCTCTCTCCCTTCCCTTCTCTCTAACAAATAAGTAAATACAATCTTTAAAAAAATAAAATCATTAATCATATCATAAGCACTTTATCCTCATGATCTAATTACCTCCCAAAGGCCCCATCCAACACCATGACTTTTGTATTAGTTTCAACATATGGATTTTGGTACGACACAAATATTTATTCTGTAGCATGATTCAAATCCAGGAGGGGCAGAATCAGATTTAAATAACTTATTTGCATCTACATTGGCTCTCTGATCTCCTTTCAAATTCTGACTTCTTTCCTCATCCTAGTCTTCAACTGGCTAAGTAATTTTAATTGATTTTTTAAGAGAGAGAGGGAGAGGAGGAGAAAGAGATTTGTTATTCCACTTATGCATTCAGTGGGTGTTTTTTGTGTGCACCCTGACCAGAGGTTGAACCTATAAACTTGGCATATTGGAACAATGCTTTAACCAACTGAGTACCCAGCCAAGGTGCTAAATCATTTTTACTGCAGGAGAAATATGATCGTATCTTAGAGAAGCCATATCACATAGAGGTGAATAGCATCTTATCTGTAGCCAAATTGCATGAATTAAAATATCAGCTCTATATCCAAATTACCTAACCTCCATTGCCTCAGTTTCTTCATCTACAAAATAGCAATAATAACTCAGCACCTACTTGCAGTAGTTCATTTTACCCTTGTGGAGCATTATCATTTTAATTATATGCTACTTTGCATGCATCCCTAGTCTGTGATTTTCTCAGATTTGAGTCCTCGTGGCTCTGGCTCATGATCTTCCACTCCAAAGACTCACACAAAAACTCACAGAAAAATGGTCTACTCTAATCCTCTAGTTTTTACACACAAATGTGCTTTTGTTTGTAGATTGTCATTTTTCAATTAAATTTTAAAACTCTGTCTTGAAAGTTAAAGGAAGAATTGATCACTTTTATACAAATGCTTCCATAGTTCTTTCCCCAGAGCACCAAGTGTCCACCTTGTAGCTTGGTCTCAATGGTGGGAGGGGTGTGGAAATTAAAATATAGTTATCAAGAATGGGAAAAGATAAATTATGCTTATATTTCAAAATATTCTATTGTATACAAATAGAATTTTGAAAAATGTTGATTATCCTTTACATTCTACATGCTGATGGTAAACTATTCTATCATTTCACTCAATATACAATTAAAATAATTATAACATAATGGTAGTGGAAAGTATTCACCAATCTTGGAACACTTAGAATTGTTCTTATTAATTTAATATAAATTTGTGATGCATACAGTCTTATGGAAAATTGTACATAAATGTCTTAAGCATGAATTTATAGAGATGAATTTGCTATAACAAAAGGTATTTTACATCTTTTGCCATCTTTAGGTTGGTCTTTAGTTAAGATGATCTTGTATGAACAGTTATGAAGTTGGAGTCAAAGAGCTCACTACGTGAAAATGAGTTTCTGGGTGGCTGGAAATCTGGAACACTTGGTCCGTCCTCAGCAGGAATGGGGTTTTGTTAACACTAAGTCAGAAATGAAAACCAGAAGGGCTTCAAATACCTATGAACACTCTTTGTAATGGTGTATATTATTTGTGACTATAAAGTCTTCATGAATTTTAATGCAAGCCAATAATATAAAACAGAATTGAATTTTGTTCTTTAGAGGGCCATATAATAAATATTTTAGACAGGCCATATGGCCTCTGTTGTAGTTTCTCAACTTTGGAAAGAAGCCACAGGCAATATGTAAATGAATGAGAGTGGATGTGTTCCAATAAAACTTTATTTATAACACAGACAGTGGTCCAGATTTAGCCTCTGCAGCTGCAGCTTGCCTACACATTTTGTGAAAGAACTATGCATTAAAAACATGGGCAATCCCAATCAGGAAGGACCCAACTGTTCATGTATTGCACTATGAGGGGCTATGTACCCTTGTTAGGAACCTGGGAACAAGAACAGCTGAATTAAGTTATATTTTTCCCACGTCATGTGGCTACTCTCTTATGGCAGATATAGGATTTATTCTAATCCACGATGGTTGTTTTTCTGTGTATGTAACTCTGTGTTTGTTTATGTTTAGGAGAGGGGATTTCTGTTATTTGCAGCAATGAATAATCTTAAACAATAGAGTATGTTTTTATAAAAGTTGAATCAGCTAGTATAATCACTAGCATTACAGGAAAATTCACCCTTCCTATATAACAAAAAACATGGTATATATATTGATCTGTTTTATTTTAACTAATTCTGTCAGTTTTTAAAAGACAACTTTGTCTTTTTGCCTTAATTTGTATTTTATAGATTTTCTAATATGGTTGAAGCTTTTCTTCCTTATTATTAAATAGCTTACAATAAGAACTAGGTCTCCGATGAGTTTATTATCCTCCTGGATTAACTGGACCATAGTTTTGACTGGATGTTACTGACAGCACCTCCCCTCACCCCCAATTAAGAGTAACTGACATTTGACACATTTTTGTAGCCCATGGAGGAGACAGTTAGGACTTTAGTGAAGGAAAGTTTATTGAACTCCATCAACATCTTGTGGACATGTTTATCTTATACTCCGTCTGCACAGTAAGCCAAATATAAGATAGTAGGTGATCCTAATTCCTCATCAGACGGCTCCTCACTTCCTACTGTTACTGGTGCTAGTTAGCTAATTATTAATAGGAAAGCACAGCAAAGGAAATTAGACATGGAGAGTGAGTTTAATAAACTGGGTAACATGAACCTATTTGTTTCTCCAGGAAGTTACAGCTTCACACACAAGAGATTATAGCAATGCTCCACCAAGGAGATTAAGATTTCTCTTCCCCCACCTCCGATACCAGATTGTTGAGGGGCACAGGGGAAGGTGGTTGACCAAAGATGCCTGTTAGTCTAGACAGGTGGTATGCCCATCAAAAAGCCCACAGAAGCTTGGAAGTTGACTGGTTCTTTTGAATGAGCACCTAGTCCATCCCAAACCCAAGCTACTATAATCTCAGAGAAACAAAGAATCTCTCCCTCTCTCTCTCTCTCTCTCTCTCTCTCTCTCTCTCTCTCTCTCCTGCATTTGTCCCATGTGTTCACATATTCTCTCTCACCCAAGAACACACAAGAATATATGGGTCTACCAGCCACTGGGGCCTGCAACTGATGCTGTGGGCTCCAAGGGACTAAGCTTTAATAGGAAGCAGAAGTTCTAAACACTGGCCTTTGCTTTGGCCTTGCTAAAGACACAGTTGGACTTATTCCACGGTGAGATGGAGGGAGATGGGACTTTGGAAACCCAGGGAGCAGCTCCTATTTCCACACAAATAAATCATCTTGCCAAACCACAGTCTCCCATATATGGCTCCTTGGAACACTTTTCTCGTGATCCCATGGAAGAGCCTAATTTCCACCAACAGCATTCGCACACAAATTTAGCTGCCTACCTCAGGCTCTTTCTCTTGCCACAGAAACATGAGAGCCATCGGATCTACATGCACCCACACAAGTCGACTGGATCACCTGGGGGTCAGTTTAGTAATGCACCCCTTACTTCCCTAGTTAATGTTAGGAATGCACCCTCCTTCCCGGAATTAGGGAATTATGGATTTCCTTCCCTGAGGAAATGTCAACACATACGCCTTTGCCTCTAGATCTGTTTTCTCAGTCATCGGTGCTAAGAAAGGATACATCAATTTGTGTGTGAGTGTGTGCAAACAGGCTAACCCAACATTATTTGTTTGAGTTTCAAGAAAATACTTGTTTTATTTGCACATATTTTAAACACAATTTGTTTTAATTTATTTAAGAGAGGTATACTGAAAATTTATTTTTCTCTTCAAATATTGTTCAACATTCAAGTGCATAATGATATTTTGGACAGTGGATTTACCCTTCTACCATAGTTTACATATGTTAGCAGATTAATTTTATTACTTGCACTTACATGAACTTATATAAAATAAATACATTATATTTCATGTATTAATAATTTTTGTTTACATGTGAAGGAAATAGAGAAAGAGTAAATTACCTTTAAAAATTTCATTCCAAATATAACAGCATGGAGTGAGAGAAAAGTTTGAAGTACCAAACCACTGAGTTTTCTATGAAATATTGATAAGTGACATACATGCCTTTGATTGAGTCATGGAATATCATTCATTCAAGAATGAGTATTTTTAAGCCAGTATTTCAGTATACAATTTGGCCCTCACTCACTGCTTTGGCATCATCTCCTTCAAGTTTTTCTACAATTAACTCATATTTAAAGCATCTTATTTGTCTTATTTTACTTTGTAGCACTTATCACCAACTGATTTTATAGTTTTTTTCTATTATTGTTATTTGAATTCACTAATGCTTGGGATCTATAGAGGCAAGAATTACCATCCTTTTTGTTGACTACTCTATTTTCAATACCTAGAGCAGTATATACTTGAAATATACTAGGTACCTATTAATTTTTGAAAAATGAATAAATGCTGGGTTAGGAAAGAAGCCAAGATCAATATTTAGATTATTACTAATAAAACCTTATACTTATAAAATATATAAGACTTTCTAAGGAATTTTAACTGTATCAATTTAATTGCCCTTGGTAAGAATCTTCCTGGAAAAGACCCCGGCTATTTTTGTACACATTTTACTTATAAAAAAATCTGTCACTGTTGGCATTCCTGTGATTTCTCCAAGTTAACTATCTTGGTCACAGGAGGAACCATGATCTTTTCTCCTTTTTTTCAGACTTGAAAACTGGTTTTGGTGTTGTTATCCTTTTAAAAATAAGTCCTTTCTGGTTATAATATTATGGTACCTAGTCCATTATAGCACGACTACATAATTCTCATACCTGGAGATCATTGGCATTATAAATTGATGAACCTCTTTTGATACTGAAACAGAGGTAGGCACATAAAGAGGTAAGAGAAAAAATTAGAGTCAAGTGTTGAATGTGCCTGTTGAATATAACACACATGTGCACACCTTACATGTGCACATATAAGAGGACACATCACTGGACTTTCAAAGAGAACACATCACTAAATCATTACTCATTACCAGCTATTCCACCATCAATTCTGGTGAAAGCCCACTAATAACCCTGGCATTTTTCATCATCCTAAAGTCTCATTTCTTCTTTTTACCTCAATTTATCACTCCTTATCTTACACTGAAAACAACTTTTCTATTTGTGCCATTCAAGAACTAATCTCCTGACCCCCTATTCTTGCCAATCAAATTTATCTGAACTCATTAGCATGAAAACAAATGTGATCACCTAAGGAGATTTTTGGGTCCTGTCTTTACAGGAAAATAAAGACTGGTGGTTGAATTACTTCAGTAATTAACGAAATAGGTGATTTCCCTTTCTAAAGCTGCTTGAAAGCCCAACATGGTTTCAATTACCAAATATGTATATCTCACGTGTTAACCAGTGACAGTACAAAACAACGAAAGAATAATGGAATTTCTCATTCAACTCAGCTCTATTATATACAATGCAGAGATGTGCTCTTCACACTAAAGCAGACAATGAATGCACATTGTGTAACACTCAGTCTTAAAAATAGAGATGTGTGGGTAGCCAAGTATCTGCTGTGACAAAGATCTCATCTACTAATTATCTGTAACATATTCGGGTCCCCTGACTGCTACCCCAATCTTTTTACAATTCACCAGAGGGTGATTTTGGCAGGTTGTCAGCAGGCAAACAGGGAAATGAGTTAGAAAACATTAATAAAGGTTGAAAACAACAGCTTTTATGCTTTGAGCTCATCATTCAAGTATAACAAAAACTGTTAAGATGAGGAACAGGGACAATGGGCAGAGAAGGCAAGAAAGGAAGAAGCAAACACCTAAAATGACTATAAAGTTAGATTTGTGAACCTCTTTTCAAATATATCTGTTATAGTTCTCTTGAAGTTGTCTTAGATTTTTTCCTCTATTGGAAAGTGAACCAGTGAAATTGCATGCTCCACAATAATGTAATATTTCTGTTTCAGTTCTAAATACAGCAAAATCTTTGACCATTTCAACATAAAAAATAACAATATACTATTAAGTTTACAAAAAAAAGAGCAAAATGAGAATAGCTATAACGATAACCAGAGCATAACATGGAAAATAGCTTTGCTATGATTAACAGGAATAATTCCATTATCAAGATGGGATTCCCAGTGTTACTTATTTCCCTTCATTTACTACTGCGTACTTCCAGAATTTTTGCAGCATTTATATGCAAAATATGTGACTGTTGTGTTCAATATATATTTAAACTACATATGAACTCAATGAAATACCAACTTTAAGGAACTATGAAAGTTATGCAGTCTTTTCAGCATGAAAGTGTATGTCAGTCCTGGTGTAATGGAAATAGGACATAGTAAAACGATGGAGTTTTAACTTTTCTCTCTTCAGTTTACCAGCTCTGTGACTTCGGGTGCTTTAAATTCTAAGAACATCAGATTGTTTGTTTGTGGAACAGGGCGCACGGGGCCTCCTTTAGAAAGCCGCTCTCTGAAGTAGTGTGAGCATGACGGTGCCTCACTCCACTCCGCCACTCATCTCGGAGTCTGATAAGTAAAAGTTGTGCAATCTCGCAACTTCTGTAAACTGTGTAAATTTATAAAGGCAAAATGAAAAAAATATGTTATAAGGGATACAATGATTTCTCTTAAGAAATTAATAATTTGGTATTAAAATATACAATTTACTGAAATGAGACTTACTCTTTAGGATAATGAAAATGATTAATTTTAACATACTTATGGAGTCACAATGTTAATTTACTATCAATATAAAAAATGATATCACACACCTGGTTGGTGTGGTTCAGTGGATTGAGTGCTGACCTGTGAATCAAAGGGTCACCAGTTCCATTCCCTGGCAGGGCACATGCCTGGGCTTCAGGCCAGGTCCCCTGTGGGGAGGGCATGAGAGGCAACCACACACTGATGTTTCTCTGCCTCTCTTTCTCCCTCCCTTCCCCTCTCTTTAAAAATAAATAAATAAAATATTTTTTAAAATAATATAACAAACCCTGTTATATATATTTATAACATATTTAACCGTTACATGTATAACCCTCATTTAACCCTGTTACATGTATATTTTAGATAAAACATTAACTCACAGGTTTCTATATGGCTCACCACTAGTCTCGTTTTCTTCCCCATTCCAATTTTTAACCAGAACTGCATCCTCCTCAGCTACTGTTGACATTTTTACATATATGTGCTTCCTCAAAAGGTAAATTATTTCAAGTATCATTCTGAGACCTACTTTTTTTGGCATTCAACATTCTATACTGGTCATCTTTACATGCACACAAAGATCTAGTTCATTTTAAAAAAAGCTAAATAGCTTTCTGTCATATAAATATAACATTATTTGTTTGTTCATTTTGGTGGATGTTTAAATTCCTTTAAATTTACTATTTTAAACAATGTTTTTAGTGAGGGCTTTTATACATACCTCCTTGTACACATGTACAAGTATATTGTCAGAAGCTATGTACCCAGAAGTGTAATTTCTAGGGAGTTGTCAAATGTTTAAGCTCATAGATATCTTAGAGGTCTTCTGACATTATGAAATCATTTTTCTGAGGCGCAATTAAACCAATAAGTAGGAAGGCTGAAAGTAAATTTCCAGCCTTCTGAATCTTATTTCTGTGCCCTTGACAGCACGCCACTAATCTTCAGCTGCCTGTCTTTTTGTTTGCCACAGAGGTGCTTGTACACTTATTCTCAATATAACCCCTGAAAGCAGCCCCTTATACTTAATTGAGTAATACCATAATATCATTGACTAGGCATTTTCGTGAGGTTGCAAGGTCATGGGCCTGGAAATCAGGAGACTTCAGCCACACTATTAGCGTTCAATACTCCAGAGTCACTGCACACTTTACATAACCTCCATCTCTCTACCTCCTCCTTAGGCTTTCATTGGCCCCACGAACCTTCCATTTTACATTCCTAATTGGCTGTCTCACAGGTGTATCAGGTTTAGCATGTCCAGAATTCAATTCTCGTTCTCTTCTGCCCCTTTTGCCACCCTCCATCCTTTCTACCTCAGTAAACATCCCAATAAGAAGCACCCAGTAGCCCAAGACAAAAAACTGACAGATGCCCTCTAACTCCTGATATGAAACATTTTCTCAAATCATATGTATTTTGCTACCACAAGCTTATTCTAAGCCTGAATACCTGGTCCAATGCTGTCATTTCTAATTAAATCTCCCATTGCCCTTTCTATATCATTCTCTGGCTGGCAGTTAGAATTTATTTAAAAATATCAATTGGATTATATCAACACTTGATTTAAGCCCATGAATATCTCCTTATTCGTCTTAGAATAAAATTCAAATTCCTTACCAAGGTCTAACTTGTGCCCCTCATCTTGTGCCCTCCCTCCTTCACTGACTGCTCCCGATACACTGATCTTCTTTCATATCCTTACTCATGCCAAGCTCTTCCCTATTTCGGGGCCTTTGCACACACTCTTTCTTCTTCCCGGGTCACTCTTCCTCTAACAATGTCCACAGCTGACTCATTCTCATCCTTTGTGTACCTGCCAAAATGTAAGTTCCTCAAAAAGGTCTCCATAACCAATCCAATCGGAAATGAGTGTCCATACACTTTGTACAACTCTACTTTTTGAGTAGGGCAGCCATAACAAAATACCACACACCCGGTAACTTACACAATACAAATTTATTGTCCCATGGTCCTGAAGGCTAGAAGTCCGGGTTCAAGGTGTCAGCAGAGTTGGATCCTTCTGAGATCTGTGAGGAAGAATTTGTTTCATGTCTTTCTTCTAGCTTCTGGTGGTTGGCTTGTAATCTTTGGTATTTCTGGCTTATTGAAACATCATCCTTGTATCTGCCTTCCTCCTTATACATGGTTCTGCCTGTGCTCGTGTTTATAGCCAGATTTCCCCTTTATAAGGACAGCAGTTACGTTGGATTAGGAGTTCACCCTACTCCATTTTGTCCTCTTATTAAATTAGCTAATTATATCTTCAACAAACCTATTTCCAAATAAGATCACATTATGAGGTACCGGGAGTTAGGGCCTGAACATATGAATCTGGGGAAGATAAAATTCAATTCATAATAATCACTTCTCAAAATATATTCCCCATATATATACACACACACATATATTCGTTTGGTCAATGACTATAGAAGACAGTTTTTTCTTTCTTTTTTATTTATTATTTCATTGTTTGTTTTTTGTTCACATGTATATACCCAATACCCTCAATAGGCTTTGTACCTGATAGTCAATATATATTTGTTGTTTTTCTACACATGTAATTGCATGAGTTATAAATTCTATTACTGCTCTGAATTTCATGATTTTGCTTTTGCTATGCCCAATTTTATCATAATCCAATGCTATGCTAAGGCAAAGTTTTCAATATGTAACCATATGCCTAAATAAGGCAAACATAAATACAGTTTGGTTTTATAGTTTCCTAAATAATTCAGCCCAAAATATGTATGCTTTTAGAAAGGGCATGGAAGAATCACCATAGTTCACTTAGTAATTTTTCTACCAACTTTCAATTGACTTTAGCTCTGAGGAATGAGATCTAAGAATAATGTAAAATGTAACTCCACTGTGTTTTATGCTGGACAAGAGACACATAAAAGAACTCACTTTTCCAGTTCAAAATATTACCACTGTACACCATGTTATTAGCAGAAGAATTGTCTGTCCTCCTTTTTCTGCCCATCCCACTCCACAACCAGAGCCCCGAATCCTGTTAGAGCCTAGTTTCTGAACAAATTTAATCCCACATTTACTCTCCTTTTCCTCAGCCTTCTCTTACTTGCCCTTTTTCACCAGCTCCATCCCCTATGCTGTCACAAAAGCATAAGTCTCCCATTTTAAGAAGGCTTGTTTTAAATCTTCAAATCTATTATTGGATCTGGTCACTCGACCCAACCTTCTTGATATTTCCCCTCAGCCGCTTTACATCACTGCTGTCACCTCTGCCAGATGAATCTTCCACAAATGCCATTTTCATTATTCCACTTCCTTGATTTAAAACTGTATTGGTACCATATCACTTGCTGGACAAAGCTTAGATTCTAAGTCTCCATTAATTAGCCTTACATTGCTCATCCTTTTTTTTTCCAACTGTAAATTCTCAAACTAAAGCCATCTGCTTTATTTCCCAACAACTCTTGTCAATTTCAACTCTATTTATGTTGCTTTTCATAGTGAGAAAGACCTGCCTACATTTTCCTGATGAAAAGTCCGGCTCTACCCAGTCATTAAGTTCCAGCTAAAGAAAGTTCTCAGGGAATTGACTCTTCTAGTCCATACATTCTTCTCTGTCTAAACTCCTACAGCAGTTTTAGTTAGGTAGCCACATGAGGAAAGATTTCTACTTAAATGAGTGACCATTAAACTTCTGGTTTGAAAACTGTGCTTTTTCTCATTCTTCAAAACTCATTAAATATACATAACTATCATCAGTGCCATTAACAATTAAGCCTGAACTAAATGAAATCAGTTAAGGTAAATCTTTAAACAACACTCAGTTTATGTCATGTATGTACTATTCTCTTTATATTTTTACTTGCTCTATGCTATTACCATTTTAAAGCTTAAGTATTTTCTTCATACCAGCTTTTATGTGTAAGTTAGATAAAATTATAAGATTTCATGAAAAATATACTACTTTTATAATAAACCTCTAGATCTATAGCCCTTGGTAGAAAGCTTTTAAAAACATGTCAGCACAAATCACAGAAACTATAAAGCTATAGAAAGTGCATGAAAACAAATTGAATCTTTCCTCACTCTAAATAAAGTTTTCTCTGATAATTTTTTTTAATTTTGTACCTAGCTACTTTATTTTTTAACAATGTACAAAGGCATTAAAGGATTATTATGCTTCTTCTTCATGAGTTTTTAACAGTGTAATATTGATATTACACTGGGAAAATGGAAAACACAAACATAAAAGAATATGAACAGGCTACAAAGGAGTGTTAATTCTGAGTGCATTTCATAAAGAAAAGTGGCAAGAATGATCTCAGCCATACAGACAACACATTAATCTATGACATATGTAGCGGAAACACATTAAATGCAAGGCTTGTATTCAACAATATTAATTTTACTGATGCTTTTTAACAACTGTAAGAAGTGCAAAATTTTACACATTCATTGATCGTTCAAGCCTGTGTTCTGTCCTAGCCTAGACGCCTCTGAAGTTAGCAGCCAGCCTGTGTTATCTACTATTGTACCCTAGCATCCAGACCGGGCTACCGGTACTGTAGTCACTGGCCACGTGTGGCTCTCCTACACCTGGTATGTGGCTAGTCCAAATTGATCTGCACCCTAAGTAAAAGACACACTCAATTTTGAAGGCTTAGTTACATAAAAAATTACAGTCTCACATTTTATGTTAAAATAATATTATACATATATAGGGTTAAATAAAATTTACGAAAATGAAATTTACCTGTCTTTTATATTTTGCTTAGTGTGGAAACTACAAAATTTAAAATCGCACAGGCAGGCATAATGAAATGGGCCCGAGCCTGTGCAGATTCAGAAAAAAAAAAAACAGAAAACTTAAGAACCGCAGCACCGGCTTGGTGGTTGCAGAGGTTGTGGATGCGCGGCAGTGTTTTCACCAACGTTATGAATGAAGTGCCTAGTGTGCAGGAAGCGCGCTGCATGCTGGTGGAGGAAGAAACTTGCAGATACTGACTGCTAAGGATTACCTGAGCCACCTGACAGCCCTGGATTATTCTGCTTCCAAAATTGACATCATGAGAATTGAATTTGAAAGACTGGCTGCTGGACAACCAAGGAATTGCTCAGTATGTGAAACGGTATGAACTTCAGCCCCTTCCCCGGGTCACGAAGTTGACATCACTGCGTGGCCAGAATGTGTAAACAAGTCTATGGCCCAGTTACAGCATCAAGCGGTTCAAATTGAGAATCTGGAACTAATGTCACGGCATGGACTCGAAGCCTTGGGAGGTATGTAAGGACAATTTAGTTCATATGATTGAACGTGCACAGAAAGAGCTCCAGAAGTTAAGGAAACATAATTGAAGATTTAAACTGGCAGCAAAAGAACATACGACTCACTGCTGGATCTCACTGAAGAGAAATGGAGTCCAGTTGGGTATCTTTGGTAAATAAGAATTGTAAGATTGAAATGACTATTGTACAATTAGCGGATGAAGTCTTTCAAATGAAGCAGCAGCATGAAGAGGCCAACACAGAAAACATCAGAGAAGACTTCTGAAAAGGCAGACTAATTGGGGAGGGGGGTGGGGTAGAAGGCAGGGAAGCCGGGCTTTTGCAGGAGATTGGGCACCTGAACTATGAAGGACAGAGGGATCTTAGAGAAGTCATCAGCAGTTAAGTGTTTAACTGTAAAAGTGAACCGTTACATTCAACTTGTACATAAGCAAAATAAAAGATTTCAACTTGGTGGCACAAAATAAATGAAATTGCTCATGTGACTTACACTATATTTCTATTGAACAGCGCTATATTTCTATCTAGATCATGCTTAATACAGTGTAGACTTTCAATAAAGTCCCTCAATTAAATAAGTGGACATATGCCCAAGTATGTTAAAATAGCTGGGTTTTGACAGTTACTCATTGTCAGTTTATAAGACTAGCTACTTAAAACCATATTTTTTAATTCTAGAAAATTTCTTGAAGTAATTTTTTCTTTGTGCTCAACAAAGCTAACTTTTTAAAAAAATATCCTCCTATCATTCACATTATACAATACAGCACAAATAAAGTTTAGTTTTTCATGGGATGCCTACATGGCATATTAACACTTACCTTGGAACAAATCAAAATTTCCAGTGTTTCACATAAGCCGAATTATGTATTTCTTACTTGACTTAAAACTATATTACCATCTCCTTTTATTCATGGGATGTTTTGACATTGTTCATCTTTTTTATGACATCTACTATCAGATTTACAAAAACTGTTTTACCAATCTGACCTGAAACAAAGGTATATGCTAATACTTGGCATATACCCCCAGCAAGGAAGCCCTGCCTCTAACTGCTCCACAGACGCCTTGTTCCCTGATACGCTGGTTCTATTATCAAGAACCAACCTACGCATCTAAGTTAGTACTTACAGACAAGATCAAAGCACTCTTGAGTTAATTGTAAAAATTTAATAAAGTTTGGGAACGTCCAGTGGAAATGCAATTAAATTAAGAATTACAGTTAGAGCATGTTTTTGAGAGCACCATTCTGCCATCTGCTTCTCCTCTACCTGCAGCATCTGTGGTCTATAAAATTGAGATATTAATCTTAATGACAATGAATGATCGTGAATCCTGACAGAATGCACAAGCAGCTGAGCTTTCCAGCAGCACAAGGAAATATAGAATGGTTAAGCTGCATTTTATTCTTCCAGAAAATGTTAGAACTGGCCTATGAAATCCAGCCCAGCCCAACAGATGCCTTGAGAGGTTAAGTGACTGTTCATCGTTCCGAGTGAGATCACTGTGGTCCTCGTCCAATTCTTTTCCCATTATAGCACACGGCCCTTCCTTCACTCTGAATTAATTTCATAGGATGCAGCCATATTGACTGACTGCACTAGATTTCAAAGAGCCATCAGAATTTCTTCAACTTGGCATAGAAGAGAAATAACCAGTAGACAGAGCAAAATTGCTTAAATTCAATGGGAAGTGAAATAAATTATTGCAGCCAGAGATATTAATGAATCATTTTTTAGCATGGTAGCTGCCAAGGACATCGTTTTATTTTTTTATGCTTCTGTATTTGCATTTTTCTTCTGTATTTGTGAATGTATTTGTCTTAATCAGAAACTGAAATCATATGAGGAGCCATTCCCAGATCTTTATACCTTTCCTCCTCTAAATGCCTTAGAATCATTATTCCTATCGGTTGTTTGTCGTGATTATTTCATACAATTTTTAGTAAGTCAGGCATTCACCTTTAACTAGAGCATGATGACAAGTGTTTTGAGAACAGCGATTATGCTTTATAAATCATTATGTACTAATAGGTTCTCATCAGAGGTCTAATACTCAGTGGAATGCATCATACATATCAGACAATCAATAGATGCAAGTTGATTGGTTGTTATGGGTTGTCTCCCTTCACTGAGTTTTTGAGAGGGAGGTTAATATATTCAAGATGTTGTAGGAAAGATGTCTGTTGAGGGAATTAGCGATTGGCAACACTTATTGTTAATTATGTGTTATAGGGACCCTTAACCAAATACAGAAGTGAGGGGCAGGTTATACAAGTCTTCACACCTGGATTCCATAAAGTTTATTTATATAAACTCTGTGGCCTCCCATCTCTGCAGTATTTGGGAAGGGGGAAATTATCGGTCATAGCACTTTATAGACAATGTCATATTTACCTTTATGGTATCCTCTGACTGTTGAGAAGGGACTAATGCTTAGCCCATTTCTCTTTATTGCCACAGGGAAAAATATAAGCAAAGAGAGTCTGAATCATTTATACAGAGCTGCACCATAAGGCAATGAAAGGGGCAGGTGCAGGTCTCAGATGGTTGCCTAAGTCCAAATTCCACGCTCTATCTGCTAGATAATCCTGCCTTCCCTCTCAATAGAATATTTCCCTAGATAGTTCCTGAAACATTTATAGCAGAAGCCTGCAGAATGACTGTTATAGAAGTTTGTGGAAAACTTCCAGGCGTCTAAAAATGTAAGGAATGGCCACATTTCACTTTGGGTATTCACATTTGAGAAGTGATGTGTGGTTTTTTTTTCCTCTCCTCAAATATTCAAAAGTTTGATCTAAGGCAAAAGTTTTACTATTCCTCCCTAAACCAGAGGAATGAAAATATCCATGAATTTTCATCAGTTTGCTGTAGGCAGAAATTTGCCAGTTTGCAGGAAAATGGCTTAAAAATCAAGCTGAGATGAAATACTTGAACTTCTTGTGCAAACCCATGAAAGTAATATTTTTCTTTATCAGCTGATATGAAAGTTTGCACAACCCTACATTACTTTGGCATAAAAATTACTTTTTTCTGTCTAAAATGTCACAAAACTGTTTCGATTCTTTCAAACATACCAGTAAAAGGACTTTTATCCCCTTAATTTTGTCATATGCCATCATTTCCTTTTTACTCTTTATTCCCATATTTAACAGAAATTCCCTGAAACTAACTTCCTTTAACCTCCACTCTGAAGTACACTATGGGAGGTGTGGTAAGTGGGCTAAAACCGGAGAACTTTCTTTCTCAGGCTATAAAAAACCTACAAAAGCTGGAGACTTGCTTCCTGCCTAGCTGGAAACTGTGACCACATTGAACTCAGCAGAGACCTCTGACTGACTTTCGCCCTGAAACATAGACACAGTTTGCATTTCCCCAACGCATCATGTGTTGTCAACAACACAGTGCTCCTCTAGGCCACTCGGATGTTCGCTATACTCACCAGAAGCAAAGCCACTTATGCAGTGATGTGCTTCTCCCACTAATGGCACCAAAAGGCTTCATGGGATGACACCTTGCCCTGCTTATTTCTTTGTTGCACCCAACTGGTGAGCCACTATTACCTACCTTCATGACCTGCATCTAACCATACCCATTTTTCAAAAACATTTTTCTTTTCAGATCAGCAAGTATTTCTGGAGGCATCAATGACCTGAAAGCTTCTATCATAGATGCTATAAAATATTTATGCTGATAATTACATTAGCAATGTAAACGTGATTTTATAAATCCATCCAATCACAGGCATCTATTTGTTCAATAAATTATTTAGCATGATAAGCTATGTGCTTCCTGTTTGGCAGGCTTTGAAGCATGAGATAATATTTTCGATAATACTCTCCTGCAAACCATTTTGTGAACTTCCTTAATTATTAAAATTTGAAACCCATGAAGAGACTAAACAAACTAGATATATAATATTGAAATAAGTAAAGGTGTTTAATTTCACTATTTTTGTCTTTTATATATCTCTACTTCGCCTTCTAATGTAGGTAGAGCCTTCTTCAGAAGTAGCCTATTGTCAGAAGGGCATCTGTTTTGAGTTCCTATTTTAGTCATTGTAATTTAGTAATTGTAATTTTTAGTAATTTAGGGAAATTGTACATATTCACATTTCTTTAATCTTTCCTGTTTATATTAAACAAAAGAGAATCAAAAGTTTTCTGGATGGGTAAAGAGTACAGGTTATTATTAGTGAATAAGTGAGAGTCCATTGGTACGTAGTAGAAACAAGTAACGCTCATGGCCTTAATAGTATTACAAATCAGTCTAGATTTAGGATAGCTTTTACTTAAACTTCACAAATTGACCTGTTTTCATTCAGCACCAATGTGTACTTTGAAAAGTAGGTTCTCTGAAAAGTAGATGCCAAGACAGCATGACATGAGCAAGAGAGTTATTAGGTACGGGAAATGCCTATCAGGGAAAATCAGGAGGAAATGAGAAGAGTCTGAGAGAGCCTTCAGGTCAAGATGGCTCCTGAAAAGAAGAAAAGATTGATTGAGAGAAGATAGGTCTAAGACAGTCTGGCAAGGTCAATGGCCAGTGGGAGGGACTGAGCAGTGGTGCACCATCGGGAAAACTCCCCACCTTCCAGCAATGACCGTCCCAGCTGCTGCTCTGAGCACAGGCTGGGGAAAGCTATGGGAAGGGCAGCCTGAGCGTGACAGTGGTGATGGATTGCAGAGCCACTGCTCGCCTCACGTGGAACTCTGAGTGATCCAGTCTCACAGTCTGATGCTGCCACAGGCCACCTCGTGGATCACAGAGATCTACTTACCTCACAGGTTGGAAAGCCTCTCATCCATGGTTCCCAGGATCCTCTCTTCTGAACAAGAAACTCGGAAGAGGTAGTTCTGATGCAGCTGATCTCAAGATCTCAAGTGATACTCAAGTTATCCTTCCTCCATTATCCATTCAGAATTCCCTTAATATCTAGCAATCGTATTTGCACATTGTTGGTGGCAGTGTTGTTGGTGTGACCCAAACCTTCCTTCCCAGAAGGCCTGTGTCCTTGGAAAGCACACCCTGCTCAGGTGGAAGGGTTGCTGTGCATATCCACCCACGGTTACAGTGGGACAAAGGGGTACTAGGAGGTGGAAACCTGAATCACCTGGAGCCCATGCATATTATTCTCCATTCCTGCTGTATGAAAATAGCACCATGTCCTTTTGCTTCAAGGTTAATTGCCACTGCCCAGTGTGATGACTTCTCTTCTACAGTGATGGTCTCTCAGCACAAGGGATCCAGAGTTTCAAGGCAGCAGCCATAACAGGTGCTTCAATAGACCTTCTTATCTGTCCCTTTGCCAGAGCAGTCCCTTTTGCTTACCAGGACCTCGAACTCTGCAAAATGCAGAACATGGAGTATAGATGAAGAAAATCTCCCAGCTGGTCATTGAGTGACAGTGAGGCTATTAATGCTTCCATTCATGTTTCCCAGATCCATCTATTTTACCCCATGGAGAAATAACATTACCTAGAAGTCTCTGATTTAATACACACACAGCACCTTGAGGATGACTCCGTATAATTTCAGAATGTTGACCTCTGGAGTGGCACTTGGGATGGATTTTTAGAGGTTATTCCAAGGTTCTGAAGCTGGCTGCTTCTGGATGGTGTACTACATGGCATAGCCAGTGGAGCCCATGGTTGTCTGCCCTTTATCTCTTTCATTGTGAAATGTACCCACTGTTTGGATGTTACAAGTACCATATTGGAAAAGTGGCTCAGGTTTGAGAACTGAGCAAGAGAGCGTTCATTTTAATTGAGGCAATCATCCTCAGCTTCCTGCTCCTCCATTCTTAACTCTTGTTTTTGTATTGTTGTTGTTGTTGTTGTTTTTATAGTTATTGACAACACTCTTGCTCCCAAGGTTACCACGTTCCATTACCATCTCCACAACTTTTTCTGGGTCAAAGTCATTTGGCTCCACCTTTGACCTTGCCAATGGTTAGAATAATTGTGGCCTCCTGGTTCCTGAAAACTATTATCTGTTTCTCCTGCCATCAGCCCTGGCCTGCAAAGGAGGTCACCATTGAACTCCTGGTGCTGGTACCTTTCTCACAAACATGTTGATGATGACCTTGGGAAATAATAGACCTCTGGGCCCTTCTGTGGAACACAGTCATCTTCTGAATCTTCTGGTCTCACATAATATTCCACTCCAGCACGCCTGCTTCCCTCGGCTACTTTACTCCTGCCTGTAGCATTTGACAAGGCAACTCAGGCATTCCTACTTCATCCAGTGTTAAGCGTCACTTTTTCAAGGTCTCCAAGAGCTACTGAAACAGCAAGTTTACTCCCTCTCCTAGGGTCTTTGCTAGAACATGTCTTGTCCCAAGAAAGTTAATTAATTGTTCTGCTATAAGAAGACTTGCTTACCTAGTCTTACATCTGGCCTCTTTGCTGAAACACCTTCAAAATTCTATCACAAAGATATTCTGATTCAAACCAGTACATGCTTGCTAATTCCTTCAACTCATTCAGTGTATGTAGTCTCTTTCCTTCTCAGGAGCAAAAGCGAGCCTGAGGCAGTGAGAGTGATACCCACCGACAGCTTGGCAGCCAGTAGCCAAACAGTAGAAGTAGCCAGGCCAGTCAGCATCAAGCCAGTGGCCAGCAGTGTGAGGTCACAAGCAGTGCTATGAAGGCACTGGCGCCTCCACTACTGCCAGCTGGGCCACATGATGCGGCTGGGATATGCAGTGCATGTCCTGCTTGGCTGAACTCATCTGCTGCCTCACTAGAACATCGGCAAAGCCAGTGGGCAGACCATGGCACCCACTGACAGCCCCCACTGGCCCAAGCAGTTGCCGTGGAGGAGAGCGGTGCCACTCCTCCACTCACAGCCTGTCAACCACAACGCCTGCAGTGAAAGTGGTGGCTCTTTCTTGGGGGGCTGGTCCACCTCTGAAGCCCAGTAGGCAAATGCAGAGCCAATATCCTCAGGGTCCTCTATCAAAATATCTCCAACCCATATCTCAGGGCCCCAGGTTTTCCCAACCAGCACTCTGGCCTCAACATAACAAAGCAGAACATTGGGTGAGCACCGAAACGTCTCTGCAGCTCTCTTCAGCCTATTGCACACCTCTGTTTTCACTGCAAGAGATAAGGGCCTCTTTGTAAGACACCAAAGCATGTTAACAGCCCTTAGTCTCATATTATCCCTCTGCAGAGCATCAGTGCAACTTTGAAAGAACCAGCCGACCCTCTCTTCATAGGCACTGTTAACCCAAAATGTTCAAATGACTGCACCCTTATCCCCTACGTCATTTTTCTTGATCCAGATGTTTTTCTGTCACTGCCATAAAATCCTTAGCATTTGCCTTTGGACCCAGTGATCCCAACTCTTGGAATATATCTGAAGGAACCCAGAATGCTAATGTGAAATAGCATATGTGCCCCTATGTTCCTTGCAGTGTTACTTCCCATCACCAAGATATGGAAGCAGCCCAACTGTCCATCAGGAGATGAGTGAATAAAATGACTAGGGGATATTTACCCAATGGAATACTACTTGGCCATAAAAAAGAAGAAAATTTTACCCTTTGCAATAGTATGGATGGGCCTGGAGAGCATTGTGCTAAGTGAAAAAGCCAGTCAGAGAAAAACAAATACCATATGATTTCATTCATATGTGGAATCTAATGAAATAACAAAACAAAATAGGGACAGACTCATAGAGTGCTAGATGAAAGCTAAGGGGAGTTGGGAGGTAAGGGGGCAGAGGGATTGAGCAAAAATAAATACCACACGGAATGGACAACAGTGTGGTGGTGGCAGAGGAGGAGAGTATAAGGGAACTAAATGGTAATGGGGAAAAGTACAATAAAAATGTTTTGGAAAAATGCTCCCTTGCCCAAGGATGTATCATTGGCCCACCCACCAAACAGGACAGTGTTTTCTTCACCCACCAGACAATGAGTAAATCACTCTTAAATCCCTCCTGCTTGTTTCCTCAGGTAACCCCTGATACAACTTGTGTTATCTGAGTACTGTGAGAAGCAGATACCAGCAAGAAAGAATTAGATGTGCAAAAATCCATCAGGGAAAACACCTGTGGAGGAAACTGGTAAAGGAGCTGGAGGAAGCTGAGAGAGCTGACGTATCCTGAGGCAGGTCTGACCCTTGTGAGGGGAAAAGAAAGAAATTGCATGCGAGAGTTGTAGACAGCATGGGCCTTTTAAGAAAGTTTGCAGGGTTGTTAGTGAATCCTCCAGCCAAATATGTCCATTAGAGAAGTCCCCCACCTTCCAGTCTTGGGCCTGTTTTAGCATCCTTCAGTCCCTTATAGCACATGCCCCTGGCTCATGGGGTAAAAATATGTGTTCTTCAGTGTTAAGTAAGGGCTGAGTTAACGTGTTTACTTTCATCAAAGCTTACATGTGAACAAAAGAATGCAGAGCTCTGCATGCACAGTCCCGCACATTTCAGTACCTCATTTTGCTGTTTGTGTCATTGCCACGGTTGCTCCATTCTCTTGTTCCATAATTTTATTTCTACTAGCTCTTTGAAGTACTCGAGAATTTCAAGAAGATTCTATAAATCACTTTATGATTCAATTATTATCTCTAAATGTCCATGTTGTGAATCCTAGATGAAGTGGTCTGTGGGACGGTTAGGGAGATTACAACAGATTGTTTAAAGAACATATACTCTCAGTTATACATTAAGCATAATGAACACGCTAGAGGGTTGTGGTTAAAATTAATCACTCTTCATATGGCACCATATCAATGCAGCTAATCATTCCTATAAATGCATAGCAAGTCGGCCTTTCCTTCCGTTGCTCTGTACCAGCTCTTTTTTTATTGCCATGTTCATCTGTGCGCAAAGGCCTGAGATACGTGACTTCGCCTGCATCTCCACCTTTCATGGACTCTCATCAGGCCATTTTAATGTGTGGTGAAGTGCAATGCTCACACAATTCTGCACGAAATGTCTAGAGATAAGAGATGCCTAAATATTCAACATTGCCTCTGTTATAACTTATTTCAGATTATCATTTCATATGTTTGTTTTCTTTTTCTTAACTTTGTTATTTCAAATCTTTTCATTTTCACCTGTGTTTCTTCCATAAATATAATACCTTGCACACATTACAGATATAATATGTTCTTAATGGCTCTGGAGGGAGGCTCACAGGGCATAAGGACTTTTGTAACCCAAGTTAGTTTTCTCCTGAGTGAAATTCACATGTCTGTCTTTTTAAATGATTTCAGAGAAGACAATAAACCTTGTCAATACAGTACAATTGATTCCACTTGCCTGTTATTACTTTATAAGAATGGCCCATCACCCAAGAAATGATCAAATCTGTCATAAAGAAACCCACACAGATTAATACAAGATGGGGCAAAAGTGGGTTTACAGTTGTAAGTATGCAAAACAGAGTTCATTCTTGCATTATTATTTATTAATTATTATATTTTTTCATACAAACTATAAACCTACTTTTCCCCACCCTTTATTAGCATTAGTACTCTGCTCTACAGAGTAGCAGATTACAAAATAAGGTAGTCTGCTCTTTTTCAGTTGGATAGACACAATCTTATACAAACGACAAACAGTTTCTGTAAACTATTTTGAGTTCAATTCCTCTGAGTCCTTTATAAAGATAAGGGATTAATTGCGAATGGAATTTCCATTACCAGTCACATTCTTTACTGATTCTCGGTGCAATCTCTCATAAACTTGGACTTTTGTGCCCCTGTGGTTTGTTGTGGTGCGCCTGACCTGCTCTTGTCTCGGAATGAGGGTGGGATCCTGTGTGGAACTGAATGACCCGTTTGGGGGCTGTTAGCTTACGGTCTTGAGTAGAAGCCATGAGAAAAATATTCTCTTTCTCATTTTTATAAGATCCTACCTAGTTCATCCTCAGCTTTCTACGGTGAAGACAGTTGTCAATTAAAAAACATGCCCACTCCCATTAGAAAGACAGAAATAAAGGAAGAGAGAAGAGGACCACCCAAAGAGCTGTCTGAGCAGTAGAAGGAAGAACAAAGTAATAACCAAACAAAGTAATAATGAATCGAAGTGAGCATGTCTCTAAGCCTTTCCATTTATCTTCACTTTCTCTTTACATTTAAAACCTATGTGTCACAAAGGTGGCATCACTGTGTTTCTGAAGACTCCATTTTTCTATCTAGATATAAGGCTCCCTCAGAGAGTGAACAGTTTTTGGGAGGATGTCTCATATATCCCCTAGAGTGAAGATCCTCAGCTCAGTGTAGAAGAAACATCTCACTTGCTAAAATTGCTGGCAAAATAGTACAAACACGCATTTGTCATAGGAGAGAATTCGTAGCTTTCATGAAGTCCTCATTGGGTCTATAAAAATAGCTACAACATTAAATAACATTAAGTATTATTGTTGTACTTTATGGGTTTTTTCCTGCTTCTTATCATAGTTCCTTCATTGTTTTGGAATTTCTTTCGCGCTGTGAAAGTACTTGCCTTTGACCCCCCAACCTGCAAGTCTAGTGCAAGTGTAACCCTTCCTCAGATCCAAATCCTGGCTCTCAGAAGATTTTTTTCACCTCTGTTTCACTGAGATGTCACATGATGTGGTCATTCTAATTTAAAAATGTTGTTTCCCTGTAATAAAGGTAATTTCCCTTTTCTCAATGCCAAGTTCTTCATATATTCCAATATTTCTTTATCTACTCAGGGCATCAGTCACATCTCTTCAAGTTCCTAAGGGTCACAGCTATCATGCTTTCTGCATCCTCCAAGCCTCGTCAGTTCCATGCCTTGATGCAACGTGCTACTTTCTTATGAAATTCACCTTCTCCTTTCTCCTCTATCAATGCATACTTCATAATTTATACCAAATGCAATGCTAAAGAGAATGAGTCCAACTCTAGCAGTAGTGCATGAAGGAATAATCGCTTCATATTAGTATGGGAAGAGTATTTCTAAACGTTAAAAATGATCAGAAAACAAAGAATTTACTTTAATACTTTTTGAAACTTATAAACTTAAAAGAGAGAAGTTAAATTAAATAATAAAACACAAAGAAGACTTATATTGGTAACATATGGAGTAGATACAAGGTCTGTCCAGAAAAAGTCCAACAGGAAAAGTTTTATTACATTGTTAATATGACAAGAATGGTTTGCATGACATCCATGCAACCTGGCAGCTGAGGAGAGTGAACCAGAATGTGCATGTATGAACAACGATAACTTCACTGTACTAGTCAGTGGGGACAGTAGTGAGTTGAGTGAGCATGTGTGCTGTGTGGCCATCACATTCAAAATGACTGAGCAAGTAGATCAATGCATCTGCATCAAATTTTGTGTTAAGCTTGAACATTCCTCCACAGAAACTTTTTGGATTATTCAGAAGTTCACAGCTATGGGTGACTGGTGACTGGCAGTTTCATCGCGACAATGTGCCCGCTCATGCATCATGTCTCATGCAGAGATTTTTGGAGAAGCATCAAATCACCCAGGTGATTCAGCCCCTCTACAGTCCTGATTTGGTGCCCTGTGACTCCTGCCTTTTCCCAAAACTAAAATCACCTTTAAAAGGGAAGGGATTTCAAACTGTCCATGAGATTGAAAAAAATATAATGGGGCAGCTGATGGCTACTGGGAAAACTGTGTGAGGTCCCAAGGGCCAACTTTGAAGGAGACTGAGGCACCATTGTCCTATGTACAATATTTTTGTATCTTGTATCTACTTCAGTAAATGTCTCTATTTTTCATATCAGATGGCTGGATACTATCTGAATAGACCATGTATCGTGCTAATAACCTCAATATAAAATTAGGTCTCATAAACCCAGATCCCATTATGATATGCCCATGAAACATCCCCCGCAAAACGTGCATAAAAACATGAGCTGTTAATTCACATAGAAAGTACAAATTTATTGCACTGAACAAGAATTGTTTAAAAGCTTACTTTATAAGCAAAATTTGTAGGTAATATAAATAAAAAAGAATCAAGAGTTAGTAAAATAACCTTGACACAGGCATACAAGAAGACATCATGAAATTTTAAAGTAATATTTCAAAATGCATCAAAAGACCTAAAAAGTACTTACAACATATTTATATTCTTAAAAAGGGTTATAAAATCACTATTGCATAGCACTTGTGTTTTAAAACTATAACCAAATGTAAATCTGGAAATACGTAAACCAAAAAATACCAGTTTTAAAATTCTAGATTCTAGAACTCTAAGCTGTTCTTACATTATATCATTCTATAATGTTTAAATTTTATAAGAAAAAACAGACTTGTATTAAACTTAAAAATATCAGAAGGAATGTGTTATTTTAAACTATGGTCCAATAAGATGATTTAAAAAGACCTATAATTAAAAGAGTTACTTCTAAATTGAATATAATATTGTTGTACTCGTACTACTTGTAAATTCTACAGCTAGTGATAAAAAATATGAAGGAAAACAAACCTTCTGGTTCAAAGCCAGAGCTATTTACAGATTTATGTAAACCTGAAGGCTTCTGCTCAAAGTAACTCATCACTCTAAACAGTAATTGAATTTTAAAACTTTTCTTCATTTATTAGAAATACTAGATTCTTGGGCAAAAAAACAAAATGTAATTTTAAAACTTCAATTATCTTTGGAAAAGATCATCAGTTTTCTCTAATAAAATAAAAAGCAATTGGCCAATTTTGTAAATTTTTGCATAAAGATAAAAATACAAAATAAATGTAAAGGACCTTTGTAACCTGCAAAATTGGTGCACACTTGTTTTATTAATTGTATTAAAAATATTTAAGTATAATATCTTCTCCTTTTGTTACCAAGGACCTCAAATAGTCAGTAACTCTCAATTAATGCAATGCCCTAAACTTTGTGGCGAGGCTGCATACTTTCCAGTTGGAAAATACTCTTTAAAATTGAGTGACTCTCCTTTAAAAGTATATTGTAAACTTTAAAATTTAAAGGATTGTATTCTTGGTCTTTAAAAAATGTCATAATTGGTACTCTTGATAGATTAGATAGAGAGAGGGATGATAGATAGATAGATAATAGATAGATAATAGATAGATGATAGATAAAAGATAGATAGAACATACATTCTATCTATGCATGCAGTGAATGTATGTACATGCTTGTGCAAATTCTCTGCCAAAATAAATAATTTTAAAAGTTTGACAAGTAGGTTGAAGGACATTGAAAAAAGGCCACTTTATTCTTTACCAAAAAAGTGATGGATCTAGCAACAAGATACAGATGTTCATTTACTTGAACCTCTGAAAGTGTAGATAATACCAGAGCTCTGTTTTCCCCACATATCTGACTTCTCACGACATTCCAGAAACGTGGTCACTTCCCACACTTCTCAAAAATCTATGCTTTCCCCGCACCTGCTGAAACTCCGCTAGCGGTGTGAGCAGCATGATGGGCACGGCCTGAGAAAGAACGTTGAGAGTCCTGGCACCAGGCTGGCCACGCGCTCCTGCAGGAGCAATCAGAACTCGGCCAAGCTCTCATGCCAAGAAGGGAAATGCAGAGTGATCATTTAAGCAAAGAGCAAATGATGGCAGCAATTAAACTCTCCGAGATGAAGGGATTTCAAAAAGCAGTCTCATTACTCAAAAATATCCATAGTAGTCATTAATGCTAAGAAATCCTATGGAAATTTTTAAAAACTAAGTAACTCCCAAAGAGGCACACAATTTTAGTGATAAGAAAACATTTATGTTTCTTTACTCTTTTAAAGAATCCTGCTAGCAAAAGACATCAATATTTGTTTGGAAATAAGAAAAAGCCCTATTTGGCAGAAGCACATTTAAAATGTATACCGGATGTATTTTTGTCTAAATGGAACAACAGAACTTGGCCTTTCTCCAGCTTTAGAAAGGCGTGCACATATTCATTTATGCACATGTTTGTGTCAAAGCAAATGAGAAGCATAACTTTTACAAATATTCCTTCCTCCTTCTAACTCATCTTTTTCCCCCTTGACAGATAGGCGCAAACACAATTAGCAAAGACTTAAATTGTTGTGATAGCCGCGGTGATGCTCCGAAGTTCCTTTTTGAGAGTTAGTGGGGAAGAGCCTTTGTCAGGTGCCCTTTCATCAATGGTGGGAGTTGGGGGTGGGTGGGGCAGGGAAGTGTTGGCAGGAAGATGAAGACAAGTGTGCTTGAACAACAATAACAAATAAATAAAAGTAAAAAATATGTTCTGTATGATATTTAACTATGAACACATACAATTTGTAAATATTATCGCATTGTGTCAACTGTCTGAAACTCACTTATGCTCAGAAATATGTCTTTAGGAACTCTTCCATTTAAGGCACATATAACTCTTCCCTTTAACTGTGCAGAAAGCCCATTACATATACTAGCTGACATTTCTGGAACACTTACAGGCAAGGCGCTTTGGATGTTTTAATTGTATTGTTATCTCTAATTTGCACAAATACACTAGGCGCTCTTATTTCCATCCCCATTTTTCAGATGAACAAATAAAGTCACGGAAAAGTTTAGCTACTTCCTCAAGGTCACACTGAAAGGAAGCAGCAGAGTTGGTCTTTGAATCCAGATGATCTGATTCTTCTCTACAATATTTCTCAACATCTTTTAAAAATGCCTAAGATTTTTTAAAAATATTCCTTCATTAGTGGACAAGTAGCTTATTATAAGCCTTTTTAATTTTTTAGTAAACATGGCTTGCAGTGGTCTTCCTTGTCTCCATCTCTTTATGTATACAAATGAGCACCCCCTAGAGTATGCACTTAGAATTGCAGTTCCTAGTAGAAGATTTTAGCATAAATTGTCTTCAGTCCTTAGCATTACAGAGCCTAGAAATTCAGACTTTTCAGCCATAGAATGAGACAGACCCAGATTCAACTATGTTTTCTTCTTAGGAGTTTGGGGGAAAACTGCTTTCTAAACCTGTTTACACATATGTGAAATGAAAATATTGACAGTTCCTCTCTCAAAATTCTGTTAGAGATTAGAAGAGTTAATGCTTCCAAAGAGCCTTAGTCAATGCCTAGTACATAATGAGCATTCATGATTGTTATAGTTATTAACTTTCATGGAAAACTATCACTAAATCCCAAGTCTATCCCTGTTTCATCTGACAGTGCCTTACAACTTCTATGTTACTTCTTCTCATTATATTGTAAGCAATCCTTACTTCTC
This sequence comes from Phyllostomus discolor, assembly GCF_004126475.2. Taxonomy (NCBI): domain Eukaryota; kingdom Metazoa; phylum Chordata; class Mammalia; order Chiroptera; family Phyllostomidae; genus Phyllostomus; species Phyllostomus discolor. The sequence continues at coordinate 14,748,892 of NC_040905.2, read as the reverse complement.
CCTCTCCCTCTCGCTCCCTCTCTGTATTTTAAGCTTCTTGAAAGAAAGGACTTCAATTTCCATAAGTATCTGCAAAAGTGCCTGGAAGGTGCCTAATGACATCTTTTTTTACGAATGAACAGACACTGCAGGTGCAGAAAACAGGTTTGTAAAGTGCTCTTCCTAATTCTTTCCCATCTTAATCATGTTAACTTCTTCACATGCCTTCCATCCGAACATACCCGATTTTCCTCTGTCATATTATGGTGTGTAGCAGTGTGATTTAAATAGAAAACTGCGGGAAAGGTGACCAATTCTAAAGGCTGAAATCTTTCTAAAATATAAAATTGGGTCAAATCAAAACAACCAAAAATCTTGACACTCTGTGCTCTGACCTGGCGGAGATGACAACCGTGCAGACTCCTGCAGGCCACAGACTGAAATTGCGGTTCTGGCTCTCTCACTTAGTTATGCACATTGATCAAAGCAAGTGGAGACTGAGAAATTTCCATTTTAGTCTGTGTACTATAGACCCAGCGTGAAGTTGTTGCAGTTTGTTTTATTCTGTTTGCCTGGAGAAAGAGTCGTTATGCTGTTTTAATAATACATGAAGATGGTTTAATGATGGATGAAGTTTCTTGCCACAATGACTAGAATAAGTCCAACCTCTGCAGCCATAACTGAGATAAGAAGAAATGTCGCCCAACTTATAATGAACATGTTCCCATCACTCTGTGATTACTTTATCATACGCTTTCAAATTTGGTTTCATGAATTCTGTAAGCTTTTTCTTCCATCCTCCTTTCCTGTTTCTCTACTTTTTTATTCTCACTTCATTCACTTCATTAGACCTTTGTGTGTCCGAAACAGACTCCAACCTCTATATTTGGAAATTCTGCTTTCATTTGAGCAGAAATTTTGGATTCATTCTTGTTAAGGTCAAATAAAAAAAGTGTCTGCAGCTGAATTTGTATGCTTGCCAAAGTACAAAAGTGAAATGAAATGTAGGGAGACTATCCAAAATGAGAATGAAAAGAAATACATGAGTACAAGGAATTGGAAGCGCTCTGGGTTTCATCAGTCTGAACTGTGTCATTTCTCCCCTTTACCACTGTCTTCATCGTTCTGTGTATGCACGCTGCATAATCTGTGATAAGAAAACTGTGAGAGAATTTAAAGCATGCTGTAGAGATTTAGGGATGGATTTCAATTCTGACACTCGTTTTTAGTCCTGGACAGTAAAGGGTTGAAGTTGCAGAAGCTAGACCGAGCAGCAACTAGAGCAAGATATTAGGTCACAAAGAGAAAAAATATAAAGGAAAGGAGACAGAGCTCTGTCCGTGACCAGATGCAAACTTGGAAAATAGTTGGCAGCTTTGACAGCTTGTGCCAAATGAACAATACTGTAAGGCAGAGGCAGGTGTCCAAATGGCCCACACAGCCAGGCCCAATATTACCACCATGTACCCAAAACACCCATAAAGGGTGTGTGCACAGCAGGCTTGATGCTGGGCCACAGTGAGATGCTCCAACTCCACTCCTAAAGGGCACTGTGGTTATTTCCGACTCCTCTCCTACCAACCACTTTGCTAATGAATTGTTCCTGTAACTGTCAAGCAAGATTTTTAAAGACATATTGGCTTAGTATAGAAAAGAGAAATGCTAAAGTTGTATATTCAATATCATAGAAAAATGACACTCCTGTGTCATGTATCAAGTTCCAAAACAAAATTATGATTAGTTGGAGCTCTAGTGGAAAACATGTGTAACCACTAGATAAGTTGACATTAAGGCAATGCCTTAGTCCTTCAGATTTAGTAAATCTCTCAGCAGTAGGGGGTGTCCTATCTGCGTTTTATCAAGACGTTCTTCTCATGTAAGGTTTCTGGTTCTTCTGCTTTACTATACAGTCATTCTTTATGACCAACACCAACCCATTCCATGCTGAGCCTTTCCCTACATTCATGCTGCTAAATATTTTTAGAGAAGTCTTGTACATCTGACAGCCATTATTCAGTTTTGCAGACCTCCTGCAGAATAAGCCTTTATTATAAACCTCTGCGGCTGAAAGCATGGTTACTCCTAATGTGACACTCTCCAAGCCAAATACATGATGGTTCACTAATTTATGACTCGTGTTGTGCAAATGTTGTCAGTAACTTCCTATTACATTGACAGGGTTGCTTTCTGAGTTGCATCCCAAATACCCAGAAGTTACTGATTATACTTAGTACTTGAGCAGTCTTCTCAAATAGCTCCCCAAGTTGACACTAAGATGTTATGTACCCATCTCTAGGTCAATGAGGTATGGTTTACTGACACATTAATTCATCCACAAAGTCATATACAAGTTATTGATTACACACTTGGGCCAAGATACTGGGAAAGACCTGGGCCTATGAAGACATGGTTTGTTTACATTGCTATCTGGTGGAGAGAAAAACACAGACGCCAATGTGTATGAAACATGATTTATGCTGTAAAATGCATGCCACAGAATAAAAGGGGAGTGAGAACTCTACTTGGGGTGAGGGAATGGCCATTTCTACATCCCAAGAATTCCTGGAGTACCATAAAAGAGTATCAGATGCAGCTAAAATGCACATCATTCAACTAAAACTCTGAATCTATAGAACAATGGACAAGGTAGGATACTCAGTGAGCTCTCTAAAATTTGCTCTTCTCCCGATCCAGAAGCGAAAAGTAAATTCATAGTTTTCAAAATGTTGATCTCAATTGAGAAAATAAAGAAAAATATTATTTTCTTAGTATTTCTTCCAGAAACTTCCAGTCTTTTTACCATTATGTTTTTTCCTCCTGTCACAGTGTAGTTAAGTCAAGCATTTCAGCAAATAGTTAATGGCTATGCTCACTTTAGGAAGAAATCAATGAAATGTATCCATTTTTATACATCTTTACCTGCTGAAATTATATTTCAGAGATCAATTTTTATATATTTTTAAAAGTTATTCTTTTCAAAAAGCATATTTTCAAATAATTTCATCAACATAAAATTTAAATCATCATACATATTAAATATTCTCTGTGAAACACATCTTAGTGCTATAGCCCCTCATCTTTAATCCTTCAACAAAGTAGGGATAAAACTATAGCATGAGTATTAATTGCTAATGCTTTTTATAAAAATGTTTTTGATGATTTTCATGTTCTCAGAGGCAAATTCCATTTTGCAGTACCTTTTTTGTGTTCAAAGTAAACATAAATAGAATTAAGTATTCTTAGTTGTCAGATGTGAAAAGACTGGTAACAGAATGTTTGTTAGCTGAGTGACAGGATTCTCAAGTCAAGATTGATGTACATAATCTCTATCAAGTATGAAAATTCTCTTTTATACATCTTTTAAAAGTCTATAAAAACAGCTCAGCTGAATAGTTCACATTCTACTTCTTATAAGAAACAAATGTAATAAATACATATTACATAGGTTTGTCTTTATTGAAGACATTCTAAAATCCAATCTTAATAAGAGTTGTAATCTATATATTATGATGCCCAATGCTTGGTTGTTAATCTAATAACAAAAGGAACATAAGAATTACTTGACCTCCATGGTTAAATAACGTTTTTGAAATCATTAAATAATGACTGCATGTTAGTAGAAAACAGAGAAAGGTGTTTGGAAGAATATAATCACTTACTATGCTTTCCCCTAGGACAACCACTATATTCTTCTTGGAAAAAAAAAAGTACATGAACAAAAGCACTAATGAGCTGCTACCTTTCAAAGAAAGAAAATCAATTTTATAGCAATGAAGACTATTATGACATAATGATAAAAGATAGTAAACAAACCACAATGCACAGAAATGCTCAAACTTTTGCAAACCTCTTTCCTCTACTAAGTTAATAAATAAATTTAATTTTTTTCATAGTCATGACTAGTAACAGACATTGCATGAAACTAAAATGCCCATCAAAAATAAATGTTACCCTGACAACATGCGTATATAGTGTGTTTTGTATATTTGCCAAGGGGAAATATTGACATTGAGCCTGGGGAGAACAGGGCTGACCCCGTGAGTGATTTAGAAAAAACAAAAAACACAACCAAACAAACAACCAAAAAAGCCCAAAGAAGTAAACCTGTTAGTAATGAAGGCAGTGTTGGCGTGGGTAGGGGCGGAGGGGGGATGGGCTTTGTAATCTCATCTCCTACTGCCTCGTGAGAAATATGTTCATCCTCAGTGCAATTAGTTCCCACAAGAACTCTAAGGAGCCCGGACTACTTCTTTACTTTCCGGGGACTATTATAATAATATTTTTAATTATTACAAAGCATCCACCAAAATGCTTATGGAGCTATATCAACAATTAAATCATCATCACCACAGACGATAATAATGAAAACCACACAGAGGGCACAGCACAAAACAACGGCGAACACTGAACAAGATGGCATGTTCGAGGAGAAGGATCCTGTCTGCCCGGCTCCCTGAAGGGTGGTACCACATGGCCATTTCCTGAAGGTTCGAAACCAGAAGCAGTTCAAAAAGCGTCATCCATTTATTAATTGCAAAATGCCCACCAGCTGATCTGCAGATCGCTGCTCTCATTTTTGTGAGAATTATCTAGTATCCAATGTCTTATTTAAAATCAGAACTTAAAAAAATTAGCACAATGCTAATTAAAATGAGGGGAAAACAAATTGCCAAATAAGCTTCTGACTGAAGAGAAAAGGCTTGTTGGATTTTAATAATTCTGTTTCCTTTTTTCATATTCCTCTGACTGTGATGATTAGCAGGTTGCTTAACCCATTTGTATTTTTATTTCAGTATCTGTGAATGAGGAGCATGTAATAAACATAACACTCCCCATGAATCCAATGTTTAGCCAGGGATACTAATTTTCTGGTTTGAAATACATATTTTCTTTCATGTAGTGTAGGAAAAAACATTCAGTGACATCTTCTTTATAGAAATGCCAGATGTATTGTTCCTTGTTTAATAAAATAAACTTTCTTTTCCAGTTTTTTCTACACATTATAAGGTAAACATAGTATGCACCTACAGCTTGGTGAATTATCACAAAGTAAGCGCACCCATGTAACCATCACTCTGATAAATAAATCAAACAATTCCTCCATCACAGAAACCTTCTCCCTGCCTGCTTAAGTTACTACTTCCCTACGAAAAAGGTGACCAGTAAGCCGCTTTCTAAGGCCATGCCTTTGCCCTATATATGGAAATAGATCTATCTTGTGCCTAGTCATTTATGGCTCTTCTTTTGACCCACATTCTATTTGTGTAAAATCCATCCATGATGCTGTGCATAGCAATAGTGCATAATGAACATTGACATTACTGTCTGGCACTGCTTTATGGGAATATGCCATCATTTTGCTGGTCATCCCAGATTTTAGGCTGCTTTTATGAATGAACGTTCCTGACGTTTGGTGCACACAGGTCTTCATTTCTGGGAGGGGCACACCTATGGTAGAATTGCCAGGTCATAGAATCTGTGTGCATTCAGCTTTAGTGAGTGTTTCCATAGTTCTCCAAAGTGATTGGCTCATTTTATGTAACCACCATCTGAATGTGAGAGTTCTGGTATCTCAGTTTCATTTTCACCTTCTAAAACTTTTAACTTTCATTTTTAAGTTAATTCTTTCTGTTTCATTTTTAATATTACCTCATTTAAGTTTCAACTTGAATTTCTCTGACGACTAATGATGTTGAGCAACTTTGTATATGCATTTTGGACATTTGAATAACTTTCTTTGTGAAGTCCTTCTCTCATACTTTTGCTCATTATTTTTAAGTTTAAGATGTCTGTATTTTTCTTAATGATTTAAAGAAGCTCCCTTCATAGTCTTGATGAGAGTCCTTTTTCAGATATAAAAATTGCCAACATCTTCCACTCTGTGGTTTGTCTTTTCTCTTTCTTACTGTGACTTTTAAGGAGTGGAATCAATTTTAATCAAGTCTACTCTAGAAGCCTTCTACTTTTATAACAAGGGGGTTTGGTAGCCAACTTAAGAAACATTTTCAACTCCCAAATCATAGACACATTCTCTTTTATCAACTTTTAGAAGATATATGGTTTTATGTTTGCATTTAGGTCTGCTGTCCACTGAGACAAGGTTTGTTTATTTGTTTGCTTTGCCTTAATCAGTTAAGGTACGGCTCCTAGGGATCAAGATTAACTGCCCCCCCCCCCCCCCCCGCTGACCCCAACATGGATATCTAATTGACCTAGAACCATTGGTTGAAAAGAACACCTTTTTCCTATGCACTGAAGGGGAACTTTATCATAATTCAAGTGATGCTAATGGGGACACTGCATGTTGCTTTGTTTATACTTACTCCAGTAAGTCCTGAATAATTCCTGAATTACAGGAGCTATATTGGTCTCCATATTTAGCAATGTAAGATTCCCAACTGTGTTCTCAAGATTGTTATTTCTATTCTTAGTTTTTTGTTTTTCTATGTATGATTTATACTCAGCTTGTCAATTTCCACCAAAAAAATGAAAATTTTTATTGGAATGACATTAAAAGCATAGATCAATTGGGGTATATTTGATAGCATTACAATATTAGATCTTACAATCCGTGAATATGGAACCTCTCTCTATTTCTTTAGTCTTCTTTTATTTCTCTTATGCCTAGGAGTTTTGTTTGTAAAGCGTGTTAGATTTATTTCTGGCTATTCAACATATTTTAAAACTATTCCACATTATATTATTACACAGTTTTTATTTTCTAAATTTTGCTTGTAATTGCAAATAAATTTGCTGTTTATGTTAATATTATGTAGAGAGCTTTACTGAATTTACTAATTAAATGTACTAGTTTTTCCAAAATTATGACACTTTTTTTCTTCTCTTCTAATTCTTTTCCTATATAATTATTTAGCTTCACTGTACTGGTCAAGATCTCCTGAAAAATGATGAATAGAAGTCATAATAGTGGTATTCTTATCTCATTTGTCTCAAAGGGCAGCTTTCAATATTTAACCATTAAATAGAATATTTGCTGTAGGTTTTTACTGATAGCTTTTACCAAATTGAGGAAGAATCTTTCTATACTAAGTTTGCTAAAAACTTTTTTCATGAAAAATTGTTGAATTTTATCAAATATCTTTTTTGTGTCTCTTATAAAGATTATACAATATTTTTCTCCCTAGTCCTATTGACATGGTAAATTACACCAGTTTTTAAATGATAATCTCATGTTGAATTCCCAGAATAAATATGACAATTTTCTTTGCATTTTCAATAAGATTTTTAAGTATGAGAAAAATGTTGCATTGTAAAATTAAGACTTTTAAAAAACCTATCTTATTTTCAATAATTTTGGATACATTCTTATAAGGCATACAAAGTTCCCTGCCAGAGATAACTTCACTGGCTTTTAGTCATCCTGAGGTATGGCTCTGATAATTCCCTGGAGAATTCACATTTTCTTTGTATTACAGTTTATATAACTTAGAAACTGATCTTTTTCTTAATTTGGAAATGATTATGAAATATTGTATATTTATTTCACAGCACCAAAGTGGCTTACTCCTAAACCAAAGATTTTTTTAAATGATCTCATAACTAGCTTTCAACTATATACATAGCATTTGCAATAATCAATTATGGTGTCCACTTTACAACATTGATGAAGGCTTTTAGGATTATGAGCAAAATATGTCTGAGCTTCCTCAGGTCTCAGAATAGTCTTTCCAGCACCCTCCTCCAACTTACCTGACACTTGTAGGTGGCAAGTTTTATGCAAACAAGTAAGGCATGTTTTTCTGAAAAATCCATATAAAATGCAAAAAAAAATCACACAAACATAATAGGCTCAGTCACTTTAAAAAACACGGTTCTTCCTTCTACTAAACCTCCACCAGATTTGGCAATGGAAATGCTGCATACATAGATAGTACTATTGTATGGAAATACTTAAGTTGCAATAGACTTGCTTTTTCTAAGAAGTATTTGAAAAAATTAAGTTATATAAAGGAAGCAACTACAAATCAAATGAAGTGAGCATGTTCCATCAAATGGAATTCTGAACTTTTATTATGTCCTTCAAAACAATGTCTGGACATCACCTCCTAATATTTTGATTTCCTAACAAGTAGTACTGTGCCCGCCATTTACTAAATAGTTAATATATTTAATAGGTAAGAAGCCCTGATAAGTAATAAATGTGTGATCAAAGAATAAAACAATCCAACTTTTACATTTTATCTTTCAAAATTTTGATGGTGAAGTAACCCATGGATCAAATTCACTAGCTTCTATCGGAAAAAAGGTTATGCCCTTACTCATACCTCTCATTTTTTACTGTTAACTTTTAAGCAACCTTGGAGTTTGAAACTATTATGCTATCTTAGTAATGGAAATTAAACTTTCTTAGATACTCTCAAGATAAAGCATCATTAAGATTTGAAAATAAAAAGCTTTTCTAAAAGGGAAATTGCATCTTTCAGGGAAGATTATTTTGCTCTAGCTGGCCTTACTGAGTTTTCCTCAAATTTTATTTTTTTGTGTGTGCTATTTCTTATTCTTCCCATGCAATCTCTGATGGGACCCTTTAAAAAGTTTTTTTCCAAAATTCAAAGTAAAGAGGCTTATTTTTTTATATGAACACTTCTTATAATAGCTTTGTATTGTATTTTCAAAAATACCCTGATAAGTAAAAATAAAACAAATAAGTTTCCTGACCTTATTTTATTTATTGAACAATCATGGGCCCCATACACCTACCTTCATATTATATTCATTAATAGAAAATTTCTTTCTTTAGATTGTCTAAGGCAAAAATGGCCAATGTTCCAGTGCTTTGAATAAAATGTAAAGAAATCTCACGTAACCCTAAAAGAGCAAACGTGGCTCAGCACCCCGGGGGGCAGGACTGCCACCACCCTATGACACTGTAGTAGTTCCCCGGCCGACTCTTCCAGAGTTTCAGCGTTTTTGTTTTGTTTAGTCATTCATGTAAACGCTGAACTAGGGAGAAAACTTCGCTTTTAAAAGAAAGCGTAAAAAAACTTCCAGGTCACATTTTTTTATTTCCACACCTTTCCATTGACTTGGTTAATAGCTTTTGATTATGGAGTGAGAATGGGGAACCTGAGTGGGAAGTCCAAGTTCTCTCACCAGCAAGCTGAAAAGCTCATAAGTAAAATGTCTTATTTGCTAATCAGAAGCACCTGAAAATCGCCATGTCACATTCATAATTCAGTCCAGAAACTTGGAGAGAGAGAGCTAGAGACCGCTGTTCCCGGAGTACACACAGCAAAGCGCTCTGTTTGCCACAAGAGCAAAGGGAACGGGTCTATGAAAGACAAACGTCTTGCTGCTTCCATTTCCTGAAAGGACCAATCATTTTTAGCAATTATGTTTGAATGAAATGTGCCATGTTGCTACATTCAAAATGTGTTTTTTACAGTATTATGACAATAATATTTTAGTATCAGAGTTCATTTTTCTAGAAAGTGGTAAGAGGTTACAAATGAATGCAAAGAATTATGGTCATGTTTTGTGGAACTTGTTTCTTTAATTAATTAAATATCCAATAAATGAAATTCTCAATTGAATTAAATCCCAACTTAAGTTCATATATTTACTCTTCTAATTACATCTTTTTTCCCCATATTAATAAACCTAATATGCAATATGTTATTTTTTTAATAATTTTATTGTTAAATTAGAGTTGTCTGCATTCTCCCCCCACCCCAGCAAAACCCACCTCCTTTCCTTGCTTCTACCATCCCCCTTGGTTTTGTCCATGTGCCCTTTAAAGTAGTTCCTGAAAACCCTTCCCCCATTGTCTCCTCCTCCCTCCCCTCTGACTATTGTTAGATTGTTCTTAATTTCAACGACTCTGGTTATATTTTGTTTGTTTTCTTCTTTTGTTGATTATAAAATAATATATACATAATCAATAATATATGTTATTTTATTGTATAGTCTATATTCTATATAATGCATCTATATTTTTATATTTAAAAATAGTGTTTATATAGCATATACATTCCAAAGCATTATGGCTCAAAATTTTGAATTGATACACTAATATATTTTTGAATGTTTTAAAAATAAAACAATTTAGACCTGGCTGGCATAGCTCAGTAGACTGAGCATGGGCTGCGAACCAAAGCATCGCAGGTTCAATTCCCGGTCAGGGCACATGCCTGGGTTGCAGGCCACGGCCCTCAGCAACAGCACATTGATATTTCTCTCTCTCTCTCTTTCTCCCTCCCTTCCCTCTCTAAAAATAAATAAATTAAATCTTAAAAAAACAATTTAACATAACTTTTGCCAAATTACACGTTTATATAATTTGTATAAATATACAAAGCATATCCTTAAATAGATTAGAATTTTTATAGATTTTTATAGATCCTGTTACAGAAATTGAAAATAAAACAAATACCATATGATCTCACCTTTAAGTAGAACCTAATCAACAAAACAAACAACCAAGTAAAATATAACCAGAGACATGGAAATTAGGAACAATCTGACATTAACCAGGGGGGATTAACCAGGGGGGAGGTTGGAGGGGATAATGGGGGGAAGGGTTTACAAGTACATCTATAAAAGACATGTGGACAAAACCAAGGGGAGTGGAAGCAGGGGAGGGAGGTGGGGAGGGCTGGGGTTAGAGGGGAGTAGGGGGAGGTAAATGCAGACAACTGTACTTGAACAACAATAAAATAATTTTTAAAAAAAGAAACTCTCAAAAAAATTTAGAAGTGGCTAACAAACTGAATTTTTTGCAGTATCTGGAAATAATATTGCTTAACAGCATTTTCATCTTACTACTAGAAGAATGTATATTCTTTAGAAAGCAGATGTTTCCAGCCCTGCTTTCATAGCTGGCTGTGATAGCCAGCTGACATAGCTCAGTGGATTCAGTGCGGGCTGAGAACCAAAGTGTCGCAGGTTTGATTCCTAGTCAGGGTACATGCCTGGGTTGCAGGCCATGACCCCCAGCAACCGCACACTGATCTCTCTCTCTCTCTCTCTCTCTCTCCCCCTCCCTTCCCTCTCTAAAAATAAATAAATAAAATCTTAAAAAAAAAAAGAAACCAGATGTTTCCTACAAGGTCATATGCATCTTATGAACAAGTTCAATATTTATTAAAGGTTCAGTCTATTAAAATCCGTTGTCCCTTCTGGCTTAGCTAAGTCTTAATTCCATAGTTAATTGTGCCTGCTTTCCTCCTCCTGTACCCTTTGCACACATTCTATAACTCTGTCCCTTTCTCTTTACATGGCATGTAGTAGATGTTCAATACGTGTTTTTGAATAGTATTTAACAAATCATTCCATTTTCATAGACTCAGAACATTTGACTTCCTGATAAGACTTGTAAATGTGCCCATTGTCCAACTGCTTTTTCTAATCCTCATTCAAAAATATGTTTGTTGACTTTTGGAGAGAGAAAAAGAGGGAGGAGGGAGAGACAGAGAGAGAGAGAGAGAGAGAGAAACATTGATCTGTTGGCTCCCACAGGTGCCCTGATCTGGGATCAAACCCACAACCTAGGTGTGTGCCCTGACTGGGGATTGAACCTGCACGCTTGGTGTACAGAACAATACTCCACCAACTGAGCCACCTGTCCAGGGCTATCCAGCTGTCTTTTTAAATTCTTCTACTATCTCATACTTAGAAGTCCCTCAACTTACAGTACTGCCCATGCTGAAATGCCATCAAAATAACCATTACGAAGCAGTATTGTCATAATGCCTTGCTTCTGCAATAAACACCAGCAACACTCCCTATTGCCTAAAGATAAATTAATTAATTCAACCAAGAAACATTTGAGTGCATTCTGTGTGCCAAGTAATCATTCAAACCTCATGAACTGGGACTCAAGTTCCTCTGAAAATGTTGGTTGTAATCAACATTTTCAACAATATCTCCAAACTCTGACCCTCTTAGAGCATGGATTCTAGTTCAATTTTCCTTCATTTCTTGTATATCTTGTGCCTTCCCACTGTCCAAGTCTTGCACATTAAGACTTCTTCACAGCCTAACCTAATCTTTAAGACATAATCAAATGTGCCTTCATTTGTGAAAATCTTACAAACCATTTCTGATGAGATGCATTTATTTTCTATTTTATTTAATCATCTTTAATTGCAGGCTGCCTTCCAATATATTTAATTTTATTGTGTCAGTTTTTATTTTGGAAGTCAGCATTATACAAAGACAAGAATTGGTCATATTGAGTTTAAATTTCTGATAAGATACATACTAGCCATGTAGTTTTGGTTCATTTCTGAATGGATTTGCTTTGACTAAAGTGAAATTAGTAATACCTATTTCCTGGAGTGATCATAGGAATTTAGTGAAATAGCATTGGTACTTACTGGCTATGATTTTCCCCATAGTCTTGCTTTTTTTATATATTTATATTAACTATTCTGCAAGCTCTTGAAAGCAATATTTTATTTTATTATATAAAATAAATATTGTATTTTATTATATTAAATACAGTATTAAAATAAATACTGTATTTTATTTATTTTATTATATAAAATAATACTGTATTTTATTATACGCATTCTTATAAAGAGTAGAACCATAGAAAATATTTCTCTAACAATAGATTGTTTATTTCATTTTCCTAGTAACACGCTTATGGAGAAAATGAAAACATGGATGCCAGAACATGAAAGAAAGATAATACCCTACCATTAAATATTTTATGCTAAATGTTATGTGTGTGTGTGTATATATTTTCATATTTATATATATGTTTTAAATCTTCATATATAATATACAGGGTGAAGCAAAAGCAGGTTTGCAATTGTGAATATGTGAAACAGAGTTTATTCTTGTATTGTTATTGATTAATTATTGTATTACTTTTCATATGAACAACTTTAAACCTTTTGCCCCACTCTGTATAAAACACATGTATATAAACATACATGTATACTTGTATATATAAGTCTATGTTCACACACATGCATACTCTCAAACTTGAATGTGTGTATATCTGCATACACACACACACACAAACATAATTAAGCCAGGTAAGAAACTGATTATCTTGGATTCAAATAATCTAGATAGCACTGTTCTGCTGGATATGCATTTGGAAGTAATGATGCACTTTCTCAGCAGGTAGAGTTATCAACAGTCTAAGGCAGATTTCAAGACTGCAATTTGAAGAGGGCTCAAAATGTGAATTTTGAACTGACTTGTTTCAATTTCTTAAAGGAAGATCAATAAACTCATTAAAATATACAAAAATTGTTTATAAGATTATACTAATTGAGAACATACTTCTCCAAGCATTTTCTTTTAAAAAGCATTTCTGGATTTAGGGGGGGATTTTAAATTTAATCTTAGGTTGCATTATTGATGAGCTTGATGAAAGGAGCTCTTCCATTTTTCCATATTTTATTTCCCACATTAAAATCCAAGCACATACTTCTGTGGCATTGCCCTTCATTTGTTCTTCCCAGTTGGAATGCTTGGCTAATCTCTCAAGGGAATGTCCCTGCTATTTATTATTGATTGTATAATTCAAAACGTAAGTGGGCAGTGAATGGGCTGGATTTCAGATTAGGAAATAACCACTTAGGGGAAGAAACCAGCTGGACACTTGTGATAAATTGCTATTTTCTGTTTGAATTTTATACTTAGTTATAGGTAGTTTGCAGAATTAAGCTCCATATGGACCAAATGCTACGGAGGGGACTATGGCGCAACCTGCACACAGTTACAGATGCTTGTGTCACTCTGCTGGGACACATTTGAGGAGAAACATGTCACAATCAGGGATTTAGGAATAATGAGAGATTTGGCTTTCATCTGTTTTCCATGGATTTACCAGAGCGGAGATAGAGAAAACAAACACACACAAATGTTAGCTGTGATAGCATTAAAGCCATCTCAACAAACGCTCTCTGAGCGCGACTGTACACACTCAGGCAGGGACCCGCCAGCCGCACAGAAACCCGGGCACTCTCCTGCCACCGCCGTCCACACGGTCGTTCTCAGCACAGGGATAGTTTCAATGCGCTCCAGTAACAGAGAAATAAATGATCAGTTGCAAAAGAAAAGAATCTTGATGAATTACCCAATTGTCTTCTTGGTGTGGTATAATCTAATCTAAAGTAAATTTATGCAGACTTCCCAAGTGCTGATTTAACAGGAATCTTCTAATTTATAATAATGGCTTTGGGTTAATCATTAGCATTACTTAAATGCATTATAAACAACGTATTGGCCAAGGTCCAACCAGGAAACTGAAACCACTACGTATATATATGAAACTAATAAAGCTTAACACAAAGAATTGGCTACAAATATGAAGGAAGAGTTGAAATGACCCAATAGGGAGAGGAAGCAACACCGAGATTATCGAAAGCAAAAAAACCCACTTCTACCCATAAACCAGAGAGACGATAGGAAGGAGCAAGCAGGTGATACTGTTTGGGCCCAGGGCCCTGGATTGCTACAAGACTAAGGCCAAAGTGAACTTGAGCTGGATCCATGAGGAGACAGAGCAGTAGCTGGAGAAGATGCCTGAAGCACAGAGCAAAGGGGAGAAATAATCGAGCTCCTCCCATCCATGACCTTCCAATTGGCAGCTGGTACCTCTCACTGGCTAAACCTGCCCAGAAGGCAGCTGATATGGAGAAACACATCCTACTGGGGCTATCCCCGTGCGGCTTTCATTTCTAAGGGATAAAGGAGGAATTGAACTGAGGGGAAACAGTGCCAGGACCAGAATATAGCTTTTATATTGTAACCATTGAAATTCAACTATTTGAAATTTAATAGGCCATCATGAAATTTCAGATTTATGTAGAAATTTTTTTAAGATTTTATTTATTTATTGTTAGAGAGAAGGGAAAGGAAGGAGAACGAAAGGGAGAGCAACATCATTGTGTGGTTGCCTATCTCGCACCCGCTACCGGGGACCTGGCCCACAACCCAGGCATGTGCCCTGACTGGGAATTGAACCAGTGACCCTTTGGTTCTCAGGCTCATGCTCAATCCACTGAGCTACACCAGCCAGGGCTATATAAAATTTTATCACCAAACTTATAAATACTAAAAACTAAAGAATTTTGAGGTTAAAGAAAAACTGTTTGCCCCTCAGATAATTTTAGACCCCATGCAGTCAAGTTCAACATAAAAGTTCATTTTTTTTGCAGTTTATCAAGCAAAAATATTAACTTTACTAAATTATTTGGATACATATAGCAATTTGAGCAAAGAAGGAAAAGAACTCGTGAACACGGACAACAGTGTGGTCATTGTGAAGACGAGGGGTTTGTAGAGGTGGGAGAGGGTAGAGTGGGATGACTGATGGTGGGAAAATTGCAGTAAACTATTAAGAAAAATATAGCAATTCTATACTTTAAATATTCTCATCAATGTATCTTAGTGTTTATGTGATCATCTTTTCCTAAAGTCAACATCATTAAACATGACAAAATAGTAGTGGATATTCTGAATGCTTTTTGTACAATTTACCGATTTTGTAAATTAAATATTAATATAGATATTTGTTTTGAGAGCACCAGTTCTATTAACCTGTCCTTTTAGTTTTCATTATTACTTATTTAGGAAATAGCCAATTAATCATGTCAAGAGCAGATCACAGATTAAATTTGTCTAAACTCCTCACAGAAAGTGTCACTATAGCTATAAGTCAAAATCCTATCTAATATTTTTAAATAAATAGAAAAGTGCATTTTTGGCAATATACTGTAATTAAAAATTACATTTAAACCTATGGGAATATGTTCAATAAAAATAAGCTTGTGGCATTTTTCTCAATTTATTTCCTTTATTCTCTGGTGTCTTAGCAGAGGTCCATTTCATTAGGGAAACCTTTTCCTTGAAAATACTTTTATAAACTTCAAGCAGAATTTTTTAGTGTAAACCAAAAAAGATTTTCTTTACATATTTCTGGTGTAGTCATCTCTATTATATAATGAACTCTGCCTTACTTTATGATGGCACAGGAATCACACACAATGACAGATCACAACTACATCACAGGCCACCACAATTTAGCTCCTGAGTTACTCCTAACTCATTTGAAACATATCCTCACCCCATGCAGACCCAGAGGCTAACCTTGAAGACACTAAATTCCTGGCCCATCTCAGAATTCCCTAAAAGGCAACAAAACAAGGTAGACAACTATGATAAACCAATTGAAATGAAGAAACACAAGCGTTCCTGAAACAACGAAACTAAAAGGAATTCACTCCAGTCAAATGCCACTTAACTAGACAGACCTCTTGGTACACACACTAGCAGAAATATAGTGGAAAGTATGTATCTGTGAAACCACTGGAAAGGACATACTTGTTTTCTCTAGGTCAGTTATTACAGAAAATCTGGCATGCGTGTATTTAGTGGGGTGGATGGCTTTGACAATGCTGGAAAGGACATTTTGGAGCTGTTAGTAGGAGTAGACTTCCCTGAACCCAGACACATTTGCCTTGTCTTGTGGTTGCCCCTGGATCTAATTTGACAATTTGACTCAGTGTTATCTCATCATACTTAAAAGTCCCTTTGTCAATTAATCAACCCAATTAAAGATAAGGAGATTAGAAAAACAAAGAAACTGCCAACACTGAAGAAAGTGTCCACCACATGACCTCAACCCCCTACTCCTCGGTACAACAATAAAGCATAGAAAGTTCCGGCTGAATGACTCCCACCCCACCCTACTAAAAATCATCTCCAGAATACTTAGAGGCTTTCAGAGAAACAAATATCCTACACTATTCCTGAGACCAAATATGGGAAAATTCTAGCACTAAATCTAGAACGATTCTCATGTCGTCATTTCACCCCTCATATGAAATAAAATGCAACAAGAATTCCAGACCATATGGGATTTAGACCCTTTGAGTTTCTCTCTGTTCAAAGATAATTACCAAGCCTGGCAGGGGAGACATCCTGAAAAACAGAAAGCCTGAGCAAGTCATGAGTTTCTCATTTGCACATCTAAAACCATTCCTTCACAGCAGGAAAGGTACTCCTTCCTACTCACAATCACGTATTCGTAGTTATTCAGAAATGCATTAAGTTTGTTTTAGAAGGAAGTACAAATTTAGACTAATCTGTTTATCTTTATTATTTCCAGCTTATGAAAAATAAACAGAAATTAAACATCCAAGTATCATCTGATAATCAGCAAACTGGGAACTGTTTTTTAAAAAAGGTTTATATTATTAAAGAAAGATTCATCAAAATGGCATTAGTCAAAGTGGCTACATTGGTTTAATATGAAGGAATGTAATAGAAAGGAAATGAAAACCTCAAAATCAGAGATTAATACTTTCATCTCTCAAGTGGAATAAGTTTTAAATAGAAAGATTTTGCACATATGATGCGTAGTTTGACCAATGAACCAGAACAAATGTGGCTAATGGAGTAGGAGAAAGAGGAAAAAGCACTGAATAAGTAGCTAAAAAAATCTTGATTTTTCTTCTTATCACTTTTGTTCTTGTTTAGTCAGACCACCCTTCAAAAATAGCCTGGTCTTTAAGTTAATGAAAACAATGCACAAACACAAAGTAAATAAAAGCTCTCCATAATGAAATAAGATAAATAAAAGTGGGCACAATGGCCTTCAATCCATATGAGAGTATAACATAAATGGTAAGTTACACTAAAATCACATTATGTCTTAAATATATCTATAAACAACCCATGCTAATTTTACATGTAAGCCTCCCCAAAGCTAGATATTCAGACATATATCCAATGCTGAGAAACATATACAAAGCATAATAATTCCAGGCGGATAAATAGCATGCGTCCACAGATAGACATTGCAGTGGGTGTATTTCATCTGTGTCTGCTCTAATTAGAGGGACACATGGACGCTCATATGCATGTTCATATCTGCCTTCTCCTCCTACCCATGTAGACTCACATGAACACTTTCAGAAGATCAAGGTGATGGTTGAGAGGTATGAATTAGCAATTGCAAGAAAAGTATTTGTACAATAGAGATCACCAGACACACACTGGGGTACTTCTCTCAGTCTAAACAGAGCTATGCAACCATACTTCAGTGCAATAAGAACCTGCCCAGGTGTGGGCAACTTGGCATCAGCATCTTGTAGATTTTCCCTCTTGACCTCTACGATTACTGTGATTTAGTCATCAATTCCCAGTCCCATGTTTCTCAGTTGTAATTTTCAAGCTAAAGAGAATTTGATCAACCTGGCTTGAATCAGGCCCTCCATCATTCAACTATATAGTCATTCAAAAGTAACTAAGCATCTACTACACTCAATGATAGCACTAAATATTAAATACACAGAAGTTCAAGAAAGCAGGCATGTCTTGGCCAGGAGAGTGAGTGAACAAGGCCAGACAGCAGAAATATGGTTGTCTATCCTTGGGGAGCAGAAGAGACAGGATCTGCTGATAGTCAAACAGGTGTCCACTATATGGAGTGAATGAGTAGGGCAAGCAGAACCTGGTAACTGGTAAGTACTAAAAGACTAGAGCTGCCAGTGTGCGGTGCATTAGCTGAGCAAAGGAAGTGATTTGAGGAGAAGAGGAGGCAAGTAAGCGAGTCATCCGCCAAACTCTCCTTAGAAGCCACCTGACAGCTAGGTATTTAAACACAATATCTTAATATTTTTTATTCTTTTATTAGTTGCAGCTGGTGAGTAAATTTAAGGTTAATGAATTCAATTTCATCTTCCCAAATGATCTGAAGTTTGGAGAGAAAGATGCCTCTGTCAGAGAATTTCCATCTTTAGTTTGGTATGGTGAGTGTGCAAAAGGAATGTATTGTATTTCATGTTCTTTTAGATTATGAAATTTTACTAATAAAATGCAACTCTGGGGAAAAAAACACTACCATAAATTATATTTGATCCGATGTAATTTAAGCTTCCTTCTCTATTCCCACACATGGGTAGCTTCAAGTCAAGAAAAATTTGAACTTGAGGTGACAATTATTTAATCTCAACTATCCATCATATAAAGTATTCTCTATTAAATTATTAATTTTCTAAAGTTTTTTTGTGCAAGCCTTTCTCTGTAAAATAGCATAGCTTTTCACCTTATTTTTCACTGCATAATTGATGGATTTTAGTACAATTAAAAGAATATTGCACCCATACTAGGAGGAATTAAACCAATTATTAATTAATACAAATAGCAAGTAATTTTGAAACCTCTCTATACCTCCTCTTGGCCCAACAGTGTCACATTAACATAATTAGAAATCACACAATCAGATTTTCCAATTATATAAATCTAATGCACTCTGAGTTGTGCATAATAAGGTAACAATTTGAGGTCACTGTCAGTGCACATAAAAATCAAACATTGACTCATTTTTCTCAAGAAAGACAATTTGAAAGGTAGTTATCATAAGAGTATGGAGTTTGAAATACTAAAAGAGGTGTGAGAAATATAAAGAAATATAGACTTCAAATTAATTATTTTAGAAAGCTCATAACACTGGCAGAAAAAAAATTCACAGCATTTTACCTTCCTAAAAAAATTGTTTCTCTCTGAGAAATGTTCCCAAGTGAAAAATAGAAAACTATTAAAACTGTACATGCAGTAACTGGAAGAATCACTTTTCTTTATAAACATGACTATGTCCTCTGAATAAGGGACAGGTAGGAAAAATATATGGACAGTCTAACGTCACAGAATTTTTAATACCATGGAGAGCAAGCCAAGCAGCCACTGCAGTTCCGGAGGCGGAGCATGGAGCGTGGAGAAAGGAAGTGGAGACTTCCCAGGAAAATGTGGGCTGGGAATCAAGCCTCTTACTTGGAGAAGAGGGTGAAGGCTGAGCTTCAAAGGCTTTCTGAACTTGATGCCTGAAGGGTGTGTTAGACTCAGGAAGAAACAAGACACAAGTTAGGGAAGCGGGTGGAATTAGGGAAGAGGGTGGAATTAGGGAAGAGGGTTTTCCTGCCAAAGGAACCATTATATGGTCAGATCAAGAGGGTAAATCAAGGTCAAAACGTCAGATCAAGAAGATAAGAGAATAAGATTTGTTTGAAAACATGAAAAAAAAGCACTAGGTCTAGAGCCTGACCATGTTAATGAACTTTCATTCTCCTCAAGAGAGATGGAAATAATTGTGTGTTTTCATGCAGAGAACTAATGTGATAATCATTCCTTGGGTAAGATCACTTGGATGGATATAGGATGGGATGGGGAGAAAAGAATGGTTGGGAGGTTTTCTCACTAAGTTAAACGAGAACTGAAGAAAGTCCAAGAGATACTGAGGTAATAGAATGGAGAATATTTTCATATTTATTTCCAATGGAGAGTCAATGAAAAGGAAGAGTTAAAAAATGATGTACAAAATTGCTTCAGCAACCCAGTGGTGTCCTGTGCTACTCACTAGAAAAAAAGTGCTGGGGGCCCAGAAGCTTCATATCATTATAATTTCCTAAAAATATTAAGAGGAGAAAAAAAGCAAGCAGGCTCATGAGTTTTCATCTCAAGTTTTTCTAGGAACTGAATAATTGAAAGGAATCACAATTATTCAAGATGTCAAAAAATAATATAAATAAAAGAATAATGTCAGAGATGTCATAACAAAGCAAAGCACAAATGTAAAATAAAAATAAGCTCATAAATGAATTGGAAAATATGAGGTTAACACAGGAAAATGCAGATCAATTACCTAATGGAAGGTTGAATAAGGAATAATGGAATTTTAGAATATTGATTTGACTATTAGTTAATGTTATGCAAATCTTTCATAAATCTTGCAAAAGAAAACCCAAGAATGAATTTAAAATTAGGTTAAACAGCTTCAACATGTTAGAGGTTTTAAAATTACCAATATTATATGCTATGTAATTCATCTCTAGAACATTCATACTTAAGAATATGTATTCTTTTAAGATACTAAGTAAGAAAACAAAACAAAACAAAATTGGAAGGAATCATGTTTTGTTAAAATGGAGATATATACTCAGTGAGACATAATTTTCCCTCTCAGGAACATAATGAAAAATGTTTTCACATATTAAAGCAGGCCATGCATATTTGTCAAAAGTAAATTATGTCAAGCATAGTGTTTTTCTTTGATCTTTTACTGGGAAAATGTACTATATGTTATGCAGAAATTAGCCTGGCTTTGAACATTCACACTTGGCAAACAAAGAGTGGCAAACAAGAAGACTGATAGCTCTCTGGCATACAAAAAATGTCAAAGATGAAGCTGGAGAATTAGACAAGAGTCTGTATTGAATATTTAAAAAGAGAAAAACTTCAAAAGATAGGATTATTTCTTTCTGTCACGATGACAAAGTTAGAATCATACAAGTGAAGTCAACAATGCATTCTTGTCTCAATTAATTAAAGACTATGTTTAAAGCAAATGTAAGAATTATGAAAGGATAATTAAGCCGATTCTGTCGATTATTCAACAAGTTTTAAGTGCCCACTGTGTACCAGGCAAAGCTCTGAGGACACAAAGTTGAAATGTGTTATCTTCATCCTTATGGAGTTTAGCTCAGGATTGACAAGTAAACAAGCAGCTGGAAGTTAAGAGAGAGGAAAGGCAGGCCCCATGGAAGCACATGGAAAAAGCAGCTGATATTTTTGAATCAGAGAAATCTTCCTAGAGGATATAAAGCCTTAAATGAGATTTGCAGGATGACTAGAAACTAACTAAAAAAAAAAAAGAGGAAATGCATTCCAGGCAGAAGAAACAGCCTATGTATGTGTCAAGAAATTTTACATGTCCTAAACTGTATAAGAGGAAAAAATGAATAAAAAGAAGTAGGACTATGCAAGCCGGATACTTATACTTGGTTGTTAATACTCTGGGTACAACAGCATAGTTTATCTGATACACCATCATGGGTCAGTGGTTTATCATGCACTTTCTCAGATGTATATCTTTCCAAATATCTTTCCCAAATGCATAGCTAACATATGGACAATTTTGATTCCTGATATAGTAATTAACTAATTAAGCAAATAATGCATTAATATTGAGTTAAAGAGGTAAACAATTAATAATTAGTATTTCTATAACTTGTTAACCAATTCAAGTATTTCTAGGTTCAGTGTTTTATCACTCTCATTACTTTGTTTTCACAGATTTCTTTTCTGAAAAATGAAATGCCACCAATAAAATCTCAGCAACATCAACCAAGCTCCTATCAAACAGCATATCTCTTCCTAGGTATCATTTACACCTTTCAGCACTCATGAAAGGTGGAGGGAAGGAAGGAAGGAAGGAAGGAAGGAAGGAAGGAAGGAAGGAAGGAAGGAAGGAAGGGAACCATATTAATGATCTTCAAACATTTGAAAATCTACCATAGAAAAAGAAGATTTGAGGTTTAAACTTTTCTATATAGCCTTAAGTATATCAGAAGAAAAATAAGTTAAAAATGAATTTAATCTCAAATACAAAGGAAAAATGTGATAGTCAATATGGCTGATGAAACTTTCCAAAGTTGGAGACAAATATTCCTTCTCCCCCACATGCTATTCTGCAATGTAACTTGCAACTTTGCATTCCAGAGGTAGAATGCACCCCCATTGAATCTTAGCAAGCTCTGTGACTGTTTGGACCAATAGGATATGACAGAAGTTGAGCCATATAACTTTTGAAGTTAGGACATACTAAGGCGTGTTGCTTTTAGCTGGGTCTCCTATGATACTCACCGTCGGGATGCTCCCTCTTGTAACTCAGCCACCACCACACTATGAGAAACTCAAACCACATGGAGAGGATATGTGTAGGTTAGACAGTCTAGCTGCAGGTCTCAGCTGAGCTCCCAGTCAACAGCCAACTTCAACTGCCACCCGTGTGTGTGCCTTTTTAGACATCCAACTCAGGCAAGTATTTACACGTCTCTGCATCACACATATGAGAAACCCTACAGAGAACCATGCATCTGAGCTTAGTCAAGGTGCAGAAAAATGAAAGACAATGATGTGGGGATATGTTATGCAGCAAGAGGTAACCAGAATAGGATGTTTCACAGGGCATCCTTTTTTTCATGTTGTCTACTATATTCCAGATACTGTTGTACAGTAGTCAGTATATAATATGACATTGAGTCATCAAATAATTATCTCAAGTAGATGCAATTATTATCTTCATTTTACAGATGGAAAAACTGAGACATGTAAAAACTTGAGTACAATTAAGTTTTACGATCACCTACAGAACCCTTAATTATATTAAATTAAACCTCCTTTTAAACACATTAATAAGAACTGGTAGGAAGTTACTTTTTGTGTACAAAGAGTTAAGTGTTATATTCTCATTTCCAGTGTGGGTAATTCCTATTCTTTCCACAGGAAGAAAGGAGGAGGAAGAGGAAAAGAGGAGAAAAAGAAAATAAGAATGGAGAGAGGAGGAGTTAAATAAAAAAGGAAGGTCATTGTTTTTTGTGTCACCATTACTATGCAATTATGTTTAAAGTAGTTCAGAATGGTTCTTCTTTAATTTGTTCAACAAAGTTTTAGTGAGGTTTTAACAAGTCCTAGGCACTATTTACAATCAGGAGATAATAACAGTACGTGTGTGTTGTGGGGGCTGGGGCAGCGCCCATGGACTGAAAGAGCTCACCTTCTGGTGAGCACCCACTTTTTTTTGTTAGGGAATGTGTCTACCAAGACTGGAGAACCACAGGGAGAAGCTACTGAAGACAAATTCAAGAATTAAAAGAGTTGCAACAGAAAATTCTTAAGCACAATGTTATTCCCAAGACTTTATGATTTTACTTTGCAGAGGACTCATATCCATTTGTCATGGTCTGATAATCTAGGCCAAGTAGATGCAACCCTGGTTAGTAGGGAATTTTAGTGGTGTATTTTAATTCCAGCAAGCTTTCTGTGACTTGAATCGGAGATATTATTTTGTAGGGTGTTTCACTACCACACTGTTCTCTCCTCCCTAGACTAGGCTGACCTCAGAACCAAATGACATATTTCTTCTTAGTATTTGCGCTGCCACATAAGTCCCTAATGACACCACAGCTATAGAACAAGGAGACTCAAATAATGTCTATTTTGGGAGGAAACTCGGGCTTTATCACTTTTTGAAGGTGACACAGGAAAGTAGGGCAGGACTAATCACAGGTAAGATTGGATTTAAAAGAGGGGAAAAAAAACCTTTTCATAAAACAGAAAATGTTATAACAGAAATGAATCATAGCATTTGTAGTTAAGGGTAAGAAATCATAACTAACAGAGCCAAATCTTCAATAAGAACAATGAGAAATCTGTCTACAATGAAATAAGACATCTTTAGGAAATAGCTGTGAACGGTTTTACTACTCTCTATGTAATTCCTAAACCTTCCCTATGCACTCACTGAATAAAATATTATACTTTAGCTCATCTAAAGTGCATGAATTTTATTTCATAGGCAAAATATTGTTTTCCATGATCTAAAATTAATTTCATCGGAAGGGGCTTCCCTAATAACTCAAAGGTTTTTTTTTCTTAAACGCCAACTTTCCTTTTCACAAGACCCTTTGATACAAGTTACGGCAGCCTTTAAAAAGCCAAGTTTCAGAGAGGAACTGCTACCATGAATGCTGCGCTCCCCAAGGAGCCGAGACAATCCTTGTCAACGCTCGGAGGTGAAATTCCTTTTACTTAATCTGTGGTTTTTATCATTTTTGGAGAGCCTGATTCTCATCCCATTCCACATCCTTTGAGGCGTTTTTACTCGGGGAGCTCACACTGACTTCATTAGGAGGAGCTGTAAAGTGCAGCCCCACTCGGCCCTCAAAGCGTCTGGTGCTCGAAGAAGCACAGGAGCGCGCTTCAGGTGGCTCAGGAGCATCTGGGGCACAATGCCTTGGCGGCCCGCTGCAGACAGAGAACTGTTTTTATTGTCCGTGATCTTTCCCTCTAACTTGGTCTGATGAATCTTCTCCAATGTACAAAAGAAGATATTATAACTCTGTCACATATTTTAACTTTTTCCACATGTAGGCAGTATTCCATGTCATATATATTAAGTAGGCATTTTTTCTTTTCTTTGTGTGTGTGTGTGTGTGTGTGTGTGTGTGTATCATACCTCAGAGAGTTAGTTGTCTGCTGTTTTGTGGGAACTCAAGAAATAGAAGAGAGAAACCCAAGCTCAGGGTTTGGCCCTTAACCTCCAAAAATAAAGGCACCGTCCCTAAGACTGATTTGCATGGAATTGCTCAGAGAATTCCTTGCTGGATCCTCTGCTCTGGAGAACTCCAAATACCTAGAACAATTCCCAACAGGCAGAGACCAAAGTGAAAACAATTCAAACACAACCCAATGCAGGCAGATGCCTGCCTATCATGATACAGCAGCAGTTGAGAATCTACGCTGGCGGGCCCAAGTGTGGTCCCAGCACTGCATGTTCCTGGAGCGCTACTTGATCAGCCTTGGACTGCTGTCATTCCTTAGAGGCCCTCTTAGCAGTAAACCCCCCAGGAACAACTGGGGGGGTGTCCTTTTGCTCACTTTGCAGCTTGCTGAGAACAAAACTGTTCACTGATACCCAAAATGCGGCAGTAGTTTTCTTGTTCTAATTCATGGAAGCGTAGTCTAGTGAAAAAAGAAAAAGACTTTAGACTCAGTAATTTGGGGGCCAGGAAAGCAAAATATTCATCATCCAGTCTATTGCTACCTGGAATTTTGCTCTGCACTTTACGTACATTAGCTCGTTTATCCTTGCAACAAAACTATGATCAGACATTCTCAGCTCAGCGGTTCACACACACAGGTGTGTCCATAGATGCAGATGTGCATATGGAAGTATCTTGGGGACAGTAGATGCTTGCCCAATGTTTTAGACATATCAATTGTGAAAAGAGTGTTAAATTTAAGTCTACTGGATTTTTGAGCCCTTTCTCTCCTGGGTTTCTGTCTTTTTTGCTACTTACAAATATTAGGTTTTCTGAAAGTAACACAGCTTCTTTAACAACATCCGCAAAATTAAAATAAATACACTCATATACAGAATTATGTAAAGATGAAGTGAAATAACATGTGCATAAGCCGATTCTAATCAGTCCTAGGACATGGTTCCTAATAAATAGGAGACTATTCATTTCTACTTTTTGTATCGAATAGGTACAGTGTTTTCTAGTATACTTCTACTAAGAAGCTTTTTCTTTTTTTTTTTTTTTTTTTTTTTTTTTATTTCAATCATTGTTCAAGTACAGTTTTCTGCCCCCTACTCCCGTTTCAGCCCCTCCACCCAACCCTCCCCCCTTCCCCCCATTACCCCCCACCCTTAGTTTTTGTCCATGTGTCCTCCAAATTTGTTCCTGTAATCCCTACCCATTCCCCCCTGAAATTCCCTCTTCTCTCCCCTCTGGCCACTGTCAGACTATCCCCTATTTCAGTGTCTTTGGTTATATTTTGCTAGTTTTTTGTTTTGTTTTGTTTTGTTGTTTAGATTCCTGTTAAAGGTGATATCATGTGGTATTTGTCTTTCACTGCCTGGCTTGTTTCACTTAGCATAATGCTTTCCAGCTCCATCCATGCTGTTGCAAAGGGTATGAGCTCCTTCTTTCTTTCTGCTGTATAGAATTCCATTGTGTAAATGTACCATAGTTTTTTGATCCATTCATTTACTGATGGGCATCTAGGTTGCTTCCAGCACCTAGCTATTGTAAATTGTGCTGCTATGAACATCGGGGTGCAAAGGTTCTTTTGTATTGGTGTTTTAGTGTTCTTAGGATAGAGTCCCAGCAATGGAATTGCTGGGTCAAAAGGCAGATCCATTTTTAGTTTTCTGAGGAAGTTCCAAACTGCTTTCCATAATGGTTGTACCAGTCTGCAGTCCCACCAACAGTGCACTAGGGACCCCGTTTCTCCACATCCTCTCCAACACTTGTTATTTGTTGCTTTGTTTATGATGGCCATTCTGACTGGTGTGAAGTGGTATCTCATTGTGGTTTTAATTTGCATCTCTCTGATGGCTAGCGATATTGAACATCGCTTCATGTGTCTTTGGATTTTCTGTATGTCCTCCTTGGAGAATTGTCTGTTCAAGTCCTTTGCCCATTTTTTAATTGGGTTACTTGTCTTCTTAGAGTGGAGTCGCGTAAGTTCTTTATATATTTTGGAGATTAAACCCTTGTCTGAGGTATCATTAGCAAATATGTTTTCCCATACAGTTGGTTCTCTTTTTATTTTGATACTGTTTTCCTTAGCTGTGCAAAAGCTTTTAATTTTGATGAGGTCCCATTTGTTTATTCTTTCCTTTATGTCCCTTGCTCTAGGAGACAAGTCAGTAAAAAAGTTTCTGCGTGAAATATCTGAGATTTTCCTACCTACGTTCTCTTCTAGGACTTTAATGGTGTCACGCTTTATATTTAAGTCTTTTATCCACCTTGAATCTATTTTTGTATAAGGTGTAAGTTGGTGCTCGAGTTTCATTTTTTTGCACGTAGCTGTCCAGTTCTCCCAACACCATTTGTTGAAGAGGCTATTTTTATTCCATTTTATGTTGCTGCTTCCTTTGTCAAATATTAATTGACCGTAGAGGCTTGGGTTTATTTCTGGGCTCTCTGTTCTGTTCCATTGGTCCATGTGCCTGTTTTTATGCCAGTACCAGGCTGTTTTGATTACAGTGGCCTTGTAGTATAGTTTAATGTCAGGTATTGTGATTCCTCCTACTTTACTCTTCTTTCTCAAAATTGCAGCAGCTATTCGGGGTCGTTTATGGTTCCATATAAATTGTTGAAGTGTTTGTTCTATGTCTGTGAAATATGCCATTGGTACTTTAATCGGTATTGCATTGAATGTGTAGATTGCTTTTGGTAGTATGGACATTTTAATGATATTAATTCTTCCAATCCATGAACACGGTATATGTTTCCATTTGTTTGTGTCCTCCTTGATTTCTCTCCTCAGTGTTATGTAGTTTTCTGCATACAGGTCTTTTACCTCTTTGGTTAGGTTTATTCCTAGGTATTTTATTTTCCTTTTTGCTATTTCAAATGGGATTTTTTTCTTGATTTCTGCTTCTGCTGTTTCATTGTTGGTGTACAGAAATGCCTTTGATTTCTGGATATTGACTTTGTATCCCGCTGTTTTACCAAATTCATTTATTAGGTCAAGCAGTTTTTTGGTGGAGTCTATAGGATTTTCTATGTACACTATCATGTCATCTGCAAACAGTGACAGTTTTGTTTCCTCCTTTCCGATTTGGATTCCTTTTATTTCTTTTTCTTGTCTGATTGCTGTGGCTAGAACCTCCAGTACTATATTGAATAGAAGTGGTGAAAGTGGACATCCTTGTCTTGTTCCTGTTCTTAGTGGAAAAGATTTTAATTTTTGCCCATTGAGTATAATGTTGGCTGTAGGTTTCTCATATATGGCCTTTATTATGTTGAGGAATGCTCCCTCTATTCCCACTTTACTGAGTGTTTTTATCATAAATGGGTGCTGTACCTTATCAAATGCTTTTTCTGCATCTATCGATATGATCATGTGGTTTTTGTCTTTGCTTTTGTTTATGTGATGTATTACATTTACTGATTTGCGTATATTGTACCATCCTTGCATACCTGGAATGAATCCAACTTGGTCATGGTGTATGATCTTCTTAATGTACTGTTGGATGCGGTTTGCCAGTATCTTGTTGAGGATTTTAGCGTCAATGTTCATCAGCGATATTGGCCTGTAGTTTTCTTTCTTTGTTGTGTCTTTATCTGGTTTTGGGATTAAGATGATGTTGGCCTCATAAAAAGAGTTTGGTAGTCTTCCATCTTTTTGGATTTTTTGAAATAGTCTGTGAAGGATAGGTGTTAGTTCTTCCTTAAATGCTTTGTAGAATTCTCCTGTGAAACCATCTGGTCCAGGGCTTTTGTGTGTTGGGAGTTTTTGGATTACTGCTTCGATTTCTTTTGCTGTTATTGGTTTGTTGAGGCTTTCTGCTTCCATTTTATTGAGTTTTGGAAGGTTATATTTTTCTAGAAATTTGTCCATTTCATCTAGGTTTTCAAATTTCTTGGCATACAGCTCTTTGTAGTAATTTGTTACAATCCTTTGTATTTCTGTGGTATCTGTTGTAATCTCTCCTCTTTCATTTCTGATTGTGTTTATTTGGGTTTTCTCTCTTTTTTTCTTGATGAGTCTGCTTAAAGGCTTGTCGATTTTGTTTATCTTTTCAAAGAACCAACTCTTGGATTCACTGATCTTTAGAATTGTGCTTTTAGCCTCTATGTCATTTAATTCTGCTCTGATCTTGGTTATTTCCTTCCTTCTGCTTGCTCTGGGCTGTCTTTGTTGTTGTTCCTCGAGTTCTTGTAGACGTAGGGTTAGGTTGTTTGTTTGAAATGTTTCTAACTTTTTTAGGTGGGCCTGTATCGCTATGATCTTCCCTCTCAGGACTGCCTTGGCTGTGTCCCATAAGTTTTGGGTTGTTGTGAGTTCGTTTTCATTTGTTTCCAAAAACCGTTTGATTTCTTCCCTAATATCATTCTTGACCCATTCATTGTTTAATAGCATGCTGTTTAATCTCCACGAATTTGAGTGTTTGGGGTTTTTTTCCTTGTGGTTGGTTTCTAGTTTCAGTCCCTTGTGATCCGAGAAATTGCTTGGTATGATTTCAATTTTTTTGAAATCGTTGAGGCTTGTTTTGTGTCCTATCATGTGGTCAATCTTTGAAAATGTTCCATGTACATTTGAAAAAAATGTGTATTTAGCTTCTTTGGGATGGAGGGTTCTGTAAATATCAGTAAAGCCCAGCTCGTCTAGGGTATTGTTCAATGCCACAATATCTTTGTTGATGTTTTGTTTGGAAGATCTGTCCATTTTTGATAGAGGGGTGTTAAAATCCCCCACAATAATTGTGTTGCTGTCCATATCTTTCTTGAAGTCCTCTAAGATTTTCTTTATGTATTTAGGTGCTCCTATGTTGGGTGCATATATATTTACTATGTTTATGTCTTCTTGGTGAATTCTTCCCTTGAGTATTATGAAATGACCTTCTGGGTCTCTCTTTATGGATCTTCTTTGGAAGTCTATTTTGTCAGATATGAGTATTGCTACCCCGGCTTTTTTCTCCTGTCCATTTGCTTGGAAAATTTGTTTCCAGCCCTTCACTTTCAACCTGTGCAGATCTTTTATCCTGAGGTGGGTCTCTTGTAGACAGCATATGTGTGGGTCATGTTTTCTTATCCAATCAGCTATTCTATGTCTTTTGATTGGAGCGTTTAGTCCATTTACGTTTAAGGTTATTATTGATAGGTACTTATTCATTGCCTTTTATGTACGTGTGATCCTCTCTCACTCTCTCTTTTCCTTTCTTTCCTTAAAGCAGTCCCTTCAGCATCTCTTGCAGAGTTGGTTTAGTGGAGGTGTATTCTTTTAGACTTCTTTTGTCTGAGAAGCTTCTTATTTGGCCTTCTATCTTAATTGAGAGCCTTGCTGGGTAAAGTAGTCGTGGTTGCAGGCCTCTGGTTCTCATTACTTGGATTATTTCTTGCCATTCTCTTCTGGCTTGGAGTGTTTCCATTGAGAAGTCAGCTGTTAGCCTTATTGGAGCCCCCTTGTATGTTACTTCCTTCTTCTCCCTTGCTGCCTTTAAGATTCTCTCTTTGTCTTGAAATTTTGCCATTTTAATTATGATGTGTCTTGAGGTGGGCCTCCTTGGGTTCCTCTTGATTGGGACTCTCTGTGTTTCCTGTATTTGTGTGACTTTTTGTCTCATCAAATTAGGGAAGTTTTCCATCATCACTTGTTCAACTAGGTTTTCTATCCCTTGTTCTTCTTCTTCTCCTTCTGGTATCCCTATTATACGGATATTATTACGTTTCATATTGTCTTGCATTTCTCTTAATCCCTCTTCATTCTTTCTGAGCCTCTTTTCCCTTTCTTGCTCTTTCTGGGTATTTTCTTCTATTTTGTCCTCTAGCTCGCTGATCCGATCTTCTGCTTCATTGATCCTGCTTTTCATTCCTTCTACTGTGTTCTTCATTTCAGAGATTGTATTCTTCATTTCCTCTTGGCCCTTGTTGAGAGTTTCTATTTCCTTTTTTATGCTGATGTAGTTTTCATTGAGTTCATTGTAGCTTCCCTGTAGCTTCTCGTAGCTCATTGTGAGCTCATTGAGCTTCCTGACAATCACTGCTTTGAATTCAATATCTGATAGTTGAATTGCCTCTGTTTCATTTAGCATTCTTTTTGAGGCTTCCTCCTTTCCTTTCATTTGGGGAGTATTTCTTTGTCTTCCCATTGTTTGTGAGACTCTTCTTGTTCACCTCAGCTTCTTATATTGATCTGTTCTGGCTCCCTCGGTTTATGATGTGAACTTCTTTAGTAGAGTAGCAGTGAGTTTCAGTGGTACTGTTTCCTTGACCCCCCAAGCTCGCTGGTCTTGGGCTGTTGTTTAAGTTGGCTTTGTGTTTGCCTTTGGGTTCTGATTGTTGTTGAGTCTTTCTTTGATGGTTCCTTCCCTCCAGCTGGTTAAATGTGGGTCACTCTGTCCACCACCTTCTATATTTTGTTGTGCTGGTGAGGGCAGGTTGTGTTGAGGCTGGTTCTTCTGTGTGTACAAGGTTTAAAGAAATCTTGTTCAGTTGTTTGTATTGGGTACTGTCTCTACTGTTTAGTTGTATTTCCAGATAAGCCCTGGATTGAGGTTTGTGTGGTTACTACTCCCTCCTTCACCTTCTTCTGCTGTTATCTGTTAGTGGTTCCTTAGTTGTTGGGTTTCCTCTTCCAGTGGGTATCCTGGTGTTCACCTCCTCCACCTATTCTTTTTTGTCATCAGATGGAGGGGAGGGCAAAATGGTTTAAGACAGCTACCGAGAATTCTATGCTATTTACAGTAGTAGCAAGTAGGGAAGATATAGGAGATCCTTTCACTATGTATAGTGTTAACCGTGGTCTTCCACCCAGCTAGCTGATTTTTAGAAAGGATGGAAAGAAGATAAGACTCTTGTTGGGGGAGGAAGGATTGTGCGTTGGATCTATAAAGCAGAGAGGTTGTGGGCGGTCAGATTCTGGGGTAAGGTGACAGTAAAGGGTAGTAAATAGGTGTAGTGTGTGAGAGAATAGAGTTAACCACTACAGTAATAGAGTTCAGGAAACTTTGAAATGGGCTACGATCTGGGGGTGGGGGGGTGTTGTGAAATAATTACACTTGCATGGAACAGCAGTTATTTACAATAATATTATGGCAACATTCATATGGCAGAGTCTATGAAATCTAGGTAATAAGGATATGAAGTACCAAACATTGAGTAGTATGCTTATAGGACACAGGTGAGTTAATGGACAGTAGATTAGTAATACGGTATAGAAAGAGATATCAGGGGAAAGCTGTGAGGTCATACAATAAAACCAGCCTAGCAAAGCAGGCTATACAAAAATAAGAGGGATATAAAAATATTGTTTAAAAAAAAAAAAAAAAGGATGTAGGAACACTGGAAAAATAATAATAATACAAATTTGCAATAACTTGCAGGTTCTTTGTAATAGCAGAGTGACATTTATCTCACTGTCCCAGCTGTTGTGATGCCCCTTCTTTCGGTTCAACTTTGGTCTTTTCACCGTTCCAGGCTTTTGTCTCACTTGTAGGTATTTAGGAAAAAATTTAAAAAAGAAAAAAATAGAAAAGGCAGACGAAGGCAGGAAGAAGAGATAAAATTGGAGGACAGGAAGGAGGAAGGAATAAAACAAGAAATCAGGTAAGAGAGGAAAAAGAAATCAAAAGAGAATAAAAACAATAAAACTTAAAAAATTAAAAATTGTTAAAAAAATAGAATCAAATTAAAAAGTCTCTTGATTTCAAAGTGGCCAAACCGGTTTTTCTGCTCTTGCTGGCTGAGGCAGTCTGAAGGTTGACTTGTTTGGCTTTTCTTCCTAGGCCTGTGGGGTTCGCACTGGCTCCGCGGCCCGGCCGCCGCCCGGCGTGACCAGCGCGACCCTCGCTCCCCGCGCTCCGGTGAGCAGGCGCCTGCACGGCCGTCTGCCGCACGCCGGTGCCCCCGCGGGCGGGCGGGCACGGCCTGTCCGCAGCCTGCGCGCTCACAGCTGGGGAGCAAACAGGCCAGAGCCACTGGTCACTTCAGGAGAATTCCCCAAACAGCGTCTGTGTCCATCCACTCCTTCCTCTTGGGAAATTCCTCCCGATCGAGCCCGCTGCTTTCCAATGGCCCGGTTTCTCTCACCGCCAAAGCTCCAGCCAGAACGGTGACCCTGGGAGTCCGGGTCCGCAGCGCGACTCGGCTCTGGCGTTCACTGCCTCCAAAGCTGCTCGCCACCCGGTGTGCCCGCCAGCACCTGGACTCCTCCCAGAGCCGCCCAGACCTTGCTCGGCTGGGGAGGGAGCCGCCGACCTGGCTCTCTCCCACTAACCCTAGGGCAAACCCAGCCGCGGCCCCCGGGCCTGGGGCTGCAGCCCCGGTACCACACGCCTGTCCCGGGAGCCTACCTTGATGCAGCAATCTGTTCTTTGTTCTTTCGGTTCTGCCACAATCCTTGGTCCTCCGTTCTCAAAAATGCTGAAATATGTTGGTTGCTTGCCTTTCCACTCCAAAGATC
The DNA here is from genome assembly GCF_004126475.2 of Phyllostomus discolor. NCBI lineage: Eukaryota > Metazoa > Chordata > Mammalia > Chiroptera > Phyllostomidae > Phyllostomus > Phyllostomus discolor. The sequence continues at coordinate 14,715,445 of NC_040905.2, read as the reverse complement.
GGTCAGGACTCTCTCCCCTGAGCAGAGGAAAGCCAAATCTGCTCCTTCCTACTCCGACGCCATCCAGAAGCTTTTTCAATAATTTTAAAGGCAGACCAAAATGTAAGTCATTCCAATAAAAGGCCCCTGCATGGACATGTATTGTTAAGGATTTGTATTTGCATTGTTTCAAAGGTTCATTATTTTCATTCATTCAGTCGGTCAGTCCTTAGTTGGACAAATACTAATTGGCTCCATCCTCCCTGGGGTGACCCTGGAGCAGAAAGAGGAAAACGCGGGCTCTGAATCCCAGGCGTGGCTGAGGTGGAGAAACTGACATTTGCAATACAATGGGGAGCCCAGTGGGAACTCACAGGAGACCAAACTAAATCAATACCAACGGGGTCTATAAAGATGCAGAAGCTGAGAGTCAAAGAATTAGTAGTCAGGAGTTCACCTGGCAATGGGGACAAGAGGCACCACCAAGATGCCAGCACCACCGAGATGGCTGACCCTGAGCGCTCTGGTCGCTGAGCTGTGAGGAGCAAATGGGCACTTGCTGTGAATGCAGCATCCAAAAGCCCACGTGGCCCCATGTTTATCTGGGCTGGCACCTTGCAAAGCTGACAGCAGGAGTTCAGACGGTAGGATATGCCTCAGGTTGGGTAGAAAGTGAGGATTCTTGGTAATCGGTCCATTGGAAGGAACGCTGTGATTCCCCTGAACTGGGTGTTTAGTCACGTTAATACTAGGAGAGATTCCAACTTTGGCCTTGGCTGGTAAGGAGAGGTAAAGGAGTTAAAAGAGTCAAGGACAAAAGGGCAAAAAATCAAGGGCAAAATTATTCTCCTTGGGGAAATGAAATACCAGAAAAAAAAAGATACCAAAAGCCTAATGACAAGGCTCACCCGCAGAGGGTTAGCACAAGGCAATGGCTCCACCAGACTGTGCCAGACTCACCCTGGGAACCAAGGGTGCTGGCTAGGTGCCAAACTCCTGACTCAGCCAGCAGGCTGCCCTGGGTCAGCTGTTCTTCTGCCTTGGGAAGCAGGTATTCAGAGCAAAAACAAACTAAACGTGCTGGGCTTTAGATTCAGACTCAGATGCAAATCTCAAGCAATTTGGCCAGCTTCTCTGTGTGCCCTTGAGCAAATCATTTTCATTGTCTTCAAGTTTCAGTTTTATCATCTGGAAAATAAGCTATGAAGTCTGCATCGGAGGGAGGCTGGGAGTAGCAAACATGGATAGAAACCAACTCTGCAAACTGAAAAGCATCGTATGTTAATATGAAAATAGTGTTTAAATCTGAGCACCCTGTATGCTGATATTACAGATTGCTTTATCTTAAATAAGAAAGACAGTATATGTATAAAAGACTGACTTTGAGAATTTTTAGGCAGACGAAACTGATGTACAGAAGGTTTCAACATTTACGGTTTACTCGATTTCTGAATACGGACATCTATTCTGAAGCGGCAGAACCAGTTCCATTCTCATTGCAGTTCTTCGCTGCAAAGTTAACTCTTCTTCTGTTTCCTAACTTGAGTTATTTCACCTAATTCCGTTTTCACCAGTTGCTGTATTTTTTATTTGCTAAGTTAACTTTTTAATATAATTGGAATGTGCAAGATCAAATCAATATATTCATAACGATGCCTCCCTTTTTTTTATAATATCATAAATGACAAGACAAACTTACAGATTTACAAAAATGGATTTTTAAGAGTTTGATGTAGACCTTCAAACTTTCCTGTTATTGGTTTGATGTTTCAGAATGGGAAACAGCAGTGACAATGTTTAAAAGTTGTTCCAGCCCTACACACCGCCTCAACACAGGTCAGCCTTAGGCAAATCGGACCAGGTCGTGCACCTGCTTGAATGCTTTCGGTGGCTCCCCACTGCCTTCAGAACTGAAACTAAGCTTCTTCACTTGGCAAGAAAGGTCGTCCCTGATCTACCTTTCAAGTCATCTTGCCACTAAACTGCCAACACCTGGACCTCCAGTCATTACAAACTCCTGCAAGTCCCAGATGTGCCGTGCTCTGTTTTTATTCTCCCTGAGTTCGTTCTGGCTGCTCTCTTTCCTACGACTTTATCCTTTCCACCACACATTTCATGTACAGCTGGAAAAATACCTTCTATCGCTAAACCTCCGGGAATGCAGTCGCCGGTATCAGCTCCCTCGGTCTCTTTTCTTGCTCTTATTCAAGTCCGCCTACCTCTGTTTGCTGTTGCTCTCAGACACTCTTCCGAGGGCAGCAGGATAACCGCTGGGAGTCCCAGCCCTACATACATCATCGCCCTGCCATCCCTGAGAGCTCCAGCACAAACCCAGGGGAATCTACGTGGCCCGCCGTCCGGAGCCAATCTTTGCCATCATGGGATGAGAGAACTGTCACTCGTCTCAGGCTGAACCATACGCCTACGCTCATTTTGGTGGGAGGGACGACACCAATACCATGCAAACTCTAGAATTAAATACCTTTTATTTACTGTTACAAGTATCTCTAAGTATCTCTCAGGTTTATGTTTTATTTTAACTTTTTTTCCCATTGCATCTGCTTGTTAAACAAATGCCAGCATTGAAAAAAAAACAATTTAATATCTAAAAATTAGAAATCCAATTATCCTGGTAGTGGTTAGTTTAAATTTTGGGATAACTTTAAAATAAAGCATTTTTGTAGGTAATAACCGCACAGCATGAAGATGAGTGATTCTACCATGAAAGCAAACAAAAGAAGAACTTCAATACCTGCAAGTACTGGTCATAATTACTTCTAAGAGAGACCTAATATCAGAGAAGGAAAGACAGGAGAGGAAGAGGAAGAAGGAGAAACAAGAGAGAGGAAAATAAAGTAGTAAGGGAGAAGGAGGAAAAAGCTGCTAGTCTAGTAGAGGAAAAGGGTCTCTTTGAGGACTATTTCCTTTCCTCGCATCACTTACTAAACCTCAGATCTTGTGGTGCAATATTCATGGATGTTTCAAATATCTAAGATACTAAGGTTGTCTGAATCTATTTCCTGGGGACTGGAAGTAAGAAAAACAAATCCTTCCCTGTGTACAAAGATTAATTATGTAGTTTAGCGTGGTTTTCTAAGGCAGCAGGTTTGCGTTGACATGAAAACAGAATTTTCTTTTGCATGAATCACCCTGGAAGTACTAATTAGAACTTAAAATTCTTGTTTGTAAATCATACGAATCTTATGAATTATGCTTCTGCCTTGCGGAACCACTTCCTAAGGGCTGCCATCTGACCAGAGGGTGGAGCAGATGCTATCAAACAGACGAAGACAACCTTTCACAACTCAGAGAAACCCGTGCTAGCTGGCCAGCCAAGTTCTACTGGATTTCCGTAAGTCAGAAGTAGGACAGGAAAATGCCTTCTGCTAAGTGGCCCACTAGGCTTTCAGTTAGGTGAGCATTTGTACCGTTAGGTCGCAGTCCCTGAAAGTCATTGGAAATCCCGGATTCAGTTAGGAAGTTACAAAAGTGACCCGCTTATAATTTAGAGGAAACAATGAGAAGCCAGGACTCGGACTCGATTGGAACTCAATCTTTATTGATGTGTGTAAACTGTATGATGAACGCGCTTGGCCCGAAGAGCGTCTGTGAGGATCTCTAGGAAGCCGAGTGGCAAGCCTGGAAGAGAGTAATTGCACCGAGAGAAGCCTTGACTGCTAAATATGCTTCAAATACTTGCTGAAAACTCCTGTAAGAAGAGCTCTCCGGCCTTGCCAAACAGAAACTTCCTTATCCGAGGAGGCTGATGGTTCTGATTTGTAGGTACCCTCCTAACGTTTTCATTTGCAGTTGTGAAGTCTGAACATCTCCGAGTGCAGCGCTTACAGTCTGGAGCCCATCTGAGAATCTCAGCTATTTTTGTCCATGAGGTAAATTACTTATTTCTAAATCAAACTGAAAGAGAATTAGAACATAAATAATAAGAATGTATTCTCCACTTTCTATTTACTTTCTCTTCGACCCTGCTCAATTCTCTACCGATCTTAATATCTTCTTTTTTTATTTTTTCACTCGTAATACCAACATAGATCTGAAATTGAGCATGCCCCTTATTCTCTTCTGTTCTATGAGACAAAAATCACACGACATCAACTCTGCTGCTAACCAGAGAGCTTCTCCTTTTAACACACACTTTGAATAGCAAAGGCCACGACATACACACACAGAGTCACCTTAAGGCCATTAACCCTGCCTTCCCCTGCAGCATTCCCAGCACAGCTGCGCTGGGCATCAAGAGCTGAGATTTACCTTGGATGGCTTCAGTTCTTCGTTTTCCCACCCTTTGCCCCTGCCTTTCAGGTGCTCGATGTATTTCCCCTGGGGACTCCATCTTAGTGCTACTTATTCTCAGAAAAGCATACTTTGATTGAAAGGTATTCTAGCCATCAAAAAACTGGATTGTAATAATGTAGGAATTTAGAGTTGATGTTATCAGGTCTTTAAAAATCTTGCCACTTGTCCTGCTGTTTGACACTCCCCGAGGTTCAGATAGCAAAGGAAAACAATATGAAAGTACACAACTTAAACCTAGCACATCTGTTTTCCTACTGGGTTCCCATGTCTACCTAAGACGCTTCTTGACTCACCAACCAAAGGAATGCATACATGATCAGGGATTCAAATGACATTTTTAGCACACTATGAAACAATGCACTTGTATTATCAAAGATACACAGCTGCCAAATTTGTGATAACTTGGTATGTGAGCTGAATCTGTTTTCTCTCTCTTCGGGTTACAGAAAAGAATGGCAATACTATGCTATCTTACCAGAAACTGCATGACCCACACAGCAAAGTGGAGAATGCTATTGTCATAATAATCATCCATTTACACAGTAGCAAGAGAATGGGCCTTTCTTTGGGGAAGAGCTTTGATAAGGCGCTGGGTGTGGAGCAGAAGACCCTGAGAGTATGAGTGTCAGTAGGAGAAGCTACGACAGAGCTGAAAGGTGGGGCAGGCCTGCTGGAGACAAGGAGAGGAGAACACCGAGGAAAATGCGGAGAGACGGAAGCCAATGAGGGGGCAAGAAAAAGCTGAGCTAAAGAGCTCTTCAGGTGTGAAAGCCCATCAGAAATTTCCAGGAAATAGAAAGATCAGAAGGATATTTCAGGGTACAGGGGTTTGATTGGAAGTTATTTCCTTTATAATTACCCCCAATTATAACCTCCCCAAAGCTCCCCAATTCTACAGCCCTTACAGACCCCTCCTTGTGAGTGATGCCTGTTTGGGTGAAGTTGTCCAAGAGTCTGTGTCATGTCTGCAAAACTACCTTCAAAACGACTGCATGTAGGAAAAGAGGAAAACGAGAGGCAGAAAGGGCTGGCAAACATGGACACCACACTCCCCTCAACACGCAGCCGTCTTGAACACATCTTTGGCTTCCAGTAGGGGCTAACAGATGTTCAAGACAGTTTCAAGGGGTCAGAACTCCCAGCTGACATCTAGATTATCTCATGTCCCTGCTGTGAACTTGCCTCCATCTGTCAGGTTCAGGAATACAAAATGCTAAGGTGTCTGGCCTGGCCGGGAGGGGCATTCCCTTGTTCCCACTGCCATCCTAGAGACAAGTCCAACCGAGGCTAGATCAGCAACGGCCTGAAAGAAACTCACTACGGCTTCATGAACCTGTACAAATCAGTCCCTTCAGAAACAATATGTGCATAAGCAGCCACCGCTTTTGTAAGCAACTGAGAGTCAAATTAGAAAGCAATTAATTATGAAGTAGGTCATTTTTGTCACTACCATCTACGTCACATCCAGTCTCAATATGCAGCACAGAATATTTTATCAAGTACAAAATCGAAGTTAAGGTCAAATGAAAACTAAGGAAGTTTTGTCCTGACTGGTGTGGTTCAGTGGGTTGGATGTCCTCCCACAAACTGAGAGGTCACCAGTTCGATTCCTAGTCAGGGTACCTGCCCAGGTTCAGGCCAGGTCCCCATTTGGGGGCACATGAGGGGCAACCAATTAATGTTTTTCCTGCACATCCACATTTTCCTTCCTCTCTTCCTCTCTCCCTTCCCCTGTCTCCTAAAAAAAATAAATAAAATCTTTAAAAAAACTAAGGATATTTTTGGGGGTCAAAATACAGATGGTTTAGTTAATGTTTTTTAAATTAATCAAAAAGTAACCACTGGAGGAATTAATGGGTTCCATCAACCATGGCATCGTTAGGTCAGGCAGAGAGAAGCTATCCATTAGTTACCATAAAATAGGAAGGAGTGTTTTCCACTGGAGATAGAGCTGCGAAGGATTGATTCACTTTTCAAAGATTCAAGCTATGGAAGAGGGAGAAAAAAAGTACCCACCCCATTAACACACTTACTCCATTCTTTCTAGCACAAAGGCATTATAAGGCTTCTTAGATAAGAGCTATAAAATACTGAGAGCTCCCCAGAGGAGGGAGTAGCCTAAGAACAAGGTTTTATTAATTGCAAGGTTTATTAAGCATGAATCAATTCCCTGTGCTTCCTCATATAGCTTAGGCCTACTCTTCATTTAGAGCAATTTTTAGGTCCAGAGTAAGTTTTACAAGTCTTTATCTTTCAGGGCAGATGGAAACTAGGATAGGGAAACGTTCCTACCTTATTTTCTTTTCTGTCAAGGAATATTTTGTACTTCATATCTTCTCCTTGATAATGAATTTTTCCTATTTTTGTTTTCCCCTTAGTCCCTTTTTTTTGTATGTAAGTTCTATGGAAAGAAAAGAAAAAAGAAAAAATCCCAGGCTGTTCTCCACTTGCAAGACTTACATTCTGCTCATATTTGCACCCCAGTGCCTAGGACAGGACGTAGCACACACTGAGTGTTCAGTAGTCATTTTCTGAGTAAAGGCTTAAAGTATCCATCCAACTCCTTGTGCTGCCTGTGTTCTTTTTTTTTTCTGAAATCTAATGACAACCTTTCTCCTTTGAGCTCTAGGTCTTGTGAGAGTGAAGCTGACCTGTATGAAGTGGGTCGACAGGGTTCTGAGATGGGGGGAAGGGAGTGAAGTCTGGGTAAATTATTCCCCATGTCCCCTTCCGGACACGTTACCACCAATCCCACAGTTTCTGTCAGGTGACCCTCTCCATTCCTCTGTGTGCCAGGACCTACTCCCTCCCAGCGTCCTTCTGAGCCTTGGGATGCATAGGACTCCAAACTGTTGCTAGTCCCAGGCAACCACAGTGCTCCTTCCCTGGTACCCCGGAATCCTGTCCATGACTTTGGAGGAGTCCCTTTATCAAACTCTCCCCAGTTACCCAATCAATTACATCATTTGTTTCCTGCTGGGACCCTGACTAATACAGTCTTATGATTTATAAAATACTATCAGAGTTCAAATGATAATTACACGAAAAATTCAACTTTTGCACATTTTTTTATAATGACAGCTGAGTCCGTTGATCATCTACATACCTCAGGCTCTTTTTTGCTTAATTGAAGACAGAAGTGGTTTTCATTTTTTCCTGAGTAAATGTTTAACCAGTTTTATTGAGCCAGTTATGATGTGGGAGCTTTGTTCTGATGAGAGTGCTCAGAGGTGTTTTGTAGCTAGGAGCTACAAAAGCTATAAAAATATCTGTCTATTTAAAAGATGCATTAAATTACACTTCTGTGAAATTTTCGATTAAAGTAAGAAAAAAGGAACTATGTGAAATGTATTGTTTAGCGGAGTTATTAAATCATTTTATTTTACAGTACAATTTGAATAAATGTTCATTTATATTACAAATAAAATTAAATTAAAACATGGACCTCTAAATTTCCTTCAGTCACTGTGACCTCTATTACACATGATTAAATTAACATGGTAATGTTTGAACTTAGAGTATCTATAACAAAAAATTACAGGTAATAAATTAAGAGAGTAAAATAATATTATTCTGAATTTTCTCTTATGCAAATCATTATTTGAGTGGGACTTATTTTGCATACGATACTTTCAATATATGTTAACCAACTAAATTAAAATCCATTTGCTTCAATATTAGGAAAAATTTAGTCATTTTTAACCTTTTGCAAGATCTTTAATTTTTTAATATATCAAAACAAAATAAGATTAGTAGCATTCCCATTCAGCTTCTTGCCAGTTTTCCCAACTCAAATATAAAAATAAGGAATGAATTATGGGAGGAAAGGTAGAGGAAACAAAAAAACTAGAGGGAAAAAGGCCACCAAAGTATTATCTTCTTCCTTTTCTTACTTGGATTTCAACATTGGTAGACTCAATGGCAAATGGAAACTTCTGAAGTGTAGGATTATAGCTGAATTGGGTAAAACTCAAAATTTCATTCAGCATCTCACTCTGGCTTATGTTCTGTGGATGGGACAATAGATTTTCTCTTTCTAGATTATCCCTCTTTTCCAACTTGCTGGCAGAGTAAGAAGTGGAGGGGGTAAGCATGGAGGTATTCATATGTTAACTATCTAATGGCACCCCCACTCATTATGTCCTACTTACTTCTCTGTTGTTTGTTGTTTGCTTGCTTGCTTGTTATTTGTTCTCACTAATCACTCAGTCCAGATAGAAATACATATTAAGGATGATGACAGCATTACTCAGGAAGCAATCACAGAACATTGGGATCTCATACTGTTGCACATGATCATGACATTGCTGCCTGGCTTTCTGCAAGCTCTTCCTGAGCTTTGTCTGCCCTGCTTAACGCATCTATATACAGTTGTCAATCAGAGTTTCGTAACAGCCCAATTTTATAATTTCAAAAAACTGGTTCTCCATTGTTCAATACTTCCAGTCTTAACCAGTTGGTGTAAATTTTCTCCAAACTGCTCAGTTTGGTTGCTTTCTTCATGATCAACCAAATGCCCAATTGCTTCCTCACCAGTACTTCTGCTCTTGTTATAACAGACTCAAGATTACTACCAAACACTCTTTTAACCAAAACTAGATGCAATTCTACTTGTATTGGTCTACTGCTTTTTCTACTTGTTTGTATCTATTTTTTTCTGCTTTTCTAGTTTCTTTTAGGAATCTTTCAATGAACCATATGAAGTCAGAGATTTTTGGAGTGTGAAAAGAGAATTTGAAAGTATACATATATATTGCTTATTTTTAATTTTATTGCATGTTTGGCTAGAGAAAGGGCCCACATACAACCAATTCTTTGGTATTTCTTAAAACTTCCTCTGTGGAATGGGGTATAATCAAATTTTGTAAGTATTCCTAATATGTCTAAGAAGTATGAGATTGCTCAGTTTTTCAGATGATTCTACTACACACACACACACTCACAAATGTGATGAAGAGTTTCTTGTGTTGTTCAAATCCTCCATGCTCTCTCAATATTTTTGCCTCCTTGATCTATAAGTTTCTACTAGAATTTCCAGCAAGTGCAGATTTTTCTATTTCTCCTTTTATAGCTACCAGATTTCTATCTAAGTACTTTGAGGTTGTGTCTGAATTGGATTAACCTCTCAGTTTATGGTCCTATTTGTTAGTAAATTTTACCTTATCAAACGAGAAGCTAGGTGCAGCGCTGTAACTGGAGGAGTGTGGTGTAAACTCCAGATATGCTGGATTAGAAATATGTTTGAAAACTGTTATTATGTTGATACTTGACAAATGACCAGAGATGAATATGTATTATTTGATGGTAGGAAGACATCTAACTCATTTCTCTGTTCACACTGCCCACCTCCCTGCCCGGAACACAGGGTTGTCAACAGATGATTGTGGGGCGGGAGAGGGTGCTGCAGAGCTGTTTCTCAGAGTGTGGTCACAGTTATGGCAAGTCCGGACAGTTGCTATAATGTTGCCCAATCCCATGTCAAAATTGTCATTTCCAAATAAACATTGGAAAGAAAATTTCATTTGTAGATTTTAAAAATCATATGTTACAAATCATAGATCAAACAATTGAAAAGACTATAATGATTGAATTGTGAGGAAATCAAAAAAAGAAGGAAAAGATAGAAAAAAATAATATGAAATGGGAAAAATAACACTTGAATACTTCCTGGGCATTAGGGTGCTTTATATATTGCTTATTTCAAACAGTATCTTTTTTTATTTTATTTTAATCATTGTTCAAGTACAGTTTTCTCCCACCTACTCCCACCCAACCCTCCCCTCTTCCCCCCCATCACCCCCACCCCTAGTTTTTGTCCATGTGTCTTCCAAATTTGTTCCTGTAAACCCTACCCATTCCCCCCTGAAACTCCCTCTTCTCTCCCCTTCAAATAGTATCTTAATCATGTTATGGTAAATAAAAATATTTCCATTTCATAGAGAAAAAAAACAAATACCAAAGTGGCTAAATAATTCACTCAATTTCAAATAACCAGTAAGAGGCTGAGACGAAGATCAAAAATATGTGTGCATCCTGCAGGCAAAGACCACCAGGAGCATACCCCTCACTGAGACAGGTTGGATTTAATACTTGTTTGCATTGGAAACCATAAGCTATCTCAGTAGGAGACAAACAAATAACCTATTATAAGGTATTGTCTTTGATGTGGTAATTTGGGGGAGGATCTAGGACACAGAGGATTACATGACATTGCGTGGAACTTCTACGAGTGGGTATCTCAACAAGCCTTATTGATAGGGAGGGGAGATGAGAATGAAGGTAGTACTGTAACTGATAAGGAAGTAGGGGTCATGCATTGTGGATGCGTTAAGGGGGTTTTCAATATTTTGTAGGTGGCATAATGACGTTGTTTTTGCCTGTGCTTGGACAGAATTATGAAGTGGCTGGCTTTATCCCACTGTATCATGATCTCAAAGTAACCTTGTCTGAGGTTGCTATTCTCTGAGATTGTTTATGTCTAGTTGGAGAAAAACATGACTTCCCTTGACAGCCAGGTGGGCTTCTCAGTGTCAGGGGCTGCTCTTTTTGTTTTCCCAGAAGAACTCAGAGGACCATGTTTCTTCTAGCCACACTGTGTCATAAACGTGGTAAGAAACCTGAAGAGTGATTTCTGCATGTCCATTTTCCACCACTCTACCGCCTACTGCATAGCCACACATTGAGTTAATACCAGAGAATAAAATGTTCTACTCCTACATCCCCCCCAAAAAAGAAAAATATACTCTGAACCAAACTTAAAGAACATACAAGTCTAAACCAACCAAAAAGATATTTATACATTACTTTTTCAGTGAAAGACATTGCCATTTACCACAGAACAAAAGGAACCCTGTAAAACAATGTAGGAGTCACATTTGACAAAAGCTGTCTACTTAGGTGCTGAACTTTTCTGCCTTCTCTCCTTTTAGAATTCTAGAACACACGCAAAAAGAATAAAAGGTGACTCGGATGGCTGTAAAATTAAATAATTCAAAGGATGAGGGTGAAAAGCAATGATCTGTTTCTCCCTCTGATGGAAAACAGCCTTCGCGCTTCATTAGGGCATGGGCAGCTGTCACTTATCCCTGATGGAAGCCAGAGGACACAGCCCTGGAAACCGTACATCTCGTTCAATGCAGAGCGATAAATCTTGAGGGTACAGTTTAGAGCAAAACAAGTTACTGCACAAATTATCTCATGAAATATCTACAAAGTTATCTGGCAAAACCTGATGAAATCTTAAAGAATGTATTCCTTTCTAAAGCAGTCTATCAATTAGGAGTATTTATAACCAATGCTATTGGATGTTTGGGGATATAAATGCAATAGTATTTATGTAGTGATTCTGTGTTGTATCAAATTCTGGTTCTGCTGTCAATTAGCTGTGTGAAGTGATCAAATAACTTTTCTGAGACTGCATTTATTTTGGATAATAAAAATACCTGCCTACCCATCCCTGCAGGGCTTACTGAAGATCAAATAAAAAATATATATATACATTAGGACTCTGTAAACTGGAAAGCACCATGCATGTATAAACTACCATTATCTAAGATACAGCTACCAAATGAGCACAAAAGTAATCAATTAATTCATTCACAAATAAAGGCTGTTTTGCTTTGTAAGAGGGGACCCCAAAAACCTAGAATTTATAAAAAATTGTGTATTTATTCTTACATCTTTAAACTTCATTCACTTTCAAAGTACTCTCCATTTGATGCAATATACCTGTTGAGACTGTTTTCCACTGCTCAGAACAGTTTTTGAAATTGTCAATTCTGATGCCTTTTATGCTTCTGCCATTTCTTTGTTTCATCTCTTCCGCATCGGCAAAACATTCCCCTTTGAGGACATTTTTTCATCTGGGGAAAGAAAAAAAAGTAGCTTCGTGGCAAGATCAGGTAAATAGGGAGGGTGGGATGTGGGGGTCATGCCATTTTGGTTAAAAACTGCCGAATACTCAGCGTGGTGTGGGCAGGTACACTTGTAAAACACCCATCATGAAATGGGCAAACTTGTTTTCAAAAAAATTTCACTGAAGCCAAACATAGCCTCTCACAACAACACCAGCTGGTACGCTGATACAGATGGGTCCCTAGATCACTCACCTATGCGGGGGGAACATATACTGTAAGGGCCCGCCCTCCAGAAGGTAACTGCAGTTTTGGGGGTTCCCCCTTTTATTTTCTTCAGTATAACCATACCTTTTACTTAGTGTATTCAGTATTAAGTTGTTAGTGAGTGTGAGTTCACATGTGAAGTACATGAATCTTATATATTATTGTAAAATTTAAATACATAATCATTTACTTTCTAGCACAAATGAGCACAATAAATGTGAGCGTCTTAAATTTAAAAAATTAACAGCATTAATGAAAGAATTTATTTCCTACTTTGAACTTTTGTATATTTTCAATGATTGAATGAGGTACCTAAGGACCCAGTTTATATCTTTGGAGAGAGATTAAAATGATGAAATTGTGGTACTGCTAATGTCCTAATTAATTGTTACCTTTACAAAATTTTCCCTGGACCCACCTGAGGATTAGCAGCAAGTAAATCCCACTGTACTTAAATGCAGAGGAAAGGCCTGGTTGGCGTAGCTCAGTGGATTGAGCGCGGGCTGGGAAGCAAAGTGTCCCAGGTTCGATTCCCAGCCAGGGTACGTTCCTGGGTTGCAGGCCATAACCCCCAGCAACTACACATTGATCTCTCTCTCTCTCTCTCTCTCTCTCTCTCCCCCCCCCTCTCCCTCCCTCCCTTCTTTCCCTCTCTAAAAATAAATAAAATAAAATCTTAAATAAATAAATAAATAAATAAATAAATGCAGAGGAAGATATAATCGCATAATAAAAATTTGACTTTTCACATTTTATTCTTTCTCATTAATATCATAACAGTATTGCATTTACTTTAATTTTTAGTCTTTCTGAAGACAAAAGAAGCACATCAGTGAAAGAAAAATAATTTGGTTTTGAGATGCCTGATGATAAATGTACACACTCTTGGGAAAAGCAAGAGGCTTTGTTCACAGGGCATCTCTGGTTTCAACACACTAACTTTTTTGCAAATTATAAAGCAAACATTATCTATGTTATGACAAAAATTTTAACAATAATGTACTAGGACCAGTTGGGCAAAGATTTTTATCTGTTTCTTTTATCAAGTCCAAGGCTAGTGTAGACTGGAATAGGTAGTTTAAAAAAACAATTCATCACAGAAAGATGTCAATAAACTAATTTGTGACACGCTCTCTGTCTCTATTTAATAAAGTTAATATTGGATCTCTGGCTTTCAATTCATAACTCCTGGTCCGGCTGATAATATTCTTTGACATTAAACTGGTAAGTCTGTTATTAACTGATTCCCCATGAGTTATTTTTTGATAGGAACCCTTTAAAACAATGTCTCCATTTCTGAAATTAATACCTCAATTTTGCATATAATTCCCCACTCTCTCCAGTTCTCTAAATAATTGAAATCGAGACTACTTAATTAATCTGAGTATTGTATTTGCTAATATTATGCTACTCTACTATTTGGGCTGAAAAAATATAGCTGTTGAGTCAACCTACAGGTATAACCTTGTTCTTTTCTCTCTGATTTATATAACAGCTGCGCCCTTTAGTTCAATTTCACACAGTTCAGAGGCAAGTCTTCTACAGAGTTCGCTCTTGCTGGAGGCCACTACCTAATTGGCTACCCTCCCATCCAGATCCATCAATTCTCAGACAGGTGCTTCACAGGTGAAGCGAAGAGGAGGCATGTCACTATTAATGGAAAGACTCAGGCAAATATTATAGAGGTTGTGATCAAAAGATAAAGAAATGTGCACACTGTTTTCTCGGATGTTACTCTCTGACAGACCAGAGAAGACAGGAGCGGGACAAGGGACTTCAAGTGATGTCTAACACTGGATTTTTGCGGCTGGCGTCACTGCTATTGGTTGTTACAGCAGTGGTGGTAGTGAGGCCGGTAAGCATCTTACCCTTAATCACATGCTAATACATGTTTATTTATTCAACAAAGATTAGTTGTAGATCTTCTATAGTCCAGAACCTGTGCCTGCATTACTGTTTACAACATAAAGCAAGGACTACCACTGAACCTACTATACCACAACTACCCGAAAACACAACCACCAATGGATAATTATTGAGTGTGAAAAAAGCTTATTATTCATGCAAAACCCAGCTATAAACACAGAGATGACTAATAAAGTAGGGTAATATCTGGAGGCTTGTAAAGGATATTGCACCATAATATCTTTATCCAAAATTATATCCTTATCCCGATTATGTGAATTTACATGTGTGTGAAATTACTTATCACTGACTTGATAATTGCGATCTCAGTGGCATTTATGAATAATATAAATGAAGTGATGGAAGATAAAATTTTCTATTAGATAGTCAGTAGTTATTGGGTGCCAAAGTACTTGTAGGATGTGAAAATAAGTACATTCTACTTCTAGAATTAAGACACAAAGACATTAAAATGAGTCAAAATTCAAAACAGGATGCAACCCTGAAAGCGTATTACAAAGAATAAACGCTGTAAGACTTGAGAGGAAAAGAGGTGATTGTAGATAAGGATTGCCAAAGAGTTCTCAGAGGGGAGAGGACATTATGGTGTCACACCATTGAGAGTTACTACAGGAAAGGGAAATTATATCTCTAATCTTACCTCTCCGCTTTGTTTGTTTCTTTGTTTGTTTGTTTGATAAAGATTCCAAGCTGATACCAGAAAGATCAATAGATTATAGACAGAACACCTAAAATTTAAAGTAAATCACACTAAGTAAAAGGTAGTGCTTTATAGTAAATCTCTGAAGCCCGGTAGTAGTCATCTGAGTGTTACCACTTACATACAACTAACCAATCCTAACTTTTCCATGAGAACACATGGATTCATTCAATGATTCAAAAACATGTGTTAATTAAAATATATTAATTCCAATCCTTAGGTTTAAGAACTGGCCTGCCTTGGTTAGTAAAATTACATGACTCTTCCTTCCCAGATATTTTTCAATAAATAAGAACAACACATAATATAATAATCAACAAATACTTTTATTTAAATTTTGTTAAGTGTTTTTTTAAGAAATGAGTAGGTTTTCCTGATGAAAAGAAAATAAATACTGGGTTAGAAGGAAAAGCAGTACTTCTTAAGATATCGAGTAAGACATATCTTAAGAGGAGATATTTAGTCAAGATATGGAGGATGAAGAGACAATTTGGAAAGGGTAGCCTGTGTATGCAAAGACCCTAAGTAGTGGATTATGCAAAAACCCTGCAAAAGAAATTGTTTTTGCAAAAGCCCTGAAACCAACACCCAGGCCTGGGTGTGTAGATCAGAAGTGAAGTTGTAACAGGAAATGAATATACTGTATGAGAGGGGACCCAAAAAAGACAGAGTTTTAAAAATTGTATATTTATTCTTATATGTGCAAAGTTCAGTCACCTTCAAAGCCTTCTATCTGATGCAATACAAGTACTGAGACTTTTTTCCACTGCTCAAACAGTTTTTGAACTCATCAATTTTGATGCCTTTTAGTGCTTCTGTCATTTTTTTCACCTCTTCCACATCAGTAAAATGTTTCCCTTTGAGGACTTTTGTCATTCAGGAAACAAAAACAGACTTGCTTGGGGGCAAGATCAGGTGACTAGCAAAGTTTGGGCACAAGGGACACACCATTTTTGGTCAGAAACTGCTGAACGCTCAGTGTGGTGTGGGCTGGTGCACCCATGAATCACTCATCATGAAATACGCAAAGGTGTCAAAAGAGTCTTCAAAGAAATTTCACTGAAGTCAAACAGAGCTTCTCACAATGCCAGCTGGTACACTGATACGGATGGGTTTCTAGAACATTCGCCTAGCAAGAAAACCCTGCACTGAAAAGGGCCTGCCCTCCACAAGAAAATTCTGGTTTTGGAGGGTCCCCCTCATACTTATATAAAGATACCCATATTCTGGCATGCATAATGCACACTTCTTGCCCAAATTTTTGAGGGGAAAATAAGGACGCACATTATATGTGGGTAGTACTGATTCCATATCTAGATAAATGTCTTTAATTCTTTTATGTATGCTTATGCATGAAAAGCGTAACGCTAGAAAACAATGATACCACTATGTAAAATAAAACCCTGGAATATGATCATTGATTTTGTTTCTAAATATAAATAAATTTAAAAATTGAATTAAAAGTTAAAAAGAAAGATTTTTTTCCTGAAAGTGTGAGTCAGAAACATGGGTGTGTATTACACACGGCACAATATAGTAATCTTAGTAAATGTTAAACCCAGTTTGTTACTCTAATTTGATTTTTTTCTCTCAAAATTAAAACTTGCATGTTAGAGGATTTTTCGTTACTTTACTAGAATCAGCATTTTCAGTTTCCACGTGAACCTAAGGAGCACACTGACCCCAGAGCCCCTAGATGCAGGAATTCAGCCAGATGGCCAGTGCAAGGACGCCGATGGTTGAAATCCACATTGGGACCAGCAAGGACACTGCCTGCAGGTCCACAGCCCCTCCCCCTGATCCCTCTTTCTGCTCTCCCTCTTCCTCCTTATTAAAACTGCTGCCTGTATTGAGTTGTTAGGATGGGCTTAGGGTGAGAGTCCCCCCATCTTCTCAGGTGGCCAGCACCTGAATAAACCTCCTTCCTTCTCACCAGCACCTGCCACGCAAGTTTGGCTTCTGTGTGGCAGGCCTTGGAACCTGGGTTTGGTTACAAAGCCGGTGCAGTTGAAAGGGCGAATCAGAAGGTGCAGGTTGATACTGGCAGGGGCTCATCAGTTTCTGTATTTACATTCTCACATGCAAATGGAGGGGCTTTGAATTAAGGCTAGTGGTATTATCAAAAATATACCATAAAAATAATGCTCTGTTTGGAAATGAGCAATGAAAGGAAGAATGCAAGTTAGAGGCTGCTACAGTCATTGATGAAGCAAGAAGGGATGATGTCTTTCAAGGTATGTATTAGAAGTCAAATCTATAGGACTGGCACCTGGATTGAATATGAAGATTGAGAAATAGAAAGGAACCAGGGATTGAATAAATGAGAGGATAATTGTGCCAATTATTGAGATGGGGTATATTTAGGGAGATTCTATCTGGGAGGAATCAAGAGCCAGCTTACATAATGTAAGTAAGTCAGGTCATTCTGCTGTGCATCCTACATTTATGCCATGCTGCATGTCAATTATATCTCATTGAAACTAAAAGAAGAAAAAAAGAGCTGATGTTTAGCTTTTGAGCATATTAAGTTTAATGTGCCTATGAGACACGTGTGAAGATTGCAGACCTACCTAAGCTTAGAAGAGGAATTTTGACGAAAGACATAAAAGTTGCATTTTTTTTGTAATTTATATGGTACTGATATTTTGGGAACTAGATCACATCTTCTAGGTATAGAGTTTAGACAGAAAATAAAAGAAAAGATGAAACAGGGCCCTGAAAAGATACTACTTTTCAGATCTATTGTAAGATAGAAGTAGCCAACAGTTCTGACAATAATAAAGTGGTCAACGGGTAAGAGGAGAACTACGAGAATACAGTGTCTTAAAATCAAGAAAGAGAAGTGTTTGAAGATGAGAAAGTGGTCAGCCGAGTCAAATGTTTGGAACGATAAATTTCAAATAAATGGCGACGTTCTGGTGAGGTAATTCTTCACCATTCAGGTGCTTGAGTGCAGGCACTGAGATCAATGACTGAGTTCATTCATGGCTGCTACTTTATAGAAAGACTGAGAAATATGAGAGATTACTGGGGTATGTTTCAAGAGAATGACAGCATAATGGACCATGGACTCAGAATTGGAATTAAAAGCATGAATCGTGAGAAGGTAATGGAAATTATAATGATGAATTTTGAAACATAAGCTGTGCCAAAGGAGAAGGGAGAATGAGAAATAATTACAGACTAATGAGAAATTTGTGGGATCACTGGATTCGAGATCAGGACGTTATTGAGAAATGGTTTCAGTAAGATTATTGAGCAAGGAACATGTCAGAGAAAAGATTGGTCAAGTTGTGGTGTTTGAACTTTAGATTTTGGAGGTGAGGACTGAGGACACAGAGATGGGCGAGTGAAGGAAAATAAGAGAATGGTCACAAGAGGAAAAAGTCCTGAATTAGGAGGCCAGGATGTAGACCAGTGATTCACAGGGAACTGGAGGCTAACAAAAATACTGGCCGCTGTTGGGTGGAAGTAGAAAGATCTGATTCAGAGCCTCAGGTCTTCAAGGAATAATGGTGGTTTCTAGACTGCTTGGAGATAAAAGAAGTGCCTATGGGATGGAACAATGGCAGGAGCCTCAAAGGACCATAAATTTTGCAAGAAAGAGAAGAGATGGGGAGCTGAGAAAACACAACTTCCACCTCACAGCTGTGAGGTGAGTGAGATTTGAGAGAAAATAACAACGTCCCCTGGAGAGGGAAGCTGGGGAACAGTTTCCTCGTGGAATTGCCTGGTTTCTTTTCAGGCCAGGATGTACACACGCTTCCGAGGCAAGGTTCAAGTTATGAGAGGCTGTGCTGATTACAGAGTAAAAGACAGCCAAATATTAAAATGGTTTAATAGCCATTACTAGTTAGAAATACATTGAGGAAAAAATAAAATTGAGAGATTGATTTTTTTAATATTGGCACTTAAGAAAATGATGTGTTTATATTTAGTAACTGAGTTATCTAATACTGATATATAAAGTTTAGTTTTCTTTTCATGCTTAAGAAAACTTTGCTCTCATTTATATCACGCATAAATTTGAAAAACCTGAATAAATATTGAAAAAATTTGGTTTGTATTTTTGATAAACTACTTGAAAATTAGATATTAGAGTCTCTTAGATGCATTCACTTATTCAAAAAGGAATTCAAAGACGCACCAATAGTCTACTATATTCTAGGCACCTTTCTAGATCTTATGTATCTTGAAATATGTAAGTAAATAACACAGAAAAACATCCCTATGTTCATGGAATTAACATTCTACTGAGAAGAAACAGGTTACGTATATACATAAAATGCGACAACTATAAATAGATAAATAATATAGTGTACGTTAAAAGAAACTAAGTGCTGTTGAAAAATAAAAAGGAAAGTAAGTAATGGGGACCCAGATTACTAGGATAAGCGGTTGCAAATTGCAATTCTGTGTTTTGAAAGGCTTCCACAAAGAGGTGACATTTGAGCAAAGACCTGAAGACAAAGTGAGAAAGCTGCATGTGGGGGAGAAGGGCAGCGCAGGTGGAGGGAAAAGCCAGGAGGGAGGGAGTGGGGCTGTGGTGCCGCAGTGGAGCGAGGGGCCGGGGGCGCGGGGGGGCCAGGCAGAATGAAGGACATTCGACAGAAGATGCAGCAAGAGAGGGAACAGGGATGACATGGTGTTAAGCCCCATAGTCCTGTGTCAGGACTTTGCATTTTACTCTAAACAGAATGATTAGGCTGGGCGCTGTGTTGAAATTACATTCTGGAGAGTCAAGGGTAGAAGAAGAGAAACCAGAAGCCAGTGGCGGGGATCCAACAGAGACATGATGGTTTTAACAAGAGCAGTAGGATTGGCTGGAATGACAAGTAGTCGTATTCCAGATTTACTTGGAAGGCCCCAGCAAGAGGTCCCTGATAGGTTTCACGTGGGAGTTAGAAGCAGAAAGGAGGAAAGGACGACTCCAAGGGTCTTCACCTGAGCAATGAAAAGACTGGAGATGCCATCAGGTACAGAGAGAAAAGGTTTGGGCTCGGAGAAGATCGACGGTTTTGAATCACACCTGTTGGCTCTCATCTGTGTATTGCACATCTGAATGTAGAAAATGCACTTTTACTTTTTTTATGTTTGTTTCAATGGACTGAACCTCTACTACTCTTCAACAAGAAGACACAATGAACATGCAAGAAAGCTGGAGGAAATCACACTCTTCTTTAACGCAGAAGTCAGCAAGCTTCTTCTGTAAAAGGCCCGACAGTAAATATTTTAATGAGACTTACAGTTTCCTTCAGAACTATTCTGTCAGTACATAGCACAAAAGCAACCATTGATAATACATAAGCAAATGACGGAGACGAATAAAACTTTACAGAAACAAGCAGTTGGTCAGATTTGACCTTCAGCCTATAATTTGTTGATTTCTTCTTTAATGGAAATTTAAGAGAAAAATGTTGAACCCCAAACTAGATTATATAATTTAATTGTCCTACATTGTGGATCTAAAACCCTAGTGATACCCAAAACTACCTTAAGTGCTACATAGATGTGGCATTAAACAACTTTTAAATAACAGAGTTGTGCATTTATTTGTTATTACTAATTCATTGATTATATCACTTGAAAAGTTTCATTTTGGTGCAGATATGACTTTGGCAACAGCCAAACGCTTTATAATCTTCTATTATAATATGCATGAAAAAGTGTTTAGTTTCAACATCTCTTCGAGTTAGAAATGTAGCCAGATTCTAATAATATTATTGAGTTTTTATCAAATCTATTTGCCAGGTTTCCAGTGTAGTTGTCCCTTAAACAATATGGGTTAGGGACACCAACCCTCACATAGTCAAAAATCCACATATAATTCTGACTCCCTGAAAGCCTTAACTTCTACTGTTGATTGAAAGCCTCACCAATAACAATCAATTAATACATATTTTGTATGTTATGTATATTGTATGTTATATTCTTATAATAAAGTAAGCTAGAAAGAAGGAAACGTTATTAAAAAATTATAAGACAGAAACTACATTTATAGTATTTATTGAAAAACATCCGTGTATAAGAGGAACTGTATAGCTCAAACCCGTGTGGCTGAAGGATCAACTATACCATAACTATTTCTAGTATTAATAGTGATATGGTATATTCACTATAAATCAATTTAAGCAAATATTGTGAGTGATTTTATAAGCTACAAAGAAAAAGCATGGTACAGGTGTCGTTCCAATACAGTAAACACCTTACCGCTGGCTGGTGAAGCGTTACACTAATGCAACCCCTTCCAAAAGGGGGAAAGCGTCAGACCGGTTGGTTGGTTTGTCCTTTGTTCACACAGCCAGCAAGTGACAGAACTAAAATTAGAGCCTTTGATTCTCTCCCGAATGCTTTATCCCCATCACCAAAGTGGCCTGGTTTCCTCACGCTGGAAAGGAATTGTACAATTATTAATTAGGTGCTTGCCTAGAAAAACCACTATGTTAACCTCAAACTGCCATTTCCTCGTTAGGACATAAACAGAAGAGGCTATAGAAAGAGTAATGATTTTTTTTTCCCTCTTGGAGTCATAGTGCGTCCAGAGGTGGATGAGCCACGAAACTAATGAAGCTAAAGTTTTCTGGATCTTTCACTTTCCGAAGCCCTGGCAACATTCGCTTGATCATATGTTCTGTGCAATTTTTAAAAATAGAATATTTGTGCATATTTCTTGTATGCAACCTCCAAAACCGTGTTAACTCTCTGTTTCACAAACCCATTTCTGAATACACAAGCCCCACCCCCATGTTTATCCAATTCTATGGCAATTTCATTTCAGTTTCGAAGAAAACATGTTCTCAACTAAACAACAGTTATTTCTTGACCCTTCCTTATCGATTCTTTTCAGAATGTTTAAAAAGATTGTGACCCCTAATAAATACCACGATCTCCTTAAGAACACAGAATTCAGCTCATCTCTAGGGTTCCTGTCGGTCTGGAACTTCTTCTCCCCATACCCTATGTACACCCTCCTTCTCCGCCACTTCATGCCATGCATTGTTCAAATGCTGTCTCATGGACACCCACCCTAAACACTGCACCTAAGGTACCATCCTCCAACCCTGTCCCCTTACCCCGTTTCAGCTGTCATTTGCATTTATAGCCGCTGACATATTTAATATTCTTTGTTTGTGTGTGGATTTTTGTGTCCCTCCCTGTACCATGGAAACTCCATGAGAAGAGGCTCCATCTGTTTAGTGTTATTGCCTTTTATAACTGCAGACAATCAATAGGAAATGGTGGAGTGAATAAATATTTACAGAGCACCCACTCTGTGTTAAGCCCATGCCAAGCCCCGGGGACTCAGCAGCGAGCGCGGCAGACATCTTATTATAGATGCTAATAAGTAATTGCCCGTGCAGTGAGCACTTCAGACAGAGAGTTACAGGTGCTAATGAAGTATATAATAAGAGCGCTGGCATAGCCTGTGGGGGCAGGAAGACCTCTCCGAGGCAGTGATGTTTATTTTATATGACTTCAGAGCCGCATGACCAACGTGTGGTCATTATATGCAAGGAAAAGAAGACAATGATGTTTAACTCCTCTTTCAATTCATTATGAACACAAACATCCCTAGTATGAAAAATGCCACCACACCAAAATAAATGTGCTGCTTCAGTATGTGCTGATTTTTCCTATGACAAGAAGTAGTCAGACAAGCTGTCAGACCAGTTGCTACAACAAATAAATGGTTAGATTAGTTGAACTTATCTACTAACTCAAGGAGTCTATAATTAATTACTTTATTCTTTCATTGCATAAATATTTATGAAGCACCTACTTAATGTCAGGGACTGAAAAGCTAAATCTCCGAGTGTTGTCTGTAAGAATAAAGAGGATCCTAATTGGGCTCACCTCTTGCTCTCCTGCTATATTTCAGCTCACAACTGCCAGCTAATCTTCATACACATCAGTGCTCAAAATATTCAGCAATTCCCCTGCCCCCTAAACAACCCAAACCCCTTACCTGCGGTCATGAAGGAGCTGCTATTCCTGGCCCTGAACTTGTCTCCCAGTAGTAGTCAATTCTACCCCGCTCGGCGACTCTCTGTTTATTTCTCAGACTCACGCGAGCAGGACTATGCCTCTGCATCTTTGTTTATAAACCCTCCGCAGCCTCTGCTTTCCCCAGGCTTTTTTGGTTGTATAAAAACGTGCCTGGGGGCTCAGTGTGTCCTAATGGCTGGAGAAAAAAAATGGATGAACACCTTATATAAGGGGTTTACGGGACGTGGGTTGGGAATAAAATTCGTCCTCATAGAAGGAACATTTATGGCGGCTCCATAATCACAACTCTCTGGGGTCCTTTTTCCTTATAATCCACCTCAGTTGGCTGGGACCCTGATCCTTGCCTGGCCCTGGCCAGCTTCCACCCAGGAGACATTGGGTTCTTGGGTGCCGGTCTCCTACCCGCAGAAGCTGGGTTTGGACTCTGTCTCAAGGGGCCCGATATAGGCCTGTGTGGCAGGGACAAAAAAGCCAGAGCTCAACTGGGTGAAGTGTTACCTGGAATGAGTAAATATAAACCACGCCAAATGGAGGGCTAAGAGTAAACAGGGACGCTGCAAAGCCAGTGATTACAAAGGGGGCCCAACATGGCAAACAGAATGGCAAACGAGGAGCTACTTAGGTGCCGCAAAATAAGCTAAGAGTCAAAGTCATGATGGGAGACAGAGCAAGAAGGAACAAGACCCTTGCTCCGCGGAGGCCTGGTGTGCCTGTCGGTGGGCCCCAGCTGCAGGCTGCCGGTAACTCTGCAGAGGATGCGAGGTGAACTGCTGCTAGAGATCTGGCTGCAAAAGGGGTTGACACCTGGAGATGAGAAAACAGACAGCTGACATTGGCGAACGTCACCGCTGCCTGCAAAACCAAGTTATTTTTCCTTAAGATATCAAACTCAACTCTAAATACACCTCCGTTCACCAGGCCACACCCGTTAACCACTTCAGTTTGACCGGTCACTCGGATGCTAATCTTGTTGCTAGGCCAATGTGTGCAACCTGGCTCCCAGCGTCCTTCCCTCCTTTAGGCATCTGCTGCTGAAACCCCTTTTGTCTCCAGACTTGGCCTCTACCAGCAGGCCAGCACCTTCCACCCTGTGCACCTGAAAAGTCCTCCTCTATCTTTTCGTCACTCTTCTGCCTTGAAATCCTAACTCAGGTTTTATCCCCTTCATACATCACATGTTGCAGAAACCGTATCCAAGTGATCTCTCCATCTACCAAAAACTGTTATCTTATTTTAAGATACTGGTTAAGCACTTTATTTTATTTACTTAAGAAATGTATAGTATTTGCTCTGTGCCAGGAACTAAGAATATCACAAATATTGACTCATTTAATCTTAATGGCCCTATGAAGTCAGTAGTATTACATTTTGCAAATAAAGAAACTGAGTCGCTGAAAGCTTACATGACTTGCCCAAAGACACTCACCTAGTAAGAGCCTGAGCTGAGATTTGAACTGAGTTGGTATCACTCTGGAGTCTGTGCCCTGGCCTACCTTCCTACTCTCAGCTGCTTCTCAGGTTGTGCTGAACTTGCTTTGCAGACGGCACTGCGTGTAAATACACAAAAAGCCAAGCCCTGGGTCTATCACTTCTTGAGAGTAGGGATTGTGTATGGATTTTTTCAGTGCCAGGGTTGTATGCACATTCTACATGGATCTATCTCCACATGCATATGCTCTTTTCTACACACATACACATTCTTTATACATATAAGACATCAAGAAATGTTCATTGGCCATGGTGATGTTGCAAATAAGATCAATGAAGCTGAACGCAGTTTATAAATTACTAATGGTTTAATTAGTTCTTATCATCGTATGCAATCAAAAGTAGTACGTGTATGAATCTTACTAACCTATTTATTTTTCCTTGAAATATCCAAAGTATTTGCACAAGTCACCTATTTGTACAGGACTTTGGGATAACTTATCCATAAAAAGTGTTATAGAGAATAAAATTTAATATCTTTTGCCCACTTAACAGATAAACTTGTACATAAACCATAATTCCTTCTAAAGGACAAAAGGCATATCTTTGATCATCCCACAGATTATGGATATGTATTTTATTTCCACTGTCAGTTTCCACTCTTGTGAATGCCAAAAGCTCTTCTTTGGACTGTGCAGTGATTCTACAGCAAATGGTGAAAGAGACAAAATGTACAGTAACTTAATAGGGAAGAGTAAAGTCTTTCCTCCCAAAGTCCTGAGGAATAGATTAGCAACTTTTGTTCTTGGAAATTATAAAATCAAATTATAAGCAATAAGCAATTGTCAGATTGTCAAATATCTATAATCACCATGGTTTCTGAAATTAATACAACATAGCTGTGGTTACTGTTGCTCTTCTGTCTGAAAGCATTACACATTCTTACTTAAACATACATTTTACATTTATGAATACCCATTAAAAATTATGCAGTCAAATTTCAAAATTAGGGTTTTTTTAACTCTTAATATGTGGTTTCCATTCCATTCAACAGGGCTATTATAAGACGATTATAAGATTTTTTTTCCTATTACCAATGCTGAAATATTTAAACATCTGAAAGTAACATGCAAATGTTGCAATGTAAAAAGAAACAGCGTTCTTTGGAAAACATGAATTATATAAACTATAATTAGAGCTTCAAATAGAACGCGTTTAAACTAAGATTACAAATTGCTGTGTTAAAAAGATAGTGAGACATTCAGAAGGAAAAAAATTAAATGCCAGCTAACTAAATTAATTTTCCCACATCCAAGGCTGTCCTGTCTCCTTCATGCCTTTCTCTCTGCTATCACTGATGATACCTAGACACTGGTTCTGCCACAGTGAATCCAAGTGTGATGTGCCTGCTCCTTTTACTGTAGAGCTGGCCGTTTCTACTTGAACATATATATTTCTATGAATAATCTTCAAACATGGCCTGTTAAAGAAAGTAAATTGATACAGGTAAAAATACAAATTGAACCCTACATTTTCAAACTCAATTGTAAATAACCTGTTAATTTTTTTTAATAAAATGAGTTTTGTACATTTTAAGAGCACATGGGAGAGACCTAGAAGTTAACTGCACAACACAGCAAGGCACCACAAAGCAAAAAGTGGAAGAATGAGAAAAGTTCAGCGTGTGTTGAGCTGAGTGAAAACAAAGAGCACCAGATTCAAGAATGCGTTCTTCTTTTATAAGGTACTTATTCTACACTTGAAACTTATATAATTGTGTTAACCAATGTCATCCTAATAAATTTAATTAAAAGTAAATAAGGGACTATCTAAACAGCTAATAAACATATGAAATTTTTAAAAAATAAGATGCTTATTAAATTCAAACAGATGACTCCAAATTAAACACACTAGTAATCAGGAGTAGTTCTTCACCTAGTATAATCCTGAGTTCATAAAGGACAAGACTCATATTGTGTTGACAGTCTCCTCAGTATCTGCTATAGGAAGTTCAGCTATAGTGGATAGCCAATCAGAAAAGCTCACTCTCTGATCTTACTAACCAAAGGGAAATCGTAAGATTCTTCTATTTCTAAATCATCCTGTCATGTTTCTTATTAACATACAACTAGGTTTTTTAAAGTACCAAGAACAAGATAGTGGGAAGTGAACAGATTGATACCTATATTAATGAAAGTTGGATTCTATCTGAACAGATAAAATAAAATCTCATTAAGTGAAAAAGTTCTGGCAAATATCCCCTATGTTGAATTAACACATACCTAGCACACTGGCTACCCTGACTATTTGTAACACAGTGCTAACACTTGTTTAAATGACACTCTGCCTCCAGCACTGTAGCACAGATTTACAAGATTTTCCTGTGAGGTGTTATTACTCAAACCAATCAAAGTTAAATAGCACCAGTCAACAATAGATTTTCCAGGTTTAACAAATGTCCAAAGTGTTTACTGTCATTCTGAATTCATATGATTCAGCATTCAGAAGTGTTATCAGGGACCTGACATGTTGATCACGGCAGCAAAATATAACAGGGACACATGGTGACAATTCCATGGAAATCCAGTTATTAAGTCAGATTTATTAAAAGTGCATCTACAGAAAAAAAGGTTTTAATAATTATTTAAAAATCTTAATCCATTTGCATTAGTAATTATATTTAGGTAGTCTTTCAGCCATCCAGTGAGGTGAACTATTTTCATAAAAAGTTGTTAGGTCTACACTTAACAACACTAGAACTTTAGATATTGAAAATAACGGAGAACATTTTTGTTTGGAATATAATTTATCTCAGAATGAAGAGAGCAAATACAGGGAGAGATGCTTCTTTCTCTATTTCATCATCGATTGATGTTTGACTTTCATTTTTTCGCTTAAATATCTGTGGACTAAAAGACACCTGAGCTCTTTTCCCTCTTCCCTTCCAACGTGTGCAGAAACTCAGAGCCCCGATAGGACCTCGGTGAAATTGTTTTCCCTTCGGCCAAACAGTCATTATGCGTATATTTGGGAAGACCCACACAATCACCACAATCTAGTGTGCATACTTTAGTTAACTGACTAGCAGAGCTATCCTCTTAACTTCCTCAAGTCGCTTTCAGGACACCAGCATTTTTTTTTTCTTTGCAATGTATATGGAGGCAATGGCTTTTCAGATGTATGTTCTGAGCTTTGTCTGGAGTCTTAATCTTATCAAAGAAAGGGAATGCGAGTGTCTTTTTCACTCTAGGCTTTCTCAATTAATACCAGAAACTTATGATTCCATAATTAATCAGGCTCAACTGCATAGTGCCAAAGCCTAATAAAATAATGGAAGCTAAATGTATACAGTGTTGGATAGTTCTCAGAGCACTTTCACAAACTTGACATTATTTGATCATCACAAAAACGTTTGCGATGGGAAGGGCAGGTAGAAGCACCACGTTATAAGTGAGTAGAGTAAAATCACTATGTCCGTGGAGCTGATGCAATAGCAGAGTTGGCACTAGAAGGCAGTTCTCAGGTCCTTGCCTGCAGTCCTCTGTTCCCTAGCACATGCGGCTCCTTCTAGATGTGAGAACTGTGTCAGTATCTCTCATCTTACTTTTATATGTTCATACATTCTGGTACTGAGATATAAGGGTGCTTGGTGTTACTGCAATAAATTGGTAAATAAAGATTTAGGTTGGTGATATATGAGAATTGGAACTGAATTCATCTTTCCCCAATATAATGAACATTTCAAACAGTAAAACTAATGAAAATTTTTATTGTCAAACTATAACTATTTAGAATAAGGTCTTGTTCCCTAAGTTCCAGTTTTGTATTTATTCTCAATACAATAAACCAGTTATAAAAGGTGCACATCACAGAGAAAATAGAGCCATTGAGTCATTTCGGTGAAGGAAGACTTCCTCACAACTTTTTAGCTCTTGAAACTTTAAATAGTTAAACATTATACACAACCATATTGCCCGTGTTATACGTCCCTGATACCTTTTCATGTGAGTTGGGTGTGATTATTATGAACTAAAATAATACTTGAGTATTAATACTGTCAGAAAACCATGGCCTGAGCACAAACGGGAAGTGAGTAGTGGGCCACAGCACAGCTTTTTCATAGAAGGACAGCCAGGGGTCGTGCACAAAGCAGGGTGGAGCGAGCAGCAGGCCTGTGAAGAGCATCTCAACCAGAGATGGACAAGACTCGAAAAATCTA
This sequence comes from Phyllostomus discolor, assembly GCF_004126475.2. NCBI lineage: Eukaryota > Metazoa > Chordata > Mammalia > Chiroptera > Phyllostomidae > Phyllostomus > Phyllostomus discolor. The sequence continues at coordinate 14,686,752 of NC_040905.2, read as the reverse complement.
CCTGGTGAACAAAACCCAACAGTGTCCCCTCGTCTTGAAAGTCCAGACAGGCTTCAGTTGAAGCCAAGTGTTCATATTTAAATCTGACACCAGGGAACAAATAGCCTCAAAAAAACTTTAATTTGGCTCTTCATCCACTAACTCAATGGGCAAATTATCAGACCCACAGGATGGAGAAGTGCACAATTATCCAGTGAATTGGTCTTCATCAAGAGAGTCAATCTGGATAATTGAGGCTTTGTGATCCACTTCCACTTGAATTGTCCCGAGCTCATCCAATACAATATGTAATTATGCAACTTGCTACTTTAACTCCAAATCATGAATTCATGGCTAAATGTGCATTAAGGATGTGGGATTATATTAATGGAAGATGATTATAGAGATCCTGAAAGTTAACTTTCATGATTTTTTTTTCTGAGCTTATGGTTTCACACTGTGTTTTGTCTTTGTCTATATTAAGGAGGAAACTCAAATGTTAATTAAGGACTTAAAATTTAATTAAACCAGTCTTCTCCTTCCAGATACATCCAGATTTATTTCATAATGCTTTGATGCATTGAATTAGTCATATATCAAATATAGAAATGAAAAGATATTTAGTTCAATAGACATCACAGACCCCTCAAAAATTGAGTTCAGACATTATTTTCTGGCCTTGTATATCTATGGCTTGGACCATATTTATTTGCCATGTCCTTAAAATTTTCCCCCAAAATAGCTTAGCGTGTTTCCTCAGGAAAAGAAGAAGAAGAACAAACGAGAAATAAAGACATAAAGATGTAGCATATTCATTTTGGATGAGCCAGAAGTCAACACTCCATGAGAATGGCTACTTTACTCCATTTCTCACTGGAAAGAAAGAAGTGTCAGAAGATGTCTCAACGAGAATCTGTCTTCCCAAGTTCTATGGTAACACTGAACACTTTATTATTTCTTCAGGCTTTCTTTTGCATACAAGTATTAAATACCTCAAAACTTGGATGCAAACCATTAATTACTAAGCTCAGAAAATGTTCATTTTATTGTTAATGGAATAGATTCTTTGAGGATGTGATAAAAAAGTTTTAGAAGAATTTTAATTTAGTTGAGTCAATTACTTCTTTATAATGCATTTTTTTGCTATGTTCAACAAACCTTGAACACGTGACATGCATTAAATCCAGTAATAGGTGTTTTAAGTGTAAAAATGAATAAGATGTGGCCCTTCACCCTCAAGGGACAAAAACAATACATACACACCTTTTTTTCATTGTAATGTTTTATTTTTAATTTTTTATTAATGTATAGTCTGCATACTGTATTAGTTTCAGGTGTACAACGTAGCGATTTGGCATTTACATTTCTCATAATACAGTGCAATAGTCGTTTCTTTGTACAAGATGTGACTAGGACACCTGAGGGGCAGGAACCTAGTTAGAGGTGGGCATAGGGAGCAACCACAGAGTGAAGAAACCTCCTGCGAAGAGAGGAAGCCTGAGGCTTGTCTCCAGGCACAAGTCAATGCTCTCCCGCAAGTACCGGTGCACAGCTGGCGTTCACTTATGTGGGCCCGAGAGGGAGTGCCTTCAACTGTGTACCCTGGCCGCATTCTTCTCCTCACCCTACTTCAGAGGCTCAGAAAGAAGAAACCACTTTATCGCGCCATCTTGGGTCTTCTGCTTAAAAATGATTCCGTAAGAATTACAGCAATTAGCTAATTCCTGAGCACACATTCCTGAGTGACTTGGTTTGTTTTATGTTTGATATAGTAGTTAAACTCACAGGAAAACGGAAGTGTGTCATTCTAGGTTTATTTTTGCAACATGGTCTTACCCAAATATATGTGCTGAGGATATTCTCCACGATCATCTATAGGAACCCAATCATTCATCTGATTGTTAGAAAAAAGGGACTTGCATACATTGATGGCTACTCTCATAAATGGAATTTCTAAAAATCTCAAAATTGATCCTTTCTATAGAGATCAGATAATGTATCATCCAAATCAGAACATTTTTTAAAATAAAAGAAAACACTATTTATAATTTTGCTGCAAGGACAGACACAACCCAACACTGTCACGACAAACTGGAACAGAGTGACTCTAATTATTCCCATAATTATCATGCATTTGAGAATCATGAGAAACTCAGCAGCCTCTTTAAAATCGAAGGAAACTCCAACCTCAAAATCACCACTCTAAGAGGCCTAGAACCAAGCTGAGCCTTTCTTTTTTCTTGGCCTCAAACAGCGTGGCTTCTCCGTCGAGTCTGTCTCTGTTCTGTTTTCCCGGGTAAGAGAGTCATGACCGCGGACTTGGATGTATCTTGATTGGCCCCCTTCAACCACTCTTTCAAATCAACATGAGGTAGTCTGGGGAAATTAGTCTCACACGAACAGACACATCTGAGCAGGTCATGTAAGACCATGCTGTGGAGGACTGCTTTTGCTTAGCCTGTTGGAGAGTATCGACTCTGAGATATTCACCTTCTTCACACATTTTTTTTTCATTTGTCCCTCTGACCCATCATCCTAACTGGGTTGTTTTTGCAAAGATGTTCAAGTGAAAAACAAAATCTCGTTGCTTATATAAGAAAGAAAACAAAGCGGGGAAGAAACAAAAACAAACTCCAATCTTAAAGTGGATTATTTGAAGTATCTATTCCTTTTCTTGCTTCAGGATCTTGAGATATTTAAAGGACAAAGTGGGGTCAAAGATGAGTACAGTCTTTTAAAAAGAAGCAATTTAGATTGTACTTTTAGACTGCTTCTTGCTACTTCTCTCTTCTTTTACCCATCGACTGCCTCTTTGATATTTGTCTTCAGTCTTCAGTCAATCACTCCCTCCTGATAACAAGGCAACTCCAGCTGATACAGAGAGCTCTCATATTGACTACGCGATATTTCCTTCCTTCACATCCGGAGGAACATGGAAGTCATGTACCTCGTAAGTCATTAGGGCTTCTCTTTCTCTTCCCAAAGGACTCGCTCTGATGGTTTTACCCCACGGTTAAATTATTGCCTGCAGGACATTCACATGTTACTGGGGCTGTTCAGCATTAATGCAGAACCTCAAATTCTTCACTAACGGGAAATAAGGATAAATTAGGCTACTTTGTGTCATCAAGAAAGGTTAATATAGTCACTTCAGAGAACAAATATCAAGATCAGGGGTTTCTATTTTCTGGGCTGCCACTGCTACAAAGCAGGGAAATCCCACCATACAACGTGTTAGCTGGATATGAAAGGAAGAGTGTAATTGTTCCCATCATTGCCCCAGGGAGACAGTCCATCAAAGGCCAGTTGCCATTTGCTGTGCCAAATAGCATCAACTGCCACCATTTCCCTCTGCAAAGATCTCCTATGCTTATGTGTCTTTATGCGACTTGTCAGGCAGCTACAATATCCATGCTATTCAAAACCACGGTACTTCATTAGCTGATCAGTGGAAGTCTTCTAGTAAAAAAATTTTCTTCTTCTCAAACTCTGTTATAGAAAGTAACCATGAAATAAGTTTGCAAATTCAACTTTGCTTAACTAACATTTTTTCTATATTATCTCATGGTTTGTATTAATTTTTGTAAACAAGTGGAATGTTAACATGATTCAAAACTCAAAAGAATACAAAAATATATACAATAGGAAGATTCCCCTCCCACCTTGACCTCTGTTCTGTTCAAGCCTTGACCTCTCCTCTGTTCAGCCCAATCCCCCTGTTCTGTCAAATACACACACCAACCGCTGTCAGTAGGTGTGTATCTGTCTTTCCAGCATTGTTTTCTTCTTCCACAAGCAATTCAAACACATATTCTTAATTATTCACTCTTTTTTTAACTTAATATGTAGCAGATTGTACAACTTTCCTTGCTTCATGGGTTTATTAGTTGGCTTTATAATTTTTCTCTTTTCAAATTCTTTAATCCCTGATTTTCATATTTCTTTGGTATTATTTTTTAAAATGTCCATCAGATTATTGTGCTGACGTCTTTCTCACTTTTTCAGTGAAGGCTGTGGTAGAGATTATAAAGTGTTCACTGTATTCTTCTTCTCCCTGAAACACCTCGTTCAACTCCACACTCCTGAGCCTCCGTTGCAGCTAGGTAATTCCAAAGTTGAGGTTTCAAGCCAGTGAAATATGAAGGAAACAGATGTGATCTTTCTCTGGGTCAGGCTTTTAAGAAGAGTTTGCATCTGTTCTGCAGTCTTCTCCTATTTTCTGGCTGGTGGCAGATGATGATAAAACTCTAGGAGATGACAGACCACAAGGTCAAAGGAAACTGGGAGTCTGAATTTCTGCCCTTAGTAGAAGCCCAATGACCAGTAACATCTGCTTTGGTCTATTACATGAGTAGGAAATAAACTTTTGGTCCTGGCTGATGTAGCTCAGGGGATTGAGCATGGGCTTGCAAACCAAAAGGTCAGCGGTTCGATTCCCAGTCAGGTCACATGCCTGGGTTTCAGGCCAACTCCCCAGCAAAGGGCACTCAAGAGGCAACCACACATTGATGTTTTTCTCCCTCTCTTTCTCCTTCCCTTGTCCTCTTTCTAAAAATAAATAAAATCTTTTAAAAAAGAGGGAAAGAAACTTTTGTTACTTGATTCATTTTTCCATTTTGTGTTACATGTTATAGTAGACAGTACCTTTTTTGGTGTTTAGAAAGTGCAGTATTTTGGATGAGCTGATTAGCATTATAATTAACTTATAGTTTATCCACATCCCTAATACTCTGTTTCTTCAGATAGTAACTATTTGCTCTCTATTATGGACAATAATAAAATTCGCATTTTTCTTTTTCCTTCTCTTTTACTACACAGTATTATTTTCCCATGGTATTTTCCTTTGGGTATTACATATATATTTATTGTTCTCTTACCACATTTTACTGAATGGAAGAAGCCCATATTTTTCACATATCAACTTCTCTACATTTGAATAGTGTCTCACAATCAAGGAATAATTATAACTAAGATCGGAGGTGTGTTTCCTCTTACTCGGCGGTAGCTCTCAAACACAGTTCTCCCCACCTTCTCTCACCCTTCCTCAATCAATGCTTTTAGGAGAAATTATTTCCTCTGTTATAACAAATGAGATTCACATTCCGTACCGTCCCTCTAATCCCCACGTTTATTTTCATCTTCATTCTAAAGTTTTGTATATTCAGTGATCACACCCACCCCGTCTTTTTGCTGCAGTTCCCAGAGGTGACTCTCTGGCTGATCCACCAGACCCTCTGCAGCTGTCCCTCCTCTATTGTCACAGAGCACTCCTTCCTGCAAGCAGTGCCCACCGCTTCTCCTCAGGGTCAAAGTGAGTCCAGAAAGGCTCGGGTTTCAGCGACAATGTTAAAACAAATGTGAAGCTTTTGCCACTTGAGAAAGTGTATATTTGCTTCCAGTTTCTGAAACTGCTTTCCCTTGGGCCCAGTGCTTATAGCAGCTCCTACATATATTTTGGAGTATGTGCATTATTTCTGTCTCTCGATTTACTTAAAAGTAAAATGTTCAGCCTTCGTTTCTTTGTTTTTTATTCTTACTGCTATTTTTGATTTTCAGGAGAAGGGTGCAAATACTGACTTCTACAGCCATGGCCACACTGGAAGTCAACTTTGGTTCAGAGCAGTTCTCCAACTGCAGATGTGGTGCTTCAAATGTAAAAGAAAGCTCCATTTCGGGAGTAAACTGAATTCACTTAGCTATGATAAATGTAGTTGGAACCGTAATTCACTTCTAATCAATCTCAAATCTTCATGTGTTAAAAGTCAATTCTGTGTCACATGGATATGTATAACTTGATGCAAAATTTGGAAATTAAGTCATTTATTTTCCATGATATTATTTATTGCTTAGGCAAGCAAATCTAAGATCCTCTTACTTTAAGGAGGGAAAAGGGTAGTGTTACAAAAAGGCACAGCTATTTCCTCATATGCTCAATAAGTCTCTAAATTGAAATGCCATCTTAGCTCTTGAAAAAAGGATGGCCCATACCTTATCTATTTTCACTGATTTCTTTCTTTACCCCACCATTTGACACCTGAAACAATATACCTGCAGTTGATATAACGGACATTATCTGTATATTTGCTATTTTAAATTGCTAATGCTCAACCTAAGACAGTCTTAGAAGAATATACCCACTTCTCTATTAAATATGGATCGATATCATTCAAGGTTAAGAGCATATCAATCAATGCAGAAATAAAATCCTTTCAAACTCCCACAGTGTTAATCATTTAATATATTCCTGGGAAATGATCCATGAACAGTAAAATAAAATAAAACACACAAATCTGAGAGATCCTGATTTGAAAAAATAGTTTTATACAATTCTATTTTCAAAGAATTATTTTGTCTAGTAAAATGCAGAAATACTGGCTCGTTCTTTACTTCCATGGTCTAAACTATTCAAATGTTCCTTGTTATTATGTTTTTATAATTTAGCATCATTATGCAAATATGTGATATTTAGATTGGTAACACACTGTAAATTCTAAAGGAGATATTCCCAACACTCTCATAAACAGGCTAAAATAAATATAAATATACTAGTGCGGAGGAGTTCCTTCTCAGAAGCTCATGTTTGTTGCTTATGGCAGGATAATGCAGCTCCTTGACCAAAGAATAGTTATCACTTCAAGAGAGCATACACCTTCAGGAGGAGTACCTAAAGATTAGTGAGGAAAAAAGGTGCACCTGAGCTGTGAGGAAGATTTGTAAAATGCATTCACCGATGATAAAAGGCACACTCAATCTGGCTGCACATTCCATACTAGCCCAAGGATGACAGAGAAGTGGTTTGCATGATACCAGTTTCCCTTTCCAGGGCCCCAGCAGGCATTGCTAACTGATGACAGCAGCCCTCTGTCCAAATGCAGCCTCAGGACCCTGGTGGACATGGCCTTGCTAGTGGCCACCTCCCAGCAATCCGACTCCAGCTCCCCTGGAGCCTCTTCCTTGTTCCCAACAGGTACAGAGCCAACGGCAGGTTTCTGAAACAAGTCACGCCCTGCTACCTTTTCAAAGACATGTTTTAGAGCCTCTTTAGATTTGTTTAGGTCTAAGAAGCTTAAAATAGATAATGAGCTTTTGGATACACTGGTCCTTGAGCTGTAAAATCTGGGTTGACTTCAGTGTGTCAAAGCCGCTGTCAGGTGCAAGACACACCACAGAATGCTGCTGCCTTAGAGTTTTGCCAACATTTTGGATGAGGTCTCAGGCCTTGTGAGGGACTAGGTAGGAAGGGAGGCACCTCCATTCATGTCACGTCTTTCAGGTTCAGCCCTGAGGGGTTTTGGATTATTGCAGCCTGACGCTGTGCCTGTTGGAGTGTAACTGGAGGTGTGCTTCTAAAGACACGTGACTTTCCAAGAAGACACAGGCCTCGTGGAGCCAAGAGGAAGGAGAGTATGCAACTGGCCATGAAGTGGAAAAAATTAACTGTGTTTGGATTCATACCCTTTCGATACCATGTGTGAATTTTAATAACTTCTGTCACTTTGGGTCTTCTCTTGTACACATGAGTGATACAATCTTCCTCAGAGCCTTTGCAGCAGGATTAATTGAAATAACACATGTCAAAATGTCTGGTGAATAATGAACCCTCAACACATCTTAGTTTTCTTTTGTATTTTCATTTCGGCTGAAGAGCAAAGAGAAATCACAACTTCTCATTATGTTTCCATCCAGGAATTTCCCAGCTAGCCCTCTTCGAAATGTCTGAACTTGTGACCAAGTGGCATAAGATATAAACATGGGGAATAATAATAGTTAACCCCTATTGAGCACTTACTATGTGCCAGGAAAAATGTATTTAATCCTCAAATTAACCCTAAATATTAAGTGAAATTATGATCTTCATTTTACAGATGAGAACACGAAGGAGAAAGGAAAAATGCACTCTCTATGATCCTAAGACTTGTAAGTAGCAAAGTCATGAATCGAATGCAGAAAATATGTCTCCCCCCATTTAATCACTATGACTCTTAATCACTATACAGAGCTGGTTTCACTCCTTACTTCCCAAGTAAAAAGTCTACGACTATGACAGTGGCTGTAACAGTGGCTGTGGCCATGGCTGTGACTGTGACTATAGGTATTGCTTCTGCATTACTATCACTTATTCTATTAGAGTATAACCAAGGCCAATGGAAAGATCTGAACCAGAATGCATCACCAGAGGTCAGGTTCATTTCCGCCTCCAAAACCGAGACAGGTGTTAGGGAGACCAAGAAATTTCAGCTGAACCTCAGAATAATTCATTTCATGTTATCTTTAGTGGCTAATAACATTCATTTAGACATGGAAAAAGAGTGAAATAGCTGATTATGAAAATCTAGTCTTTCATATTTGGATCAAAGGTTGATAAGCATCATGCTTACAGAAATTAATATGAATTCTGTCAGAGCTCAGTGACTTGCAGGTTGCTTGTTTCTGCCTCCTCGGTAATTGCAGCTAATGAAAGTCAGCTTTCCCTAAGAGTCATTGAAAACAAAACACCGCAATCATGTGAGGCTTTTTTTCTATCCTTTTTTTCTCTACAACACCAACAAGAGTACATTCCCCATATCACCCAAACCGTTGAATTCAACAATTATAAGTTCAATGAATATTTTAGGACTTCTCCTCTAAATCTAGAAAAGGATATTTATGGAATTCTAGCATGCTTTGCTACTTTCAACATCTCAAATTAAGGTGGAAATCATTCATAAGCCTATCTTTCCATTTTCTGAAGTAAAGGGATTGAACTTTATTTGCTTAGAGATTTTGTTTTAAACCTAGAGTTACAGTTTTTGTGCTAAGGCTAGAATTACATCACTGGAACAAAAGAGCAGAGGCATGCTTCTCTGTTACATTACAAATAATATGGTACAGCTGATCGTACCAGGAAAATGTTCTGTTTAATATTCTTAATAGGAATGGGAGCCTGGCAGTAGCTGCACATTGTCATTCCCATTTCACGCGGTATTCGTTCCTGACCCTGTCTCTCCAGCATGAAAATCTCATGAACTTAATATTCATCAGCTTTAGTTTTTCTTAAAAGGCAAAAGAATGTTGAACGTTACAGTCCATTCAGACGTTGAGTTGCCTATTCTATTCTGATGTTTTGACACGCACAATCTGTAGAAGTATTTTTTTCATTGCACAGGAAATAAATCAGCCTTGTCAGGAAATTATTGTTCTAGTTGTTTTAACCTCTTTATATTAGACATCTACTCACTTTACAGAGCAGGTAATTCCTCTTAATAATTCTACTCAGGCTTTCCCTGCTGCTTTTGACATCGCTACTGCGGCTGCTTCGGCTCTATGAGTGTAATCGATAGCTGAATGGACCAAAAATTAAATCGCTTAATGGATTTCTGGTTGAGTTCATTTAGGTCACCAGTTTTCCACTCCTGCTGGCAGCCAGCAGGACTTCATATCCCTCTATTGTCATAACAATACACGTTTCCACTTCGCTGCTACCCTATGGCATGCCATGCTAGGGGCCACTGTAGCTGTGTTTTCTAGAACTATGCGAAGAAGTTCGATGTCAGCTCTCGTCAAAGACACCTGGAGAAACGCTGGCTAAAAACACCTTGTTTTCTTCCTCCAGACAGGGCTATTCTAAGAAGCTGCTATTAACCTACAGGCATGTACACTGTCTCCTTCAGTGTAAGCCTTTCAGTAAGAATGCATAAAGCAGAGGCTCTGTGTGGACCTGCAGCCTCAATTGAGTACTGTCTGACCCTTAATGCTGTCCAGCAGATGTCGGCTGACACTTTTGGTATGCGGGATGAGCCAGAATAGAAATACGTCAGATAATGTTACTAGTCACATACATAAGCAAATTCAAACTGAAGGTTCATAACTGCTTCTTATTTGGTCGTTAAATTTTATGTGTTCAAAGGAAACTTCATGTTCATGAAATGGCAGTTTCAATCCCTTATGTTTCAGATGGTTCTTTGTAAGTAATTTGACCTCAGGAGAATGGAGTCAATTAAATGGTAACTTTTAACCTCTGGAGTCGACCTCTGACCTATCCGCTAAGATATCTCACAAAGGTTCCACTGTCGTCTCGTGAAAACCGTCTTTCATAAAGCCAAGAGGACATGAAATAGACGTGTGTGTGCGCCCCAGATGAACTCTGGATGGCTACCAGACAACCCACAGCCTCGGACGCTGTCTCACTAGTCCTCACTAAATGCGCCTGTCAGCACCTGACCTGACCTGCGACCTCGGTCTCTGACCTCGGGGTCACCAAGAAGCTCTTCTTCTCACACTGTACAGAGGTTAAGACCCTTCCACCCTCCCGGATGTAGGTGGGAAGGACAAGGAGGACTAAGAGTAGTTAATGTCTATCAGAAAGGAAATGTTTGTTCATTCAATAAATCCATGGTTCTCAACTAGGGGTGTTTTTGCCACTTTCCAACCACCACCCTCATGCATTAAACGGGACATTTGGCAATACCTGGAGACATTTTCAGTTGCATAACTAGGGGGTAGATGCCACCGGCATCTGGTGGGAGGCTGCCAAACATGCTACAATGCACAGGACAGCACATAACAAAGGATTACCCAGCCAAACGTGAATGGGGCCGAAGTTGAGAAACCTTGCAAAATTTCTGACCCAGTGCATGAAATTCTTTGTGCTAGGCACTGGAGGGTGCAGGATGAACTTTTTTAAAAAAGATTTTATTTATTCATTTTTAGAGAGGGAAGGGAGGGAGAGAGAGAGAGAGAGAGAGAGAAACATCAATATGCGGTTGCTGGGGGCCGTGGCCTGCAACCCAGGCATGTGCCCTGACTGGGAATTGAACCTGAGATGCTTTGATTCGCAGGATGAACATTTGACAAAACTGTAGAACAGGCTCATGCTTATGTTTTAGCAGCTTCCGGGTCACCGTGGTAACCTTGGCCCGCAGATACCCAGCTGCCATTGTTCTGAAAGTATTCTTCCACAATAACCTAAAGAACAGTCTATTTTATCGCATGGCTTATTTTCTCAAGACTCATTTCCTTAATTCTGCAGACAGCTAGAAATTCTAATCTGGTAAATATTTCTGTATTATTACATTAAACAGTATTTATAAAATTGTGACATTTTGATGGAGAATGGCTAAAGACAAAGTAGTGTAGATATACTTTCAGATGCTTAATACCCAGTTTCATTCACACACATACACATACCTCTCTACAAAAAAATAATCCATATTACCATAATCCCTGAGGATGTAAAATCCTGGTTTTAGGGGAAGAAGAAAACATTTCTCTTTGCTAATGGTTTGGATACAGCTTATTCTCAAAGTTGCCATTTATTGAAACTCCAAAATCTCTGCTTAGGCATCTTACCCTCCTAAACAATCCTGATAAATTATCAATGACCGAGAAGACTGTGAAACATTTGCTCTCAAGTGAAAGTGTATTTAAATAGCTGATTTCAAGCAGAGCCAACTTGAACTAAGAAAAATAAAGATCATTCTCTTAGTACGAGTCTTGTAGGGCCTCCCTGGACAGTCCCTTCATATGCCACAGGACAGTCAACCTCAAATGCCACCTAAATTCCACCGACTTCCAAATGCACACCTCTCTGCCAGACCCCTTCCCTGATCTCCAGAACAATCTGCATATCATCTACTCAACCCCCGTCATGGAGATGCCGTAAAGTCAGTTCCAGCTCCATAAATATGAAACTAAATGCGAAGTCTCTGCAGTTTTTCCTGATCATCCAAAGGTGGAGGGGGGGAGGGCAGGGAAGCGCCTGTTCATTTGTCATGTCTTAACAGCTGTTCCCATCCCACTGAATTGTATCCATTTATTCAGTTGTATAAACCAAAAACCAGAAATAGTTTTTAGGGTTTTCCTTCCTTTCTCCCCATGTGTGAAATCTTTATCACCGAATTCTATAAACTCTTCCCTTACCAATATCTTCCATATTCTACCATGTCTCATCGTCTCACCTACGCAAAGCCACGGACCATCACCTTTTGACTGTGCTGATATCCCCAGTTTACTCGGGCTCCCCCAGGTTCTCAGAAAAGGCCACATTCCTGTCTACTTCTCTACCCCTGCAGGGTGCCGTAACTCTCTTGCTTTACATGTCCAGCAGCTTAGCCTGGTTATCTTCTCAAACTGGCATGCTTTTGGCTACCGTATGGACACTGTATCTGATGATGCTTCTGCTACAAATGTTCTGTACCCATCACTTTAGCAATTTGTATCACAATTCAGACTCCAACTAAGTGTCCTTTTATTAAGCATGGCTTCTTGGACTCTTGTCCACTATCTACTAATACCCTCAAATGAGCTTAGGTTACTCATTGCATGCTCCTAGAACAACTGCTTTTTTCACAAAATTTTACCACAAAAGATAAATTACTGTTTGTCTCATGTGAGACACCAAACTCAGCATTCTTTTCTTTGTTTCATTTGCACAGTACATAATAATTAGATGCTTATTTTTAAAATAAATGTCTACAATTTAGGTGTACCACACATACTACACTTAATTACTTTGTGAAAAAAAAATACAAATGCAAGCTCAAACTTGGCACCTTGGTGTATGACCTAACAATGAGTATTGGAAGAAACAGGTTTTTATTCACAATATTCTAATCTTGTAGGGGCTGGGAGCACTTCAGCTCAGAGTTCTGTTCTTCCCTGAGACCCAGCATTTTCCTTGCTCCCCAAAAGGCTAAAAGCCAAAGCCAAGCCTAATGGTTCCCAATATCATTATCTGTGCTTAAGCTGGCTGTGTTAACAGCCTCTCAGCAGCTGTCTTTTTCAGGATCTGGGGTACTTTGTCATCAGCCTCCATGTTATAGTCCAGGAAAGCATGTGCTATGTTATACTGGATCATGGTGAAGTCCAGTAAAGGCATGAGTCCAGATAGAGCCTGGGTCTGTGATGCTACAGGTCAGCGTCTTGCAAGGAAGGGTCCTTGGCAGCTTCGGAGTCAGCTAGAGCACACACCATCAGAGTAGCAGAATGTCTCCTTCCTCACTACAACTTTACACTGCATGGTGGAATCCTGACTACAAACTACATAGTGGCTGGCTTTCTCTCCCTTCATGTGGCTGCTACATCATTGCCCTCCTTCTTTGCTACCAGAAACACGGCTCCCTGCTCACTACACCTGTTCCAAACTGCATGGCAACTCCCTCATGGCTGCCCGCCCTTAGTTTTAAATGTTGATGGGGCTTCCTGTATGACCTTCTGTGCAGCTCCCCCGCAATGAGCTCCATTTGCCAGTTTCCTATATCCTTTACATTCTCTTGGCTGCTATGTTTAGTCACGGCAAGCATGACTCTGTGACACAGGAACCTCCTCTCTGCCTCCTCTCTGTGTGGGCACTGTACACTCCCCCAGCTACGTCACAAGTCACCATACATTCTAAAAGTCCCATATGCACCTTTCGTACCTTTTGCCCAGGGTGGTACCACAGCTTCCCTTCAGGGGAGACATGGCTATCCACTTGCCATTGTAATGCAAAATATTTTAAGTGTTGTGCCAGCTCCTTCCACCATACCCCAACCATGGGTGGTGGGGGTTTTCTGGAAATTCCCCCATCCGTACCCCATTTCAATTATGCATAGGCTGTGAAGTGTTCACAAACAACTTTAAAATTATATTCAAAAAGTTTTGCATAATATGCATTTTCCTCTGAATAGGATTCAAAGCTTTCATCAGATACAATAAAGGTTAAAAAAAGAACATATTATTAGTGTTTAACAGCTTAAGATTTACTGTTAAAATATCCTTGTTACTGGAGTACTAAATGTGGCTGACAATGCCAATGATGGATATTGTCTGTTTAAAATATGTTCCTGACATTATTTGAACTGTACAAACACTTGGCTTATGAAAAAAGGATACCACAGATCAGTGAAATAAAAATGGTCTTTTCAATTAATGGTGTCAAGTATTTATATATATATGTATATATATATATATATACACACACACACACACACTCACACATATGTAGAGAGAGAGAAAATGTATACTTGAGTCATAAAAAGTAAATCTTACGCTATATGCAAAAATCAATTCTATATGAATTATAAATCTAAATCTATCAAATAACAAAACCCTATGTGATAACGTGAAAGATATGTTCATGACTTCAAGATAATCAAAATTGTTTAAATAAGGCATAAAAAGTATTAAACAAAGATGGAAGATTGATTAATCTGACTACATTGCAAGTAGAAATTTTTCACTGAAAGAGAGCATTAAGAGCCAAAAAAACTAGAGGGGAGGAAATATGTGTATAATATACTTAGTTCACAAAGGATTTGTATGCAAAATATATTTTAAAAGCTTATTAAAAGTCAGTGAGGAAAAAAAGCAGAAATCCAGTTAGAAAAGCGAACAAAAGACTGGAAGGAAACCTCACCAGAGAGGACCTCCAAATGACCAGTGAGCATCCAAGGAGCCACCCAGCCGCCTCAGCCACCAGGGAAACGCTCCATTCAAATCACAATGAGATTCCAACACCCTCCCACTTGAATGGGTAAAATGAAAAACACTGATACTACTAAGTATTGGTTAAGAACTCCCAACCTACACATTCCAATATTACTGATACAACTGCAAATGGGTATAATGGTTCTAAAAATATCTTTGGCAACATCCTCTAAAGACATATATATATATAAATATGATCCCACATTTCTTTTCCTGGTATACACCCAGAAATAAGCACCTGTGTGCCCTAAAACGTATGAACCTGTATGCATGTATCATCATCTTTATAGCAGTCCAAAACTAAAAGAAAATTTCCATCAATAGTAAAACAGGTAAATTGTGATGTAGCTATCAAATCTTTAAAATGATCCCTAATCTATAAATATAAAATGGAAAAGTATCCCAATTCAGAAGAAATAACCTCTGTAACATTCATTAATATGTATTAATCTCGTGAAGAAAAAAGTACAGAGTGTATAATTCTGTTTATGTAAAATTCAAAAGTGGAGAAAGCCTATCTCTGATATCAGAATGCGGGATTGTGTATGGCCATAAGGAAACAGAGGTGGCGTGACGGGGAGGGGCTGAGACAGGCACAGTAACAGTACCTGTGATACTCTGCTTATTAGTATGAGTGATAGTTACGTGGATGCAATTACCTGTAAAATTTTGCAAAGAGGTGCATTTAATATTTGCATACTTTTCCTTATGCCTGTTATATTTGCATAAATAAATTTATTTTGTAAAGGGAGTGTAATTAAATAAAAATATCTCTATCAATATAATAAATATGTGGTCTTGTATGGGGCTGGATATCATTTTTATTTTAATCATAAAAATGATAATCTATTATCAGCCACTACAGAGAGTGACTAAATTAGGAAACCCTTTTCCTTGTTCTGGGCACTTTGATCTAAAACTGGAGCATCCGTTTAAAAAGAGAAAAGAAAGGAGGCGGGGAACAGGAAGAAAATCCTCAGGAAATGGATTTTCTTCTTCACATGATTCAGTTCACTTGCTCCATATATAACTGTTCTCTTTGGATAATTAGTAAATTTTAAAAAATGGTTTAATTATATTTTTCAATTTAAGAGTGAATAATTATCTCCAATGAAGCTGAGAACTAATTATCTAATATACTATATACTCATATACAGGAGAATTATAAAGCTAGATAAAAGTTATATAAATTTACGTCGAGTAGACTAACTTCCTCATTCTACTGATATGAATATTAAGGTGTACCCAATGTAATGAGAAAGAAATCAAACAGGTTCTCTAGGCACAATTTGGGATGCTCAGAGAACTTACCTCCTTTCTCACATTCACCCTCATGTTAGATCTGTCACCGAGAAAAGGTGACTGCCATTGTGGCTGGAAAGTAGATTTCATTCACTGATTCACTCAAAAAATACTTATTAAGCATCTACTATGTGCCAGGCACTGTTAGCATGGTCTTTGTCTTCCAAAAGCTTGCATTTCAGCAAGAAAGTAAATTATACATAAACACACACACACACACACACACATTGTGGTAAGTCCTATAATGGACATGAATACGGAAATAAAGTGTAGAAAATTACAGGCAGGGCTAGTTTGAGCTGTGATGTTAAAAGGCCTCTTCGAGGCAGATGATGTTTGAAGGGAGAGCTCAAAGGTAAGAAGCAGCCGGAAGTAAGTGCTGGGCAATGCTACAGTAGCTGATACCAAGAGCTAACTTTTATAGAGCACTTAGGATTTCCCGGGCACTCATCTAAACATTCTACACTTACCCTTCAGAGCGACTCTGTGATGTTTGAAAACTGTTATTTTCCTCATTTTTCAAACAGATGAGAAGATGATTGTAGGTACAGAGAGCTTAAGTGGTTTACCCCCAAAACACCCAGATGGCAAGTGGTATGGTCAGAAGGCAAAGCCTGGCTGCAGGGCCCAGGCATTTAAGTATCTGTATTGCTAGGAGGCCGTGATATAGGAAACAAGTGAGTCAGTGCACGGTGAGAAATTGTGGTGATCATTGCAGAAGGAACAAAGTCAAAACCTGAAGCTAGAGAAATAAACTGATACAAGATTTTGCATGGTTTTGTGGTGTGTGCAACAGGTTTGGACTTCCTTTAAGGGCCCTGGAAAATCATTGAGGGGTTTTAAGTGATGTGACGTAACTCCATAATGTGTGCTTTAACAATCTCATTCTTCGTGCTTCTGTGTCGAGAACAGACTCAAAGAGGAAAGAGAAGGAACAATGTCCGATGGGAGGCAATTGTTATGATACAGGACATGGAAGAGAGTGGCCCCAACAACACGGAAACAGAAAAAGTGGGAAGAAACAGATGATTTTAAGGTATATTTTGCAAGGAGAACTGACAGGATGTACTGATGAATTGAAACAAATTGAAAGTATGGGATGAAAGAATTGTCCATAATGACTTGTAGAATTCTAATTTGAACCAGAGCGCGAATCGAGTTTCCACTTCCTGGGGTAGACTGGTAAGCACACACACTGGCTGACGAAAGAATCAACACTTCTCCTTTGCAGGCCTTGCTGACTTCCAGCTGTCTGGGAGGCATCTAAAACATGTCAAGTAGACATTGCATATGCAAGTGCGGAGCGGAGGGAAGAGCTCCTGGCTGGATACGCAAAGTGAGAAGTTATCAGTCTATGTGAGATGGTGACAGTCTTCCCCAGGCAGGGGAGAGAAAAAAGAAAAGACCCAGATGGATCACAGAAAGATTTTGATGTGAATTGAGAGGAAGCGACCAAAAAGAGGATGTAGAAAATACACTACCAGTAGGAGGGAAGGCAGGAGAACACCAGGAAAGGATCTTGTCTAAGGCAGTGGGAAGTGGCCTATTGTGTCAATGTTATACCAGCTGGAGTACGAGGAGGGGAGATAATGTCTGTTGGACTTGGGAACATTTTGTGGAATGGGTGATCAAAAGCCGATTACAGTGTCAGAGGCTGAATGGGAACCAGGGAAGCAGAGACAAGAGGTACAGACAACCTTTAGAGTTGAGACTGTTGCCAGCGCTCCTGGTGGAGATTTCTCCACAGGCCCTGGACTCTAGAAACCAAGTCTCCTAAAGCCAATGCAGAAAGTTGTTTCATACTAGGAAAATGAAGAGCATTAGCCAAATAGCAAAGGATACCAATTTGGTTTCTAGGTAGGAAGAATTGAATAAGGAAACTTACTTAAAATGAATTACCAAAAATCAGGGAAACTGGCATGGTGTCTGATATAGTGCAAAATAAGACATATATCAATCAAGCCCAATAAAGGTATACATAAGGCACTCAATCATCTCACCAGTGTTTGTTTCCTACTTTGTTCTGAGGATTGGAGCGAGCATTAGGATTCGAAGACACAGGTGAACAAAAAACAAACCCTGTTTATAAGGAGCTAACAGTATGGAGGGGGAAAGAACAAATAACAGTATGGAGGGGGAAAGAACAAATTATGGAAAGTTTTATTTCATATCAGTATCATAATGTAAATCAAATGCAGCAAAATGAGAAGCTAACAGTTGTGTTGTGGTATGCCTTAAATTTGATATTTGGGCCCATCACATAAGACTTTCTAAGCAGCTGTCAATCATCTTAAGTAAGACTATTTCTAAGGCTATTGTGAACAATGAAGTAAATTATGCTAACAGTGTGGTCACTGTAGTCTAAATAATCATAGTCTTTTGGACAGACTATTGCTCTCTACATAATTATGGCATTTCAAAACATTCATTTTCTTGGTAGCTAAAAATACATGTATCTTTGCCTATTCAGATTTACTTAAGCTTCTAGAACAAAGAAAGATTAAAGTACATCAATAAATAAAAAAAAATTGTGATTATATTAAGTAGGAAAAACATATTTCCTTACATGGAATAAGTAATTTTAAGTATTACCCAAATATCTATCATTTGTACGAACTACAACATCTTATACATTACTTATACAATTATTCAAATATGCATGTTTTTATGTTCTAAATAAGAATCTTGCCCTGGCTGGTGTGGTTCAGTGGATTGAGCACCAGCCTGCAAACCAAAGGGCCACTGGTTCGATTCCCAGTCAGGGCACATGCCTGGGGTACA
This sequence comes from Phyllostomus discolor, assembly GCF_004126475.2. Lineage (NCBI taxonomy): Eukaryota > Metazoa > Chordata > Mammalia > Chiroptera > Phyllostomidae > Phyllostomus > Phyllostomus discolor. The sequence goes on along the minus strand of NC_040905.2, from coordinate 14,668,245 downwards.
CAGGAGGCAACCACACACTAATGTTTCTCTCCCTCTCTATCTCCCTCCCTTCCCCTCTGTCTAAAAATAAATAAATACAATCTTTAAAAAATAAAAAACTGAAATGTTAAAAAAAGAATCTCAGTGAATTATGTTTCTTTTTAGAAAAATACAACAGTTCTATGGTATTAGCAGACATAGCTAAATTCTTCACCAATTATAAACATAACTTTCCAACACTCATTTAGAATTACCCACCATCTTCAAAAAAAAAAATGGAAGAAACAGCTTTAGCTGCCCAGGTAGGAGAACAGTGGAGTACAGAAGTAGTGCCTGTGTGTAAAGTAAAATTTAATAGTGCAACTTCTGACAGTGCAAGGCAATTGGAAACAGCGCAAATGCCCATCAATAGAAAAACAGAAGAACGAATCGGGTTATAACCACACAATGAAATAACAACCAGCAATCAAAAGGAGCAAACTACTGATTCGGGCCATATTTCTAATGTGACATGGATGACTCCCAGGGACATTGTGTGAGTATATATATATATATATATATATTATAAGATTTCATTTGTATGAAGTTCTAGGCCAGCTAAAATACTCTATGGAGATAGCAATAAACTGTTGCACCTAATGGTTATGAGGTGATTGATAGAGGTCAGAAGAAAACTTCCTGAGATGGCAAAACATTCTGTCCCTTAAACAAATAAATGTAATTGTCAAATTATCAAATTGGAATACTTAAGATGTATATACTTTATTCCATGTAAATTTTTCATAAATTTTTAAGTAACAAAGAGTTATTTCAAACTAATAAAAATAAAAAAGAATGTTTGGGATAGATTGATAAAAGGCAAAGTAGATCATACTTATAAAAATTCCTCTTCAGAATTTATAAATAATTATATCTTCTGAAATTCTTTTGGTAAATGTATTCTCTTCTGAAAATTAAAAAAGCAAGAATTACCTATGATCCAATAAATATCACATTAAGCGTTAGTTAGCCCTTCTATTGATGGAGATTTTTAAAATTCTTTTTCAGAGAAATCAGCTGACACTTTGATATTTCTTTCAGGGATGTAAAATTCCCGCACTTGAAGAAGAATCCTGCATCAACAACTTTGGAAATAATGAAGGGCCCTGTGTTTCTCATTTTGACTTTTCCCATTCTTTTCATGGAACACTTAACTCAATTAAAGTTGTTGACATGTCACAGCCCGATTTTCAATGTCATGATGCAGCAATTTGCCTCATTTCCTCCCGGGTGTTCTTTTATTAATCATGTTTATATGGGGCACATCGGCTCAAGACTCCAAAGGACAGGGACCTCATGATTGACTGTTAATTAATTGATTTCATCAGAAACATCCACTCCGTACAGCAGGACATGAAATGTGTGGGGGCGGGGAACATTCGGATTTAACGTTTTAACACTCAGATATGCTGTGCTCTTTAAAAATTAAATAATATTGGGCAGCACTTATTAAGTCATCACCCACTGGATATGGGATTAATAAAGGAAAGCGGTGAGGGGAGCTGGACACCTCCATGTGCCAAGAGTCCTGTCTGAACAGAGAGTTCCAGGACAACATTCTCGTAAAAGTACCTCTCCAATGGGGGGCAGACGGCAATCAGTTAGTCGAACGGTGATAAAATTTCCAGTTCAATTTCATCTAAAATACCTTCAAAGAATTTGCATGTGTTTTATATTTTTAAAGAGATGTGCATACAGTGTGGTATATGCAGGAGGGTTATTATCATTTTTTCATCTACAAAGACATTAACACACCATGAATGCAGATTGACCTTTTGCCCCATACCAATTTGCTCATCTTCCCACCAGGACAGCAAGTCAATTGTGCAAGTCCCCTGATGGGAAGAGCAGACTTTAGTGTGCCTGATATATGTTTAAGTTGTAGGCTGCACAGCTCTGAGAAAAAGCTGGAAAATGGAGTCTGAGCTATGTAAGAGATAAAAAGAAAGATCATTGTCATAGCCCAGTTGACTTTGTAAACACTGCCAAACTTCCTGGGGAGATTTATTGTTGGTTGCATTTTAAAAATCTGTAGAATCTGCTTGCCTGTGAAGCTTTACCCTGAAATATAAGTCCTACCCAATTATAACACGTGAAAAGGTGGTTGTTAGCTAAACAATAGATCTCATTACACAGAACACGGTATTTTATCTTTGTATTATTGTTTTCCCCTACTTTGTTTGATTTAAAATTTACTTTACTGTTTGTTTTTTTATGCAAAGCCCTAGCCTCCATAATATAGGCACTCATTATTTCTACAAAATGCTGCCAGTGTGTGTGAAAATAATAAAAATCCATGGTAGGCAGCCAAAGGTAAGTAAACTTGTAAATTAACATATCTTTGCTCCAAATAGTGCATTTCCATCACCTTACTCAACTGTATTGAAAAACAAAAACAGCTCAACCTATTCTTTATTTCAGGTCTAGTTTATTAGGCTGTTGTCATAGCAATAAAATTGATTATGTTAGAGATTAGTATTTGTGCATGGAATAGCGGTCTCACCAGTTGTAGAGCAGAATCTCATTTTTATGCATGGGGTCAATGTCATGATGTAGATAAAAATGATTTTCCTGAATATTTGAAGGGTCTCCAAAAATACTGCAGCAATACTACTAGAAGAGAAACTGAAGAATATATCAACTGTCTTCCAGGAATGAATTTAAATATGAGGAGGAAATAAATTTAATTCACAGATAGAAAAGAAAATCTTAGTAGATGCCACCCACTGACAGAATCTATTCTGTTCCAAGGACCATGAATGAAAATATACATAGAGAGAGAAATTTCAGTTCTTACCTTTCAGAAACAGTGAAGCCAGCTAAAAAGATAAAATACGCAGCTTTAAAAATTAGAAAAAAAACTTGGAGAAATATTTGGAGTGGGAAAAATAGTATGATAAAAAGTATAATTATGTGTATTAGAAAAATATAGATATCATAGATATCATAGAAGTGATCATCATAATTTGAACTTTCAAGAAAATTGAATTTCAACTAGGATACAAAACAGGCAAAATACACAGGTAGAAAGAAGAGCAAAAATGAGTAGAAGAGGGAGTGGGCACGTGTTGCGAAAATCCTTTGTAAATGCTAAGGGTTTACATAAAGCTGAGAGTTTGCCATTATGGAACTAGGAGTGGTGATAGCAGAGCAGAGCAGTGTGAGGTTGAAGACATCTGAGCTAAGAAGAAGCAGTTGATGTATTTCAATTGACTGGGTGAGACCCGTCACACAAGGAAAAACAGATGAATTTGACCATAAACTTTCATAAAACATTAGGAAGCTTTTGCAGGTCCTGAACGGAAGAGAAATAATCCTAATCACAGTGCTTTATTTACATCCACCTATCAGGCGTGTGTAAGGTTATAGTGAGAATGCCTTGGGGGCAAGGGGGTCAGTTAGGAAGTTACTGCAGCATTTGTTTGCAATTGTAAGACACTGGAATGATCTAGATCAGTTCAACTTTTGCTAGGCCCCTAGTGCAGTCCAGGCACGGCGCTGGGCTCTGGGAGTGAAAGGATGGCTGGAGCACTGCCATTGAGGACCTTGCGGATGAACATAGTCTTCCTGCATCTTCACAAGTGCAGCGAGCGTGTTGTGAATACGTCACCACGAAGGTAAGAGGAAAGGTGCAGGAAGGTGTCTTGAGTAGGTTATGCTTGAACTTAAATCTCAAAGGTTGAGCAGGAGTTACCAATGGCTGGAGGGAAGGGGCAATTCGCAGGGGGAAGACCATAAGATAACACAAAGAACAAAAACAGTTTCGGGGGGTCATGCTATGGGGCTTGGTAGCAGTTTTATAGATAAAAGAATGCCATTCTCACCGTAAGAGTGTTACAGTCAGATCTGTGTTTTAGAAGTATCCATCCATCTAAGACACAAACCATGGTGAGACTGGAAAGAGAAACTTAGGGTACATTTATAATAGCCCTGCTTCGGAAATAACCTTAACCTGTGCAGCAATACAGGGGTGAAAAAATTAAAGACCAGAAATATTTGAGAGATCAAATGGAAAGGACTGTGGGGTTGATGGAGTAGAAAAAGGAAAGATGGAAATCTCTAGGTGATAGCTGACAATTCCGTCTCTGTCAGCTGGTTCAGCAGGTGGTGTCAGTAATTGCCATTGAAAAATCAAGAGGATGATTGTAGGGCGAGAAGGACAATGGGCTCAGTACAGAACACGGTTCATCAGAGAGGTCTGTGAAACTCAAATGGATACACAGAGCTGGATATACAAATCTGAACATCAGCAGTGTGGGCAAGACAAGATACATAAATTTAGGGATCATTCGCATTTAAGCGATCATAAAATGATGAGTGAGGATGGGATTTCTAAGGAGAAGGTAACCTGAGAGCAGCAGGAAGAAGGCAAAATTCTGGCAACAACAGCATGTAAGGGATAAGAGAAAGAAGGGGAAGGAAGGATACAGAGAAGAAAACAGCGAAGTTATGGGAAGAAAAATGGTAAGAAGTGATAAGACAGAAGCCAAACATGGAGAAAACCTCCAGGAGACTAGCAGAGAAGCCCTGCTGCTCACGGTTAAGGTGAAGTGGTAACTGATGCGATTGAGAGGAGATATTAAAACACTGAGTTGTGATTCCTCACAAGTACCTGGGTCCTGGGAGCTGGTACAAATATGCTAACCTTGACAGAAAAAGCATTTGAGGTAGATGAGCCTAAGAGACATTTTATGGGGGTGAGATTTTCGCCAGTCCTCATTTGCTATCCTGCCAATCGATGTGGGTCTACAAAATACTATGTAGTCTGCAACTCAATTGCATGAAAACTCACCTCCCTCCCTATATGTTCAAGGACTGTTAGGCTCAATCAAGGAACTCTTAACAGTTGGTAGATTTCACAAATCAGAAGGAACAAGACAATTTCCACGAAGGACTGTGATTCTTATAGTTGTTTCCTTTCCTCACTTTATAATGGTACCATTAGTTAGACTTCCAGGCACTACAGAAAGTGAAACCATTCACTCAAGCTGACATTTATACAGGCTACTCAAATGGCAGTGGGATATAGCCAATAACTCACTGTAGTACTTGGAATCAGCTGAAAAAATTATAAAATACACATATAATATATCCTAAAGGCCAACAAGCAAAGTTTTTTTTTCCTCAGCCATGAGACGAATTTGGAGATAGGTAATTATGCAGGCGACTCAATGCCTACTGAAGTGTGTGTGGGGAGAGCCCTCCTCCCTCACCACCATATGCAAGACATTCTAAAGCGAAAGCCAGCTTATCGGTGACAGCTTCAACCCACGGCCCCCCTCCATCCGCACTGCTGGGTGAAAGCCACTCGGCCACACTTTTTCAAATTTGCAAAATTGAGGAGATGAGGATGTCTTTGAGGCAGACACACTGAAGAGAAGAAACACGGGAGACAGCAGGCTGCAATACCGCTGAAGATGCTGCCTTCGGCATCACTCTCCCCGGCAGCGCGCTGCCGCGAAGGGAAAGACGTGCCACGTGGGCATGATTAACGTGGGAACCTCCTGGTGGCCTTACGTGGTTCATAAGTGATTCTAAGGACACCCCTGGGGCATTGACCTTTCTTCCCAATAGAGCAGAAGTGAGTTCGTAAAACTGAAACTCTTATGGCAATTGTGTCAGATTATAATTTGCTGTGATTAAATTCAGTAGGAAAATTGCTTTGTGGCACTATGTGCTTAAAATAAGAGAACAAAATTTTATTTGAGTCTTCTCTATTTCTCTCATGCCTAGCAATCAGTAAAATCAGACACTGGAGTGTGAAGTAAACTACACAAACCACTGGACTCTGTAGAGTTCATGGGTGCAAGATGTTCCATCATTTGAATATAATACTTCGCACCTCAATAGCATTTTGGGTCAAGGGTCTTAGACTAGTTCCAAACATGAACTAGCCCTCCAAAACTCTGGGAGCTGGCCATTGCTGTAGGCTGGCGATCTTCAGAGGGATTTAGCAGTAGCCTGCCCCACTGCACTGCAAGTCACTTGAGAAAGCAGAAATAAATCCCAAGGCCTTCTGTTGCCTGTGCTCCGCTCAAAACACGGCATGACATTTCTGCCCTCATTTTGAATCACTGCTTCTTCAAATACTAAATGTGACCTCAAAGATAGGGAATTTGTAGAAGCAAAATGTTGAAGCCGAAGACACACACACAAAAAATATTGCAACTATTTATAGATACCCAAACTCTTCCCATTCCAAATATTACTTCAAGGTTAATGTGTTCTTAAATCCATCGTGTGAGAATATTTTCCTTATTGATGCAGGAGCCTCATTTTTATTACTCTCTGTTAGTCTTGCTGATATTTCAAGTTAAAAAAAAACCCTCAAATTAATGATTCCCTTGAATGCTTCTTTTCCAGAAACACAGAGAAAAAAACAAAGAACTTCCAGAAAATAAAATGACACCCATGTGCCAAAATAATTATCAAGAAGCCTATGTAGCAAATCGTGTGTCCACCCTCCTCCCTTGGAGTTCTTTAGACCCTCGCAATGAATATTTTATGTCATTTTAATACTAAAGAAATCCAGCTATGAATGTCCCGTTTTATAGCATATCGGAAGCAATAAACTAGGAGGAAAGAAGGTAGGTAACTAGTGGCAAGTAACGATAAATTATAAGCAAAATTCTTTTTAGCAAAACCCAAGAAAACATATTTAAAAATCAGGCCTTTTTCCAGATATTTTCATTTTGCTAACAAATGTTTTTAAAACTGTATCAGTTATTTATTATTGCATAACCATTTTCCTAACACTTAGCAGCTTAAAACAGCACACTGCTGCAGTTCCCAGAAGGGGGACATCCAAGCACAGCTCAGTAGTCCTTCTGTGAAATCAGGATTCAACTGGGCAAGACGTGCTTCCACGCTCACCAGGTGGTTGTGGGGAGGATGTCATGCCTCTCAGTCTGCTGGCCTGAGGCTGCCCTCAGTTGCTTGCTTTGTGGACTTCTCTACATTACTCAGGGTTCTTCTGAGAAACAGAGCCAATAGGATTTTATATAGATATATATCACATGATGTCGACCCCGGCTTGTGGGATCCACGTCATTATGGATGAAAATGAGACATTCACACAGATTATCAAATCCTGTGGAGGAAAAGGGAGGGCGTGGCTTTTCTCTCAAGGGGAGGAAAAGCCTTAGCCCTCACTCCAATGAGCTGTTATTGTCTCACTGGGCATGTTACAAGAAGGTCCTCATTAACTATGCACAGGCTCAGCTTCAGGTGGTTACCTTAAACAGAAAACAAAGGAGAGGATGCTGGTAATCACATCACAGAAGAGGGATATTTACAAATGAAAAGGCAAAAGTGGTTGAACTGGTTACAGTCATCCTTAGAAGGTTTAGCATGGTTTTTAGGAAGTTGCTTTGCAGTAAATGTCCTCAATTCAGGGTGAGGGAGTTTTAGCAAAAAGCAAGACTCATAGCAGCCTATGTACATTTCAGGCCTGATTCCCTACGGAAGAACCTATCTGTGGGCGTGGGTCCTGTGCATCTCCCAGTGGAAGCTGGGCCCACGCCACACATAGGGGCCTCCCACAATCACATATCTCTCTATATATATAATCTATAATCTATATTATATGTATATAGAGATAGAGAGAGAGAGAGATTTGTTTTTAAGGAACTAGCTCATGACATGGTGAGATGGCTGGAAAGTCAAAAACCTGCAGGGCAGGCCGGCAACCAGGGAAGAGCTGACCTTGCAGCTCTAGTCTGAAGGCGACCAGAATCCCCTCTTCCTTGGGGGACTTCAGTCTTTTCTCTTAAAGCCTTCGCCTGACAGGATAGGACCCACATTAGAAAGGATAATCTGCTTTACTCAGTCTACTGATTTAAATGTTAATCAGATCCAAAATAGACCTTCACAGCAACATCGAGATGGTCTTTGAGCAAATAACTGGGTGCCATCGCCTAGCCAAGTTGACACATGAAATTAACCACCGTACTTTACAATGTAACAGCTTACTTTATCAAGGCCTAAGACTGGGAGTAAGTCTTTATAAACTAACCACAAAATTTAGCCATACACTATCAGCTAGAAGCAAGACACTGGTTCCAACCGACACTCAAGGGAAGGAATTATACTATGGCGCAAATACCAGGAGACAGAGGTAATCAGAGGCCACCTCAGAAGTCTGCTTACCACGCTAACCCAATTTATAAACTCTTAGTTATAAACTTTTTATTAATTGCTTTCATCTTATTTAAAAATTAATGTTGATTTATAATTTAAAAAACACAGAAACTACGAAACTTCCACAATTTAAAATTATTTTTTAAAGATTTTATTTATTTCCAAAGAGGAAGGAGGGGAGGGAGTCAGAGAGGGAGAGAAACATTGATCAGTTGCCTCTTGTACATACACCAATCAGGGATCGAACCCACAACCCAGCCATGTGCCCGGATCAGAAATCAAACCAGTGACCGTTCATTTTGCGGTACGATACCCAACCAACTGAGCCACTCAGATCAGGGCTAAAATTTTACAGTGTATAGAGAACACTTTTAATATTCCTTCTTTGTTATTTTTTTCAGGGACTTGAGTTATATGGTAAAAATAATATTAATCATAGACTTTATCATCATGGAGCAGTAATTCTTCTTGATTTGTAAATGTAATACACAAACACATGGCATATTTTAAGTAGAGGCAGGTTAATAATGAAGGACATGAAAATTAGAAGGACATCAAAATTGAAGAGCCGTGTGGTCCAGTTTTCTGATTTTTTTGTGGGAATATATACATAACATTTTCTTTTAAACCATTTATAAGTGTACAATTCAATGGTGCTAAATACATTCACAATGCTGTGCAACTTTCACTACTATTTGTACCTCCGGCTTTTTCATGATCCCCAACAGAAACTCTGTACCTATTAAACAATAACATCCCCTCCCCCCAACCCCTGGTAACCTCTCTTATACCTCTGTCTCCATGAATTTGACTACTCCAGGTACCTCATATAAGTGGAACCATATAATATTTGCCCATCTGTGTCTGACTTATGTCACTAAGGATAATGTTTTCAAGTCCATCCATATTGTAGCATATATCAAAATTCCATTCCTTTTTATGGCTGAATATGTCATTGTGGGGGTGTGTGTGTCTCACATTTGTTTATCCATTGATTTGTTAATAGAGACATGAATCGTTTCTACCTTTTTGCTACTGTGAATAATGCTGCTATGAAACGGGAATACAAATATCTGTTTGAGTCCTGCCTTCCATTCTTTTGTATCTGTATCTGGGAATGGCATTGCTAGGTCATATGATAGTTCTCTGTTTAACCTTCTGAGAAATTCCCAAACTTTTGCACAACATTCTCAAACTTCTCAGTTTTAAGAAATTAGCGCACGCACACACACACACACACACGCACACCAAATTAGAATCAGCATGGGGTTGTTCCTGAATTTACCAAGTTAAAGGAGTAAAGATCTGAGACATATATAACTAAAACTCTTCTCTTCTGTTACCATGTATAACAAAATATTACCACCAAAAAGGCAGGAAAATGTAATCTAAAATAAAGGCTTTAAACTTTTTATTTGCATCTTTTTTTATTATTTTCTATAGTTTGGTTTTGTTTTAGATCACTGAAAATTTTCTTAGGGACAGACCTTAGGCTCTGGGATAACATTCTTAAACCACTGATCTGATGGAAAACAAGTTACGCTTTAGATTAGAAAGCAAAGACCAGGGGAGATTAACAGATTTATCAGAGATCGCAAGGCTAGTTAGAGGTATGGAAATAGGACTAACTTGGTGCAAACTCAGTTGGGCATAACCTTCCTTCCAGCTTCAGTCAAATAGCCGGAGACATAGAGTGAAAATAACAAATATAATAATAATAATAACGATAATAATAATAACCGGATACCCAAATGCTTGTAAAAGTGATTAAATTAATTGAGAATTAGAATCTATTGTAGAAACGTCCTCTATTTAACCCTCTGAAACCAGGAACTCAGTTTCAAAACTTTGCCAAAATACTAAGTTTCTGTTTTCTTCCTTTTGTGCCTTTTTCGTAGTCCCATCCTTGGACAGCGTCGGCAGGACTCCAGTCACCCTGGCTGGAGAGGTGCTGTAATGGCGCCCCCTCTGTTCTTGTGCTGCTATCACAGTCTTCTCCACTTAGGAGCTCAGCTCTGATGACACTATGAGTAACTAGCCTTTGAAATCACCAGCTCTTTCTCACCTTTTGATTTGTTCTAACAATTCTTGGACCAGAAACGTTCCCTCAAAGCACCAAAAGTGCTCAAAGTGTAAAATAATGTATTCCCATGCCTTCACAGAAGATGTATTGTTTCCCAAGTTAAAATTACAGTTATGATTAAGATATTCTTCAGCTTCTTCCTTTTTAAATTTTAAGTGTTTTGCTTTTAAATCATAAATAGCAAAAGTGTTAATAACTGTGAAATTTGGTTAAAACTCTGCAAATGCCCACCCCAAGCTGCCTTTCAAAATCACTCAGGAAGTTTTCTAAATTAAGTATTCCAGAAATATGTTACACCTCCTGAGGAAGAATCTCAGGGCAGGGGAGGAGGCAGGGAAACTGGCTATTATAGCAGTCTCCAAAGGATTTTAATATACAAAAATATTTGGGAATCAGTAGTCTAACAAGAACAACCCTAAAAAAACGTGAAATACAGAAATCCGTATGAAATGAGAGATGTAATTTATTATTAAATTGCTTCTCTTGGCTGCTAATATAATAAAATAGGCCTCTGCAATTCCTAGTGTATACATAAATGGATTAAATTGGCTAATAAAATTTAGCTGATATGCTACGGTTGCAAACTTTCCCATTGAGTGATTGATGGGTGAGCAGGACTGAACTCTTCCAGGCAAAATAGTGACTCACACGGGTTTCAGAAAATGAGACCTTGGGTTAACTGTTTAAAGTCATTTACTTAAAACAAATTGATATCATGCAGGGCACTCTACTGGTGTCCAGATGGGGGTACATACGAGCATAACCAGGGGAGGGTGCCGCTCCCGAGAAAGGCTGAAATATCGGCAACCGCGGGTATTGGAGAGCCAGCTCAACACCCCATGAGACTCTTGGGAGGCAATTTCCCAACGGCCTTTCACATTTCTCCATGTGCCCTGAGCAGCAGCATTGATAGCTTTTATGCGAGACTATCTTTTCAAGGATGTCTGTACTGCGAACGGCCTTGGAAGATAGGGAAAGGATACCCACCTGGGGTGAAAGGCAGCTTTGTTTCCTGACCGGAATGATAAAGATAATATCTCTCCGTGGGGAGGAAAATGAGCAGCTTTGCTTGTCCCAGTTCATAGGAGGGTTTTCCTGAACTCGGGGCTGCTCAGCTGTGACACATCCCCACTGTGTTCAAAGCCTCCCTGGGGATCGCCCCCGTGGGACTGATGGGCAACGGAGCCCACGCGGTCAGGGAGCCTGGGCCACCTGCCTGCTGTTCTGTGAGGAGTAAAGTCCTTTGTCCCTCACCTAGGAAGGAGTCTGCGTCTTCTTCCAGCATCCACCGAGCTGCGGCAGGCTAACTTTTTAACTTGCAATTAGAATAAAATCTCCAACTCTTCACAATTCTTGACAGATTCGTGTATTTCTTAAGTTTTCCATTATAACGGGTAGTGCCTCGCTATGCCTTTTATGCCACGTCTGGTTTCTGTTGATGCCTTCCAACAAAGGATTCCTATTCCACCTGCACGTTCACGCCAGCCCTATTTCATACAATGGGAGAGGAGAAACTTCAAAAACAAAATGACGGAACCACGGAGCCGGTTTTCGACTGAATGCAGGCATGTCCGATGGCAGTGGGCTCTGCCTCAGCAAATCTAAGGGAAACTCGAGTGCAGTCCTTTGCAGCATAAAAGTGAAGTGGTCCGTTTCTCTGGCTCTTTTCTAAGACATTTATGGCTCTCTGTTGAAGGTATAAAACCAAAGGTGCTTTATCTAGGTTATTTAGAAATTCCCAGATCCCTAGATACTGGTCATTTTAAAATGTAAAAGCTCTGACCAATACTTTATACTGGCAGCAGAACCAGGGTGGTTTTTTAAAGTGGTTAAGGCTTTAGGGAGCTAAGGGCTGGGCTGAAGTATTTCTGGCTTAAAATAGCTCCCCAAGGGCGCTACATGGCTCCATCATGGCAGCTCGGTCGGCTTCAGAGATGAAATCCAGGGTCAGGGTTTCCCCTTAAATCTCCACATCATCTCTATGAAAGCAAAGGAGCAAATATCACTATTTTCACGCTATGGAAACTGACGAAGCACTAAAGTAATGTATCCTCTACTATCTTAATCGCAGGCTGAGCTGAAATTTCCTTCCATTGACTTTTCTTTCCAATAGTTTGAAAGCTACTCTCTTCTATGCTGAGGAAAAAAAATATATTTATATAGCTTCCAGTTTTTACCCTAGAGGCCAGACTTGCAAAAACTGACAGGTGGGAGTTGTACGTGCCATAGAAAAATAAAGGCTGTTTTCTCTTCACATGTCTATAGGGCACATTTTTTTCACAGCTGGAAGTGGAAAATCCATAAAGAATAGATTGGTCAAAAGCTAATTTTGATCCCTTGGGGAATCATTTAATTAACAGGAAAATTCACCATTCAATCAACAAGTATTTGCAAAGTTTCTGCAAGGAGCCCCGGCACTGTTAGACGCTGGGATTCCGTGCTGAATGAGACACATACTGATCGTGATCTGGGCTGCCTGGGAGAGAGGTGATGAAGTTTATTGCAGCAGATGTGAGCCAGGGATGTGATGGAGGTGCAGAGAGTCTGCCATAGGAGAAAACAGTGCTTTTCAAAAGTTGTAAGACTGAGAGAATCTAAACAGATGACAGTGTTGGTTTTGAAGATAATGGAGAAATTCGACTTCAATATTTAGCTTACAAAGCAAGAGGCTGGGGTGTGTATAGCGCATATGCAGTTTCAAGACCAGGTATAGGCACGTTAACAGACAGGTTTTGTTTGTTTTTTTTTTCAAGACAATTCTTGAGCTGGTAATTAGAAAATGTCAAAGATACTAACTACACCATCTACTGCACATGCTTAATGGGACTAGTGAAGATAAAAAGGTAATTTTGACAAATTCTTAGCATGTGTTTTTAAAGATTTTATTTATTTATTTTTAGAGCGAGGGGAAGGGAGAGAGAAAGAGAGGAATAGAAACAACTGTGCGTGGTTGCCTCTCGCGCACCCCCAACTGGGGACACGGCTCGCAACTTGAGCATGTGCCTTGACTGGCAATTGAACTGGTGACCCCCTGGTTCCCAGGCTGGTGCTCAATCCAATGAGCCGCACCAGCCAGGGCTGATTCTTAGCATGTTTTATATGTAGGATTGTATAAATTAAATATTACGCTTGTGATTCATCAATAAATCAATCAATCCTACAGCTCCAAGAAGTTATCATTCTAACATATCAACTCATTCATTGGCTAAAGATTAGCCCAAGGGAATATAAAATCCCAGGCACTTCTATCTCAGTGCTTGCCATGGACTAACATGTGTTCCCCCAAAATTCATATTTATATTGAAGGTCTATAATTAGGCTTAGATGAGGCCTTTAGTCTACAATTGGGTGGGACCTTATGATGAGATTAGTGCCCTTGTACAAAGAGACCAGAGAGCGTGTAGGTCCTCTCTCTCTCTTTCGAAGTCCTCCCCCCACCACCACCATTACCCCCCTGTAAGGACACAGCAAGAAGGCAGACAGCTACAAGCCAGGAAGAGAGCTCTCACCAGAAACCAACCATGCTAAAACCTTGGTCTTGGACTTCTAACATGCAGAACTATGAGAAAATGAATTTCTGTTGTCCTAGCCACCCAGTCTATGGCATTTCTGTTTTGGCAGCCCGAGCCACTAAAGAGAATCTTCACACAAGCAAAGTGATACTAGTATCCAAGGGAAGTCTTCCAAACAGAACTGCAGGTACAGACCGTAAGAAGCAAAAGACACAGACTCCAAGGAGGATACGAGAAGAAACAGTAAAAGGGACTCAAGATCTCCAAGCAGCACTCCAACTGAATCCGACCATAAGAAACAGGAACAAGAGGAGCTGAAGAGGAAGTAAATGATTCTGAGTGATTACCTAGAACACCTTGTTTGCAGCTTGCCTTTCCAAGAAAGAAGGCAGTAGCGTAGTCACTACCTCTACTTAAATTTTAAAAAACACCGCACTGGTACAGTGGCAAGAGATATTGAAAAGGTAATATAAAATAGTGGTTTCATGGTTAACCTCAAGTTATAACAGACTCTTTATGACAAGAACCTAAATATCAAGATAATCAAAGCTCAGTCATGTCAGAATTTATTTTAGTGAAGCTGGTTTGACCACGAGCCTGGAAACACCTCCCGTTGTTACGTGAGGGATGGATATAGATGCGATTCTCATCTGGAGTCTAGCTTTCCTAGCATGGAGAATGTAAAATGACCCTAGACTGAAGATAATCTATTTTATCGACAAAATCAATTTATATCTTTCTTCACCTGTTCTGGCCTCAAAGGCAGACCTATAAGAAAGTCATTAACAGCCCCTGTGTCCTCTCTCTTCAAGATCTTTTTAGATGTGAAAAGGCACAGGAGGGCACTTCAAAGGAGGAGGATTGTGAGCAGGGGTACTCGTCTCTCCAGTTCTCTTTCTGCCAGGTGTTTAGGAGCTGGGGGCTTCCCTGTAGTTCAGGGCATCATTCACCTACGACAGCTCTCTCCCTTCAAGGACCCACTTGGGTTTAGGACTAGAGGGTAGAAAAAACCCTCTTTATGACCCTCCCAAGGGTAGTTCAATCTCCTACTGGTTTCTTTAAACCCTGGCGACATTTCTGCAAATTATCTCAAAATATCAAGTGTCTGTGTGCTTATCAACTGACTAATAAAAACCTGCTATGACTTTGCCAAGAATCAAAGCAAAAAAAAAAATGTTATGGGCTGGAATTTGTTGTAACATATCATTAATATATAGTATCTTTACAATAATCCTAGAGTAACCAAAGCAGAAATAAAACCATTTTTTTTATTTTTATAAGATTAACTTCATATACATTAATGTCCTTAATAACTCAAACTATACACTATTCTAATATCATTTCCACTCAAAAAAAATTTCTGAGGATCATTGGACACTGATGGTCGTCACCAAGTAATAGTAGTTTCCAAATTTTTCAGAACTTTTATTTTCATTCACAAAATACACTAGTTCATCTGCGTGACCAAACCTCATGATGCTTAATGCACTTTACCTCTTTGATATCATTCAAATTTACTTGTTAGACTACAATCAGGCTCCTAAGTAAAAAACACTTTATGGGAAATATGAGATCAAGCAAATTTGTATAATTTTTGTTACTGTCAGAGTTCCGGGTGCCTACACCTCATTGTGCCATCTATTGTGAATTTCCAAGAGGAGTTACATTGCCATGCAGTAGTGCAGTATAACAACAGAACTTTTCATTGTTTTCATGAAACGCCTATTAACATCTCTCTTGCCAAATGAGGATTCGGCAGAACTCTGAGAGATAGTACACTACTATGCAGTGGTTCTCGGTCTGCTCTTCTCAGCCACCCCCAGGGCTGCCAGTAATGTGAGGGTAGCGCCTGCCTGTCTGCCGTCACCCTACACCCCGCAGTTTCTTCTATCTGAAGAAAGCCCCCCCCTATGATTTCCTGTTCTAACCTCCACTTACTCATTCTCCCCCACATTGTATGTATGTATCTGTTTCTCTTGTCCCATGACCCCTGCTAGGCTATGTAAACACCAAGCGGGCAGAGACTGTCTGACTTCTACTCAGCTGCTCAGTGCCTGGCATTCAGTAAATACTCAAAAGAACAAATGACTCATGCAGAAGACATGGTGGAAGTGTTGTCACTTCGATGCAGCTCAGCACCTGTGTGCGTGTAGGCTGACTCACTGGAACCAGCAGACAGAACTGCCGGCCCCAGGATGGAAATGCTCTGCTTAATGGGTAGAAGGCTGCAGGTTGCATGGTCGTGTCAATCAAGTTTTGCTTTTGGGCTTTGGCTAGACTTGCAGACATAAATACTTTAATGTTGCATTATATTCAGTACACTACATATGGCCATTTTAGAGAAAGCAAAGCAGTGGACATATCTTTAAGCTGAATGCAGTCACGGCTGTCTCCTCGGCAACCCGGACCACGCTATATTCATGCGTGCCTCCATGCAGTGGGGACAAGGTTGATTCAAAGATGCCGAAGAGGCTTCAGAGCAGAGAAGAAATGTGTGTTAATATTAGTTTTTCTTTTCAATAGGCCTCTACTGGGTAATTCTTTGAAAATACATTTGTAGAAACAATTGGTTATGTTGGATGATGTAGCAGAAATCGGGGTGTTAGATAGATTATACATAATAGTGCATGTGCACTGCAAAATTTTACAGGAAATGGCAATCCTGGAGGCCGGTAGGTGCTGATTCAACTGAGTGATATAGTGGGTCTCATATATTAGCCAACGATCATCTAATAAGCTCCTGCCTGTCAGGAACCATGGGTTAAAAAATGTGGCTCTACTACTAAAACAATTATTCTAAATATCATCCAGTGTACTCAAAACAGAGAAAATTGGCCAGTGAATTTTCCAGCCAATGAAGAAGGTACGTCAATGCTTATCTGATGATTATCTATCAACAAGTTTATACGTTGCACATGTAGTTTACACTCTAAAATATATTCTACTCTAAGAGACTTAAATGTATGAATGAATTTTCTTAAAAAGAGTATTAGAATTCTACCAAATCATCATGTATCTTTCCCTTTTTTGCCTCAGTTTCTCAACTCTTAAAAATGGGATATTTATCACTGAATTCTATAAAAACAACCAAAGAGAAATACACTTGTAAATTCTAAGACGCTGTTTCTATATAAGTGCTTCAGTGGAAATTATCAATGTTGCTACGGCAAGCATTTTACATAAGTAATGAAACTCTAAGAAATTAAATCTCTCCATTGGCCAGCTTAGTGTTTTTATATCAGCTTTACTGGGGACAGTGATTCTAAGTGGAAGTCCTCAGTGCAGCAGACAGCAGCAGACAGCAGCAGGCAGGTGGAGAGTGGCGGGCCACTCCTCAGGGCACACCTCTGCCAGATCAAGCGGGCACTCTAGGAGCTCACAGCATCACTGGTCCCTTTCAGGCGCAGTGGCTCTGGAATTGGGCTTTGCACCTTTTCTGATCTCATCAAGTGGACAAGGGACAGTCCTGGAGCAGCTTTGTACTGCATGCCCATTTGAAACTAAGGGGAACAGTTATTGGCCAGGATTTTTGGTACGTCTCCCCTGCCGTCAGTGCTGCCACAGAAAGGTAAGACCAAGAAAGTTGTGCTGGGAAAGGGGACACATTCTGTGGGCCACAGAATGAATTACTCAATAGAGGGGAGAATATATACAAAAGACAGATGCAGTGGGGTCTCTCCTCTCAGCCCCCACTTTGACTTCTGCCTCATTGATGAAACAAGCCAGGCTTACTGTATTTCCCCTGCTGGGCCTACCTTGTCCTTGTTTAAGCCTCCTGGACTTTTTCCCCTCTAAATTAGCTGATCAGAGCTATGTCCACTTAGTGTTAAAACTATGCCCCAAGAGCCACATCTGTCTCTCTCCCTGAGTGGACCCCCAACATAATTAAACATTTCCTAAACTTAATCAAGCTCATCAGTAAATCACACTGTTAAAATGTAACTTATGAGTGCCTACATTATTTATAAAGTTATAGATAAGTAAACCCTGTGGAAAAAAAACATTTGCGTTAAAAAGAAACTATTTTCAAATCATAATCAATGGCTCGACAGCCCATTTGAGTTTTACCTTGACTGGTGTAGCTTTTATGAATTCTGTCTGAATGAGAAATTCTGTATGTCAGACACTATCGTGTGTTTCCATCCATTTAAAGACCAATTTAATGAGGTTGGCATCCATACATATAGTTACTATTTGAATTACTGTAAGGGTTATATATTCCTAACAAATTTTGACATTTAAAATGGATTCCTTGATGATTCGGAGACACTTAAAAATAAAATAAAAGTTTTGTAGCCTGCTTCCTTTTCCTATCACTGAAACAAATGTGAGTTATTTCACAAGGAGAGAAGAAAGTGGGTCAAGTAGCAATAGGTATTCCTGGGACTGAGATAAGGATTCCAGATGCCCTGGATTTTGACAGACTCTTCTTGTCTGGGATTTGGTTATTCTTGGCCTCAAATATTTCTCTATGGCCCCTTCCAGGCGGTGGGTTTGAAAGTGCATTGTTCCAAGTGAAAACACTCTTACAAGTGCAATATTTCAAAGATGTGTGTAAAGCTTTTTAAATGGCTATAATAACACTTTGGCTTATAAGGAATAAGGTAATTCACACACCCCTGACATCATCTCAGCATTTTTCTAAAATTGTATATGATTCAAACCCTATGGAAACCAATAATAACCTGGTGTTTCATGTTTCGTGGTTTTAAAAAACTGTAGTACGCTCCGCTAGAATCGATGCACTTTGAGAACTTATGACTGATTTTATTAAGAATGTATTCAAAAACAGTTTAGTCCTATAGTAATATAAATACCAAATACAGACATAACATTTATGATGCAGACCTACAATTTCACAACCCCTGTGCCAGGCTACTATTATTTGTTATAATAATACACTTATGCTCTGAAAATTTAGAGTAAGAGCCAGTGTAAATACAATCCCTTTCACTCCATAGATTGTGTTATAAAGGGACTACTTTCAGTGCCCACATCTATGCAAAGACAGCCTGTGTTTACATAGATTTGTGTACTAATGGAATAGATTTCACTTTTGTTTTTTTTTAAAAAAAAAGAGGTTCTACTATTCTGCCAAGTAAATGAGTCCCTTAAATTTAACTTTTCCTGGTTTCACTGAACATGTCCAAGGAACTTCAGGGAACCAAATTACCAAAACTTGATGCAGCTACAAGCATTGTTCTTGCTCCACATCGAGAGAAGAAAGAGGGTTATAGGCAAAGCACAGCAGAAACAGTCTCCATACTCTTGAAACTTCATTGCTGACATTGTTTTTGCAACCCTGCAACACACAGACCCTTATTCTTACCTCCTTTTGTATCATCTTTGCACGTTTATGCTAGAGCAAGGGCATAGTTTATTCTTGTGTCTTTCCAGAACGCTGATTGTTTCTAAAGGCCCCATGGACATTTTTTGGCTCTAAGGATAGCCTTTAAAATAAAAGAATTTACTGATCATACTCTAAAGGATGCTTGATACCCAAAAATGTTGGATGTAAAGCAAGAGGACACTCAACCATGCTTTTGACCATAATAAAAACTAATATTCACCTGAAGCCTCTTTGTAGGTTCGGGGAGCTGAGATTCTCTTTTACCCCATAACAACTGAAGAGGGAAACTATTCATGCATTCATTTCCTATAATATTGAAGTCAAATGCCCCTGACTTAGTAGTATCATGCTAGGTGCAGGGCATACTATGGTCACCAAAAGACGTGAGATCACTCTCTTTACAGAGCTCGTAGAGCAAAACAGTTTTACAGGTAAAGTGGCATAGCTGTGACTAACTTTACCTCTTCTCAACCACTAAGATTCATGGCCTTAGCTATATATTCCATAAGGGAGCATATAAAGCCTTTCACATCCCTTTCTAGCTAAATAATTAATCAGGTGTTGAGACTTTAAGCCAAAAATTCTAATTCAAAAATCTCCATTGGGCAGGTATAAATTTTGCTCCCCGTGGTAACCTTGGGGAAAGCACTTATTCTTCAGAGGCCCAATTTCCCAATTCTGAAATGACCTAGTATGATTAGGTGATCTTTGAGTTCCTTCCAGCTGTAGAATGTTAGATCTCTTGATGGAAATTGGTTCTACATAACAGATGGGCCCAGCAAGATTTTTAGCTTAAGCAACTTATGAAATATGGCCTGTCTACTTATACTTAAGGACATGGAGAAAGCAGAGTATTTTGCCAGGGTAATAAGGTCAGGGGAAAAAAAGGAACTTATTCTGTGACACAATTTTCTTTTATAGCACAATCCTGCCCTTAATACTGGGCACGCACTTTTATGACCATTGCCTGCTTCCTTCTCAGGTGATCAGAATCCTCTGTTATGTTACAGAGAGGGAGAGCGGCAGGGGGGGATTAGGAAAGAGAACGGTAGAGGGTGTAATGAAAACTCAGATAAACCAAGGGACCCTTTTGTTAAACTACAAAATAAATGGAATGCAGGAGCCCAGAGAATTGATAAAGACAGAGGTGACCAACATAAAAATGGACTTCCTTAATCCTTTATACTTATGTAGATTTCTGTGCTGGAGGATATGAGGAAGATTATTAAGTGCTATGGAAAATGCATAGACTTTGAATTCAGAGAGACGTAGGTTTAGGACCAAGCTATTTGAACTTGATAGGGTATTTTAATTTAGCTGAGCCTCTATTTTCTTATCAAGGAAATAAGAATAATAATATACATTTGAAGTTTAAATAACATATGAAAATATGACATTCAGAAGCATTCATAAATTAGGCTCCTAGCTGACTTTCACTTAGACACTGGAAAAGAGTGAGATTAAGGGATCTTCCCTGAATACCACAGCAAGTTAGTGACAGAGTCAACCCACTGGAAGAATAAGAGTTTCTTCCCTGCTCTGCACTGCCCCGCTTCTTCCTCTCTCCTTCCTCCCACATTGAGAGCACGCCCCCATCACAGGAGATCCAGAATGTTAAAGGCCCCAGTCTAAACCTCGTACTGGTAAAGATTTTCTAAGTAATGGGATTATTCAGAACCTTCTGTACTACTTACTATTGCTATCTCCCATACTTGCACTTCTGTCCTGTTATGTCTTCTCACGAAGGCTGAGAAAAGACAAGTAGCACCAAATAAAATAATCCAATTTACCCTGTGTTGGCACTGCCATTTTCACTTATTTATTTATGTATGTATTTATTTATTTATTTGGGGGTGGGGCAGTGATGCTTTAGGACACTAGCAGGGATCAAGTGCTTCAATCAAACACATCTTAAACCTTATTTTCATCCAAAAATGTCAATCCTTGTCTTACACAATAATTTTCAAAGAATATATTCCCATAACATAATTCTTAGAGACCTCAGCCAAACATAACATGGGATAGAGTAGACTCATGTCTATGTTCATAAAACCAAGCCTGACAAAATGAAATTTTTCTGCCTAAGAATTTGTTTACTACTAGAGCTTTTCTACACCAGATCCCTGCCCCTCCAACAAGCAAGTCCAGGAGCCACCAGAAATGAATGTCCTTAAATCTCAACTTCCGGAGGGTTCCAGCCAAGATGGAGGTGTAGGCAGATACACTTTGCACAACCAAAAGAAGGATAACAACCAATTAAAATTAAAAACAAAAACAAAAACTGCCAGAAAATCAAACTGTATGGAAGTCAGACAATGAAGCAGAAGCAGGTAAACAAGAAGCATTCATCCCGACTGGTAGGAAGGGCTGAGATGGGCAGCTATGGCAGACAGGACACTCAATAGGGCAGCTATCATTTAGAATGGAAGGGCAGATAAAGTGCTTCCCCGACAAGGTCAAGTTAATGGAGTTCATCATCACCAAGCCCTTATTATATGAAATGTTAAAGGGTCTTATCTAAGAAAAAGAAGACCAAAAACTATGAAGAGTAAAATGACAACAAACTCACAGCTATCAACAACTGAACCTAAAAAAAAAACTAAGCAAACAACTAGAACAGGAACAAAATCACAGAAACGGAGTCACATGGAGGGTTATCAGCAGGGAAGAGGAAAAATGGAAAATGAGGGAAAAGGCACAGGGAGTAAGAAGCATAATTAGTAGGCACAAAATAGACAGGGGGAGGTTAAGAATAGTATGGGAAATGGAGAAGCCAAAGAACTTACATGTATGACCCATAGACATTAACTAAGGGGCAGGGGAGGCTGGAGGAAGTCGAAGTGCAAGGTGGTGGGGGATAAAGGGGAGAAAACTGGGACAACTGTGATAGTATAATCAACAAAATACACTCTAAAAACCTCCCAACCTCCAAACTGACAATTATACTTATATCTACTTTTTCCTTCTTACGATTCAATCCGTATTGCATCTTGATATAACGTGCATCTTTCCACTCATGACCTACATTTCATAACCCTTTGCTGTCTTAGCCCCTGGCTTGGTCACTTATAGTTTCTTTCTCCATTACAGTCAACCTCCTCCTCTCCGCTGTCTCCTCCTGTCAGTGTCTCAACACGTGCAGACTTCTGCAGTTTAGAAAATCGCTCCCTGCCCCTTCACCCAGCAACCTCCTGCTTCTGTCTGGTCTCTTTCTTCTCCTAGGAAGCCAAACACTTTGAAATGTTCTTTTATATTTCTGTTTCATTTTAATGACTTAATATTTACTCATCAACACATTCCACTCTCACTTCTCCCCTCACCACTTTCTAAAACACTTATGTGTGTTTTTCTTTGAAAAATCTACTGAAGGCTTCCCAGGCCTCATCTTATATGACCTCACAGCAGGGTTCACCACTAATGGCTGCCTTTGGTCTCTTGAAATAGTATCCTTTCTACCATTTTCAGGTCATCATATTCTGTAAGTGCTGTTGTTTGTAATAGTAGTAATAATAACAATATGTATGGTCACTTCCGAACCTCTTTCTGGCCCGTGTTTTTTGCTTGATCATTAATTTAGAACTTGGTTTCTACATCTAAATTAATCCAGTCCACAAATTTACTCATGTCCCCTTCAGCACTTCCATTTGTCTCTTCATATGCTCCTTAGCTCAGCAAATGATATCACCATCCACCCCTGTGCACAAGATGTAAAATTTGGATCACTCTTTTTCCTTTACTTTCCATATCCAATTAATCAGATTCTGTTCATTGTACTTTCTATATGCACTTGGAATTTACTGATTCCCCTCTATGCCTACTGTCACATTGCACTGCCATGCGTTGCTGTGACACATTCCAGAGTCCTTTAATTAGACTATGAGCCTTCATTCTTATCCCTCCTGACACATAAATCTGATTATGTCACTCCCTACTTAAAAGTATCAGTGCTCACAGGCTCAAGTCCAAACTCTGAAACATGTCCATCTCCCCACAAGTTCTTGGCCTGCTATCTCCTTTTCCTTGTTTTGAACTCAGTTTAGATGCCACTTTCTAAGGTCTGAATCGAGTTCTCGCCTATATCATCCCCAGCGTCTCAGCGGCTGCACTGGTTCTGTGTCAGGGCACAAGTGTTTACCGGTCTGGAGTGCTTGCGAGAAAGCCAGGTGCAGCAGGGTGGAGCTGGTCTACGTGCTTCCTGCCCTATTTATCATTTATCTCAGAAACACACACAGCGAACTCCTGCCACCAAAATTCCTGCTACAGTGTCCCTTCTCCCAGTGAACCGGCTTTGTTTATACTGAAACACTCGTACCCTTACCATACTTTCTCCTGACTCACTTCTTGCTTTGCTGACGCTACAGTCCCTTTACCCAGGTCTGCAGCCCCCTGTCATTCTGGACTCACTCTTTTGGACACACTATTGACACACGATTGTATACAACTGAGGTATGACAGGAATTCGCTGGCACTCACTCTACTCCTTTGATATTTTAGCTCTTATTTTTCTTCATCCCTCTAAGTTTGGCATTTTTTCAGTCCTTAGAAAAGCTCTCTTATTCTGTCTAGATATACTCAAAAAGGACTCTTTCTCTAGCCTTTAGTGGCCCCATTTCCATGAAGGATCCCATATCCACACACCAAGCTTGATTCCTGTTCAAAGTTCTAGATCTGCATTTCTAGATCTGCTTATCGAATATGTTCATTCAGATTTCACTATCACCTCACACTCAAAATGTCCCAAGTACATTCAAATTTCTCAGTCCAAACCAGCACTGTGCACTACGCTCTTCTGACTCCCTGCCTTCTGTACACAACAAGCCAAGACATCCTTCCTCAGCTTTCGTCAATGTTTCTTACGTTTTGTTTCCCACCTGGGAAATTCCCCTTTTTCCTAAGCACAGTGTACATTGGTCATGTGTCACTGTCTTGCGCTATCCCGCACCAGTGAACACTCATACTAGCTTGGGAGGGATGCCAGAACAACGCCCTCCAGGCTAGGTGCCTCGCACAGCAGAAGTGTGTCTTCTCACAATTGTGCAGGTCGGAAGTCTGAGATCAAGGTGCCGGCAGGGTTGGTTTCTTTGGACTCTCTCTCCTTGGCCCGTAGATAGTCGTCATCCCCATGTTATCACGTGGTCTTCCCTCTGTCCACGGCTGTACCCTGATCTTCAGTTCTTGTAAGGACACCAGTCATGCTGGATTAGGGCCCCTTCCCAGTGATGTCATTAAAGGCCCTTTCTCCAAAAACAGCCACATTCTGAGGTACTGAGGGTCAAGACTTCAACATATGAATATTGAGATGACATAATTCAACTTATAAAAGTACTAGATTTAGGGGATCTACTACATTAAGAACCTTTTCCTACCACCTTTAAAGCCAAATTCTCAGATTCTCTTGCATGACACTTAAGGTCATTAACAGCCTAGAGACAGAAAGAATAAGGGATTCCGAGCAATCTAATGTGGGGAGGCCAGGTAGATGCCCCTTGTTTCCAAAGGAAGCAGTGTTAAGGTTCTAGCATTATGTGTAGCGCCCGCCCAGGGTATCAGGGGCATCTCTGCCGGAAGGATCTATGCTACAAGACAGGGCATTGTTTCCGGAGAGGAAGCCTCCACAGCTGGTTTTCTGAACCTGTCAGAGAATCTGTGAATTACCTTACATCCTTCCTAAATCTCTTCCTAAAAGAGGAGGCTAATTTTATTGTTTGTAGTCAGGGACCCAAACTGATACCCTTAATTTTATTTTTTTAGATTTTTATTAATTTAATTTATTTTTAGACAGGGAAAGGAGGGAGAAAGAGAGAGAGAAAAACATCAATGTGCAGTTGCTGGGGGCTGTGGCCTGCAACCTAGGCATGTGCCCTGACTGGGAATCAAACCTGGGACACTTTGGTTCTCAGCCCACGCTCAATCCACTGAGCTATGCCAGCCAAGGCTGATATCCTTAATTTTAGAGTGGCTCATACAAACCTCATCTTGATTGAGGTATTACTATAAAAGAGATTCATCAGAACCTATCAATTATGAGTAATAACCAAACCAAACTATTTTCTTTATTGCTGCTTTCATTACATCTAAAAAAGGCAACTACAAGCATCTTAATTTGGATTATCAGGTGAATTTTTAATCTACTCTTTCTGACTCATTCTTACACACTAGTAATAAATCTCGCACATGATTACCAGGTGCATTCATTTAAAATACATTCGTTTTTACCAACTCAGTACCCCACTTAAAATCTTTCAAAATCTGCCCATGGCCTACGGGATAAAATTGGAATGTTTCTTGTGGTCACTTAGTTCTTCCAAAACCCAACTTAAACGTATTCCACTTCCATTTACCTGTTTATTTTCCTATGAAAAATAAAGTGGAACAACCAAAACTCATTCCACACCATGGCATTTTGAAAACCTGTTAATAAGCATTGTTTCTGACCACACATATAACTCTGTAGGTTTATTACCACCCACTTGCATGCACAAAATCTGAGATGAACAAAATTAATTAAATTGTCTAAGCTCACACAACTAAAAATGGATAGGAGTTGGTTTTAAAAAGTAAGCATTCCTAGCCTCTTCTCCAATTACATGATTCTCTCTACTATTCCCCATATATTTCCCAGCCTCTAGTATTTTGTTTCTGTGCTGTGGCCTGGATTATTCAACCATTCTCCCTTTTTCTGCCTCAATTTTTAGTCCTTTGGAGCCTAGCCCAAGACCTTCAGTCTCGATGAAGTTTCTTTCCTGTCTCCAGCAAACTCTTCTTCTCTGAACTAGTATAGTTTCATCAGCCATACCACTCTCTCCGATGTTGTGGTCAAACCTTATACATATGAGACTGCTACCTTTTGCACGTCCCTAATTTCTGTGCCCAGGTTTATGTACAAAAAGTGCGTTGCTACACAAACTGAAGGGTCCCCATTCTTGGGCCATAAAAAGGGATATTAAAGTAATGTCTTACATTAATTTTGATCTTCAGATGAAAGTATATTCTAACTGCCTTGAGTGACTGAGCATCCCTTGATACTAACTTCTTTAGGAAAGGGGAGAAATCTCATACATTTTTACCATTTACTTTAATTTGTAGAGGCAAATGTATTCTCAAAAGCACTTTAGGTAATTCCTATAAAGTGGGTAACAAATCCTAATTTAATTAATAAGTTGGTTGATTTGAGTTTGGAAAAAGCAGCCTGTGATCAAAGCAGGGGAAGGTAACATACCACAGTGTGTAGCAGATCATTTTTTAATTGTTTGGAAGGCAAATGAGACCAGCTTCCTGCCTTTGCATTAAACCTGTTAAAAGTAATGGAGTAATGCAGAGATTTGAGGTGGATTTCTTAAGTGGCTTTTAAGGCCAAATAAATAGGAGTGTAAGCTCATTATAAATATTTTACTGCATGTTAATCTACAGAGCCCAGCCACGTGGAACAAGTCACTCAGCATCATTGATCAGACACTGCACACCATCAGATATCAGGAACAAGACACGCAGAGGCACACTGGTGCATGAGGACATCCGGTTTGCTTTTTAAAATGTAAATGACATTATTAAACAGCCCAATTACTATCCTCATTTGGGTAGAATCCCAAGCTCCTTTTTCCCCTTTGTGTGCTTATAAGGTATGAAAGAATGACTACTAGCACTATAATGGTGTGTTTTTATCCTCAGTCATCTGAGCATCCTTTCCATATTGAAATAAACCTCTAAATTTTAGTTCTCGTTAATATCAATGAGAATTTAAAATTATTTAAAATTTCCCTATAAGGCTATCAGAATTATCTTAACTGAGCTGAAGTTTACTTTCTATTTTAACTGTGCATCACTGCGCCCTGCACAAGGAGAGTCAACAATATTCATTCTGGCTGCCCCAGTGATTGCAGGATTGTTGCCTGGAAATGGAGGCTGGGAAATTTCAACAGATAGTTCTTCCTTATTGATGGTGCGGCCCATGTCCACTTGAAATATTTGCCCAGTGTCCTCTGTATCTAACTGATGTAAGCATGTTGTCTGTGAGTCAAGTCCCCCATTCTGGAGAGTATTTGTAAATAACTTGACCTACAACTAACCCATAGGTGCAATAGTTCATGATGATGGAAGAACCGAAATGGCTAAATTATTTATAGCCCCTTAGATTACTCTACCACATAGATCTAGCCATTATTAAAAGCCTAGGGGTACAGAAGCCATCATACAGTAATCTAAATAAATTGGATAATGATCATTCAGGTTATATTTATATTGCTTATGTTCTATCACTGAAGTGGATTAATGTAAGTTGGAAAAGCCATAAATATATGTACAGATAACAGGGTAAGGAATGCGCTCTAAAGTCTCTATTACACTAAAGTTGAGTCAGAGCCCTGGAACATTCTGCATCATCCCCTTTTTTCAGTCCGGATGTACAAAATCCAGGATCCAGACAACAGGAGCAACAAAAGAGAGAAGATGAGAGAGAGAAGGTTTGAGGACGTACAGAGGGTGTCTAAGCCTTCCCTCCATCTCGTGCGTCTCTGAGGGCTCAGGGTCACAGGCAGTGATTTCGCCTGTTGGAAAGACAGGGCCCTGCGGCTGATCTCTTATGCAACAAAGATCAGCTGAGGGCCACCGTGTGCCGCTTACTGTCTGGGCACTCAGAGGCCAGTGCTGTGGTCTTGAACAGCTGATAACACATTACAGCCTAGCCCAGAAAGCAATCAGTTGGCAAACCACCCCACAAGCTGCCAATTTATATTTGTGTTCAGTGCATTGAAGGGTAAGCAAGACATTTTACACGGCTCTACACTAATTGCACTTAGGTTTTCAGAAACCATTTTCCAAGCAAGTCATACTTAAGATGATGCCTGAAAAATAATTAAAATTTAGTTTAGCAAAGTGTATGTATAATATTTGTGTGTTTGAGATCATTTGTTGTTCATCGTATTTTAAACGCAAGAGAACCTTGAGTTTATCTAAAAGCTGTTTGGAAGGACCCAGTAAACAGTAAGAAATTCAAGATAAGAGAAAGAGAAGGGTTAGTGAATGAATGGGGTGAGTTTTCTGTGAGGTTTGGAGGGAAGTGTGAGGACTGATACTCGCTGAAAGAGATAGCTCCTCTCAGAGGTTGGGCCAAATATTTTGAATTTGAATTTCATTATAGTATTTTGCTGTAAGTTAATTACTTGATAAGATTTTAAATGAATTTTAAAACATCTGTTATGCTTCATACATGAGAATCATACATATATGTATTCATCCATGAATACCTATGAATAGCTATCCTGAGGCAAATGCTTGAATTCCCTTTATCAGACTAGTTTTTCACTCGATGTTTGTTAAGGTTTATAAAATTATAACTTTACATAAGAGCTATCCTCTTAACACATTTTAAAGTACCCAACATTGTATTTACCTTTCAGGGAGTACCCTGGTAGTGTTTTTTGTTCTCTCTGTTGATGTTTGCACAGCCAGCTTTCATGCATATTACACATGTAGCGAACGCAACCAGGATAAATGAAAACTTCTGTCCTTAACACCATTCCCAAGAGAGCTCCTTTTTAATGCATAACCCATAACCTAGTTGTTAATAAAGCCCAGCTAGTGTAACTCACTGGAGTCCCTCTTTGGTGAATTTAACACTTCACATTCTGTTCAGAAAGTTTTAAGTTTGCCCATGAATTGTGTTAGGTAATTTACTATTACCATCATGTACACATGTCACCTCTAAAATGATTTAATTTGATCTCTGTTTTTGTTGTAGCTTTCATTTTCCCAAAAATACTTAGCACAATCTGGGGCACAAAATAAATGCTAAATAGATGCATTTTGTTTTAACTTTATTATATTTTACCAATGCTGATGGACTGGCCAAAATCCCGAATGCTGTTGTTGCTGTTTAGATATTAAGTGAGATCTATAAGCCGAGGGAATAAAATGAATCAAGGAAATGGGGACCACTTCTGTTGCGAGGCCAAGTTTCTGAGTGGCACCATTACATTCAGGTGAACGTCCCTGACAAGGTCTTCGGGTTGTCTGCATGTGATTTGAAGTCACACTTAATGGCACTGTGGATGTGTTCTCCTCACGCACAGGCTGGATTTATGGATTTGTTTTTATCTTTATCAGAGCATTGTTTTATGTCATACTGCTGAAATGGCAAAATGGTAATGGTTTTCTCTTCTGTATAGCTAATGGAAAAATTTCACTGCTTTCAGAAGCCTTATACAACTACATTTTCTTCGGGCCTATGTCTATTTGACTGTCCCTAGTCTGAAAAATGATCTAAGTCCCTTGTGAGTCTTCATATGGGAGGATTTCTGGATGACTGACTGGGGATCTTTTCGATGATACTTACATGGAGCCATGAGAAATTCACCAAGGGTTTTAAGTGTAGCTGAGCAAGAGCTGCCCTTGTTCTTTGTTGCACCCTTTTCTAAGCTAAGGAATGTGTATGTAATCAATCTGAATTACTACACAACATATTTCACTTGATTCTAATTCAAAAGAATGGATCAGGAAAACACAATCACATCTGACATATTGTGCCACAGACTCAGGAAGTCCCCTTAGAAACTTCATGGTATTCCTACAACAACCAAAGCTACCTCTCCATAATAGTTCCAGGAGAAGTGTTTTGGTGAAGCTAATTAATATCACATCATTGTCACTGATAAACATATATTGAGAACTATTAATGTTAGATTATACTTAAAATTTTGAAATACTCCTTGGTCTCTTAGTAATTACAGTCTACTCATAGAATGGAGTCCTTGAAACCTTATTTTTCGTTAGTCTTTCTGCTAAAGAAAACATGATCTCAATGACAAAAGGGCTTCTTGTAGAGAAGAACCAGCTGTGAGCATCACCCCCGAGGGGCAGAGCACCACAGTTTCAGCCACAGCCTTCCTTTTCAAAAGTGACAATGGTTACTCCTTGGGTATTGTCCCAAAGGAGTCGAAAACTCATGTCCACACAAAAATCTGCACACCCCTGTTGATGGTAGCTTTATTCGTAATTTTCTAAAAGCCATCAAGGTATCCCTGAATAAGTAAAAAGTGGATAAATAAACTCCGGTATATCCAAGCAATGGAACATTACTCAACACCAAAAGCAACTGAGCTGTCGACTCATGAAAACACATGCGGGAACCTAATGCGTATCATTCAGTGAAAAAAAAAAACCAGTATGATTTCAGCTTGATTTCAATTCTATGATATTCTGAAAAAGAACAACTTAGGAAGACAGTATAAAGATCAGGACTAATGGGGAGAGGGATAAACGAAAGCAGCACAAAAGGCATTTACGGCCGTGAAAATACTCCGTGTGATTCTGCAGTGGTGGATACACGTCTTTCCATATTTCTCTAAACCCACGGATTATACAACACCGGAAATAGATCCTGAGGTTAAACTGTGGACTTTGAGAGATTATGATGCGTCCACATAAACTCATCAGTTGCAACAAAATCTAGAACTCTGGTTGCAGGTGTTGATAATGAGAGGCTATGCGGATGTGGAGGTAGGGAACTATATGAGAAACCTCTGCACGTTCCTCTGAATTTTGCCGTAGACCTAAAATAGCTCTACAATTTTAAAATAAAATAAAAGTGGTTCTGAAACCCTAAGCCTTTTCTCTCCATTGTGTGTGCTGAATACAAGCTCTCACGGGCATCGCATCGATTTCTACCTAGCCTTCTTACAAACGTCTCAGCAAGAGAGTCCGCTCAGCAGTGATTTTCAGAAGGATCAACTTATAGCCTTTTCAAGGAGATTGTATTGGCGCCCATGAACAATAGCAAAAAGGATGTTTTTTATAAAAATTTAAGTTTATTTGTTGTTTGATTTTTGGCAAAATATGAAGACAGAATAAGATCAACTTCCAAATGAATTGAGATATAGAGATAATTGTTCGGTCAACAACAGAAATAAAGATTTGTGTTATTTGATGCTCCTGAAGTTCATTTCATGTCAATAGTAAAAAAAAAAATCAATGGAGAAAAAAAGAGTACTTATCCTTAGGTAAAAAGAGAAGTACTCCAGTAAATAACTAGAACAACAAGTCCTCTCCGGCTCAGCTGAAAAAAGTGTGTTTACTAAGAACTATTATGCTCTTGTTATTTGCAAGTAGCTGTCCTATGATAATGCCAGTACTCCGGAGAGAGTTGTGTTTCTCAAAGACAGAATCATTCTATCACAAAACATTTTCTCAAACAACTACATGATCAAGTCCTGCTTAAAGAACAAACTTGTAAAAGAATGTCTCATGTGACGCTTCTGTGTCCTCAGGTAAAAAATGACCAATATCGTCTCTCCAAATGATGTTTTGTAGCCAGTGTTTTCACAGTGGTACGTGTATGTCCCTGTTGATGTTGACTCCCCGGGACGAAGGGGAACGTCGAAACGGCATCCTTGACACTTGCCTCATTAACCTTGCCGCGTGCTGTGCCGTGCCATGCGCAGATGGACTGTTTAGAAACTGCTGCTTGATGCTGTTGATGATGATGATAATGATGATGATGATGACAATGACCACTGGTAGGTTAGTTAGGGACCTTCTGCTGTCGCCTAAATATGATTTCCTCCAGTTGGTCAATAATTTGCCTAGCCCTGCTAATTGTAAAGGACAATTAAAGCGTACACTAAAGATTTTAATGCCTTTAAAACTATGAGTTATCGCAAAGTTGGTAAAGGTAAATTATTGCTAAGGTTAGAGAAGCACATGTAGGCTGGTATTTTTACCTACCCCCCAAGAAGGTCTTTGTCTTCAGAAAATATTTTTTTTAAAAAAACAGAGACAGCATTTTTCTTTCAACAGAACATTTTTTAAAAATATAAAATATATAAAGCAAAAATCCATCTTCATTTCTCCTCAAGACCTCTCCTCAATTCCTCTTCCCTCTGCAGCTGCTTTTCCCATACACAGACTAATTAATGGTATAAGAGCATCCCTGCCAACCTTTCTCCACACCCTTACACTGTGTGTGCATTCTCCAGCAGTCACAGGCTCGGTTCCATTTGGAGTGGGTACTGACATTCTTGAGCTGCCCTGCCATTCTTGCTTTAAAATGCTGTCAGCTATCTCGGAGCATGAAAGAGAACACTAGAGGGATGACCTTTCACATCTCCCTTCTAAATTCTGTTTTCTATTAAAGGACTTCATAAACAGCAGTACCTGTGCTATTGCTTAGACTTTGAAATTAGGGACCAAGATTTCTTTATTAACAAATATATACAGTCTCTTGTCAGTTTGCAATATTTTATCAATAAAAGTCTTGCCTTCGGAAGGAAGGAAGGAAGGAAGGAAGGAAGGAAGGAAGGAAGGAAACCTTTGGGCCTCTGTGTCTACCCATGTTTGAAAGTTAGAACTACCTCTGGACTCTAAACGTGTATGCATTGCTTTTTTCAGGTTTTGGTTGTTTTTTTTTTTTTTGCTTAAACTAGTTGATTTGGATCCCTGTTATTTATAACCAAAACAGCCTTGATAGTACATGAAGCATTATAAAAAATAAAACCAATAAAATTAAAAATATATATTAGTAATAAAAATATCAAAGTCTTGCAGCCAGAGCATTCAATCACTGTGGTCTGACTCTCAGCAGGACCGAAGGGCAGCCCCGTGGGAGCCGCGGAGCCGCTCATAACCGCCCCGGCCGCAGCTGAAGGCTGCCTGCTGCTTCGCAGCCTCGGGGAGGCTCGGTCCACTGCTCGTCCTGCAATAATTTAGAGGCCAGACTGCAGCAAGGGCACTTCAGCACTCAGCTCCTCAGCCAATGGAGATAATTCACATGACTATTAAATATCGGGAAAGGTTGTTTTTCCTTTTAAAGTTGTGCTTTATTAGTGCCGGCTGGTTCTAAAACATTTGTCTAACTGGGCCCGGGCCATCAAGCACCGGCAGGAGGACCGGGACGGGGTGGGCCTCTTCTCCCAGACGGGAGAGCCCTAGGTTGTGTGCCATCTCTGCGCCTATAAAGACCTGCAGTCTCGGGGAGAGATTGGAAGTGCTGCTCGGAGGAAGAGGGGTTGGGATGAAAATGTCTACACTACAGTCCCCCAGCGAGACGCAGACAGTCTCCAGTCCCAATCCCTTTGAAGATGTCACCTCTCCAGTGATGCTGCTGCTGCCTCCACCTCGTTCCCCTCCCCCTTCAGGGCAGCCTCCAACAGGGGTGCTCCCCCCCCCCCCCCCCCCCCGTTGTCTTTGTTCTCAGATCTGGGAGGACTCTGGGGCTAGTGCTCAGCTCAGACAGTGGGGAGCTGAGAGAGGACAGGGTTCTGAGGACTTGGAGCTCTGCCTGAGACTTCCCGCCTCCCTACCCACTCCTTCCCCTGTGCTAGAAGCAGTCTTCAAGTTCTCTGAATGAAGAACAGCAATTTTTTGTGTCTTCCCCCTAAGATCCTCCTCTCAAGGCCACCAGTCCCTAGCTGTCACTGTGGAAAACCTCAGGGTAGCTTCAGCTGCACCAAAGGTATTGTCTAGCAGTTAGAGGTGGGGTGGGAAGGGAAGACGTCCAGCTAGACCAGGCTCTCGGGAATCCCCTAGTCTCCACTGGGCCGCCTGCTTGCTAGAGTCTGAGTTAAGTCCCTCCTGCTGGGAAAAAGCCTAGAGCTGCTACAGGAAGTGAAGGAAAACAGAAAAGCTGGGGGATCAGGATCAAAAACCCGGAACGAGGAGCCCCGAAGGAAGAACTTAGGCTTGAGAACTTGCGTTTGAACTGGAGAACTTGGAATACAAAATGGGAGAGACAGAACGGACGTGATGGAAGACCGCTTGGGAGGGGTTCCTAATACGGGACACTCGGAGAGAGGCTGATCTGTTTCCGTCTACACAATGAGGTGGGAAGCTTGAATGTGTAGCTGCAGCCCTTCTGTGCAGGGGGAGTCTCCCGTGCTCCCTTTTCCTTCCTTGCAGGCAAAGATGTGGGCCTGGGCCTGCATTTCCCTCACCCTGCACCCCTTTTGTCCCTCCTCACATTTTATCAGCCCAGCCCTCTCATTCTCCGAGGGGTTGCCAGGTATGTGGAGTGCAGCTAGTGACTTTGGGGGCCTCCTCAGTGACCCCCCACTCCTCATGCACCTCTCAGTAGATTTATTCTGCTTCCCTTTTAGGAAAATTGTGCTGGAGTTGCTGTTGGAACCAATTAATTTTTTTACTTTAAAGAAAGGTCTTTCTTCTCTGTCTTTATTAGAGTTTCCATTATTAGAGTTTTATTAGAGTTTCCATTTTACGAGTACAAATATAAAAGATGTTTTGTTCTTTGCATCATGTATCCAAGGTCTTTGCTGCTTCATCATCCTTATTTCAAAGGTAATGTTCATTGAATGTTTCCAATTTATTGTCAGAAGGGTCCCAGCTGTTGAACACTGAATAAATGGCAACAAAAAGTGACATGACTGAAAGTGCCCAACTCTGCACACCTAGGCCTGGCGTGGACTGGTTCATGCTCCGTGGGGCTGGGAGAGCAGGCAAAGGGGTGGTGACAAGGGAGACGGGGGGAGTTCAGGGGCAGTGACCTGGAAACTGTAGCAGGGTGAAGCAATGTAATGGAGGAAACTCAGTTTGTGGAAGTTAAAAGCTAAACCCAACTCTCACAATTCCCAGTCAATGTTCTTT
This sequence comes from Phyllostomus discolor, assembly GCF_004126475.2. Lineage (NCBI taxonomy): Eukaryota > Metazoa > Chordata > Mammalia > Chiroptera > Phyllostomidae > Phyllostomus > Phyllostomus discolor. Next base: position 14,633,555 of record NC_040905.2, on the reverse strand, counting down.
CCTTTAGAGCTGAGACACAAAGAGATGTGAAAAATATGTGTATATAAAATTTTCCTATTATTCAGTATCTTTTCATGTCATCTACATTGGAAAAAATATTCTTGCTTCTAGCATGCTGTATTATATTTCTTGGGACTTTTTCCTCCTTAACAAATGGATTATACAATCCTATGATGAGCTCTAACAACTACATCTACCCTGGCTGACCAAATCATCTTCCAGAACTCCCTAGTAAGAATTTAAATAAAGAAACGCTGAAGACTATAATTCAAATATTAGAAGTTCACCGGGATTACGAACAGGGGAAAAAACAGAATATGAGTGACTAAGTTATTCATGAATTCAAACTATCTAGAATAATTAAAATACCCACTTTCAGCAAATAAGCCATTAACAGCAATTTTGCTATTTTTTTAAGATCTGAGTCACACTGGGGCAGGAAGCCTTACTTAATATACACATGTGACTATGTGCATCAATGTTTACATTTTTGCATTCTTACAGACATGCGGTGAAAATAAAGTACATAAATAAATAGCTCCCTGGTTACCAGAAAATGTTTATGGGTATGAACAATACACAGATTGAGATAACAGGTAAATAAATGTTTAGGGGTTGGGTAGGCCCAAACAATCCTCATTCCCAACGCTCTTCTCCGTTCTTTGTGGGTGTGGTAGAACTAACATCCCAAATGCTCTTCCTTTTATAACAAATTTCCCAAGCTTCTTTTCAAATAAGGATGATTTTGTATAAAGTGGTAAGTTTCCTTTATGTGGAAAGAAATGTGTGATTTCTGTTCAGACAGCTCTTTACTCAAGTAACTCAGAAAATGAATTTATTCTTCACTACTTCAAGCTTGTCATTTATTTAGTCCTCAGTGGGGAATAGTGTCTTTGCTTTGGTGGAACTGAGCAATTTGTGGAGGAAAGGATAAAGTCCCTATAGTGAGTTCTGAGGCCAATCTTATAGATCTCTGGCGCAGGCGATGATTGATTACCTCTAAAGAAACGTACACTTGGTTTGTAATCCTTATGTCTAAGTTAATTTTTATACCTGTCATTACCTTTTTTTTCTGAAGTGATAATGGTAATTCTATTCTTGAAAAATATGAATTCTGATGGCAAATGCTGCAGACCATTTCTACTGATAGCAACTGCAAATGCCTGTATGTCTTTAAGGTTTAGATTTGGAACACTTGAGGAAAAGGGAAAGTGAATTAGATTTAGGTGCTTTGATTGTATCTTGTGGCCATGAATATTGCTCATTTTGCATTCCTAAGAACAAAATAGAATAGATATATTCTAATGGTGAGCTTTCGAAATGTTTTTTATTCAAAAATATTTGGAACCTGATTATTTTCCTTAGATAATCTGCTTTTCTTGGTGTGGGTGATGGAGTCCTGGAAAAAAAAATTATATTTCTTAGTGCCAACACAGATGTATACAGACGGATGGATAGGTGATATCTATATGATCTCTGAAGAGAGATTATATGGCAAGATAAATGATATTCTAAGTATGAAATACTTCTGCTTAGCACATAAGTTCAAAATCGGCCCTATCATTTATCAGCTGTCTCAGGTTGTTATTTATATACTCAGTGCCACCATTTACCTACTTTTTAAGGTATGTGGATTAATGAACTGTCGTCTGCCTAAACACCAGCATCAATGAAAATTCTTTCCCCTCATGCCTCACTTTCCCAAGGCATGAAGGAAAAAAGAAGGGGAAATGTAAAAAAAAGATTAATATAAGGTTTTAGAATCAGAAAGAAAGGAAAAGAAAATCAAAGGAATAAGTGGGAACTTTAAAGGGAGGAGATAAAAAAGATTTGCTTTGCATGGCAAGTAGTGGAATACCACCACAGGTTTCTTACGAAAAATTTCTCCAAAACCTGTGCTGTAAGGTGCCTACTGAACCACAGTGAGAAGAGAAAACAAAGATGGATCCACAGTACAGTAACAACTAGAGCTATTTCAATCAGAGCTTTGGGTCCATTCACATGGGCTCCTCATCAAACAAACATTTCTGGTTTCCAATAACAAACGCATTATATTAACTAATGGGCCTATTGAAGGCGACAAGTCAAATCCTCAGACCCTTTAGCTATTGTTTTCCAGAAAGTCAAATAATATCCTAAACTCAGGAAGCTAGTTTATACTCAATGGAGTATAGCCATTAAGGAGAAAGGTATACAAATTTCTTGGAACTATATAGTTTGAAATTCTTAAATCGATATCTTAGAATCCTCTAAACCCAGTCTGTAGGTAACCACACACTCCTAAAAGAAAAAGCAAACTAGAGTATGAATCTGTTATTAAAAACTACTCCAAACAATTTTAATCTTTTGCAACAGGGGAATGCATCTTATTTTTCACTACTGGGAATCAGAGTCGTTTTATATTGTCTTAATATTTCTTAATATTTTCTTAATGTGTTTAATATTTTCTTAATATTTCTGAGTACTTTCTTAATATTTTCTTATAAGGCACTAGTTAATAGGCAAAAATTATCTTTAATTCAAATTCAAGAAATAATGTATGTAAAAAAAACTTTATTTCACTGACCACGGCATGGGCAGGATTTAAACATTCACTTGCCTCAAATTAGTTGTCATCCAGAAAATAATTAACCAAGTACAATATGTTTCTATTACACTTTGCTAGAACTCAATTCTTCACCTCTTTTTGCACTTTAAATTTTTATGAACCCTGATTTGTAGAGTGAGATAATAGCATTCACCTTTTTAAAAAATCCCATTATTAATGAGTCAGTGACAATTAAAGTAATAATAGTTAATACAAAAAGGAACAGAAACACAAATTTACACTTTAAATTAGAAAGCAGTATGCATTTATTCAGATAATCTAGGATATGCATTTATTATTATTACATTATTAAAATTAAATTCTTCTAACAAATTCCCAGACATTAAAATTATATCTGCATCTTGTTTAATGATATCCATTTGATAAGCACTGATGTAATGCATTATATCTCTCAGGTAATCTTCATTTTAAGAAGAAATTTTTTAATGGGAAAGATTTTAAGACAAAGAAATTAGTCTCAAAAGTTGACTAACAGACAGATGGTGAGAAGAAATATTTGAGGCCTACAAGGCTTCTGAATCTCATCCTGGAGGCAGTCATTGACTTATTTTCTTCCCTTAAAACATGTCTTGAAAATAGGCATCTCCATATGTAAGAGTTCTTATCATAACAGACAAAATTCTTGAAACAAAATGTATCATAGTGTGCCATTATTAAAACTACACTAAATATTAATTGGATTTCATTTCTAAGAATGTGATCCTTCACATATCTCTGTTCAAAAGGCATAAATTCCATTTTCTTTTGGAAGTAATCTGGTACCTATGGCTTTGGATGTACAAAGGGATTTTCTCCATCCAACCCAAAATTCATGCCCAAATACCAGAAATAAGATTGCCACCTGAACGTTTAACTAAAAGAAAAAAAAAATCAATGCAGAATGGATTAAAACACGTGTAAAGTCACATTAAGTTCTAGTTGTTCTCCCTGGAATTGGCAAAATTTGAGTTATGAGTCAATTGGAAGGTGACTTGTCAGAAAGCTAAGCACTTATCAGACAAGGCGGAAATAAAGAGAAACAAGCAGCCCTGAAACAGCCCACCCAAATCCATTCACTGCCAAGGGCTTGACTTGATCCATCAGGGTATCACATGCACATGTTGGATATGGACAGTCATTCTAATTCACTAGGAACCTCATTAGAATTGCTCATTTTTCCTGTTCCAATGACTCAGTAATAACCAGGAATTTTGTGATTATAATGTGGCTTCTTAAAACACATGCCCACCAAGGCCATAGGACATGATTTCAGGATCTTGGCAAGTAGTTATTGTAAATGAAATCAATTGATAGTCTGGTTTTATACATCAACATCCATGAATTTAGTTAACTCCATCATGAGAAAAATCATTGTCATTATTCCCTAAAACCAGGTTTTGGGACCTAGAAGAGTATTAGATTGAGGAGAACAGTGAATTTATCAAAGCAGAAGCACCCTGAGGTCTCCTCTAGACAACCGGCTGTTCCGTTCTGGTGACTTCTGGTCTCAGCACACTTCCTTAAAACCCAAGCTTGTACGGGATAAAGGTGAGAGGCGTAGGAAAAGAGAGTACAGCCCAAGTGGTCTGAGACTATGAATAATGTTAACAAGGGGGTGGTGCAGAAGTGGGAACAGGAAAAGGAAGACCCTAAGGCAAGGTTGGATGGAGTGGAAACAGACTTCGAGTGACCTTATTTATTGCTCAGATGCTCGGATCCCGCTCCCTTAGCTGTAGAATAAAAACAATGGTTCCTAACTCATAGGGTTGTTTGGGTTCATCTTGGGTTTGGGGCTGAGTGAATGAAATAGTAAATATCAGCCTCAGAGCCCAACATAGGTGATCAATACGTAATTGACTTTTCCTCCGTGTCGTAATTGTATTCATGTGTATTATTATTAGAAATCAGGCAACTCCACTCTCCATGTAGTCCCTTTCTCCAAATGTGCTTTATTTCCCTCATAATGATTTCCCTTCCACCATGAATAAAGGAAAGCAAAATGGACACAGCCATTTGTTTTCAGGTGTTGGGCCGTTCTTTTATTATTAATGAGTATTTCATAGAAGTGAAAAACCTTTGACATCTTTTTATCCAACCTGTCACTCAGCTTGATCATCAGGCTTGACCCAGTGAGAGTACAGCTGGTTCACTCTTTTGAAACTGGGTTTAAAATCCTCAGCTGGGAGAGAGCCCTGTTTAACCCCAGATGATGAATGGCCACTTTGGAAATCCAGCCCTTTAAAAAAGGACGCATCAACCCAGAGATCGTATTCTTAAAGCAAACTCCTGCATAGCACCACCCAGTTTTCCCGGAGGCTCCCGGGGAATACAGGCACAGCTGGAGGTAATAAGAGGGTTTTGTCCTGGCAATAATCTTTGGTTTTATCAGCTTTTTTCTAGAGAGAAAAAAAAGGTGTAGTTTAATTCAATATCACTTAATTTTGGACATGTGTTTTGCAGTTTTCGTTGTGTTTATGATAGATCATTTTATTGATATTACATCTTGTTTCTATTACACTGTATCAATTTCACATATAACGTAAGTGGTATAATAGGTTGCAATTTATTTTTTAAAATGTAAGAGAAAATGTCAAAGAATATCAGTAAGTATATGATGACTCTACTGTATAGAGCCCAAGTACCTGGAGGAAATCAGTTTTAAAACTGTAATTTAATTTAAGTCACAGTCTAGTGACTCTGGCCAGAGGAAATATAAAAAACAAGTGGTGGCAATAGTGAATACAAACTCAGCACTAATAATGAAGAGGACTGGCTCCTAAAATTCCTACAAGTAACTATAAGTCAAACCTTAAGAGAATTTCTATATTGAGATCCCAGTTTTAAAATCCACGCCTCCACATAGCAAGGTGAACTCCCTCCTGGGTAGCTAAGCTGGGGGAAAAGATGCTTTGTTTTGTAATACTGATTAGTTTAGTGGACTGCTTAATATGCGGCTGGAACTTTACTACATCAACTCATGTAACCACACAACAAACAATGAGGCAGATATGATTATTATCCTTTTTTTAACCATTTTGAGCACAATGGCATGGAATGTTAAGTGTTTGAGCCCAAATATATTCAGCTTGGAAATGGCAAAGGTGAAATTTAAAAGCAGAGCAATTTGAGTTTAGGGCTGGATTCCTAACTAGCTTCCTATATTGCTTTTCTTGTAACCATAAGCAGTCTTGCTATCTCACCATATGTGTGTTTCTGGGTGGAGAGGGGAGAGACATGCTTTCTGTAAAATCACATGGTGAAAATAACATTGATTCTGGGGGAAAAATAGGGCGGGAGCAGAGTATGCAAGAAACTGCGATATCCAAAGAACTAACAAAAACAATATCATGCCTAATAAAAACACAAAAACATCTAAAATATGCTTGGCACTGGCATCTAGAATTAAAGTCAGCTCTTTGCACCTTGAACCCCCTGCACTTATACATTTTCCTGTGAGGTGTACTGCTTGGAGGATGTTCACTTCTGATAGCAACATGTTCGTCCAAACCGAGTCTTACCCAGACTGGAGCGTGTTCTGCGAATCCTCTGTTTTACTGAGGGAGGAAACGTGAGCCTGTCCCCTTCTTCTGCACCAGTGTTTCACTGCAGCTCACACTATAGAGTGTAGGCACGGCTTGCAGTGATGGAAGGCACTTTTGTAGACTTTCAGATCTTTTCATAAGCACTTCATATGTTGCTAAGGCATTTCTTTAATTATGAGACAGCTCACCCTGCTCACTTAAAAAAATAACAGCTTGAGAAAAGTCCTGCATAAATCAACACAGTTTACACATTATAGCAACATTACTCCCCCATTTACCCACCATGTAGGACGTGTTCGGGGTCAAAGACATAGATCACAGAAGAACAGATATGTTTGTGACTGGCGATGACTAATTGATTATTCTACGAACCAAAATAGGCAAAGTACTAGAACAGAGTGACATTTACTCACAATTAAACTATCCTGAACGTAATGCCCTTCATTTTTTTCAGCAAATATTTACTGAACATCTACCATGTGTGAAACGCTGTGCTGAGGGTTAGCGATACAATGGGCTGCAAGGTGACCTGACCCACGTCATAGAGACCAGAATCTCCCTTAGGTTTCCCAGAAGAAATGTGCCAATCCTGCTGTGACTCTGCTACCATGATTTTGCCAGGGAAGGATGAATTTTGGGTTGCTGTCCTAATGGGTGCACTAAGTTTTCCTGTTCTGGATTTTGCTCCCAGTCAATGACAAACCCCTGACTGCACACATCTACGTATATTTAAAAACACAGAAAACAGATTGAGCTCAATTCACATATGCATTCCTCAGCCCACTGACTTTTTTATACTACAGTGAAACACCTCATCCATCTGACATAATATGCAAACAGTATTCTGAGTGACTTATTTGTCCTAGAAACTGAAACAACACATGCCCAATTTGGGAGTCCTATTTTGGACAGAAAAGACTACTCCTAAGATGTGGTCATATACTGTTCTGGTTTCTTAAATAAAATGCTGGGCCCAAAATATAACCCTAATTATATCTAATTGAGGGATTTAAGTACCGATGTCATTCCCACCCTCCTCAGTACCCCAACCTCTATGACCCCTGTTATAATCAGTGTATGGTGTAACTGTCACTTGGGATGGTGAACACAGCACCTGGGCCAGTTCAGGCCCTTCAACACATCGATGCCAACATGGCATTAGATAAGCCCAAGAGATGTGGTGTGTCAATAGCCTGTGATGGGAAAAGAGGGAGCAGAAATAGGTGGGAAGAGCTTTCAGGAAGGGACACAGGTCTGATGCTTGTTAAAGGAGAAACAGAGGAAAGATTGAGTATGAAGAGTTTAATACCACTGCTTAGCACTGAGACAGTCTCAGCCAGGCTGAAGGGGAGTCTCAGTCTGTTAGCAGAGCCCAGAATTGGGAGGAATGGCCCCACTCTAGTACCTCTACCATGCACAGCCATTGGCTGGTAGCAGCCTGGGTGAACCATGGCCTCAGCATGCTGTGCTGGGAGCTGTACTAGTTGCGGTTTCACTTACTCTATCCATGGACAGAGGGAATATTCACAGCTCTCCTGCATTTCCAAAAGCCTTGGGAGTCACCCTATGAGGCAGCCAGGGGACACTACTACCTGTTGTAATCGGAAGGTGTCGCTGCTCTCACGATCTTAACTACCATATGTACACTTATTTATTCATCAGAATGAAGTCATTTGTTGTCACCATTGTGTTCTTACATTATTGGTATGAGGAAAAGTGAAGAGATTCTGAGGACAACTTTGAATAATTTGATATTTAAAGGTAGGCAACAGCCATGTCACCTTATGCTCCATATTTAACACTCATGATCATTCTCAACATTATCTCTCCACCTCCACAACTCCCCACATGACATCGTTATTTATGCTGTCAGATCTTATGTATAAAGAGAGCTTGTCATCCCCCACCTGCCCATAGTCAGACTTATTGCCATCATATAATTTCAAATAATTATTTAATAAACAACCCAGTCTCTCAAGCTAGACAGTTCTGAGTGCACTTCTTTTTTACTATTCACCTTCATAATTATTAGTCAGCAGAGCCCTTTGAGCAACCTACAAGTTAGCACCTGGGGAGATGCCTGTCATGTACATAAATAAAGAATATACCTCAACCGATTCTAAATAAAAGAGATATAGACACATGTTACTATTAGGTAAGTATAATAATGATCCATTTTGCATAATAAACTATTCTTCTAATTCAATCAATCAGCAAAAATTTTTAAAACATGACATGCCTGACTATTTAGTCAGAACCACTGACCTCTTTTCCCTTCTTAGATTGTCAAAAAAATGACAACAGCCAACACAAAAATAGTTTTCTTGTGTGAATATCCTGTTTTGAACCATAAATATATAGGTCATAGAGTTGCATCCTACAGTAAGGTTGCATCTGATTGGTTAATTTTTGGTACCAGAAATTCTTAGGTGCAAGTACAGGCACCTGATTTTTTTAAGTCATTTTGGAACAAAAAAGGTAGGTTGTGATGATGATGGTGATGATGCTGATGATGATTTTGTAAATCCATCAAAATCATGTCTATTTTTTGTCAGATTGTCAAAAAATGTATATTTTTGGTGCCACAGAGTTTTAGCAATTACTTTACACATGTCACAGGATAAAAAATACTGGAAATTACTGTGCCAGATACTGGAGAACTATTCCTGACTTTCTAGACCAGATCTTCAGTCAAGATGAAAATAAAATAACTAGGGGCCTTTGTGCCACTAATGTGAATTAACTGTGTAGTAAAAAGTCTTGTAAAACTCCCTTACCCACAACTCTTTGGCAATATTTAGTACTTCCAAGTCTGTTATTGGAAGTTCTGAAGAGTTCTCAGGGAAGGCAGAGTGGAGAGTTTTAGCAGTGCTCTGGATAACCTAATTATTTGATTATGCTGGACATCTAAGGTCAAGTGCCCCTTAAAAGCCAAATAATATGGTTCAGACCCCTATACATACCCTGTGAATGGCTGTCCCAAATTCCCTTTACATTTTCAGGAAATATGATCTCATGGTTATCTCCAACTACAACAGCCAGTCTCTGCTGAATTGCATCAGCCAAAATGGAGAATTTTGTTCTCTCCTGATTCACACACACACGCACAGGCATAGGACCAAAACATCAACAAACATAACAAACATAACATACTGACTTCTACATTGGCCTACAACGACCCACCCGCCTCCCAGTATGTCCTTGCACATTCCCCGTGAGTGTTAGCTGAACCTATTGATTTGCTGCTGACTGACAGAATACTGCAAAGATAATGGGATGTGGCTTCAAGGGCTGGTTAGCCAGAGTGTGGTTTTCCTGTTTTTGGCAGACTTGGTTGCCTCCCAGACTGCATGCTTTGATGAAGCAAGCTGCCGTGTTGCAGTGACCCAGACGGGCAAGAAAAGGAGGGCGACCTCTGTCTCACAGCCACTGAAGGACTGATGCCTTCAGCCCAACAGCTTGGAGGCAGCTCCATTTTCCGTGGAGCCATCGCATGAGGCCTCCACCCTGGCCGATACCTTGACCCCAATCTTGTGACAGACCCTGAAGTAAGGGACCCGCTAAACCAGGCTCAGATTTGGGGGTGACAGAAACTGTAAGACAATCCATGTGTATTATTTTATGATGCTAGTTTTCATGGTAATTTGTGATACAGAAATGGATAACTAAAACACATCAAACAGAAACTCAGCCACGTATATATCATTTGCTTTGAGCACAGTTTCCTGGAGACTGGGGAAGGCTAAGGAGTAGCTTCCATCATAAGCATTTTAAAAAATTGCAAATTAAGTGTTAGGAATTATACTCAATCCTTCAACAGCCCACAAGTTTTGTTTATATGCTACTGTTTGGTTTTACTTTTATTCATCTGTTCAGCATTCATTCCCTCACTCTCTTCCATTTCTGATTCTTAATTCTTTACTCTCAGATTTAATTTAAGCTTTTTCTGACACCTCCTTCCAGTTTATCTTCAGGCTCTTTATATTGTATTTCAATGTACAAATTAACCAGGAGCTCTTCTATAAAAGGGTAATACAGAAACAGAATCCACCTTCCTTATTATTCATTTATTTATTCAGAAATCATCTATTAAATCCCTGTTAAATGCTAGACAGTATTCTCTGCACTGGAGATACAGTGATAAGCTTAAGAGAGCTGGTCCGTGTTCACATGGAGCTTATGGTCAAGATGGTGGTAACAAATATTGAATAGTAAACAGAAAAATGGTATATAAATGAATAATTACAAATCACAAAAGTGCTTGGGAGGTAGTAAACATGTTCATTATTAAAAGATAAAGGGAAAGACGTTCTGAGGTACTTTTTTTTAATCCCAGAAAGTCTCTGCCTTTTAATATAACACTTAGGGAGAGATTTGAAGAGCAAGGAGGGAGGGAGAGACACCTGGTATAGAAGTTTTACTGGGGAAAGTTTATAACAGCCTGAGGTAGGGCACAGCTTGGGGTGTCCTAAGAGGTAAGGGGTGGACAACTGCCTGGAGTAGCTGCAAGAAAAAGGCAGTGGCTCATATAGAGGCTGGAGAACTAAGTAAAGTCCACATGGCCACGTTTCTGTGACTCAAGGTAGGGAGGCTGCCCGTAGCTCTACGCACAATGGGAAGCCATTGAGAGCTGAAGGGCAGAAAGGCAAGACCCGATTCACATTTTTGAAAAATCACTCTAGCTGCTGTGTGAAGAATGAGTTGGAAGAGGTGCAGAAAAGACACATATGAACCAGTTACGTTCCTACTAAAATAGACAGGAAACAGAGGCTGGTATACAGGCAAGAGGCTACAAGGATGATTGGGGAAAGAGAGGCAGGTTCAAAAGCACTGGCAGGATTGGCTGGCTTGCGAGGAAAAATGAAGAATGAAAGTCAACTCTCCGATTTCTAAATGACCCTGAAGGCATGTTATTTTTCTCTGATAACGAGAGAAGGGGACCCTTTAGAAGAAGTCCAGTTCCAAGTGGCCATGTTGCTATGAGGTGGTTTTTCAAGTCCTTTGCTTGAATACAGGGTTTCAGACAGCATCCAGTGTGGTGACACAGTATTGTTATTCTTTGTGTTGTTGCATTTTACATAAATAGATGGCAAGATTTTAGGCTTTAATTATTTACATTATATCTTGTTGCTCTCTCATGTGCAGTGAAGCAGTATGACATAATTTGTTTTAAAAAAGAGAGAGAGAGAATCACAGATAGGGTCAAACACCACAGATGTTCCAGAGAGAGCTTTTGGCCAGCACTTCACAGAGCTGTTATTTGGCGCTTTTTATGTGCTAAACAGTCCACTGACATCACTGCTGAAACTTCAGAAAATGCCTTCCAGGTAGGTAAGTTAGACGTTCCTCACTTAGAGAAGAAGAGGGTAAAAAGGTTAAATGATACTTCCAAACTGAAGCAGGAATCACCCTCAAAGCTAAGGAAAGCCCTCAAGTATCTTCATCTTAATTATATGTTGTGGGTTTTTTTAAGAAATTAAATGTAATTGATGCCCTGGCTGGTGTAGCTCAGTGGATTGGGCGCAGGCTGTGAACCAAAGTGTCACAGGTTCAATTCCCAGCCAGGGTACATTCTTGGGTTGCAGGCCGTAATCCCCAGCAACCACACATAGATGTTTCTCTCCCTCTCTCTCTCTCTCTCTCTCTCTCTCTCTCTCCCTCTCCCTCCCTTTTCTCTCTAAAAATAAATAAATAAAATCTTTTTTAAAAAAAAAAGAAATTAAATGTAATTGATACCGGTAACGTGGCTGAAAATCAGGGAGGGATTTTGAGAGACTGGGAGAGAGGCGCCACGGAAGGAGACCCACCTCTGTTTAGCGGCAGCTCTTCCCCAGGCCTGCTGCTGAATGGCTTCAATCCCTACTAGCCCATCATCAGACCCTTCAGGTAAAAGTAGAATAGAATGTTCTCAGGCTGACAAAATAGATGATGCTCTGCTTACAAACAAGACGAAAAGGAAAACTCATTTTACTGATGGAGCAATAGTAGCTCCGTGGATGCTTTGAAAGTAGAGCTACAATGAAATGTCATTGCCGCAACGAGAAAGCTGGAGCATAATATCAGAGCATGTAAAAGAGCGTGCAGAAAATCTGACATCAGAATTCATCCATGCTGAAATACAGAGAAAAGCCTGCTTATTTCCCCTGTTCACTTCAGTGTCTACTAGAATTACTTGGCATGCTTATTAAACATAGTTATACTGTTGTTCTTCCCAGAGACTCTGCTGTGGTCCATCGGGCGTGCGTCAGGATAAAATATCTGGGTGAAATAGAAACTCCCTAGATTTCTGTGCAGGTAGAAGTGCTAAGTTGCCAGCCACCAGAATTCCAGGCAGGAAGCCACTGGTCTCCATGATGCCTGCCCTCCTTCCTTCCATCAGCCACTTCCCCTGCGAGTATATCTGGGCGGATGGGTTCCAAGATTCGCCTGTATGCACTTCAAAAACTCGTGGATGCTACCTCTATTATGAAGCTGTTCCTGAGTTCCCTCGAGCTAAATGAGCTCCTTCATGCTACCAAAGTTCTTGGTTTAATATTTTTATTATAGCATTTATCAAATTATATTGTAATTGTCTTCTTATATGAGTCATTCCCTTGTCAAAATGTGAGCAAGTGGAATATAGCTTGTTCATTCTTGTATCTCTGGCACCTAACACACTTCTTGGCACGAAGCAGATACTGAATGATTTGTTTCTGCATGAAAGAATGAAAGTATAAAAGAACAACGAAATTATAAAATACTTGACATTGGTTAGGACTTCATATCACACGGGTACCTAGCTAAATGGCAGCTATACGGTTTGGCTAGATGAAAGGTACCTTAGGCTTCTCTGAAAAGACCACAGACTGGGTGCTAAAACAACAGAAATTTATTTTTCATGATTCTAGAGACTGGGAAGTCCAAGTTCAAGGTGCTAGAAAGGTAAGTTTCATTGGAAGGCTTCTGCTCTGGACTTCCAGGCTGCTGCCATCTCACTGTGTGCTCATGTGACCTCTCCTTTGGGTGGGGTGGGCTCGGAGACAGAAGGTAAGTTCCCTGGTGCCTCATCATAAGGACCATCATTCCATCGTTCGGGCCTCACTCTCAAGGCCTCATCGAACCCTAATGACCTCCCAAATATTTCCCCTCAAAATGCCATCACAGGGACTTTATGGCTTCAACATACAAATGTTAGGAGGATGCACACACTCAGTCCAACACCAAAGGTAAGAACTAGTTGTCTGAAGCTCATCTTTGAGCTCCAGGATCTTCCCTTAGTATTAACCCACTTACTCCGGATTCTGCATCTATAAAATGAAGAGTGACTTTCCCCATCACAGTTACCCAGAAAACACACTGAAATGCTCTGCATGTGGTAAAGCATTACACATATGAGGGGGAAATCCCCCCAAAATGGAATTCTCTTCTAGAGGGCAGACCCCTTGCAGTACAAGCTTCCTTCAGTAGGTGAGTGTTCTAGGAACCCATCTGTACCAATGTACCAGCTGGTGTTGTTGTGAGAGGCTGCGTTCAGCTTCAGTGGAGTTTTTCGGAGGACTCTTTCAATGTGTTTGCCCATTTCACCATGGGCAATTTTCCGCAGAGTGCACCTGCCCTCACCATGCTGAGTGTCCAGCATTTTTTGACCAAAAACAACATGACTCCCATGCCCCACCCCCACCCCCATTCACTCTATCTCACTCTGAGTGAGTGGCCTTTTTTCTGTTTCCCTAGATGAAAAAAAGACCTCAAAGGGGAAAGTTTTGCCAGTGCGGAATAGGTGAAACAAAAAATGGCAGAAGCACTAAAAGGCATCAAAATCGACAAATTCAGAAACTGTTCTGAGCGGTGGAGAAAATGTTTCAATAGGTGCATTATAACAAATGGGAGTACTTTAAAGGTGACTGAAGTTTAAACATGTAAGAATAAACACACAATTTTTAATGAATAAAAAACAGATTTTGGGGGTCCCCCCCTCTTAGTATGGTTCATATAAAGGGCTTTTAACTTGGAGGTCTTCCAAGAAGTCCTAAATTGCCAGTGGCATCACACACAAACTCAGCAGGACTGGTGGCTGCTAACACTTGCATTGTCCCTCTCTGGCTGCTGATAAATTTTTGCCATGATGTACTTTTTACTAATTTATTTGAATAATTTCATAAACATAATTTACTCTGCACAAGTAATGACTATTAACTTGGTTCCTTATTGTGAGGCTTCTATTGAACTATAACCCCATCCACTTCTCCCCCATGCCCAGAGACAGTCATACTCTTCTTGCTTTTTGGAAGGACATTTATACCAAAGTGTCACCCTCAGCCTTCTGCAGTGTAGGAGTTGACAAAGAGGACATATGTCCATGGAGGGCGGTGAGGAGGAGGAGGAGAGGAAAGAGCTGGCTTTGGGTCACTCCACATTAGCTTCTTGGTTGGGTGAAAAACTCAGCACCTTGGAAAACACTGAGGAGGGAAAGGAGCAGGTGGCGAGTCCTTAAGTTTCACTGCGATCAGCTACAGCAGCCATCCTCTTTGGCAGTGGAGAGGAGAAGGAAGAAAAGGTGTAAACTGAGGTGTTCACGGGAATGGCACTGTAGGAAAAGCCTTAGTTACTTATAACTCATAAGGTGTGGTTGGCCTCTTCCTTGGAATGTCTAGGGACTTCTTCTCTTGCTTTCTCGTGACTTCTTTCAAGCATCACTTGCTGTCTTGCAAGCTTCTACTCTTTTCCTTTGACTGCCATCTATTGTAAGTAGTGTATAAAGAAAGAGAAATGATGCTTTGGGAGAATGTATGTAAAAGTGCCTAAAATGTTACCACCTCAGCGCACAGTGTATGCAGCGAACCCAGCTCTGCAATTGTTCGTTCATGATTATAACACTCTGAACCCAAAGTGACACAGAGGAGCCAGTACAATGAGCACTCCTGCATATAGAGAATAAAGACAATCATGGCCACTGACCCACAGGCCGAGCCACCTAGAAGTGTCGCCTACACAGATGGAAAGACACTCCCTGGGGACTTTTACTGGCCACTTAATTTGCTGTTATTATTTTTATCCAAAGTTCTTCTATGCTCCATATTGTTGCCTGCTTTCCAACAGACTGGCAGTGACGAGAATGAGGAAGAAATGAAACAAAAGCTTTTTCAAAGCAAAATCACAGTTAAACATGAAGGCAGAAGGAATAATTACTGGTTCAGGATTTTTAACTCTTTCTAAAACTTTCATGCATCTGCACGAAGCACTGGTACAGTAAAGTGCCCTAATTTGGAAAAATCTACTCTAAATTTAGCCTGCCATTGCTTGTTATTCTTCACCTGAGTTCTTAAAGAATAATTAAAAACTAGAAAGCAAATGGCATTATCATCACCATTAGGACTACTGCTTTTAAAAAAGAATTTCAGAGCACGTGTGATTATTTCCAAGTCTATCTTCTTCCTTTTCTTCTCTCTCTGGATTGCTTTCTTCTATCTGCATACCTTTCAGAGCATTTATTTTCCCCAAGGACAGAGAACCTGGGTTAACAACTGCAGTACTCCAAAAGTCCCTCTGTAAACGGCTTCTCCCTGTCCTCGTCTTGATCTCTGCTAGTGTCTCAGGATCCTAATCTTAGAGACAAATATTCTTGTCTTCAGTTCTTATCTTCTTCTTTTTAAAAAATTTTATTTGCTTATTTTTAGAGTGACAGGGAGAGAGAAAGAAACGGAGAGAAACATCAATGTGTGGTTGCCTCTCATATACCCCCTACCGGGAACTTGGCCCACAACCCAGGCATGTGCCCTCACTGGGAATTGAACCAATGACCCTTTGGTTCACAGGTCGGTGCTCAATCCACTGAGCCACACCAGCCAGGGCCAGTTCTTATCTTCTTGAGTTTCGTTTAGAACTGTATACATAGCCTTTTTAAAGAAATTATTCAGATGTTTAGTAAAACTGTAAGGCCAACTGTATTCAGGGGCATTACCATCATTGGTAAAGGGCCTACTGCAGTGGTGTTTTGCAGCTGGAGAAGGAGATTGGTTTCAACTCCAAGCACAAGATGGAATAATGGGGATTTATAACCAAGGCACATGTGGAGGGCATCAGTGGATGGAAAATTATTATGAGAGTGGGAGAATTCTTTGTTAAACTAACCTAATAGGGTTCTTGCTGAAGGCATGCTAGGATGGCCAAATACTACCTGGGGATGATGAAGGATGAGGAAGCTGATCAGATATCAAGGGTGATAAGATATCAAGTGTAGGAGATTCTGCTTTAAACAATTTGGCAAATCTCTTGCTAAAACTACCTTTACAGAGGACAGAGACAGAACCCAAAGGTCTGGCCTAGTCAAGCAGAAGGCCCGGAAAGAACAAGTGAAGTTTGCCGGTGACTTGGTCTGACTTCCCAGCCTCCAGAATGGTGGGTGATACATACTCTATTGTTTATGAGCCACCTGGTCTATGATATTTTGTCATAGCACCTGCAGCTAAGCCAGTGGGGTTCAGATCGCAGCTTTGGAAAGTTTGGAAAGTTTCTTAACCTTTCTGTGTCATCTTTTCTTTTTCTGCTAGGGTTTTTATAGGGCTGTTATTAAAATTAAAACAAACAGCTTGGAATAGTCTCTGGCATACGATAAAAATGTCAGTCCTTATCGGTACTACTAAAGTACATTGCAGGACACATGAGCCCAAAGAATTAGAGCTTTGTTTGTTAGTTGGTTTTCATCTGTTCTGAGTGATGGCAGGAGACTAAGAAGGACTGGAGTTGCATTAGCAGAAGTCAAAGATGAGAAGCAATCAGACAAGATCTCTGATACCTTTGTCTTTACAGCTCTTCACATCTCACGTGGCTACCATCGAGTCCCCCTGGCATGCAAGTGTGGGCTTAATGAGAGTTAACAATTAGACATTCAAAAACATCTGAATGCATGAATGAATGGCAGTCTCAGAGAACTGAGTCTGAACATCAGAATCAGTACATCTTCAGTGGCTAAGATAAGAGCCTACCAGCGAATCCTCAGGACTAGAAATACCATAGCCAAGTTCACGAAAAGAAATGAAATCTTGGCAAAAATGCAAGCAGATGAGTAGGGAACAATGCTATAAAGTCTATACGCTGGATAAAATTGTTTATTTATGGTCCAAGAAGCAAACTTCACCCCGATGCTTGTCCTGCCTGTGACTTAGGAGGCAGAGAGAAAAGGTAAAGGGAAGCATACCTCATGAGAAAAGGCACGTGAAGGGGAAGCTTACCACGTGTCCTTTGTGACTTTGTGTAATTGAGGTGCCAGTCTAGGAAACTGTTAAATCACAATTAAAACTGAAAAAAATAATTATAAAATTTTCAGCAATTCAATTTCACTCATACTATTACCACAAAACAGGAAGCATGATGGAAGACTCTAGATAAAGAACTAAAAGAGAAAAATAAATGCTGAATTTATTTGTGTACAAGTCAGGTTCTATAGTTACATACTAAACATGAAGCCACTCAACACACCACAGTTTTCAGTAAAATCGGTATGACTGAACTCCATGAGTTTCTAACTACAAGGGTCACGACTGAAAACTGTGGACACTCCTGCTCTGTAAAGGAGCTGCTTTAAACCATGCTGATCCAAAGACAGATGAACCTCATCGTTTCAAGCACTCTAGCTTTGCTGACTTCTTTCGACACACACTCAAGTTGAGCACTTTTCACTGGTTTGCATGGTTTTCGTGTCTATATTCATTCTCTTCTTTCTTCTCTTCTGTAAATACTGGCGAAGTGTGATTAATTCTATTCCAAAAGGACCGCTTCAGTCACAGCACAGGTCCAGAATGTGGCTATGGCACTGGCTCTGGAAAATGAGCTTGCTATGGTCTAGCATGAGCTAATGCTACCTATATCACTCAAAGTGACTGGCTCAGTCATGGATGTGGTGGCTCCAATTAACCTGTTCCATAAATACATTTTAGTGAAGTCAGACCAAAGAAATTAATGGATTTCAATTTGGAAATATTACTTGAAATTGACTGGCCCTAGGATAGATTAGAAATACTGCAATTGACCACGAGCACAGAGTCATGAACTAATTATTAAGATGGCAATGTAATAAATGAGAAACTATTCCTACCTTCCGTTCCATCATCTATTGAAAGCCGCAGCAGAGGCATAATAAGCTTTGTATGTGTTAAGAAAAAGGAGAAGCAGCGATGTCTTGATACACAGATTCTATAAAAGATTTATGGGCAATATAATTCCATAATAATTCCAAGGTAGAACTGACCTGGTGTCATATCTAGACTCTTTTTAGTTACCATGTTTTGAACTTTGTTTCGTAATGGACACTGAATATTCAAGAAGTATGAGCATTACAATTCTGTTTACTACTGCTCTGTCCATATCAACATGGAATGGTTCTGTGGGATCAAATGATCTTATAGCTTGAAAAATCCATATTTATAGAACCTAACAATGATCCTTGTGCATAGTTTTTAGTGAACTACAGTAAAGTAAACATTTCAGAAGATTCAGTCACGGAATCCACAGTCAAGTAAAGGCACACTTCGTAGAGTCCAGCGTTAATCTAGAAAAGGCATCGGTTCTGATGTTTTATGCTGACGCATTCAAAGGAAGAGCCCCTGGCACTTGTCCAACATTTTCTCTGATCACAACGGGGCTCAGCCCTGCCAGGCTTCCAAGAGACCTCTGCGTGCTGCCCCCCTGAGGAACCCCCTCTGTGATTTTCGCTTGGCGGCAACAGTCAGAAATAAGAGAATTATTCTTATTTGATTTTTATTTGACTTCATAAACTCAATCTTTCCCTTCAGAGTCTTAAGATAATTGCAGTATTGAACTCCATCTGACTGAGAATTGCTGTGAAGGTCATGGAGTGTCTGGGTGCGTCAGCCAACTCATGCTACTTCCAAGTAATTCACTTTGCTATTTACTAATTCAGAACCAAAGGAACTAGAAACTCTTTAAAGTTCTGAACCCATAAGCTATGGAAGGTATTAAAGTGTAAAGTGCTTCACAGTACCCCCAATGGCTGGAAATGTCAATTTAGAAGATTGAAGATTCCTAAGATTAAGAAATGTACAAACAAATTAAATCAGTCCGCCTTGTATAGTCCTTTGAATTTGTGCTGTTTTTGATGTGATGTAGCTATTGGTACAAGACACTAAAAACACTTGAATAAAATCAAATTACTTCTGCTATATAAAGCATTAGAGAAACAACGGATGAGTCAAAGAATAAAAGCACTAGTACATGCCACAACTAATTGTAACCATCTGTTTATAATATGAACCACTTCTAGCTTCTAAATTTTTCCAAAGCTGTCATTCTTAACATATTTTTTTCTGACAAACTTGGTAGATTCATGCAACGGGGCATTTGCATATAAAAAATGACTTCATGCCTGTACTGCACTTATAACACTAGCTGTTATTGTTATCATCAAGGCATTATTAAGGAAAAATCATTTCTCATCTTTGTAAATAAATCTGAAATAGTTTTAAAAGCAAATAGAAATACTACATGCAAAAATCAAAAGAAAAACTGCATGCCAATATGACATTTTAAATTCCCTTTCTATTACAGATTGAACTGTATTCCCCAAAATACTTACACTGATGTCCCAACTCATTACCTAGGAATGCGACCTTATTCAGAAATAGGGTCTTTACGGAGGTGATCGAGTTAAAATGAGGTCATTAGAGTGGGTCAAAATGCAATATGACTGGTCACCTTACAAAAAGCAGGAATTTGAGCACAAAGCAGACAGCCACAGAGAAAAGACTAGGTACACGGAGAGAACGTCACTTGAAGACAGGATTAGAGAGAGGCATCGGCCAGCGAAGGAATGCCAAAGATTGTCAGGCAGCCGGCAGAAGCTAGGAAGATGCAAGGAAGGAATTCCCTACGGGGTTTACATGGAGCGCAACGGGGCAGACACCCTGATGGCAGACTGCCCATCTCCAGAACCACCACACTGCGAATGCCAGTTGTTCTGAGCTCCCCGTCTATATGGCACTTTGTTAAAATAGACCTAGGAAATCCACACACTTTCCATTATAAAGCTAGAATCCTTGATGTCACTGATTCCCTCTAAATAGATTTTGTTTTTTTAAGGAAATCATATTATATACCATTTCCCTATAGCAAAATGGTGAGGTGGAGACAGGGAAAAATAAAAGCAGGAATGTCACAGCACCCAACAATCACATAAAATCTATAAATTAATTATACATTCAAGTACAATAATAGGATGCTTAGGATGCACAAGTTCTGAAACAAAGCTCTCATAGTTAAAAGCTTAGAAAGATCCAAGTATAAAATATTATTACTTGGATGTGGAAAGGATTTGAAACCTTAAAGCTTTCACAAGGTCAAGTTGCCAAGAAAGATTAAGACTCAGGTCACCTGAGACTACTTTTTAAAAATCATTTTTAGAACCCTATCACCGATGTATTAAAAATAGAAAAGTCTAATGCATAGATATGTATATTAAATGCCCTGCAGAGACCCGACAAAAGTGTCCTCATGAACGTCAACGCTTTTAACAAACATCTACAAGTAATTTCATAGAGGAGGGGAACTGCCCATTCTTATCTATTAAAATAAATCTTGCACATTAGCCTCACTCTCCTCCCACTTTCTTACAATCTTCATGTTTGTAATAATTATAAGGTTGTTCAAGGAGCCTGCTCACATGCCCAGTGATAAAAGCCAAGCTGGTGTGGGAAAAATCAGACAAAGCTTGATTCAGGCTATCACAAGTCAAGGTCACGCTTGATCCTGGCTCCCAGAGGTGCTAACATGCAACTTTCAGTGGATTCAAATTATGGGCCAGATCATTAAACGAACTGACTGACTCATTCATTCTTGCTATTAATAAAGAACTAACTCATCTTGGAGATTTTCCGCACGGCTGTATGGATAACCTAAATTTATGTGGACCTCAGCAGTTCAAAGCCTGAATTCATTTTCTTGAAACAAGCAGAATCAGAAGTTTATTAGCATGGAAAAGAGTTCTCTTTTCATTAGATTATTCTGAAGTGCTGTCCATTACATAATATACCACGCATGTGGAACCTTTAGAATAGAAATTGTGATTGCCATTCAATGAGGGAGTATTTCTAGTATGTGACAGATTTTATAACTGTGAAGAAGGAAATATCTGCCTGTCTGGGTCTCTTAGCCTTTCAAACATGCTCTTTAAATTAAAATTATAGCACATAGAAAACTTCATTAACTGTTTCACTTGCAGATCCTTGTTTCTCCTTTTTGAATATGTGCTCTTTTCAAGAGAAGTGTCCTAAACTGAACAGAGCTAACCAAGTGGTAAGGGAGACTCCTGTACTTTCCTGTTGGATGTCCCAAGGCAATTATCTACAGTATTAGAAGTTAGGTGAAAGAAACATTGACCTACATTTTAATTAATCCTTAAGTAATTTTTTACTTAAGATTTTAATAAACACAAAGGGGGGATAAATGACTTAAAGTTTCTCCCTTCCAAATTTTATTTCGGAGACACTAGTGTAATCAATAGCAATAAAATGGAATCAAATGCAAATGTTAGGTTTAAAAGAAATGGTAAAAGACCAGTTCATGGGCCTTAAAATTGTTTGAAAATTACTCAAGGGTTCAAGGTCTTTACTGATACTCTCACTTGCTCATTTTTAATTCTGTTAAGCAATTATTCTTCTGAGTATTGGTCATGTCTCAGTCAATGGGAGTGTCAAGATAATTATCCTTCATCTTCAAATAATTCACTCATTAATGATAGAAACAAATATAGGAAAGAATTTAATACCTTGTGGTAAATACTGGAAAGGACATTTGAAACTACACATTGGTGGTACCAAAGAGTGGGTCTCAGAATCCCGGTGGGAATATGGCAAGAGAAAAACATTCAGACAATAAGACATAGTTGGTCAGCATGTTGAATGATGAGTAGAACTTCAACAGATAGGCAAAATTAGGGAGGTACACTTGTTAAAATTGAAACATCACAGCATATAAAATAGAACTTCAAATAGCTTGACATGCTTGGAACGTAAGTTGCAAGTAGTGTATTGGAGAAGAGGAAAGATTAGCAACAGGGACAGCAGAAACAGGTGAAGTGCTGGAAGAATGCACGCAGACGACAGTGACCTCATTTTTTTAGCAAGATGATGTCATCCAAGGGTTTTATCAGGGCTTATCTAATACAAGTTCATTATCAGAAAGATAACTCAGGAAGTTTATGTAGTTAGTAGACTATTTCTGCATGTCTACTTCTTGCCTAAAGACCCATACAATTTCTTTAAAAGTTACTTATGCTAAATAAATCCATAAGGCAAAATACAAACATACAAAAAAGTGGCACTAGTGGACCTTCCAAAAATGTAAGAACATTAAAGGGAAAGCATCAAGAGACCATTGTGTGAAGGTAGGTGCATTCATTTGCTAGGACCACCATGACCTACTACCACAGGCTGAGTGGCTTAAACAACAGAAATTTACTTTCTCACAATTCTGTAGACTGGAAGCCAAGGTCAAGGTGTCAGCAGGTTAGGTTCCTCATGAGATGTCTCTTCTTGGCTGGCAGATGGCTGTCTTCTAGTTGTATCTGAAATGAGCTTTTCTCTATGTGCATGTCCTTGGTGTCTCTCCCTTTTCTTATAAAGACATCAGTCATATTGAATGAATTAGGCTCTATTCTTATGATTTTGTTTACCTCATCACCTCTCTAAAAAGTCCTATCTGTAAATATTCTAAAATATTTGGGGCTAGTACTCCAATATATAAATATGGGAGAACACAATTTAGTTTAAGAACTCTAAGATTTTCAAAATAATCTAAGAAAACAGAAAAAGAATCAGATTACACTGAAATGAGAAATGCCAGATAAAATACAGAATACCCAGGTAATCTATAAATTTCAGATAAACAGTAGATAGTTTTTTAATATAAGTATGTCTTAAATAGCATGTCATATGGGATATACTTACAAAAAGTATTAGCTGTTTATCTGAAATTCACATTTAACTGGGTGTCCTATATATTTATTTGCTAAATCCAGTAACCTTAATTAGATTTGTCATCTGTGAGATAACACTGAATTTATACTGTTCATGTTTTAAATATTAAATTTTATGTCCAACCAAATTAATACTCAGAAAAGCAAATTCTACAAAATTCCCCAAAAGAAAAGCAAAGGATTTTTGTAGCAAAATAGTTCAATATAAATATTGGTAATTTTAAAATAATAATTTGGAACTAAAATCACAAAGCTATCAATTTGGGAGGTAGAGTTGGGGCAGGAAACAGGAACAGAAAAGTTGCAATGTTACCATCTTACTGACAGGAAGGGCACAAAAGACTCCAAATATTAATAGATGATATATACATATACAATAAATATTAACCCTTGCTTTTCTGTTGACTTGGGACGCTTTCCCCAGGTAGCTTCATTCTTTCACCACCCTTGGATCTTTCATAACATATCATCTCCTCAGTGGGTCTTCCTAACCACCTGAAATAAAACCAGTGGCACTTTCTATCTTCCCCTTTCCCAAATTTAAATCTCTGCATATCATTTATCATCAAGTAGCATAGCAGGTCATATATAATCTAAGCTCCATAAGGGCTGCCACATACTAGTTACTAGGTAAATATTTGCTTAATTGAGTTGTTGATACAAATCAATAGAATCTAATGAACCACAACATTGGAATATAGTGCTTAAAGGGTTGGAAGTGATAAGGAAAAAAAAAAGAGGAATCAAAAATAACTTGCTAGGTAATTAGATATTTTCAGAAGAACCAGATAATGAAAGAATGATAATAAATTCAGTCTTCAGGAAAAAAATTCCAGTATACAAATGGAGATACAAGTGTATAATGAATACGTGTTATGCTAGAAATTTAGATTTCGGTTGTCCAACATAAGTGACAGATAAAAACATAGTTGGGATAAGACTGCCAAATAAATGTTTATAGACTAAAAAGAAGGGCAAGGATAGAAACTCTTTATCAATTGTAATGAAGATAATCAAGAGTGATCAGAGAGTCAGAAAATAATTAAAGGTGGTAGTGTTATGGTAGACATACAGGTGAAATTTCTAGAACAAATTATTCACTTAAAGCCTGTCGCAAAATCAAGGAAAATGAACAGTGAAGTTAGAGCTGATTTTGGATATTAGATTGTTAGTGACTTTAATGAGATTGCCTGTAAAAATGGCGCTCATCCTCTGCCCCTGTTGTCTCAGCATCCTTTGCAACACGAGTATCACCTTCTCCCATCGGGACAGGGTGTGTGTGTCCTCATCTCTTGTATTGGTTGGCCTGTGACTCATGCTGGGAGCCTCAGAGTGCAAGTTCTAACCCTGGGCCTGCAGAGGCCTCTACTTCCACTCATTCTCTTGGTATCCTGCACACCAGACACACTGCCAGCAACAGATACATCCATGAGCCCAGAATTATCCAGATATTCCATAGAATTGTGAACAACAGTAAATGCTTGTTTTAAGCCACTGGATTCTTGGGTGGTTTGAACTAAGGATAGGGTTGGCCTGAGGATCAGGGTTAGGCCTGGAGTCAAGTGTAAGTCTAGCAATGACCAAGGATATGCACAGTTAAAGATGGACTAGTTGTTAAAAAGAAATGCAAGGGATTAATGGAATACAGATTTGAGGAAGATAGCAACTAAAAAATACCCTTGAGAAACTTCTGTGTGAAGGAAAGAGAAAAGATACAGTAAAAGGAAGGATTTATATTTAATTAATGAGTCTTGAAAAATGGAGAATGAAAGGGTTTGGATAACGGAAGGATCGAGAGATACTGATGAAGAGATGCTGGGAGGAGCCTGGAAGGAATGAATCTGGAACACACATGAACCAGTCAGCCTTAGGAAGCAAAAGGGATTCCTCTCTTTCAGGACTGGGGAAATGAGGGTAAGAGTTTTAAAGGAAGGACTTGAAGTGCAAACAAATTTGTTGGATGGATGGGAGAAGGTGAGGGAATTATGTTGTTGATAACCTTTATTTTTTTTCTGTGAAATACGAGCCAAGTGGCAAAATCACCTTCAAAACAGAGCAGGAACAGAATGGTGGGAGTGAGGAGGGGGCTTGCAAATAGGGCTAAAAGCAGAGTTTCTCAACCTTGGCACTATCAACATTTTGGACCAGATAATTCTTTATTGCAAGAGGCTGTCCTAAACGTTGTAGAATATTTAGCAGAACCCCTGGCCTCTGCAAACTCCATAACAGCAGCATATCCCCTGACCAGTTGTAACAACTAAAAGTGTCTTCAGACACTGCCAAGTGTGCCCTGGGGGTAGAGCCACCCCCAGGGGGAAATTGGCTTAAGGGAATGGGCTAATCAAGGAAATCTTTCAGGCCCAATCCAGGTAGCTCAGTGGGTTGGAGCGTTGTCTCCAGACGGCAAGATTGCGAGTTCAATCCTGGTCACGAGGTCAACCAACAAATGCATAAATATGTGGAACAATGAATCGATATTTTCCTCCCTCCCCCACCTCCCAATAATCTCTCTAAAATCAATTAAAAAACAACTTTCAAATGTCTAGGGAGTCAGAATCAGTTCCTAATTCATCAGCGTAAATAAATTACAAATATATTCCTCGGTATTTTTAAAAATGCACCCCCTGGTGTCACTTGCAAAATCTCAAGCTCTAGTCCTGTTCCCGTGGCCGAGAAAGAGAGAGCCTTTCTAAACTTCCTCCTCTGTGCTCAAGGGCTCAACCATAGCTTTGTAAAGAAAGAACACGATAGCAAATACTTGAGATAAAATTTGATCTTCTCCAAAAATAAAAAGTAATATTTTCTCTGTTTTAACCTTCTCCCTTCATTTTACCTGTCGGCTCCCCAACTTTGTGTCCTTTATATGCAATCATGAATCAAGCTTTTGTATCTGAGGTTTATTAAGACTTTTTTTGTTCAACCCCAAGAAAATCCTCCAGAGCAGTAAAATCTGGTTTGATTTGTTTAGCTATAACTGTGGCTTCTGGAGCTTTTTCCAACAGCTTGTCTGCAAAGAGACAGGTCTAAATATTAAACAAGAGAGACTGGGAGGTGATACCCATACTCGTTGGTGTAAATGGTGTGTCTTCATTCATAAAACCACTTTACCTTCCCGTAATTACTCTGCGATTCATTGATGCAAGTGAGGCATCCAGGAAATAAATTTGATTGGTGAATAAATGCAAATTAAGTGACAGGGACAGGGGTAGGCAAATGAAAACTGAGAGGAGGCATTCAGTATGCAAATTCCCTAGGATGTACATGCATCCATTTACAGCTCCTGCCTTGGAATAAATTACAGAGCAGTAAAAGCTACTGACTTTCTCCTCTGTTCTGAGTTTGAAAGCCTGGGTGGCAGAAGGGTAGGAGTTGGTTCCCAGCAGAATTACAGAGCTCAATAGTATAGCTGTCATAACCTCTCTTAAAGGAAAGCAAGCTGTCTGCATTATCTGTGTAGGGAAAGTCTTTCCTTTGTGGATAGTGTCTATTGGAAGAATTGGCATTTAACAAATATGTTAATTAAAGCTCTAGACTACATGCTATAATGTTTCTGCTATGCATTTTGTGACAAGTCCCATTGTGTTTTTATGTTAATATTATTCTTCAGCAGATTACACTGCTCCCCATTATCAAATCAAAATGTTGAATCCGGGCATAACATTTAAGTAAGAGAAAACCAGGGTTTTTTCCTGCTTAACTTTTGTTTGATTTTGATGGGGACAAGCACTAAAAAAAGCAAAAAGTAGTTCTGCCACCTACAGCAAGCCTGATCTCTGTGTGAGTATCTTTTCCTGATAGAAAGGAAGAGAAAAATAGAAGAGAGGAGAAGTAAAGAATACAAAACTGGAGAAAATATATACTTGCTTCATTGTTCTGGGGGAAATGAAACCATTTGCTACGTTCACAGTTTGCAATAACACACTGAACTGAGGTTCTTGTCAACTGGCAATTTCTGTTTGTTATGTATATGTCTGTGTTTTTCATTAAACATAACAGAGGCTCCTACAACACGAGATTAAAATAAATTGAGGTTTTTTTTCTTTCTTAATTTGCTTCTTTACTCCATATACAATGAACCTGCTTGAATATGAGAGAGTTGACCTAAATTCCATGTCATCAAGAAGGTTGTGGAAATTTACGATGTGAAAGTAAAGGGAGGTGCGTTTGATTTCCCAAAGATCAAATTTGGGAAATATTAGCATAAGCACTTTGATGATCATGACAGTAAGTCTAGAGAATTAATCTCCAAAGCAATCAGAATTCAGGTCTTCTATAGCTTTATAGATCAAAATGACCTATTTTAATTAATTATTCCAGATACAAAGAGACAGCTGCTTTCCACAGAAGATTGGAGCTGTTATCTGCTTTCAGGACTAGGTTACCTTGAGTAAATTGCTCTCAAAACCTGACTTCATGCTCGATTTTCCGAGTGATCTTTAAATTGGGGAAAAGCTATGTGGCCCTGCTGGGAAACAGCATAGCAACATGGAAGAGTCCCACTGCCTGTGTTGCTCTCCTGGCCTCTTTGCTTCTTAGCCGTTTGATATTGGACAAGTTACTTAGCCTCGTTGTGTCTCCATTTTTCATCTGTCAAATATGAACCATCATACCACATGCACAATCACGGATACACACCTATTATTACTTACATAACTATTATTTTTGTACGTCTATTAATATTTGTAATAGAGCATATTCACAAGTCAAAACAAAAAGACATTACCCTATGGAAACTTAGTGTTTTAATTTCTAAAGAAACAAGTATAATCTATCTCATTTTGTATTGCTTACCTACTTCATTCTAAGTGTTGTATTGGTATACTCATGCATATAAACATATATTAAATAACTAAAAGAGTAAGTAATAATTGTCAATACTTATCGATCACTATCATGAGACTTGCACTGTTCAAAATGCTTTTTTGGATGTTATCTTATTTAATTTCACAATAAAACTAGGGAATGGTGCTCTTAGTTGTACTTCATTTTACAGATAAGAAAGCTGAGAAATAAGGAACTTGCCTACAGTCAGACAATCAGCAAGTATCAGAGGGTAGATTCTAGTTCAGTGTGTGGGGATTTGCTATCTCACCCTCAGTGGGCACCTGGGAGTCCAAGTCTCCCAGCCTAAGAAATGTCACCTATTATTGGTGTTCTTGTTCTTTATTAGTCTTAAATTTTGAATCACCTGCTTTAGCATGTGGTAGAGACCTAAATACTTGTTGATAATTGAATGAATAAATAAATTGATGATATCATATAAGAATTAAATCAAACTGATGGGGGAACTAAAGAATTAAAAATTATTAGCTTTACAAGCTCCAGCCAATATGAAGGCATAGATAGAAATGTTTTGCTTCTGTGCAAAAGAAAGATAACAACCAAAAGAAGGACAACAATCAGTTTAAAAACAAAAATAACCTGAACAGCCAGAAAATCAAACTGCATGGAAGACCAACAACCAAGGAGTTACGGAAGAAATAGTCATCCAGGCTGGTGTGAGGGGTGGAGATGGGAAGCCGAGGCAGAAAAAATGTACAGCAAGACAGTAGCTAGCAGATGGGATTTCCCACGTTTGCATGCAGATAAACCAGGAGGAACAACTGGGGACCAAGATAAATGGTTCAACCCAAGGTTCCAGCATGGAGAAATAAAGCCTCAAAACCTCTGGCTGTAAAAATCTGTTGGAGTTGCAGTGTCAGGAGAAACTCCCAGCCCCACAGGAGAGCCCATTGGAGGGCCCACAGGGTCCTAGAATGTACACAAAACCACCCACTTGGGAATCAGACCTGAAAGGGCACAATCCACTTGGGGGAATTAAGGGAAGTGAAGGAAAGTGGGACAAGAGCCAAGCAAGCTAGCAAGCAGCATTGTTCTATCTCTGACCTCTCCCCACTACACAGCATCACAATGCAGCAAAGTGGGTTTCTCCACCCTGGTGAATATGTAAGGCTCCACCCCTTACAATGTAACAGGCCTGTGGAAGCAAAGACATATGGTCCAAATGAAAGAACAAATCAAAACTCCAGAAAAAGAATTAAGTGACAAGGAAATAGCCAACCCATCAGATGCAGGGTTCAAAATACTGATAATCAGGATGCTCACAGAAATGATTGGGTATGGACACAAAATAGAGGAAGAAGTGAAGGCTATACAAAATTAAATAAAGAAAAATATACAGAGAACCAACAGTGAAGGGAAGGAAACCGGGCTCAAATCAACGATTTGGAACAAAAGGAAGAAATAAACAGTCTACACAACTGAATGAAGAGATAAGAATTCAAAAAAATGAGGAAAGGCTGAGGAACCTCTGGGACAAATTTAAACATTCCAACATCCAAATCATAGGGGTGCCAGAAGAAGAAGAGGAAGAGCAAGAAATTGAAAACTTATTTGAACAAATAATGAAGGAAAACTTCCCCAGTCTGGCAAAGGAACTAGACACAGAAGTACGGGACACTCAGTGTCCCATAGAAGTTGAATCCAGGAAGAAACACACCAAGACACATCATAATTGAAATTACCCAGAATTAAAGATAGGGAGAATCTTAAAGCAGCAAGATTGGTAGGTTACAAAGGAGTTCCCATAAGACTGTCAGCTGATTTCTCAAAAGAAACCTTACAGGCAAGAAGGGGCTGGAAAGAAGTATTCAAAGTCATGAAAGGCAGGAACCCACATCCAAGATTACTCTATCCAGAAAAGCTATCATTTAGAATGGAAGGGCAGATAAAATGCTTCCCAGACAAGGTCAAGTTCAAGGAGTTCATCATCACCAAGCCCTTATTATATGAAATTGTAAAGGAACTTATTTAAGAAAAAGAAGATAAAAAACTATGAACAGTAAAATGATGATAAACTCGCAACTATCAACAACTGAACCTAAAAAAACAAAAACAAAAACTAAGGAAACAACTAGCATAGGAACA
The DNA here is from genome assembly GCF_004126475.2 of Phyllostomus discolor. Classification (NCBI taxonomy): domain Eukaryota; kingdom Metazoa; phylum Chordata; class Mammalia; order Chiroptera; family Phyllostomidae; genus Phyllostomus; species Phyllostomus discolor. The sequence goes on along the minus strand of NC_040905.2, from coordinate 14,603,533 downwards.
GAATCACAGAAATGGAGATCACATGGAAGGTTATCAGTGGGGAGGGGAAAGGGGGAGGATTGGGGAAAAGGTACAGGGCATAATAAGAAGCATAATTGGTAGGCACAAAATAGACAGGGGGGAGGTTAATATTAGTATAAGAAATGGAGAAGCCAAGCCCCGGCTGGCATAGCTCAGTGGATTGAGTGCGGGCTGTGAACCAAAGTGTCGTAGGTTCGATTCCCAGCCAGGGTACATGTCTGGGTTGCAGGCCATGACCCCCAGCAACCACACATTGATATTTCTCTCTCTCTCTCTCTCTCTCTCTCAAATAAATAAATAAAATCTTTAAAAAAAAAAAGAAATGGAGAAGCCAAAAGAGGTATGTGTACGACCCATGGACATGAACTAAGGGGGGTGGAATGTTGGAGGGTTGGGGGGTGCAGGGCAGAGGGGGAGGGAAGGGATAAAAATTGGAGACAACTATATAGCATAATTGATAAAGTATACTTTAAAAAATATAATAAAATGCAAATAAAAATTGTTAGCTTTAGTTATATAATTCATACGTTCAGTGATGAATGCATATGGAAAGCTGTTGTTCTAGGAACTGGCCCTACCCTGATTCCAGGAGGCCCACAGGCAATTCGGCCTTGGAGCCTCAGGAGGACTGCAAGCAAACAAGATGCTATCCAAGCCGCCGTGCTCCAGGGAGAAAACATCCGGGTACAGATGAAGAATTGCTGGGATTCTAGGAAAACTTCCAGACTGCAACTTCTACCTAACTCTCCTTCATCCCTGACTCCAAGCCCTTTACCCACTTTCCCCTGAAATCCAAACTCCTCACCTACCTCTTCTTCTCCTTATAAAAAGCTCTGCATGAGATGTGATATTAAGGTGGGTTTTTAGGGCACATAACCCTCCATCTTTTCAGATGGCCAGGCACCTGAGTAAAGTGCCCATAAAGATTCAAACCTTGTCTCTGTGTTTTGGTTCTGGAAGTGACGAGCAGCACAAACAGTGACTCTTCCTTCCAGTTTCAAAACAAAGAATTGCCTTTGCTTCGTCATATCTGAGGGTTAAATAATCATTTCCATATATATTCTAGGTATTTGCATAGATACTTTAGTCATTAGTTTTTATTTGCCCCCAAAGCCAAATCTTTAGCGTAGTTATTAATGCTGGCACCATTTTATAGTGGCACCATTTTGCATGTTAATTGACTTCCATTCTTCTAAAAGTCACCAATGGGAAAATATTTTTTCCTAAACTTCCAGTACGAAAAATAGTCAAAGACTTAACCAACAGACTAATGTTTCTATGTCAGAATTGGCATTTAATTATTTTCTTGGATCATTTTTTTTATTTTTTAAGATTTTATTTATTTACATATTTTTTTAGAGAGAGGGAAGGGAAGGAGAGAGAGAGAGAGAAACATCAATGTGCGGTTGCTGGGGGCCGTGGCCTGCAACCTAGGCATGTGCCCTGACTGGGAATCGAACCCGTGACACTTTGGTTCACAGCCGGCGCTCAATCCACTGAGCTACGCCATCCAGGGTTACATATTTATTTTTAGAGAGAAGGGAAGAGAGGAAGAAAGAGAGGGAGAGATACATCAATGTGTGGTTGCCGCTCTCACACACCCTACTAGGGACCTGGCCCGCAACCCAAGCATGTGCCCTGACTAGGAATCGAACTGGTGACACTTTGGTTCACAGGTTGGTGCTCAATCCACTGAGCCACACCAGCCAGGGCTTGGATCATTTTTCAAAAAAATATGTTTGAAACTAAAATTGCTGTCAAGTCACAAAACATGGTAAAGGGGAAGGGTTTACAGGAACAAGTATAAAGGACACATGGACAAAAACAAGGAAGGGTAGAAATGGGAGGAAGGTTGGGAGGGCTTGGGGGGGGTGCTGGGATGGAAATAAAAGGCAGAAAATTGTACTTGAACAACAATTAAAATTAAAAAATTAAAAAAATAAATGTATGTATATATATATATATATATATATATATATATAGTCTAAGACTCTTGTTTTATCCAACACTTTCAGTCATCATTAGCCAAACTGTCTTCAAACTTTCGGAAGTTAAACCATGCCTAATGGTATCCTCACTAATAGTACACAGACATTTGAGTCCATTCACTTTTTAAAGGATCATTTAGTGCCTTAGCTAGTTAAGCTGCAAGCCCACAGTAATAAAGGAGAGGCATTACTCCTTCCATGGTTTCTTCATTAGCAGTGATAATAATAGCAATAGCTAGGTCCATAACTAGTATATTGTTAAGGGAATTTCTGGGGCATCCTTATGCAATCTAAATTCAGCTTCTGCTTTGGTCAGTTTATTTTACAAGCCAATGGCCCCCCTGTGGCTCCCAGCTCTCCAATGTTTGCCTAACTTAAGGATTTCGACTATTTTCTTCCTGCAACACGCATCAGTGCTAACAGCCAAATAGCTGAACCCAGAATTCGGTGCTCTTCAGCGCTTAGTCTATGTGAGTATTTGAAAAACATACATCTTTATTTTTTAAGTCAGAATTCAGTCTCTTGGCTTAAAAAGTTAATGGAAAACAATCATACCCCCTTTTATCCCAAGCCAATGTATTTACTTTTTAATACAGGCACTTGACTCTCTGTTGCTTTGTTACTAGATAACTGTTCTCATGTCTCTTTGAAACATTTTGGTTAGTGCTAAATATGATTGCTTTCCTCCTGTACCTCAAACTCTGTTTTATATGTCTTTTACACACACCCCCACATACCATTACACATAACACCTTCATTACTGCTTCATACACAGTAAGTATTTAGTAAATGCCTGCTAATTAGCAACATGATGTGTGGCTCATACTGCTTAGCACACAAGTGGATAATTAAAAACCTGCCTACATAACTCTGTAACATTTTTTAATCCTCCCTGAGCATATGTTTATTGATTTTAGAGAGAGAGGAAGCAGGGGGGACAGAGAGAGAGTGAGGGAGAGGCAGAGAGAGAGAGAGAGAGTTGCCTCCTATATGCGCTCTGACCAGGAGTCAAACCCACAACCTAGGTATGAGCCCTGACAAGGAATGGAACCCGCAACCACTTGGGGCAAGGGACGATGCTCCAACCAACTAAGCCACCTGGCGGGGGCTGTCTCATTTTTCATGTTCAGATTTACCACTCCCAAGCAATGACACCAGACAGTCCTGTTCCTTCAGTTCTTGGGCAGTGCAAATTAGTTCCTATTTTAGTTTTCGGATTAGACACAAGGGATTACAGAACTGCGAATTCTCCAGTAGTTCTTTCCCTGTGACAATTTTTATATCTCCCCAAACCTATGCATTTGCCACATATATTTGAAGTAAGGTTGCTATGAAAAATGAAATAGAAAGAAGAGGTAAATTTTTTTGAAAAATTACATAATAAAATGGAGTATTGTTCTTATGTTCGAATGGTTCAAATTAGTTGCATCCATTGATTTACTGTATTGATAACCAATACCAACTATTTTATTTCTGCCCAGGGAACAAATACCAGGAAATAAAACAGTCTAATCCTGCACTACTGCAATGGATGTTAAAAATTTGGAACAAGTATTCTGCTTAAAACTTTTGAATGACTATAGAAATTACTCTATAAAGTTGAAGGGAAATCAAAATTCCTATCCAGAAAGCCCAGTGATTTTCCAATAATCTGCTACTAAAATGAAAAGAAGTAAATGTTACTTTGGCATTTGTTTCCATAAAGAAAGTTTTATGATGTTACTCTCCCCCAGTTAGAACATGAAATGATTTCAGACTTTGCATAGGAGACGATGGAAGCCACAGACTCTCCTGTATTTTTTAAGCAATTTCATTTCCTCCTGTCCTGATTCTATTACAGTAACATAAATTAGAACAAAAATTTAATAAAGTGGACAGTTAAATGGATTTCATCTATTCTCTTCAGGTTAAATAAGATTAACCAGATAAGATGCAAATTTGAAAAATATTTTAACTGATAAGGTAAATCAAAAATCAAAAACATCCTTGAAACTCCATGGCCAGATAATGAAGGGAAATAATTTTAAGACACAGATAAAGGTTAACAAGCAATATAGTGCTGATTACTTTCATTGTAAAATAATTAACCTTTGGAAAGGCTTTTTGTCAATGCAGTCGTTGCTAGTTAAGAGTAAGACACATTCCTGAAAAGCAGGTGATGGAAAGCAAATCTTGGTTATATTCAGTTTCTAGGAACGTATGACTTCCCAACTTTTTCATCCCATTGTTAAAAATCTACAATTCTTCTCATTTGTTTATTATTTTTTACTGTTCTGCAAATTAATGCAACACATTAAAATAATCAAAATAAATATAGCACCCCAGAGACTTGCCAGCCATGCTAACGGGTGGAAGCAGCCAGAGTTCTCCATTACACAACCGCCTGAGAGTAGTCAGCGAGTGTGGAGACCACAGCGCAAAAACGCTTTCTGGTTCGAGAGGCTTTTTCAGATTCTTCTTGTGCCTAAACTAACAGAGAGTAAAACGTTTACCTCGGGTTGTTAAATCAGTAGGTTAGCACGCATTTTGGAAAAGAGTAAATATCCATAGGTAGTTGATGAATAAAATAGAATTAAGGAGGTACAATACAATACAATACAATACAATTAAAAGTCACCTCTCTGGAACAAGTCTGACATGAATTAACTATACGAAAGCACACAATTATTTTTCTTATTAAGATAAAAATGTATGTTCCTTAATGGATGTGCTAATCATTTGGCTTACTGTAGTTAAAATTAACTTGAGATTCAAATTAAAATATCACTTTTCAGAAATAACCTTGAGCCAATTCTTAACGTTATTATCTATGAACTAGACCATGTTATCATCCATGATTGTGTATCTTTTATGAGCAGGAAAGGGATGAGCCAATTATTGCTAAAAAAAAATGTTTGGCCTCAGACTCCCAGATACATTGCTCCAGGTGTTAAAGAATAAAGAAGATGTGGGAACTGAAGGAATGATAGTTTCAAAAGGAGGGACTTTTAGATTAAGAGATTATACAGAGTTTATCAAAATCAAGGCACCATCAAAAGCTCTTAAAAACCAAGAAACCTGCCTTCTAACATGACACGGCTTGAGGGACAAGGACATTTGAGACTTCCCGTAACTCACTGAGCAATGATTCTGAGTCTGGCCGACCCTTAAAATGAGTACACTTCAGTTTTTACAGTTTCACTTTCTGAGGTTTCAGTTACTTGCCGTGAACCATGGTCCAAAACCATTAAATGGTAAGTTCCAGGAGTAAACAATTCAGAAGTTTTAAATTGTGCGGCTCTGAGTAGTGTCATCCTACTCCATCCTACTCCATCCCGCCCAGGATGTGGGCCATCCCTGTGTCCAGCATCTCCACACCACACACGTCACCTGCCTGCTAGTCACTTAGTAGTCGCCTCGGTCATCAGAACCACTGCTGCAGTATGGCAGTGCGGGGTTCAAGTGACCCTTACTTTACCTAATAATGACCCCAAGGACACAAGCACAGCTATGCCAGAGATTTGGATATGCCAAGGAAAAGCCATAAAGTGTTTCTGTTAAGTGAAAAGGTGTGTGTACACAGAAAAAACCAGCATGCATATATCTGCCATGTCAGGCATCACCTCAAGTTCTAGGAATGGATCCCTTTGAATAAGGGAGGACTCCTATATCACGAAACAATAGTAAAAATGCAGCTCAGTGATTCAGTTTCAAATGGGTTGCCAAATGCTTCATGTGAAAGGAACTGAGGGGGAAATTTCTTTAGTGTTAAACATTTAAAACTCCATGAAGGATATTTATTCAATTTGAATGCAAAATAATAAAAAGAGTTATAAAATACACATCATTGAGTATATCATTTCAGTCCTAAAGAAATTTGTGAAATTAATATACTTGATTTATCTAAAATCAAATTACATATATGTGTAGCTATTCTTTTATCGGTTTGTCATATGCAAAGTAAAATAATTTCATTTCTCCATGGTGAAATTCTCTGTTTTCTCATTTCATGGTTTTCTCATAATGACTGTAATAAACTTGATGAACAAGAAAGCTCCTATATCATCTATATGTTTCCCCCCAAATTCTCACAATGTAAAGTTTTTAATTGGCATTTAATTTTCCTTAAAATATGGAATTTATAGTAAGCCAAATTCAGGAATATAAAATATATTTAGTAACTGACCTTGAATTGATTGCCTTCTAAAGAATGAAATTTTTTAAATATAATCTTTTCTTCATTATAATGTGTCTTAATTAAACAGGAGATTATCCCTGTTTTGTTCCTAATTTAGGAAGGAACAAACACCAAGCCTAAAAAAATTCCCCCCAAGTAGATGTCATTATGAAGCAGGAGATAGTCAGGAAGGAGGAAACTCCGGAGGTGCCCCGGGGCTAAGATAAGGGACATCAATACAGGACAGAGACCCTGTTCTAAGACCAGTTGTCTCCACTTTCTGGAAAAGTGCTGAATCACAATGAATCATGAACGCACCTGCACAGAAGATGCTACATGACCCCTGCTTCATTACAATAACATTGTAATAAATTAACATTGTAGGACCCCCTTACCCAGTGGCCAATCAAGGAAAACCATGGGAGACCACATGCGTAGTATCTTTAAAGTAATATAGTTATTCGTACATGAGCAATAAAACCACCCAAAACTAGCCAGGAAATATCTTCCCTGTAAGAACAGAGTCCTGCCCTGGCTGGTGTAGCTCAGTGGATTGAGCGTGGGCCTGTGAACCAAAGAGTCTCTGGTTCAATTCCCAGTCAAGGCACATGCCTGGGTCCCCCAGTGGGGGGACACATGAGCGGCAACCACACATTGATGTTTCTCTCCTTCTCTTTCTCCCTCCCTTCCCTTCTCTCTAAAAATAAATGAATAAAATCTTTTTTAAAAAATTAAAAGGAATAGAATCCCTCCAAGCCCCTGAGGGCAATCTCTGCTTGGAGTTAGCCTGCTCCCAGGTTCTGTGGAGTGTGCTCTCACTTAATAAATCTGCTCTCCTTCTGCTATAAACTCTCTATGTGTTCGGTTCACTTCTTTGTCCACGATCACCAAGAACCTGGTTACCTGCGCCCACCTGGGACATTTACGGACTTCAGACGCCCGCCATTATAAAGTACTAACTTATTTTTCATACAGTATTGCTAGATATGTAAAAACTGACTGCAAATCCCAGTAAGCAGATGCCCAGGCTGGAATGTGAGGGCCAGGACAATTCTTCTTCTAACTGCCCCCAGCTTTGCTGTTATATAAAGATCGGTAGGTGGAATCTCTTCAAAGACTTATAAACATTGATAGCTTTCTTTCTGTGTTATTTTAAACACGAACACACACATGTGAATACCCCAAAGCAGTCCCTTCCACCCTGCTCCATGCACACCGAGCCCCACATTGCCAAACGATATGGTAGCCTTGGCAGATTAAAGCAACAGAATGTCCTCAGCACTGAAGAGAGTTCCTCTGCCTGCTGCCTTTAGTCAATATCCCCCTAGAGATGAACAAAGATAGATGGCAATAGCCAGGTAGATAGATGATAGATAGAGCACACCTGTATATTTATAGGTGGAGTGCATGTGCATGTCACGCAGAGGAGCAGAACTCAGGGTATCATTTTCAAGTCATCCTTGAAAGTGGTCTTGTCAGTCGGACGGGACAGACACTTCAGCAGGAGCACAATGCAGACTTGGGATTTGATCGTCTTTCCCTGACAGTGGGCAGACGGAAGGGTTAGAGAGCATGCAATTTGCTTCACCACCACAGTGCTGTCGGAAAGCAGTGGACGCTGAGGACCAAACACTTGTCTTTGTGACGGGCATGCGTGGCCCTGCCTCCTCCTGAGAGGCGCGCTAGGCTGACATAGTGCTTTGCGCGCGGGGTTCCATGGCAATTCTGCCCAAGGTGTGACTCTGTCAGGGAACGACGGCTCTCGGATTCGCAGCAGAAGCACTGGCTTCAGAGGCTCCTCGGCAGCTGTTTCCTTCAGAAGAAAATCATTTGCAATTTACTTTGTACACAGATACTTGAATGGCATGTGTCTGCAGTTTGGGAGAAATTTCAATTTATGCAAAATGAAGAAAGGGAGAAAAAATAATGCGGATAATGATGCTCACGTAATCCCACACTCCAAAAGGCCTATGGTAGTGTCGTGCTTGTTACAGGGCCAGACCCTACTAGTTATCCCTCAAAAGGGGTTTAAAAGTGAGCTTAGGAGATTTGCACTAAACTCTGTTAACAGTTAATCAGCCACAGTATAGACTATATTGGTGGTTTTCTGGGTTTTTTTTTTTTTCTGAAAGAGAAAGGAAGGATGAACTTGAAAGTGCAGATTTTCTTTAATGATAGCAGTTTTACTGACCTTGTGGAAAGAGATTTATTTTTAGAGAAATGTAGGGTGTGACCTTTCATGTTTCAAGACACCCTGGCATAGCATGGGTCTTCCTGTTATCTTTTGCTTCAGTGTGTCCCCTAAAGGCAAGTCCCTCCCACTGAGAGCCAGATTAAGGGGAATTTTGGACGGCAGAGACAGGCAGGGATAAGCTGGAACTAAAGCCCATAATATCCATGAAGTGATTAAAATGCAGCCTTGCCGGACACGACCACACCGCTGTTATCAGACAGACATGGACGACTTCTTTGAACTCAACTCCACAGTATGTGGAGGAACAGAAAGACTTTTGAGTCTGGGGTGTCTCCAGAAAATAGACTTCTGAACGCACACTGTCAGCGTTCCCCCACGACCCAGAGTGAACCGCGATCCCACACTTGGCTTGCCCTCTGCCAAAGTGCGTGGAGGGCAGCATCCAGGAACGCAGCAGGCTGCCCAGGTGTCTAGATGACTGGTTAGTGTATCGATTTGTGATGGCTGAAAACTTGGCACATCAAAAACACTGTACCGCAGCGTACACGCATTTCAAAGCACTGCTGTTGCTGCTCAAAAACACTGCTTCACAATTGGGTTGCTTCTCGAACAGTTTTCTAAGAACTAGTACAGAGAAGTTTTCCTCCGTTTTACCTTTTGCCAGGACACTAAAGAAACACCTGGCTTCATTGGGTTGGGGTTTTTTTTCTTTTGCAGGGGAGGTCAGGAGAGAAACATCCATGCAAAATAAAAATAGCACCTCACTGTCATCTTTAAAAGAAAAAAGAGGAGAGCAGAGGGGGAGAGAGGGGAGTGGGGAAGGGAGGACCAGTCTCCTGTTCTAGTCGGTTTTCTCTTTGCTAAGCTGTTAAAAGGAACAACCAACACCAGGGTCAAAACAGAACTAACACTTACAACCAAATATAATAATGTGTATATTTTAGAAGATTGACATTTAAGCTCCACGTCTGTGTTAGCTGAGACTCCTTTCACATGCTGTTATTCCTAAGCCAGCAATAATCTTAGTAGTTTTATCCAGCTGTGAAATCATCAGTGGCGTGCCTGGCAGGGCCTCCTGGGGCCATGGAGAAGCAGGGGTGGGTGCCATCTCAGGGGATGACGTGTGATGCCCTGGAAGATGCAGCGTGGTGAGAGCTAGAGTGCAGTGTGCTGTCGCTTGCACAGAATCCCAAAGGTGCAAAGCATGTGTCACACATTACCTTGATTTACTAAAAAGGAAAACATTTAAAAACCTGCCCATGAGAAAGTTTATTTGCTATCTCAAATGGCACGAGCGTTGCGTCGTGGGTAGTCTTCGGCACAAGGCTTTCTGGCAGAGTCTATCACACACGAAACTAAAGAACAGGGAGATGGTTGGTGGCCCAGTGATTACACTCACCATCACCAGGGCACTTGGGGGTGGTCCTTTTGACCTTCAAGGTTCTAGCATCTATGATTTCCAATTATCAATACAATACCTCAGAACCCAGCCTTAGAGTGTGAGAACTACTTAAAAAGATGATGAAAGTTATTCAAAGAATTGAACTAAAGTGTGCTGAATTTTCATTATCATTATCAGGCATGAAATGAAAGGGCTCTTTTAATGTTTATATTTTATATTATATCTGCTTTAAAACAAAGAAATATAATCTTCATAGGCCAAGAAGTCAGTTGCCACTACTCTCCCAAATATCCAATGGGGGGATTGGTTAAGAATGTTTCTTTTATACAATTCTAGAACTGAATTAAGAAAGGCAATATGTGGTTAATACTCAGTGCATTTTAGGTATAGTTAATAAGTGAATCTTCAAGGTCTTTGAGATATAAAATATATTTTTATTATAAAGTCTACTATGTAACAAAAAGAATTATCTATATAACTCACATTTTAATCTTCTATTATCCTTACTTTTCAAAAATGAGCTCCAAACTCTAAACGAAAACTTTCATTCTTACTCAAAAACCACTTAGACAGACTCTTTAGTAAAATGTATGCAAAAAGGTCAACAAAATGCTTTTATCTTTCGTAATCAGACCAATCAAAAAAAAAAACGGAGTAAATGTTCCAGTGTGTTCGTTGTTTACATCATCTCCATTTCAAATCGCATCTGTTCTTCGTTTCCTTTCTGGTTTCTACTTCGCTATTTCCAGTCTGTGGAAGGCTGAGAAATCAGAAAACCCAGCTTGCTCGTAAATAGGCCTTAAGTGAAATCCTGAGGGTCTAGTTAGGAGCACAGCCGCGGGCCCCCAGCCCCCAGAGTTTTCTGGGAAACATGTCATGAGCAACTGCTACAACTCACAGGCCTTTTCCAGCATTTACTGCAACTTCAAATGGTTGCAGTTGTCAGATAAGGGACTCCACCATAAGTAAGCAGTCGCATGTATGTGCACGTGTTTCTTTTTTAATGTGTATGGGTTCTTTTGTTTTAAATGAGCACTTAGCAGAAACCCTTCTTAAACTATGCAGCATTCTTAAAGCAAAAGGTCAGTGCGAACCAAACATGATTAAAAAGAAATATTCCATAATGAAGGTTAGTGTTACCAAGCATTGGAAAACCACATTTGAGATTTTAAAAGAGTCCAGGTATCACCCACAAGCACAAGAGTGGAAAAGTACAAAGAACTGCTTCTGAAAGTGATGTGGGACCTTGGCAATGTGAACTCTGAAGAGACAGTAAGTGAACCGATAACGTTTAGTTCCTCAAAACTCACTTGTGCAGGTGGAGAAGGACTGTTAAATGGAAAATAAATAATCCATTTGAAGGGAGACACAGGCCAGAAAAGACACTTAGAGATGCTGCTGGTTAGTAACAAAGCCAAAAATAATAAACTTAACATCTTTAACAATAAATGTCAGTAAAACAATATGTCTTAGGGAGTAAATACAAGAAAATAATGCTACAGCATATCTGTAAGGTCACTCTTTCTTTCCTCTCCAGTAATGACCTTGGAAAGAGTTTATTTTGTCCTCCCTCCAGACCAGTGAAATACACATGGTTCAGAGGATGGTCCTAGAAACTAAGATATCTGGTGCATCCTTAATTCACAATAGGTAAAAAGGCTGACTCTTCTAAAGTAAAATAATCAACGTATATTTTTTGAAATGTTCCTTAATGGGTTCAAGAGTAAAGTAAGTGACAGATTAAAGAGCGAGAAAAGGAAAAATAGACTGATCACCAACCGGGTGTATTAATAAATGCCCATTATTCATCCTTTCTGCAGGTAGAATCCATTATGCATTATTTACAACTCATGGGTCTGTGACTATGCAAACACCCAAATTTTAGGACCAGAAAAATTTCAGTTATCTATATTCCAGAGTCACGTGAATAATAGTATGAATGTGTGCAGTGCTTTCAGTAAACCTTAAAAAAGAAAATATATACTGAAGTTATATAAAAAAGTATATCAAAGCTGCAATACATTTAATATTAGTGAGAAAAAACACCAGTGTGTATCTACATGATACACAGCCCTGTATTTAATAATTTACTACATACCTAAAAGTATAAAGCACATTTTCCATTCTTAAGAAGGCTCCACTGTATAGGTAAGAGAAAAAAAATTGTAAAAACTGGGGAGAAAAGAACAATTCTACTCAACCACTGAGTACAATTCTACTCAAACACTTACAACAAGAAAATTGGCATCAGACTTAATAAATGTGTAGTTGAACATGCCTTTCAGAATTGAGCTCAAATGTTGTTTCTTCCGGGAAGTCCTCTCTCAATTCTCCTTTTCCTTGTCTTAACAAGAGTTGGATTTGGGACATTTACTGTATGTTATCATCACCCCCTCTGCTTACTTCTAACAAAGTGCCTGAACTTACCATGTTCTAAGTTTCTTGTCCACACTGTTTTTACTTGAAATTAGAAATTGTGTCATTTTCTAGAAAAATTTCTGACAACAAATATACAACTTGATGACTTTCAAGTAGGTTGTGACCAATCAGTGAATTAATAAATTGATACACAGTACCTGCTTAACAACAGCTCCTTACTTTTATTGAATTGCCAAATGCAAAGATAATAAGTATTTAAGAAAAATACAATTAAAAAAGAATGCCAGAGGAGAAAGCACGTCAACTTTGTAGCCATATCATTTTAACCTTTTTTATTATTTATTTTGAACATCATGCTATTCAACAGACTTTACTCCAAAACAACATTTGGATCGCTGCAAACGTAACCCCACATCTACAAAGTCTGGAAGTATTTACTATTTTAACAGTACCTGATTTCTGAACTACAAAAATCACACATTTTTAGGTTCCAATTTTATTGAGAAAACTCATCTCTTCCTTAAAACCTTGCATAAAAGATATACAAGGATTTTTCTGAGGGCAAAATCTGCTAATCAATTTTCTCATGCAGCAGTCCCAAAATAACTTGTTTTGAAGTACGAACTACAACCACGTCAACTACTTAAACGCAACAATTGAAATTCTTGACTGATGCAGAGATCCAATAACACAATACATACTATTTATTTATTCACTTATTGATACCAACCAATCAGCACAAACACTGAGCATTTACTATGTGCCAGGTTTCATGCTAAACATTGTCAACACAAAGATAAATTCTAAAAGGAAATAGATATAGTCCAGCTTCCAGTGAAGCTTTTCAGCATCTGTCTGTGGGGAGAAACAGATGCTAATCAGACATTTACAAAAACGACTGCGCAATGAACAGCGTATGTAAATGATACAGAGGAAAGGACACGTGCTCGAGAACAGAGCACCTCAGGTTCAGCAGAGGTTTTCCCGTGGAACTGCTAGCATAGCCTAAGTCTAAAGAAGAACGAACAGTGTATTGGAGCAGAGGGAAGTGGGGCGTACAAAGGAAATTGCAAGGAGAGGGAGCAATATATACAAACGATCCCTGACAGGAAAAAGCTGGGAGCTTCTGAGAAACTCCAGGGCCTGGTGTGGGAGTTCAGAAGACACACCGAGTGCCCTGTGTAGATGCAGAAATAAGGGTGAGCTGGCCCATGGCAAGACTTAACAGATGGCAATTGAGACTTTTCTATTTCTTTGGAGAGCAATGGCTCGCACTGAATTTTTCTAAGCATTTCGAGCCCATCGCTCTGACTGCAGAGTGGAGAACAAATTGGAGTGGGGTTGGAATGTCAATGGGAAGACCATTTAGGAAACTTGCGGAGTGGCCCAGCAAGAGACTGTGGCAGCTTGAAGCACGGTGTCTGGTGCAATAAGAGGAGAAAGACGTTTAAGCAGAAATATCTATAGTACTCTATGACAGATTGAATTTACTTAAGGTGAGTGAATGAGAGCAAAGATGTATGGATAAGTACTAGTTTTATCTTGCTCTTGTGTCTTAGAAATAAAGGCTGTATTTGGAGGAAAGCATATAACGGTTTTTCAGCCCATTACCCTCAGCATGGAGTATATAAATGAACCGTGGCTCTCTTTCCTCTCACATCACACCCAGGATATGTGGGGAGGAATAGACAGGCTTTTTACATACACACACACACACACACACACACACCCCAATTTTGGACATCCCACATCTAATGGACTGTTTACTATAAACCAAAATACATTGTAGTTAGTCAACTGAATCGAAATGCAATACCCAAATAATGAAGTATTCTTGACAGATGAACACTAAATCTGTCCAACAAAGAAAAGCCGCGGTTTCCTTTTCCCCTCTTCCCTGCTGGGGATGCTGCTGTGTGAAGACCGGAGGCCAGAGTTCCATCCGCAGTTGCAACCACACGACGCCAGCGTGCCAGAGGAGGAATGAAAGAAAGCCTGGACCATTGATGCTATGATCCAGGAGCCATCCCTGAAGCCACAGACCTCAAGGTCACTTGTTATGTGAAATAATTATCCTTATTTTTATAGCAATTGTTAACTTCCCTCAGAAAGGCACGCTTCTGAGGCCGAAGTGCAAGCAGGATGTGAGTCAAATCACTCAAATGAAAGGGAAAAACCTGTATTGGAAGCAGCTCGTGGGATATGACACATGTGAAACTGTTGATAAGAAATTTTCTTTGTGCTCCATGAAAATATCTTATTAGCTATTTTTATGAAAAGAAGAGGATAGAGTAAGAATTCCATAAGTAATCAATTCCTCTGAGAGTCCCTAGATGTGTTTACTAATGTTACAAAGGAAAACATCTTAAAGAAATAGAAGTTTCATAAAGCCTCTCTACTCAAGACATGAGCAGCCTACCTTTGTTTAGACATGGCGGTATTACATCGGGTATTATGTTTATTCATGCATCTATTGTTTAATTAAACTGTGAGGTCTATAGAAGAATTAGAGTTTCTTCATCACCAATGTTACCAGAAATCCAGTTTTTATTGTTGTTCTATTACAGCTGTCCCCGTCTCTCCCCTTTCCTCTCCCCTGCTCCACCCACTGTCAATTCCCACCCTGTTGTCCATGTCCATGGGTCATTTATGGTTGTCCTTTTCATTCCATTTTTTAAAAGAGAAAATATTGCCCTGCCTGGCGTAGCTCAGTGGATTGAGCGCGGGCTGTGAACCGAAGCATCGCAGGTTCGATTCCCAGTCAGGGTACATGCCTGGGTTGCAGGCCATGACCCCCAGCAAGTGCACATTGATGTTTCTCTCTCTCTCATTTTCTCCCTCCCTTCCCTCTCTAAAAAGAAATAAATAAAATCTTTTTAAAAATCTTTAAAATTTTTTTAAAAAGAGAAAATATCACTAACTACAATCCAGGAAATCTGGATTCAGGATTTGGCTGGCCATGGCGTACATGTGTGGTCTTGGGCAACCCACGTAGTTTTTTTCAAGCCATATTTCCTCATTAGAGATGTAGGGGGCTGGTCGGCAGAAGAATTACATATCATAAGGTCCCCCCAAATATAATACTTTTTGTCTGAGAAGAAGGGGGAACGAAGAGCTGTAACTGTTCAACTTCCCCCTCCTTCCTACTGTCTCATTGACTTCCTACCTTCTACCTCCATTACCACCCCTAAACCCCACCCTAAGGGAAAACAAGAAACCCTGGATGTGACCGACCATCTTCATGGCATCTTCCAGGTTTAACAATGAATGAAAATAGGAACCAGGGAGGTATCTTCAAACAGATCCACTGCAAGGTTGAAATCTTGCCAAAAAGCAGGACAAGCTATTAATTTGACTAGCACATGAAAACTTAATGATTATTAGACCACACTCTTCTCTGCCTTCACACTCCAGTTGAGTGGAAAATATTTGTTGATTTGTAGGCTTTGAGATAAGAAACAAACTCTGCATTTGGAGATGTTCTAATCCATGTGTAAAGTTAGAATAACAGATTTCTGAAGCCTGGAGAACAGACCCCACGCCAAAATGGCCTGCAACAATAAAATTCTAGTTGGGCTAAGATACCCAGGTCGACCTAGTCTAAAAAGCCAAATAGCATACCTTTGAAGTAAAACAACAAAAGTGGAATGTACTTTTATTTTGTTTAATAATTTGCAGACATGTACACTTATCATTTGTTAGTTTCTGCCTCTCACCATTTAGTCCAAATGCTATTGTTAATTATGATTCTGCTCAAATGGAGTGACATTTAAGTGTCCGAGGCCCTGGTGGTTTTTATAGAGAACATTGCCCCTGAAACACAAAATCCCAAGCAATGGTAATGACCCTGATTGATCCTCACTTCAGCCGAGTTATTTAGTAGTCGTTGTTCCATTTTCTGGGAAACATCTGCCACACAACCTAAACCATTCCAGCAGTGCCAGAATTTGCCAGAGGCCTAAAGCATTAAGCATTCTAGGCATAATATACATAAAAGAAAATGATAAAAAAATGAGAATATGAATGTTAAAAATAACTTTATAAAGAGGTACTCTCTTATAAGGCATATATTACATGCTACTGCTAGAAATAGTTATTTCAAAGATGATTGTTTGAAACTTGCTCTGTTGAAGTGACAAGCAGGCAAGCAGAATAACCCTGAGACTAGTATTTGGTTACCTGGATTTTGCACCATCTACTGAACAGCTTATACAACCTTTCCTGTGGTTTCAAGGCTTAGCTGCCCAATCATTAGGTTGACAAACTTGTCAACAGCCTCCAGGACTATGTCACTTATGTCAGAAACACTTAACAGAAGTCACAGCACATGTCAGGGCTCAACTTGGTCCTGTCAACCATTACCAAAATGACCAAAAAAAATAGCCTTCTTGGGACAAAGGGCTGAGGGGCCCACCCACTCGGATCCTTGTTGACTCTGCAACCCAGTTCCACTCGCCGCACAGCTCCAGGCCGTTCTGTCTCTGCCACTTGGAGAGCACCGCAGTCTCTCTGGATGCACTTGGTGGTGCATTTTAAGAATCGCTAATTTATTGGAATGTTTTGGCAGTCAAGGCAAGAGTTGATCAAGCATAATTGTAATGTAGGAGCTTAGTGCTCCAAAGCATATTTTGATACAGGGCAGTTAAAAAAACAAATGCATGTTTATGAAAAATCAGGAAACTGAAATGAAAACTAAATCCAGAAAAAAAAACTAGGCTAAGAAAATGTTCAAATGTAAAAATTAAATTATTTTGATCCCTACAAGGAAACAGGGAGTTCAAGTAGCTAAAATAATAAAGAGATACACTGAGAATTTTTCCTCAATAAAAAAAAATGTGCAACTTAAGGGTTGGCACAAACCATATAACTGGAAATAAAATAACCTAAAATATTTCCAGTTAGACTCCCATAAGTGATTCTTGTAAGTGTTCCTGACATAACTGACATAGTTCTGGAGTTAGAAATAGTAATAGTTCAAAATGTTTTCAAATTAGAATACTCACGTGAACGCAGCCCGTGAAAGACATGGAGGAACAGAGTGGCTCAGAGTGACAAAAGGCTGAGGCTAGAACTACGTGGTGGCTAATGGGTCCTTTTAGCCTCTGCCCTGGACTGCCAGCGGTAGAGATCTGATGCCATGCTTCCCAGGGCCCCTTGCCGGCTGTATTCCTGCTCAGTCCTGCCAGTGGGAGTAGCGTGCATGAGCTGGGAAGGAGAAGAGAGGGAAAGAATACAGAAGAAGCATTAGTGAGAGCATGGCCTCCATGGGTGCTACTCTAAACAAGGGCTCCAGCGATGTCTGTGGGGAGTACTGCAGACCCATAAGGCTCTGGATAAAACCGGTGCATCCCTTCTGCTTCTCCTGCCCATCCTTCACTTTGGTAAGCAATTCCCCCTAGAGAGTGGTTCTGTCTCTCTGATTTAAAATGGCTAATACGATCCTAAAAAGTAGTATGTCTCATTCATTTACCACCAAACTGAAAGCAGAGAAATAAAGTCCTGCCATTCTATCAGCCTCAGGGTGGATGATCAGAAAATTCTCTCATACTCATTATATCAAATGATTTCAGTAAAATTCCCTAAGCACTCTATTAAATCTCTTAAGGGTAAACTTCAGAAGGCTGGCCACTTTCCAAATAGGTTTGTTTATATCAGTTTAATAGCCTGTTTTACACAAGACATAGAACGTGTGGTTAGTCTTAGTATCACTCACATAGCAAATGTAAATATACAAACAGTTGCCTTTGGTGACCTATAAAAGGCCAAGCGGGCATGGGAGGCTCAGATGTTAGGTTCCAAGACAAGCTAAAAATCAATTTGCAGCAATGCAATGTATTTGAAGACACCTGGGGACAACATAGTTTCAAGAACCCGCTGGAGTGCTGCTCTTGACGATGGCTAGATCAGTTTGTCCCTAAAGCTAGAAGACAGAGCCGAGAATAAATGGACGCTCAGAATGTCAGCACAAAGGCAAACCTCACGTAAAATTTATGCTTGAAAACAATTAGTTTTGCTGGTCATACTTGTCTGTTTAGGAGAGCTCACATATGTTTGCTTGGTTTAGGTTTCTTTTTAAGGGCTGTATTGTTTCAAATGAGAATTCAAATGATTTGCGAAGGTGCATGTGATACAGAGAAATAGGAATAGTCAAGAATAATTGAGAATTATACAGAGGAAAATGCGGAAAAGGAAAATAAGATGGAGGCATGATAAAAGATGTATGGTAATGTATTTACTAAATTGTATCGAATTTTACATAATATTTTCCAGCAGGTAATAAGAAGACACAGACATGATTCATTACAAGTGTTAAGTTCTCCATAAAATAGAAAAATGTAGTATCAGGGGCAACTGTTCCCAATTCCGAGACAGGAGGTAATGATATTCTTAACAGTATCACTTATCAAATGTTTATCTATGCTAAACACTGTCCTAAACATTTTACACAAATTAATATATTTGATGTTAACAAAAATCTCAAATAAGTACTACTACTACTATTTCCGTTTCATGAAAGAGGAAATTGAATCAAAGCAAGACCAAAGGCCAGGCTGAAGGTTTTTGACTAGGCGATGCTGGAGTAGGAATTGGATTCTAGCAATCTGATTCCAAAGTCCGTTCTTTGAGTCACTGTACTTATAAAATTCCCAGAATACTGAACAAAATATTCTTATAGTGAACTTGAAAATGAGTTCTATAGGGTCACTTCCTCACTTCATACCACAAATCTAGAAAATCGGTTCCAGAAATTAAGGTGGCGCAACCCAAGCACCCAGCTCTTTCTTACTTTGCCTTAATCTAGCTGTGACTCAGAGGTTGTGAACTCCGGTACCCCGCAGGGCCCAGACAGGTAACCCAAGTCAGTGATACGAACCAGGTGCAAGGGAAAAGAAAGTAATAAGGATCGTGATCAAAGAAGGAACCATTTTTTCAGTTTCAGACATTTGTTATCAAGCAGGAATATATGTCTAGTGTTGCCAGTTTTTTTATTTGTTTCAAGGAAATCCAAACTTTATGCAAATGTTATATCTCCTATTAACGTGTGTGTGTATACATATGCATATATACACACACACACAAGCAGAGAGAACATGTCTCTAGGCTAGATTTGCACGGAGGTCTCCGGTTCGTTCATCCCTACTTTGGCATCGCTTAAGCAATGATTCTGTGATTTTCTCCACATCAGCACTGAGGGGGACAGTGGCATCAGTAATGTGAACCACCACAAAATCATCTTCTATGGAATCGCCCCCCCTAAGGAAAGACCAACAGCCCCCCACCCCCCTTTGCCTCCTCTCCCCCTCACATTCCATTGAAAATCACAGATTCACAGAAATGAATTTACTGCTTTTCTTCCGGGCATTTCTCCATACGCATCTGTTTTTCTCTGCCAAGCTTTTGAAAAATATTGAGAGGTTGGGAGTTTGGAATTATACTCCCTGTTAAATACCTACAGTGCCGAGAATTCAGCTATTTTAGGCTGACAGGTAAATTAGAGCCAGTGTGAGTTAAACCTCTCTCTTCATAGTCTCTCGTGAAATTCGAGTTGCCTAACCGATCTCATTTTGCTCCGAGGTAAACCAAAGTTTTCTTCAGAACGTAACTCTAGTTCCACACAAACGGTAATGAGAGAGAGAGAGAGAGAGAGAGAGGGGATATGAGTTTCTGTGGGTTTATGTCATAGTTTGAAAAATACTCTAGACTAAAAGTCCCTCCATTCATCTTGCTTTCCTCAGTGACTTTTTCCTCAAACAAACCACGTGGCAGTTAGGCTCAGGGGAAACTATAATAAAATTTAAAACAATGTCAGGAGCTGGGAGCACTGCGTAATTTTTACTACCTTCAGAATGTCGCAACAACATACTGAAGGAAACTGCCCAAGAGCAGCCAAGAGCTCCAATACGATTCAAATACGATGGTTAAAAGATGCCTTTGTGTGTCCTTAGTGTTCTCAGTCAACAGCACTGTTTCTGATCATGGATTCGCTGAGTTTTCTTCATTTGAGGTCATCAGAGTACGTGAAAGACAGGCAGGACTGGGGTCGCACAGCTCTCATGCCCAACTGCTTCCTATGGAGTGACCAACGGGAGCAAGGGAACAGTCTGGTGGAGGTGGGAGGGCAGCGCAGCGTGGCACACACCAGTGCAACATTGGGGTCTTCAGCGGGAGAGAGCCTGACCAAGCAATGGAAATCAAAACTTCAGATGACTTCCAGAATCAAATTGCAGATTTGCAAGAGACCGCTATACCCCATTCCTTGATCCCGTGCATCAGCACACGCTCTACAGCAAAACTGCACTAGCTATTTGGACACATGGCGCCCCAATAAATTCCATGAAAGAGAAAATAAATGAGTAAAGAAATAAATACATAGTTAACAAAAAGGGGAAGAACCTCGATGCATGTTGGAGCAGAGTGGGAAGAATGTTTGTTCTCTCGAAGCTTTTCTTGGTTTCATTATGTTTTTCTCATGGGGAAACTGTGTTGTCCATCACGGCATTACTTATCATTTTGAACCTAAAAACATATACACAGGCAGTACGATGAGGATTGAATACATTCTGTTACAGCAAGCATGAAGCAAGCTTTTAAATGGTGTGCCTCCAACAGGATTTCAGCGACAAGAAAGAGATGCTTACAGCACAGCAGCGGGCGACAGTGACAAGAGACAAACACAGAGAGATCTCACACACGTGAACCCAGATGTTAAAACAATGTATTCAATGTGATGGTTTCTACGTGGTGGAATAAAAGCATGTTTTTGTTCTTTTATATATTTTTTTCTGTTTAGTCCAAATGTTCTACAGTGAACATGCATTTCTTTATAATTGGGACCTCAAATCCAAACTCCTTAAGAAACAATAGACTCTAAAAATATGGATAATGAATGAATGGAGGTTCTTCCTGCCAAGAAATTCTGCTTCCCACAGTGTAAAAGTGCAGCCTTGTAGGGCAACACTAGTCAAAGTCCTCAGGCTCTGTCGACATCAGTCTGTTCCAGTCGCACGCAAAGCGCTGTCTATAAAGGCCAGCCCAGCAACACTCGGACTCCCAGGGCCCACAGATTCCAGGGAGAAATCGCCTCATTTCCCACTGGCCACATCATCTCCATTCATTATCGGATATAGATAACATCTACTCAATTTGTCAATGCAATTTTGTGATGGCAAACTGATGAAATTAAAGTCATTAGCATTTCTGCATAAACATTATAAACGTAATGCACATAGTTTGTGCTGTTCACCAAACCACAGATTATGCTTGAAAGGTAAAAGGATTATAAGAGGACTAGTAATTACATTTCTTTTGAATGAATGGTACAGAAATGAATTGTGACATTGGCAACTTTTCCTATAATATTTAAAGGGAGAAAAATATTATACTGCAAAAAAAATTTAGGTTGGCAATTCACAAGTATTAGTCATTTGTTTTGTGCAAGCACGTCTCTTTCAGAATGCTAATGTGGAGGTAAGCTATATTTTCAAATTGAGACTGACATTGGCTAAACCTACGCTATTCTGATTTTAAAATATTTCAGTTTCATCTATGTTTCCTACTCCTTGCAACCAGGAAGTGTTGTTGTTCGTCAAAACTATGATGACATAGAAAATTGTGTCTTTAAATAACCTATGACAAAAACAAGCAACCAAATTGAGGTTAGGACTAGCTTTATCATTAAGTCCACCGATGACAAGGTACAGAATAACAGCTGCCAGCTGTGTGTGCTTAGCAGGCTGAAGCTGGCACTTGTTAGCCCTGCGTCCCAGAAGGGGGAGTGTGACTCAGAAAATGTAAGTAACTTGTTCAAGATCACACAGGTACCCAGTGCTGCAAATCCCCAACAGCGGGCCACCCTGGACCGACATCCAAAGAACTCCAGAAAGTGAAGCGTTAGATGATTTTGCGATCTTTTTTCCACGGCGTCTTCACAGCTCTCTGCACCACGTATCCCCGCTTGCCTTGCATGCTGGCTTCTTCCTCTCTCACCGCAGACCGTATTCGTAGACATAAACCTCCCGTCTCCAAATATCTGCCGTATTTTCTCTCTTTAAAATTAAAAAAAACCTATAAAGCTTCTGATTAGACCTAAATAAGTAAGACTGCCACACCAGACCACTCAAACATGGTCAGTGGGCGGGACTTGTAAGAAAACGGAAGCTCAGTCCGAACTCATTGTCTGGGTGGAGAAAGAAACAATTCTTGCAGAAGGGAGAGTATGATCTAAGTAGCAAACAATTGGCACCCAATAAAGCACAATACATAATTGTATGCAAATATATTAGAGTATAGTTTGTGATTTAAACCATGTTTTTTAAAAATTTATTTATTGCCGTTTCCCTTTGCCAGTTAACAGCAAAGGCTTTCTACCATTTCATGAAGAGGAATAATATAGAAAGGACAAAAAAAATAAATTTTGAGGTTTTGAGATCATAAGTAGATTTTGGCAAATAGACAAGATAGTTTTGACACCAAGGTTTTGGACTGCTAGAGATAGATGAGTAATAATAAAAATTGTTCTTATGCATCCCAATGACTTCGCTTTAAATATTAAAAGCAAAATTCCAGAAGATTCAGAGCTTAGGCGTGTGCCATAAAACAAAATATAGAGGAGTCATGACAATTTCTTCTTACAGAAACAAAGAAAACAGTGGGTGGGTATGAAAGGAGAAGCAACAGAGTAAATTTCCCTGGGGTTAGACAGTGGGAAGTTCCCAGTAAGTCTCTAAGCCTGGGTACATCCTTGGGAGGGGTAACAGGATGACAGAATTCAGGATGGAACACTTTGGAGACAGTAATCCCTGAACAGAAATGGGAGGCACGTGGCTTCCCCAGGTTTAATGGAGAAGACAGCAAACATTTCAGGGAAGCCATAGACCCAGTGTGAATTGCCAGTGGCTGGTGCATGTCTCCAGGTGAATGTTCCTGAAAGCAACGGCCACGAGGAGTCCCTTCCAGCCCTAGCCGTGCAGGAAAATAGCTGAGCTGAAAATGGGATGTGATGGGCCAAAGACCTTAATACACTCCTCACCGAAGATACACAGATGGCAAATAAGCATATGAAAGGATGCTCCATGTTATTGTCACCCAGGAAGTAAAAATCAAAGCAATAATGAGATACCACTGTATACCTATTAAAAGGGCCACAATCCAGAATACAGACAATACCAAATGCGGATGAGGACGTGGAACAGCAGGAACTCTCAGTCGTAGGTGAGAGGAATGCAAAACCATACAGCCGCCTTGGAAGACAGTCTGACAGTCTCCTACAAAACTAAACATACTCTTACCACGGGATCTGGCTAGCAATCGTGCTCCTTGGTATTTGTCCAAAGGAGCTGAAAACTTATGTCCACACAAAAACTTACACAATGATAGTTACAGAAGCTCTATTCATAATTGCCAAAACTCAGAAGCAACCAAGATGGTGAATGCATAAATAAATTGTTACATCCAGACAATGGACTGTATGACTCAGTGCTAAGAGAAATGAGCTATCAATCTATGAAAAGATATGGGAGGAAACTTAAATGTATATCATTAAGTAAAGGAAGCCTATCTGAAAAGGCTAGGTACTGTATGATTCCAACCATATGCCATTCTGGAGGCGACATGATGGGGGCAGTGAAAAGATCAGTAGTTGCCAAGGGTCGGGGGGACAGAAGGGGCGAATAGGTGGAGCACAGAGGACGTTTAAGGCAGTGAAACTACTCTGTCTGATACTAAAATGTACGTGTCATTATACATGTGTCCAAACCCATAGAATAAACAACACCGAGAGTGACCTCTAATGTACACTGTAGACTCGGAGTGATAATAAGGTGTCAGTGAAGGTCATCAGTTGTTCACAGTGAGCCACCGAGACCAGAATGTTGACAACAGAGAGGCTCTGCATGTGTGGGGACAGGGGCATCTGGAAAATTTCTGTACCTTCTGCTCCATGTTTCTATAAATCTAAAACTGCTCTAAAAATAAAGTACATTAAAAATATATTTTAAAAATTCAATGTGACTAGGTTACCGGAAAATGGCTGGAATAAGTGTTCTACAACCAAGCAGACATGAAGCCATGAGTTGAGTTGAATTTTAAAGAAATAAGCAGGTTACATTGTTGCACAACCTATATTGTGACTGTGTAAAATTAATAACCAATATAAATATGTAATTTATGCACATATGTGCACCCATATATTTTGCATGCATATATATGCATGTATGTGCATATATAGAAATCAAATATGGAATATCGATTTAGAGGCCTAAGTTAATATGCTTTTAATTATGCAAATACCTGTCTTCAACTGCTTCTTTCTCAACTAAACATTGATTACCCATAAAAATTTTTTTATTTTATGTTAATTGACTGAATAACCTCTTTTACATTTCTTGAACAAAGGCGGAGCTTCAGCACGTTCCTGAAATCATGAGATAATGAAGTTTGACTATGTATAACATACAACCAAGCACAGACCAAATAAAAGGAGAAAATATTTCGGCAAGCTGGTGATACCACGTATTTGTTCTGACTGAATTTTTCCACTGCATTTGGCAGTAGTTTTGGTACCATGTAAATAACTCTGCAATGGATTCTCTCTCTACTGTTTTACGCGTATTTTATTTCTGCCCGATGTTCTGACTGCCCTTGCAGCTGGTTCCCATCCTTCTCTTCCATCTGTCTGTCATCGCTCTTCAAGAGCCTCCCTCAGAGAGGAACACGGGTGACGATCATGTGCCAACCCTGTGACCGTGTGTAGATTATATCCTACATCTTTCACAGTAAAACAAAACCCACAATTAATACAGATTTCAGGTCTTTTCCTATTAATAATAAAATAGTGGAATGTATTTATATAACATATATACCTGTAAAATTTGATTCTTAAGAGGGAACACTTTTATTTTTCCAAATATGATTAATGAAAACACAGCTATTAACATACAGATAAAATTGAAAGTCATAAAGCGGTAACAGAATGCAACAAAGCAACTCCTAAGCACTTTAAAAATGAAAGGAATATGTCAAGTAGAATTTCAGATGGAAATATCTTGATAATTTTATACTGTAAGAACAAAGTGACCTTGATTTCACTGTAATCTGAAACACAATTAAGTACTTTATGATAAATTGATTATAACAATTACCCCACAGACACTAATTATATTTATAATATTAGTTATTACAAGAAAAATCCGTATCACATAAGAAAAGTAAAATTCAGCTGAGGGCTTTCTTTCTTTAAACAGCGATTAGTACATCAAAAGGTTTGGACTGTTTTTAAAAGACAGGAAAAGAATAACAGAGCTGTTTATTTTAATGGGAGCCTCTACAGAGTACATATCTTTTTCTGTGCTCCCTCTGCCATATGCACTCGTGAAAAAAAGAAAAAACAAGATATCTAGAAAAAGTAATATAATCATATACTAGAGTTAAATTCTTTCATTTATACTCCATAATGTCCTTCTTTAATCATCTCCTAAAAGTAGATAAGGAAGAGGCCCAAAATAGGAGTGACCACACCCTGTAGCTTCAAAGAAAGCAACCCCGTGAGACTCCCCATCCAGCCAATCAGACTCATTGACCTCTACCGTGGCCCTATCAACACATAACCAGCTATATGGCTACTCAAAACAGGCCACGCTGCTTGCTTAATAAAAATTTACACTTAGAATTTTCGTTGGGGTTTTTCCATTGTGAAAAACAGAAGCAGACTTTAAGTGGGATATTTCATTTTCATAATTCCTTATAAAGAGTTCCAGCTATTACTTTATTTCTCATTAAAGCTGAAACATTCCTACCAATGAAACTGAGGCAGCAGAAGCTTTGCAGTAACAGGTAGCTGAAGAAGTGACGTGTCACTAGAAGGCATAAGACAGACCACACAACGCCCCTTATCCTCGAAGACCAATGTGGTTCCTCCTTACTCTGAATTTCCAGGACTCTAATTTTCAGTAAGTAGAAAGAGTTAATACCTGAGGACAATATAATGAATTTATTTTTCTTTTGCAAACGCTATTAGATAAATGCCAGGCAATTCTAAAAATACATTATAGAGATGAACCACTTGCATCCTCATGATGACACAATGAGATAGGTGCTGTGAAGAGGCCATTAAAAAGGTGGGAGACCTGGGCACAGAGTGGTTGTGTCTTGTCCAAGGATTCACAGCTGCTGAGTGGCGAGCCAGTGTCACCCTTGGCTGTCTGAATCCAGAATCGTGCCTTCCAACCTTGTGCCATGCGGCCACGGAAATGCGGGTGTCTTCATTCCCTCTGACAGAGGAGCCCACCTTATCCAATCCAACCCCACACTTTCAACTACCTACAGAGCTTCCATCAAAATTTTCCTAAGGCTCACTGGAAAAAAAATTAATGAAAAGAGTTATAAATATATTTTTCTTTAGGTTTCCAGATGCTATTCAATCTATTTTCCTACAACCTTAGCAATCCTCTTCCTCCAAAAAAAAAAAAAGTCAAGGAACATGAATTCCCACATTAAAAAAAATCTATATCCTTGATCCTTTATATGATGACCTGCTAAGCACAGGACAATGCTTTTCTTGTTAGACAATGACTTGGCAAATTGCCTCCGCATACATTTCCAGCATGTGTTTCCGAGTCAAGTACTTCGGGGTCAGATTTTGTATATGTTCACAGAACAATACATTTAATACACAGACTTCAGAAGGACTCACAGCCTGCGTCCGTCTGAGGGGGTGGCACTCACACCCATCACACTGAGCTTCCTTACTGACGACAATGTCAATGGAAAGAACTGCAACTTGGAAGGTCACTCACTCATGGAACTCTTTACGTGTCAACCAGACTCCAAATTTTCTCTAACTTGGGAGTCACAAGCTGCCTCTTCCCTTAGCCCTAAGGAGTCATCCTGTTGCACCTTTCGGTTCTCCTGTAAACTGCAGGCCACAGACAGGCCACTCTGTTGGGCTTTGTTGGCAGCAACACTATATTTGGAGTCAGAGATCCCGAACCGGATCTTAATTCTGCCATAAACTAGCTGTGAAGTTGTGAGTCAACTGGTCACCACCTCTGACCTATAATCCTCATCTCTTCGAAGAAAGTGACACTGACCTCTCCTGGCCCCTCCTGCACAGGACTGCTGGGTAATTAAATAAACCCCTGTATGGCACGAGGAAATTTAAAGTTATTTGTTGGTATCTAACATTAGTTTTGGTAGTAACTAGAAGAATAGTGATCAATAGCCAAAACTTGTACGCATCTGAAACTTAGTTCCCAATTGCCTAATGGAGGAAGCAATAAGGATTTAGATACAGGGCAGCTCTGCGGGCTCCGATTTGCGACTCGTCACAAGTGGTTCTCTACTCTATATTCTCTCTGAATACATTTAAGCAACAACCTTTGGATTTTCCAAAAGATTTAGATAATTGATTCATAGAACGCTATTAAAAAGCCTCTCATATTATTTTGAGTATTAGATCCAAGATATATTGTAGTGAAAATATTGTGGTTGCCACCCCAACTCCTTCAGCTCAGAGATTTAGGGGAGCCACTAAATTAAATGCTTTTTGAAAAAAACATGCCCTCTATCTGGTATATTTGAGAATCGCATTCTTAAGACCAGATTGTGCTCTTCCTCACTGCAAGGGAACAATCTGACCTTCTTGAACTTTCCATAGATCTGAGGGAAGGAAATAAATTGTAGTATTTTCAGGCAATCCAGATATGTTATTTACAAGAGCAGGCCAAGAAATTCTGTTTGAATGAACTTAGCCGACAACAGACTCTAACAGAAATGGAGAGCCTTTGATGTGCTTCTTGGAAAGTCCATTAATAGCATTTCCGTGTGAGAAAAAAAAAAAAAAAAACAGTGTCAAAAGAATTCCTCAAGACAAGGGTGCTACTGGCGGCATGCAAAGGGAAGAAGCGTGCAAAGGGTTTTCTGGTAATCCCCTAGCTTTGTGTTCTGGGGGTGTTGCCCACTTTTCAGGCAACTCTTTCTCACCCCTAACTAGCCTACTACTACTCTCTTGATGTCTCGTTCCCTGCCCTTTAGTGACAATTTATTTCTTACGAATTGATTTCTAAAAGGAAACAGTCACTTAATACATTACCCATCAAAGACCTTTATATTCAAATAATGGAAGCAGTACCTCTTGCAGAGTAAAGTAGTTTAGTCTGTGAAACATTGGCGTCTAGGGCGTAATGTTGAGCAAATGCTCATAGAGCCACAATCTTTATTTTAAGACCTGATTTGGGTGTTAAGATTTTGAGATAATTTTGAGGAAGACCTACTCTTATTGACAGGGTGTCTGAGAAACATCCAGAGAGAAATTGAACATAAGACACTATTTTGTTTGTTTGCTTGTTTGTTTTTACTAAATTGGAAGCAAAAGAGATCAGAGTGGTATTTAAATATCCCTTCTTTTCCAATAATAAATCATCACATGGAACTATTCAGTGCCTTATCAAAACACATGTTTATTGGATCCAGATGATAAAGAAATTGCTTTTTATTTCATTTAAATATATCTTGGTTTGGCATTCTAGCCAGAAAATGATTGAATAATGATGAATAACCAAATTTTAACTGGAATATATTGGTAGGCAACCTCTACTGGCATGCTACGTGCAAAAATACCTTACTTTTACAATTGAATAAAATACTAGAAAAACTCATCCTCTGTGTTGCAATCATGTTTAGGAATTAAATTTCTTCCCAAATGTCATCGAGACATGCTATTAAATGGTCTTATTATAAGCAAAGCCTCCTCTCCTAGGAGAAAAAAAAAGTTAAAATGAACCCATTGTACCACATAAGAATCTAAAATCTTTCATTTTCTATCGAATGTTATGCAAAAGCTACTTTATCCTCTACTCCCTTTGCCTTAATTTGTTTGTTGTTGTTGTTGTTGTTGCTGTTCGACTTAATCATTAATATATGATTGGATGAATGTAGCTGAGAAATATATAGATTTGTATGTTTTGTGTTCACAAATATACATTTTTAAAAATAAAAGTCTAACATAATCTGCTAAACTTCTCAAAGAAGGTGAATTTCGCGGGAAGAAAGCACAGTAATTTGTAGATAGTTATCACAGCATAGGGAACATCAATTTCAGATGCCATGTTACACAAATGAAATACAGTAAATTAAATGAAACTACTTTCTGTAACACTTTATGCCTCTATCAGTTAATTTTGAAAAAGGCACCATAGTGAGGCTCGTTTCAGTACAAAGTCATATTATGCAGATGTACTACATTTATTTATTTTTCTTTATGAAAAAATATATAAAACTTTATAGCCTGCCCCAGTTCTGCATCAGGAATAGCATGAAGAGCTTTTCTATGCCAAGCTCCCCTGGTCTCCTAGGTCTCCCCTCACATCCTCCTCTCCCACACGCCACTCTGTGTTTCCGACCCGCTCTGAACCCAGGAACAAGAGTCAGGGAGGGCGGTGCCCTTTCCTCTCTCCTTCTTCATAGTTTTGACCCATCTCCTCCAACACCATCTAAGATGTTATTCTGTCGTTTATGACCATCTTCTGTATCTTCACCACCCTCAGTGGCTCCTTCCCCTCAGCCTTTATATATAAACAAAATGATAAATCTCTTTTCTATTTTAAGGGAAGAAAGGAACCTCTGATCTCTTTCTCCTCTGGTTAGGGACCCAGGCATCTCCTGCTCACCGCTGATCCGCTCAGTGTGGCCTCCCGTCAGGCAGCTCCTCCCCGTGCCCACCCCTTCCCCCTCCATTCAATTCCCTCCTCAGCCTCTGTCCTGAGTTTTCGGCCCCACCATCCTGCTAACAATGTGCGACCAAGCTTCTAAAGGCCACATTCAAGGCTCTTTTCATCCTCAAATAACTTGACCTCTCACAGTCTGAAGTATTACCTACCAAGCTACACTTTTCTTTTCAAAACTCTCTCCTGTTTTCTTCCAGTTCTCCTTCCAAATTTCTGGCCCCTTCTAAGCCCCCCACCAGATCCTTCTTCATGCCCACCCCAATGACCGCTGTGGTCCCTACAGTTCAGAAGTGTCCTTGGTCCTCTTCTTCTTTCAAGAGACTTCCTTCCTAGCTCTGTCACATTTCATTTCTGTCACATTCACTGGTCCCTCTCCCTACACCCACCTCAGAAAGCCTATGGCTTCTCAGTACTCTTTCCCTGGACTGCTTTGTTTCCTCATCTACAAAACGGCATCACAGAACAACTCCACATTAAAGCGTGAGATGATTACATTAGCTGCTGTACAGAAGGCTCTCAGCGTGGGGCATGCCACAATATCAACAACCATTGCCAATTGTTTTTATAGTTCCTCGGTATGCATTTCCTTCTAGGTAATCTCAAGTATAATTAATGACTATTCCAGTACTCCCCAAATCTCTCTACCAGGTTCTGCCATCCTTCTACTCACTGTCGTGCTAAGAGCTGTTCTCTCCACATCTACACAGCAAACCTTAACAAGCAGTGATGGAAGATAGACTAGGTTTCAGGTGGGGAGCACCTAATAGAGTACACAGATGTGACACTATAAAGTTGTACACCTGAAATGTATATATTGCTAACCAATGTTATCTCAATAAATTTAAAAAGTATGCTGTACAAGGTCTGTCCAGAAAGTATGCAGCCATGTAATATGAAAAATAGAGGCATTTATTGAAGAAGATACAAGAAATACTGTACATAGGACAATGACGCCCCAATCCCCTTCAATGAAGGCACCTTAGGACCTCACACAGTTTTCTCAATTGTCATCAGCTGCCCCATCGTATTTTCCTGAATCTCATAGATAGTATGAAACCTCTTCCCTTTCAAAGGTGATTTTAGTTTTGCAAAAAAGCCAGAAGTTGCAGGACTCCAAATCCTGGCTATAGCAGGGTGAGTCACCTGAGTGGTTTGATGGTTTGCCAAGAAACTCTGCACGAGATATGATACATGAGCAGGTGGGTTGTCATGATGAAGCTGCCAATCATCAGTTGCCCATAGCTGCAACCTTCTGAATCATCAGAATAGGTTCTGCAGAGGAATGTTCAAGTTCAATGCAAAATTTGATGCAGATTTGTTGCTCTACTCATTCAGTCATTTTGAATGCGAGGGTCACATGTTACACATGCTCACTCAATGGCATCTACCGCTCTCGCTAAGTACAGTGAAGTCATCATTGTTCACACATGTGCATTCCAGTCTAGTTTTCTTGGTTGCCAGGTTACATCAATAGCACACAAACCATTCTCTTTATATTAACAATAGCTGGACTTTTTCTGAACAGACCTCCCATACTTTTAAGGATGTACTATACTTGTATGCCAACTATACTTACATATAAATTGAAAGAAAGAAAGAAAGAAAGAAAGAAAGAAAGAAAGAAAGAAAGAAAGAAAGAAAGAAAAAGAGGGAGGGAGGGAGGGAGGGAGGGAGGGAGGGGAGAGACGGAGGGAGGGAGGGAGGGAAGAAAGAGAAACAGGACTATACGATGTTGAATTAGCTAAAAAAACTTTTTAAATGAAATTGCTCACAGTCTATTGGGGAAGCAGGACAAGTAAGCACAGCTATTAAATCATGTGGTGATGTGGCAAATGGGTCTGTACGTATACAAAATTAAGGCAGTGCATTCTTTGCCTCATACTAAAAATCTGGCAATCATCCCCTGCTCTTCACTGTCATGAGCATAAGACAGAAGCCCAATGAATGAGGCAGAGAGAAATCAAGTCCTAAGATAACGTTTCTTACAAATCTCCTGAAACCCACCCACTCCTCTCAAACTGACTTATATCAGTAACCCCCCTTCTACACTATTTATCCATTGTGTCATTTCTCTAAGATACAAATATAATCCTTTTCTCCTAGGGTCATTTAGTGGATCACCACCATTTTAAAAAATACATACATTTTTAGATGGCAGAGAAGAACTAATTTGATGTCTCTAGTTTCACCTGACCTATACACAACTATGCTCCAGACAAAAGGAGTTGCATCCCTGGAAACACTAACAGTTCATCACTTCCCAGTGCCTTTACATAGACTTTACCCTCTGCCTATTCAATCTTTTCCTTCTTGGGAGGACCAGAGGTGGTCTGACTCTATGGCAACCAAATCAATTCCTGGCATGGGTTTAGTGTTTAGGAAATCAAAGGTCACAGTGCACATAAGTAGCATCAAGTCCAACACCAAAGCCAGGGTAAAGTGATGAGGATATTGTATCCAGAAAATGATAAGGTCCCGAAGTGGGAAAGATTCTAGGGTAACTGGCAAGACTATTCATGGGTGTTCATAGCTCATCTTTTTTAAGTTAGCTAGTATCTGACATGTGAATGAATTGGGTAGTCTTATAAGAATAGCAAGAAAGGGTTCAATGACACACATCTAATTTCTGTCTGAGGAAACTTTGTTCATCTTTTAAGTATCTTTCTTCCCTACCTTTTTTTGTGAATACTTCCCTAAAATTTGCCTAATCTTCTAGGCAGAGCTTATTCTCTCCCAGGCACATTATTTCCCATAGACTCAGTTCTTTTCGTTCTTACCAAATTGTGGGATTGCTCACGAGCTTCGTGTCTGTCTTCTCAATTTGACTATGACCTCAGAAGAGACTCCATATTGTTCATGATACACATCCTTTGTGGAAGGGATAAGTGAGTAACTCCGTAAACAAATATCATTGTTCCTCCCTTTGAAAAGGGTTAATGTTGACTACATTGTTGGCATAGGTCTTTTCCCATAAAAATTTCTTCTGCTGTTGAAAGAGAAAACTGAGATGTAAGGACACGCCTAGTTTAGGTATGAATGTCTGGCATATGTCTGTCTCCATGATTTGTCACATTCGCTTTGTCTTAAGAGTGCCAGAATGTCTTCCTTCCCAGGATATCATAAAAGTAAATAAGACTCCTGAAGCATCCCATTCCTCTGGTTAAAAATTATAAAGCTTTCATGGTGACTATGCTATACCCATAAGGCATATGAATGTTGGTGCATACCTGAAACTAATATAATACTGTATGTCAACTACACTTTAATAAAAAGGAGAAATTAGAAAGCTTTCTCTTTCATCATTATAAATAAAAAATGTATAGAAAATACATGTTGAAGTTGAAGGTAAATGTCAAACAGTAACTAACTCTTATGTGAGTTCTTTGCTATGTACTTTTTCCTCCTTCTCACAAATTTGTGAACCTCCAAAGTATTGTTAGCTCTTGGATGCAAAACTGCAATAGTTTCTCAGCCTTTCACACAGGCTTTGGGTATTCATTTACTGGTCTTGACGGTATCATGCAGAACAACTGTGCTAAGTTAGGCTCAACTCTGCTCTAGAACTTCAGTAGGGAATTGTAATGCATCTGCATAGTATGATGTTGGGACTGTATTGGGCCATCCTGCAATGTATTTTTTAAAAAATTTTAAACAACAAGAACAAACTGTTAGGGAAATGTCCTCTCAATTTCCTCAACTATACATGTAGCAGATTTCCACTATATGGCTTTACACTCATTAACATTCATGCCATTTTCTATAACTGTAACAGGGTGCAGCCAAGAGGGGAGCCCCAAATAGGGATTTGTAATAGGGTCCAGAAGAGCTTGGAGATAATTGGCTCCACACCACAGGGCCACACCTGCCC
This sequence comes from Phyllostomus discolor, assembly GCF_004126475.2. Taxonomy (NCBI): domain Eukaryota; kingdom Metazoa; phylum Chordata; class Mammalia; order Chiroptera; family Phyllostomidae; genus Phyllostomus; species Phyllostomus discolor. Next base: position 14,569,805 of record NC_040905.2, on the reverse strand, counting down.
AGAATGCTGGCAGCTGCAGCCAATTGTGAGAGGAGCTGGAAATGGGGCTGCAGAGGAAGATTGGCGCTGGGATTTAAACGGAGGCACAGCAGCCATTTGGCATCTCTCTTTTGGGGACCACGCGTCTGTTTAGGACCAAGCGGCTTTGGTGTCTTGTTTGGGACCATGAGGCCTGGGTGAGAGTCAGGACCACAAGGCTTTGGAAGTGCTCCCTTTTCCACATGGAGGGTGCTGGGAGGACTGTGTGCATTCATGGGGAACTTTAGTTTGTATTATTTCAAATGAGTAATAAATTCCTTTCCTTTTCACTGAGTCTCGGGCATTGAGAGATGTTTTTCCTCTAGAGGCAGACATAACAAACCTCGGGGGTTCCTTCCGGGTAATAGTATATTGCCTCGGCTGCCCTTGCCCCCCCCTTGTGTACTGTAACATAACCTCATTGGTTTCAGTGTTTGCTGTGAATTTGCCTTGCTGAAATATTTGCCTTCCTTCTTTTTCTTCCTGCTTCTTCTGGAGTTTTAGCTGTTCCTTTCGGTTTCAACAAAATGTTCTAGAAAGGTAATGACTCAAAACTTACCTATAAATAAATTTATAGATATTTTTTCTAAAAGAAATATACACATGAGGCCACTTTTCACTGATTAGGAAAGTTTTGTGGAAAATAAGCCTATTGAAAAGTCAGTACCTCCCCCAACCTCCAAGTTTTATTTCAAAAGGGAAGAAACAGTTGTCAATGCCTGAACTTCCTGTTTGTCTCCAGTTGAAAGTCTTTTCTCTGAGTCTATAATCTGAGTGATTATTCCATAGAACGTGGGCTTCAGATTTTTTTTTCTATGCAAGATGATAGATTTACACAGAAATATCCACACCATCTTACTTGTTTCCCCTTTAGATCAAATTTCACACATGTCTAAGAGTACACACATACTTAATTTGGGGACAAAAAGCAAAAGTGTGGTTGTCCTTGCTTGAGCAAATTTGGCTGACCCATACCTGTCTGTAATTGGTGCCCTTGATTTCATCATCGTAGTGTTCTAAATAGGTAGATTCATATACTATTAGGACCTTCTAAAATACTTTTTTTAAAAAATATTTTATTTATTTACTTATTTTTAGAGAGGGAAGGGAGGGAAATAGAGAGAGAGAAACATCAATGTGCGGTTGCTGGGGGTCATGGCCTGCACCCCAGGAATGTACCCCAACTGGGAATCGAACCTGCGACACTTTGGTTCGCAGCCCGCACTCAATCCACTGAGCTACGCCAGCCAGGGCTAGGACCTTCTAAAATACTTTTCCATCTTGACATTTTATCTTTTTTACCTTCATATCTATACAGATAGTCTAACATAATCGATGCACAATTATTTCAGTTGAAAGGACAAAGACAGGATAGAAGAAAGAATGGTAGGAGAAATAGGATGGAGGGAGGGAGGAACAAAAGAAAAGAAATTTAGGTGAGGTGAAGGGAGGAAGAGGGAAGAATGTCTGCTTTCCCTCCCAAATTATTTCCTCACTATTTCCGGAGGTCATCAGAGAATTCCCCACCAATACCTCTGTATAAATAATGCCCCAGATTTCTACCAGACTTTCCCTCAGGCAGATAAAGATGCATCGTGAAGCTTTACCATCACCATTACTGATAGGACCTTATGGCTTATTGTGCATCCTGTGAATAGTTAAGAATTTACACTGTGTCTTAAAAACACTTGTTGAAGGCTGTGGTGTTAAAGCAAAAGGCCTTACTCCCCTATCAGATGGTTCTTTACTGAAGAGGGAGCCTGTCTTGTGCATTGTCAGATGGTTACCAGCATCCTCGGTCTCTACTTGCTAGATGCCAGTAACAAGCCTCTCCCAGTCACAACAGTCAACAATGTCTGCAGTCATTGCCAGATGCCGCCCAGGGGATGAGTAAGAATTGCCTCCAGTTAGTACACTTGTGTTATACCACAGCCATAAGATGCCACAGATCTTCCAGTGGGGATAGGAAACCACTCTTCAAATTTCCGCATGTGAGTCAAGCACAGATCACACTGAGCTTACTGAAAGATGAGCCTCCAGGCAGGCTAAATGGTGGAACCTGATTCTACGCCCCACCAACGTCCTCAGTCTCTCCACATACCTTGGGTTGCTCTCCCTGCTTCCATTCAACCATCTCCCACACAGGGGCCTCTATTCGATGCAGGCACACATTGTTTGTTTGAACTTAATTATGACAGTGTCAATAACCAGAAAAAGTGAATTAGTCAGGTGTATGCTCCTTCCCTGGGTTACATTTTTAGGCCCTACTATCGGTGATTCCATCTGATGGTTTATAGTATGACAGTTTATAAATAGTGTGACTACTTACAAAGGGTCATGATAAAATGCTTATGAGGCAGAATAGGAGCGTGTGTTAAGATTAAAAGTTTACAGTCTGATTGTCTGGATTAGAATCCTAGCTCTGCAATTTACAAGATTTCTGTAACTCTAGACAAAGAGCTGCCCTCTGCCACAGTCATGGCCATCTGTGACGTGGGCGGGGGAATCGTGCCTCTTGCGTGGAACTTTCATAAATTTGAATGAGAGTCTGCCTGGGAAATAGTTTAGAAGGGTGTTTAATATGTGTTATCTATTTTTCTTATATTTATAATAGTGTATCTTACAACAGTACTGCCTAGACACAAATATGCAATATCTCATGCACAAACACGACAAGCAAAAACTATCAGTTTATTGTAATTAACATTATGTTGTAGTTGTTAAGTTTGTTAACTACAAAGCCATATTATATATTGCTTGATTTGGGTACATTAGTGAATGCTTACACTAGAATCTATGACTTGCTTTAATTTCCATGTCATTTGGTAAATACTTAACCATGAAACTCTGTTCAAAGCAGTTCTTCAAATCTATTTTAAAGAGGAAAATATTTGGTTTTGTTGTTGTCACTGCTGTTATAATTCACACTCACTTTAGGTTGTATTACCAGTGGTTATTTCAGTGACCTGAAGTGTCCTACTCCACCGTGTCTCACCCACTTACACACTGCTCCCCATATTTATTCAACGTTTTGAAAAGAGATATACATGTAAAAGAGAATATAGAAGTAATAGGAGAAAGAAGAAATCAATGGTTCTTAATGGTTTATAGATTATATTGGGCAAAAGGGAGGGAAAGAGAAAACAAGGTTATAGGAAGGATTTCATTATGATTCTCGGTTTCCACCCCATAATGTATATGAAACAGGAAATTCAAAGGAAGAAAGCATTTCAATCCAGACAGGTATAGAGGGAAAGAAGGAGTTGAGTAAGGGCCTGGTGGACCCTGACCTGGGCTCACATCAATAAATAAAAGCATTTCCATACAATGACTGAGGAAGGCTAAAGGAAATCTGCAAAGGAATCCAAACTTAACGAAAACTTTTGGAAGCCCAGAGAAAATAACTGGGTTAGTTTTACTGTAATACCTGTAACTTCTCATTAACAGTTGACCTTCCAATAAAAAGTACATAGTTAATTTACTATAACATCATTTAAATTACAAGAACTAATGGCATTATTGCTCATGCAAAACTAGAATACATTACCCTACCCCTTTAACTAGCTTCATTTCTAAATATCACCATCACTCATCTATAAAAATCAATACCAAAAAAAACTGCTTGCATGATTTTTATAGGCAGAAGAGATATTAGTAGCTTCATTGAATAAATACAGAAATTGAACCTCAGCTAATTTGAATAATGTCTCTGAGGACTTGGGACAATACCTGGTAAAGCACAAACTAAAAGGGGGATTGTAAATTCTACCTGGGTGTGGACTCGTGTTATTTCCCATACATCCATTTTTGGTTAACAATGAATAATCATTTGTGCAAAACATAAAGAAGTTACCTTCTCTTCCTCATTACATCAAAGCAGATACAATCTCAAGGAAAAGGCTTCTATAGTGAGAAAAGTGTTAAAACATGGCTTTCATCAAAAGCTTTTATAATAGGATGCTTGACAAACTTCACAAGTGTTCCTGGTCTATCAAAATCACAAATGCCATTCAGGCAAGAATAGTGGGTAATATTGCCAGGGGTCTAACACAAGCTCAAAAGATAAAAAAAAAAAGAAAGAAAGAAAAGGGGACTCACAACTGTGCCTCTCCTCCTCCTGAGTAAGAGCTCTTTTGAGTTTTTATCAGAGACTATTCCTAGGAGGGCGGCAGAAGTATAAAAGTGCCATTGTTCTTGTTTTATTGAAAAGAAAACAAAATTCAGAAAGGATTTACCTAAAACCACACAGTCCATTAAGGAACAAAGAGAATTCAATTGCTTTTGGCTGTCCATTCCAATGGGCTATGCTACCACCTATTATATAAGTGTGAACAATCAAATTGGGGAACGGCTCAAAAGCCAAAGAAATCTCCTTTCATTTGCTTCTCTAACTATAAAAATAAACCCGTGTTGGAACTCCACTATAATGTGACTCACTCTTGCAGAATTTAATACGCTAAGTTCATCTTCAGAATTAACTTCAGGAGCTTGTCCAAGAAAATGCTTAAGAAGCTACTCATAATATGAATTTGACTCACCATTGAGATTAAACTCGAGAAAGTGGCCACAGAGAGAAATAACAACTTCTTGAAAGAAGCTGGTAATCAATATTTTTGCTATTTTTCTAAACCTGTATACAGAATTTAAACATTTGTCCTTGCCTGCCTCATGATATTATCTAATATATAATAATATCATACATTATTTACAAATGTAGTCACATCTATAAAATGAGAGTGATAATATTCCACCCAATGGGCTTATTATAAAGATCGAATAACAATATTTTAAAGCACTTAAAACATAAGTGTTTGTTAAATTTTAAAAATATTTATTTTCTTCCATGTTGAGCTTTCAGTGTCCCTAACTATAAAATTTGCCTTTTTTTCAGACTTGAGCTGTTTTTCAACAACTGAAAGGTAAAGGAAAATGTTGAGACAAAAAGGTATTTTTAACAAAGGTCACTTAAGGATTTGATTGTACGAAAAGAGAGAGAGAGAAGTTCGTACAAAAAGAAAAGATCGTACAACAAAAAGAAAAACTGCTGGACAGATTTTTTTTTTGACACAAAGGTGGAAGAAACGATTTTCTCTATAAATTTCCAGAAATGTAAAGGGACATAGTGAGTAATTAACTGGAATTTCTAATTAAGTGTATACGGAGCACTGGATGCCTTTTTCTTTATTTTGTCACCCAGTAGCATTTCCAAGAAGTGGTATCCTCTTACACAGGGTCTCAAATGCAAATTAATCATAATTCTGATGGCCTTGAATCTGAATAGAAAGTGACACAAAACTGTAAAATTTCCTTGAATGTCCCTGAGGGTTTAAAGGTGTAGAAATATTGAATGTATATAAATAGTGCAAGGATGCTGCTGCATCCCATTTTCCTAAATTAGAACTGGACAGGACAAACCCGAGAAGTAGCCCTTGGCTCTAGTTGCTATGCAAGGTATATGGTGAGCTACAGAGGCATGACTCAGAGTTAAAAATGACTAGCTGTATTAAGGTAAGGAAGTAAGGGTAAAAAGCAAGCCTTCCTACTGGAAAACTTTGAGATCTCAGTGTCTTCGTCCACTCAGGCTGCTACTGCAAAATGCCACAGACTGGGTGGCTTACACACAACAGAAGTTTGTTTCCCAGAGCCCTGGAGGCTGCGGGTCTGAGATCAAGGTGCCACCACGGTCAGGTCAGTGCCCTCTTTTGGATCAGAGATTTCTCACTGTCTTCAGAGGAAGAGGCGAGGGACCTCTGTGATCTCTATAAAGGCACTAATCCCCTTCATCAAGCCCCCACTCCCATGATCTAAGCATTTCCCAAAGGACCGCCTCCTAACACATTATCTTTGCGGGTTAGGGTTTCCACATGAGATTTTGGCAGGCACACAGACACTCGGGCCATCACACTCAGTCCAAAGTAAAATATTAATTTAAACTATGGTATTAAGCTTCATTTGAGTTCTAAATGCCTACCTGAACCTTGCCACGTAAAGAGTGTCCTAAATACAAAGGGCTCTTACCCTCACAATTATACTACTTCCTGAACAGGAAGAGAAATGGTATCAGAAAAGAAGCCGAACTAAGTCAAGTCACCCAGACTGAAAAGCAAGTAGAATTATTTCAATTTATGGTTTCATTTCCTTTCTAACCAAGGGTTACATTCATCACATGAGGGATCTGAAAAAGCCGCTTTCAGTTGCAAATTGAACCTTTCCTAACTCAGTTTGCATAAAGGGGCCATCTTGCCCGCGAGCCTCACAGTTCCAGCATGAAGATGTCCTAATTAATAGGACGGTGCTGAAGGTGCAGCAGAAGCCCAACGCCAATGCTGATTTAACACTTTAAAATATCGTCTCCACAGAATAGCCTAAGACACTGCGTGACAGTCAGTGCGGTGTTGTGGGAGAGAGTCCAGGTTTTGCATTCACACCAGCCTGGATCCACACACTGACACATTCCATTGCTTGTAACCCTGGGAGCATCTTTGAACATCGTTAGCCACAGTGTCCTCACCTGCAAAACATGAGTGATTGTATCAGCCACATAACCTGGTGGGGAATAAATAAGATAATTTATGTGAAGCATTTACAAGGTAAACATTCGACAAAATGGAACCTATCTTTTGACCTAAAAAAGAAACAACCCAGTTTTGTTACTCACGATCGTCTCCTCACAATGTGTGTGAAATGATGAAAGCACTTCACAGGTTCGGTTGAAATTAAATAAAAATGTTTCTCTTCTTTAATTAAAGAAAGCTTAGGTAAAGCCCTAGATTAAGGACTCCTACCTTCAGATATCTGTGTTTAATACCTGTAAAAACTTTCAGTAAAAATGTGTGTTCCCATCTTTGCTGAATATATTATTACATATTGCTTTTACCATTTTTATCACAAGTCACTCCCCTTCCTACGTGAACACATTTAGCTTTAAGTTCAAGAAGCAATGATTTCCTTTGACCTCTATCACATGAGCTTTCTAGTTTAGGTCAGGTTATCCAGCTTTCAGGGGAGATCAGAAGGCTGGGATTGCAGGGTATTACCTCCCTTTGGCTGAAGTAATATTCTGTGTTTATATATGGAAAGCACCCCATCATACAGATAAATTAACATACATGCCAGTGACACCGTGTCTTGAAGTTCAGTTGGCACAATGAAGCAACCCTTGTTTCATTTGCTGTTTTGCTGTTTTTGAGGTAAGTAGCTCTACTGCAGACTTTTCTATTGGAAATTAAATTAAAGATCTAATTTCTATGTATGGTATTGGCTTAATTAGAACACTGTCCATAACAGTTTGACATTTAGAGTCCACAGAAATAGCTTTTAAAGCACAACTGCACAATTTCTCCAAGGCAAACGTGGAGCCTGGAATAAACTTTCAATTGCATATAATTTATTTGACCTAACGTTTTTATGGTGGTAATAAAATTCTCCATGATTTTAGCCCTCCATCCATCTATGCTATCTTATGTATCAAATGGACAGAAAGCTAAATAAGGGGAAACAAATTAAAAGTATCACCCTCTTTACCTCTATGTCTTTCTAATTAAGAAGTATGTTAATTGAAATTAGAGTGACACAGGCCCTGTGCAGAAATCCCCTGAGTATTGTAATTGGTGTGTGCCCACATTGCCCCAGGGTCATTTACTGAACTGATTCCCACCTGGGTTGGGAGTGACTGAAAATCCTCAACTGAAAAGCAACCTCAAGCTTATAAAATAGGATTGCCAGTGGAAAAGCAAATATATCCACATCCAAATTAGATTTTCTTTAAACATTTACGGAGAAAGTATTTGAGATCAGACGCCTTTACTAATCAGTTCACCTCTGTGGTTCTCTCCCCACGCAATTTGCCTTAACTCAGCTTGATCACATCTAGCCTTTAATGGCTTTACATTGCCTACAGGAAAAAGCAGAGTATTTCAAGACTTTGTCACCAGCGCCACCTTTCTTACTCCTCCCATTACACCCACAGCACACCTCAACCAAACTCCACTCCCCATCCCGCACACCCTGTGTCTTCCCTGGCAAATGCATGTGTTCACATTGGTGCGTCCACCCAGCACCTTGTGTGCTTTCTCTTTGTCTCTGGAATACCAAATGCTTACCAAATCCCACTGAGGTTTTGCCACAAGACCCAGCCCAAATACCATGACCTCCAACTACTCCTTTAATGTTCTCCTTGGCTGAACATCTAAACTTCAAATTTAACATCCATTTATCATGGTATAATAATACCAAAATCTCTGATAAAGTAATTATTTTGCCTTAAGTCTAGTTTAAGGCCGTGAATGTCAGCTTACTCCAAGCAAGGTAGGATGTTAAAAATTAAAGTTATAAAAACATATGTAACTGCCCTGGCTGGCATAGCTCAGTGGATTGAGCACAGGCTGCAAACCAAAGTGTCGCAGGTTCGATTCCCAGTCAGGCCACATAACTGGGTTGCAGGCCACAGCCCCCAGCAACCGCACATTGATGTTTCTCTCTCTCTCTCTCTTTCTCCCTCCCTTCTCTCTCTAAAAATAAATAAATAAAATCTTTAAAAAAATGTAACCCTCACCCTCAATGATTCCATAAATAAGGTCCCATTTAAACAAATTAATATGAAAATAGAATACGCAGATTTCAACAGGGTATATAAACAAAGTTATGAAGGTTTTAAAGTTTGGAGAAGAAAGATGCTCTCTTAGTCCATTCGGGCTTTCATAACAAAAATACCATGAACTTGATAGCTTATAAACAACAAATGTTTGTTTCCCACAGTTCTGGAGGCTGGCCAAGTCCAAGTTGATAGCACAGGAAAGTTCAGTGTCTGGTGAGAATCTACTTCCTGGTTCACAGATAGCCACCATTCCCCTGCATACTCACGGGATGCAAAGGGAAAGCTAGGGTCTCTTTCATGAAAGCATGAATCTCATTAATGAGGTCTCTACCCTCGTGAGCTAAGCACCTCCCGAAGGCTCCACCTCCTAACACCATCACACTCTAGATATGAGTCTGCAGGGAGGAGGGCACAAGGATTCCGTCCACTGTGATGACTTCTTTGAGAATTGGTGGAATTTAAAATAGAATTTGGGAACAGGTGGCTTGCGTCTAGATAGAGACGAAGGTAGGGAATTTCATGCAGGGAAAAAACATAAGCAAAGACATTGAGGCAAAATATGTTCCAGAATTATTCCAGTTTACCAGAAATCTTATATTTATGGTGGCTAATAATCACAATAATACTACTTAATGTCATTTGAGCATTTCCCATATGCTGGGTATTGTTATAAGAAATTTACATGTCTTAAATTCTTGACTTAATTTTTATAACAGCCATATGAGTTGGTGACTATATTTCTTTTTACTAAATGGGGAAAATGAGGCAAAGTAGATAGAAGTGAGAATTACAACTTAGAAGAAAACTTGAAAGCAGGTTGCAAACTGGGTGGAGGAGGTAATACCTATTGCGGAGACCCTATTTGTGGAGAACTGGATGGCATTAGCTGGAGGAAGAGGTAGCTGATGAAGAATGCAATGGAGGGGGACACCCCAGAAGAGGCCTGGGAAGAGTGTGCACATGTGTGATGAGCGAGGGGTAAGAGAAAACTGCGAGAAACTGATTTTTGTTGAAGAGCGCCATGTAAGTGGCTTGGACAGTTTGACAAACAGATTGCGAAGAGTTACTCTGCCAGGTGAGGGCCTTTCTTCTATAAGGAGCCTTGAAAATTTCAGAGCTGTAGAATTATGGACAAATTCCCATGTTAGCTAGGTCACCTTTCCAGCTCTGTGGAGCATGGCTTCGAAGAGCATGAGCGTGAACACAGGGAGACCAGATAAAAGACGACTGGCCTTCAAGTCCCAGCAAAGATGCTGAGACGCAGATTGAAAACAGTCACCGCAGATGAGGAGAGGAGTGAACAGGGGGCAGAAGGCACTCTCCAAAAGTGGCCGCCACGCCGTGGCCCATGTGGAGCATCGCCCCATAAACCAAAATGCTGCGAGTTTGATTCCTGGTCGGGATGTGGGTTTGGTCTGCAGTCCAGGTGCATATGAGAGGCAGCTGATTCCTGTTTCCCTCTCACATCAGTGTTTCTCTCTCCCTCTCCTCGCCTCTCTCTAAAATTAATAAGTATGTCCTCAGATGAAGATAAAAAAATAAAAATAAAAAACAGTGGCTGCCACAACTCGCATCCCACAACTCTAAGTCCCTGTGTGACTTGGAGACTCTTTCCATCAAAAGGTGGGGACAGTATTTCCTCCCCTTGTAATTACGGACGCGTGAAAACTTTGTGACCTCTGGGGTTAGGTCATCAAATGAGATGCAGCTTACATCAGATCTGCCTGAAATACCCGCTTTTAGAGCCAGTCGATATCCTGTGGGGAAGCCCAAACGTGCCCCACATGGAGAAGCACATGGAAAGGCCACACGTAAGCGCCAGATGACAGCCCAGCTGAGGTCCCAACCACGCATACACCATCAACTGCCAGACACGTGAGTAAGGGTGCCTTGTGATGACTCCAAACTCCATCCTTTGAATCCTTCCAGCTGAGGCCCAGACACCGTGAAGCTAAGATGAGCTCTCCTACTGTTGTTATTTTAGCCTTCTGAGTTCTAGGATAATTTATGACTGGAACACATGAGAATTGATAAATACTATACAATAAAGCAAAAGGATTTGATGGTTTCTAAACACTATAGCTCGACTGGCTGAAGCCCCTCTGGTTGGCAGAGGACTGGAACCAGGACTGAGTAATTTGGCCTCTCTTTAATATATAAGAAATCATATTCAAACATATTCGTATATATACTAATAAATTCCATTTAATCCATGCAAATACCTGGCATGTTCAAAAGCAGCATGCTGGAAATTATCATTCCAGGCAGGTAACACAATTTCTTACCTAGAAAACTACAAATATTTGAAAATATTTGGAACTTAATTTAGGGCAATTTGAAAGAAGAATATCTCTGGCTTTATTTTCCTTATTTCTCCGTGACTCCTCCATGCTATATATTTACATGTTATGTTTTCAAATAATCTGTGCAAACCCGCTGCAGCCAGACTTTTACAACATACGACTCGGCAGGAGTACGGCGGGACACCTGGAAGAGTTTGCAGCTTTATTCCTTTGGATGGCAATCTGAAACAAATGGGACCAACTGCTAAAACCGCTGAAGAAAAAACACTTTGTAAAACGAGGCTTTTCATAAATATATACATGGGGGGGTTGGGTGGGGAGGGAGAGCTCCGTTCTGTTAGATGGTTTCTCTTCTTTCATCAAAATGGAACATCATTTTTTTCCTTAAGGAAATTAGAAAAATGAAAATCTGTTTTCTCCTTGGGGCCAAACTCTCAATATGAGTGTGTGACACCCAGGACTCGGCCCCCAGAATTTTCCCTGCACGGTTCATCTCACTGGAGCCAAATGTACAAAGAAACATGGAGGGCAGCTTTTCACCAGGATGTAGCCTTCACGTTCGATTGTTTGATTCTCACATGCCTTCTCCCTTTGTCCCCAACTCTGGCTTATATGATTGATGGTTGAAGATGCATTTAGTAATCAATGATTGCCAATAATTATTGTGTCATAAACTGGATATACACTTAGCAAACTCAGCTGATATTTCACTTGTTCACTTCAGTAAGCTTCCTGAGAATGTGATCATTGAACAGTAATGAGATCTTACAGAAAATGAAACATCTCCTTCTCTGGTGTCTTAGACTTAGAGCATGACCATCACGGTCTCTCCGCCCCACTCCCCAGACTCCTCCTTCTCCAAGCCTGTCTCTAAACAAGTCCACTGCCATCATTTGGAGATTAATTTGATGAGGAATTGTCAAGGAGATGCACTCATAAAAATGATTAAACTGGTAGACTCATATAGAAACGGTGAGGTCATTATATACCGTATCTAAAATACAAACTGTTAATCAAATATATACATACAACACACACACATATATGTATATACATATATATACACACACACAGGCATATGTATGTATGTATATATTTTTTTATGTAGGAAGCCCAGTATATACATACTGTCTGTGTATCAGAATTTATCTTCTAATGTTTTTAATATATGACAAAAGTGTGGGATATTGTCATTCCTATCTGCAAGCTCACTTGAAACCTCTAGCAGAACACACTTTAAAAGTAATTGATGGCCAATATTGTATAATGTAACAGGAAACACTTCTTTTTTGCTAAGCTAAATGGACACTTTAGGGCATACATATGGGTTTGGATTATTTCCAATAAATGCTGCATCATGGAGGAAGAAAAATGGACTAGCATTAAGCATATTTTGGTAATTGGTAATGCTACCTCCCAGCTCCCCTGGGTGTGCAAATCTTTAGGGATCATCCTTCAAACTACAATGATTTCATGAGCTCTAATGCACTGGTTTTACATAATTAAATTTTAAGGTAAATCTAATGAAAAGCTCAAGTCTCAGAAAATAGGTGTTATTACTGCAAACAGGGTAGCAAAAAATAACCTTTTATATGTTTCTTCTTTTGTCTTATATCCAGATTTAATGTATACTTGAAGCAAATATCTATCTATACACTTAGTTCCCCAGAAAGTGACCTCTCTTGTAAATAAAAGAAAACAAGAAAGAAAGAACTGCAAAGAAAAAATAAAATGCATTAGTTTCCTCAAACACAATTGAAACCATGGTTTACATCGGGGAAATGCAGTTGAAACCACAACTTACTTTGGAAGTTTTACACATAAATAGGTTTAATCTGATATTCCTTCTTTCCTTCTGTTACAGAAAAGAATTGGAACTATAGTTTCAACTCTTATAAATGGTTCAAGTGGTTTAACCACACTGTCCAGCCAGTTCAATCAAATTAGTGTTAAGTAAAAATGTTTTTTGGAGAATTTCACAGAAAAGGCCTGAGTTAAGAACTGCATTCTTATTGCATTCATTCATTCAATACTGTGTTAAGCAAAGGTTACAAAAACCTATTATGACTCTCTGCATTAGAATAGAATAGTGCTATTGGAGGCAATGCAAATGAGTAGACTTTCATTTTTGCCCTTGAAGAGAATTCTCTGATAAGCTTAAATGCAATGCAGTGGTCAGTGGCTGTCGTCCAGTCTTTCCATTGCCCCTGTCATCAGCCAGAGATTAAATAGAATAAAGAGATAGTGGCAAGCTCTGTCCCGAGTTTTCAAAATGTATACATAAAAGCAATTCAATACCTTTGAGTATGACCCGGATTTAGTGACTTGCTTACACATGCTACAGGATGGAAAATGAATAGCGTATGAGTTTCCTAGGACTGCAATAACAAAATGCCACAAATCAAATGGCTCAACAGAGCAGAGAGCTAGTCTCTCCAAGTTGTAGGGTCTGGAAATCGGAAATCGAGTCGCCAGCCGGCCATGCTCCTGAAATGTGTATGGAAGAATCAACCTTCCCCGGCCTCTTCAAGTTTCTGAGGTGGCTGCCAAACCCTGGCAGCTACTCCACTCCAGTCTCTGCCTCAGTTGTCACACGAAATTGTCCTTGTGTGTCTCTGCTTCTTATGTTTCACATGCTGTTTTCCTCTTCTTGTAAGGACTCTTTGTCATATTGAATTAGGGCCACACGAATGGCCTCATCTGCACTTGATTAAATCTGCAAAGACCCTCTTCCCAGATAAAGCCCCATTCACAGGTGCTGGGCACTAGGACTTCAATGTACCTCTTTTAGAAGACACGAGTCAACCTCCAACAAACAGTAGCTTTTCAGTGCAGAAACCTGGCAAACACAATTTGAACCAAGTCATGGTGGTTTGGCTAATATCACTCGGGTTAGATCGCGTCAATGTTGATAGGATTCAGGCACCCTACCTCAAAATACGGCACCTTAGCATACACGCTGGATGATTTAAACTGAAGGAATTTGAGAAATGACAGGTGTAGGAAGGATTCTTTGATCTTCCCCTGAACTAAGCCATAAAACGTCTATGGGAAAGGCACCCTCTCCATACTCAGAGAAAAAGGAGCATCCTTACCAACGAAGACGGAAGGATGCCAAGAGGAACCTAAATGAACAGACCCCACTAAGTTCCCCTGATTTGCCACATTTCACTCATATTCCATTTGTCCTTTCACATTTGTCCACAGCTTTCCACTCTTCTTCAAACCCAGCTTAGACACACTCAGGTGCAACCACTTCTCCAGATCTGAATTTCTTTACGAAGACTCTCGTGCCTTATAAAATGCACATTAAATAAATGTGCATGCTTTCTTTCTTGTTAATCTTAACCTATATTTTCTTACAGAGTCCAGGACAAGAATCTAAGATAAGTAGAAGAAAGACAGTTTCCCCCCCCCAATAATATCTTGAGCCTCTGATAATACGCAATAAGAAAAGTGACTTCACATCTTGGTACTCTTCACAATAACCCATAATCCTGAGCCACTTGTGACAAATACATCCTATGAATCAAACTGAGGAACGTTCTACCAAATGCTTAACAAGTTCTCTTCCACGTGGCCAAAGTCATGGAATAAAAACAAACAAACAAACACCTCAGAAACCATTGAGGACCAGAGGAGACTAAAGTGACATGAACACTGAACGCAGTGTGGGATCTTGGATTGGACCCTGAACAGAAAAAAGGCATTAGTGGGAAAACTAGTCAAGTCCAAGTCAAGTCCGTAGTAGCGGTGTTATCAATAGCAATGGTGTTGGTTTTACTTGGTTTTCTCAAACGTACGGTGCACAATGCTAACATCGTGGGAAACTAGATGAAAACTACAGGAACCCTCAGCACTCTTTTCACAAATTTTAACGTAAATCTAAAACTTTTCCAAAAAAGCTTACTTTAAAAACTAAAGTAAATAGTAATGATGTTGATGTGCTTTCCATCATAGGAGAGGCTATCAAGTTACCAACTTATAAAGATGAGCTTCTCTAGTTAGAGCAATGAAAGATACTTAGTTCCTCTTTACTCAGTGGAGATGTTTCCTTCCCTGAGGAAGAAAACTTGAGATAGCAGCAAGGTTATAATATGAAATGTGCAAGTACTTTATTGAGATGTGTGTGTGTGTGTGTGTGTGTGTGTGTAAGAAAGGCACTGCTACACAGGTAAATGAAAAGAGTGGGCACAGCATAGGTTTGGGGGCCAGAAGGGCCACCTCTGGGACACTCAGTCCACATTACAGGACATATGACTTTTCAAGTGAATTATTTCACTTCATCTATAAGACTAGAATACAACACACCTGCCTATGTGGAAGGGACATGATGAAGATTTTTAAAATGTATGTTAATGCCAACTACATAATAGACTTTTGTCATTTCTATCATTATTTTTAGGGAGAAAAAGGAAGGGGAAAATACTGCAGCATTGGCAATAATATTTTTAACATTTCAATTCGATGTCGATGATCCAAAAGTGATGACAGAGTCAAGAGGCAAGAAACTAGACACTTCCCTTCAGAGTGACAATAATTGAGCCACTAATGACCTTTGCAAACAATTACTTATCCATCTCGCTTCCTCCCTGACATTTCCATGTTCTCCCACAGAATTGCGTGAGGATTATTACATATAATATTCTGAGGTACAACTCCCTCTCTAATGTCTAAAAAAAGGAAAATGGAGATTTTTATTTTGTGCCAACAGTGGTAGTTCCTAGTAATCAAAATCAGTTTTCACAGTTCCTCACACACTGTTTCTATTGATCTGTTTTAATACTTTTCTCAGTGTGGGTGCCAAAAATCAAATAGCAGGTGGGAAGGGAAAAACATTATTTCAATTATTCCTATCTTTAATAATAATATCTTGAACAGCATCAAAGCATGAAAAGGTCTAAGTCCAGTCATGATACACTTAAATTAATGCATAGGTGAGTCTTCAGTGAATTTGAAGAGTGTGACGAAGGGCTTGAGTGCTGGCACGGAGATCAGATCGCCACGGTGAAACCGCTTGTTCATCTCCCACACTCTCTTCTTCTGTGTCTCCTGTATGGACAAGAGTCTTCACTCTTTTCCCTGCAGGCGTTTAGTTGACACCTCATCATGCTCCAAGGTTCAGCTCAGGGATCTCATTGTCAAGGATGGGTTTCCTGCACAACCAGACTTCTCTCTGCTCAGACGCCTTTGTCAACTGTGAGCTCCTCGCAGCGGGAGGCTGTTTCATTCACGTCTAAAACTCAGAATCTGTGGCACATAGCAGGCAACAGATTCATCTTGAGCAATCTAAAACCGAAACTTTGTGAACCGGTGACCACCGAACACTGATTCTTGGTTATTGGAGAATTTTATTCTATCTTACGAAGATTTCCCTTTGTGGTGTCACTTCCTTTACTAATCTCATTGCTCCCTACCCTTTTTATTCTCCCAGCATTATAGAGAAATTTGACCCAATATGTGAATGTGGAAGATACCTTCGCCCACCAAATAAACTGGGTATCCATTGAAGTATGTCTTCTCTCTGCTTATTGCACATCCTTTATAGCAGAACTAACTTAGCCAGCATAATTTTTTCTATTTCCCATGATTGCTACGACAACATATGGTTAATTTCACTAATTTAAATTTATCTTTGAATAGATGCACAATGAAGTATTTGTAGGGAAAATGTACAGGCCCGAGTAGCTGGGGAGCTAACTTTATAATTCGAATGGGCCCATGCACTCTTCACAGAGGCTCTTCCAGCCTCTCAAAGGAAATGGGAGGAGACAGAGAGAAGCAGAACGAGGTCAGTCTTTTAAGGAATCTAGTAGGTCACGGATGTGCTGGCCTTCCTGGAATGACATATTCTCAGTTTGAAAAGAGATATGAGCTGTGAGTAATTTGCAAGTGAATGCATCTGCAAATGAATGAATGCATCAAACACAATGGAAACATTGTGTCCAAGATTACACCATATTGCTCATTGCATCCACTTCCAAAGAATTTGTTTCTCCACCATCTGCATCAGTTCTATTCTGCTATCAGATAAGAGGCTCAGAAAATGCAAGCCCCTAAGAATATCTTGTGAAAGGGGCTATGTGAACGGTTATTATGTTTGTGTTACTTCCTTAATACCCTTTATTAATGAAAAAGAAGAAAATTACCTCAGAGGCAGCACTTAAAATTCAGTGTGGAGAGGCTCCTGGCCTCTGCTGGGCAGCTCCCCCTCACCCTGATCTTTCTTTTCTTCTTTGCTATGTAATAATTTACTTGGGCTAAAGGAAAGCTAAATGTTCACATCCATGTCTGCAGGGAAAAGATTACTTTAAAGAGAGTACATGGATAACTTCTTATCTAGATTTTACAATGGATTTTTATGAGTGGGATCTAGTAGCACCGTTTTAATATTGACATATATTATCCAAAATATGCTTTTTTCCTCCAAAAACTTACTCTCCTCCTCATAACTTCCTTGCGAGCAATTAAATTACACTTGTAATTTGTTACATAATTGTATTTATTTTATTATACATATGTAATTTGGTAACGAGCCCTAAGAAGTCAACTAAAATAAGGCTGAATTTCCGTCTGTTTTGCACCGTTGGGCCCAGCTGAACTTGATTAGCAAACTGGGAGGAAAGCACCAGTAGGTGCCATCATTTTCAGAACCTGAGTGTTTGCTACAGAACAATGAATCTCACCTCAACAGACTCCTGAGTTTCAAATCCTGAACTTATATCCTGGGCCTGAAGGTAAATTTTTCATGGCATCTGTGCATTTCTGTAATTAGATCCACAGCATCTGCAATGCATACTTTTCCCTTTGAACTGTGTCTTCAGAAGAATAAATAATGCACTGAAATCAAAGCACACAAGCCTGTGTTGCTGTGGCCTGGGTAAAATTCCTGCAGGAGTCTGGAAAATGGGCTTGACCAGTTTATCGCACTATCCAAGCAGCTCTAAGAAATGACTCAATTTCTAACAAATCTTTAAACATTCCGGAGGGGTTGATGATTTCTAATCAATGTTCCAAATATTTCCAATGCCATGCATTTATTCATTCCTTCTTTGATGCTGTCAGGAGGATGGTTATGCAGTGTGCTAACCAACACAAACGATGTATGGTTGTCACACTCATCAGACAGCAACTCAGCATTCACGGAAGCATGATTATGAAAACATCATCACCATCAATTTGTCCAAGAGGGGTTTACATTTCTTTGCTGTGGTACAATATGAACTCGTAAAAAAAAAAAAGGTTCATCTGACAGGGATCAAGCCCCCTTTCTGGACAACATGCGTGTTCTTTCCTGTTGACAGGTATATTTCCACTGACTTAATACATTATTTGCAATCTGTGTGTTCTAATTTGGATACGGGACATTTCTCCAAAACTGTCCCAATTTTCTGAAACTTCAATGACTTACACAAACAATAATAACAAAAATAAAAATGCAAGTAAACAATTTCTTCTGCATTAATCTCAGTTAAGATTTTTCCCCTAAAATTCAGTTCAAAGTCGATCCCATTTATAAATTTCACCAACGCCTTAAGAGTGCATAATTCTAACTACGTGAAGGGAAAACAACCTAGCAAAAATGCGATTTATCTTTGCTAAATTACCAGTGTGACATGACATTACTTTGTCTAAATTAAGCAATTATGACATAATGGCTAAAGAAAGCTACAATGGAAAAGTCATCCATTCCTGCTAATTTGTAAATATGGGAACACTTCTAAATGCACCTAATACAATATACAATGTTCTAAATCTGTCAAGAAAAAAAATGACAGAGTTGTGAATTATTTTTAAAATAATGACATACACCCTGCAAGAATTAGAAGCTTATAGAGATAAACACATTAGACAGTCTGCTAGTTTAGCTCAATTGAAAGAACTTATACCTTGAATATTTTTTATAATAAGCGACTTGAAAAAGTAGTTTATTTTTACTGCATTAATAAATGCTCTCTTAAGATGACCACATTTTCACCATTTATTGGCAAAAGGAATCATATCAATTTACTTAAATTTTGTTCTGAAATTAAAGTAGGCAAAATAAAGAGGATGCCATTTTACACACCAAAAAAGTGAGTGAAAAGCTAATGTTTAAAGGTAAAATGCATTCCTCTTTCATTAACGCTCTTTTACTGATTACTGTGAAATGAAATTAAATGTTTAGAAGCAAACTCTTTCTTAACCCATAAATGTCAAAAGGTTAAATTTGCTCTGGATTTCGAAATCTGGTGCCCGTGTATTTCTAACAGATGCTGTTTACCTGGGGAAGCCGGATAATCCCGCGGAGCTACTGCTGCCGTGAACCCTGGAGACAGGGAACGGCACACGCGCGGTGCACGCGGAAGAACGCGGAGTCTTCTCCCGCCCAGGCCCAGAAAGCAGTGTGGGGACCAGGACTGACAGGCCCCCAGAACTCTAAACCAGAGCACAGCCTGGTGTTGGGAGTAACGGTGTCCACTGGTTCTCAATGTCTAAATGTACATTTCGTTGTCATTTGCACTCCTTTTGTGTTAGTTCATGCCACGTAAGGATTTATCCTTTTACTGGTTCTGTTTTTTAAAAGTTACCACATCCTAATTTTGCATGTCCTACTTTGAATTTTTCTTAACTCTCACATCCTATTTTTAATACCATTATAGTTTGTTGTTTACTATAAAGTTTTCTATCTTAAAGTAATTGTAATTAATTCTTCTTGATGTCTAGCCTTTATTTTAAATGGTATTTTATTTCCACCTTAATTCTATTGAAGTATTGCAGACAGATGGGAGAGGGACCTGGGGTCCCAGGGTAAGGAGGATCTCTGGCAGTGTTTCTCAGTCTACCAGTGGGAAGGGACCAGGTCCCCGCTTCCCCAGTCTGTGCGTATGCATATTGTTATAAATGTAAGAAAAACCAATTTCTGGGAAAACAGAATGAAAAATATAAAGGGCATGCACTATGCATACTTCAACCTATTGCTAGATTTAAAGGATTTTAAATTGCGATTCCAATTGTTTTTAAAATGTCTGGACACTAACTCCAAGTTTTTGGATGTGTCCTGTCATGGTCTGGTTCCGGCCATTTGCAAAGCAGGAGTCCTCCGACCTGGCCTGCGATGCCAGCGCCTGAGCGCGAGCTCCCACGTCTCCAGCTGGCTCTGCTCAGGGCCATCTCTGGGCTGCAGAGTCGGTCTGATTTCCTACCCCCTGCTCTCCTAGTTCGCTGCATCTCGCCACCCCACAAAATAACTGAATAATGTATTATTTGACTACTCCTTTCACTTGCCCAGAGGACACAAGTGGTTGATGCTGTTTACACAGAGGCACACAGAGGTCGATTTACTTTGAAGCTAATGAAATGTCAGGTTGTGGCCCGTTTGTTTAGAGAGGCGTCTCTGAGCGGGGAAGCTGCAGAGGTGGGATGTTCTAGGTGAGAAGGGAACGAGGCTGCCGGCAGGAAGCATTGCGGCGTAAGTATTTTTGATAAATCGCCAAAAGGGATCTTAGACAAAAGGGACCTCAGACTTGAAGAATATATTGTGATTTCTTCCATCATAAATAAATCATCGCTTTGACGTCTAATTTTATATTTGCCGTTTTACGTTTTTACTCTTACAGTGGATCCTCAAAGTATGTAAGTTTCTAACACAAACTCGGGATCCCCACGGTGCGGAACGTTTTATCCCCAGACAAGGAGCACAGCGCACGCCTGAAATAGGCACTTCACAACGTCGCTGGCTGAATCTGGAGTGAACACGTTGTTAACTAACTGGTTGGAACTCCTCTGCAAGATTCCGGTGAGAAGACTCACAAGGGCCCTAACTAGTCTTCCAGAAACTCTTTTACACTAGCCAGCTCTTAATAAAGGTGTTACTAGTAGAATCCATCTTTAATCTATTTGAGGTTCAATGGGATTTTAAAGCAGAGTTTTGCAAAATGTGTATTGTGACGTTCTAGTAGTCTGCAAAATCAGTTTTGTAGGTTGTTGAATCAGAGTTTATTTATTTTGTAGTGGATCAGAGAGAAAGGAGCATTACTAAACAAAATAAATGGAATGGAATGAAGAATATCAAGAATACATCACAAGAAGTAAAGATTCAGTATTGCTTTATAAAACTTCTGTGTCAGTGGTGTGCCTATGTGTGTGTTTTAGATGGTGACATAAAAAGTATTTTTCACTTTGGGAAAAAAAACTATAAATTTAGAGTATATGCCCTGTAGCCTTCTCTGATTGAAAGGGATGGAGGTTATTTACAGCTAAGAATGCACCTCAGAGTTTTGTTTTCTTGGCGGTTAGCTTGTTTTGGTTTGTGTTTTATATTTTGCACATATAGCTTTTTATGGAATCATATATATAAATGTGAATCGGTAACTTGTTTGTAAGACCTCTGAGAAAAGACACTGGGCTTTTTCCATGACCTTAAGAATGAACTTTCCATAAGAAGGTTTCTGAAATGTTGTAAGATCTCTTGTACTCCATTTCCTTATCTCCTAAAAAGTAAATTAGTTTGTCATTGTGGCAAGATAGAGTTCCTTCTCTGTTTATTGTCTCACTGTATATACTTTGCCTATGGTGTCATCCCCAGCCATGGTTTCCACTAAGACCCACACAGTAATGACACCTGAAACTTCATCTCCAGCCTTGGCCTCTCCTGACTGCCAGACCTTATAACAACTGCCTGCCAGGCACATCCATCAGACGTGATTACCTTTCCCAAATAAAACTTGATTCTCCTCTTCTCTCTACACTGATTAACAGTCCCACTAGGTACCCAGTAATAGAAGCCAGATACACAGGAGCCATTCTAACATCCTCCATCATCTCTAGTCAATAACAAGTATTGCCTGTTATAAATCCTTAATGTTTCCGGAATCGCTCCCTTTTTCTCCACCCCATGATTGTTTCTGCCTTGGTTCCTGGCCTGGGCCACTGCATCAGCCTTCTAACTGGTCTCCCACTGTGACTCTCAGCCCTCCCCCATCTTTCTTCCCATGAACTCCAGACTGATCTTTTCAAAATACAAACTTGATCAGGGTACACTCTTGCATGAAATCTTCAAGCTTGATTGAGGAGATTGTTCCCAGAGGACCAAGCTCCTGCGGTGAGTGTGCGACTCTTAGAGGAACTCATCTGACCCAAATTATCCGGTAACCCAATGATAAAATAGAAGGAGACTCAACAAATTCTTCATCCATTACAGAGCAGTGGCATGGAAATGTACAGAGCATAGGCTCAGTATAATCTGTCATCCAGAATAAGATCTCTATGACCTAAGTTGCCCTGAAATAAACTTGCTTAATACAGCCAGGAACCATGGGAGTGAAAATGGGGAGAACATCAGATTTTCTAACTGGATATTTCAAGTGTCAGCAGTTTAATCTTTCCTCCAAGTTTTATTATGGCCCTTATCAAATCTGACAGGAATAAAGAAACACTAGCAGAGGAAGGGTGAAGCCTGCTGGAGGCCAATGATTGCACTCCTCCTGAACAGCAAACTTAGGGATGTTTAAATTAAAACTTCATCAGTTTTTACTTTCAAATGTGTTTCTTTGTGGAAAAAATCCTCCATGCATTTAAGAAAGATTTAATGAATGTCAACTATATACCTCATGCATCATTTGGTACTAGAAATTTATCAAATGAATGTCACAACCTCTACTTTCAGAAAACTCATTTTCAGTCATCAGAAGAGCAACGTAGGTGCTTCCTGACATCAACTCCCCTTGCAAGAAGACCAGCTAGCAACCATCCATTGATAAGATAATGGGAACTTCTTTTCTAGTAGACCAGGGATAGTCATGAAGATAGATCAGATGTTAGCATACAAGACAAGTGTCAACGATTCAAGAAGATAGAAATTATATCAAGTGTCTTTTATGACCACAATGGTATAAAATTAGAAATCGGTAATGGAAGCTGGAAAAATTGATAAACATGCAGAATTTAGACCACACACCAATGGATCAAAGAACAAATTGAAAATAGAACTACCTTATAATTCAACAATTCCACTTCTGGTTACATAGCCAAAGGAAATGAAATCCCTCTCTCAAAGAGATGTCTACATGTTCATGTTCATTGCAGCATTATTTGCAACAGCCAAGACATGGAAACAACCTAAACATCCCTTAATAGATGAATGAGTAGAATAAAGCTGTATATACATATATATAAAATGGAATATTATTCAGCCACAAAACAAAGGAAATCCTGGCATTTGCAACATAGATTGATTTTGAGGGCATTATGCTAAGTGATAGGAGTCAGAGACAAGAAGGTAAATACTGTTAGAGCCCACTTATATGAAAATCTAAAACTTTCAAATCCGTAGAAACAGAGAGGGATTGGTAGTTGCCAGGGTTGGTGGGCATGTGTACTGGGGAGGAGAGAATTGGTGAAGGTGGTCAAAAGATACAGAGGTCTCGTTATAACTTCTGAGGGTGTAATCTGCAACATGGTGACCAGAGTTAACAATACTGTATTGTGTATTTGAAAACTGCTGAAAGAGATCTTAAAAGTTCTTACCACACACACAAGTTGTAGCTATATGAGGTGATGGATGTGTCAACTAACCTTACTGTGGTAACTGCTTTTCAGCATGTGCATATACCAAATCATTATGTTGTATACAGAAAGCTCACTTTCAAGTGCTTAAAAACATATTTGTAAATATGTAATTAGCACAACAAAGATTTCTATATAATTTACTATGTACCACACACTGTCTAAGAGTTTAACACATACTAACTCATTTCATCCTCATTACAATCCCGTGAAATAGATCTTATATTATCCTGACTTTACTGCTGAGGACAGTAAAGAACAGAGGGGTTATTGGCATGCTTAGGGCCTTGTACTTAGAAAGTAGTAGAACTAAAACTCGAACCCATACTCTGGCTCCAAAATGCCGTACTGCCTGTCAATAGTCAAAAAGTAAAAATATATATGTGGTAGTACAGGACACACAGTGCAGACACATCAAATTCAGATTTATTTTAAAAGGGCCAGAGAAGTCATGTTATAATAATAATTAGTATATTATATAGTAACACGTATGTGCTTATTCACTGTGTTCTAAGTTCTTCACATTTCAAACACACAGGAGCCCCCATGAGGTTGGTGCTATTATTATCACAACTTTACTAGTAAGGAAAATAAAGGGTTTAGTAATTTATTCAAGGGTCCATAGCTATTAAGTGGTTAAAGCTTCTGTAACAGACAAAACAGACCCTAGTCTTTAAAAAACAAAAATAAAAACAGTTGTCTTTCAACCCAGTGATTCCACTGCTGGGAATATAATCTAAGAACCCAGAAACATTGATTCAAAAGAACTTGTGCACCCCAAAGTTCATAGCAGCACTATTCACGATAGCCAAGTGCTGGAAACAACCTAAGTGCCCATCAGTAAATGAGTGGATCAAAAAACTGTGGTACATTTGCACAATGGAATACTATGCAGCAGAAATAAAGAAGGAGCTCCTACCATTTGCCACAGCATGGATGGAGCTGGAGAGTATTATGCTGAGTGAAATAAGCCAGGCAGTCAAAGACAGATACCATGGACATGAACAATGGTGTGAGGATTGGCTATGGAAGTGGGGGATGGGCCAACGGGAGGAGGGGAAATGGGGATAACTGTCATAGAATAAACAAGAATGATTTTTAAAAATTAAAGGGTATTAGCCAAGCAACCAGGTAAGTGACCAGGAACACAGGACATGACAGGTTTGTCATGACAGGACATGACAAAACCTATGTGACAACGTGGAGGCAAAGAGGAACAGAGGACACACAGAAAAGTGCAAATATTCCTAGCGGACAAAGCACTGAAGTGTGAGCCGTGGGGTGGGAAGCGCTGGGGAGAGCAGACCGCTGGGGGACCAGTGCGCCATGCTCAGATTCGTAACTCTGGCAATAAAGGGCTTTGAAGGGCTTTTGGACAATGCACTGACATGACCAACTTTTAATTTCAGATAAGACACTGATGGTTGCAGATGACTTTTCAAGGGACCAAGTTGGAGACCACAGAAGTTGTCCAGGAGAGAGATGCATTTCTAAAGTCACAGTGGTGGTGGTGGTGGTGGACAACCAAAAAGCTAGAAACGAGTAAAACCGGAAAGATGGCTGCTCTCAGCCTGCGGTGTCTTCTCTTTCTTAATGCACGCTGATTATTCACGCCACCGCCCACCGGCAGCCATTCTGCCTCCTCCCTCCTTTCTAGAACATTAATTAGATAGTCCCTATCTTTACTGGGTTCTCTTTAACTCCTGGTTGTCAGAAACCTTTCAGCAAAGCATCAAATTACTATTTCTTAGGGCTCCCACTAAAGATTATTTTACTTTATACCCCAAAAATGTGTGATAAAACTGTAAGTTTGAATAGTGCAAAAATGGCTGACCTTTCTATGAATTCTGTGATTCCCAGTTCTGTTTTTTATTCATGCATAAAGAATCAGAGAATGGTGTTCTTGCTATTTCCCAGATGTGTGTTAGGCGGTTAAGGCACATGGATTAAAGAAAAACCAACATCTGCATGGAAGGAGTTTGCATAAAAGGGAAGGATATTGCATTAACTGACAGTGAAAACAGTATAAAACAAAGGAAAAAATTAAAACCATGATATAAGGGCAGAAATTGGCATGACTTGCTTTGGGCTGAAAGTAAATGAAAGTCACAGTGCCTCAACCAAAGAAGGATTTATTTTTACGGCACAATGAGAAATCTAGGGGTAGGCAGATTGAAAAAGAAACAAAAAACCCAGGATCCATTTCCCCAGTGCAAGTGATTCTCACTGTCAAGGTCACAAGCTAGCTTGTCTACCTTCAGGCAACTGATGTGCATACTTCTCATTCCTGGCAAGGAGGGGAAAAAGAAAAGGCATGCATCCCTTTTTATCTAGAAAACAATAGTTTCCCCAGAAGCTAACCCTTTAGACATTTTTATTTCACTTCAGTGCCCAAACAGTGCTCTCAAAGGAGTCTGGAGACGTGAATACATTTACCTGTAGTATATAGTTTGGCCCCATTAAAATCAGGATTCCACTGGTAAATGAAAAGGGAAGCACAGATATTAAGTAATTAGCAGGATTCACCACCACCATGTGAAACACCTGCATTTGAGACGTGGGTAACGAGATAGGAACACATGAAGGGCATAGAGAGGTGCGTTATGAGAAGCATGTAAGAGCAAGGTGCCAAAGAAGCATCAAAAGCAGCCTCAAGTTCCACTAAGAGGATGACAGAAACCCACCCACCTCACATGGCAATCAGGACATCCCTGGGCATGTCCTAATATATATATAAAAAAAACTTTACTGTTAAGGGAAGAATTCAAATAATGTATTTCCTCCTGAGGTGTGGGCACTACCATAAACAGCATTGACAAACCTGATACAGAGAAGTACAGGGAGGTTAGGGCGAGAGCACACCCAGAGGGACTGGCAAAATTAACTGTGTGGTCCTTCCACAGAGAGTCTGACGGGATGCTCCATGGACCACTCTACCTATGTTTGTTGAAAAGGTCCCCCCTGACGTACAGGGCCCACGGGAGAAAATAAAGCTGACTGTGTTTCCTTTACAGTGTCCCGTCCGTGAAGTAGCATTACCATCTACTGCAACGACAGAGAGCAGGGAGAAGGTCATCCCTCCTTCAGCCACGTCTCCTGTAGCCACGCTGTCTTCCGTCTGCCTCTGGGTTATAGAAATCATGCTAATGGCCATAATTGCAAGGCAGATGGTCGGTACATCAGACAGGCTGCTTTTACAAAGTATGCACTCTATTTTAACTAGCTTTCATAATTGATATCCTAAATAATTATTTGTTAACATATTCTAAAAGAAAAGGCACTTGGGCACTATCATTCTTATCTCCTGAGGGCATATTGGGAGCAAAAATTTGCTTTTGAATGTTTTAATGTCTCTTTTGTTAGAAAATATGCAATCGTTTAACAAGAAAGATAGTTGCAGAAATAGTATATAAATTTTCTTGAAGTTATCCTACATAAAGCATCCTCACTTCCAAGACTCTGCATACTTGCTGTATTGACAATTATGAAAAGTGCAATGCGCCATTTTAAGTATATTTTGCACCTGGACATTTTAATAAATTTTTATGTTAGAGATAAAAATAAAGTGGTTTTTTTCAGATTTCACTTCAGTACAGAGGCTCAGATATCTCCCCCAATGTCGAGTCTATGAAAATTTATCAAATGTATTGATTTCTTTAGCCCTGGGTGGTAACTAAAATGGAAACTTTGGTCAACGAACTGGTTTAAGGAATGCCTGTGACATGCAAACCTGTTGAGTTTAGGCTCATAATGAACATTTCTGCCCAGAATGGCAGAAATATAGTAAATATTGTAAAGATTCTATATTTTATATAGTATCATTCATTTATACACATTCAATTGGATTTAGTAGTCCCTGGGGTAAAACTAAACCCAGATATGAGAAAACAGAACTGAAACACAAACTACTAGATTGCAATCTGTGGAAGTGCATTCCTGCTCTGTCCCAGCTCAAGGAGGCTTGGAAGGGGTCTAGACCTCTACCGTGTGGAAAAGAATTAGAGAAAGATAACAACGCACCTGATGAGGTTCAGGTCTTGCCGGGCACTGGTTTCCCCCAATAGTTAGATTAT
Organism: Phyllostomus discolor; assembly: GCF_004126475.2. Lineage (NCBI taxonomy): Eukaryota > Metazoa > Chordata > Mammalia > Chiroptera > Phyllostomidae > Phyllostomus > Phyllostomus discolor. The sequence continues at coordinate 14,542,269 of NC_040905.2, read as the reverse complement.
TAAATGGAAAAAGTAGGAAGAAGCAAAAGAAAGGGTGGATTTCAGTACACTGTAGAAAGGAACTTACTACCATTATAAATATCCAAACTTAAAATTAAATAGTGGATTCCATTTTTATTTGAAGGGATCAAACACTTGAAAAGCAACTTAATTGTTGGTTAAATGATCCTCCAGAGCAGAGCCACCTCCTGACACAGCCCACGGGGTGTCATTCACATTTTTGTCTGTGTGAATGACAGTCCACTGGCCAGCTCTTTAAATAGTGTAGAAACATGTCTTCGACAGGTAAGAAAAAGAGGATAATGTCAGTTACATGTATACAAATGAGGTGGTTAAAAAAAAAAGAGTGAGGAGGAAGAGAAACCACATGACCTGCCAGGCCCCATGGTTTAATAGAAAAGGGATTAGCCTAATAGAAGTTCAAGATTTCAAAACTGTGTAGCCATGCAAATAGTGGACTTTTTGCAGAGAGGGAGCTTGGAACAAGGAATTCGTTTCTGGAAGAAGTCAAGAATAGATCACACTATTGGATGATGTCATGAAGGACTGCGGAAATGCACGTGAGTTTCTGCACCCTGTGAGAATGCAGCCTTACTGAGCATTCGGACTCTCTTGTGCCTTTTTCTTTATCCCCCACTAGTGCTAACAAGAAGAGTTTCCACAGAGCAGAACTCCAACCACCCTTGCTGAGTTGAACTCATGATGTTTTACATCATGCATCGGTTTAAATCAACACACATCTAGCCAGAATCTCAGTGTGCAAATTGTACCATTCGCAGGGGAAGGGGACTGGAAACCTGCATTTTGCCAGCCACTAGGATACCATTCAGAAAATTACAGCTTCCGTGGCTGAAATGAGTTAATATCCTGCCAAATAGAAAGGATTGTGTTTTCTCGTGCCAACAGATTAACTTAAATGCTTGTGGCAAAGGCCACTGAGACCATTCAATCAGTTTAGTTAACTATTTAGTTATAGTTAACTAAAGTTGCAGTTTCGTCAAGGAATATTATCAACAGGAGTGCAAGCAAGATTCCTATTAGACATAGAGAAATGCACAGAAATGAAACTTACATTATACAAGAGAGAAAAATGTTAAAGAACATGAACTTGGGCTGAGTGTTTAATAACAAATGCTTTAAATTGTAACCGTAGAATTGTCTTTATTGTAGATACATTGACAGATGCAAAGTGTTGTCACATTAATCATTGAAGTTTGAGTTTCAATATATACCACAGTTTGTATTGAAGGAGTGTTTATTAAATGGACATAATAAATTCCTTTATTCCACAAGTACATATTGCAAATCATGAAGCTTACTGTTTAGTGAGAGAGATAAAAACGAATCCCATTAACGTGTGTAAATATGTATATTTACATATTGTGAAAAGGTTAAGAGGGTTAGAAAGTGTTAGTGTCAGGACCCAGGTGAGTTTATAAACAGGTTTCTGTCCTAGACTTAAAGGGTAGGAGAGCAGAGGCTTGCATTTTCAGATCGTCATCATATCTTAGCCCACAGCACAGTGCCAGACACACAGTACCGTATTTCGCTATGTACAATGCACACCCACATTTTTGGCCCAAATTCTCAGGACAAAAATCTTTCATTTTAATTCTTTAATTCAATTTTTTATTTATATTTAGAAACAGAATGGATGATCACAGTCCAAGGAATTCTTTTGCATATGTATATCATTATTGCTTTCTAGAGTTACACTTTTAACACATAAGCATACATAAAAGAATTAAAAACATTTATATAAATACAGAATTAGTACTACCCATGTATAATGTGCATCCTTATTTTTCCCTCAAAAAATTTGGGCAAAAAAGTGCAATATACCCAGCAAAATACAGGTATATTGAACTTAGATCTGAAATTTGAAGAGTAAGTAAGAATTCGCCAGGGAAAATCTAAAGCTAGGAGTGGGTGCAGTTCAAGAAACTTCCTGGCCGAAGGGAAGGTTTGGAAGGAGTTTATGGGAGATTCCTAGATGGGAGGAAAATGGTATATTCGAGAAACTTTCAGAACACCAGGGAAGTGGGAAAACAACAAGAGAGAAAGTGGCAAGAGATGAGGATCACACACGGCTTTATAGTCCAAGTCAAAGATTTTGATTATTATTCTGAGAATAATGAGAAGTGCTTGAATGTTTTTAAGCAGTAAAGCATTATACGATTCGCTTCTGTAAAAATGACACCCTAGTTGCAGGGCAGAAAATATGTGGACTAAAAGGTAATTGAATGGATATAGTTATGAAGCTATTGAGGGCAAGAGCTGATGGTAGCTCAGACTCAGGTAGTGGCCATGGGGATAGAGAGAAATGAATGAATTTGGGGACTAATAGGTAAAATTGACTTGTAGCAAGTGGCATACACTGTTTTGACAGGAACAACACAAAAGGCCATTTTCCTTGAGAAGCTTAGATTCTAGTTTGGAGAAATGTAAAACTTACATAAAAATAACATCATCATAGATATTTATAAGGATATAAAAGAGAAACAGTTAGTACGTAAAGAATAGTAGAGATGGGTGAGCCACTTCAGATGCAGTGCTCAAGCCAAAACTTCTTTTGAGGAGGTGATGTTTGAGATGAACAGTGAATAAAGAATAAGACATAGCCAAAGGAAGGCAGAAGAAAAAGCAAGTGTGAGGTCTTCTGATAGAAATGATCTTGGTTTATTCAAAGCATGGCAGGCAGGCCAGCGTAGCTGGAGCAGAGCACAGGAGGCTGAATGAGCTGTGCTCAGAGGTATAGCACTCACTGTGGTAGAACACACAAGAAGACAATTGAGTTTGGGTCAGAAGGTTGTGTGGGTGTGGTTTTAGACATGCTGAATTTAGACCCCTTTCAAACATCTAAAAAAGAGAGACTTAAGAAAGCACAATAGGTACATGCAATATATTTTTTAAGAATTTATTTATTTTTAGAGAGGGAAGGGAGGAAGAAAGAGAGAGAGAAAAACATCAATGTGCGGTTGCTGGGGGTCATGGCCTGCAACCCAGGCATGTACCCTGACTGGGAATCAAACCTGCGACACTTTGGTTCGCAGCCTGAGCTCAATCCACTGAGCTATACTAGCCAGGTAGGTATATGCAACATTAAAGATCAAAAAATCTGAGAGCAAAATATTAATTTCAAAGCCCTTGCCAGAGAGATGGTAAATTAAACTGAGGCTATAAAGAAGGTACCCTAGGAAGAATACATGGAAAACAGAAGGAAACAGAATTCTTGAGGAATTTCAGCACTTAATGGCCAGGTACAGGGAAAGGAGCCTTTATGGGAAAGGTATATGCAGCCCCAAAGGTGAGACCCACATAGCTGAAGTCAAAGGAAGTGAGTATTTCAAGGACAGCGGCAAGGGTGTCAGCTGCTGCTCAGAGGAAAAGTGTGTGGAAACATTTTAAACATAAGGATTTCGCTGGTGGTCTTAAAGAGAACCATACAGGGGAAGTAAAGAGAGAAAAGCCTGCTTATAATGGACTGAGTGAATGAAAAGTAATGAAATGTCATCATTTGGGTAGACAGCTCTTTTCAACGCTTTGCATCTATGGATAAAATAAAAAAAAATTAGGAGCTACATGAACAATTGATAGTGAGATAGTTTTTTTGTTATTGTTCGGTTTTGTATTTTATTTTACCTTTGAAGAGGAAGATAATTTAGCACATTGAGATGCTAAGAAGCATTAGAATATATGGCTACAAAAATTAAGACAGAGGTCTTATGGATATTGAGTTTAGAGATATTTTCTCAATTCTTGTCATTAACTGTTTCAGTAATTGTTCATACTGAAGATATACAAAATTTAAGCAAAGCTATTTTATATGTTATGAATTCCTGTTGTTTTCAGAATTGTCATAATTTTATTTTATTTTTTCAAAATATTCTAATAAAAATAAGAGGAAATGTTCACATTTAATATGCACTGCAAAATACATATATAGAAACATGATCATTTTAAATCTGTATTTCATAAGTATATCCAATTTGGCTTTACTAATTAACTTCATCATAACATTTCACATTGTGTGTTCATTCAACAGTAATATTATTCTTTAAAGTTGCATTGATTTTACTTTTTCTTTTCTTTTAAACAATTAAAATTTGTATGAAAAAAAATCCAAAGGGGAAAAATTCTAAATGTATTTCAGCCAGCAGTTTTCACCAAATAAATTTGAACTAAAAAAAAAACAATTCATAGATATACTCACTACATCTTTATAATGATTTTCATGGTTAATATGACTAAAAATGAATGAATAGGAAGATCAATGAAAAAACAAATTCGTCCAGATGGCTTTCAACAACAATGTTGTAGCCTGAAAAGAGATAGCGTTCATGATACCTAAAGCATCCTTTAAAATAAAACAAAGAATGGCCCTGGCTGGCGTAGCTCAGTGGATTGAGTGCGGGCTGGGAACCAAAGTGTCCCAGGTTTGATTCCCAGCCAGGGTACATGCCTGGGTTGCAGGCCAGAATCCCCAGCAACCACACATTGAAAATCTCTCTCTCTCTCTCACTCTCTTTCTCTCTCTCCCCCTCCCTCCCTTCCCTCTCTAAAAATAAATAAGTAAATAAAATCTTAAATTAATTAATTAATTAATTAAAAATTAAAAAAATAAAAAAAACAAAGAATGTACTATATGTTTATTGTTCCCATATACAATGATATGACTTAGCATTGATGATTTTTAAATTGTCTCTTTTGTAAGGACACAATGCAATACAAGGTTGAAAATATATATGATGCAGACTATTTTGAAACTTGCCTGACAGGATAATGAGTTTGAATTTCAGACTGTGTCATAGAAAAAAACCTCTGAAATATTTTACCAGCGAATGAAAGGTGCACGATAAATTGCGAGGTTGGTTGGCACCTGTAAAGATTAATCCCATGTTCAATCATTCATTTGAGAAATATTTATTGAGTATCTCCTACATACTAGACAAAGTTTAAAAAAAGTGAACCATGGGCCAAATGCCTGAAATAGTGCTGTTTCAAATCCTGAAGTTCAAGTCTCCTGCATCCTGATTTCTCTATCCAAAAGGGAATGCTGTATGTATTTCTTGTAAACATCCTATTGAGACTGCAATTTAACAGAGGTATAACCAACAGGGAGTGAATATGTCACACTCACAAACCTACACACAGCTATTACTTGCCTATGGTGGCCAGATCTGGCCAATATGAAATGTTCTTCATGTATTCTCCCACTAACTGGTCAATGCCAAGTGCTAGAGGTACAACTGAACATTCGACCAGACATATAATGGTGACTGTCAGGAACCATGGCTTAATGTGCCTCATATTCTAAGAAGTAAAGAATTTGTCTTTGAGCCCTGGCTGGCGTAGCTCAGTGGATTGAGCGTGGGTTGAGAACCAAAGCATCGCATGTTCGATTCCCAGTCGGGGCACATGCCTGGGTTGCAGACCACAGCCCCCAGCAACCGCACATTGATGTTTCTCTCTCTCTTTCTTTCTCCCTCCCTTTCCTCTCTAAAAATAAATAAATAAAATCTTTAAAAAAAGGAATTTGTCTTTGAAAACACCAATCAAGTTAATGATAATAAACTCATAGAAAAAGATAAACTTCAAGATTGACCAAACTAAGAATTGACTGAGCATCTCTGCCTACTGAGACAACAATGTGGGTGGTGTCTGGCCTCTGGGCCAAAGTAAACCCTAGAAAGTTTAGTGTTTGGTACCAAAAGTATAGAAAGAATTCACCTTTTCAGGTCTAAGAATTCCCCTGAAATATAACTGAGATAAATCTAAATTTGAAGAGTACCGTTGGGCTTAAAGATGGAATGTAAATAGTTTTTAAACTGCATGGAAATATGCAGTTAGGGAGAAGCTTAACCAGGACCCCGAAATAACCCTCACATAAAATATTCACTTGGTGGGATATACCCTTCCAAGTCTGAACCTAGACAGGCACACAAAGAGCGATAGAGAGAGATTATCATTATATGCCACAGTGAAAATTTCATGGCTTCAAAGTATTTTGAGGTTTCTGAGGAATTGAACTGCTTGTCACTGTATTGACATGAAGTCATTCAAACGTTCTTCTGTAATAACGAATACTGGCAAAAGTTAAGCACAAAACAATGAACTGACAGCACCGATATTTCTCCATACACTTTCTGTTAATCATTATCCACCAGTTACACATTTTTTTATAACTCACCAGTCCCCAAAAAAATGCTAGCACACCCACAGACACTGATGATTAATGATAAGTTCAGACATGTGTAAAGCTAGAGAGCAAATGATTAACTACTTCATCGTTGCCCCCACTGACTCCAAAAACCATGTCATTGTCTAGGATCCTCTGAAAACAAACAGACTCACATGTCCATTGGTTTCAGGCAAACTGTGGTCCTGATTATTGATTTTTTAAAAGGTATCAGCTTTAACAAGTGACCTCAGGGGACTCAGTTACCAGAGCTACAGCCTAATTCCCAGAGTAAGCAGAATCAAGAGGTATGCTAAACTTTGGGTCATCCCCAGTAACGAGCTGATTCTAAAACCCGTACAAAGTAACTGACCTCAGACAATGATTCCTGGTTATCATCTAAGCAAGGCAGGCATGACAGCCTCTGATGTTGGTGTGTAAGCAAAACTAAAAGTGGAGCTTATTTTGAATGTGCTGAGGACTCAGGAAGGAAAAATATGTTGTATGTTATGGAATTTTAATATTGCAGTTGCACTCCATGAGAAGTTTATCATTCCTCCATCTTTCACATGCATCTATCCTTGAAATAATCGCATATAGACATGATAACACAGACAATACTTTTGTGCTATATGCTGCGTATTTTGCTTTCAACTGATTTTCCTTTTTAGCTATTTGCATGAGGAATTAAGACAAATTTAAAAAATAATTGCTATAAGCACAAACCCTAGCCATTTTCATCAGCTATTCAAATTTTATGCACCCCCCCCAAGAAAAATATAGTTAATCCTATTCCTTGGCTAAGATTCTAATCTAGTCTTTAAACACACTCTACATTTTAGGTGATTAGTTACTTAATCAAGTTAGTAATATTCTTGGTTAACACATAACTGGATATTTATTAAAAATTTCCCCCAAATATAACATTTACATAATTTTTCAATTTTTTCTAAGGCCCTTTCTAGCCAAAAAGTCAGCATTCATATACCTCTTAGTTGTTTTTAAAGTTTAAAACTCTTAATCTTACAAATATTTCATCCTAATGGCGTCTATCCTCCAAGGTTAAAGGATTTTGTGGAACTCAAAATACTTGTGAAATTCTAGGGATTAACAATGATTGCTTCAGACAATGGGCAGAGTTAAGAGGGATAAGAAATGCTTTTCTTTATGTTTTTATTTCTTTATGTACTGCCACCTGGGAGCTCCGGCCAAAGAAAGGTGTTACTGAAATATAATTTATTAATGACCCTTTGTTTCATAACAGTTTACAGGATAAAGGAAAAGGAAGAGGACTTGTGAAAAGCCACAAAACTCCCTGAGAAGGAGACTCCCTGATGGCAAGTAATCACAGCAAGACTGAAAGAAGACCTCTCGCCATTGTCCTTGGGACCAAAGGGCCACATTGCTGAGTCACCGCCAGGGTGGACAGCTCCTTCAGAGAAGACGAACTAGTTTTCCACAGCCCAGGCTCACCAGACAAAGGTTCTGCCCCACCCAACAACAGCTGCAGATTTCCACACACAGGTCCTCATCTCCAGAAGACTGTGTCCCGACCCCCACCCGCTCCTTACTCACCCCTTCTGGGAAAAAAAAGGATACAAGGATGACTTAGAAATAGTCATTTGAACTCCAGCAACCCACTTATTTGGATAAGTCATGAAGGACCTGGAAATATTTGTTTTTACCGTGTAAGGAATAAAGTCAGACCTTTGTTCATATAGGGTCTCCAAACTGAGAAGGGTGTGAAGAAATGCCCATTGGTCCATAGATGAGTGTGAAAGATATTTCCTGTAAGAAAAATGGAAGAAAATTGTGGTTGTTTAGCTGAGAGAAGCAAATGTTAAGAGTTTGCCAAGTTTAACTATAGAAATCATTTTTAATTCCTGGGAGAGGAATGGGACACTGTTCATTAATGGTTCTTAAATTTGGTGTTTTAGAGACATGGGGGCCAACCCCAGCTGCACATCGGGTCACCTGGGGAGATTTAGAAAAACACTTCTGTCTGAAACCCGTTCCCGAAGACTTCCGGCACGTCTGTGATGGTCACGGGGGCCAGAGCATCTGTGTTTCTCAAAGCTCTCTAGGTGTTTCCACGGTGTCACTGGAGTTGAGGACCGCTGTAGAGAACATTTGTATGGTCGAAACAAGCTAGGCTTTCCAGGGATTTAAGGCAGACATGTCAGGACAGTTTTTCCAGTTCAGGGAAACTGTCAGGATTAGAGCCATCTGCAGAGCTGTCCTGAAATGCACAAGACGGCCTCCCTTTCCCCACCCCTCTCATCCCAACCCAAACCTGACTTTCTGAGAAAGACTTTCTCCTCATTCAAACATTAGGCTCCTGTGAGCTCTCTTCATAGCTAAGCATTGACCTTGGGCTTTGACGGGCTGGCATGGCCCAGTTTTAGCAAGAATCCTATTAAGCCAGTTTAGGGAGAATACTCCCATCCTGGAAAGTGGATCACCCCTGATAGCTGATCAAATTTCTTACCCCCGACCGTCTCACCTGTGCTATCTGATCACCCTGGCCTGCCTTCAACAAGAATTCGGTTAGGTCAGTTAAACAAGAATCGCCCCTACCCTTTGATCTCTTTAATTTTCCATCCACCAACTACCCCCCACCTCCACTGCACACAGACACCCCCTTAGGTAAAAGTTCCCACTTGTTCTTGTATTTGGTGTTGAGCTCTACCTGTCTCCCCCACTGCAGTAGTCTTAACATCCATACTGATAGCAGAATAGGTGTCAAGAAGTTAAAGTGTCCGGATAATTTTTTCCATTAACACATGACCTTCTGAGGAGATAACATTGGTAGTCTTCCTCCTCCTGTGCCCAGATTGGGAACCACTCCCGGAGACCACCCAAGTGACACCCATCTAAAATGCACTGTCACTTCAGTATTACAGACTTCAGCTCCTTCAGGGTCCCCAGGGAAGAGTGCAGTAGAAAACTGGATATATAAAAGCAAGATCTGTGATTTTTTGTGCCCCCCAACATAAGATGAATAAATGTGGCCCAGCAGTAAATATTGTAGGAATAAAATTCCTTTGGGATACCAGAAATGCAGAACTGTAAAAATGTACAAAGGGTTTGATGGATGGTTTTGTTAGTAACGAGGTATATATTAAAGAGAGAGAGAGAGAGAGAAGAGGCAACAAAATAGGAAAAAGAAATACAAGCCAGCACTTTTAAGAGGATATGATTTCCAAAAGAAAAAAAGAATATTAAAGCTCAGTTCCACATCCAGATTAGGATCTGTCGAGAGGGGGCTAGGCGGCAGACAGATGAACCAGGACCTGCAGGACCAGCTTTAATGAAAGTGGATGATGGCCTTAGTTTAAATATGTTCATGATCAGCCTTAAAACTTAAGATGCAGCCAACTTGCCGCTGGTAAATACACTCACCTCTGCAGCAGACACTCGCTAGAGTTTCACTTCCCGTATGATGCACACTTGTGGTACCGCATGGATATTACTTTGTAACGTTTTTATGTAATACTCTATAAAAATAACATCTAAAACACATGAAATATTTTAAATGTTTTCAAAACTCAAATAAATAGGGAAAGTGACTTTCTATCCTCATGAAGTTCATGTGTCCGAAAGCTGGGGACTTCACCAGGTATCCGTGCAAGGTCTCTGCTATTTCTGAACCTATCTCTTCTTAGTTCATGAGAAGTTCATGGAGAACCTATGTTTCAACTTATTTTACAGATGGGAAAATAGCGGAAGTAATGGTAAATAGACTTCCCAAGGTGTTAGACAGGATGTCTCTCTGAGTTAAAATTATAATTTATAGTCTTTTAATTGCCCAACTAATTACCGAGGCTGCTGTTAAAAGCACTAAGTTATACTTCATGAATACAAAGCTTTATGTACATTTCCTCAGATATCAAGAGAATTACATCAAACAGAAAGCCTGCTCTACCTTTTATGAGTGTTTAGAATTCAATGTTGCATCAATTACATGTGGTTTTAAGAAACATGTTGCCCATAATATGTAGGAAAACTGGTACAGGATTAATAGACATAGTCGTGAATTCTTTGACCTTTGGCCTTTCTGTGCCTTTGAAACTCTCAGTAAGATGCATTAAACATACAGAATATACTTGCATCAATGTAAACTAAGGGCTTGGAATGCATGGTTATTACATTTATTATATGGAAAAAGTAGACAGTGCTGTATTTCATTAAACAAGTGTCGCACCAATCTTAAGTTTGACAAGCACACTTGAAACAGGCATCTGTTCAAAATGTATGAACTGAGTGCTTCCTCTATGCCAGGCACCAGACGGGGGTGTACAACAACGCACCGGGAGCTGAGAAGTGACCCGATCTGACTTGTGTGCATCCAAGGTCTCTCTGCTTGTTGGTTTGTGAATAGACTTGGGGCAGTATTACGAGCTGAATAGAGTCCCCCTGAAATGCACACATCGAAGCCCTAATTCCCCGAAGAAAAGCAGTATGTGCCACCCCAGATTAGGCCCCTTTGGCATATTGATTCTTTTGAGCTGATTATTTTTAAGAAAGAGCAGATACCAGAGCAGCACTGAAAACCCGGTGGAAATTACCCTATTGTAAGGGGAATTTACATGTATAAGGGAAACTCTGGTTTGTAAGGGCGCGCCCTCTCCACACCAGGAGGAGAAGGATGACTAAATCTTCATTCTGATCCACGGAAGAGACAGTGACTCGAATCCGGACAACAACTGTACCCTTGTTACTTGTTTATTGTGCTTTCCCTGGGAACCACCCCCTAGATCTTCCTTTTGTGCTCAGCTGAGGATGTGTTAAAGAGAAAACCACAGACCCAGAGCAGAGTCACTTGTACTGAAGCTCAAGACACAAAACCTAGATTTAATGCTTGACCAAGCTGCGGTTTTCAAGCTTCTCCGGAAATGTAATCTTGCTAGCATCAGTCTGGAATTTTCTGAAGGTCAGTACAAATGAGGTTATCTGTCGTGTGCTCCCTCTTCATCCCCCAAGGGAAACTGAGGCAACCTGACTGATAAGACCCTTGCCCTGCCCTCAGGGGAGTAACCATGCCTGAAACAATCTTTTGTTTCTTGTCCTATTGTTTCTGCTTATAAAAGTCTTTCATATCATACAGCTTCTCAGAGCACCTCTCTGTTTGCTAGATAGGATGCTGCTCAGACTCATGAATGACTCAGAAGAGTCCATTGGGTCTTTGGATTTACTCAACCGATTGACTTTCTGTTCTTTAACAGATGGTGTATAAGGTAAGGCTTGGGTCATTTCAGGGAGTTACTCAGTTTTTCTGGAAATCCCCCATGTCTGCAGGAGATATACATGTTATTAAACTTCTGTTCATTTTTCTCCTGTTAATCTGCCTTATATTACAGAGGGAATAGAGGGGTCTCAGCCAAGAATCTAGAAAAGTAAAATGAACAAGAACACCTTGGTAATTCAGAATGCAACTGTCTTTGGGGACAGGACCATTGAAGAGGTAATTAAGGTAGAATAAGGTTGTGTGGGTGGTTCCTAGTCCAATGACCTGTGTCCTTATAGGAAAAGGAGATCAGGACACAGACAAACACAAAGGAAAGGCCGTTTGAAGACGCCAGGAAAAGAAGGCCGTGTCCAAGCGGAGCAGAGAGGCCTCAGAAGAAACCAGCCCTGTGGACTCGCAGCCTCCACAACTATAAAAAAACTATGTTTATTTTTTTTTCAGCCACCCAGTTCGTTGTACTTTGTTACAGCAGCACTAACATGATTTGGGGAGAGGGCCACCGGTGAAGTCACAGAGAAAACGTAAAACTGTTCAAGGAGCATTTTAATTATTCTAAGACTAAAAGGGCAAATTGGAATTCAGAACACGGCTGTCTTTCCACCATTTTCTCTAGTTAGAATTTCCTAAATCAAACTGACTTTACTACAGAGATGTCACATGCTGTCTAGATATACAAGAGAATCCCAAAGAACTTTATCACAATAATTTTCTTGCTTTTGATGTGTGTTGCTCATGGGATTACATTTTTCTAGATAATAAACATTGCACCAATGTTTTGAGCAAAATTTTAACATTAGAAGAAAATGAGTGGAAACGTCAAGTGCTGGGTGAGAAGACTGCAAGAAGTTTCCAAGAACAGCCCAGAAAAGCAATTTCTGAGGAGGCCTTCAAGTGCCATCCCCCGAATACTGCCTGGACAGCGCCGGCTGGCAGGGCCAGGTGAGCAGGGCTCTCATCTCGCCACTTCTGAATCTGCCCCACGTCCAGAGAGAGCCGTGTGCTTTATTAATTCATGCAGGCAGGGGCTACTGCAAAGGACAACAGTCCCAGGAGCGGACCTGGCTCACAATTTCCTCTCTCACCTTGAGTTTGGCTTAGCTTTTATCCATGATCTTCTGAATTAGGAGCTTAAAAATTGGGGTTACGAGGGGCAGGATTGTGAAAGTTGGCCCCAGAATGACTCTTCTCTCTGAAGAACCAAAACCTCAAAATTTGTGTCTCTTTTCTCATTATTTGCGTTCCTCCCAAATCAACTAAGAAGAAAAAAAAGGAAGGGGGGTGGAGGAAGAAGACCTCCCCCGCACAGCTGGTTATATATTGATAAATAAATCCAATTTTTCTCACACGCCAGAATGTGGCCACAGGGGATCTTCCTAGTAAAACGTTAACCAACTCGGTCCTGAGTGAAACAAAGCGAGGAATAGCCAGGGAGGGCTGTAGCTCTTCAGCGCTAATCTGAAACCGTAAACCTAAGCGTACGAGGCAGGAGGGTTCGACGGGAAGGAGACTACTGACCCTTCCCAGACTGGCAGCTCTTTAAATTAGGATGGCTCCCCAGAGAAGGGTGAGGTTTCTCCAGGTCAGGCAGCCGGCCGCCTCGTTAATATTAAAGTTGAATATTAGCCCACTGAATTTCGAAGGAAAACAAAGCAACTATAAACAAGAAAGAATAGAATTCTCTGAGTAGTGGAGTAGAACATCACAAAATCAGACAGGTTTGTGTATAAGGCTGAACTCCGCCACGCTTCAATTGTCCACGTGTGGGAAACTGACTTTTGTGGCCTCTGTTCCATCTTATGTAAATGGGACAATAATATCTACCTCCCAGATAAATTGTGAAGATAAAATAGCATATGTAAAAAGTTTAATATAATGCCTTGCACATAGATAAAGTGCCTATTATATTTTTATTTCCCCCTTCTGCCTTTACCAAGATTCCATTTATACTATTGTCTGACATCAAGTAATACTCACGGAAGAATACAAAAGCCAGACACACTTTAAGTTTGTCAAAGTGTTCTCCAAACGCGGTCTTAGCAGACCAGAGTTACCTGCCAAAGATCCTTCATACACTTTTTCTTTCCTACTTCACCTTCATTCCCGTTTCTAGCATTCCTATTTGCTATTGCAGTTTTCTAGAGGAAGCAATCTGGGTCATTCTAGTAGATGGCGGAGAAAGTATGGAAGGAAAAAACATATTAATGGCAAACTTAAAACATTGATATTAACTTCATAAGAAATATGCCTAATAGCCAACTAAACATCAAAATAAAATATAAACCAGATGAAAATTATTTGGAGTTTATCTGTTTTCCTTCTATTTCAAACAGAAACAACTCTCCTGAAAAAAATTCTGAGAGTTTTATGTGCAAGTTTCCAGCCCCTGGTAATCCTTACAGACTATAGGTACCAAGAAATTACTTCAGATGAAAGCTAAATGAAGAGCTGCAAGAATAGGCTGAATTAAAAGCATAGATATGCTCCCATATTTCAAGGTGCCTATATTTTGATTTAGACAAAGCACCCAACATAAGCGCAAAGAACAAATAATACATACTGAAAAATACCATTTCCAAAATGAAAAATGGCTTGGTAAAAAATAAACACTAGCAGCAATGTAAATCCCACCTAGCTTTAGTTATTGTAGGAGATAAATTAAATCCGACCCCTAGATCAGGAGCAAGGAGGAAGAGACTCTGTGAGTATCAAGAATAAAGTGACGGAACTGGGAGACAGAAGAGTGTGGATGAGAGCAGCCTGCAGCGGAAGGCATGGAAATAAAGTGTCAAAAAAGATTAGCTAAGTAGGAACGAATCTACTAGGTGACTTGAGATTGGAATTGGCAACAGAGTAAGAAGGCAACTTTTTGAAGCCCCAAAGTAGCACTCGTCAGCCGCTGTTCTAAGAAAGGAAAATATTACTGAGAATGAGAAGGAAGTATTCATCTCGGGAAGTGGCTACGGTTGTGCCAGGGGCCCTAATATGAGGATCGACAAGATTTCTTGACATGGAGTATCTTCTGGCAACAAGGAGACAGAACTGTGACCCCAGTCAGAAAAGCAGGATAGCACCCAAGGATGTGTTGGCCTCTGTTTTACATAAAATTGACTTCTAGGAATAGCTATAGAATTTGCAGGACTAAGGGCAAAATGCAAATCTGTAGTCCTGGTTGGAGATGGCAAAGTCAGTCTTTCCTCCCTGCAGTCGGTGGCCCCACCTACACCAGAGATGCCCCACAGCAGAGATGCCCCACAGCAGAGACGTGCACCCCATGTCTGTGTGGAACGAGCTCTGAGCCTGGACAGGGCATGGAAAAGGTGCTGTCTCATTTCAGGCTGCTGTGACAAATTCCCATAGGCTCTGAGGCTTCAAAAGCAAACATGTATTTCTCCCAGTGCTGGAGGCTGGAAGGCTGAGGTCCGGGTGCCTGCATAGTCAGGCTCTCCGTGAGGGCCCTCTCCCTGGTTTGCACAGAGCCATCCTCCTACTGCATCCTCCAGTGGCAGGAAAAGAGCTGGCTCTCAGGTTTCTTCTTATATGCAGCACTAATCTCATGTATGAGGTCTCTATCCTCATGACCTAAGTACCTCCCTAAGGCCCCACTTCCAAATAGCATTACATTAGGATTTCAACACATGAATTTTGAGAGACACAAACACTCAGTCCATTGCGGGGACCTGGACAGGTTGTCTGCAGAATGCACCATAGCACAGCCAGACCGTGTGAAGGGGATCAGAGCTTTATCCCACCCTGAGTCACTAGAAGGCATTTGCCCAACCCCTGCTCTCCCTGTCCTGATACCCAAGTCCCTCCCAAAGCAGAGGACAGGGGCAGAATGCGAACATCTCCCACCGACACAACCCAGAAGGTGGCAGTCATGGTGAGGCGGGATGGGGAGGCCAAGCAGAGTGCAGAGCACCAACTGGCAAACTCCAGGAGGCAGACAACAGATTTCAGGGAGGTGAGGAGGGAGAGAAGAGGGATCGCACCTGGCTGAGCCAAGGCTCTGAGGCTCCAAGGCCCAGAACATCCAGCTCCTACTCTAGCGTTGCATGACACTGCACTTACAAAACAAGGATTCAAAGATAAAATGATTACGAATTTCAAGACGGCAACTGGAGAGCATTTCAGCCCATCAGGGGATGCTCCGGAGCATGGAACACTGCGATTGTGCAGCTCGCACACAGTGGAGCCCGCCGGCCCTGACAGTTACATTTTCCCTGGTGCAGGAGCTGCGTGCCTACCCAGAATGCATTTGTTTCCGAATTCTCCTAAACTGAGCATTGTTTCCATCTCTAGCCCTGCTGCCCTCATGCATTGCCTCCTCTGACCATTTATCTTGATTCCTTTCAATTTCTTAATAAATGTTTTCTTAATTTTAAAAAAAATTTTAAAATTGTTTTATGTGCTTTCTTTGACATAATGTCAAAGAACACGAGACTTTTTCTTTTCAAAACTAGTTGTTTTATCATTATTATAAAAGCCATACACTTACATAATAAAATACATTTTAAAAATATTATATATTTATTTATTTATTTTTAGACAGAGGGGAAAGGAGGGAGAAAGAGAGGGAGAGAAACATTAATGTGTGGTTGCCTCTCACACACCCCCACTGAGGACCTGGCCCACAACCCAGGCATGTGCCTGACAGGGAATAGAACCAGCTATCTTTTGGTTCACAGTCCGGTGCTCAATCCCCTGAGCCACACCAGCCAGGGCAACTTACACAGTAAAGTACATTTCAAGAAATACCAAAAGATGGAAAAGTAAACATCTTTCAAAATTCCCATCCCCAGAATCACCTCGAAGGATAGGATTAGTTCTTTTTAGTTCCACTGGTGGTTGGAACATCCATTGAGGTAGCTTTAAAAATGCTCTCACCTTTAATTTGCTTTGTCAACAGTAACAAGAGTCCCAAGTCCTTTTCACCATTCCTCTAGTCATGCCGGCCTGTCTTCTGTGTCATTCAGCTCTCTCTCTTTTATCCTGAGGACCTGCTGGGGAACTTTTTCATACAGGATGCTGTGTATAATGTTGAGTTTCTGTATGTTAAAAATGCAAATTTTGAATAATGTCCTATAGACAGTTTGAATTATTGAGAATTACAAATTGACTGTCATCTTTGCTATCATTTTTAAGTCCTTGTGTCATTGCTTTCAAGGATCCAGAGTTGCCAAGACTATGGCTCTTTCCGTTTGTAAGTGAATTATCTCCATGTCCCCAGAAGTTTGTAAGAATTTTCCTTTTAGTATTTTGAAATTGAAACAAGGTATTCCTACACTTTCTTTTCTCTTTTTTATTAACTCCTCTTAGTATTGAGTTGATCCTCAAGGACTCCTGAGACCTGAACTTTCTACCATTTGGGAAGATTTCCTTGTAGCTTTTATAGTTATTTTCCCTTCTTATAGAGCTCATATTAAGAGATGTTCAACTTATTTTTCGTCTCTAAATTTTACCCTTTGTTCTGAGAGATATTGTCAACTTTGTCTTCCATGTAGCCAATATTGCTTTCAGACATGTTCTTTCCATTATCCATCCCGTGCAGTAAATTTTGTACTTTGCCACTCATATTGTTTAATTCCCAAAAGCATTTTTTCCTTTCTGTGTTTGCCTTATTTTTTTTTCTGGAAGTGGTATCTTCTGAAATCTCTTTGAAATTAACAATTAGCTTTAAAAAAAAAAACCTTGTGTTCAGTATTATCTTTATGTCCACTGAGATCACTTGTTTCAGTTTTCATCTTTGTTCTTCTCTTCATACTATTTGTTTTCCTTAAAAACCTAGTGTTTGTGAAGTTTATGTATGTACAAAATTCTAACCAATTAGGTTAAATGATTGGCAAGAGTTTCCTCTGCATTTATGTAAGTTCTTTCCACCCCCACCCCCAGCACCTTCTTTAAATACACCTTGATTGCATGTTCTGTGGGAGAGGGTACCATGTGTCCAAAACAGGCTTTCTGGTGGGAAATGAGGGCAATGAACAAGCAACCAAGTAAAGAATCCCCACAACTATTGGTACAAGAGCTAACAACCATCAGCAAGTTTCAGTATACTGGCTCTGTCTGTGTGTGCGTGCGTGTGGGGCGGGGGGGTACGTGTTCATGTATGCCACCGAGGAAGCTCCAAAGTTACCTGGCGCTTGACCCTGTTTCTCTCTCAGATTCTCACACTGGCTCTTCAGGCTGGGAAGGTTGAGAGGTGCCACGTCTTTAGAGAAAGCAGCAAAGTCAAGAATGGGAGACTTCTTGAACTTGCACAAGGAACAGCTATTCCCAAAGCAGTTGCTAGCTGATTTCCCTGGTTTCCCCTGATTTTCCTTAGCCAGGCCTGTTTGCACGCGCCACCATCTCTACTGGGCAGCTCTGTTCTTGGAGCTTCTCAGGCTCTTCTGGGGGAAAAATTAGGCTTGCCCTTGGTCCCTTTGGCCATGGTTCTCTCGTTTCTTATTTTCCCGCCACTCAAATTCCATCTGCTTTCTGTCTTCATGAAATACCTCAAAATGGGGTGTTGTTTTCCAAAGTAATATTAATTGCACTCTTCTAAAGATAAAATTTCTATCACATCAGTGAGATCTTTGGCAGAAATAAAAATAGATAGATGTCTCAAATTGTGGATATCTCCAACCTCTGGATTAATTTTTTCACTGAATTTAGTAAGGTGACATTGGTTAATAATATTATATAGGCTTCAGGTATATAATTCTCTAATACACCATCTATATATTATATGGTGTGCTCAACAACCCAAGTCAGGTCTCCATTCCATCACCATTTCTCCTCCTGAAACCCTCTCTCTTAATTAATTTTAATGTGAATTGATATAACTCCTAACCTGTAAGCTGTGACAATTTAACATTCAATATTGTGATTGCTACAAAATCCCTATAAAAAGCTTCTCTATTTCAATCAGGAACTAGAATCCAGTTAAGGCCTATGATGGAGATAGTATACTTAACACATTGAAAAAAAGTTTATAAAGAAGTACAGACAGACTCAAAACACAATCGAGGTAGTTCACTTTTAGAAACAGGCAAAAAAAATAATGTGGCCAGTAAAACACAGTGGCGTAAGTTAAACTGACGCAGGGAAGAAAATACGCTACATCTTCCCTCAGGGTAAAAACCTTTGAGTAAATAGTCATTGTAAGAGATAAAAGGCCCTTGATCAACTCTAGATCTAGAGAAAGCTAAACAGAGAGAGTGGGTTAAGAATAAATTACAAAGAGACGGTGATTAAAACACTGTATATTATTTCATTATCTCATATAATGTGAGGTTACATGAACGTCTGATTACTCTTCAAAATGCCACTGGTATAAAGCAGCTACAATTAACTATAGCCTTATTAATTAATGGCTTATGTTTTCAAGGTGCCTCATTACTGTAATTACAAAAGAACAGGAAAAACTTTTCTCACATCTTATAGTGATTCATCATTAGAAAGACAGGTTTGAATTCTCAGTTCTGTAGTTAGTGCTTCAAACACTTGATTTCCTTTTACCTTAACATATTTCATTAAAAAAATAAATAAGCATATTTCTACTTCAGCCAAGGAGACTCTAATAATTCTGAACATAGTTCGTCTAATACAATTCAGCATTATACCTTCTGATGAATGGACTAACACAATATATGTGAAAGAACATAAATTAATAGCTATCAAGTTAAAAATCAGCAAAATTCTTAAGAAACCTCTCTGTTAAATGAGGTACCATCCACTCAGGTATTGTAAATCAATGAAATGACAAATATCAAACTATTAAATACAAAAGTTAATGCCTTGTATTATACCACCACGGACATTACATCAGTCAAGCATCTATGAATTCAGAAGATTGCTCTTTTTTTCGGTTGTTGTTTATTGTTTTTAACTGGTAACCCTTCAGAGGTTTTTGAAAAAGAGAGTGTTCCTGATCAGTGAGCCCAGAGTCTGGGGATTTCCAACAAGAGACAGCCAGAACTGGTAGAGAATGAACCCAGTAGCCCTTCCAGGTACCTTCTACCCAAGGGAGTTTGATCTCATCCTTTTGTTTAAATGGCTAAACACATGCGTTCATCTTTCTTTGTTCACATTCCTGGAAAATACTGATGCATTTCAGCAAATGAGCAATTTGTATCGGTTGTTTCAGAGGAGCAAGGAAATGACAAAGTCCGTCTTTTCTCTGGGTCGACTTGTAACTGTGAAAACGGGACAAAGAGATGATACCCTGAACAATATCGGAAGCTGAGCAAAGGAAAAAGAAAAAAAATCTTCTCTTTGATATACCTGAGCACCAGGGAAGAGAGGAAAAATGACTAAAAATTAACTCATTATACTTCTTCAATACCATGTTTCATGAGGAAGAGATGAATTCTTCAATAACAAAAATGATGATCCTTCCCATACCTGAAACATGGAAGTCTCTAAGAGATTCAAGACTTTCAGAAAACTCATTCTAATTTAGTGCTAAAATGTTCCTTGTCTCGCCCACACTCATACATTTTTAACATTTTATTAACGTCTCAGAAAGTCCAGTTAAGTGAAACGTGCCTCTTTTTGCAGCTTGCAATACTTCTATGGGTCTGAACCCATAATGACAGTACAATTTAACTTTTTTGGATTTTTTGAGCTTGTTCCATGCTATGCATATAATTAAAATGGTTAGAGTTATTTTACTGACAGTTGCTTATTTCCTTTAACATGGCAAAATAGAAATTATGCTTCTAAAACTAGAGGTGAAATTATTTTAAAGGGTTCTAGTCAGTAAGCAAAACTATTTTCTTTGTCCTACCTAACAACTACTATAGTTTATTAGACATGAATTTGCAAGTGCTAAAGGAGAGAAGAAAATTCAGTAATAGCAGATAGTTCAACTAATCCCTGTATGTCCGCCAACAAGAATGATTCCTGATGATGTATCAGAATGTAACCATTTTTATTTTGCACGTGAAGGAAACTGGGGACCAGACAGATGAAGAAATGCAGCTTACTGTCACGTAGCTATTTTATTTAGCTATAGAACTGAAACTAACATTCAAGCCACTCACGTTCAGTTGTTTAGCCTTTATACAGTATCACGTTTAATCCCCTTAATTTACAAATGTTAAAAATATAATAAATGAGGTGGGAAAAGTAATTCAAAGTAACTAAGAAAAAGCAGATTCTAAAGAAAAGGAAGACTGGTTTTGGAAAGAAGATGTTTTTCCCACTATACTTCTTATGAAACCATGTTTGAGATTTCAGGCTGTGTAACCACATTCCTATCTATAAAGGGTCATGACCTGATCACTAGACATGTGTGCGAAGCATGCGATGGTTAGGTACTGAAAGTCAGATTCCTTTGTTTTTGTTCACAGAATGGCTGCTCTTATTCTATTCTTTACGGCGTAACCCACTTTCCAAATGGATGTTACCACCATAAATAGATCAATGAAGACATCGTAATAAATCATTACCAGGTTTTCAAAAATTAAATTCCCAAAAAGATTGCAGATAAGATATAGCTCTTAAAGAATCTGAAAGCAGGAAGTAAAAGACAAATTCTTCTTTGAGGATGTCGAAGTGGTATCACCAATGGCAGAGCTGCTAGTTAGTATGTGACAACACACCTTTAAGACAAAGTAAGATGCTGATGGAAACACCAGATATGACCAGGATCCTAATAAGTCATTCAGTTACAGTCAGAAGGAGGGAGCTTACTAGAATTCTGAACAAAAGAAGCTCCTTGGATAAACAATGGGACACTGAAAGGTAATTCACAGGGATAGAACTCCCAGTAAAGGGGGGCAAGGATTAGAATATGGCACGTGACGCCTGGTACACCTGCTTTCCTCTCTAGAACCTGTTTTGAATTTCACACTCGAGCATCCTTGTTGCAGTTATTCGCTTTCTGCCATGAGACATTTGGAGAATGGGGTTCCAATAAGTAAATAAAGCAGTGACTCCAGTGGAGTCAACGAGCAGCGTGGAGAACAGGAAGCCACAGATTCATTGGAGGAAACGCTGAGAGGGTCAGAGGCCCGTTCCAGCTCAGAAAGTGATTCGTTCAACTCCTAAAGCTAAGGGGAGATTTCACAAAGTCCAGCAGAATTCAGGCCATGAAGAAAGGGAAAATAGTGGCAAGGAAGGCATCTTATCTACTTTGCCCTTATTGAAATAACAGCAAGTACAGACACAATAGAAATATAATGATGAATTCAATTCAGTGAGTTCTGTATAAGAAGGACTATGACAAATAAGAATAACACAGAGAATTAATGTTGAAATAAGAATTTTCTCTCATGTACCTATGATCCGATGAAGGATGTATGGTTTGTAACCATGTACCAAGTTTTATTTTTTTAACTTTTAGTCATTGATTTATGGTAGAAATAAGTATTGAGAAAGAACTTCAAATAGTTTCTTCGTTCTTCAGGTTTCATTTGAGTAGAGAACAGAGACTTGAACTCCTCCCCTCCATACGTCTTTAATATGCAAGCAATAGAACTAAAATTAAAATTGCTTTCAATTACTGTCTGAACTGTCTAAAGCAGCACTCACATACAAAGTGTTTAACCAAAATGTAAATTAAGTCTATTTAATATCATCCATTTCAAAAATATTTTTACCTCCTAGATTGCTAGTTTATTACAAAGGTCGCTAAAGGACGCAAATGTACAGCCAGATGAAGAGATACATAGCGCATAGTGCAGAAGGGCCCTGCACGCAAGGGCATCCATCCCAGCAGAATGTGGGGCAGACCAACCTCCTGGCACGGGAATGCTCTCCAAACCCCACAGTTCAGAGAT
The DNA here is from genome assembly GCF_004126475.2 of Phyllostomus discolor. NCBI lineage: Eukaryota > Metazoa > Chordata > Mammalia > Chiroptera > Phyllostomidae > Phyllostomus > Phyllostomus discolor. The sequence continues at coordinate 14,520,077 of NC_040905.2, read as the reverse complement.
TTTTATGGAGGCATCCTTATGTAAGTATGATTGATTAAACCTCCTGGATAGTTATCCAAAGATATCCAGAACACTAATTTTAAAAGATATATCTATCCCTATGCTCATTGCAGCATTATTTGCAATCGCCCAGATGTGGAAGCAACCTAAGTGTCCACTGATAAAGAAATGGATCGAGGGGGTGTCATATATGTATGCAGTGAATGTATTTATTCAGCTATAAAAAGAATGAAATCTTGCCATGTCCAACAACATGGATGGCCCTAGAAGATATCATGTTAAGTGAAATGAGTCAGACAGAGAAAGAGAAGTACTGTATGATTTCACTTATATGTGGCATCGGAAAAACAAAATAAACAAGCAAAATGGAAACAATCGTATAGATACAGAGGACCAACTGGTCATCAGAGGGGAGGGGTTGGGGGAGGGGTGAAAAAGGGAAAGAGATTAACAAGTACAAATTGCCAGTTAGAAACAGTCACAAGGATATAAAGTACAGAACAGAGAATATAGTCAATAATATTGTAAGAGCTATATATGGTGCCTGATAGATACTAGACTTATAGAGGTGGTCATTTCATAAGTTATATAAATGTCTAATCACTATGGTGCAAACCTGAAACTAATACAATATTGCATGTCAACTGTAATTGAAAAATACATTTTAAAAAACTTTAATAAGATTTTTAGAAATCACCTATGAAGTATTTTTCTCATGAACCATAGTAAACAGGAAATCATTTGCAAAATAAAAAATAAACAAGAAAATAAAGAAACAAAAAAATGATGGTTTTCCTTGAAATAAATTTATTTTACAACATTAAGAACTAGGAAGCAGCAGTTTCCAATGCGCACACACAGAAAGTTTTCATTACATAGGACTATACATAAAATAATGTTAAATGACATAAAAGTAAAACAAACACAAGAAATAACTTACAAAACAACAAAAGTAGATCTAAAACTACAAAGATGCATTAAATTAACAGTATGAAAAAAGCCATTCAAGGATTAGAAGGAGAAAACTAAGTTGAGTGAAACAATGAGAAGGGTGACATGAGGCATGAAGAAAAGAGAAAACAGACCAAACTGAAAACTGTTTACATCCCTGGAGTAGTGACAAGAGTCAATAATTCAGAAATAATAGGAAAAGATATAGAAAGAAACATTCCAGATCAGAACAAAATTTAAAGACTTGAAGTTCTGCCTCAGCAAATTTGAAAATGGAAGTCAACAGTGAAAATATCCCAATAAAGAGTTAAATTGCAAGCCCTGGCTGGTGTAGCTCAGTGGATTGAGCGCAGGCTGCGAGCCAAAGTGTCACAGGTTCAATTCCCAGCCAGGGTACATGCCTGGGTTGCAGGCCATAAGCCCCAGCAACCGCACATTGATTTTTCTCTCTCTCTATCTCCCTCCCTTCTGTCTCTAAAAATAAATAAATAAAACCTTTTTTAAAAAAGAGTTAAATTGCAAAGATAAGTAAGCAATCCAAAAAGTATACTAGAAGGAAGATAAATGGAATAATGCTAGCCTCAGCCTTGTTTCTCTCCACAAAAATAAATGCGGGAGTGTAACTGTTCAAGGAGGGGCAAAATACATTCACAGTCATCCAGTGGGAAACGATACAATAAATAATACAAGAACAAACTCTGTTTAGTGTACTCACAACTTTAACCTACTTTTTCCCCACCCTGTATGTACAAAACCTTTAATTTCAAAACAAATATTTTATTGGTTCACTTTATGATAGCTACACTACCCTCTATATTAAAAGGCACCTGGGAAATATTCTAAAATCCAAAAGATTTTGAATATTTATCATCCTATTATTCTTCTACAGAAATCATAATATTGTAGCATCAGTATATCCTATGCGATATTCAGGACGTACTTATACTGCCATAAAGTTCGTCATTTATCTGAAATTCAAATTTGACTTGGTGCTCTGTATTTAACCTAGCCACCCAAAATAGGCATAATCTAATTGGGTTGGATAAAGAGGAACCAAATTTGTTATACTAAGGATTTTTTAACCAGCTGTGAATGTAGGCTACTATGTAGGTACCACCATATTGAAGCCACCATAATGATACCAAATTGTGCCTGCGTCCTGAATAATTCTACGACAACATCTAGATTCTGTCTACGGCTGTATCCTGTTTGGAACTGCTGAGTATTTAGGATTCTTTTCAACACCTCATTCTGGATCTTAGTCAGCTATTTGGAGCCACATTGGCCATTTGTTTTGTCTTTAGGGGTCTCTCAGGCTATGTCATTGCCTTATTTCAAACAAAATTCCTAAAAGACTCTACTTCTTTAACACATAAATCACCTTTACTCTAGTGGGGTCCAAAGTAGAATCTATACCCTCTTCTTTTCAAATCAAATATTCCTGAGGCATTAATGCCTCACAATTGAAATGCATGTACATCACCTGGTTATAAGTTGCTTTAGCATTCTCAGCCCCTTCCCCTAAGGAATGAAGTGCTTGGCCTCTTTCTCTGGTTCCTGATAATTCCCTGGTAATTCCCAAAGGCAGCTTGAACTCCCTTTGTTCCCAGCATGCACTGCCACAACATTCTCCTTGCTGTAAGAACAGGTAGGTGCCAAGCCATAGAAATAAACAAATAAAAGCTCCAACATGCAGCTAGAACAAGGCTCACTATACAGTTCATGCCATAACAAAACTGCATTAAGCACAATGAAAGCGATGACTGTATACCAAGCTAAGAAAGTAAACTAAAATACTCCGAGAATCCAATTTAATTCATCAAAATTAGCTTTTGCACTCCCGTTTTGTAGTACCATAGGGGAAATAAAGTTCTAATATTAAATATTTGCTACTTCTACCTTTTGTTCCAAGATTGTATTAAAATTATAACTTGTGGCTTTTTAAATGTATAATTCAACAAAATTAAGACAATTCAAATCAAATGTTTCCTATAACATTATACACTGATAATTGATTAGATTACGATGACCCAGACACTCTAAAATTTTGAAGTTTAATTCACTCAATATATACTGATCACCTAGGACTGCATTCTTTGCAGATATCAATGGCAATGCAGTTCAACCTCCCTTTGAATTACAATCTAATTATCAAAAAATATATTATGTGAATAAAAATGTCAAAATGTAAGGCATCTTCAGTGACAATGCAACATTTTCTATATTTTTCAACCGTAGTTCCTAATAGCTCCTACACATATGCTTTAAAAAAAGGTGTGATGTGAGAAAAATTAATTAAGGATGAAATAGGAATTCAGCAACGCAGGTGCACCCTGCCAGGCTTTGTGAGATGAGCCCCTCCTCACCCTGCATGCGCTTTCTTCCCACTCCTTTTGCATAAACAGGGGAGCTGAAGCCATACTTATTACACTTTGCTGCGTAGCTGCTGTATCTGTATTTGTCGTTTCCACATCTCTCGCCTTTTTACAGCTGATGAGTTTGTTTTCAATTGCCTCCACTCTCAGTTCTATTCTGTTAGTTTCAATTAACTACTGCAGGTGACAATATTGGATCTCATGACCTAGTTATTTCTCCATCTCCTCAGTGACTGCCAAATGGAACAAATACACATAATCAGAAAATAAAGGCTGTAGAAGCTACTTGGGCAGAAGATAAATTAAGGGATAATCTACTACCAAACAGGGCGAGGAAAGCATCAGCATGCAGAGAATGCAATGATCCTTTATTAGAACTCCCTTAACCTTTTGAGGGCTCCCAGGCCCTGCATGTGCCTGGGAGAACCTCCAACATTTTCATGCTGAAGAAGCTGCCCTGAGTCCCTTAACACTGGACGACTCTTTTACTTAGATCATATTGTCTGCCAGCCTGCACTATGCACTCAGAGGTCTGTAGAAAATTGTTAAACTGAACGTCCTTGTAAAGAAAAAGGGCTTTTGTGAACTGAGTAATTTGGTTCTTTGATTCTGGACAAGTTTTAATTTTGAGGACAAATGAAAAGGTGCATGTCATGTTTTCGTGGTGTGAGAAGGAACAGTTGCCTATGCCCTTCAAAAGTATATGTTCCACAACGTAAAAAAGAAAGAAGTTTTTCATTGGTCATTTTTTTATTTTATTTATTTATTTTTAGAGAGGGAAGGGAAGGAGAAAGAGAGAGAGAGAGAAAAATCAATGTGCGGTTGCTGGGGGTCATGGCCTGCAACCCAGGCATGTACTCTGACTGGGAATCGAACCTGCAACACTTTGGTTCACAGCCTGCGCTCAATCCACTGAGCTACGCCAGCCACGTTCATTGGTCATTTTTATTGCACTATCTCACTAAGCTCAAATTTCATGTTGGTTAGTCCTTATGTAAATAGAAACCCAGGTAACTAGAAACCCACTTGTCAAAGGTAACATCCCAAACCAATTAAACTGTGAGTAAAACTAAGGTTAAACCTTACCAGGAAGCAGAAAAATATAATAATTAAATGTAATGAAAACTTCATACTTAACTATAAAGTTGCAGAATCTTTAAATGTTCCCTCCTTTTACTGAACAGTGAAATTTTTATCTAAATTACAGTATGGCTGTCTCAATCCCTAATTTCAAAATGCTGCCACAAAGTTGGATTTACAAAGCCAGTTTTCATAGTGAGAAAATTTCTAAACTCCACTGACCATATTTCAAAGTAAAAAAAAAAAGCAAATCTTCTTTGAGAATAACAACTTCTTTTTAAAATGTCATGCCATTCAAATAGCTAAAGAATCATTCAATTTACAGATACATCAATGATATGCCAACATAAAGAGAGTCACAGTTTTGTATAAGCAAAGAGAAAAACCAATATTTTAAAAAACTCTTTTTATGAGAAAACTTTGAGATTATAGACACTGTCTAAGTTCTGGTGTCCAAGCTGACACAAAACATTATTTCATGAATATCTATGTAGTGTCACTAAATACAAAATTTTCTACACAATCCTCATGTGTATTGCAGAAAAACCCAAGTGGTTTTAGAAGAAGCAAATTCAGAACTCTCAATCAATGAAACATTTCTGTTTTGAAACTTGATCTTCCATTGTTTTCAAAGGATGCAACGTTGCAAAAGTTCACAAGAAGGAGCAAATGGTATTTAAAACCCTGGACCTCTTTGAAAGTCTCCCCAGGAACTGGGCAGAGAGGCTCCCGCCAGCAGTGGTCAGAGATGCTGTCCTACTGTGATGTTAATAAGATAAAGGATGCAAGTAGAAAAAGCCACAGTAATTATAGGAAGAAGTAAATACTTTTTTTAAATTTTATGAACTGTCTCTCCATGCAGTCTGCACTTTAAGGCAAGAGCTTTGTTATACTAAATGCACATGTTAATTAAACAGTTTTTTAGAATCTCACCCTTCATTAATAGGTCAGAGAAGAGCCAAGATAGGAACAAATCACTGTCAATTGTGTAAGACACTAGAGGATGCTTGACCTCCAAGCCTCCTAAGTCTTTTGTTCTGCCTCTCAAGAAAGTTGTTTTGTCACCAAGTTTTCAAATACCTATCACAACTGTCAACACCAATTGGCTACCAGAAACAGCATGCAGATTACAGGGATAAAAGGCTAATTGGGACCATTTTGTGTGCACCTGGAAGTTACGTAAGAAGTATGGAAGTAGGATAGGGCTATCAAATTCCCCTAAAATTTATTTGGCTCTCCCTGATTCTCTTCTGTAGGAAATTCATGTCAGAAAAGAGATGGAGACAACCCTGACAATCAGCCAAGTGTGAAATTCTCTATTTAGTCATTATAAACTGTCACAATAATCATGATTATTTAGTTTAATTTGGTTTCCTCAATATAGCACTGAAAAGGAGAGAACTGAATTCTGATTTGCTGAACCCAAGAATGTCTGAAATTCTGAAATGAAGTTCTTCTGCAGAAGCTTGGCATGAGTATATTTTCCTAAATGTATCGAGTGAGAAGCCTGAGGATTGTCAGAAAGTGGAGATTTTTAGCAAAAGGAGCAAGCCTGTATTTAGATCCCTAGCGGGTTGGACTAATTGGTGTGGAGCAAGTAAATTAGTGGCCCTAATGCAGACCGTTCAAAGCCGTATGGGAGCACGCGGGGTTATGATCTGATGCTTCGTAATAGTAGCGGTGCCCTAGATGCACATTCTGGAAAGCAGTTAGATAAAACGAGCATGTGTCCCTGACCTAAGGAGAATCACTCCTGGGGCACGGTTGCAGCCCTCTGCATATATAATTTACTTAACATTTGACTGCTTTACAGAGCTTAATAACGAAGACTTTGTCCCTTCAATGATAGAGAAAGGCTGAACAACGGAGATGTCATCTGCTACCAATAATATTCAATAAACGAAGGAAGTGCTGAATATGCCGTAGAGCCTTTCCCACAGCTCTTCGGGGGTGTGCCCTGTGATGTTGTTGCTTCACAGACTAAGGCTCATTTAGGGAGAAGAGGCCAAAGGGAACAGCATCCTTATGGCGAGTTTCTTATTCCACTCATTACAAGGAAAGCACACCCAGACTGTACAGATGTAGCGACTATCCTTAGTATCAACGTCAGAAACATTCAAACCTGTAGAGAGTTTCTGTGAGTTTATTTGAGCCCAACGGACGACAATTGCTAGGAAGCAAAATCTCAAACAGATTGAGAAATGCTCCCGAGATCAGCAGTTTAGCACCTTTTTTCCTACATCACAGTAGAAAGAGGGGGTGTAAGGGGGTTACTGATATCCACTAGGGATAGATTAGGGCGGCGGGAGACAGCAAAATGGGACACGTCTGGGACTGGATAAAAAGTTACTGATAGACACATATTTTTACACCGGTGGGTACAGGATAGTTAACAGCCAACAATTAACACGAGAATAGTCACAATGAGGGGATTCATGGTCCCTGCTCTGGAGGGTGACTGTGCTTTGAGGGGCCTGGAAAAAGGGACATTACTTTGTTATCACAAAGGGGGGTTTATGGTGTGCTCTGCCAGATGCAAAGAGACAACTGACACGCTCCTTTAAGGTGAAGATTGACCTTTGTTGGGGAAAAATACTGCCTTAGGGACACAACTGCCCACCGTGAACAGCTTTTAGTTTAAAAGTTTTTACTTCAGACCATCCTGTGTGGTTACTTTAGGTCTCTGAATTTATGTAAGGTCACTCCTGGGCGCTCCTGGGCTTGTGGGGTTAATATGCGGCCCTTTTTCTTCCACACTAGACTAGAAAACATTAGACTTGGAAAAGAAAGGAACTGGTCACCTAATTCACTCCTCACCATGGGCAGGAAATGACCCTAAACATACAGGGTTTTTGTTCTTTTTTTAAATTATTTTTCATTTACTATACTATTACAGTTGTCCCAATCTTTCCCCTTTTGGCCCCCCTTCACCCAGCATGCCCCATTCCTTAAGGCCATCCCTACACCATTGTTCATGTCCACGGGTCATGCGTGGAAGTTCTTTGGCTACTCCATTTCCTGTACTGTGCTTTACATCTCATGGCTATTCTTTCTTCTTTTCTTTAAGATTATTTATTTATTTATTTATTTATTTATAGAGAGAGGGAAAAAGAAGGAGAAGAAAAGGGAGAGGCCCACAACCCAGGCATGTGCCCTGACTGGGAATCAACCCAGCAACCCTTTGGTTCACAGGCCCACACTCAATCCATTGAGCCACACCAGCCAGGGCTCATAAAACAACCAGGATGTTATAGCAGTCAACACCTCCAGGAATAAATAGCTCTCGGTATTGACAGGTCCAAACCACTTTTGGACAACTGTGACTGTGAGTAAGTGCTACCTTTTAGAGAAGCAGCATCCGCCCCCCGGGGCTCCTCCCCATTGGTGTGTGCCCTGGGGCTCCACCCAAATTGCTGTGAGAGTGTTGAGCAGAGCAGGGTCAGAACAGGGCCCCCTCCAGTTATGCAATAAGGCTCACCTCATGGTGAGAACGCAGCGCCTTGAAATCCCTGAGCTGCAGGTAACAACCCCAATCCAACTCAAAAGCGGAACTTGAAGATTCATTCTGAGCAATCTCACTTCGAATGTGAGTTATTAGCACTTTCTCTTTTAAGTGCCAGCAGACCGAACAACTTTTCTAGAATTTGGCTGGGGAAGAAGGAAGGGCGCCAGAACGGACTCATACACTTCTTGATGTGGTCAAGGTTAACGGGAGGCCTACAGGAAAGAAGTTCAAATCTCAGCATCCTTATAACGTTATCATTATGCCACGGCTTGAACATTTGAGAGGAAAGCTGATTTGACGCTCGGCATTTCCACACAGGACAAAATCTCTTACGAGACCACTGACACTTTTAGTGATGTCTTAGAACATCTTAAAACAATAACAGATAGATAAAAATTGTGCTGGAGAGCCAATGCTTTAAGACACTATTTAAGTTCTATTCCCACAGAATACACACATCAACCACTTTTTTCTTCAAGTGCTCTTTGAAGCCTCTCTACTTCAGCATCTCGCTTCAGCATCTCTCCTCTGGCTTTCCTCCAAACTTCTCTGACACCTCTTTGTTAGCTCCATTCACTGTCTCCTCCTTCTCCAACTCTCCATAGTTACTGGGGGTTTTCTCGTCTTCTCTGAATTCTTTCCTTCAACAATGTCTTCCCCTGGTTTCAACAACTATGAAACAGCCAGTAACTCTGCAATTGCTACTTCCAGCCTTGACTACCCGCTGGCACCCTGGACTTGTGAGTCTAAAGTCTCACGCTCTCTCACCCTGCCATGGGGTCGTGCTGGCCATCACGCTGCTCTGTTCATGGGAGGCCCTTTCCTCCCACTTTTCCCTCTGACTGCACTCACCCGTCCGTCACAGTGCGGCAGAGACGGCCATTCCCATACACATATTAATGAGCTGATACTTATCTCACTGTACTCTATCTTCTATATGCTCCTTGGGGGCAAGAACTGCCTCGTGGCCATCATCCTATTTCTAGGACTTATCACAATGAATGAATTACATCGGGGGCAAATAAAACAGTACTGGAATGAAATGAGTTTCTCACAAAGGGCTGAGGTCCTTTATGCTGGTGCTCACAACCCAGTCACTGGATATATGAAGCAAGTGCTTTTTCATACAAGTATTCGCTGTGCGCACCTACAAAGCCCACATGGTGTATCCCACCAGAAGCCTTCGCTGAATGCTCTCTGGGCCCCCAGAGGCAGGGTGATCCATGAAAGCCTCGCCCCCTAGTTAAAATCTTAGCAAGCGTGCATGGATAATGGCATTGAAACTAGACCTTCACCTCTCTCTTAGAAGAACCCAACTACCACATTCTCACTGGGAATGAGAATATTTGTCCGAGTGCATAAGATTTTTCAGTGAAATGTTCTGCAAGCTATGAACGTAGCCACCTCCAACCAAACAAATTGTTTCATAGCATCTCAAAGTAAAACCATACCGTTTAATGCAAATTAGGCATGAATATCTTATGCCCCACAGTACTTCTTGTGTTTTCTAAATTCCCAAGATTAAATGCTCCAAGTGTTGGTGCTCTAGGTGTTAGTGACCGTGTAACAGTGAGAACCACGACAACACACGGAGGGTTCCAGGTCCTGAAGGGGCCGCAAGGAAATGTGGGATGAGATGTCGCTGGGACATGCAGTTAAAGACAGACACTAAAATGTTAGATGGAGCCAATTTTCCAGTAAAAAGAATGTACAGAGATTTGTGGTGACAGGAGGAGCATTAAAATGAAGGAAACCTATAGGATGTCACGGGAGAGAATATCCCTCCCGGGGCGAACCAAAGGTAATAATGGGAAAGGCGCCGAAGTATAACGGATGAAGGGTTAGGAGCAAGAACGACTCTGCCTCAGCCACGTGCTGGGCACGGACTGGGTGCTGCACATATGCGCTCCATTTTTTTAATGAGAATGCTTATTTTGAAAACAACACTTTCTTCTCTAATAAATTTTGTTATGGACTGAATGTTGAACCCTAAGCTTTGGTGTGATAGCATTTGCAGGGGCACTTCAGGAGGTGACCGTGTTTAGAAGAGGAGGGAATCCCCACAATAGGATTTCTGCCCTTACAAGCAGAGGAAGTGACCAGAGCTCACTCTCCCTCCCCCGTGTGGGGACACAGAGAAAAGGCGACCATCTGCAAAGCAAGGAAGGGATTCTCACCAAGAACTCAACCATGCTGGCACCGTAAGCTTGGATCTCCCAGACTGTAGACGATAAGAAATAAATGCTGTTTAAGCAACCTAATCTGATATTTTGTTAAGCAGCCCAAGCTGATTAAGAAAAATGTTACATCTCCCCCTGTATGAATACCATTCTGCTATAAATGAAATAAGCCAAACTATTACTGTAGGTAGTTAACTAGTTATTATTAATAAAGGCAGCAAAGGGAATTAGACACGGAGCTTAAGAAACCGGGGAGCATGAGGTTGTTTGCTTCACCAGGGAGGTACAGCTTCACACCCCAGGGGATCATAGCACTGCTCCACAAAGGGGATGAACACTCCTCCCTTCTCCCTCTGGCACCAGATTATTGGGGGGCAGCGGGGGAGGTGCTTGACCATGGAGGCCTGTCAATCTAACTAGGGACTGGACTCATCAAAAGCCCGTGAAAGCTTGGGAAGTTAATTGGCTATTTTGAAAAAGCACCTGGTCCATCCCAAACCCAGGCTACTATAATCCCAAGAGGGAAAAAAGAAGCACCTGCTCCTTCTCTCTCTCTCTTTCTCTCCACCCACCAAGAACCCACACTGGGAGCAGATGACCACGGGGGTCTAGCAGCACCTGGGCCTGAAACAGGCTGTGTGGGCTCCAAAGGACTTTGCACAGTTCTTGCCGAAGACAAGGTTGGACTTTTTGCATGGCGTGACAAAAGGAGATGGGAAACGGGTAGCCCAGGGATAGATTTCTACCTGAATAAATCATCTTTCCACGTGACAACTTCCCACGAATGGGTCCTCGAAATGTTTTCTTCATAATCCCATGGAAGAGCCTGGTTTCCACTGACAACACAACTAGTGTTTCTTAGCACCTCCCACTTCCAGCTCAGAGGTTCTTGAAAATAATATCTGAACCACATCACTTCTTGCCTGTTCTTTAAATTATGTATATTTGGATAAGATGGAAAGTAAACAGGTGTAACATGGCAGAGGATGAATCAAGTTTATGTATGAGTATAAAATACATTCATTAAGAAAAAAATCAAGATCAGCATATACGCTCAGCAATATTATATGGCAGAGTAAAAAGAATATGTACTTATACATAATTATAGCAAGTGTTTCTTTCATTTTCTCCATTCCTTTGGCACTTGAGTCTGCAAGAAAGATTCTTTGAAGTCAATGAGCTCTGTCTACCAGATTTGGAGGACATGATGTTGAGAACAGTTCAAAGGAGTTCCATTTTCTAACGTAAATGAATGTCTTGACAATTAACAATGCACAACACAATAGGTAAAAATGAACAATATAATAAAAAAAAACTTGAGTGTGCCATTACATGGCCTTGGATTTCTGACAATTATGCCCTTTCTCCAAACCACGTTGGGGCTCAGGTATAATTAAAACAGCACTTACTGACAGTAGCAATGTTTTCCATCAAAGACATAGGATAATAGCAATATAAATGAGAATACCTGTAAAGATTTTTTTTAATGTTTGATTATTCCTGTTTTTTTAAAGATTTTATTTATTTATTTTTAGAGAGGTGAAGGGAGGGAGAAAGAGAGAGAGAGAAACATCAATGTGTGGTTGCCTCTCATGTGGCCCCCACAGGGGACCTGGCCTGAAACCCAGGCACGTGCCCTGACTGGGAATCGAACATGCAATGCTTTGGTCTGCAGCCCACGCTCAATCCACTGAGCTACACCAGCCAGGGCAAGATTTTTTTTTTTAATTTCACATAATATTTCATAGAAGGATAGCTTCTTAATTTTTTTAAATTTTACTTTTGAATTGTAGTTCACATACAATTATTTCGAACTAGTGTCAGCTGTAAAAATAGCTTTGAAAATATATATATCCTTCCAGCTGTATGTTCCATATGACATTAGCCACCATCTCAAATAGGATGGCAATGAACTTTTTTAAACTTTATTTTTCCAGCTTCCAGTGATCAGAATGGAAGGAAATCCACACTGGACCACTCCTAGTTAGCCCACAGCCCTTTGGGCACCATGCTCTGCCTCTGGCATGAGGTGGTAAGTCGGTCCCACTGTATTCTCTTCCACCGCACCCATACATTTTCACTTCTAAGCAAGACAGTTATGAATGTCTAAGACCAAAGGGAACATTGGTGCCTGCTTCTAGTCGGCGTGTTTCATTGCTTTCTGAAATACAGACTCACCCTGGTTCTCCCTTCAAGGTGACACCTTTTCCAACCGGCTTGTCACTGTGGAAGGCACACCAGCCTCTACTCCTCGCATCTTTCCAGTACAGGCTGACCCCATTTCGTGGACAGCATGAATTCCTTGCGGACTGACAACAAACATTCAAGAATAATATCCCCATGCCTGCAAGCATGGTGAGGAAATGCAGAAGCTAAATCTCCAGCCCGTTGCCATTTCCTTTAATAATAATAATTTGCAGTTGTGAATTAGTACAATCCCTGAATGCCTTGCAAGGAGCAGATATGAGTTTAGTGGGAGTTGTGGCTCATTGACTATAGTGAGAGCGTATGACTTTAGTGAGTTTTATAAGGTGATGAGTTAGGTTAAGTTAAAGCAAACCTCAGAGCGTAATTTGATTGGTTTTCCCTCCATCAGTGATGGTTGCTTAATAATCACTTTCTGTCTATTATATCAATAAATCAAGTGCAATTCAATTTTAATCTGTAAATAAAGTTAAATCAGAGCTATGAGGATATTACATGCCTGCATTAGCTCTTTAGAGGTGCCATTACTGTCTGTGATTATTGAGCTGAATGTAGTCATTTTAGTTCAGTTTTAGTTCTAAAGAAGCTGAGACAAATTTGCTGAATGTTCTTACAAGAAACACCATACACTCTGAGAAATTTGTACCTGCCTGAAATTGCAAACATAAATTATATAACATCAGAACAAATAAGGATTTCTAGCTTCAAGCACCAAGTGATATTATTTTCAGATCGTCAATAGGGATGCAGGGAACACAATATAGAATAAAGTTTAAATGCTCCTCGCAGAGAAGGGGAAAAATGGGTCAATATTCCCATCTCAACCTGAGAAATTAAAGCTAGGAAAAAACCCAGTCCATCAGCCCGCCACGCTGCACGGTGCTCACAGCTGGACCCCATCACACAGGCAGTATTACAGCACTTAGCACATTATGGGTGCTCAATAAATATTACAGAACACTATTAACCAGGCGGCACACGTGGCGAGGCACTGCAGGCTCTAAATCTCTGACATCATGGGACGTGTCTGTACGAATGTAAAACACAGGAAGCCGGGTGGCAGTGTCAGCCCGGGAGGTGGAAAGAGAGGCCGGCCGAACCTCTGTGGGGACGGTGAGAGCACGGAGACAACGGGGACCGCTGCCGTTAGCTCTGTGTCGACAGATCGATTCCTCCTGCGGCCACAATCAGCTGAAAAAGGCCGGGGCACAGTTTTATAGCCGTCGTCTTCCACTCGCCACACTCGCGTGTCAAGTTACTGAGAGGTAAACATTCCAGACCGGTGTGTTCCGGCTCAGCTGGGTTACAGAAAATCGTGCGCACACATTCTGAATAGGGCTATGCACATGTTCTGTTTTGTTTTGTTTTTCACATGAATAAGAGAAACTCAAAGAAATCACCCACAACACCTTTTAAAAAGCTGAACTTAGCACCTTTATGCTCCAAATTAAACTTGAACACTATTTCATAGGGATTTCAGGATATTAACAAGAATTTACACTAAAAAGAAAAAATAGATTCAGATGAACATCGGACTTTCAGGATAAATGTAATTTCCCTAAATCCGATTCAACTTTTGTGTTGTCAAAACCACTTCCCTTTGAATTAATTACTTCAATTAACTCATCAAGCCTTAATTTTTTTTTGGCATTCTTGGTTATATTATGGGAAAGCTGAAGGATATATAGAGTTCACCACCAGGACACCTGGCACCAATGTCAACATAGTGCAAGTTTAACTCCACTGTGAAAGCAGCAAGGAAAACAAACACGGACTAGTGTGGAGCCCCAGCACAGGGCAGGAGAGCTAAAGGAACTGCAGGGTAGGCTTACAGGGCTTCACATGCACATGGTTTGCATCTGCCGTTCCGGATGATGTGCTAACATGACTTCGTGAGTACATCCCCAGTGCATCTACTGGAGACAAGTGCTTTTTATCTTCAGGATATTAAAAAAATAGTGGGGAGAAATTTTAAATTATATACAGGGTCCAGCAGAAGTAAGGTTTGCTTGAGTGTGGTTGGTGGGATATGTGAATGTCTCACACAAGATGGACAGCAATTTGAACATTTCACCTAAATTGTTAGGTGCTTCAGTGTGACATTGTTAAATTACAGAATTACATGCTTATGATCTTGTAGTAAAAGATTTTGTAGTGAAAAGGGGCATTATTTGTGCCAGACCCTGTATATGAAGTATATAGATATAGTTACATATGAGGATATATATACATACATGTGTGTAATGTGTGTGCATACATATGTGTATATGTGTATATGTCTATGTGTCTGTAAATGTATTCAGCCATATAAAGTGAAAAAGGGACATTTATTGAAGAAGATACAAGATACAAGAAACACGGTACATAGGATGATGACACCTCAGTCCCCTTCAGACTAGACACCTTGGGACCTCACACAGTTCTCTGATCTTTGTTGATTGCAGCCTGTACATGTTCAACATCCTCAGGTGTTCTATTTGCTGCAGCGCTTCCAGAACGTGATTCACTTTCAACAGATTCTCAACCACCTCTGAAGTGTTTGTGAGACACTTTCATTTGCGCTGCACTCATTGCTCTGCCCCAGAAGTCAGACAGAAGAACCACTCCCCTGGTGCCACTCTCTCCAGCAACATTGAACCAATGCACATTGTGTGATTCCCACGCATCAAACTCATCTCCCAGCACTGTCGACACCTCCTCCACTCACCTGCAGTCCTAGTCAGCTGTCTAGGCCGTCTCTTACATCCTCACCTGTCCACAGTGATTCTCAGCCTTGGGAGAATACACCATGCTTCAAAATAAGATAGGGCCCTTTTTCCCATTCAGCAATTTGTAACTAGCTAGCATTTTAACTTTGCCAGGAAACTCCATAGCTTTAACTAATTTTGGAAAACTGGTATTTTACAAATTCATTCCTATTTTGCTTATCTGGCATTCCTTACGCTCATGAGCAACCACGGCTTATATTCAAAATCTTCCATTCTCCTTCCTGGGAAAAATGCCATCTAAAAAGAATCAATATACAATCTCCTTTCAGAGAAAAGAATATGGTAATGTCCTCTGTTTTGTGACACTAGCCACCAATCTTTGTCAAGTGTGGAACATTAATGAAAGTGGAAATGTCATATTCCATCTGCATGATAGAACAAACTAAGGAAGAGTTATAATTTCCCTTTACCATTAGCCAAGTGGTCTCTATCCTGATATAGATATAAGAAAGTTAATGAGCGTAGGATATTGAAATCTTTCCACTGGAGAACTTTCTGTTGTCCAGATGTTTCAGCACCACTAGAAATAATGATTGTTGCTTATATCTATGCTGGTATGTACCACGCTCCTATTAACTTTTCCTTAAAATAACAATGGAAGTAATTCATAAACTGAGTGATGGCAGGAAACCTTACATTTACCAGAGTTGTGGAATTTAAGTGTTGGAAGGGACCGAGAGGGTGTCATGTGCAGTATAATAACCTTGACAAGTTGTGGTTCAGCTTGTCTGTGGTAGGAAAATACTTCCCAGAAAAGTTGATTACATCATTGGACAACCTTAATCATTAGAAGTTCTTCGCTTTAATCAAAATATTAACAGTAGTTAACCCTAGGGAGGTGTGATGAGAGAAAACTTTCACTTCCATATTAATTGAATTTTTCAGAATGACAATATATTAATTCAAAATAAGTGGTTTAATATCTGACTTCTGTCACTTTCCACTCATTTATCCTTGTTTTACCTGATAAGAGCTCCAAGGAGTATAGATGAAATCTTTCCATTTGGTTGCATGAAGACAGATCAATTCGCCTCAATCTTTTCTTCTTCATAAAGAATAGTTTCAGTCCCTCCACAAGGTATTTTTCTGGTGGATACTAATGAGAGACAATTGTCCCAAGGTCTCTCACGTGTTTGCACATCTTGAGAGCAGAGCACTTGCTGCCATGGTTCCAGATCATCTTTTCAACAATTTTAGTGAAATACAAGTCTTAGAAGATGACAACAATGTCTCCCTCTGGAACAAAAGACAGGCATCCTCCCTGCCCACTATAAAAGACTTAGGTTCCTTAAACTTAGGGTCCCTCTCCTGTAGAGCAACCTACTGTTAGTGCAGGTGTCACCTGGCCCTCTTTGCTTTGCCTGGTGGCAACTGGGGCTTGGGGAAGACGCCAGAAAATCCAATAGTCTAAGTGCTAACATTGCTTTTACTAATGAAGTCCATCATCCATGGCCACGAGTCTCCTGCCTTCTACCAGCATCCATGAAACCGTCAGGCACACAGGAGAGCTTGCAAAGATGGCAAACTCTCGTCCCTGTCCCAGTTTCTGACAGGTATTGTACACAGTTAAATTCAAAATACGTCTTTGTTTGCTAGGAGATTATATTCCAAGAATGTCAGACTTACACATTTTTGAGGGAGATGTAATTGGAAAAGCTTGAAACAGTATTTGAGTGCCAAAAATAAACAAAATATAAGGAAGGAGCGGAGTTACGTGGTCAGAAAGTCTACTCAGCGGAGACTGAAACAGAATTGTTAAGGAAAGATGTGCTAAGGAAAGATGGAGAGTCCTATGACTGTGAAAGGAGCATTGTTTTTTTTAATTATAGAAGAGCAACCTGAAAGGCTTTAGAAACAGCAAGAATAGTATATCCCCATAACCTGTAACTCTAAAGGTGCTAAACATCTTGCCTTTTTTGTGTGTTTATAGGGGGCTCATCACTCATCCTGGGAAAGGCTCTTTCTCCCCTACTGTCTGGCTCCACAGTCCAGTCACTACACGAGGCAGCCCCTGATCTTCCAGATTTGCCTGTCTAGCTCCTCTAGAGGTCATCCCTGAGGGTCAGTGTGGCAAGGTGAAGGTAGGGCACTAGCAGACTCCAGTGACTTGGAAGACTTCAGTTTCGATCAAGCTTTGCCACCCCTGAGTCATTTACCTTCTTCAGCCAGCACTTGGGAAGCATAAATTTCTTAAACTAATTGAGCACTTAATATACAGCTATAAATTAATCACATTGCAATAGTGCTAATTATTTCATTAACTCCAAACCAATCCAGCCTAAAGTGTCACTTCTTTGGAGCTGAACCACTAAATTTCTTCTTTATATAAACGATGGATTAAAAATACCCTATGAATTACATATACAGATAAATAAAAATTAAATTTCTGTCTAACTTTTTGGAAATTCAGGTACATTATGAAGGAAGGGTGTGTGTGTTTGTTTCTGATCAATTTTTTTTCCCCTGCAGCATATACAGCAGTCGCTGCAATTTGCAGCCATGTGAATAAAGTGAGGTCATAACACATTCTCATCCCAGTGGTCCCGTGGCAGACAGATGAGTAAAAAAGGCTTTTTGCTCTCCTTTTTTCCATCTCCCGTGAACATCTTGACTGGCAGGCTGGTAGATAATCCTGTTCAGAGTTAATGTGCGGTAACAGGATTGAGGAAAACTGACTTAAGGGGCTTTCATCTGGGTCAGGACATATCGATGCCATATTTAAAGATGTTCTCTCTGTTCACCTCTGTGGAGATAAATGTCTGAACATTGAGCTTAAAAGCAAAAAGCAGAGAGGCACTCAGAGATGGGTGATGAACTGTCAAACTACGGGAAGGAGCTTTCACCAAAGAGGCATGTTTGCTTTGTAAAGAGGTGCAGCATAAAGGGGAAATGGGAAACATAATTAACATGTGTTTCTTTTTCTGGGCTGTGTTCCCTGGAAATCAGATTCTTAACAGGTATAGAGAAAGTTTCTAACTGATGGCAAGGAGCCCTCCTGAGCAACAAGGATGATAAAATTTATCCTTCTGTGCCCAAGAAAGTGGGCCAAAGGCTTGGCTGGGCAATTCATTTGGCAATTCATCAGCAACTATGCTGTGAAAAAGCATTTAAAGTCATCACATGCTACTTCATTATTTTTAATCAGCATTTAACCTGATAGTTGCTCTTATCTCAAGATGTGAAATA
The DNA here is from genome assembly GCF_004126475.2 of Phyllostomus discolor. Lineage (NCBI taxonomy): Eukaryota > Metazoa > Chordata > Mammalia > Chiroptera > Phyllostomidae > Phyllostomus > Phyllostomus discolor. The sequence goes on along the minus strand of NC_040905.2, from coordinate 14,501,827 downwards.
CAGGAATCTCAGAAGTAATGAACTATCTAGTGCATGTTGGTTTTCTTTTCCTTCAAAATCTAACTCAATGTCTTTTCATTAGAACAACTCAACAGTATATGTTCATGCAACTTGCTAATAGTATTTGAGGATTTGTATGGTGCTTTGCTAGTGATATTTAAGCAGGATAATTTATAAGGGAGGAAAGACCCTTCCCTGGCAAGCCTGAAAGCCACCAATTATCCATCTGGTTTGCCCAAGGAGCCTTAAGGGACAGGCAGCAATAGGGTGGCATGGGGATATGAAAGTGAAAATGGAGGGGCACCAACACCAATATCCCCTAGTTTCCTTGAGGCCTGGCTTCCCCATTACTCTGACAATCTATTTTTCTACTCTACTGAATTGGGATGAAATTCGGTTTGTTATCAGTAAACAAATACATTGACAGTCATTGCAAGGTATCCCTCCACGCAAAACTCGGACCTACTGCATAGCGAGGGTACGTGTGAACTTGTCGAATTCTCTGAGGAAATTGACATTATCATATTGCAGTCCTCTCACTACCAGTATTTGCTCTTAACTTTAGTGACATCTTTTCAACAAGATGCCACTTTCCATTTTAGGAGGTGCATTTTAAGAGGGCTAATGAGCATCAAAGTGGCAATATGCTAATGTGCTGCCAATGACATGAAATAATATATCATCATCATCTTTTCCCACGGGACAGGAATAGACCGTATTATAAGCTTCACGAAAGAAGGTGCTGTGTGTGTCTTATTCCTTCTTTCTTAAGAAAGCACCTAGAGCTGTACTTGACTCCTCTAAAGACATAGTAAATATATACATGAATGAATGAGTTAAGCCCATGTAACTGTATTTGGGATTTTTTGAAGTAGACCCTGAATTAGTCTACTTCACTGGATAGAATTTTGCTATACCCTAAATCATCTCGGCAGTATTTCTGTATAAGGCATTTTCTCCCTGGAACTCCTCCAAAACTTGAGCTCTCTGATTCTGACAACTTCAAATATCTTTAATGATTTCTTTAAAGAGCAATAAAACATCAGGCTACTAAAAAGGAGATAACTGTACCATCCCTGCTCGTGAATGGACTTAGCAAGCATTTAAGGAGCCTTAACATCAATCTTCCACAGCTAGATTTATAACACATGCATTTTATGAATCGTTTTGACTTGGATCCTAAAGCCCCCAAGCACAATTTTGCAGGGAGTCCCTGGGACACACAGCACATTAAACGGAGAACAGGGGACTGCGATTCTCCTCGGGGCCGGCGTTCACCTACTTTGATTGTTCTGCATAGTAAGCTGGGTTAGGCTGGCAGGTCATTATCTGGTGGACGTTACCAATTATACGAGAAAACAGAGCAAAGGGGCCTTACACCGAATTGTCCTTACATCCAAGCTCTGGGAAATATGTATTAAACTAATGGCAAAATTAGGGTTAGTGCCTTTGGCATTTATTCTAGCCTAAAAAACAAATATTCACTTGTGCCTTTTTAGGGTATTTAATGAGTCCATTTTTTTATGAAGAAGATAACACAGTAAAATGAGGTAATAGACTTTTCATTTTGCCTTCGAGGTTGCAGATTGATTTGTTGAGGTCCTTAGGTCTCTCTGAATGATAACAAATTCTAAAAGACACAGATTTATGGCCCAAATGTGAGCCGAAATGAGTTGCCTGTCACAGATCATCTCTTAATTGTACACAAATCAAATATCTTTACCACGTTCGTACAATTTTTAAAACACTGTTTTGATAGATACTCTCTGATATGCATATTTGGAAGACGCATCACCACTCCCTCCAAACACTTTACAGTTAAATGTGATTGGAAATGAAACCGAGGGTCACAGAGGTTTGTAGTTGGTAGATAGAGTGTAATCATCTTGCCAATCGTCCCTTCCGCTCTGTCATTCTGTAATGTCTCTGACAATTTCTGCTTTAATTTACCCAGATATAGGGAGCTCAGTAGCTAGCAAGATAACTTACTCCATTACTAAGCAGCAGGAGATATGAAAAAGAATTTCTTATAAAAATAACTTCCACTCATTCTGCACTTCATGTAGTTTAAAAGTATTTACATATTTCGTCCCATTCTATCCTTATGACACTAATGCCGAGTAAAAATTATAATCCCACTTCCCAGATAAGAAAATTGAAGCTCAAAAATATATAAATATAAAAGAACAGAATGGTCTAACTTTCCAATTTTAAGCTCTGTAATAAACAGTTTACGGATCTGATAAATAAATGCCTTTAGGACCTGCCTTCATTCCCTCCAAAATGCACCCCTAGCTTGAGGCACATGTTGCTTATTTCGATCTTTATGAGGTTCCAGAATTAGCACATCCTTCCACCTGCAGAGGTCAGGGAATATGACTGCTAGCTCGGGAACAAGCCTGGCGCCAGAAGAGCTGTTTCTGTAGAGCCCGGTATGGGTTTGGCCTGTGTATTTAAGGTGCATAAAGACATATTATCGACTCCCCATGTCTTCACAACCAAGGATGTTACCTGTAAGACACTATGTTGAATAAAAGAAAATGCCCTTTGGGGAAGCTCTTTCTGAAAACTTTGAAAGCGATGGGTAATATAGTCTAACTCAAGTGCAATCACCACCTTGAACTTCAGAGAGTAGATTCCATATGGTATAGTATTTTCTGTCAGGTACCCTCAAATGTTTAAGTACTGTTCCACCTTTCAGCCAGGAGCTACATGTATGGAGCCCAGTCACAAGTTCAGTGATTTTCCATCTGAAGAAGTCACTCTTTCAATTAGGGTACAATGACACTAATGAATGCACTCCGGTTGTTCTTTTTCTTACAAGACTTTCTTATCTGGCAGCTCCAGCGATGTGATGAGAAGGTGATTTGCAAGTCTGATTTGGAAGTTTTTGATCACACGAGACTGGGGAGTATAAAGTTTCTGCTTACAGTCTTAGGGACATTACAGAAAATTAGCTCTGGTAATGTATTGAAATTATTCAAATAGAAATAGACTCCTAACTCTGTGATCCTTCTTTCTTGAAGGGCACAGGGGCTGTCATGTAAATAAAAACTTTCATGGTTATTCTCTAGAGACTTCTGGATAGTAACTGGATCTCTTCAGATTTCGCATTATTCAGCCCTCTGGTCAGTGGGCAAAGCTAGAAATAGAGATGTTTTCAGCTTCAAATATTCTATTCCTCCTCTTGATGAATTTGAGTCAACGGTTCTAAATACGTTTTAATAATCAAGCACAAAAAAATTTATGCACATAAATAAGCCAAGTAATTCCTTATGTGGCGCACACACAGAGCGGCATCCATCATATTACTGCCCCTCTCGTATTATCTTGATTTTAAGACACTGAACATCTTGGAAGTAAAATAAACATCCATATCATTAAAAGAAGTGTTATTTCTGATCCACATATATTAGCAGATAGAAAATCCTACTTAAATGCTATATTAGGCAAGCTATGGCACTTAAAGTAATATTCATGAGACTAGACAAAATGATAAAAGCAATCTACTGATAATGTTATGGGTAAGTTAATGTGGAAACAGTCAGGAAAATATTTCTTTGCTTTATGGTGCAAAACAAGAATATATGCAGCTTATTGGTCCCTGAAAGACAGATGCATATAATGTAGACCGTTCCACTATAGAGGACATTCTATCAGACCAGCGGTGAGGCTGCACCTCACCAGTGTTGGGAGGGGTCCCCTGAACTCCCTCTCCATCTGGGTGATGGAGCGCACTGCCAGGTGGAGATTGGCCAGGTGCAGCGAAGGAGAATAAGATGTCAGAAAAGCAAAAGGTAATTTGTTTTCTCCTCTGGGGTAACCTGGATATATTCTTTTTTCTCCAAACTGTTAAGTTTCAAGGAAACACGTCCATGCCAAGTTTTAAATTATTAACAAGTTAAGCATCCATGTGCCACCTAATGTGCATGCATTTGGAGACTGGTGAAGATCAATTTTCTGTTCCTAATTTTTAATTGCATCTAATGACCAGAAATCACCTAGAAGGCCTTCAGCCCCGGGGAGGAAAAGCACTAAGCAGATCTGGGGAATGAGATACTTCTACTTGCATGACTATTTTTTATTTCAGGCCTGTCCCTGAAACTGCCAACATGACAATGCTCTTCAATAACAAAAAAGATGTGTCCCAGGCTTTTGCAAAGATGACACCTGCTTGACGGACAGCCTATTCCTGCACACCAGCTCTTCAGCTCCAGTTACACAGCAATCTGTCACCCACTCAGGTGACATGAGCTTTTAAACCTTTCAAGAGTTAATATATATTATTCTTTGATCTCTTCATAATTCTTGGGATAGCAAAATAGCTCTCCCAAATAAATAACACTAATTACAGGTTAATTAGTTGATTATTGTGCCTTTCTATGACACATACTCTTTATTTACACAGATAGAAGAATCTTCCACCGTATCTTGTTTTAAATCTCTTCATTCACTTCCTTTGTTTGGTCCAAAAGATAATTTTTCGTGGGTTCTTAACACAGAAACCAAAACATCTGTCCCACTTTCCTGTTATTGATGTTGTTTAAAAGATCTGCTTTTATTATTGACATGCGAAGAACTTGATTGAAAGTGGATGAGCCATTTTTCACTCCCCTCCAGGTGGGTAGAGTTGGGGATTATTTCTCATCATTAAGCAAAAAACATTTTACTTTTGGTTGGCATGGCAATGACAGAAGAACTCTCTTTGGCTCTTTCTGAGGCAGGCAGAAAGTGAAAACCTTTCAGCTCAAGACACAGAGTCGATCTTTTACGTTCTCATTAACTAAAGGAGGCCATGCGGGCAAATCCACATACATAAGAATGGGCTTCATTCAGAATGCGATTTATAACCAGTATTGTATTGTTTTTCCAGAGCAAAAGTAATAGCATAAAATAATGCCACAAACTCAGGTTGTATGTTTGGAGAGCATTGTGGGCAGCAAGATGTCACCTATGTATTCCCTCTGAAGATTTTCACAAGATCAGTGGGAACTGTACAGAAAGACGCAAGATTGGTTGTTACATTGTAATCAATAGAATCCTTAAGTAAAAGTAGTCATCTCCAAAGGTTCTGCAAATTCATGAATAAAAGACGAACACACGTAGTGGTATGTGCCACCAAGGGGAACTTTCACTTCGTTCCATAAGAAAATATCTTCTATATCACATATACAGGATGGATCTTCAGACTAATGCTGGGTGGTTAAATGGAATGCGCTGGACTCTGGACGAGGAGAAAGGTGAAAGCACCAGAAGCTAAGGGAGGAGGAGAAAGCGAAGTGAGGAGTAGGATGCTGGATGTATTGCATTTCCAAAGAAACCAACAGGATGTGGGCACCTGTGATAGTTAAAAATCCTGTTTTTTTCTAAAACACCTACAAAGCTTTCCCTCTGAACCTCATACATTTTATGTGTCTAAAATGAAGACATACCTTTTTATTTGTCTAAAAATGTATTTGATTTCCTTTTTAATTCTTAAAAAAAAATAAAATACATATAAATCAACAGTAAGAAATGAGGGGGAAATAAACCTACCAGGCAGCTAAAGAATAGAAGACACTGAGACTATCTTTTATAGATAAACATAAATTGGGATAAAAAAATTAACATTAATAGGTATTTTGGAAATCGAACCTGGGGAGTTTTTTAAATTTACACACTAACGTAATTTGCATCCTTTCGAGTCACTCTATAGAAAGAAAAAGATAGAAATAAGCCCCCCAAAATAGGCTCACTGTTACAGTAGTTGTCTATTGCTGTGTAACAAACTTGCCACCAACTCAGGGGCTTAAAACAGCATACGGTACCTCAGAGATTCTGCGTGTCCGGTGTCTGGGCAGGACTCACAGATGCCTGACACACAGAACAGATCCGCTTCCCAGGGCGTCACGGGACTGCAGCCAACCTGCCCCCCAGGCTGCATTCTCATCTAGAACTCAGGGCCTCTTCCCAGCTCATATCGTCCTTGACAGAATTCAGTTCTTTTCAAGAACAGGATGGAGGCCTTCTGCTTTTAGAAACCATCCACATTTTCCTGCCACATGGCCCCTTTCAGTCTGGCCAGGCTGCTATAAAAAAACGCTCTAACCTGGGTGGCTTAAAAACAACAGAAATGCATTTCTCACAGTTCAAGAGGCTGGGAAGCCCAGGATAAGGCACCAGCAGATTTCGTGTCTGGTGAGGGCCTGCTTCCTGCTTCACAGATGGACACCATATTTCCCCCAGGTCTGCACATGGTAGGAGGAGCTGAGCATTCCTCTGGGGTCTTTTTTTCGAAAGGCATAATGCCATCCGATCACCTCCCAAAGGCCCCTTCTCCTAATATAATCACCATGGGAATTCGGGTTTCGGTACACAGATTTGGGGAGGACACAGTCTATGGCAGATCCTTTCTATTGCCTGTTCCTTGCTTCTTGAAGGTCATCAGAGGAGTCTCGCCAGTGCACGCTAACAAGACAGAGCTATTTGCGTGTGCGGATGGAGGGGAGGAGAAGGGGAAAGAGAGAAAGCGAACCTAATTATAAGAATGATATCCCCTCACCATTGCCGCATTCTGTGGGTCAGAAGCAAGTCACAGGTCCTGCCACACTGAAGGGGAGGGGATTGCATGTCCACCTGAGCTACCCTGAGGTCCATCTGCCACACCTGTGAGAGGAACTTTCCATAAGGTCATACTGCAGAGGTCAGTCCTACATGTCTGAGGAGTCTTTTTCTTGGCAAGCAACCTTCCATTTAAAAGCCAGCTCAGTCCCACAAAAATACTTATGTCTGGTTCTGACACTTCTCAGAAACAAAATGAGGAATATTCTAGTGTTCAGTGAGACGTAGCTGTTCATCAATGTATAACATTACCGAACAATGGCATGAGCCTGGGTGATGACTATGGGTCCAAATCACTGCTGCTTGATGATATTCTGAGGTATCCTCAAAGTGCCTCCCTAATGATTCCTTCCTCTGATAGGAATGGTTTATTATCTGAAGAAAGATGTAACCATGCATTGAAATGGCCTTCTGCGAAAGTTAATGTCTCTGTCCAGGGCCAGGACGGTAAAGGCTAAACCCAGCGGTGTCCTTGGACAGTTGTTAAGGCAGGCCCGTGCCTCTGCTAAACTGCTAACACAGGCTTCCTCAATACATGCGGCTCTCAAGAAAAGCAGCGGTTCATTGAAACTGTCCACTGATGAGTTGTTGTAAAGAAAAATTGGTGAAAGTAAGGATTTTTTAAGGGATGCCTATTTTCCATAGATATTTAATCTAAGGATGAATAGATGTACATATTTGCTATTATTTCTATGCAAAGCCAAGACCATTTCTAGAGTGTATAATACTACTGATTGGATTTCCCTATTGTTTTATGTCAGTAAATTCATCTATAACAAATCACAGAAATCTATAATTCCTAGTTTTCTTTAAAGTGGAATAAGAACATAAAAACACAACAAAGTACAGATTCCAAAGTAAATTTAGATTTTACTGTTTATTTCACATATGTCTTTTTCACATCTCTTTGGATAGTAATTTTGATCAACTCACACTTACTGAGTCTTTCAAAGACCTTTGACACGGTTTTCAAAGAAATCATCTCTCTTGCATTTTATACTCATATTATATTAACACAATGTAATTAATTTTCACAACCACCATAACCAATTGAAATGACTTTAACAGGTTTAGGATCTAGCCCAACAAATGTTTGGTAAGGATCGCGTGTGAGCAGGTGGACTGGAGACCAGTCTACTGGCCGCAGCATGCACAGTGCTTTCAGAAAAACTCAGTTTGCTTTAAGGAGGAATGAAGAGTGTCAGTCCAGTAGAATGGTTAAGAGAAGGTCATTTAAAATATCATCTGCTGTTGATTGTTAAAGATATAATGAATACACGCCCATTCGAAAAATATTTGCTGAACTCTTTCTATATGTGAAGTAATAGAAGTGCTAGCTTCCCCAAAGAGAAGGAAAAAATGTGACTGTGGCCCTTAAAGACTCCGATACAACTATTTTGTGAGTGCTGTTGGACTTACGTCATGTTTAGAGCATACGAAGGCTTGCTAGCTTCTTCAACCCTAAAAAGCTTTTGATGTTAGCCTGAATTCTGGCAGGTGCTGCAGAATGGTGAGAAGTTCACGGAGGCCCTAAGGTTATAGTGTGATGATTTATGACTCATCAGTTCTTAGCTGAAAGGGCCCTGTTAAATTCATTTTTTAACACCAACAAAAATGAGGTTGAATTGTAAAACAGATTCCATTTAATCCAATTTATTTTATGTAGCTATGCTCAAAGATGCATGAAAGGGCTGATGCTATATGAGAAATCATTCCAAAGGTAGCAAAGACAGGAATTTACTCTAAAAAACCAGAAGGGTATATTCAACTTTCCTTTTCTGCACCCCATATATAATCAGTCCCTGAGCCATGTCTCTCAAAACTATCCATTTCGCCTCCCAACTTTCCCATGTCATTCCTCCAAATCTGAAAAACTCACTGTCCTTTTTCCTAACACCAATTTTCTTCCTCCAGCCTCCAAAATCCACAAATCTGCTTATCTGACTTTCATTTGTAGAGCCAACTGCGGATCACCATACTCCAAACAAGAGTTAGTGCCTAAGCTCTACATGAAGTCAAACAAGACACAAACCATCTAGATTCGCCAGATTTTCCCAGTATTGTCTATGACCATTCCCACCCATATACCTTAAGGTCCAGTGAATGGGTCAAGATCCATTCCTTCTCCAAGTTCACAAACATTATCGTGTAAGTACATATCATTGCAATTCTGTTCTGTGTTTCTAAAACACTCCTTTTCCTTAAAATCTTGGTGAATTTTTACCCATCCTTCAATATCAACTCTTTAAAGCCTTACCCAAATATTAAAAAAAAAATGCAGAGTTTGACCACCACGATATTTTGGGCAGCTCTTTTTTTATTGCACACATCTCATTGTACAAGTATTTACTAAATCCCAAATGCCAGGCTGGGTTCTACCGAGACAACGATAAACAAAAGCACAATAGTGTGCTGTTACTGTTTTGTCCATTTACTTATGGTCCCTGTTATGCTGTGAACACCTTGAGAGCAGGCACCGTATCTCATCCATTTTCACGTCATTCCCAACCGTCTAATGCAGTGTACACACACCAGGCACTGTGCGTAAGTTTATTGAATAAGCGGCTAAACTTTAATGCCTTTAAACATATCAATAGTGTAGTTTTAGAAATTGTATTAGAAAATTTCCCGTGCATAGTTTTCAAGGTCTTAGGGAATAAAGGGAGGCAACATCTAAGCTGAAGTCTTCTCACTACCTTGGGCTTTTTGCTGTAATACAAATGTTTGATTATTATACAACTGAAATAATATGTCTTTGCTAACTTAAAAATCTAAATGGATAAATACGGCTTAATGCTATTGCCGCAATGTGTAGAAGAGTAGAAATTACGGTAACCAGCCCACCACTTGGTATTGCACACACATGGCAAGTGATCGGATTGACATGACTTGGCTCTTTCTTTTTTTAGCCAGTGGCCTTAGGAGTCACATCTACCCTTTCTAAACCTCCTGTTCTGTTGGGGGGAGAAGGCAGATAAGTGAAACTGTTCATTTTCCGATTTTAACTAGGAGCGCACCTAATTTCTTTTCTTTTATGTTATTGATCGCTTCTCCAATATTTACTATGCCGATGGTGTGGCTGACGTGCAGTCAAAACCCCTCTGTTCATCCTCCCTTTTAGACCACTGAGGCTTACATCAAAGTTTTTTAAGATAATTGACGATGACAACTTTGCGCAATTTCTTGAAAATCTCATTTGCCTTTGATTGTTGTCTGGCAAACCTTTAACAAAAGGTGTTAATTTAATTGTATGTCTTAATACCTTGCCATGAGGGTAGCCAGCAGCTTTAAGACAGTCCTATATCTTTCAAGAGAGAAGAGAAGTGACAAAGAGCCAATATTCCTAAGTTAATCTTTTATAAAAATGAATTTTCTGTTACTTCTGAATATTTTGGCAGAAACCTGCAGTGAAACACTCGCTGTGAACACTAAGATGTTTTATTGACTTGGAAACACACAGTTCCTTAGACCAATTCTGCTAAAAATGCGGGATTCTTCAGGAGGCATTGCCTAGCTAACGATTTATGTGTTTGGTTACTCGGTTAAGTTCCTGAAGATGTTGGAATGCTTTGATCACAAGAGCTTGCTCTGGCTATTAATTTTTCAGCACTGGTTTCAAACACTTGAATCTGTCTCATATGGGTACTAAAAAGCTGCATTATTAGATCTAGGACTTGGTTGTGAGCAATGTAAGTAATTGGGAGACCGAAGAATACATCATAATAGCTATTTGGCAGCAAGGGACAGAGTGATCTTTCTAAAAGTGAGTTTTATTCTGATATGAATAGTCTATTAGTTATCCAGAATTATCCTTGTTGAAAAATCAAGACCTGACAAGTTGATGGTACCAGTTGGAAAGAACAGCAGAAAAATAAGGCCTGGATTATCCCAGTACGGTGATAATGCACACTTGGCGAAGGAACACAGAAGAAACTACAGATGAAGAAAGGGTTGAGTGAAGTCTGATTATTTAGTTGCATCCAATGTCTATCCTGACCTGCCCGTGGTCGCCATGCAAATATCTGTAGTACAGTTTTTTAAGTGACTAAATGAAGAGCAACACAAATACAAGAAAAACAAAACACTACAGATCCTTGAGCAGAATATTTGCACACAAAAAAAACCTGCTTTAAATATTTACATTCTCTGCACTGCCCTCACTTAGAATTCCTACAGATCAAACTAGTGACAAGTTTCCAGAGGGCATAAGCTAGGAGATTATCTAAATTGGACCACATCTGAGATTTCTCTTCAAAACTGCTTTTTAATCAGAGACATCGACTACACATGAGCCCTCAGTCTACCGAAGTGGAAACCACCGAGGCTGAGATGCCGCCCTGTATAATGAAGATATTAGAGGAGAGGATGGAGCTAAATAAAATCTCGCTGATTCTCATCATCCAAGTTTGTGAGCCATCTTGGAGGGTGAATTTGAATAATGAAAGTGTAGTATTTTATTGTGTTCAAATTTATTTAATAACTTGACTTAAGTTACTAAGTTTCCTGGGTAAAGCTTGGAGATAATGCACGAATAACATTTCCTATATAATAGCACCATCTGAAGCATTGTTGACCACCCTGTATCTGTCCTTTATATTACTTATATATAAATCTATGCTTCCAAAGTACTTAAAAATGTATACATTTTGGTTATTACGTGCACCAAGCATTAGTCAGGACTTCTTTGGTTGCAGTGAGCTGAAAGCCAGTGTGAGTGAACTGAAGTAAAGAGGAATTATTGGAAGGATGTTGACATAACTTTCTGAACCAAAGGACAAGCAGACCGATAGGAGGGCAGCCCTCACTTACAGGTGTTCCAAATCACAACAGCACCCCACCCCACCCCACCCCGCCCCCATACACTTCCCTGTGGTCCTGAGAGGGACCATTAAAACTGCCGTAAAGTGCAAAGTCACCCAGAATGTGCCCATTATACTCGTCTCAATGTCTCATTCTCCTTTGTTACCTCCAACTTTGGCAGGACAGAAACTGGAAACATACTTAAATTTAGAAACAGATAAATAAGTAATCCTTCCTCTTCTCTGTTCCTTTCCCCAACCCCACCACACACTATAAAAAAGTGAGTATTAGACAAAATTGTCAGATTTAACACAAATACTGAGGAAATGAAAATCAATCTAATAAGATAATTAAATATGCTGTTTATGCTCTTCAAACTTCTTCATAATATCATCCTCCTATTTTCTCTTCCATGTGTTTTAATTTCTTTCTTCAAACAATACATATATTTACAACTAATAACAATACACATGTTACATGCATTTGTATTTCACACCTTTTCATTATTATCTAATTATTCTCCCTAACCTCTGCTGCGTGTGGCAGCCTTGCACTGTTCTCAGATCTTCAAATAAAATGTAGCTGCTTTCTTCCTTTCTTATAATATAGTTGATCAATCCCACTAACTGCTGCTTAGTTAAGCCTAGGGACAACTTTTAATTCGCCAGTTCATGGTACCACAAAGAAAGCCCTTGAGGGTAAATGTCTAGGCTTTTAGTTTTCCATTCTTCCCCTTTCCTTTCCCCCACTCCCATTCAGCATGGCACCAGGATGTGTGTGGGGGCAGTGCAGGGTGGAGGGACCATCAGAGGAGAGGGTGGTAACTAGCCCTTCACTGGTCCCTGCAGGAGAATAACTAGTCAGGTCTATTCCAGGACTGGTGCCTGGCAAGGGGGCGGGTCTCACAGGACAGGGAACACGCGTAGCCACAGCCATTGTTAGTTTGTGATCCTGGCTGCCTGCCCCATGCAGGTTACCCGCAGTCTGTGGGATTTTAAGCCTACCCAGGTCACGCTGGGCCTGGCCCTGCGCAGTCTCGGGCCCATCTCTCTGTCCCTGTCCCAAACCAGGACGCCAGCCCGTTGCCTTCCGGAGATGCAGAGAGCTGCAGCAAGCTGCTGTTGAGGACGCGTGCCACTGGCTTGTCCAACCCCAACGGTCTCAGCCTCCTTCCTACTTTTGGAAGTAGTTTAAGTGCCCCGGTCAGTGAATGACGATGGAGCTCTGCAAGCCTAAACTCCCTTTATATCTGGGGTTTTTTTCTCCCAATCCTCAGAATCGGCGAATTCTGAGATAGGGTGAAGGCGAGTTTCTGCTTCCTCCTTGATACCATCAGTTCGTTCTACGCTACAGAAGGAACTCCGTGATAGGATCACATGACCAAAGGAAACATATTCCGGATGCACAGATTCTTCTAAAATTATCCCCACTGCATTCACCATCTTCCAGTCCCTGATATGTTCCTTAAATTCCAGCCACCTTAAACCTTGCCTTTCTGCTCATCGCTGTCCCTGCTTGGAACATACCTGTCCCATCCCTCAACCTGAGCAATTCTTCCTTGTCCTCTGAGAAACATCTGAAGGGGACCCTCCCCATGTAACTTTTCTTGGTCTCCGCAGGCCAGGATAGCTGCTCCTGCCAAAGCACCCTGTGCTTTGCTCTCACGGCACCGGGACAGCTGTCTGCATCGGCGCTGAGCAGTAGAAATATCACACAAGCCACACATCCGAGCTGTCTATGTAATTTTACATTTTCTCATAGCCACATTTTTTAAATTTTTTAAAAATAGCTGAATTTCATTTTAATAACGTTGTGTTTAACTCAATATATCAAAAATATGATCATTTTGACATGGAATCACTATGACAATTATTAGTGAGATTTTGGAGGGCTCCAAAGCAGCCAAACCCCACATGTATTTAGATTTGTAGCACATCTCAGTTAAGACCAGCCACATTTCCAGCGCTAATAGCCACACGTGACTAGTGGCTACCATACTGGAGAACTCGTCCCTCTGAGGTCGTCTATGTAAGCGTGCCCAGCGCCACCAGACACTCAGGACATGTGGATTGAGTGGAGTGTTCAGAGAGGCCCCTTTCAGCAAAGACTGTAAATCTAGGTGAATATGAAACACTTCTGAGAGTTTCAGTGGCAGAAAAGAAAGCTGATTCACTGTTAATTAAGTCATTCAGTAAAAAAATGGAAAGACATCCAAATTAAAAAACAAAATAGCAAAGAACGAAATGAGTCTAATATAGTATCTTTGCCACTCAAGAGATTTTGTTTTTGAAAAACATTCAAAACACTGAGAGGGTTGGTCTGCTCCAAGGAGATAGGAGGCTGCATTGTTTTTCTTTGTCTTTCTGTTCTGACTTGGAAGAGGAAGCAAATGTAGTGATGTGGCTGGCAAAAAAAAAAAAAAAAAAAGATGTGGCAAATTAGAATCTTGCTGGAGCTAGCAGAAGACAGTTCTGCAGGAAGGTGTTAGCTCATGTGTGGGGTAAGCTCCTAATTACAGATCTGCTGCCAGAGGGAGCAGACTGGGGCTCACACCAGAGCCTTTGAACGCGCGGGATGTTTTAAGAGATGCATCAGGTTTCTCAAATGTAAAGCTGTTTGAAGCTACCTTCTCCCCAAGTCATCATGAGTGAAACCCTTTGAATCTCCGGATTCAGGGATGAAAAAGACTCTGACTCCGAAATAGATGTGTTTAGTTAAAATTAAGTGCGGATGGAACAGAAGGCAGATGTGATATTGGGGGAAGAGGCTCATTGGCGTCTTGGTTTTTATTTTATTGTTCTTATTTTAAATTGTTGATGTCTAGAACATTTTCCTAGCAGTATTTTTAAAAGGCTTATGCAACCCAATAAAGTCATGCTTTTATATATGAAAAGCCACTTAGCCACATGGAGTGGTCTTATCGGGACGATGTTGAGTCTTTTATTTGAAATTTTTGACATAAACAGGAAAAGAGCCAAGTACTGGTGAAGACCCTACCGCCTGCAGGTGTCATTCCTTAGGAGGGTTTCAGGGAAGCCTGAACAAATTCAACCCATTTCATTTATGAATAACATCACAGAATTTTTTCTAGCAAGTGCCCTGCTAATTTTAGTAAGTGTTTGATTTGCTTTGTTCATCAAATGCTAACATTTACTCAATTCAATACAAGGACAAAACAGGCCATTGTTTAGGTATTATACATTCACAGACAGTTTTATTAAAGTATCTTTATTTTGAAAATCCAACAAGGCCCTTGCCTCTTTAAGTATCAAACTTCCAGTTATTGAGAAAAAGAATGGGAGCTGAAATAGCATAGTAATTGAAATCCACAATCTAAAACATCACTCTTGCAAAATGTTTGCCATCACGACTAAGAAGCAGCAAAAATAAAAACCTGATTTAAATTCCACCATGGATTTCTTATGGACTCCATTACCCTTGTTATCATTGTCCCCATTAGCACAGATAATTGAGGAGTATGTGCATCTCACCACTAAACGATGAAATCTCACTCTTTACCTCCCACCCAGCACAAATTGCTGCTCATTCTTAGTAAATAGCTATTTACAGAAATGATTTACATGCTTATGCACAAAGCTCCATGCTGTATATTATGGTGACATTCTTTCAAAAATGGTTTTGGAAACCGGAAGGATAAGAGTTCCCCTGCATTAGAAGGTTAATTGTTGAAGGAGATGCTCTCTGTGGAATACGGCGAATATTTTTATTCCATAAGGCACAGTTGCATCTGGGATGCCAGGTAACAAGGAGGCAGGGCTGAGGAGCAATATTTGTTAATAGGACAAAAGCCACTTTCTCAGGCCCTCTTTCCCAGAGCTGGCTGGACCTCATCATGCATGATTGACCTTAATTGTTTTATGAGCCTTTATCCTCAGGTCTAGAAAATTATGGAAACACCCTGCAGGGGCTCCAGAAACTTATGAAATAGGACATACAGACTGCAATAACCAGACAACCAGACGCTGCACTCAAAGATAACATTGAAACACGTTGCAGCCAACACAATATCAACTGAAACATCCTGCTCTACAACCACCCCAACCACTTAATAAAGGCTCAAAGCCCCAACCCCTGAGGGCCGAGGCTGGTGCATTTCTCCACACCCAGCCTTTTCCCTCCCTTGAGAAGGTAAAAATAAATACTTTTACTCTCTGCACCCTCTCTGTGAATTCTTTCACAGCCCTCGTCGCTGACCGCCCTAACATTTTGGGGGCTCATACAGGGACATTCTCTGTTTCTCCCTCTATTCTGGCCTCCTGAGACTTGTGACCAGGGGAGCGGTGGGCAGTGGGAGCTTGACCCGCGCTAACCCCTAACCCCATCTCTGTGAGGTTCGGGGAGAGGACTCTGATCTTTCTCCGTCTCTCCAGACTCTGCAGACAGCCTCCTCCTCACCCCCCTTCATGGTAGGTCTCTCTGAATCTCCTGCCAAAAACATCCATCAGAAGGGATAGCTTACCCCTTCATCTCATTGTCATCGTCATAAATCCCGGTGCCATGTCTGTCACTTTCCCAGGGTTTCCGCTGGGAGGGACGCCTCCATCCACTCCCTGCTGGTTCCGTCTGCTCCCGGGGCCCAGGAACGCCTGGCTCTCAGGCAGATCTTCATGTTCTGTCTGCCCTCAGGCTCCAGGGTGCTCAGCTCTGGCCAAAGACCTCTAGGTTGTTTGAGTTGGGGACACCCTTCTCAAACCTTCCCCCCCTCCCCGTCATTTGTTCTCATCCCTGAGATATCCCTCCCTTTTCTTTTTCATAGTTCTCATGGGCAATACTCCATCAACCCCACCCAAGGACTCCCCATTAGGATGTCCGCTTCAGCACCTGAAGACTCTGGGACATACGGACCACAAGCCCAAGCACTTGATTTTCTATTGCAGCACAGCCTGGCCTCAGTACAAGCTGGGTGACCAAGGGGTCTGGTCCATGAAATGATGTCTTAACTACGATATGATCCTCCTTCTTGACCTTTACTGTCTCCATCTCAGTCCCCTACTTAGGTTCAGTTCTTGAGGTGAGACAAGATGTTCACCCTCAGTGGGGACCCCAGGCCTCTCTCTCCTGACTGTGCCTCTCCGTTCACAGTTGCCTCACTCAACCACACCCCACCCCAGACTGTAAAACACTGTCAATTCTCCTCCTGCAGACCTGGGAGCCGCCCAGTTGTCCTGGAAACAGTTGGGCCTGCCTATCAGTACAGAGAAAAAAAAGGGGCATTTTAAACTCAAGCCAGTTTTCTGCCCCTTTGCCTGACTCTTTAACACCCTCTCCATCTCCTCTTCCTGCTTTTCCTCCGATCTCACCCCACCCTCGGTCCCTGCTTCAGATTGGGTTTCCTCCAGCCACACCTGTTCCTTCCTGCCTTCTCTTTCAGGAACCTCCCGAAAGAAAACTCATCTTGAGACTGACTGAATGTTCACTAATCATCTTTTCTTCATTATACACTTCCAGGAGAGCCTCAGGGGCAGCGTAACAGGATACTCACTCTACTCAGAAAGGCCCAAAACAGCCCAGAGACTTAAGGGATGCCTCTAACTCTTGGTTTGCTGCATATCCGTCTCTCTGAGTGGGTTAAATCCATTCCCAGGGCATCTGGCTGGGCTCTTGTCTTTGGTAAGGTCACCCTCAGGCACGGGTAAACACGTCCATCCTTTTGTGTCTCTCTGCTGGTGTGGACTACAATGTCCAGGCCTCCATCTGCAGCATATATCTTCTGTAACCAGGTTTATGACCTTTCAGGGGTCAAAGGAGCCCCACTGCTCTCTCCCGCTGCTCGATGATTCCTTGGAGCTGAGACATTGAGATATGATTTCCACCACTCATTAACAGTCCTTAAAGCTTTTATGGAGAGTCTCAACAGGTCTTCTTGCTTGGTATTTAGGACTTTCCACCCCCTTTTCCAGTCTTCTTAGAAGATATCAAAAGCAAATGAGAAAAATCTTGTGCTTTTTCTACAAAAATCAGTAATTTGAATTGTGTGTATAGTCTTTATGTGTTCAGCCTTCGTGTATATGGCTGGTGTGTGACATGTGTTTGTTATATGTGGTATATATGTGTGACATATCTGTGTGTTATATGTGGTATGTTTCCTGCCTCCAGACAGCATAACTAGGTATATTTTATTAGCCTAAAGAAATTAAAACTGGTATAAATTAAACAGGATCCTGTGGTTTTGACTAATTACTTGATTTCAATGTGATTAATATTTTTAAGTTATTATTAAATATATAGTAGATATATTTGTTTTACAAGAAGGTTATGTGATAATATTTTCATTAAGCTTGTTTGACAGTCTTCCCAAAGTTTAAATTTTAAAAGACCTTTTAACCAAGAAATGACTTCGGTTTGTCCCCGTGTGCCCTGGAATGCCTCAAGGATTTATTCTCTCTCCTTATAAAAGATTTTGTACTAATTAGGCCTATTTAATACGTCTGAAATTGCATGGGAAGCTTTGCCAAACAGAATAATAATAACTATGTTCTATTTGCATATGTATATATTTTATCAAAATAGATGTTCTAGAAATTTCAACCTTGCCCGGGGAGGAACTTGCAAAGATTCAGAATCAAGTTCAAACAGGAAGCTCTCAGGGGTAACAGGTGTCCTGTCAGTGACACCAGGCAAACCAGCTGTGATGGTTCCCTGTGGGGACATCAAGCAGTGGGACTCTGGGTGTTTGTTACCCACGCCTTGAGAAGTTATGAATCATTTCCAATGTTCAATGTACACTTCCGATAAGACCTGTACAGCATTTTTAGAACCTTGTATGCTGATTGGTCTTTATATATTTGGAAATGTGTGTTGAATCTAAAAATATGGGTTTATATAATTCTTTTATGTCATTTCATAGTAATTATTATGAAGACATTGTTATCTTGGAAATGTTATATCTTACAAAGAAGCAAAGTTATTTATCAATTGCATTTTAATCAAATCTATACCCATGTTGTTCTAAATTTTGTCATTTATAAACAGTCATTGTTGTATTCTAACACATTTGCAAGTATATCTTTGGAAAGGTTCATGAAAAGAACTCTGACTTACTTTAATTTACAGGTATCTAATCAGGTGATATCTCTGAATTAAATGAGATTTATGGAATCCTAAAGAATAACTGGATTCATGGAAATACTGGCAAATAAGACAAACAAAAATTGATTCAAAGTATTGCTAATTTTAAATCTTATTGTCTTCCACATATAAAGAAACTTGTCCCCTCACCCAGAGCAGTTTGTAAATCACAGCCTCATAAGCAATATTGATGCATTTGCATTTTTCTCTCTACCTAATCCCTCCAGAACAAGGCAACTCTTAATGAATGAATATTATTTTCACAGCAATATGTTTGTCTGCATAAACCCAATAAGAATCTGTTCTCTTTAAATAGCACTGGTTTCCAAATGTGGTTTTATTAACCAAGGCTTTGTTTGGAATGTCATAATCAAAAGAGTCATGCCTGGACTCTGATGTCACCAGAGGGCCTTAAGGAATTAAGATTGACTTTTGAAGCCAGTAAGAGCCCCTAGGAGAAATGGCCTGATACCTTGCTTTGTCACATGATTCATGGAAGTCTTGCCAGGTGAAGAACAAAGGTTGCTTTCCTGAAAGATGGCAAGGAAGGAACCTCAAGACATTTTAGAGGCCTCAAGAACTGGAGGAATCCACCCAAACTCACAGGTACTGCAGGCAAAGCCACATGGCCACTGCGTGGCTTGGTTTCTTCACCCTGAGAGGCCAGAGAGGCTGAGTACAGCTCACTTTGAAGGTTCCTCATAAAACTCCAGCAAAGCAAATTTGAAAGAGCCTCTATGATCCTTTACTATGCTTGTGCTCATGCAAATAATTAGACAAATTGAAACTGGACTTAATGCAGTCTCTTCGATAAAGTGAGGGTGATTTTAGAGAGTAAAATTGTGTCTCAGGGGAAATCCCAATGTCCAATTGTTACCCACAAACTGAATTAACTTTTAATTTTCTAGTTTTCTCCCAAACTAATATTTCATCCTTTTCTTTCATACCTTGACTTGGAAGGACTGAGAGCTACTGCTGCAGTGTCAGCCATACAGACTTTACCCACTACTCCACCTTTCCCTTGTGGGAATTTTAAGGCAAATATCCAGTCCTGGTTTTCTCTGCTGACTCCTTTCCTAGGTCTTATCACAGCTTTTCTCTTTATTGTTGCTTTCGGGCCATATCCTTCATTCAGTTGAGCATCCAGAATCTGGGAGATTCTCGCCAATGGTCTCCAGCCACAGCTGCCGCCTTTTGGACTAATTCCACTCTCTCCCTCTTAATGACCCCTGCCCAGATCCATAGGCAGGGACAACTCCACATCCATAATCCACAGCAAGTAGTTCCAGAAGAGAACTTCATCCCTACTCTCCTGAACCAGGGTGGGTTCAGGTCATTAAGAATAAAGCTATCTCAAAAATGAGAGGGGGAAATAATAATAGGATAAAAGCCACCTTCTCAGGCCCTCTTTTCCAGAGCTGGCTGAACCCCATCATGCATGATTGACCCTAATTGTTTTATGAGCCTTTATCCTCAGGTCTAGAAAATTATTGGAAGCACCCTGAGGGTGCAGAGGCTCCAGAAACTTATGAAACAGAACATATTGGACCACAACAACCTGACAACCGGACGCTGCACCCAAAGATAACATTGAAACATGTTGCAGCTGGTACAAGACCAACTGAAACATCCTGCTCTACAACCACCCCAACCACCGAATAAAGGCTCAAAGCCCCAGCCCCTGAGGGCCGGGCTGGTGCATTTCTCCACACCTAGCCTTTTCCCTCCCTTGGGAAGGTAAAAACAATCATTTCCACTCTCTGTATCTTCTTCTCTTTGTGAATTCTTTCACAGCCTGCATTGCTGACCACCCTAACGTTTGTGTTCAAGTAGAGTCCAAGGCAGGACAGAATGAGTGAAGGAAACAGCTAATTAGAAAGTGTTCATCTCACTCTTTTATTATGTTGTTCATAATTTTGTCCTAAAAACTGGCCATCTTTAGGTGGTCCTGCCACCCTGTGCTAGACATTAAACATGAGTTAGGTATGAGATTTTGTTGGAAGGTCGGGTAGAATTCCAAAAGAGTAATGCTAGAAGGCAGTCTTGGAGGAAAGGTGCCACACCAGAACATAGCCTGTCACTGGTGGCTGACAACTACTTGGTTAGAAGCGTGTTTCAAAGAATCAGTAACAGATGGAGAATTGAGCACTTAGGTTCAGGCCTTTGGAGTAAGAAATAGATCCAGACATTACTACAAAACATAAGGCTGAAGCAGGAGAGATAACTCGAGGAAAGTTTCCAAGAGACCTCCAGCAGATGAAGGGTCTTATGTGGACATAGTTTAATTAATTCTTTTTCCAGTTTAAATGATAGCTAGGGTCTGGTTCTAATAAAAATTGCTCACCTTCTCTCTCTGATAAATATCCTCTTTGAACTATACATTTGTCCTGCCGGCCACTATCTGAAAAGTGAGAGTGGTATGGTGAAATAAGGTGAAGCTTTGGAACTAAATGACCTAGATTCTTATCCCAGCTTTGCCACTTGCTGCTCTGCTGAGGCTCAGGGCCTCAGTACCATCCTGTGTAAAGTGGGAGTGCTAATAATATCACAGGATTGTGGGTGGGATTAAATGAAATCATGCTTATAAACAATCTGTCCTGCAGAAAAAGGCCTAGGAACTTTTTCCTCCCTCCTCCTTCTGGCTCATCTCTTTGGTTGCCTCCATCCCTGTTCTAAATTGGTATCTTCTGCCACTTCAGCATCCTTCCAGGGCTTGCCCTTCCATATTTAAAACAATCCCCAGAATTGTACTCATTTCAGGCCGCAAGGCTTTGCTCAGTAAAGCAGATCAGAACCCAGAACCACAGGCATCCCTTCCCCAGCCAAACCAGCCAGAACTCCGGGAACTACAGCTCCACCTTCCAATCAACGTTGGTGGTGGTTCTTTTCTCTCCGACGCCTGCCGGCCAAACTAAGCCCTTTACTTTAAACAAGTGAACCTGGGGAGAAGGTACTAAAGGCAGCAGTCAGAGTCTGGGTAAAGGCCAGGGCTTTTCATTTTCCCTCTCTCCATCTGCTTCCAGTGGCTGCCAGAAACACCAAGGGGAAGGAGGAGTTTCTGTAGGATTTAATCATGAAAACACACCTTCCCCCTAATAGAATTTAAATTTGGGGGGGAGAGGAGGGAGAGGCGGATAATTTAGCATATTAACCCTTTTAGGAAGATCTCTGTGCTGGGAGAGCTCTTGTCCAGAACCACATACTTCTTAGTAGAATTTCCTATGGATGAGTTCATTGAGTTTTTAGAAAATGCCTGTGTAGGTTTTAAGAGCCACAATTTCCCATTCAGATGTTGTGCTAGTTCTAACCTGTCAGGTTATAAATATCCAAGTCAGCTCTTCTCTATTTTTAAATGAATTTTTTTTCCAATCAGTTGCCCTAAAAATATAGTCAAGACACAAAGCCAGCAAATCTAGTGAATTCTTCCAGTTGCAGTTTTTCAGATGTCATTTCTTGATAGCTTACGTATTCTTTGTGAATCTGAAACAATCATAAATCCATAGAAGTGCTATGATTAATGGAGGCAAATTAGTTAGATTCGTTGACTTACGTATTCAGCACCGTATGAAGCAACTTGGTAATACATAGTAATTGCTTTCAAAAGTATGCTAAGAGCAAAGGACATCGGTGTGGCAGAAAGTCACGAGCACACAGACTGTAACCCTTTCGCTCCACCACTTCGCTCCCCGGACCTGCAGCTCAGTCTCGGGGGAACCTGTCAGAAACGCACAATCTGAGGACTGAGCCCAGACCTACTGAATCAGAAAAACTCTGAGGGTGGGGCGGAGCCATCTGTTTTAGCAAAGGCCCCCAGGGGATTCCCATGCACACTAAATTTCAGAACCACTGCTCTACAGTTTTATCCTTATTAAAAGTATTTTGCTCTTGTTCCTTAATAGCCCTCTAGCTGGACGACAAATACTCCTGCACATTTATCAGAATAAAACTGTGTGACAGTTCACACAGTTCTCTGGCCCCCAGGCAGAACCAACACAGCGTGAAGCCCACTCCCTAAGGACAGCCTTTCACACACCTCAATCCTGGCCACCTTTCTGGGCACTTCCAAGGTATGTGTACCCCTGGTGGGTTCCGTGGGGTCACCTCTCCCTGCATTCTCTTATCACTCCTGTATTAATCCCATCTGGGCAATTACCGCACTTTCTGGTAACTTCTCCCTGAGGATAGAAACTACATATCATTCCCCACTGGGTCTCCAGCATCTATTATAATCTTAACATGTCGTAGGTGATGGATATGCATTTAATGAATAAATACATGCCATATACTATAAGCAAGCATATATAGTCATGAGATTTATAATTCATGTGCAATATAAATTATATAAACTGTTTTCAGGAACCCTAGGATAAGAAGAAATAAAGACTTAATTTGAGAAAGAATTTTAATCTGTGATTATTTTCCCTCTATCAACTAGCTGTTTTGTTATATTTTTAATGTGATCAGCATGCAAAGATATATTCGTTTGTAATATTTCATCCTGAAGAATTCAGTTGTTGTTGTGGATCTTCAACAATAATTTAAACCAGGACATGGTTTAATTTTATCAACATCAAATATGTAATGAAAGCAATAGGTATGTGATATGTAAAAAACAAACAAACAAACATACAAAAACACCCACTGGGCTTGGATCCCAAAATGTAGATTTCTCTTACTTTGGGGAAGTTGACTAACGTCAACTATTTTATCTGCAAAACAGGGTTTAACCACACCTGCCCAACCCACAACAAGAGGCTAGTGAATAATCAAAGTAAATGGTGAATATGAAATTGCTTTACACATTTGAAAGTAACATACAAGCATGAGACATTATTCTTTGTTGTCCTTTGGAAAATGGTCTATTTGGGCAAAGCTGAATTAATGTAATCAGTGGGAGTGGACAGTCAAGACCTATGAGGAAGCAGACACAATCTTTCCTGTGCGAGATTACTTACGGTAGCATGTACTTTTGGATTATATGTGTAGAAAATCCAGTGCTTTCCATGACTAACATCACTGGCCTTCCACAAAATGACATTTTTCCATTCTTCCAGGCATTAGTGTTGCCTAAACTGTTCTAACAGTCTTTGATTAGGAACCATAAACCCCCACTGAATTCTTTTTATTTGAGAGAGAGAGGAAAGGAAAGAGAAATATCAATTTGGTATTCCACTTATTCATGCTGTCATTGGTTGATTCTTGCCTGTGCCCTGACCAGGGACCCAACCCGAAACCTTGGTGTATGGGGATGACACTCTAACCAACTGAGCTACCCAGCCAGGGCTAACCCTTGCTGACTTTTTAATGAGAATTCTAAATTAAATTAAATGACTTTTGATTATATTGTTGTTTGTGTTAAATCAAACAGTATAGCAAAATTATAAATCTAAAAGTTATACAGAAAATCATCTGTAATTAAGCCAGAGTTTAATTATATTCTAGGTCAAGAAATGACTAGAATCTCTTCGTTCTTTCACTATCTAAATTCTAACCTCATTTCAAGTTCAGCTCAAGCCCCATTTCTAACATAAAGCTTCCCCCAACTCTGCCACCCCATATTGACATTTTCTTTTC
This sequence comes from Phyllostomus discolor, assembly GCF_004126475.2. Lineage (NCBI taxonomy): Eukaryota > Metazoa > Chordata > Mammalia > Chiroptera > Phyllostomidae > Phyllostomus > Phyllostomus discolor. The sequence continues at coordinate 14,477,764 of NC_040905.2, read as the reverse complement.
ACTAGTTTCTTCAATGGTTTGTGGCTGAGGTTGTTCATGTTCTCCAAGCACCAACAGTCATCCCTATATTTCCGAACCTCCCTCAGAGTTAGTGTCAATGGACTCTGAGAAGTGACATGCGGGACACTATGCTTCTCCCACTGCCGGTAACCTATCTGGGAAGCCACAGACGGGCTTCCTCAAAATAGAGAAGCAGACGGGATCCCGGAAATCTGCACGGAGACATGTCCTAGAAAAGAGCCCAGCATGTGCTGGCTCGTGTGAGTTGGAATACGCTTTATTAATTGAAGCTACTACACTTAGGGGCGTATTTATTATCACAGCATAGCCTTGCCTATCCTTACTAATGGAAGTGAATAATAGATACTGCAAAAATTTGCAGTTAGTTATTCTGTGATGTACTCAATGTCACAACTTTAATGAACATGGAGAGCTCAGTGTTTGTCCTCTAGGATCTATAGCCTAAGAAAGGAGATATATTTATAAATAAATGGATGGATCGCACAATGCTATACTTGACCATGGTTGTATACATATGATAATAAAAGGTGTATTGTGAGAAAGCATTTAACTCCCTATATGATGGAGAAGGGCTGATTGCCAAAGGAACACCAAATACAGGTTCATTCAATTCAGTGGTAAAACATCAAACTCATTTGCTTTGTGCCAGCCACTGAGCTAGTTGTTAAATTTTGAAGAACAGAGTTTACCAGAAGAAGAGAGGAAAGAAGCAAGCAAGTAGGCATTCTACACACAGGAAGCAACATACACAAAAACCAGGGGACCAGAAACAAGCGGGTTTAATAAGAATCTACATAACATTTATTACTGGCAGCGTAAAATGCAATGTCAATAGGAAATGAATACAGAGAAGTAACCAGGTCCTGAGTGGTCCTATGAACCCCAATAAGGAATTTTGATTTTAAGCTGTTGATGATGGAAAGAAGCAAGAGACAATCAAGTCGATGTTTTAAAAAGATCAGTCTTAGCCCTGGCTGGTGTAGCTCAGTGGATTGAGCGCGGGCTGCGAACCAAAGTGTCACAGGTTCGATTCCCAGTCAGGGTACATGCCTGGGTTGCAGGCCATGACCTCCAGCAACCGCACATTGATGTTTCTCTCTCTCTTTCTCCTTCCCTTCCCTCTCTAAAAATAAATAAATAAAATCTTAAAAAAGAAGATCAGTCTTGTTGATTTGTTTAGGGGGTAATTATGAAATGAGAAATTCAACTAAGAGGATGTTCTGAGAGAAGAGGCGAGGGATTGAGAGGTGTGATCAGAGTAAATATTCAGCATCCGGCCCTCCAGGGGAAGGACACTGTGATTTGTGCCCATTTTTTAGCTCCAAAATGATGTCATTGAACAGTAAGTAAGGAAGAAATGCTCACAGTACACACTACAATTGAGACAGTACCACTGTGTCACCTACAAGTGACTGACACACATCACTTGCTTAATAAATAAACACCTGTTGAACGAATGTAGAAACAAATGTTTATGGGATGAGAACAAGGGGAAAGTCAATTACAGAAGTATTTATAAGTAGATTCACAGGCATGTGGTGACTAGAGACCCAAAAATGATTACAAAAAGAAGGAGGAGGAGGACAATGAGGAGAGGAGGAAGAAGAAAAAGCACTTAAACTCACTGAGCCTCAGTCTTCTAATCTATAAAATGGGCAAAGTGACATTTTTCCTTTAGCACAGTGAATGAAATATTCCCCATACCTAGGGATCAGCATTTGCAAAGAATATTCTAAGTAAAATGGCTTAATTTTTTAAGGCAACCGTGCCTAGTTTGTTATACTTGGAATGTCAGATAGGGAGAATGATTGGACGTAGAAGAAGCTGAACAGATGTCCGAGTCCATGTCTTTGAAGAATTTTAGGCCACATGCTGGCATTTGTGGACCCCAAACTGCAGGGACGAGAGGACCCTTAATAAACAGCAAAGGGCTTGAAAACAATAAGATGTTCATGTTTGGATCATTCTGGGAACCATGTGAAGGGTATGGTGTCGTAGAGAAGCCTGGTGAAATAAAGCTACTGCGGTAGTTCTATTAATCACACTAATGGATTGTGGAGGGTTTTGAGAAGAGGAGACGGGTCAGCAAGGCCTAGGAAGCAGGATCAGCAGGACCTGGCGATCTGCTACATATGGAGAGTGATCAGAGGCAGTAAATAATGAAGGCCACTCTGCACGCTTCTCCTCTGGAGACCAAGCGGATCTGGATGCCACCGGATAAGAATGGTGGCAAGAGAAGAAGAGGTAGAATACAGGTATCCAAAAGCTTGTTTTTGAATTTGTTTAACCTGGTGTCCTCATAAATATTGGAGCAGCACCTCCAGAAAGTCTAGAATTCTGAGAAGTTAAAGTTGAGGCTCCTTTCCATCACAACGCCTTATTCCGACACTCCTACTCGAGTAAGCGTCTCACAACCATTCTATAAAACAAGTAAACTGATTAGCGAGAAATACTGCAAAAGGACCTCGGTCATCCTAAAATTCCAAGATACTAAAAACAGAAAAGGAGCCCTGGCTGGCATAGCTCAGTGGATTGAGCGCGGGCTGCGAACCAAAGTGTTGCAGGTTCGATTCCCAGTCAGGGCACATGCCTGGGTTGCAGGCCATGACCCCCAGCAACCTCACATTGATGTTTATCTCTCTCTCTCTCTATCTCCCTCCCTTCCCTCTCTAAAAATAAATAAATAAAATCTTTAAAAAAAAGAGGAAATCTTTTAAAAAAGGAAAGCATCGTAAATAAACATATATTTCTTGCTATTAAAGAAAATCATGTTGCCTAATGAAACTGGATAAAAAGTTCTAAAATGCCTCTTCATTCTTATGGTCTGTGATTCTAATCCTACTTTTAGAGAAATCTCAGAGAGGCTTCCTATATTTTGCCTTCTTCAATAAAACGAGGAACAGTTAGAGAGATAATAGTTTCCTGGGTAGCTGTTCAAAACCAGAAAGTGGGACAGTGGAGATCCAAGAGGAGGTTTTTTTAAGTATGCTTATTATAGCCCACCAGGGATGTTATTGGAATGGCAGCAAAAAGTCTTTAGAAAGCCGAGAAACGTTCGTTGCTTATTTTATAAATCTCCCCCAAGGTTCCTGAAGGCTAATTCTATTCTCACCCAGAGTTCAAAGTCTGACCACCAAACACCGTGGTTTGAAACAGACAAGCAGGATGGAACAATTTCTCTACTTTGAAGTCCAGAGAAAGGAGGATCATTTCAGGGGCTTGAAGCGCACACGCCACTCTTTCTTTCTGTCACCGCGGCTATCAAAGGGCGAGCGAGCTTGAATGGAACTTAAAAAAAACCTTACAGGAAAATTATCTTGCTGCTTTCATAGCCAGATTTGCTTCCTCTCAAATTTTCATTCTTTCCCAATATATAAGGCCCATTTTCATTGCCCAAAAAGGTTTTCAAGTCATAAAAATTAGCAAGTGCAAAACATTGTTATTCCACATACCAGGAGAAGCTGAAATATTTTGTGTTGTTCTGTTTCCAAAAGGAAGACAAATATGTATGTTTTAAACCCAAGATGTGGAAGGTTGCAAGTTATAGGTAATGTTACGAAAGACCACAGTAACTGTGCCCCCCGCCATCATCCTTTCCCTGGCGGACAATGCCTGGCCTCGTGTGCATCTCCCCCCTGCATCGTGCCAGGTGACTAGCAGGTCTTCCTGTTCCTCCTCTTGCACTCTCCAGCCATCTCTTTAAAGAGAGGCAGGATGATTTAAATGGCGCATCTGTATAATTAATGGTTTTAAATGGACTAGCAAGCAATTCCTGGCTTTCTATGAGACCATGCAAACCTGGTATGGTCTCCAAAGAATAACCTACGTGTATTTGATCCACAGTCCTGCTGGTTGTCATTCACGGTGTTTGGTAGCAGGAGTTGGCTGTAGTTTCTTGGGTCCATGATTTCATGAAGCCAAGTGCTTTGTACATAATTGACACTTAGTCTGTCTTCTAAAGGGTAATGATATCACCCTCCAAACATGACGATGCATTCTTAACTAGTCATTCTGCACCTTCAAGTGGTCTCTGCCTCATGTTTCAAAGAAAAAAAAAGAGGTGAAGACAGTTACTTCTGGCATTGGCATTTACAACTCCCAGACCAGAAAATAAAGACTGGCATTAACAGAGTTGATAGCTAAACTAGGAGAGACGTGAAAGCAACAAGAACTGCGAGATCAAGTGAACATGAGCACAAAACTTCAAAAGGAGAATGCAACTTTTAAGCATTACACAAGTGAGTTGTAAGTCTCTTGCGATGCGTGTCGCCAGAAGCCCCACTGATCTCAGCAGGATTGACATTTATGAGGATGACCTTCAGGTAGGTGTGAAGCTGGTGGGTTTTTTTGTTGCCTGCTGTTTCCACCTCACAGGATGGTAGTTGGAGGCGTCAGTTGCTGCACTGCCGATCTCCAGGCCAGCCTAAACGGAGCACTGAGCCTGGATTCCTACCTGCCTTTGACAGAGGACTAAAATAGTCGGCTGCCCTCGAAACACTGGTGCTCGCGGGTGTAACTTACTCATTCGCTGTCCTCCACATTCCTCCCCAGATCTGCCACATTTCTCATGGTAACCAGTGCCAGAATGTTAGCATCAGATCTGCTTAATGTCACCTCCTGTAAATGGACCACAGTAAACATATTGGGCAGTCTACAAGAAACCCTGGAGATGAACAATTTAGCCTCACCATCCGTCAGTGAGAGCAGGGACCATCTGGACATGCGGCTAATGATCAGCATTAGAGCCGCATGCACGGCTAGGCTCAAATGCAATCTCTGGGCCTCAGTTTAACAAATGTAGAGGAACTGAGAGGGGATTTGAGCAATGTAGCAAAAGATTGCCCGAGGTTCTGAAAAAATGAGATGAGATGGCGTCTCACCTGGAACTAACTAAAATATCCACGCACCCTCACTCTCAAACAACTTCAGAGTTTAGGGTAGGGCAGGAACAGAAAAGGATTGAGGTAACTGTTCTGAGAATTGAAATATTCCTCTCCTTTCCTGATCTCAGAGAGAGGGAGAGGGAGAGAGAGAGAGAGAGAGAGAGAGAGAGAGAGAGAGAGAGGGAGGGAATTTTCACCTGAGTAGCTCAGATACATGAAATCTCCTCCTGACCACAAAGAACCCACAGACCCTTACAGGGCACCTGTGGAGTAGACTGGCAAACAGAATGCCTACTTATTTAGAAGCCTCAGCCTTTGGATCACCTCTAAGAAGAGTGCAGGAAGAGTTATAAGCTTTGATCCAGACAGGGAGGGAAGATTGAGATTCACTGTAAATATTCCTACGGGTTAAAATGGAAGTGGTCCCAAATCATGAAAATCCTATTTTTAAAAGCGTGCTTTATACTTCTGAAAAGTAATGTTACAATGGTCTTTACTGGTAGGTCAATCTATTTATTATGTTGTAATTCGGATTCAAAAGCATTATCTGTTTAGTTATTTCAGATGAGGACCTAAACAAGCAGAGAAAATGAGACAATGCGTATTGTTTTTTAAAACCAGAGTTCATCCTGTTACGGGCAATGACAACTCGATGTGGGTCTAGTTTTTTGGTGGTTTTGTTTATTTTCTCTAAAATTGTTGTTATCGGAATCATTAAACAACAACAAAAGTGCAATTTTAAAGGTTTTATTATTTATTTTCAGAGAGGGGCAGAAAGAGGGAGGAAGAGAAGGAGAGAAATATCGATTGGTTGGCTCTTGCAGGCCCTCAGCCAGGGACCTGGCCCATAACCCAGGCACATGCCCCGACCGGGAACTGAACCAGCAATCTTTCAGTCCATAGGCCAGTGCTCCACCCACTGAGCCACACTAGCCAGGGCCAAAAGTGCAATCTTCTATGCATGGTCAAAACCCCATGATTTCAAAATTAGGCGTGTAACCTTGGGCTTGAGATTAAACCATTCGCCCTTAGGCATGAATTTAACAGAGCGCTGCCTCTGAGCCATCCCAAGGACATTCACTGGAACTGAACAGCCCCACGTCATCCACATGCACCAAGGATGGCAAACGGATTGCTCACCTGCTGCCAGTGTCCACAGCACTGCCGGGCAGGCTTTGCTGATAAAACCCTCCTTCTCGGTGAGCTCAAACAGAGCTTCACAATCCTTTTAACACAGCTGCTTCTAACCATTGTCTTGGAGGATAGGTTAAACCTATTTGATAGCCTTTGTAGGATTTTTGTCAGAGACGTTTTAAGGTCCAGGACAAATAGTTTAGGTGAGAGGAAAGGTGGAAGAAAGGAAGGAAGGAGAGAGGGAAGGGAGAGTGGGAAGTAGGGGTATTTGGTGCCTGTTAGGTATAGGATGTATATTTTGTATATATTGAGAGAGATTTTTTTGCTTGACCAAATTTTATTCAGGCTCCTAAACCTTCTCCTGGGGCTATCTGTGCACTTCCTTGCAAAATTCAATTTTAGCAAAAACCCCACTAAGTCAGTTTAACCAGAATTCCCTCACCCCAATATCTGATGGAGTACCCCATCCTCTTCCATCATCCTGGAGATGTCTGATGATTCTGGCGTGTCTTCAGCAAGAATCCTTAGATTGGTTTAGCCTAAGTATCCCCCCTTTCCCCTGATGTTTCCTCCTAGTAATTTTCCACCCACTGACCCCAGCCCTGCTCCTTAGCTATAAATTCCCACTTGTCCATGCTGTATTCAATATCATCTCTTTTCCTCATTCCAAAATTCCATTGCAGTGGTCCCTATACTTATTTGCAACAGATCCTTCACCCGCTCCCCTTTTGAATAGTCTTCCTTGCCAGGCTTTAAGTGCCACTGAATAATGCTGTCTTTAACAATGTTACCTTATTTAGCTCTCACAAACTTTTCATTGTCAATTTACCAACAGGTTTGAGGCCAAGAACCAACTATAACTCAAAATCATGTTTTCCCAACACCCTCTCCTATACATGCATACACCTCAGCCACCCTCCACCATGGAGTTGTATGATTACGATATAAATTAGCTTTATTGCTGTATAAAGCTAGAAGAGATTATTTGAAACAGGATTTTTAGAAGCATGCTATGCAGCCCTTACTCAACAAAGATGGAAAAAACAACATCATTCCGGTGCCTGTGAGCATATGGCCACCCGGGTCCATGCACAAAGTGAAGAGCTAAAGGTGGTAAAGAAGGAAGAAAATAGCCCAACTTATGTGTCTGCCTCATGAACTTCTGGCCCTTCCTGAAAACCACCACTCACAGACCCTCCATTTGTTTTGTTTGTTTTTATCAGGAGCACCACTGTGTGTTACTGTTATGCCCAGCTTCCACTGTGTGTTACTGTTATGCCCAGCTTCCACGATGAATATACTGCTGCTTGAATCTGCCCCCAAAAAAGAAGCCCCAGTGCTAGGACTGCACTGACAGCTGACAACACTTCTTTGGGATACCCAGGAAACTGAGTTCCTCCTTCACTTCTCATGGGGATCAGCATCCTTGTCTTTCAACTTCCCCACAGTTGTGCCATTGAAAAGGAGTGATGCTTCCCAGGACTGGTGTCTTTCATAACAGGCGCAAGTCAATCTACTAGTGGATTATTTTTATAGGTGAGGAATGGAATCTTAAACAGATAAGAGAGAGGCCTCCGGTCAAGATGCAGGCATAGGTAGACATGCTTGCCTCTTCACAAAACCATAAGAAGGATCACACCTAACCTCAACACAAAAAAACAATCAGAATTGCCAGAAAATGGAACTGTATGGAAGTCTGACAACCAAGGGTTTAATGAAGAAATATTCCTCAGGCTGGTGTGCTAAGGCAGGGAGTACAAGCAGTTCTACCTAATACACAGAAACAAACACAGGGAGGCTGCCAAATTGAGGTGACAAAGAAATGTGGCCCAAATGAAAGAACAGACCAAAACTCCAGAAAAAGAACTAAGCGAAGTGGAGATAACCAACCTATCAGCTGCAGAGTTCAAAACACTGGTGACAAGGATGCTCAGAGAACTTGCTGAGAATGGCAAATGCATAAGGGAAGAAATGAAAGCTGCACTAAGTGAAATAAAGAAAAACTCACAGGGAACCAACAGTGAAGGGAAGGAAGCTGGTGTTAAAATCAACAATTTGGAATGTAAGGAAGAAATAGTCAACCAGTACAGAATGAAGAAATGAGAATTCAAAGAAAAGCAATAAGAGAATAAGAGGACTCTGGCACATCTCCAGACATGCCAATATCTGAATCATAGGAATGCCAGAGGAAGAGCAAGAAATTGAAAACTTATTTGAAACAATAATGAAAGAGAACTTCCATAATTTGGCAAAGGAAATACACCTACAAGTCCAGGAAGCACAGAGAATCCCACACAAGTTGGACCCAAAGAGGGCCACGCCAAGACACATTGTAATTAAAATGCCAACGATTAAAGATAAAGAGAGAATCTTAAAAGCAGCAAGAGTAAAGGAGACAGTTACCTACAAAGGAGTTCCCATAAGACTGTCAGCTGATTTCTCAAAAGAAACTTTGCAGTCAATAAGGGGCTGGCAAGAAGTATTCGAAGTATTGAAAGACAAGGACCTACAACCAAGATTATTCTATCCAGCAAAGCTATCATTATAAATGGAAAGGCAGATAAAGTGCCTCCCAGACCAGGCAAAGCCAGAGGAGTTCATCATCACTAGGCCCTTTTTATATGAAATGTTAAAGGGACTTATTTAAGAAAAAGATCAAAACTATGAACAGTAAAATGACAACAAACTCACAACTATCAACAACTGAATCTAAAAACAAAAACAAACTAAGCAAACAACTACAACAGGAACAGAATCATAGAAATGGAGATCACATAAAGGGTTATCAGTGGGGAGGGGAGGGGGGAAATGGGGGAAAAGGTACAGGGCATAAGAAGCATAAATGGTAGGTACAAAGTAGACAGGGGAAGGTTAAGAAGAATATAGGAAATGAAGCCCTGGCTGGCGTAGCTCAGTGGATTGAGCGCGGGCTGCGAACCAAAGCATCGCAGGTTTGATTCCCAGTCAGGGCACATGCCTGGGTTGCAGGCCACAGCCCCCAGCAACTGCACATTGATGTTTCCCTCTCTCTCTCTCTCTCTCTCTCTCTCTCTCTCTCTCTCTCTCCCTTCCCTCTCTAAAAATAAATAAATAAAATCTTTTTAAAAAAGAAGAATATAGGAAATGGAAAACTCAAAGAACTTACATGCACAACCCATGGACATGAACTAAGGGGTGGGATTGCTGGAGGGAATGGGGGTACCAGGCAGAGGGAGGCAAAGGGAAAAATATTAGGACAACTGTAATAGCATAATCAATAAAATATACTTAAAATAAAAAAATTATTGGCTCAGCATCTAAACCCAGATATCCCTATCTCTAAAAACCATACGTCCTGATGTATACAGTGGTAGTAACTAGACCTCTATAAACTAGAGGTAAACGCTGCTAATTCAAAGATTCAAAGATTAGACTTTTCTCTGCCAATTATGGTTCAATCTACTCCTGACTAGTTCAACGAAAGGTTACAATTTCAATGTTCCTATTCCATTGGAGCTTCAGGCATAGCCTTAGAATCATAACCATCTTCTGGCTCCTCCAATGCTAGCGGATCACGTTTGTGGCACTTCCTAATTTAATATGGATGTGATAGCTTATCCCTTAAAAGTGAGGAATGGTATCCATTTCTTACTGATCAAGAAAGAATTGATTCCGTTGCTCCAGATCACAGATAAGGACAAACTCAGCCCTGAGCCTAAACTTGTTATGACAATTCCAGACTGTCTTCTATTAAATTATGCTGCAAGGTAGAATTTGATACGTTCCAGAAGAGAGAAGGAGCAAAAGGGTAATGAGAGTTGAAAGGGCAGGATCAGAAATAAGTTCGTGATGTGGTGGCATTTGAACTGTCTCAAAGGACAGAATTTTAACATGTGTCGAAGGGAATGTCAAGTAAAAATGAGGGAAAACAAAAAGCCGTAACAGAGAACAACGTATTTGAAAAGGGGCCGACGATAATGTTGGGAAGATCAGTAAAATATACAGTTGTCCGAGGCCAGATTAGGTAGGGATATATAATCCATGCCAAGAAATTTAGATTTTTTTGGACTGGGCAAGAGATTTTGGAAGGACGGCATAATGAACAGATTTGTGTTTTGGGCATGTTTATTTGAGGCAGTGCAAAGAATATATTGCCGACAAAGGAGGTGTCTGTGGTGTTAATTGGGTAGGAAAATACAGCCTGAAATGAACTAGAGTCCTGTGGAAATGGAGACACGGGGAGGGATGAAAGACGGTGGAGAAGAGGGGATTATGAATGAGTTTAAGGTTCTCAGTTTGAGCATCAGAATGAATGGCAATGTTATTTAGCTGAAGTAGACTTAAGCAATGGAGGGAGAAAATTAATCAGTTTGCTTTCCAATTGGATTCGGGGCCTCCATCCCAACTGGTTATTGGAAGCCTGGACGTGAAACCTGCTGAGCCAAATAAGAAGAGATAAATCCCGGGAGTCCACCTGTGGGGGTGTTGCTGTGTGTGGGCAACAAGGAGTAATCGATCTGTTCGGCTCTAAAGTTAGTACACAGAGGGGGAGCTTCCGAATGTCTGGCTGAAACTTTGTTTAAATGTGAAGAGTTCTTTGTTGTCTTACAGAGCTTGTGTTTTTATTACAGTAAGCTACAGAATACAGCCTTTGGTTGTGCGTGTTGGAAGACAAACACACAGTAGAAGCTGGAGGAAGGTGGGTGTGGGGGTGTTCCCAGAGTGCGCATATTCAAACGAGTACAGGAGGTACCTCGGGTGCTGGCCTCGCGCGCAGCCCGCCGGTTCTTCTCCTCCGGGATAATAACAGCACTCAGTCGCTGTGCGGCACATTTTCATTCTTGGAAAGAAGTTTCTTTCCAAAATTAGGCTTTTCGCATGAAAGGTTTGTGAGCCCTACAAGATAATTAGGAAGCCATGTCTCAAAATGGAATCTGATGGAACCCACTTTGTTTTTGCCCTCCAAGGGTGGCTTTTCAGAGTTTGTCATATTTTCAAACTGTGAGGGCAAAAAATAATTTTCCAATTTCAGAGTGGGGACCCCAAATGGTAGGGCATTTTATTTCTCACATCTCCTAGCTCTAAACTATTTATAAATAATTGAAGAAAGACAAGACAAACTTCTGATAGTGTCTAAATCATGCCTCATGGTGGACTTCGATGAGGGATAGAGAAACATCCCCGGACCTCCACAAGAACACTATACATACAGTAAAGGACTAGCTCTCACTCAGGCTTTGTTGATATTGAAAAATTTCCAATCGCTAGATTGCATTTTCTTTTTCACCTACTGGAAGCACATGCTCAGTGGAAAGCGCCAGGATGCTGCGCCGCCCGCGCTAAGCCTGTGCGTGCTGCAGAAGGGCCTGCCATCCCGGCTCAGGCAGCACTTCCCCAGCTGAGGCTGGCACCGGGGAGGGAAAGCGGTGCCCCACCTGGAAACGAGGAGTGTGTTTCTCTCAGCATCCCAGGGAAAATGAAATTTGGACCTGCCCTCCAGCTGCATTATAAATGCACATCTTCAACAGCACAAATCAGGACTCCTCTCCATCTCTGGGACGTGACGTGCTCATAATTGCGATTGCCATCTCCTGGTGTCATAGGCTGTCTCTGCTCTCATTTCTGCTCTTCACGTCCCTACGTTCTCTACATACTTC